>NC_080090.1:21397500-22597500 GCF_950005125.1 Chionomys nivalis | reverse complement strand
ATATCATGGCTCTTGACATGAGACAGAAACTCTGGGTTTTCTCTTAACAACAGTCTTGGAATTAGAGAGGGAGTGAGCCAGAGTCCAACTCCAAAACCAGCTCTATATATTTATAAATATAAGTACATTCATGTATATCTAAAAGTATGTTTTGAATATTTTCACTTATGGAACCTATTCAATTTTCTTGATGATCCTTATTGGGTTGTAAAGTGTTTCCATCTGTCAGTATTCAAACATCTAGGGTCCCTTGAGTTTTTTGAAGGTGAGTGTTTTCCTGCAGAGATAAGAACAGAACCCTGCCGCCATTCTATATGTTTTTCTTACCACCTGTATGATTATCATCATTGTGGATGAACTGTCATTTCTCCTTTCCAAGAGGTTTCTCCTCTTCAAACTGAACCTTTATTAATTTTGGTGATATCCACAATTTTTCTTCTCCTGTGGAAACAAGAGCAAAATCCCTTCCCCAATGCAGCACATCTTCTGGCTTCCATTGCGAGGTCAGCACATCCTTGAAATAAACCAGTTGATTTAATTCAGCAGACTTGTCCATTATCCAATGCTTTCCACTGCCGTTGTCCCTTTCTCATTAGCGTTAAGAAAATTCAAGGTTAATAAAGCATTATGTAATCTATTTCTGGGGGCATTTTCCACCCTTTTCTGTTTGTTCAACATATCCTTTATAGTTCGATTCGATCTTTCTATAGCTGCTTGACCTGTAGGATTGTGTGGTATACCTGTAACATGTTTAATATTATAATAGGCAAAAAATGTTAATTTTCTTAGAGACATAAGCTGGACCATTATCTCTTTTTATTTGTGCAGGTATACCCATGATGTCCATAACTTCTGATAGATGTGTGATTACTGAATCAGTCTTTTCTGAGCTTAAAGCAGTTGCCCCCTAAAACCTGAATAAGTGTCAATGGTGTGGTGTACATACTTTAATTTGCCAAATTCTGCAAAGTGGAACACATCTGCCATATTTCATTCTTTTGAGTACTCTTTGGGTTAGTCCCTGCAGGTAGTGGTGTTTGGTTATAAAAAGAGCAAGTAAGGCATCTCTTTATAATCTCCTTAGCTTGTTGCCACATTATAGAAAACTCTTTCTTTAAACTTCTGCTATTGACGTGATGTATTTTTATGAAATTCAGAGGCCTGCAGAACACTTCCAATCAATAATTGATGTAGTAAATAGGAGCGGCGGGGCTGAGTCCCCAGCACCCGGCCGCCCGCATGGCTTAGCTTATGCCCCGAAATAATTACACGGAAACTGTATTCTTTTGATCGCTGCCTGGCCCATTAGTTCCAGCCTCTTATTGGCTAGCTCTTACATATTGATCTAACCCATTTCTAATATTTTGTGTAGTACCACGAGCTGGCTTACCAGGAAAGATCTTAACCTGCGTCTGTCTGGAGTGGGAGAATCATGACGACTCCTTACTCGGCTTCTTTCTCCCAGCATCCTGTCTGTTTACTCCACCCACCTAAGGGCTGGCCTATAAATGGGCCTAGGCAGTTTCTTTATTATTTAACCAATGACCTTCCTCCATCATTTCCCCTTTTTCTGTTTAAACAAAAAAAGGCTTTCATTTTAACATAGTAAGATTACATATAGCAAAACAGTTATCAAGCAAGAATTACAGTTACAATATTTATATCTATTTTATCTTTTATCATAACTAAGGAAAACTATAACTATAACTAACCATTCTTCAACTCCATCAAAGACTCCAGAAGGATACAATATTACCTAAGTAAACAAGAAATAAGAAACTTCAAACTCTAGAAATGACAGAGACATCTTGCTGCCTGGACAGTCACCCAAAGTTCTTTTGTACCGTTGGGGCATCCATCTTCGGCCTACAGGCCCATAGTATCCAGCAGACATTTTCATGAAGCAGGAAATTCCAAAGACAGTTCAGTCACTTTCTGCTGTGTCCTGCAGAATGTCTCGCAGACTCTTTCATGAATCAGGAACCCCGAAAGACCATCTCACCTTTAGGCAAGTTCAGTAGTCCTCTCTCTGCTGGTTCTCTGTGTCGTTTATGCATCAGTCCAGGCAAGAGCAGTTTCTTGCCCAAATGTCTATCAAACTCCATAAGGAGCCTCTTCGATGCCCATCTTCCTCTTGAAGTAGATTGGTGCTGCCAGGAGCAGATGTGTCTCATTGTCATAAAAAGCCCTAAATTATTAAAACACTTAAATGCCATATTCTGTAGCCTTTGAAAGATATGAAGAATGCCTATCTGAAATATATCTATGCACATCTAGAAAATCTAACTAACATGACTACAAGCTTTACTATTATTTATGATTATCCATTAGCAACCTATATTTCCTAATTATACATTACATTTTTAAATGAACTACACAATCACAATACCTTAATCAAGATCAGAAATACATATACATATAACAAAATTGACCTTAAAATCTATACAAATGCAAATTATTCATATCTATATCATATCCCCCTTTAAATGTAAAAGAATATTCATAAACAATATTTGGGAACATGGGCGCAGTTTTTTCTCTCCAAACTGCTTCCTGCTGAATGGGGGCGTCGTTAATTAGGTCTTTCATGGTATAACCTGTGTGCCAGGGTCAACTCAGTTGGCAGTTGAGTAAAGTAGTTTTCTGAAAGTGTTCACAGCAACCTTTCAGGAGGGCGTGGTCTATCATACCATATTGGGATAGACGCAATCCACAGAGTCTCATCCTCTGTAAAAACAAAAGAAGACACTCTCCAAAGCATCATATCCTTAGACCCATATTCTGAAATCATAATACCCTTATATCCATTCTGGTTTAGCTTGGCAGCCCATATAATGAAATGTCTCTCTGTACTTAGCTCCTTTACAGTAAAAAATTTTAAAGAAAACACAATAATACAAAGAATCCAGACTCTCTGTGAATTTTCCATTTTTACGTGGCTTATTTTTCTTTATTTCTTTTAATCTATAATTATCTGTACTCTGTCTCTTTAAAGACTTTACCCTTTTTTTAAGACATTAACTTTATTCTTTATATATATTTTTCTCTCTCTCAAGCCTATGTACATTTATCCAACAGTGTCTGAATCAGTTCTATTGTGAATCTGTAATTTTTTTTTTTTATCCAGGAGCATTTCTTAAAATGTTAAGTACTTCTTAAAAACTTAAGTTGCACCACGTACAGATAATACGGTACTGCCTGTGTCCTGCCCAGTCTAAACCGTAACTGAGCTGTTATTACAGTAATTACGGTAGTTCCTGCCTGAGACCAGCACAGTTCAGAATGGCGGAGCTGAGCCCTCCTGCCTCAGAGCCATTTGGTGCCCCTGAGCCACACACAGTTCCAGGCACACAGCAGTCCACATTGCCATCAAGCAAGCCGTAGCACTTTACTCCAAATGCTCCATTCAAAAACTCTGTCTCCCGCAGGAGCCAGACAGAGATCGTAATGGCGGCACAGCCCAGAAAGCCGGCATTTTAAAACAGCCAGTTTTTTCCTGCTGCTGAGTCAGGACAATTTCTTTGCAGCACGCAACCAACAAACAGCAAAAAGCTGTCTTAAATTCTCTTTCTGTCCTTTTTAAGCCCTCTCAGGTTTTATGTGGAGTTCATTATCACGCTGGGCGCCACTCTGTTGTAATAGGAGCGGCAGGGCTGCGTCCCCAGGCACCCGGCCGCCCACATGGCTTATGCCCCAAAATAATTACATGGAAACTGTATTCTTTTGATCGCTGCCTGGCCCATTAGTTCCAGCCTCTTATTGGCTAGCTCTTACATATTGATCTAACCCATTTCTAATATTCTGTGTAGCACCACGAGCTGGCTTACCAGGAAAGATCTTAACCTGCGTCTGTCTGGAGTGGGAGAATCATGGCGACTCCTTACTCGGCTTCTTTCTCCCAGCATCCTGTCTGTTTACTCCACCCACCTAAGGGCTGGCCTATAAATGGGCCTAGGCAGTTTCTTTATTATTTAACCAATGACCTTCCTCCATCAAATTGATCAATTTCTGCATTACTTTGTGCTAGAGGACCTGGCAGAATTCTAAGGACTAGTAGATTCTTCTATATGTCAATCATCTAATTGCTCTTGTACCAGCTGTTCTAAAGCCTACAACTTTTCCTCAGCTAAAGGCCATTGCTTGACCCATATTGGCTTCTCAGTCAACCATTTTAAAGGCAGGGACATTTGAAGGGTCATCAATTGCTTTGTGTCCTTGTACAGCCCAAATGGCCGGTGTTCATTGTAATATCTTCTAACATTTTCCTCAGAAACAGAAGCTTTAGGGGCTGCAGGAATGTTAATCTGGGTATTCCATTGCTGCAATATGTCACAATCCCACAAATTCACTGCAATATTGGCTATATATGGCCTTTGTTTTCCTATTTGCCCTTCTGACCATATGCATTTAACCCATCTCATGCTTTGTCTTACCCGAGACAGGGTTCCAATCCCCATGAACTGAACATCTACCTCCTGAAGAGGCCAATTTGGATGCCAAGATTCTGGAGTAATGATACTTAATCTGCACCCATGTCTAATAAGCCTTCAATGAAAATGCCATTTATATGCACTCTTAGCTTAGGTCTTTGTTCATTTATAGAAGTCTGCCAGAATATACATTTCCTCTGTCCCACCAGAGTTCTTGACTCATTCTCCACATTTATCTCATCATTCAGACCATTATTGCTTTCTACAGCAGGCACGGGACCTTCTAATTTTCCTGATGAGACACGTTCTTCACAATAACTGGGAATGACTGGACCACATTTGTCATGGGGGCCTGGGAGAGGTCCCCCATGGTGTTTCCCAATGGTATCAGGTTGCCTTGTCTAGCTCTTGCCCCACAAATCAGGGCACCAGGTATTGAAAATTAGGTCGGTATGATAAATAACCAGGCCTGCTCAAGAATAACAGTTATATTTTAATGGTTAAAAAGGGGAAACTCACGCTACAAGAGTGGGAGGTCCAGCGGGTACTGTGCAGAGAGGGAGCACATCTGGGTCCTCCCAGTTTTTCTACCTGGGCCCCAGGTAGCCACACCCTAACTAGATGTGATTGGTTGATAGAGTTTCCCCATCACCCATTTCTATTAATCTTCACACTATTGCATGTCTCATGACTTTTTTTTCTCCTCCTTCATGACTGACTTCCTTTATGTCCAGTTGTTACTCAACCTTTCTTCTTCCCAGAGCTCTTTCTGTACAGAAGTTCTTGCTATACCACCTGCTTAGCTATTGTGTGTGGGTATGTATATACATGTATATATATATATATATTACTTTAAAAATTTTATTTTATTGTTTTTATTGCACTATATATGCTTTTTCACTCGGCCATTTAGATTTTTATTAAACCAACACAGTAACATTTCTTTACACTGTGCAAAGGGATATTGTACAGCATTTTCCTGCTACTGGGTTGCCTCATCCAATCTTAAGATGAGGGGATGTTCCTGGTCTTATTGTAACTTGTTATGCCATGTTTGGTTGATAGCCTTGGGAAGCCTGTGCTTTTCAGAAGGGAAATGGAGGAGGAGTGGATCTGGGGGAATGCAGAGTAAGGGAGGGGTTGGGAGGAGAGGAGGAAGGGGAGGCTGCTGTCAGGATGTAATATATGAGAGAATGGACAAAAAGAGTATTGCTGTATCAGAATTCCCACCCTGAATAAAATCCCAAGAGAATCAAACAGGACAGCAGAAACCCTTTTGATATCTCCCATCCCTACACAAAAAGAATCCACAAAGACACCCATGCCTGCAATGAACATGATTTATTCTCCTTTCCTGTGTCATTAGCATTCTAGTAACTACATAGGTTTTTATCCATGCATGTGAGTCCATGGATTGGAGAAGAATTCTGGGTCCCACACCACAAAGTTCTCAACGGTAGAACAGAAGCACGGCTGCTTCAGTTATCTCCCGGCTATTGCTGCTCCCAATGTGAGTTCCGTATCCATTCCAATCAAATGAAGAGAAGTCTCCACACTGCACAGGGTCACTTTCTGGAAAGAATCCTCCTCCACCAATGCAATGCTGAAAAACAGGGGGAGGAAGTAGCAATGAGAGGTGTTATGGTTCGGATATAAAGTTCCCTATCAAAAGGTGTTAGATACTGAAGACATGATCCCCAGGATAAGTAATATTCAGAGGCAGAACATTGGGGAGGGGATTAAATATGAGGACCCTGCCTTCATCAGTTAGTTAATCACTAATGGAGCTACCATGTTGAACTGACTATTGGGAGGTGGTGGTGGTATGGAAGGGGGCCTCTGGTTAGAGAAAATAGATCACTGAAGGTGTGAGTGGCATGTTTTAAAGGGTATCTTTCTCTGACCATTCCCGGTCATTCTTGACTTCTTGTAACTAAGAAGTGAGTCATATTGTTCTGATATGTCTTTCCTGCATGATATTTCTGCTCCACTATAAATTTAAAAGCAACAGTGCCAAATGACCATAGGTTAAAATCTCAGAAACCATCAAGCGTTACTATTGCTGTGAAGCAACATCATGACCAAAGCAAGCTCGCTCTCTTGCTCTGGTTGGTGTGTGACATGGTACTTAGCGTGTTTGGAGACCCAAATGGCAGAGAGATGGCACGGGATCAGAGGTGACTTCAGCCTTACACTGTATCTGTGAGTTTGTCCTTCTCATTGCATCCCCTAATAAATCGGTTTTTATGCCTTTGTGAATTCATGCTTCACAAAGGTGAATTGAAACCCATGGCCTGTAGCTAGCTGTGTCATCCTTGTTCCGTGGGACCCAGAGCCTGCAGACATCCGCGAGCTGCCACCTGGACATGGTGGAGCTCCACAGAAGCCATGGGTTAGGCTGCATGCCCTTTCACATCTGGAGCTGATCTCACCATGCACAGTGCTATAGGTACGTGTATTAGTCACATTAGCCGCCCCAGTCTCCTCTCTCCCCCACGCTGAACCCTGTGGCTACTGTAACTGCTCAATGATTCTAATCTGCCTTGTTCTTCTGTCTGACCTGAACTGCTTTGCTTATGAGCATGCTGTTTTGTGGACTGAGGCTGTTTCCAACCCAATCCCAAAGACATTAAGGTCTGGTCAGGGAACAGTCACAGCAGTCACAGTCTGGCCTGTCCTATGCCAAAGCACAAGTGTTTTTTCCACAGCCTCAGACCATCCTGCCCTGTAGGAGCAGGGCCTGCGTCTAGCCAGTCCCTCAGCCAAGCTGGGTTTCTGTGTTTATCTTTGGCTGTCCTGGAATTTGCCTTGTAGATCATGTTGGCCTTGCACTCACAGAGATTCACCTGCCTTTACCTCCCTAGTGCTGGAATTAAAGGCGTGACCCACCATGCTTGGTGAACACTGGGTTTTAAATTATGTGCTCTGGGTTTCCTGTGTGCAATCAATCAATCCCTCTAAGACTACAAGATAGGCACTTCCCGCCAGTGATTATTGAGCTGGTTGTTAGGAGTGCTCTCTGGTTGCTCCACATGCCTGCCATCTTCCCTTGGCATGTACCCCACCCCCTAATCAGGTTCTAAGCAAGTCTAACCAATTTTGTTAGATATAGTTCATTTCAGCTTTCCTAGGTCTCACAGGTTATTCAGGTTGTGCTCCAGAACCTTAGTGTTACAATGGCAACACCTGCTGGCCAACATCCTTATTACACCATAAAAATCTCAGTAGCCACCTGAACCTGCTACCTGAACACTGGCTCCACCTGCTGATCAACAAGATTATTACACTTACCACAGCTTTCTGAGGATTTTAATGGAGGTAAATTATTTGATAACTAAATATTAGATTGATAAATAATAATTTTTCTATACCAATTGTGGATAATATCACCATTCAGGAATTTAAAAACCTTTTCATTTCTACTATGGATGGAATTTTAGAAGAGACTTTGGACCTATCTGGAATGTATACATTCTTAACCATAGTTGCTATAGTCTGGAAATTCATATTACATCCTTAAGATATGGTGTGATAAAAGTTCCAGGGTGAGAAACTTACTGAAATGTTATAGACTTTACAAACTGACACTGAGAAATTACCAAAAGGATTCATTCCATAGATGATAAATTAGCATGCAAAATTTATTCCATAGAACATGGAATTGTTCAGTTGGCAGAAAAGATTCATTTAAGTCAAATGGCTATGGAATGTTAGCAGATAGAACATTGGTTTTGGAAGGCAATTTTCAAGCCTTTCAGATAATCTCTAAGTATAAAAGTTATGATTGATGGCTAAAATTAAATCCTTAAAATCGTATGTGAATGATGAAAACAAGAAGCTGAGTGATCTAATGAAATCATTGGAATCATTCTCTGTTCGGGAAGTTCAAACCTTACAGAAAGCAGTGAAAAATAGATTTCGATGTTTAGAAGAATGTGTTAAAACTGATCAAAAGAGCATTGATGCTCAGACAAAAGAGATTAGAGGGGACTTAACATCACCAGTTTCTCACAGAGTCAGAGAAGACTTGCCAAGACTTGTAACTTCAGCTGATATAATCTATCCCATTACAATTCTGAAAAGGCAGCAAACATTAACTATCCAGAAGGATATACAGAGAGTAAATGGGAGCATATACATATGAAAGATTTAAAAGATTTTAAGGAGGCAATAGTTTCTTATGATATGCATTCAGCATCTGTGAGGCAGTTGTTAAATGCACAGTCTTCAAGAAATAGGATTACACCATGTGATTGGTTTCAACTAGCCTTAGCAGTTTTATAATATGGTCCTCAGTTACAATGGAGGAACTATTAAAGAGAGGAAGCTAAGGTCCCTGAATATCAAGGTAAAATCAGAGTCTATGAGGTTTCCCAAGATCAAATTTTTGGTGAGGGCCATTATGCTGATATAAATAGTCAAGCTATTAACAGTGAACATATTGTGTCTCTATGCCATACAACAGCCTCAAATGCTTGGGACAGGATTCAAGAACTAGGAAAAGAATTGAGTTGTATACTAAAGTTATACAAGGGTCACAAGAACTCTTTGGTGACATTTTACAGAGATGGACTAAAACTGTTCATATAGGGGTATCAGATCAAGAAGCTAGATAAGCACTAATAGAATCTCTGGCTTTTGAAAATGCTGAGAATGCAAAAAGATACTTTGGCCTTTAAAGATCAGATCAGCACCAATAGATGAGTGGATTTAACACACAGCCAATGGTGAGTCTCTTGACTAATGAGACCTGGGCAAGAGAAGCATTTTCCAAAGGCCTGAAGACACATCTAAATGCCAATTTTTAAAATTGTGGTAGAATAGGCCATTTGAGAAGAAACCGAAGACAGGGAATTCCTAGAAATAATGTTTCTTCTGGGAATGACCCAAGTAGAAGGCCCCAACCTTCTTGATTATGCAGAAAATGTGGTAAAGGTCAACATTGGGCCAACAAATGTAGATCAACAAGAGACAAACAAGGTAACTCTTCACCATTGGGAAGCTTCTTGGGGGACCTTTTACAGGCCCCCAAGTCAAATGTGGTCTAGTCATTCCCAGTCAATGTGGAGAACAATCTTTCCCAGAATAATTAGAAAATCTAAGGTCTATTGTAAAAAAACATAATGCTTGCTTGACGATAGAATAGTTTTGGAGGATGAATAAAAAATTCCAGGAGGAACTAGAACATGTATACTTTGGCAGACTTCTATAAATGACCAAAGACCGAAGCTAAAAGTACAAATAAATAACATCGTAATTGAGGGATTATTAGACACAGGTGAGGATGTGACTATTAATACTCCATAATCTTGGCATTTGAATTGGCCTCCTCAGAAGGTAGATGTTCAATTTCTTGGGATTGGAACCCTATCTCAGGTAAAACAAAAACATAAAATGGGTTGAATGCACAGGGCCAGAAGGACAGAGAGGAAGGCTGAGGCCATCTGTGGCTAATGTAGTAGTGGCTCTATGGGGTCATGTTATACTGCAGCAATGGAATACCCAGATTAATATTCTTCACATCTCTGAAACAGACCATAAACCAACTCATGTTTCTGGGAAGAATATTACAAGGCACTATTTAAAAAAAAAACACAACAGTTTCTGACCATCCAGGTTGTAAAAAAACAAGGCAAACAGCTGTCAAACTCTCAGAGGTACCAATAGTCCTACCCTTAAAATGGTTTTGTATTATGCTTATAAACTTTTTATTTAGACAAAATGGGGGAACTCTTGTGAGAATTCATTCTGTCAATCACTTTGGGGTGCCTGCCTTAGGGCATGGCCTAGTGTGCTAGGTGATGACTAATAAGCTTGAGAGGAAAGCATGCTCACTCTCTTGCTCTGGCTGGTGTTTGGTGTGGTCAGAGACCCAAGCAGCAGAGAGGTACATTGGATCAGAGGTGGCTTCAGCCTTACTCTGTATCTGTGAGTTTGTCCTTCTCATTGTACTCCTTAATAAGTCAGTTTTTATACCTTTTTGAGTTTACACTTCATGTATGTATAGGCAAACCACTCATACATATCAAATTAAATAAACACACCTGAAATAACACAAAATAAAATACCACCCAAAGAAGCTAGTAACATGAGAGCTGGAGTGATGACCCCAAGGTTAAGACATCTTGTGCTTCTATCAAAGAAGCAAAGTTCAGATTCCATCTTCGACATCAGATCCCAGTACCCAATCAAAAGACTTTAGTTCCAATTCCCAGGGAACCAATATCTCCTTTTGATCTCTGCAATAACTTGAATACACATGTACTCACATACAAATAAAGTCAAGTAAATGTTTTAAAAATTCAGAATCATGCCTATAAATCCCTCCTTGATCCCAAACATATTCAGCATCCAGACATCTTGGCGCACTATTTGATATTCACCTACTCAAATGAAAACAGTGAAACTATTCAAAATGTCTTCTATTCCCATTCTCTGTATTCAACTATTAATAAATTAAAAATCTTTGGAGCCCATTAATGCCTCCTCTTTCCCCAGACTCCTATCACAGTTCATCAGGATTCATTTGGACCATGGAAACCATTTAAATACTTATTTCCTTATGCTTACTCTTTTCTTCATTAAAATCTGTAACCTCTAGGTGTCATACCTGTGTTATCTTTGAAAAAAAAAAAGAATGCTCACATTAATCTCATGTGCCTGTTAAAACATTGCAGTGGTCCTCATGACATACAGACCAAAAACCACTGGTGTGATGCAAAAGTTGTTTCCTGATCTAGTCCGTATTAACATTTCCTGTATCCTACCACATCTTACATCCCAAAATTTAAAACACCTCGCTACTCCCTCAACACCACAGGCTCTCCTCCATTTCATCATTCCACATTACAGTCCCAAGGTCCACCTAGACAAGAAGCTGCCTCATCTTGACCAGGTGAAGTACAAGTTAGTGACTGAGGAATAAATAAATGGACACTGAGATCTTCAGGATCACCTG
Organism: Chionomys nivalis; assembly: GCF_950005125.1. NCBI lineage: Eukaryota > Metazoa > Chordata > Mammalia > Rodentia > Cricetidae > Chionomys > Chionomys nivalis. The sequence continues at coordinate 22,586,112 of NC_080090.1, read as the reverse complement.
CCAGGAGCTCATGCTCCTCTTCTCATAGTGTTACATTAGCGAGGGATGGATCACAAAAGAGCATGCTATTTTTTAAGACAGAGTCTTACGATGTAGCTCTGGTTGACCTGGAATTCACTATGTATCTGTTTCACTCTTAAAGCTAAATCCTGGGTGGAGAGCAACTCCCTAACAATCTCAGCCCCCAATGACTTGCACACAACCTCCTGAACACAAGTGTCACCCTCATTCCTGGTGACTGAGTGCTTCATCCTAAAAGCTAAGCAAACAGCAACAGTGCATTAGAAGTTTGTAATGTTGACCATGGTTTTCTTTTTTTTTTTAATTTATTTTTTTTATTAATTAATTTATTTAATTATTAAAGATTTCTGCCTCTTCCCCGCCACCACCTCCCATTCCCTCCCCCTCCCCCAATCAAGTCTTCCTTCCTCCTCAGCCCAAAGAGCAAGCAGGTTTCTCTGCCCTGTGGGAGGTCCAAGGACCACCCACCTCCATCCAGGTCTATTAAGGTGAGCATCCAAACTACCTGGGCTCCCACAAAGCCATTACGTGCAATAGGATCAAGAACCCATTGCCGGCCGGGCGGTGGTGGCGCACGCCTTTAATCCCAGCACTCGGGAGGCAGAGGCAGGCGGATCTCTGTGAGTTCGAGACCAGCCTGGTCTACAGAGCTAGTTCCAGGACAGGCTCCAAAGCCACAGAGAAACCCTGTCTCGAAAAACCAAAAAAAAAAAAAAAAAAAAAAAAAAAAAGAACCCATTGCCATTGTTCTTCAGTTCTCAGTAGTCCTCATTGTCCATTATGTTCAGCGAGACCGGTTTTGTCCCATGCTTTTTCAGTCCCTGGCCAGCTGGCCTTGGTGAGTTCCCCATAGAACATCCCCAGAGTACTACTCAGCAGTAAAAAACAATGACTTCTTGAATTTTGCATACAAATGGACGGAAATTGAAAACTCTATCCTGAGTGAGGTAAGCCAGACCCAAAAAGAGGAACATGGGATGTACTCACTCATATTTGGTTTCTAGCCATAAATAAAGGACATTGAGACTATAATTCGTGATTCTAGAGAAGCTAAATAAGAAGGTGAACCCAAAGAAAAACATATAAGCATCCCCCTGAATATTAACCTTCATCAGGCGATGAAAGAAGACAGAGACAGAGACCAACATTGGAGCACTGGACTGAAGTCTCACGATCCAAAGGAGGAGCAGAAGGAGAGTGAGCACGAGCAAGGAACTCAGGACTGCGAGGGGTGCACCCACACGTTGACCATGGTTTTCAACGAGACAGGATTTCTGTATCTAGACAGAAATTCTGATCCCTGAGATGTAGCAAGGTATAGGGAAAGGTCACACTCTCATACATGTACACATACTAATTCAATAGTCTCCCATGCTCAATATACACAGAAACACACAGACAACCCCAGTCTTATTCATGAGCTTCTTTGGTCACTACACAGACTCACATGCTCAGTGTTACATCCAGTGACCTTTATCCCGGCACACAAGGCGTTGGCTGCTCCTTCATTATTAAATACTCTGAATTGGACGTATCCTGCAGTGAATTCCCCTGAAAACAAAAGACAGGAAACAGCATTTAAGGAAAGTGCTAGAAATCACTGTCAGCCCAGATCCTATGGTGTCAGGTTCAGGATATACAGTCTAAAATATCAGACCCATTGGGGAAGCTTCACCTATTCTTATCCACAGACCCCAGGAGCCAGTCCTTGAGAAAGGTCCCCATCTGTCAGAGCTTGAATGGAGAAATTTCTGATATAGCAAGGTCTCTACTGAATATCTCTAAGGACTTGTCACAGCAGTTAAGTGCATTCATTCTGGCCCTGTTTTTATTTTATCTCACTAACTTTTCTTTAAAGCCTATATCCCAAGAATAAATAAGAAGTTCTTTGAACTATACAGCAAAAGTTTAACATTTATAAGGGTACATGACCCATTTGGATTTATATTAAACAGCAGAGCAGTCATCCTTCACAACTGAAATAAATACATTTTTTTCTCTTGTTCAGTCCCTGTGTACATGAACCTTTCCAGTTCCTAATTAAACTTCTGACTGATAATGAGATTGCTAAGAATAGATTCCAGAACCATGTATCCCCAGTGCAAATGCTAACTCTCCTGGTCATGCCCTGTGCTTTCAGGCAAGTTCCAGGACCTTCAGTGCTTCTTTTAATTTGTTAAATGGGTTGGTGATAGTTGAGAGCCCAAGGACAATCAATTGAATCAAGTGTAACAAAACACAAACATTCAGAGGGTCCAGACGAGCATTAGAGACTCACTCTGGCCATCGGGGGAGTAATACGAGGCTGTCTTCTGTGCATCACCAAAGTCGTAGGTCACAGGTAATGCTGGACCATTGTCAGTCCAACACTTCCCTCCTCCATATTTCACTGGGTACTTCTACAAGAAACAAAAGAAGTCTGGGTAAGGACTACAGCACTGGCACTCCCAGTAGCACTGTTCTGCACAGAGAAACACTGCTTGTGTGCAATAAGTGAGATTGTTTCCAAAACAGTTAGATAAGAAAGATTCCTTTCCATTGTCTCTCTGACATCCTTGGCTTCCCCCTTTTCTCTCCTCTCCTCTCCTCTCCTCTCCTCTCCTCTCCTCTCCTCTCCTCTCCTCTCCTCTCCTCTCCTCTCCTCTCCTCTCCTCTCCTCTCCTGTCCTCTGCTCTCTTCTCCTCTCTTCTCCTCCCCTTCGCTTTCCTCCCCTCTCCTCCCCTCCCCTCCCCTCTCCTCTCCCTCCCCTCTTCCTTCCCTCCCCTCCCCTCTCCTCTCCTTTTCTTTCTCCTCTGTTTTCCACTTACCCCTATCTTTTTCCTTCCTTGGCTCATTACACTTTAGAATGAGAGGAAAACAGAATACCACACACCCAACCTCAAACAATTGCCTATCTCCACACCCATGAAAAGCAGCCTAAGTTAGCAATCATAAATACCTGGTACAGGCCAAACAGATTATGGCCCATGCGCTGAAAGAAACCACTAAAAGTGCGGTATCGCAACAGGGATCTGTTCCTCCAATTTTTCAAGGGGATATCGTTGGGTACATGCCAGATCCCCAGGTTCTCAGCCTGGATGTCGAAGTAGCCAGGGTTCTGGAAAGCAACAAATACTGAGTCTGACAAGAGCAGGAGGTTTCACTGAGCAAAAGTCCCCAGCAGAACTGATATCCCTAGGCTGAGGTGGACAGAGGGCCAGCCATGCTCAGATGACCTATTTCCAAGGTCCATCCACTTCCTACTTACCAAAAAACCCTACTTGGATGGCTTTAAGGTAAGCACTTTTCACTTTTTCTCCCATGTTGAAGGACAACCTTCCCACCCTCTCCAGGGCATCCTTGAGCTACACTCGCATCCTCACGCTTCCCCAAGTGACTACAGAGTGCACCTACCTTGTAGTCATCACTTGTGGCCCCCTCTGCAGTCCCAAAGGTGTTGTAGTTGGCCCAGTTGCCATCTCCCTTTGGGTTTTCTCTTCTGTTGCCTTGCTGACTGGACCAACGATCGCCCACCGTGCACTTCCCATACATGTTGTTCTCGTGCACACTGGCCACCAGGGTCCAGCCACCACCAGCAGTGGTCATGTCACAGAAGGTCTGGTAGATGACACCATTCTCCGTGCGAAGGAAATAGAGGCCATCTGTAGAGAGAAGCAGTCCACTGCCCTGTGTGCAGGCTCATTGTCCATTTCTGCTCTAGAAACAGAATGGCTCTAGGAACTACAAACATAATTAATTGATGTGGGATTTCCCTCTGTTTGCTGTGAATATCTTTGGTTAATAAAGGAACTTCTTTGGGCCTATAGCAGTGCTATAGGGGAACAGTGCTAAGTGGGAAAAACTAGAAGGAATGCTGGGAGAAAGGAGGCGGAGTCAGGGAGAAGCCATGGAGCCTCCACTGGAGACAGACACACCAAAACTTCACTGGTAGGTAATGATCTCGTGGTGATGCACAGATTAATGGAGACGGGTTAAATTAATATTTAACAGCTAGCCAATAAGAAGCTAGAGCTAATGGGCCAAGCAGTGTTTTAATTAATACAGTTTCTGTGTGATTATTTCAGGGCTAAGCAGCCAGGAAACAAACAAGTGGCCTCCTCCAACAGCTAATGCTTCATACCCTGAGAGTCCTACCACATGTGTCCCTGGGTTCTGCCTGACTTCAGAAAGTCATGCTTCTGTGACTGAAGGAGAACATAGAATTACCCAAACTGACAGTGATGTTTTTCTAATGCTAAACAGAATATTTACAAAGGTTTTAGTAATTCTACTCAGTATATACACAAAGAAGTGGGAGCAGGGACTCATATATGTACATTCATGTTTGTTACAGCTCTGGACACAAGACCTGAAAGGCAGAAACAAGTCAAGTACTTTTCTATAGAAAAAGGATTACCCAGTATATTCTATGCTGTCTCCTATGCAATATATATATTGTGTACATTCCTATATATCCAATAGATCAAAAAGAGTAAAGTGAACTGGAAAAATGGCTCAGTGGTTAAGAGCAAGTACTGTTCCTGCAGAGGAATTGAGTTAGGTTCTCATCCCTCAAACTTGGCATTTGTACAAGTCCACGTCACTCCAGTTCCGGCGGACTAGATGGCCTATTCTGAACTCTGCATGTACCTACACATACATGTACACAATATCCCACACAGACATGTTTATCTACACACAGTAATAATAATAAATCTTTTTAAAATAAATGAACTATTTTACAACACATATGAGCCTTGAAGATTGCTAACAAAATGAGGCAGGTTAGTCATATGAGGTAACAGATATTGACAGATTCATAGAAGTAGGAAACAGAACAGCAACTCACAGGGAATATGGGAGTTCATTGATACAGAATTTCTATTAAAGGAACAAAAACTGTCTGGAGATGGATAGTGGTGATCCATACCCTTGTGAAAGTCATTCTTGACTCTGAATACCCTTAAAGTTGATTAAGTGCAATTTTTATCCACTATGTACATTTTGTAACATTTTCTATATATAAATAAAGCTGTTCCATGGGACAAAAGCCTTATTTCCTAGCTGGGTTATGTGTCTGCATTTCTGAGACAGGGTCTCCCCAGGTTAGCTTGGAGCTTTCAATCCTCTGCCGTAGGCTCCCAAGTGTTAGGATCACAGTGTGCTCTTTAAATGTTCATCACTCACCTCGTGCCCTGGTGACCTCCTGCTTGATTTCCTTGCAGCTTCTGAACAGAGAGGAAGACACAGGATTGGCCTGGCTGTTGGTGTCCAGGTTGTCTTTAACTAGAGAAGATGCAGAGTTTCACACTCATGGGACACCCTGCCTCCCCTGTATTCATCATAAACTCATTCCATGACTTCTCAAAGCCTCCCTCTGATAATCAACAAGAATTCTAAGTAGGAATAAAGACAAGAGATTTGAAGGTATGGAGAAGTTTCTGTCCAAAGTCCTGAAAAAGAAGAATAAAGTGAAGTCCAGGTTTGCAAATAGAAAAAAATGCAGGGAGCCTAACGTGCCTGAAGCATGGATAATGAGGTAGACAGGGCAGAAGCTAGAACAAGAGAGCCTGGAATCAAAAGCCTTGCAAATTGGCCTCAACTCTGCAAAGTCCTCTGAGAACCTAGAAGACTGGAAACAAATGAGAACGTTGGTGTCAGAGCTACTCAGTTGTAAGTAGCTCCATGTTTACAAGTCAAACATTTTTAGATTGTATTCACTGTGTCTGAGAGTCAGTTCCCTGGTGTCTAATATCAAGCTGACAAAGATTATCATGTGGAGATCACATAAGACGTGTTTAGGGACTTGCCTTCTTTCTTAAAGATACCAAAATATCAATGAAGAGGAATTACACATTTAAATAATTTTGAGTTCTTGTAGAGAGCAGAATTGAAGTAAACATTCTCTGCTCACAAACCAGACCATTCCCTTCCCTTGGCACTGAAACTCAAAGGCCAAGGTCCTAAGCATAAGAAATGACCTGGATGGGACACAGTTCCTTTAGGAGTTCCTCTAGAATTACACACAAGTATAGAGTTAGGACCAGTGCATTTCTCAACAATCTCACTGCTGCTGTCCAATTCCTTCAAGAGGCATCATCACCCAGCCTACATCTCAAAGGCATCATCTCTATGATGGACGGCATAGGTTGTATTTACATTCCAGGAAAAGAACATAAACCCACAACTAAACAAAATTTATTATTGTACAGACTGAGGGTGGGCAATAATTGGGAAAGGCTGGAGGGAGGAAAAGGAGTGGGAAAAGAATGCAATCATATTTAATTTAAAATATTTATTATTATTATTTTTAGAGGCATGAACTGTGGTGACCCACTTATTTATTCCCAGCATTTGGGAGGCAGAGGTAGGAAGATCTCTGAGTTTGAGGACAGCCTGGTCTACAGATCAAGTCCAGGATAGCCCAGGGCTATACAGAGAAACCCTGTCTCCAAAAACAACAAACAACAGGAATGATAACAACAAAAGCGTGATCTCTGGCCTCGAGAGACCCAGGTCTGGAAAGTATTTAAGGCTAGTGCTGACTGCCTTTAATGCTAGAAGTGACTTGAGGAGTCTGGAGTCCTATATCAAGACTCACCTGCAGTGCACCCTCTGGTGACCAAAATGATAAACAGCAGGATTCTGAACTGGGTCATGGTCATCTAGAGAAAAGCAAGATGAAGGTCACTCTCTATCCAGACCATCTTTTCCCCCCATCCCTGTCTCAGCTCCTTTCTAGTCCTCGTCAAAGGCTCCTTCCTTCTCTTTAAACTCCTCGTATCACTGGGTCCTAAAGCAGACCTGAGCCGGAGTCCACTTTCCTTCTTCCTCTGACAGCAATTACCTTCCCCTCCATACCTGGCCAGACACTCAGAGTTGCCCGCTGAGTGGAGATGAGCCTCTCTCTCTCTCTGCAGAGTGTCTAGTGTGGTCCAGGTGAGGCTCTTGTTCTTTTATGGGAAGAGCCTGGTGGGAATAGCCCAGACTTTGCCAGGCTCCTCCTTTTCTGGCAGGAGACCACTGGAGGGGCAACTTTTATTTATTGCGGAAAGTTCTTTGTAGATAGATGACTCATGGGATTCAAAGTCTCTAGAAGATAAATATTAGATGCCATATCCTGGTACTATCCTCACGTTTGGAAATTTTATCGATCTGTGCAATTTCAAAAAGGAAATATATGAGGAGACTTGCAACATTTGATGTCTGCTATGGGATGTCTTTCTATATACTGTAAATATGTGTTGCTCTCATTGGTTGATAAATATAGCTGCTTTGGTGCATGGAAAGGCAGGATAGAGGGAGGCAGTAAATCCAAGCAGAGATGCAGGAAAAGAAGGAGTCTGGGAGATGCCAACAAGCTGCTGAGGAAGAAAGAGATTTAGAACATGACTTAACAAGTCAAGAACTACATGGCAAAGCATAGATAAGAAAAACGGGTTAATTTAAATGTAAGAGCTAGTTAACAATAAGCCTGAGTCATTGGCCAAGCATTTATAAGTAATATTAATCCTCTGAGTGGTTATTTGGGAACTGGCAGACAGGACAAAAAACCTCTGATTACACACATCCATTTGGATTTTTTTGTTTGTGTCTTTCTTGCAAGGTAATTCTTAAAATCTCCAAATACTTATAATTATTATCATTTTTGAGGAGAAGACTTTTTTTTGGGCTAGGGGAGAACATGAGAGTACATTTCATGTAGCCCAGGCTGGCCTCAAACTCACTGTTTATTGTCAGGAGCCGTGTCCCCCAGAATTTACAGGAAGCACCGCCGTGAGGAGTTTTTGCAGAGGGCTTCACTTCTCAATTGTATTGAGAATAGTCTTATTGACCAAGCCTATCCCACACCCAAATTAACTGTTAATTGAGAGTTATCTGTTAGCAGAACCTGCCTCACATTCCAAACTATCTAGGCAACTAGGTGTGTCACCTTGTGACTTCCCGACCAAGGAATCGTGACCCGACCCATCGTAACCTCTCAGACTCCGTGGACCACGTGGCAAGATCCCGTGCCCCAGCCCCCCAAGCTATTCAGGGGCTATATAAGCTGTAACCATGACCCTAATAAACTGAGGCTTTGACAAATACGCTTAGCCTCCTTCCTTCTCATCAGCCTATGCCTTTCAGGTGGTGCCTCTCCGTGACCCTGGAATAACTGGCCAGCCAGGCGGGTTACAAACCCTAGACTGAGTAACCCATCGAGGTGGCTACAGTTTATGTGAAGATGTCCTTGGACTCCTGATTCTCTTCATCCTACCTTCTAAGTGCTGTAATTACAGGCACACACCATCAAACCTGACTATAAAAAGACAAGTTTAACATCAAAATAGTAATATAAACATTTAAAAATAAATATAAACCTTTATTCTGCATAAATTGAATTCCTTATAACTCTCACTCACTATTTTGTCCTTGATTGTCTCAAAATTACTACAAACTAGTAAAATTTTTAAAATACTGAATGTGGTATAAAATAACAGAAATAGCTTAATTTAAGATGTAAGAGCTAGCTAGAAATATGCTTAAGTGATTGACCAAGCAGTGATTTAAATAATATAGTTTCTGTGTGATTATTTTGGGTTTTGGAAGCCAAGAAACAAATGAGGTGCCTCCACCAACAGTTCAGGGTGCCACTGCTTTTCCTGTCCTTCTGATGTTTACAGCCTGGGGTCACTGCTGAGCTCCCCCCCCCACACACTTCTAGGTTGGGATAGGAGTCACACTCCCCCTCTCTCTCCCAGATTTCTTTTTAATAACTAATACAGGAGAATTCCAAGGACTGATTGATTCTTCAATATGTTGATCATTGAGCTGTGCCTGTACCAACTGTTCTAAGACATGTAATTTTTCTGATGCCAAAGGCCATTTTTTCACTCAGAGAGGTTTGTCAGTAACCATTTTAAAGGTAGGGCTGTTGGTACCTTTGAAAGATCAGTAGCATCCTGTTATATACAATGTGAATGGTTGGTGACTGTCCTTTGTAATAAATTTGAATATTTTCCCCAGAAATGTTAGTTAATCCACTGCCATTTCAGCCAGCAATTGTAACTCTGCAGTTACTGGCCTGCTTTTCTGGCAGTGGCCTGGTGGGAACTTTTTCCTGCAGCCACTTTGTTGATTCCACTAAAGGTAGCTTTAACTAAATCTCTATCTCCTATTTGTATATAAAATCTGATAATCAAAGGCTGGGGTGAAACCTGCTAGCTCAGAGAGGTTGAGTGGCACTTAGATAATCTTCTTTCCTTGGTGACATCTCCCTTGAAAATTTCATCCCTCTGCTCCACCAAAACAGGAAAAAGATGCACCACTCAAAACCCCTCCCTACTACTTCCAGTGCATCTTTTCCTCTCTTCCAGATGTCCTCTGATGCTCTATGATCACTTTCTGTCAACTAGTTGCTAACTCAGCCTCCTGACCCATGGTTAATATTATTTAATTAATGTGAATGCAAACTTGGGGTTCACAGTGGGATTGAATATCCCCCAACACCACAATACTGCTAACAAGGATTGTTATAAAACCTAAGCCTTAGCTAAGAATGATGGCCCATAATCATAATCCTAGCATTTGAGAGGTGGAGACACAAGGATAAAAGTATTCAAGGTCATCGTTGTCTACATGGTGCATTGAAAGGCAGTCTGAACTACAGGAGAGAGAAACAAATCAACATACATACAGACACACCCACACATCCACACACCACTGCTTTCACCACCATGATGAGTCTTGTGAGTCCATTAAAATATTATTGTCACCATGTATCAGCTGGGGTTATGTAGGCCCATATTTCTGTATGGTGTAGCAGCCAGGCTCTGAAGCCATAGGCCCACCTGAGACGGTCATGTAGACCTGCAGACAGCCTCAACAATAGCCAGGATGTGCTGCTCCTTCTCTTTTGTTGTAAATGTAGATCACCTGGGGAGAGTTGTTGGCTGAAACTGATGACTTAATGGTCAGGATGTTTGGTGCTCCTTCCTTTGTAATTTGGAGGATATCTTATAGAGATGCTAATTCAGGCCTACGTGACAGCTAGCATACAGGTAGATGCAGATGTGACAGAAGGCATTCATGTAGTTACCTAGCAGACAGCCTAATGTATTTTCCCCGCTCAATTGATGTAATGGTATATAAGCTGTTTGGATAATAAACACAGAGAGATTGTCAGGAGAAAGAACCCTGAGATGCCCTTCCATGATGACTGTGTAAGTTGTGTCTGATTATTCCTTGTGGCTCCGTACGAGTCCAGTTAGGGAAAATAATTATCTGTGTTGGAGCGACACAGTCTCCAACAGGGTTCAAAGCCCATTTCATGGCAATTGTGTCACTTACCTCTCTCTGAATTAGTAATTTAAAACAAGAACTATTTCTTATGTCTATGAAGCTACAATTTGAGTAGTACTTAGAGGGCTTGACAGTTTCTACTGTGTTTAACATCTGCTGGGTCATTCCCATGCTTTCTTCATCTTTACTGTCAGGGTGGGGATTTTAGGCCTGAATCACTGACACATTTGAAAGCAAAGCAAGCCAATCGCTGGTGGTCAGTGGGTTGTATGACTGCATGGCATCTGCTCTCTCCAGTCTTCCTCTTGCTCCCTTTGATACTCAGGTGTCACTTAGATGAACATCTTTTCACAACAGAATAGAATCAGAGATGTTAGGAGTGTATGTGTAGAGCCAGTGAGTATGTTATTTCTGCTGTTGGTAATGATGAGCTAGGTGGTGGTGAGAGCAAGGTCAGGGGACAGGAATTACCTCTGTTGACCTTTCTTCTTGTGCTATAGACTAAACTGGAAGCGTTTGAGTCTCTGTTGCATGTAGTGACAAGGTGGAAGTTTTGATGAAGAGAAAACATGATGACAAGAGTATCAAAAAATAAGAGCCTTGGGTTTGATCTTCGACCTTGAAAAAAAAAGGTATGTGTGTTGGGGGTAATATGATTGCTTTAATATGTGCTTCTTCACACCTTACTCAAGTTAAAAAACTTTTTTTTTTGAGACAGAGTTTTCTGAGTAGACCTGTGTGTTCTGGAACTTTCTCTGTAGTCCAGGCTAGCCTTGAACTCAGAAATTTATCTGCTTTTGTCTCCTCAGTACTGAGATTAAAGGTGTAGGGTACTATGCCTAGCATTATTTAAATAACAACACTTTTATTTATTTAATGTGTGTGTGTGTATGTGTGTAAGGGTGTACAAGTATGGAAGACAGAAGACAACTGTAGCATGAATTCTAATTGGTCTTGATAGCAAAACTTGGAGTCAGCTATCAGGGGTTGAAAGCTGAAGAATCAGAGTAGAGCAACCAGCCACTAGAGTTCTTAGCTCTTCCAATTCTTAGACCAAACAGGTGATCTTGACCTCAGACTGCCTTCTCTGCTCCTTTCTCTTCAGGCTTTATATTCCTCTCTCTATCCAGTCATATCCTTTAGTGTCTCAACCTCCTTAGTGCAGGGATTAAAGGTATGTGACTCTAAAATACTATGATTAAAGTTGTAAGCCACCACTGCTTGGTTCTTTTTCTCTTTTACACTGGATCAATTTCTTGTAGCTCAGGGTGACCTTGAACTAACAGAGATCCATCTGTCTCTGTATGCCAGGTGCTGGGATTAAAGTTGTATACCACTATTACCTGGCTACTGTAGCTAATTAGTGTGATTTGTTCTTCACTCTGATCTTTAGCAAATTTTATCTTTTAGATCATAAACAAAATACCACCACATTTCGCCCTTTTTGTCTAAAATAAGAGAGAAGGTTATAACTAATATAAGAAAAACTATATACAATAAGTACAATAACTATATACAATATATATAAGCAATATGTACATCAGCAATGCTAGTCCATTTGCATTTGACAAACTCAAAGAAAATACTCTATTATCTAGCCTATCTTGGTGAGTTCAAAGTGTTGTACCTAATTCACTTTCTATTCTAATTTGCTACTACCTCAAAATTATATTTTTATGTCTCTCGAAATTCACTTCTTTAGTGAATTTTTTATGTGTCTGGTAAACAAAGAAAAGCATAACTATAACTATCTTGTCTTCAATTCCCTCAGAGACCCAAGAAGGAAAAGTATTAACTGAATAAGCAGGAAGTGCAAGCAAGCGATGTCCAAAAAATGTGAGAAATGACAGAGAGCTGGATGCCTGGACAATCACTGAAGGTTCTTCTGAAATCTTGGGGCATCCATCTTCAGCCTAAAGGCCTAGAATACTTGAGAGACTCTTCTAAGAAGCAGATATTTGAAGGATTGCTCTCCTGGTGTGGAAGTTCTTCTGTATATGTGTTGCTTTTATTGGTTGATAATAAGCAGCTTTCAGCCAATGACTTAACAGAGTAAAGCCAGTCTGAAAGAGACATATATAGAGAATCAGAGAGAAGCCATGTAGCTGCCACTTACTCTGCTGGAGACCACTGTAACTTTGCCAATAGGCCACGACCTCGTGGGTGGTGCACAGATTAATGGAGATGGGTTAATTTAAAATATAAGAGCTAGCTAGCAATACACTTAAGGTATTGGCCAAACAGTATTGCAAATAATATAGTTTTTGAGTGATTATTTCAGGAGTCTGGGTAGCCGGGAAATAAGCAGCTTCCCCCAACACCCTACTTGTCTTGAAAAGGTTTTGTAGTCGCTCTGTTTATTATGTCCTGCTTGGATAATTAGGACAGGACACTGTTAGCAATCAAGGCAAGTGCCCTTTCTTGCTACTGGCTTACTTTTGCCACAGACATATTAAACTCTATGTAGAGTTTCTTCAATATCCATCATCTTTTTTTATGATGTCTTATTTATTTATTTATTTATTCTAAAATTTTCCACCTCCTCCCCTCCTCCCATTTCCCTTCCCCTCCCCCCACTCCAGTCCTAAGAGCAGTCAGAGTTCCCTGCCCTGTGGGAAGTCTAAGGTCCTCCCTGCTCCCCCCAGGTCCAGGAAGGTGAGCATCCAAACAGGCTAGGCTCCGACAAAGCCCATCCATGCAGTAGAATCAAAACCCAGAGCCATTGTCCTTGGCTTCTCAGTCAGCCCTCATTGTCAGCCACATTCAGAGAGTCTGCTTTGATCATATGTTCCATCAGTCCCAGTCCAGCTGGCCTTGGTGAGCTCCCATTTGATCAGCTTCACCGTCTCAATGGGTGGTTGCATCCTTCACGGTCCTGACTTCCTTGCTCATGTTCTCCCTCTTTATGCTCCTCATTTGGACCTTGGGAGCTCAGTCCAGTGCTCCAGTGTTGATCTCTTTCTCTATCTCCATCCATCACCAGATGAAGGTTCTATGGTGATATGCAAGATATACATCAGTGTGGCAGAGAAACCTGCTTGCTCTTTGGGCTGAGGAGGAAGGAAGACTTGATTGGGGGAGGGGGAGGGAATGGGAGGTGGTGGCGGGGAAGAGGCAGAAATCTTTAATAATTAAATTAATTAATTAATAAAAAAAATCAGCAAGAAAAAAAAAAGATATACATCAGTGTGGCTATAGGAGAAGGCCAGTTCAGGCGCCCTCTCCTCAGCTGCCCAAGGAACAAGCTGGGGACATCTCCTTGGACACCTGGGAACCCCTCTAGAGTCAAGTCTCTTGCCAACCCTAAAATGGCTTCCTTAATTAAGATATCTACTTCCCTGCTCCCATATCCACCCTTCCTCCATCCCAACCATCCCATTCCCCCAAATTCTCCCCATCCTCCCCTTCTCCCTTCTCTTTCCCCATCTCCCCTTACCCTCACCCCACCTCCATGCTCCCCACTTTTGTCTGGCAATGTTGTCTACTTCCAATATCCAGGAGGATAACTATATGTTTTTCTTTGGGTTCACCTTCTTATTTAGCTTCTCTAGGATCATGAATTGTAGGCTCAATGTCCTTTGTTTATGGCTAGAATCCACTTATGAGTAAGTAGATACCATATTCATCTTTTTGTGTCTGGGTTATCTCACTCAGTAAAGTGTTTTCTATTTCCATGCATTTGCATGCAAAATTCAAGATGTCATTGTTTTTTACCACTGAGTAAAACTCTAAAGTGTATATGTGCCACACCTTCTTTATCCATTCTTCTATTGAGGGGCACCTAGGTTGTTTCCAGGTTCTGGCTATTACAAATAATGCTTCTATAAACATAGTTGAACAAATGCTCATCTTATCCGGAGTAGATTGGTGCTGCTAGGAGCAAACTTGTCTCATTGACATAAAAAAGAACCTATGTTATTAAAATACCTTAAAAACCTTATTCTCTAGATCTCTTAAGTGTTTTAAGATGACCTGTCTCTAAAACATATGTTTGCTTGACTTTGAAAACATTCCTAGTATGACTACAAGTTTAATTGTAATAGGTGATTAATTACTAACCTGTATTTTCTTATTATCTTAACCAGTTGGTAATAATAACCTTCAAGAACTAGAAATTTTCTTTGCATTGTTAAATGAACAGTATAGGTAAAATATCTTGAGCAAGATTAGAAATGTGTGTATGTTATATCCTAACAAAATTATTCTCAACTTTGTATAATATACATAATTTGTATACAGTATACTAAAGTCCAATCCAAAGTAAAATATTTAAAACTAGTAGATTGTTTTTAAAAGTAGATTAAATAATCTACCACTTTATCTCATCATATCTATATCCCTTTTTCTTTTCAGAGTAGATTCAATAATCTACTCCTTTATCTTATCATATCGGTGTTCCTCTTTTTTCTTTTCAAAACAAGAACCTTGAATCTAATCTCTTTTGTTTCCTGCCTGGTACCAATAACAGCTTGCAACCAATCCCTCAAACAATAACAAGTATTTATAACCCAAATGAAAGACAAAAAACCACTCACCCCACCTCTTGGGAATGTAGGTGTCATTGTTCATAAATTTACTTCTAATCATATGGGGGTCAAAGACATCTTTAAGGGACCCTAAAAAGAAAAGCAATATGTTAATTGTCAAGTCCTGGGAGAGGGAGCTGTATTATTTGTTGTCCAGTCTCTGCATAATGGGAAAATGCAGGGCTTTTCTTGGGTCCCGGGTGAGAGTAGTCTGTGAGGCTGAATCATCTCAGCTAGCCACCTTGAAATTGTTCTGAGAGTTTGTAGTCCAAAGCTGATCTTTAGGTGGGGTTTTTAGCTTAGTGGTTTTATCACAGTCCTGATGAAATTGTCATTGTGGGGCCGCATTTTCCTTTTGGAGACTTCAAAGATTACTATTAGGCATGGTCATGATTTACTTAATAAAACTGATAGAGATTCAAACCTGAAACCATATACAGCAAGGTAGATTGATGGAGGAGGGTCATCTTTCTATCTGTTGCTTTCATTGGTTAATTAATAAAGAAACTGCTTGGCCTCTGATAGGGTAGAATTAAGATAGGCGGAGTAAACAGAACAGAATGCTGGGAGAAAGAAGCCGAGTCAGGAGTAGCCATGATTCTCCCACTCCAGACAGATGCAGGTTAAGATCTTTCCTGGTAAGCCAGCTCGTGGTGCTACACAGAATATTAGAAATGGGTTAATCAAAGATGTGAGAATTAGCCAATAAGAGGCTAGAACTAATGGGCCAGGCACTGTTTAAAAGAATATATGTTAATATTATAAATTTTGAGAGAGTATTTCCATCTTAAGAAAAGCTGTCAAAGATTCAAAATAAAACCAAAAGATTATGAAATTAGTGGTAACATAATAGTCCCTTAATTTTTTTCTGTTCCGTATCAAGTAATTCTTCTCTCATAAGACAGAGATTTTAGATTTTTCTTTAACAACCATGCTTAGGTTTAGAGAAGGAAAGAGTCACTTTCCAACTCCAAAGTCAGCTTTAATCTTTAATTTGACTGGTACTACAAAAAGATCATTTGTATTATATGTCTATAGAGAATAGCAGAAACAAACATTTGGGAAGATTTATGAAAGTTTATGCCATTGGAAATGTGATATACTAATAGGTTAATTACTCTTTTTCTTGGGACATTTTATCTGGAAGATTTGTCCTTTTTCTTCAGATGTCTCATTTGTCCAGTGATATTTGGATTCCTTAGCTGAATGCCTTTATACTTCTGAAAAGATAAAAACAAAACCCTCCACCAACCTTAATTTTGGGGAGGTTCTCTTTTGGCAAGTGATACTTGATTAAATGAAAAGCATCTGTTAATTTTATAAATCAGTTAAGATTAAATGGCCATGCTACTTGCTGAATTATCATGTCTTCTAATTAAGAGGTGTCTCTTGTTCAAATTGTATCTTTATCAATTTTGATTTTTTCCTTTTTTCTTTTCTATTTTGTGAAAACAAAGCAAAACTTTTTCCCCAATGTATGTTCTGGTTTCCATTCTGAGGTCAAAACATCTTTAAAGTATACCAGCTGATTTAATTCCATAGTTTTTTTTTCTATCCAATGTATCTCAGCACTTTTTCATTAGCACTTTTAATTCAAAGTTAATAAAGTATTATGCAATCTATTTCTGGGGGCCTTTATTACCCCTTTCTGTTTATTTAGCATATCCTTTAGAATATTATTTAATTTTTCTGTAGTTGCCTGCCATGTATAATTGTTTGGTTTACCTGTAATGTGTTTTATATTATAACAAGCAAAAAATGTCTTAGGTACATAAGCTGGAGCATTGTCTATCTTAATTTGTGCAGATATATCCATCATGGCCATAACTTCTAGCAAATATGTAATTGCCGAATCAGCCTTTTCTGAACTCAAAGCAGTTGCCCATTGAAATCCTGAATAGTTATCAATGGTATAGAGTACATATTTTAGTTTTCCAAATTCTACATAATGGAACAAAATTTGTCTGCCAGATTAGATTCTTTTGAGTTTCCTTTGGGTTACTTTCTGCAGGTAGTGGAGTTTGCATAAAGAACAAGTAGTACATTTCCTTATAATTTCCTTGGCTTGTTGACAAGTGATTAAAAAATCTTGTTTTTTTTAAAGATTTATTTATTATATATACAGTGTTCTAGGTACCAGATCTTATTATAGATGGGTGTGAGCCATCATGTGGTTACTGGGAATTGAACTCAGGACCCCAGAAGACCAGAAAGTGCTCTTAACCTCTGAGCCATTCTCCAGCCCAAAAACTTGCTTTTAAACCCTTGCTATCGACATGATTTTTTAATGCAATTAGGAGGCCCCCAGCACATTTCCAATAAATAGTTGATCAGTTTCTCCATTGCCTTTTGCTAGTGGCCCTAGCAGACCCAAAAGGGATTAGATGTCTGATATATATAATGATTCCTATTCCTGGTTATTTCTTGTGTTGGAATAAATAATGAAACCAATTCTGTATCATTTGGTATAAACTCAGTGGTTTCAATATACAAAACAATTCTTTCTGCATATTGTGAATCAGTAACTCTGCTCAGAAGTTCCATAAAATTCATTAATGGTGTGAGAACAGCATATAATTCTGACTTCTGGACAAAATCATAAGGACTGACATCTACTTTACTTAAATTTTCTGATTTGTAGACTACTTTTCCTGAATTATATGCATTTGTATAGTGTAGCAGCATTTCAGGCTCTAAGACTGCTGTAATCAAGTCTCTCTAGTCTTGAGGGATAATTCTATTACCAATTGACCATGAGTTTAGCATCTGCTTCACAAATAGTGAATGCAAACGGTCTGAGAGCTGGCCGAGAGGATGGGAGCGCCGCCCGCGGGGCCGGAGGTCGCCGGTTCAAGTCCCGGCTGTGTGTGTGCTTGTGACGTGTGCGCATGTGTCATTAATCAGAAAAAAAAAAAAAACAAATAGTGAATGCATGCCATATGAGACTAAAACTTCATTGAATTTGCCACAGAAGTCCAATCATTTTTACAGAGCCTCAATCATTTGGCAATTCCTGTAAGGTTCTTGGATATATTAAGGTTGTTTGTTTGAAAACCTTACGTTGTTCCTTTCTAACCTTATAATGCAATACTGAAATTGGTTCTCCTTTAAATTCCACTGTCTTCATTTGAATATCTCTATGATCAGTTTTATTAAGTTTTTCTAAGGCCTGTATCTTGGCATCCATATGAAAAACTTTTTAAAAGGTAAACAAGAATTATTTAGCCATTACTGAGATAAAAAGAGTTTGTGTGCTGCATGCTCATTCTCAGAGTTAAAGTGCTGAGCATAGCTCCTACCTGGTGGTCCCAGAGCTGGCAATAATGGTACCTCCACCATTTTAAAAGTGGAGAGAGGCAGAACCAGCATCCAGAGCAGCTGCAGCCAAGTTGCTTACCATTTTAAAAGCTCTTCAAGACAGTAAAGAATTACAGATAATTCAATAAGGACAGTTTAAGACATAAAAGAACTCTAAATGGGTCACAGTGTTGGATAAATGAACATAGGCTTAGGAGAGTGAAGAAAAAGAGTACAGAGAGTCATAAAAATGTAAATGGTTTAAAAAATAAAACAATGTCTTTAAAGTCAGAGTAGAACAGAAATAGATTAAAAGAAGTTAAGAAAAACAATCCACATAAAGATGAAAAATTTACAGAAAATCACATTATATATATTATTGTGATTTCTTTGTATTTTTTTTGACTGTGAAGGAGCTAAGTACAGAAGACATTTCATTGTATGGGCTGCTAACCTAAACCAGCATGTACATTATAAAGGTATTTTGACTTCAGAATTTGGGTCTAAGGATATGTTGCTTTGGAAAAGAGGTTCTTCTTTTGTTTCCACAGATGATGAGAATCTGTGGATTCATTCCAGACTAATGTGATTTGATGGACCAAGAGCCCCTGAAAGGTTGCCTTGAACACCCCTCCAAAAATTACTTCTCCCAGTAAACAGCAGAAAGAAGTTTGGACAGAACAACACCCATATTCCCAAATATTGTTTATAAATGTTTGTTTATATTTAAAGGGGGATAAGTGATAGAGATGGATAATTTGCATTGGTATGGATCTTGGTTTATTGAAACAAATTTAAGGTAAATTTTGTTATATGTGTATTTCTGTTCTTGATTAAGGCATTGGGTTTGTGCAACTCTTTTAAAAATGCAATGTATAATTAAAAATATAGGTTAATAGATAATCATTTATTAATAAATAATCATCTATTAATAGTCAAGCTTATAGTTATATTAGTTAGACTTTCTAGATGTATAGAGATATATTTCAGTTAGCTAGGTCTTCTTCAAATATTTCAGAGACCTTCAGAATATGGCATTTAAATGTTTTAAGAAATTAGGACTTTTTATGACAGTGAGACATATCTGCTCCCAGCAACACCAAACTACTTCAAGAGGAAGATGGGCTTCGAAGAGGCTCCTTATGTAGTTGGCTAGCCATTTGGGCAAGAAGCCGCTCTTGCCTGGACTGCTTGGTGAACCGGAAATGCAGGACCCACAGTGAAATGACTGCTGAACTTGCCTAAAGGTAAGACTGCCCTTCAGGGTTCCTGCTTCATGAAAAAGTCTACCAGACATTCTGCAGGATACAGAAGAAAATGATTGACAAACTGCTAATATAGGTAGACCTGTCTGTGAAATTTCCTGCTTCATGGAAAAGTCTGCCAGATACTATGGGCCTGTAGGCTGAATATGGATGCCCCAATTGTACAAAGAACTTTTGATGACTGTTCAGGTAGTGAGATATCTCTGTCAATTCTAGAGTTTTGAAAGTTAATTACAATGAACTACTGTTTACTTAGGTAATATTATATCCTTCTGGAGTCTTTGATGGAATTGAAGAATTTATAGTTATAGTTTTCCTTAGTTATGATAAAAGATAAAATAAATGTAAATATTATAACTGTAATTCTTGCATGATACCTGTTTTGTTATATGAAATTTTACTATGTTAAAATTAAAACCTTCCTTTTTAATTTAAATAGAAAAGGGGAGATGATGTGGGATTTCCCTCTGTCTGCTGTGATTACCATTAATGAATAGGGAAACTGCTTTGGACCTATAGCAGAGCAGAATTTAGCTGGGCAGAGAAAACTAAACTGAATACTGGAAGAAAGAAGGGCAGAGTCAGAGAGACATCATGTAGCCCCACTGGAGACAGACTCCAGAACCTTAGCTAGTAAGCCACAGCTATCTAGACATATACAGATTAATAGAAATGAGTTAAATTAATATGTAAAAGTTAGCCAATAAGAAGCTAGAGCTAATGGGTCAAGAAGTGATTTAATTAATACAGTTTCTGTGTGATTATTTTGGTTCTGGGCAACTGGGACAAAGAAGCAGCCTCCCTCCCTCCAACAGAGTTTTGGTTAAATGACCTAATGATTCTCTGGATTTCCTCTGTGCCTGTTGTTATATTCACCTTTTCATTTCTGATTTTGTTAATTTGGATGTTCTCTCTCTCTCTGCCTTTTGATCAGTTTTGATGAGTTTGTCTGTCTTGCTTTTTTTTTTTTAAAGAACCAGCTCTTTAATTGATTCTTTGTTTCTATTTTATTCATTTCAGCCCTCCATTTGATTATTTACTGTCATCTACTCCTCCTGGGTCAGTCTGCTTTTATTGTTTTAGAGCTTTCAGGTGTGCTGTTAAGTCCTAGTGTGAGCTTTCTCTAGTTTCTTTATGTAGGCACTTAACATTGTGAACTTTTCTCTCAACACTGCTTTCATAGTATCCCATAGGTTTGGGTATGTTGTGCCCTCATTTTCTTTAAATTCCAAGAAGTCTTTATTTTCCTTCTTTCTTTCTTCCTTGACCCAGTGGTGGTTCAATAGAGCACTGTTCAATTTCCATGAGTTTGTAGGCTTTCTGCAAGTAGCATTGTTGTTAAATTTTAACTTTAAATTATGGTAATCCAATAAAATAGAGGGGGTTACTCCATTTTTTTTGTATCTGTTCAGTTTTGCTTGTTACTGAGTATGTGGTCTGTTTTAGAGAAGGTTCCATGAGAAGAAGTTATGTTCTTTATGTTTGGGCAGAATGTCTTGTAGATGTCTGTTAAGTCCATTTGAGTCATGACATATGTTAGTTGTCTTATTTCTCTGTTAAGTTTCTATCTGGTTGGCCTGTCCATTGTGGACAGTGGGGTATTGAAATCTCCTACAATTAGTGTATGGGGTTTGGTGTGTGATTTAAGCTTTAGTAATGTTTCTTTTACATATGTGGGTGCTCTTGTATTTGAGGCATAGATGTTCAGGATTGAGTCTTCATCTTGATGAATTGTTCCTATTATGAGTATAAAGTGTCCTTCTTCATCTCTTCTGATTGATTTTTAGTTTGAAGTCTATTTTGTTAGATGTTAGGATAGCTACACCCACTTTTTCTTAGGTCCATTTGATTGGAAAATCTTTTCCCAACAGTTTACTCTGAGGTAATGTCTGTCTTTGTGGTTGAGGTGTGTTTCTTGTATACAATGGAAGAATGGATGCTGGTTTTGTATTCATTCTCTTAGCCTGTGTCCTTTTATAGGTGAATCAAGAGCACTGATATTAAGAGATACTAATTACCAGTGATTGTTAGTTCCTGTTATTTTTTGGTGGTAGTGTTGGTGTGTTTCTTTTCTTTGGGGTTTGTTGGTGTAAGGTTATCATTTGCCTGTGTTTTTGTGGGTGCAGTTAGCTTCCTTGGGTTGGAATTTTCCTTCTAGTACTTTCTTTATGGTTGTATTTATGGATAGGTATTTTAAAAATCTGTTTTTGTCGTGGAATATCTTATTTTCTCCATCTCCATTGAATGCTTTTCTAGGTATAGTAGTCTGGGCTTGCATCTGTGGTCTCTTAGTATCTGAAGCACATCTGTCCAGGACCTTCTGACTTTCATGGTTTCCATGGAGAAGTTGGGTGTAATTCTGATAGTTCTGTCTTATATGTTACTTGGTCTTTTTCCTTTTCAGCTCTTAATATTCTCTCTTTATTCTGTATGTTTAGTGTTTTGATTATTATGTGGTGAGGGGATTTTTTTTTTGGTCTAGTCTATTTGGTGTTCTGTAAGCTTCTTGCACCTTCATAGGGATATCCTTCTTTAGATTGGGAATGTTTTCTTCTATGATTTTATTGAATATATTTTCTGTGCCTTTAAGCTGGAGTACTTCTCTTTCTTCTATCCCTATTCTTCTTAGGTTTGGTCTTTTCATGGTGTCCCAGATTTCTTGGATGCTTTGTGATAAGAATTTTTTGGGTTTAATGTTTTCTTTAACCAATACTACTTCTTCTATAGTATCTTCAACACCCAAGATTCTCTCTTCCATCTCTTGCATTCTGTTGGTGATGTTTGCCTCTGTAGTTCCCATTCCTTTAACCAGACTTTCCATATCCAGAATTCCCTTGGTTTGTGTTTTCTTTATTGCCTCTGTTTCAGTCATCAAGTCTTGAACTCTTTGCTTCACCTGCTTGATTTTTTCTTGGGATTCTTTCAGAGATTTATTAATTTCTTCCAATTTTTCTTTTTCTTTTTCTCTGTTTTTTAAAGGAAGTTTCTCATTTCCTCTTTAAAGATTTCCATCATCCTCATAAGCTATGTTTAAAATCATTTTTTTCTTCTTCTTCTGAGTTAGGATGATCAAGTCTTCCTGTTGTATGACCACTGAGTTTTGGTGTTACTGTGCCGCTCTTTAGGTTGTTTGATGAATTCTCGCATCCTATCCATCTCTTCCTTCATTTGTTGCCGAGAGTGTCTTTGCCTCTTGGTTCAATCCTTGCAGTAGCTGTCTGTGTCTTTGGGAACTGTTTTTGATATTCTCTGTAACGCCACTGTCTATGTCACTGAGATCTCTATTGGTCCTCTGTCTTAGCCTGCTCTCTTGGATCACTCTCTTGGTTCACTCTGTGCAGTCACAGCTTGTGCTTCAGAGTTCCTCTCTTGGTTCCCTCTTTTGGTTCTCCCTCTTGGTTCTCTTTCTTGGTCCTCTCTATGTAGTAGCAGACTGTGTTTCAGAGTTCCACTGGGGTTGTGAGGGGATAGGAGGATTTCAGGGCAGGAGTGGGACTTGTAGCTTGCAAGGTCCAATGAATGGTATGGGGGTATTGGAGCAGCCTACCTGTAGAAATCTCCAGGTGTGTTTCTTTTATGCAGCAGAAGGATGAATCCTGTTTTCACATCTATTCTCTTAGCCTGTGTCTTTTTAGGTGAATTGAATCCATTGATATTAAGAGATATTAATGACCAGTGATTGTTAATTCCTGCTATTTTTTGGTGCTAGTGTTTATGTGTTTCTCTTCTTTGGAGTTTTGCTGATATGAGGTTGTCTGTTGCCTGTGTTTTTAGTGGATGCAGCTAGCTTCCTTGGGTTGGGATTTTCCTTCTGTTACTTTATGTAAGGCTGGTTTTCTTGATAGGTATTGTTTAAATCTGATTTTGTCATGGAATATCTCATTTTCTCCATCAATGGTGATTCAAAGCTTTGCTGTTTATAATAGTCTGGGCTTGTATCTGTGGTTTCTTAGTGTCTGCAGCAATCTTTCTAGGACCTTCTGGTTTTCATTGAGAAGTCAGGTGTATTTCTAATAGGTCTGCCTTTATATGACACTTGGAATTTTTCCTCTGCAGCTCTTAATATTCTCTCTTTATTCTGTATGTTTAGTGCTTTGATTACTATATGGTGATGATTTTTTTTTGTCCAGTCTATTTGGTGTTCTGTAAGCTTCTTATATGTTCACAGGTATGTCCTTCTTTAGGTTGGGAAAATTTTCTTCTATGATTTTGTTGAATGAATTTTCTGTGCCTTTGAGCTGGACTTCTTCTTCTTCTATTCCTATTCTTTTTAAGATTGGTCTTTTAATGGTGTCCCAGATTTCCTGGATATTTTGTGTTAAGAATTTGTTGGATTTAGCTTTTTGTTTCACTGGTAAATCTATTTCCTCTACCATATCTTCAACTCTTGAGACTCTCTCTTTTATCTTTTGTAATCTGTTGGTTATGCTTGCATCTGTAGTTCCTGTTCATTTACCCAAATTTTACATTTCCAGAATTCCTTTGGTTTGTGTTTTCTTTATTCTTTATTTCCTCAATTCCAATTTTCAAATCCTGAACTGTTTGAACTGTTTGTCTCACCTGCTCGATTGTTTTTTTTCTTGGGTTTCTTGGCTTTCTTCAAGAGGTTTATTCATTTCTTCCAATATTTTCTTTGTCTTTTTTTCCATTTCTTTAAGGGATTTTTCATTTCTTCTTTAAGGTTCTCTATCATCTTTAGACATTTTTCTGCCTTTTCTGGATTAGGATGTTCAGGTCTTCCTTTTATAGGACCACTAGGTTCAGGTGTTGCCACATTGCTCTTTAGGTTGTTGAATGCATTCTTACATTGGCACCTACCCATCTCTTCCTCCAAGGAAAGCAGGTAGGGCCTGTGCTTCAGGATGTCTCTCTTCCTCTAATTGGTGCTGGTGGGACCTCTGCCTTAGGTGGTCACTCTTTCTCCTGGTGCAGGTGGGCCATTCCTCTGGTAGATGCTGATGCGGTTCTGGGGGCTCCTCTCCATCTGTAGTCAATGCCAAAGCTCCAGTGGTCGTAGGTGCTGTGGTGAATAGTTACAGGTGTGGGGAGGCTGCTCTGGGGTTTCTGGGGTTTGGTGGTTGGGGATGGGGCACAGGATGTTCCTCCATGAGTTAGGGCCTGGAGAGCAGGGCTGTCCAGTTGGGAACCCAGACACTCACTTCTCCAGGAAAAGCCAGGGTCAAGGCTCTGGTAGTCAGAGATGTGGTGGGGGATGGCTGTGGGTGTGGGAGACTGTTCCCAGGTCCATGGGGCCTAACTGTATGTGTGGGGGGGCATGGAATGAGCCTGTGGGGGCTAGAGTCCAGAGAGATGGGTCCGGTCCTCCAATCGAGAACCCAGACAAGCACCTCTTCAGGGGGCAGCCAGGGCCAAGGCTCTTGTGGTCAGAGACATGGTAGGGGATGACTGATGGTGTAGAGAGACTGTGTTTCCCATTTTTTTAATGTGGGAAAAAACTCTCTCCTTAAACTAATTACTCCCTTCAAGAATTTCCAATTTTCTCACCAAATCTGCTGACGACGATGATGAAGATGTGAAGCTGACTGCTGCTGCATACAATAGTATAAGCCTGACCAAATGCCAAGGTAGCTACCAAATTTGGCAGCAGCCTAAGAAGTGGGTCCATCGAAAGCCCACCAGGAGAGAGGAAAGGAAAACCTATCTGGTAGGGCAGTGAATCCAGCCGCATGTAGTTCTGGCTTGCATTGGTGGCTGTAAAGTCATAGGCAAATGGCTGTTTTTGTGAATTTGTACCCCAAAAGTTGGGCACCAGATGGAACATGATTTCTATTTGGTCTTAATAATAATTCTCTGAGTCAGCCATCAGGGGGCGAAAGTTGAAGGATCAGAGAAGTAGAGCAGCTGGCCACTAGAGTTCTTACCTCTACCAATTCTTAGACCAAACAGGTGATCCTATCCTCAGACAGTCTCGTCAGACTGACTGCTCAGACTGCATCTTCAGACTGACTCCTCTGCTCCTGTCTCCCCCTGCCTTCTGTTCCTCTCTGCACAGCCATGTCCCATTATGTCTCCACCTCCTTAATGAAAGTCATGTGACTCCCAAATACTGTGATTGAAGGTGTGAACCACCACCACTTGGCTCTGTTTCTCTTTTAGACTGGACCAATTTTGTGTAGCTCAGGGTGGCTATGAACTAACAGAGATCCCTCTGCCTCTGTTTCCTGAATGCTGGGATTAAAAGTGTGCACCACCACTGCCTGGCCTCTATGGCTAACTAGTGTGGATAGTTCTACACTCTGATCTTCAAGCAAGCTTTATTAGTTAGATCATAAACAAAGTTATCACCACAGACAAATTGAGAAAGTCAGTATTGTCTTCCTCCACATCGTTTCTGGGCATTAAACTCAGGTTGGTGGTGAGTGTCTTTACTCAATGAGCCATCTCATTGGCTCTGTCCATCTTATTTTTTGAGACAGGGACTCTTCCTGAGCCTGGATTTTGCTGAAATAGTTAGACCAGCTGTCCAGCAAGTCCCAGGGATCCATCTATCTCTGCTTCATCAGGGATGTGATTAAAGGTACATGCTGCTGTACCCAACTTTTATGTGTGCAGGGGATCCAAACTTATGCTAGAGCAGTGTAACAACTAATCTTGGTCGTCAAGTTCATTACATCTGGAATCAGCTAAAACTGAAGCAACTGGACGTGCTTGTGTTGGATTTTCTCGGTTGGATCATATGAGGTGAAAAGATGCACCCTAAATCTAGATGACACCTCTAGTGTCAGCCCACATAAAAGGACATGGAAGAAGGAAGCTTTTGGTCTTTGCCTGCTTGTCTTCACTCATGCTGGTGAGTTTGTATATCTTGTACTTGAGGCATTCCTTTGCTGGTGTTATAATGTACTTCTTTGAGATTCCTACATAGACTGAAAACTTGCAGCTCTCTAGGTTTTTGCTGGGACCACCAGACTGGGACTGTTGAGACATCCAGTCTCATGCACTCAGTAACCACTGGGTTCTTGGCTTTTCCTTTGTAGACTTGGGAGACATCCGCTGTTGGACTACTAGGACCACAATTTGTAAGCTACTCTAATGAATCCCACTCTCCTGCTCTGTACTGTTCCTTTAGAGAACCCTGAATACATCCAATAAGCCCTTTACCAAATGAGTTAATTCCCTAGCCCCTGTGAATGGATGTTTTGTTGTGAATAAATGTCATGTTGTACACACCACCCTTTCTACATCTATCAAAGTGATCATATTATGTTTATCTTCATTTTGCCATAAGCTTATCTTAAATGCCACCTTTTCATGCACAGACCTCAAACCCCAGTGATCTTATAGGAGCCCCTGGAGGAAACACCACTGAGGAGCCCCAGGTGGCTCACAGACCACCAACTTTGGGCTTGGATGCCAAAGAGCCCTTGCACAAGCAATTTCTGTCCAAGCAGATCCTATCCGTCCACTCAGCCTACAACGGTCATGCCTACTGCAGCCTCAGTCCCACGGATTCCCGCACCTCCCAGCCCTGTCTCCACTCATGAGCTCTTGCTCAGAGTTACTTCTCTGGTGCTTCATGGGACACCTGATTCCTAGGCCTCTTACTGCACAGGCTGGGTCATCCTCTCAGCCTCTACTATAGTACCACTGCAGGAGACATCATAGAATCCAGAGTGCTTCTGGGCAGTGCAGTGTCCTTCCCCACCTTCTTCTTCTTCTTCTTCTTCTTCTTCTTCTTCTTCTTCTTCTTCTTCTTCTTCTTCTTCTTCTTCTTCTTCTTCTTCTTCTTCTTCTTCTTCTTCTTCTTCTTATTTATTTATGATTTCTGTCTCCCCCCCTCCCCCAATCAACTCCCTCTCTCTCGTCAGCCCGAAGGGCAGTCAGGGTTCCCTGCCCTGTGGGAAGTCCAAGGACCTCCCCCTTCCTTCCAGGTCTAGTAAGGTGAACATCCAAACAACCTAGGCTCCCACAAGCCAGTACATGCAGTAGAATCAAAACCCAGTGCTACTGTTCTTGACTTCTCAGCAGTCCTCATTGTCCGCTATGTTCAGCGAGTCCGGTTTTATCCCATGCTTTTTCAGACCCAGTCCAGCTGACCTTGGTGAGTTCCGGATAGATCATCCCCATTATCTCAGTGTGTGGGTGCACCCCTCGCGGTCCTGAGTTCCTTGCTCATGCTCTCTCTCCTTCTGCTCCTGATTTGGACCTTGGGGTTTCAGTCTGGTGCTCCAATGTTGGACTCTGTCTCTGTCTCCTTTCATCGCCTGATGAAGGTTAATATCCAGGAGGATGACTATATGTTTTTCTTTGGGATCACCTTCTTATTTAGCTTCTCTAGGATCACGAATTATAGGCTCAATGTCCTTTATTTATGGCTAGAAACCAATTATGAGTGAGTACATCCCATATTCCTCTTTTTGGGTCTGGTTTACCACACTCAGGATAGTGTTTTCTATTTCCATCCATTTGCATGCAAAATTCAAGAAGTCATTGTTTTTTACTGCTGAGTAGTACTCTAATATGTATATATTCCATACTTTCTTCATCCATTCTTCCATTGAAGGGCATCTCGGTTGTTTCCAGGTTCTGGCTATTACAAACAATGCTGCTATGAACATAGTTGAGCATATACTTTTGTTGTATGATAGGGCATCTCTTGGATATATTCCCAAGAGTGGTATTGCTGGGTCCTGGGGTAGGTTGATCCCGAATTTCCCGAGAAACCGCCACATTGCTTTCCAAAGTGGTTGCACAAGTTTGCAGTCCCACCAGCAATGGATGAGTGTACCCCTTACTCCACAACCTCTCCAGCAAAGGCTATCATTGGTGTTTTTGATTTTAGCCATTCTGACAGGTGTAAGATGGTATCTTAAAGTTGTCTTGATTTGCATTTCCCTGATCGCTAGGGAAGTTGAGCATGACCTTAAGTGTCTTTTGGCCATTTGAACTTCTGTTGAGAATTCTCTGTTCAGCTCAGTGCCCCATTTTATAATTGGGTTGATTAGCCTTTTACAGTCTAGTTTCTTGAGCTCTTTATATATTTTGGAGATCAGACCTTTGTCAGTTGCGGGGTTGGTGAAGATCTTCTCCCAGTCAGTGGGTTGCCTTTTTGTTTTAGTGACAGTGTCCTTTGCTTTACAGAAGCTTCTCAGTCTCAGGAGGTCCCATTTATTCAATGAGGCCCTTAATGACTGTGCTGCTGGGGTCTTCCCCACCTTCTTAACCAAGCAGAAAAGACAAGCAATGCCCCAAAAGGAATTTGGTGCCTGTTTGTCCTTCAAACAGAGAAAGACAATGAGCTCAGTGGAGCCCTGAGAGAGGGAGGGGCACTGTTTGGAAAGAGAAGTCCCAGCACAAGTCAATAAAAAGTTTAGGGTGGTTTGACTAATTTATCCTCAAATGACAATGATGTTGTGAAGTAACCCCTTCAGAGGACACACAGACTCTTAAAGCCAACAAAAAGTCTTTATTCACTGACTGCAGACTAGGAAATCATGTGGTCCAAATTGTGTAGCCACAAGCCTTACTGTTCTTGACTTTTTATACAAAAAACCATATCCTGGTTGGCACACATCAATTATTAAAAACAGCAGTAAGCAAAGCTAAAAATGTAAAAAAGCAAGGTTAGTACACTTAGGGACTATTCCAGAACTAGGAATTATAATGATTACGACTTTGTTCTCAGTTTGGCAGGTGTAGGGGTCTATGTGATGGGCTCTTAGGTTACAATGGTGCCTTGGTACAACTAACATGGCACCAGTTGTGCTAAGTTCTGAGAGTGCTACAATGGTTCCCAGATCACTCATTCGATGCATGATCAGTACACTCTTCCTCTGGTTCTCCATCTCTTCTGTCCCAGCGTCATTTCTCTGCTCTCTGAGTATCACTGCTGTTTGCACTTTCCCGCAGTGGAATGGAGTCCTTCCTCCCAGGTGTGGTTTCATCCTTGTACATAGTGTTATCTCAGTGTGATAACAAGGCTGCTGCATTGTTTACATGGCTCCTTTGGCAGTTACTATGAAACTTTCATCAGACTGTATTTGTTAAGCCAATATTTTCTTTGTAAATTTACACAGCTCCATAAGTTCTAACAAAAGAGAGTAGGACTACATCTGGGTCTAAGACCAGTGTTCAAATTAAGTGTATACTTTCTGTAGCACTAGACTTAGCACTTACTGTCTCTAATGATGGTAACAGTTTGTGTTCATACAGTGCCATATTTTTGTTTGGGATTCATCCTACACAGTACAGTTGTTCATCAACATGTCTTTGATTCCATGAGAAATGCTCATTCTGATGTCAGCAGCAAGTTGCTACAATGGGAAAAAGAACTTCCTGGAAGCCCGAGACTTAGCTGAAATTCAGGATCTGATACTACTTAGATACAACTGATTTCCATGTTAGCTTTATATCCAATAAAAATATTCCTTTCATTATAATAATTGATCTGTCACTATAGTGTAGATTTTAGATTTCATATTTAACCATTCTGTCTAGCAGCTATAGTTTAGGTTTCTATCTAACCTGGAGAAAACAACTTATTTCTTCTTCGTTTCATCTCTCTGAACCTCAGTATTTCCACCAAACATTTATAACAAATTCTACCCTAAGGGGGTGGTCTGAGGAGTGAAAGGAAAAGCCCCCAAAAAGAATGGATGCAGACACAGAGCAAGTATTATGCCTTTCCTCTTTTGAAAGAATCTCTCCTGTACTTCCAAGTCTCTGAGGGAAGGAGGCAGAGACCTAGGTGCTGGAAAACTAAAGGGGGTGATCCTTACTTCTACCCTTCTGGCAACCCATAATACTGGCAGATGCTTTGGATACAGCCAATTGAATGCTTAGACTGGAATTCCGACTCTTGAGGTGGAGAAAGAAAACGTTATGCATTTAATATGGAATGTCTACTACAGGCTTGTGCATTGATTGCTTGGTCCCAATTTGGTGCCACAGAAGCTAGAGGCAGTGGATTCCCTGGAACTAGAGTTCTAGGCAGCCATGAGTCACCTGACAAGATTGCTAGGGATCAAACTTGAGTCCTCTGGAAGAGCCGTTCCTTTCCTTAAACACTAAGTCATTTCTCCAGTGGGACGCCATGAGAATAATGGCATATGTCAGTTGTCTGTCAGGGTAGGCCAGGAGTCAAGTCAAATCACCTTCTCAGTGAGGTCCTCCTGGCAGCCTTCTCTGGATTAGAGGGTCCCCTCTGTGCTTCCCTAGCTCCATGACATAGGCTTTCCTAGAACTTGTCCCCTTTGCACTGGCAAAGCCTGCAGTTTTAGAACGTGACTCATCTGTTTGGCTTTTCACAGTGCAGCAATCCTTACTGAACTAGTTACTGGACTCAGTGCTGGGGAGCACGTCAAAGACAGACATGTTCTGCAGATGGTCTGCACACTCCCAGTCAACTGTCCTGTAAGGGAGAGGTGGGTAAGGGAAGAACTGGGAGAGGAGGGAGGGGAGGCTGCTGTCAGGATGTAATATGTGAGAGACGAATGAATAAAAAAGAAGTATTTCTGTATCAGAATCTGCATCCACGATATCCCAGGAGAATCAAATAGGGATGCAGAAACTCTTTTGAAATCTCCCACCCCTGAACATAAAGAATTCATGAAGACACCCAAACATGCAATGAACATGATTTATTCTTTTTTCCCATGTCATTAGCATTTTAGTTACTAGGTAATATTTTTTTTCTGTGCATGTGAGTCCACAGACTAGAGAAGTCTGGGTCCCACACCCCAAAGTTCTCAACGGTAGAACAGAAACACGGCTGCTTCAGTTATCTCCCTGCTACTGCTGTACCCACTGTGAGTTCCATATCCATTCCAATCAAATGCAGAGAAGTCACCACACTGCATGGGGTCACCTTCTGGGAAGTATCCTCCTCCACCAATGCAGTGCTGAAAAACAGGGGAAGGAAATAGCAATGAGAGGTGTTATGTTTTGGATATGAAGTTTCTTATCAAAAGATGTTATATTGAAGACCTGATCCACAAGATAAGTAATATTCAGAGGCAGAACTTTGGGGAAGGAACTAAATATGAGGACTCTGCTTTCATCAGTTAGTTAATCACTAACAGAGTCACCATTTTGAACTGACTATTGGGAGGTGGTGGTGGTATGGAAGGGGGTGTCTGGTTAGAGAAAATAGATCACTGAAGGTGTGAGTGGCATGTTTTGAAGGGTGTCTTTCCCTGGCCTTTCTTGGGTCCTTGAAAACTGTGACATGGGTCATATTACTCTGATATGTCTTCTTGCATGATATTTCTGCCCCACTATGGATTTAAAAGCAATAGAGTCAAATGACTATGGGTTAAAATCTTGGAAACCATCAAGCTAACAAAGTCCTTAGTCTTAGGGTGACATTTGCTGTGACGAAACATCATCAACACAGCAACTTGGGGGAGAAAAGAGTTTATTTGGCTCATAGTTTCACATCATTGTTCATCATTGAAGGAACTCAGGACAGGAATTCAAACCGGACAGGAACCTGGAAGCAGGAACTCATATTGAGGTCATGAAGAAGTGAAGCTTTATGGCTTGCTTCTCATGGCTTGCTCAGTCTGTTTGCTTATAGAACTCAGGGCCACCAGACCAAGGGTGGTGCCACCATTTATCAGACAGTAATTAAGCAAATGTTCTGCAGGCTTGCCTACAGCCTGCTCTTATGAAGGCATTTTCTCAATGGAGGTTTTCTCATCTCAGATGACTATAGTTTGTGTCAAGTTGTCATAAAACTAGCCAGCACACTTCTTTCCATGTATTGTTTCTCTCAGGTATTTATCACAGAGGCAAAACCCACTAATAAAGCTAATGAGCTCAGAGACATCTCAAAAACTAAGTTCAGTGTGATTCTTTGTCCTTCATCAGATTCTGCTTTGGAAGTATTGCTCTATTTGATTCATAAACCCCACTTCCATAGACTCTAGTAGCATCACTGTCTCTTCCTACCTTTCCTTCAGCTTCTCTGAGCCTTTGTTCTCAGCTTCTTTGGCTAGTCTTTTCCTTCATGAATTCCTTAATTGTTACTTCTCAGGGGGCACACATTTACAACTCACTTATGATTTGTGTTATCCCTTTAACTTTAGTTATGAACAATTCACTGATTGCTTAAAAATTCCTATCTCCAATCCAGATATTTCTTAAGTTTAATGCTTAGAGATTGGACTGCCATTTATAATCACTACTCAGGGTCTTCATACTCCACATCACAAAAAACAAACAAATATTAAAAGCACAGTTACTTACAGCTGCGCATAACTTAAAAATGGGGATTTATTTGGGGGAAGTAAATTGGCAAGTTTGCCATCGTGAATGTCATAGGCTGTACTTACACAAGCTAGAATGACTATGCTGTTTGTATGCAATACAAAACTCCGGGATCCCCTTCATATTCAAAGGCCATCAATGATCAAAGCATGTAACACTGGGGCTGAAGAGATAGTTCTGTGTTTTAGAGCACTTGCTGCTCTTGCAGAGGACCAGGTTTGGGTCCCAGAACCCATATGGGCTCGTAACTGTTGTAACTCCAGTTCCTGGATATAGAATGCCCTCTTCTAGCTCAAGTGCACCGGGATCTCAAGCAATACACATACATATATGCAGGCAAAACTAATAAAATACTAATAAAATAAATACATCTGAAACAAGACAAAACAAAATCCCACCCAAACAGGCTAGTAGCTTGAGGGCTGGAAGATGGCCCAAAGGTTAAGACATCTTACTACCCTACCATAGAACCAATGTTCAGATCCCACCATCCATATCAGATGCCAGCACCAAATCATAAGACTTTAACTCCAACTCCCAGGGATCAAATGTGTCCTTTTGACTTCTGTGATCATTTGAATATACATGTGCACACATACAAGCAAAGTCAAATAAATGTTTTAAGAATCCAACATCATATGTCTGTATATCCCTCATTGATCCCAAACATATTAATCACCCAGACCTCTTGGCTTACTATTTAATATTCATCTACTCAAACAAAAACCATGAAATTATTCAAAATTACTTCTCTTTACACTCTCTGTGTTCTAATATTAATACATTTAAAAATCTTTGGAGCTCATTAGTACCCACTGTTCCCTGAAATGTCCATCACATTATATCAGGCTCTTATTTGGACCATGGACTATTGGACCACTTCAATATTTATTTCCTTATGCTTAGTCTTTCTTCCATTACAGTCTGTGACCTCTAGTCTACCTGTGTCATCTTTGAAAAAAAATAATGATCATATCAACCTTATGTGCATACTAAAACTTTATATTGTTGCCCATGACTTATACAGCCCCCAAACCACTGCTGTGATGTAAAAGTGCTGTGTGATCTACTTTATGTTAACATTTCTAAAGGACCTCTTCCTGTATCCCACATCCATCTTACATACCAAAAATGAAAACAGCTTGCTGCTCCCCCAATACCATATGCTCTCCCCATTCCATCATTCCACATCACAGTGATAATGCCCTCTTTGATAATAAAACTGCTCCATCTTGACCAGATGAGGGACAAGCTAATGACTGAGGAATGAATAGACACAAATCTATAGGATCACCTGCCAGGATCTGACAACACTATTCTCGGACTGTTACTTTAGGGATGGTTGGACCCCAAAAGAACATGCTAATTTAGTTTTTAAAGGTAAGGTTTTAATTTTTTTTTTTTGACTTGGAACTCACTGTGTAGAACAGGATGGCCTCAAATTCACAGAGCCCTGCAGGTTTCTACCACCTGAGTTCTGGGATTAAAGATGTGCATCACCCTGCTTGGCCAGAACATGCTAACTTGTTACAGCTTTCACTGTGGCAATAAAAGGGCCCCATCCTCAATGTGCTTTTGGGAACAAATTTTTAAAAAACAAAACAAAACGTTATGAGTCTAATGATCACAGGCTCAAGGATCATCAGGTTGCTGTAGTGGAACTGAGTTCACCTGACTTGACACTTAGTTACTATGCCAACATCCAACAAGAGAAATTCCCTGTGATAGGGAGGAGAATGGCCTGGGTAAGGTTTACCAGATGTCCAAGACTCTCCTAGTCACCCCTTTACACAATACAAATCTGTACAACCCCCCAAAAAGAATGGAAAGGATATGTTTCACTCTGAAAGCTTAATTCTGGGTGGAAATTAACTCTCTAACAATTTCAGCCTCCAAAGGTTTGCACATACTTCCTGAATAAAAGTGTCACCCTCATTCCAGGTAACTGAGTGTTTTGTCTTAAAATCTAAACAAAACGCAACAGTGCATTAGAAGTTTGTAATGTTGACTATATTTCAACAAGTACTATCTGTGTCTAGACAGAAGTTCTGATCCCTGAGACAAAACAAGGTATAGAGAAAGGCCACACACCTGTATATGCATGCACACTAATATGACAGTCTCCCATACTCAATATACACAGAAACACCGTCTTATTCAAGAGTCTCTTTGGTCACTACAGACTTACAAACTCAGTGTTACATCCAGTGACCTTCATCCCAGCACACAAAGCATTGGCTGCTCCCTCATTATTAAATACTCTGAATTGGATGTATCCTGCAGTGAATTCATCTGAAAACAAGAGACAGAAAACAGCATTCAAGGAAAATGCTAGAAATATTTATCATTCCAGAGGTTAGTGATACCAGGTTCAGGATATACAGTCTAAAATATCAGCACCATCAGAGGAGCCTCATCTATTCCCATCCACAGACCCCAAGAACCAGTCTTTGAAAAAAAGTCCCCATCTGCCAGAGCTTGAGTGGAGAAATTTCTGATATGGCAAGGTCTCTACTGAATATCTCTTAGGGCTTGCCACAGCAGTTAGCAAGTGCATCCATTCTGGTCCTGTTCACATTTATCTTGCTAACTTTTCTTTAAAGCCTTACATCCCAAGAATAAATAAGAAGAGCTTTGAATTATACAGGTCAGGATTAGCATTTACAAAGGGCACATGCTACATATTAGTCATATTAAGCAACATGGCTGTCATCCTAACAACTGAAATAAATCTTCATTTTTTTTCTGTTGTTTTGTCCTGTGCACATGGACCTGGTTTGTTCCTAAGAAACCTTTGACTGATAATGAGGTTGCCAAGAGTAGATTTCAGAATCATGTTTCCCCAATGCAAATGCCAACTCTCCAGTTTATACCCTGTGCTCTCGGGCAAGTTCCTGGACTCAGTGCTCCAGTCTCCTAATCTGTAGAGTGGGTTAGTGATAGTTGAGAGCCCAAGGGCAATCAACTGAATGGAGTGAATCAAAACACAAACTCTTACAGAGAGAAGCAGGCTGTGGTGGATGGTAAATGGCTGCTACTTATCATAACTGAGTTTATCACGTGTCCTGCAGAGGATTCAGTCACATTAGAGACTCACTCTGGCCATAGGGGGAGTAATAAGAGGCTGTCTTCTGAGCATCACCAAAGTCATAGAGCACTGGTGTTGCTGGGCCATTGTCAGTCCAACACCTCCCTCTTCCATATTTCACAGGGTAAATCTACAAGAAACAAAAGAAGTCACTGGGTAAGGATGGCAGCATTGGCAATCTTAGGCACACTAAGCTATACAGAGAAGCACAGCATGTGTTCAGTAACGGATGTTTCCCAACCAGTCAGATAAGAAAGAATTCTTCCCTTTGTCTGTGTCTCTCTGACACCCTAGACCCTTCCCCCTTTTCTTTTCTTTCCCCTCCGTGCTTTTTTCCTCTCTTCTCTTTTACACATACCCCTACTCTTTGGCTTCCTTGGCCCATTACACTTTAGAATAAGGGAAACATGGAACACAATCTGCCAAACCTCAAACACCTGCCTCTCTCTACACACAAATGAAAAACAGCTTCAGACAACAGTTTCGAGTACCTGGTACAGGCCAAACAGGTTATGGCCCATATGCTTCAGGAAGCCACTGTAGGTGTGGTATCTCAGCAGGGAGCTGTTCCTCCAATCTTCCAGGGGGCTATTGTTGGGCACATGCCAGATCCCCAGGTTCTCAGCCTGGATGTCGAAGTAGCCAGGGTTCTGGAAAGCAACCAACACTGAGCCTGACCAGATCAGGAGATTTCGCTAAGCAGAAGACCCGCATGCACAGTGTCCAGCACAGCTGGTATCTCTGGGCTCCAGGTGGACAGAGGGACAGCCATGTTCAGATGTCATTATTTCCAAGGACAATGGTCCCACCACCACCACCTACTTACCAAAAACCCTACTTGGAAGGATGCTGAGATTCAAGGTAAGCACTTTTCACTTCTTCAGCCCTGTGTTGAAGGACAACCTTCCCACCCTCTCCAGGGCATCCTTGAGCTACACTCGCATCCTCACGCTTCCAAAAGTGACTACAGATGCACCTACCTTGTAGTCATCACTTGTGGCCCCCTCTGCAGTCCCAAAGGTGTTGTAGTTGGCCCAGTTGCCATCCCCCTCTGGGTAGTCTGCTCTGCTGCCTTGCTGACTGGACCAGCGATCGCCCACCGTGCACTTCCCACCCATGTTGTTCTCGTGCACACTGGCCACCAGGGTCCAGCCACCACCATCAGTGGTCATGTCACAGAAGGTCTGGTAGATGGCACTGTTCTCCGTGTAGAGGAAGTAGAGGCCATCTGTAGAGAGAAGCAGTCCACAGTCCTGTGTGCAGGCTCATTGTCCATCTCTGTTCCAGAAGCAGAACGGCTCTAAGGACCACAAACATGGCTAATGCCCCATACCCTGAGTGTCCCACCACAGGTGTCCCTGGGATTGTGCCTGAGTTCAGAAAGCCATGCTTCTGTGACTGAGGCAGAACACGGAATTACGCAAACTGACAGGGATGTTTCTCCTAAAGTTAACCATATTATTATCAAAGGACTTAGCAACTCCACTTGGTAGACAACCAAAGAACTGAGAACAGGGACTCAGATATGGACATTCATGTTTGTTACAGCTCTGGTCACAAGACCTGGAAGGCAGAAACAAGTCAAGTATTTCTCCACTAAAAAGGAATAAGCAAAATATATGCTGTCTAGTAAGCAGAATCATATGTTGTGTATATTCCTATATATCCCATATATCAAAGAGAATGAAGTGAACTGGAGAAATGGCTCAGTGGTTAAGAGCATGTACTGCTATAGCAGAGGATTTGGGATAGCTTCCCAGCACTCACATTTGACAGTGTACAAGTCCTTATCACTCCAGCTCCAGAGGACTAGATGGCCTCTTCTGGACTCTGCAGGTACCTGCCTACCTGCACATATATGTACACGTTCCCAAACACAGACGTACATCTGTGCAAGAATATTATCATTAATATAATAATAATTAATTTTTTTAAAGTAAAGGTAACTCTTTTACAACACTTAAGTACCTTGAAACTTGCTAATGTAATGAGGAGGATACCTTATATGAGATAATAAGAATTGACATATTCATAGATGTAGGAAACAAAACAGCAGCTCACAGGGAATACAGGAATTTGTTACTTGGTGGCTAGAGAATTTTTATTTAAGGAATGAAAACCTTCTGGAGATAGATAGTGGTGATCCCTCCCATTGTAAAAGTCATTCTTGATTCTTAAAATTGGTTAAGTAAAAATTTTATCCACCACGTACATTTGATCACATTTTCTATATAAAAAAAGAAAAATGATTGCAGAGGACAAGTCTGATTTGTGTTTGCATTTCTGAGACAGGGTCTCCCCAAGTAGATTTGGAGCTTTTAGTCCTCTGCCGTAGGCTCCCAAGTGTTAGGATCACAGTGTGCTCTTTAAATGTTCATCACTCACCTCGTGCCCCAGTGACCTCCTGCTTGATTTCTTTGCAGCTTCTGAACAGAAAGGAAGACACAGGATTGGTCCGGCTGTTGGTGTCCAGGTTTCCTTTAACTAGAGAAGATGCAGACTTTCACACTCATGGGACACCCAGCCTCCCCTGTCACTCATCCTAAACTCATTCCATGACTTCTCAAAGCCTTCCTCTGAGAATCAACAAGATTTCTAACTAGGAATAAAGACAAGAGATTTGAAGGTGTGGATAACTTTTTGTCTAAAGTCTTGAAAGAGAAGAATAAAGTGAAGTCCAGCTTTGCAGGTAGGAGAAATGCAGGGAGTCTAATGTGCCTGGAGCATGGGTCGTGAGGTCGACAGTGCAGAGACTGACCAAGAGACCATGGAAGGAAAAGCCTTACAAATTGGCCTCAATTTTGTAAAGTCCTCTGAAAACATAGAAGGGGTGCAAACAAATGGAAACTTTGGGGTCAAAGCTACCCAGGTCGATGTAGCTCCATGTTTACCAGTCAAGTATTTTTGGATTGTATTCAGTATGTCTGTGCCTCAGATTCCTAGTGCCTCATATCCCTCTGCCAAAGATTATCATGTAAAGATCGTGTAAGATGGCATTTAGGGACTCGTTTCTTTCCTTAAAGATACTAAAAACCCAGTAAAGGGGAATTACGCATTTTAAAATACCACTGTGTTCGTGTAGAGAGTGGAATTGAAGAAAACATTCTCTGGGAACAAACTAGACCATTCACTTGGTATTGAAACCCTAAAGCAAAGGTCCTAATCTTAAGGAGTCACTAGGATGGGACTCAGCTCTTGCAGAAGTACAGGATTGGGACCAGGACCTGTCTCAGCGATGTCATTGACACTGGCCATTTCCTTCAAGAACCAATCAGCATCCAGACTAATCTCAAAGGCATCATCTTTATGGGGATAGACTGGCTTGTATTTACATATCCAGGAATATTTATATATACACACGCATATAATACAAACATATAAATACATATACATATTATTGGAAATGCTTATATATTCTACAGTTAAACAAATAGAGGCCTTTATTTTGTAGAATGCGGGGGTGGGAGATAAGTTAGAAAGGTTGGAAGGAGGAAAAGGAATGGTACAACAATACAATTATATTTAATTTCCATTTTTTAAAAAGGCATAATCAGCCAAGCTATGTTGACCCACATCTTTAATTTCAGCTCACAGGTAGCAGAGCCAGGCATATCTCTGAGTCTGAGGCCAGTCTGGTCTACAGATGAAGTTCCAGGACAGTCAGGGCTACACAGAAAAACACAATCTCAAAAACAACAAACAAACAAACAACAACAAAATTATGATCTCTGGGCGCAGAGTCCCAGTCCTGGAAGTAACCCAGTCTAATGATGACTGTCTTTAAAGCTAGGGGGTGACCTGAGGAAACTGGGGTCCTGCACCAATACTCACCTGCACTGCAAAGTCTGGTGGCCTTGATGATAAACAGCAGGAAACCCAGTTTCATCATGGTCATCTAGAGAAAAGCAAGAAGAAGGTCACTCTCTATCCAGACCATCTTTTTCCCCATCTCTGTCTCAGCTTCTATCTAGTTCCACTTAAAGGCTCCTTCCTTTCCTTCAAACTCCTCGCATCTCTGGGTCCTAAAGCAGACCTAATCTGGAGTCCCCTTTCCTTCTTCCACTGACAGCAACTACCTTCCCCTCCATACCTGGCCAGACACTCAGAGTTGCCCACTGAGTGAGATGAGCCTCTCTCTCTCTACAGAGTCTCTAGTGTGGTCCAGGTGAAGCCCTTGTCCTTTTATGGGAAGAATCTGGTGGGAATAGCCCAGACTTTGCCAGGCTCCCCCTTTTCTGGCAGGATGCCACTAGAGGGGAAACTTTTATTTACTTCAGGAAAGTTCTTTGTACCATGATGACTCATGGGATTCAAGTCTCTAAAAGATACATTTAAAATATCATATTCTAGCGCTATTACAAGGTTTGGGAATTTCAATGAACCGTGCATTTTCCAAAAAGGTAATAGATAAGGAAACTTGCAACATTTGATATCCATTTGGGCTTTTTTGTTTGTGTCTTTCTTGCAATACTAAAAAAAATGGTAAAGGTTTATAGTTATACTCATTTCATAAGAGAAGAAAACATTTTTGGGAGGCACTTACAATATATAAAAGAGTACATTTCCTGTAGCCCAGGCTGACCTCAAACTCACTGTTTAGGTGAAGATGTCCTTGAACTCCTGATTCTCTTCATCCCACCTCCTAAGTGTTGCGATGACAGGGACACACCATCAAATCTTCACTATAAAAAAGGAAAGTTTAACAACAAAATAGGAAATAATCATTTAAGAATAAATACAAAACTTCAGTCTGCATAAATTGAGTTCCATATAACCCTCACTATTTGTCCTTGATTTTCTCATAATTACTACAAACTTGTGAAATTTTATAATAGACTGAACTTGGGATGAAGTCACTAGAAATCCCCCCCTGAAGATGCTTTGTGCTTCCTCTATCCCCGCCTTTTGTTTCTCCAGTTCTCAGATACCACTTTGGTCTATAATGGAATGAACTTCCTTTTCCTCAGCAAAAGCAAACAAACAAACAAACAAACAAAAAATCCTCAGTACAAAGCTTTGCTATAATACTGATAATATTGCAATCCTCTGGGAGTCACCTTTTGGTGAAGCTTATATTTTATATCTTTGTATGTTCAAAGGACTGGCTTATACAATGTAACTCAGATAGGCTCACAGAATAGAGTAAAACAGAGGCATGTACCTCAGCTGGTAGAACATTCACCTTGTGTATGTGAGAGCTAGGTTCAATCCCTAGCATCATACAAACAAGGTATGGATGGACATGTCTGAAATTGCTGCCCTTGGGAAGTGGGAGTAGGAGGACCGGAAATTTGGGAGTATCCCTTACTACATAGCCAGGATGGAGGACAGTCTATGGTACATAGGATTCCTGTCTCAAACATACAGAAAAAAAGCAAAACAAAAAATAAAACTGTTCACACACAAAGAAAATCTATACATCTTCTAGCGAACAAATTCAAGACCATTTTTGCCTACATAGTGAGTTGGAAGTCACCCTCTCTCTGACTTTATCTTAGTGATTCCTAGATTGCTGCTGTAAGGACCAGACTTCAGCAGCTCAGAAACTGAAGGGGGGAGGCATGGAGTCTCCGACTAATCACTCAATTGACCTTTCTATCTGAGTGAGTAAAACTTAATTCTGGGGACAGCCAAAAGGGAAAATACACACACACACACACACACACACACACACACACACACACACACACACATCACCCCTTCAGGGTTTCTCTATCACTTGTCTCTCTGCTCTTTCTTTTTTAATACCCTTTTTAGATTCCCCACACCATGTTCGTTACCGAGAGAATTTTCTGCATTACCAAAAGTCACACAGTTCCTACATAATCACCGTCAAAACATTTTTCTGAAACAAGTCAGCCCCAATACATTTCTTAACTACATCTTTATGCATTTCCTGAGAAACCCACACTTAGTCAAACACTT
Source organism: Chionomys nivalis (assembly GCF_950005125.1). Lineage (NCBI taxonomy): Eukaryota > Metazoa > Chordata > Mammalia > Rodentia > Cricetidae > Chionomys > Chionomys nivalis. The sequence continues at coordinate 22,544,497 of NC_080090.1, read as the reverse complement.
ATCTTTTAGACTTCTCACAGATCAGGAGCCCGCCATCCATAACTGTGTAAATAGGCAGTAACTCTTACAATTGCCAGGAAAACAGGTTACTTGCTTCACTTTTCACATTTAGAGTCCTGTCCAGTTATCTTAACTAAGCATTCAATTTTTTAAGTTCTATTTACTTAAAAATAGAATGGTTAAAACTTTGTTTTAGCTATGATGACCCCACAACCTGTGAACACACTTCCCAGTATCAAAAAACACTTGAGCTAATTCTTGGGACTCAGTTGTTTTCCTAATCATTAACTTAAACCACCATCTATTTGGCTCCTAAAGTAAAACTCTTAAGTCCTAGCCTGGTGACACTTCCTTGTTCATATTTTCTATCCTTTCCAGCCTTTGCATTATGATGGGTGGGGGCAACATCATATCCTACATTTACCCATATTAATTTTCCCACAAAACTAGCCTCTATTATAATCCCTTTCTATATTTGTTAAAAATCCTTAATCATGAAAACTCTATTTAAACTAATACTGTTCTTGTATAAAATCATTACTTCAATTAAGCAGTACAGCTTAAGAGGAAACATCTTCATAATAGTCCACAGGTAAAAATGCCCAGTAGAATGGGATACTTCCATGAAATAGCCACACTACATTAAAGGCAGTGGGGATCTCCCCACACCCATTCACACCATGCCAAATACCAGTGAAAAATGGGAGCAGAAAACATGTAAAGGCACAGCTGTAGCAGGAAACATTCTGGAACTGAAGCCCTCCAGGCCTTTTTTCCTCTGAAATTCACCCATCAGGGCCTTGCATTGTGGTGAGCTAACTCCTGAAACTCGATTGCTACCTTCTGCTCCTCTGACATCCCACCACTAGATGTATCTTTTCTTTGTATTTATTTTTCTCTCATACAATACAGCCCAACTGCAGCCTGCACTCCTCCACTCCTCTCAGTCCCACTTCCCACACCCTCTCCCAGATCCTGCTTCTCCATTCCCTTCTTGTTATGTTGTGTTCAGTTTGTTACCCCTGGGAGACTTGCTCTTGTATTATTATTTTATGACATCTTTAACGTCATAATATATCTCTTCCTTACTGGTACATAGGTCATAGGGGTCTTTTCCCTCCTATTGAGTTTCCCTGGCCAGCCTAGATATTAAGGCTTTTGCCTTGTCTTATTGTGTCTTGTTTTGCCATGTTTAGCTCTCTTCTCTTGGAGACCAATTCTTTTTTCAAGAGGAAATGGAGAAGAAGTGGATTTGGGGGAGAAGAAAGGTGGGGGGATCTGGGAGGAGTGGAGGTAGGGAAAACTGTGGTTAAGTTGTTGTTTTTTTTTTTATGAGAGAATTTGATGTGGGATTCTCCTCTTATGCTGTGAATATCATTGGTTAGTAAAGGAACTGCTTTGGGCCTATAGTAGAGCTATAGGGGAACAGAGTTAGGCAGGGAAAACTAAACTGAATGCTGGGAGAAAGGAGGTGGAGTCAAGGAGAAGCAATGTAGCCCTGCTGGAGACAGACACCGGAAATTTAGTCAGTAAGCCAAGCCACGTGGCAATATACAGATTAATACAAATAGGTTAAATAAATATGTAAGAGTTAGCCAATAAGACACTAATGGGCCAAGCAGTGATTTAATTAATACAGTTTTTGTGTGATTACTTCAGGGCTAAGTGGCCAGGAACTAACTAGCAGCCTCCCCTCCTCCAACAAGAACTGATTTTCAATAAAAATTAAAATTGTACATCTATCAGGACTAGAGAGATGGCTCAGCAGTTAAGAGAGCAAGTCACTTTTCCAAAGGGCCTAAGTTAAATTCTCAGCACCCATGTCACCTGTATCCAATACCAGTGACCTCCACGGATGCCCATACTCATGTGCACACACAACTACCCATACATAGTTAAAAATGAAATAAAAAGTAAATATATTACTCTATGAAGTAAGAACTCTAGAAAGAGACAAGCCTCCAGGCTTAGTTGACATATTAGTTCTTTTGTCTTCAGGGCCATAGGTTCTTCACTGTCGGTGGCAGTGCCCTGTTAGAGCCATAGCAGGTGTCAATTGAAGTTCAGGTGTCAACTTATCAGAAGAGAAACTCCATCATGGGAATGTCTTGTTCAAGCAAGGCTTATGTGAATATAGACTTCAGAATATCTTTTACTTATGCTGTGCCTTCACACTGTTGATGCTACATGTTCTTCTCTGGTATATGCTATGATATATGGGGAGTCCCTCCATTGCCTGTCTTGTAGGCTGTTTTTTGTCATGAATGCATCCCTATCTACTGGGGATGTCTATCTATGGATTGTCTAGAGGATCACTCCTCCTTAAGCTGTCTTGTCCATTTGATATCAATAATGTTAGCTTCTACAGAGTTCTGAGGAATAAAAATAAATCCAAAGAAATGCTACACAAGTTAGTAATTATAAGTACCTGAGAACTGTTTTATATCACAGCTCAGGTTAACATAGGAAAATTATTTAATTTCCCCAGCTGACAAGATAGTTGTATACTATTAGGTGATATAAAGCTTCAAAGTAGCTTTAGAATAGACCAAGTACCTTGCTAATGGTTTTTAAGATAAACTATTCCCAGGAAAAGCAGTCCAGCTCACAAGGACATAACAGCCAGTTTTCTGATTTGATGATGTTTTCCTTTTTATCTCCCTAGATAACAAAACAACTGGTACTTTCTTTATAGTTGCAAGTAAGGAGTTGAGATTTATTTCATGTGAGTTTTGAGATGATTCTGCTTTTTACCATTTACTTAAGAAATGGATTACAAATTGGCACCCCACCTGGCCAACTAAATCCACTTAAAACCTGAGAGAGTTTGGGAAGGAATTCTAAATATAAAAAAATAGAGTATAAGGCAGTTTCTTGCTCTGTTTGCTGGCGACGAGCAGAGACATGGCTCTTTTAAGAGGTTTCCCGACTCAGCTTTAGTGGCAGGAACTGCACAGTTTCTTTAAGGAAAGGCTTCCTGATTCATGTTAGTTACAGGAACAGCGTTGGATCCTTTTTTTGGGTTGATGTCACCACCCACTTCGGGTTCGGATGCTTATGTGCCCACTTGGGGATGGAAGGAAAGTAGCTAAGACCATGACCAGGGCTCAGCACTCTCAGCCTGGGCAGGCAGCAGGATCGAGTCTGCTAGACTTGCATAGGCAGGAGAGCATGCCAGATTCTGAGCACCACACACAAAGATATTTCCAGGCCATGCAGCGCGCTGCATGGCAGATTTAGCTTTTACTCAGATAAAAAGGGTTCATATGATGCACGGTGCTTTCCAGAGTTTAGGTAGTGAGGATGGCTCCCACCAGGCAGTCTCAGAGGCAGTAAACATGCTTACTCCATGTTGGACTGGGTGGAGGAAACAGGGCCTTATTGGCCCTAATCAAGTCACTTAGAAAAAAAAAAAAAGGAAAAGACACTTCTGGTCAGAAAATAATTACAGATCACAATAAAGACAGATTCAGATAAAAAAATACCTCTAAATGGGTCGTGTATTGGATAAATGTACATAGGCTTGGGAGAGAGAAGAAAATGAGTTTAGAGAATTATAAAAAGAAGTAAGTATTTTTTTAAAAAATAAAACAAAGTCTTTAAAGAGACAGAGTAAACTTGTAGAAAAAGTAATAGGAATAAAGAAAAATAAGCCACATAAAGATGGAATATACACAGAGTGTGGATTATGTATATTATTGTGTTTTCTTTGATTTTTTTCTTTTTTATTACTTAAAAAAAATCAATCCAAGGCTTTGTTTACGAACTACCCAACCAGCACGGAGATCTGATCTCGGCACCAGGAGAGCCATCATTGAGCATGGAGATCTGATCTTGGTAGCAGGAGAGCCATCATTGGGCACGGAGATCTGATATTGGCACCAGGAGAGCCATCACTGGGGAGTGCCATCACTGGGAAGGTACATCAGTAGACAAAGAGACCTGATCCTGTAAAAGAAGATCCATAGGGGAGCATTCGGAGGAAGAGATGGACAGGCGCCAATGCAAGAATTCAACCAACAGCCGGGCGGTGGTAGCACACGCCTTTAATCCCAGCACTTGGGAGGCAGAGACAGGTGGATCTCTGTGAGTTTGAGACCAGCCTGGTCTACAAGAGCTAGTTCCAGGACAGGCTCCAAAACCCACAGAGAAACCCTGTTCAGGCTCTCTCTCCTCAGGTGCACAAGGAACAAGCTGGGGACATCTCCTTGGACACCTGGGAACCCCTCTAGAGTCAAGTCTCTTGCCAACCCTAAAATGATTCCCTTAATTAAGAGATCTACTTCCCTGCTCCCATATCCACTCTTCCTCTATCCCAACCATCCCATTTCCCCAAGCTCTCCCCATCTTCCTCTTCTCCCTTCTCTCTTCCCCTCTCCCCTTACCAAAAGCAATCTATAAATTCAATGCAATTCCCATTAAAATCCCAACAAAATTCTTCACAGACCTTGAGAGAACAATAATCAACTTTATATGGAAAAACAAAAAACCCAGGATAGCCAAAACAATCTTATACAATAAAGGAACTTCTGGAGGCATTACGATCCCTGACTTCAAACTCTATTACAGAGCTACAGTAATGAAAACAGCTTGGTATTGGCATAAAAACAGAGAAGTCGACCAATGGAATTGAATAGAAGACCCGGATATTAACCCACAAACCTATGAGCACCTGATTTTTGACAAAGGAGCTAAAAGTATACAATGGAAGAAAGAAAGCATCTTCAACAAACGGGGCTGGCATAACTGGATGTCAATCTGTTGAAGATTGAAAATAGATCCATATCTATCACCATGCACAAAACTCAAGTCCAAATGGATTAAAGACCTCAATATAAATCTGACCACACTGAACCTGATAGAAGAGAAAGTGGGAAGTAGTCTACAACACGTGGGCAGAGGAGACCACTTTCTACGTATAAGCCCAGTAGCACAGACAATAAGGGCAACATTGAATAAATGAGACCTCCTAAAACTGAGACACTTCTGTAAAGCAAAGGACACTGTTACTAAGACAAAAAGGCAACCCTCTGACTGGGAGAAGATCTTTACCAATTCTGCATCAGACAAAGGTCTGATCTCCAAAATATATAAAGAACTCAAGAAACTAGACTTTAAAATGCTAATTAACCCAATTAAAAATGGGGCACTGAACTGAACAGAGAATTCTCAACAGAAGTAGTTCAAATGACCAAAAGACACTTAAGGTCATGTTCAACCTTCTTAGCAATCAGGGAAATGCAAATCAAAACAACTTTGAGATACCATCTTACACCTGTCAGAATGGCTAAAATAAAAAACACCAATGATAGTCTTTGCTGGAGAGGATGTGGAATAAGGGGAACACTCATCCATTGCTGGTGGGTGATGTAGGTGGATCTTCTTTTTATGTGTTGCTTTCATTGGTTAATTAATAAAGAAACTGCTTGGCCTGATAGGTCAGAACATAGGTGGGTGGAGTAGACAGAACAGAATGCTTGGAAGAAGGCAATGAGACAGACGCCATAACTCTCCTCTCCGAGATGGATGCAGGTTAGAATCTTCCAGGTAAGCCACCACCTTGTAGTGATACACAGATTACTATATATGGGTTAAATCAAGATGTGAGAGTTAGCCAGTAAGAGGCTAGAGCTAATAGGCCAAGCAGTGTTTAAATGAATACAGTTTCCGTGTAATTATTTTGGGTAAAGCTAGCCAGTGGCCGGGAGCTGGACAGCGGGAAGCAGCCCACAGCTCCTTTTACAGGTGGGAATGCAAACTTGTGTAACCACTTTGGAAATCAGTGTGGTGGTTTCTCAGGAAATTCAGGATCAACCTACCCCAGGATCCAGCAATACCACTCTTGGGAATATACTCAAGAGATGCTCTATCATACTACAAAAGCATTTGTTCAACTATGTTCATAGCAGCATTATTTGTAATTGCCAGAACCTGGAAACAACCTAGATGCCCCTCAATGGAAGAATGGATAAAGAAAGTGTGGAATATATATGCATTAGAGTACTACTCAGTGGTAAAAAACAATGACATCTTGAATTTTGCATGCAAATGGATGGAAATAGAAAACACTATCCTGAGTGAGATAACCCAGACCCAAAAAGATGAATATGGTATGTACTCACTCATAAGTGGATTCTAGCCATAAATAAAGAACATTGAGCTTATAATCTGGGATCCTAGAGAAACTAAATAAGAAGGTGAACCCAAAGAAAAACATATAGTTATCCTCCTGAATATCGGAAGTAACTTTTTCCTTTTTATCCTGCCCAGGACCTAAGTCCTGAGTAATAATGCTACCCACAGCCATTAATGCAAACAAGGAAACACTCATCTCTGTGTTAATTAATCCACTGACACAATAGTAGCATGAATATTATAAAGGTAAGCAATAATTCCTGATTGCATTTAAGGCTTGCTCTACATGATCTAACTCATAGTGGCATCATTTTTGGGTATAATAACCTGTGTTTAGAGACTTGTAGATCCTAGGGGAGACCTTACTACTATTATTATGCTAAATAGACATAGTTTTTTGTTTCATTATTTACAAATTTATTATTATTATTAATTTCAGATTACAAGGGAAATCTTTACCCCCTCTCTCATGTTTCCTTCTCTCAAATTCATGGTGGGACTTTTGGTTAATATATTCTCTGAGAAAGATTTTTTCTACTCTTACGATTTCTTAGTTGCCTGTAGTTCTTTGTGTAAGACTGAGGCCTTGTGAACTTCCCCCTTCCACATTAGCCTGTCTATTGGTGTTTCTGGGCAGAGATTAAATCTACTTCTCATGACATTCTTATACCCACTGTTCAATGCATCTTTCAGTACTCAATCTCTAAAATCAGTGAAGCTTCTATTTAGAATAGATGAGACTCCTAACTGGTCAAGGGGCAGAGAACAAAAAATTGGGAAATATTTTTTCTTTAAAATTTTTACTATATTTATTTTGTGTGGATGCACATGGCATAGTGCATGAGTGAAGGTCAGAGGACAACTTATGGTTGTTGCTTCTTTCCCTCCACAATGTGGGTCCCAGGGAGGCAATTATCATTTCCCACTGAGATAGCTCTCAATCCCCCCTTTAACTTAAGGGCATTTATTTTTTTCTCTCTATTCTCTTTTCTCTTGTCTCTCATTCTCATTCCATTCTGCTCTTCTCTCCTCCTTTCCTCACTCCCTATTTTGTTGAGATATGGTCTATCTATGTAGCACAGACTAACCTTGAACTTTCAGTATTTTTGCTCAAACTCCCCAAATACTGGGAAAATAAACATGTACCAATACTTGCAGATAATGCCATCTCTTTAATAATACGTTACTGAAGGTAGGAAGCTGCCCACAGTGTCGACACTGTTTTGTTTTTCTCTCTCCACTCTTATGTACGCAAGACTGGCCGCAAACTTACTGTATAGATAAGGTTGGCCTTGAAATCCCAATCCTCCCACTTTCACTTCCCTATTATCATAGATGTGCACTACCACAGCTGTCATGGTGCCTGTCCTTAGCATTCAAGTGTAGTAAACACAACAAAAGCCTTTGGTTCCAAAGGCAGTGGTTTGCTTGCTTGTAGTGTCCCAGTACTAACTTTCTTATCACTAAGGCTGCTAATAGAACCCTTTTCCCACATCCTCTTTATTTTTAGTTCTTGTGACAGGATCTCACTTTGTGTTCCTGGCTGGCCTGAAACTCACTATGCAGTCTAAGTTGTCATTAAACTCGTGGTAGTCCTATTGTCTCTGCCTCCTGGATGTTAAGGCTACACTAGTGCTGGTCTAACATTTCTCTATCAGTTATAAACACATCATCAAGCTGGCTGTTACAGTTCTGTGTCTTCCAAAGGCTCTGGGTTGAAGGCGTCATTGCTAATCTGTGGTGCTATTATAACTATTAGGAGTGAGGTACAGAAGGAGGAAGTTAGAACTGGGGTTGTGCCCTTGAGGGAGGTGTTGGGGCCTGGCCTGGTTCCTTCACTTTTCTTCCTTTGCTTTGTAGTCACCATGGCTACCATTTGTTTCCCACCCTGATGTTTCCACCACAGGCCCAAGCAACAGGGCCAACTGACTACTGATTGAAATTGCAGCTAATACATAGATACATAGATACATACTTTTCTTCCTTGGGAACTGATTATCTCAGGTATTTTGTCACAGTGAAAGAAAGATGACCAACACTCCGAATGCCACACATTTTAGGTATTAATGAGTTAGGAAGATAGGTTGATTGATGCCTGCCCACCTCAGAGACTTCAGCCTCCAAGTGACTCTGCTTATATTTTGTGGCTAGAAGAATTCCACAGTTCAGTTCAACTTCAACAAAAGAAGTGGTGTCCCTTGTGCCTCCTATGAAGGGAAATGAATATTAATGATTACCTGAGATGACTTATGATGATGTGATAGTCTTTTGTTTTTAGATTTTTATTGATTTATTTTTACTTTATATGCATTGGTATTTTGCCTATATGTGTGTCTGTGTAAGGGTTTCAATACCCTGGACCTAGAGTTCATAGACAGCTGTGAGCTGCCATGTGGGTGCTGGGAATTGAATGCAGATTTTCTGAAAGAGCAGTCAGTGTTCTCAACTAATGAGCTATCTCTCCAACCCCAATATGATATTTCTTATTGCATCATTTGAGGTGAGAAGATTTACCCTAATTCTAGACCACACCTCTGCTGGCAGTCCACGTAAAAAGATTTGAATGAGGAAGCTTTTGCTTTTGGCTTTTTTTTTTTTTTTTTTTTTGACTTTTGCTGGTGAGTTTGTATATCCTATTCCTGAGGCATTTCTTTGCTGGTATTATAACATACTTTGAGATTCCAACATAGACTGAACACTGGCAGCTCTGTAAGATTTCCTTTCCCTGGAAGTCCAACATCAGACTGGGACTGCTAAGATATTCAGTCTCATGCACTCAACTAACACTGTGTCCTTGGCCTTTCCTTTGGAGACTTGGGAGACATCCATTGTCAAACTAGTAGGAGCACAGCCTGCAAGCTACTCTAATGAATACCCTTATAAAACACACACATACACACACACACACACACACACACACACAGAGAGAGAGAGAGAGAGAGAGAGAGAGAGAGAGAGAGAGAGAGAGAGAGAGAGACATACACAGACATGTACTATCAGTTCTGTCTTTTAAAGAACCCTGAATAATATACCCAACAATATTTTTACCAAATGAGTTAATTCCCCAGCCACTGTGAGTGGATCTTTTGTTATGAATGGATGTCAGATTGTACACACCACCCTTTCTATATCTATCAAGATGATAATATTGTGTTTGTTTTCATTTTATTACAAGTTTATCTTAAATACCACCTTTTAGTGCACAGATCTCAAACCCCAATGATTCTGAAGCAGCCCCTGGAGCAAGAGCCCCCCAGTGAGGAGAACCAGGTGACCCATATAACACCTTGGATCTAGATGCCAAAGAGCCCTTGCACAAGCAATTTCTGTCCAAGAAGATCATGTCAATCATCTCTGTCTACACAATGATCACTCTGATTGCAGCCTCACCTGCATGGCTTCCCCCCCTTCCATCCCTGTCACCACTCATGAGCACTTGCCTAGAGTTACTTCTCTGGTGCTGCACAGGACACCAGATTTCTAGGCCTCTGGCTGCACAGACTTGGTAATTCACTCAGCCTATACTATCCCACATCCACAGCAGGAGACATCATAGAATCCTGAGTGCTTGTGGACAGCATCCATTCCTACCTCCTTCCCCATGAAGAGGAGACAAATAATGTTCCAAAAGGAATAAGGAGCTTGTTTTTCCTTCTAACCAAAAAAGACAGTGAACTCAGTGGAGGAGAAAGAGAGAGAGAGAGAGACAGAGACAGAAACAGAGAGAGACAGAGAGAGACAGAGGCACTGTTTGGAAAAAGAAGTCTCAGCTGTTGTGATCTAGCTGCCCTCACTCCCCCTGACCAACAGCAGAACTGCCTTGTGTTCTGTAACTGACAAGGATGTTTGTGTTCTTTCTGGCAGGTGCTTTTCCACAGAAGCAGTAGAGGTATAAAAGGCTTTAGCTTGGGGTAAAAAAAATGGTTGATGTTCTTCCACCTGAAAAGAAGCCTCCATGTCTTAATCCCGGCACCCCCTGCCAGCCTTGGCATCCAGGCTGTGCTGGTGCAGCATCAGCACAAGTAAATAAAAACTTCGGAGTTGTTCAACTAACTTACCTTCTAATGACAATGGTATTATGAGGTAACTCCTCTAGACAACACACAGACTCTTAAAGTCAACAGACGGTCTGTATTTACTAACTTGAAGACTACACAGGGAATCCTGTATTCCAAATCATGTAGCTACAAACCTTACTATTCTTGTCTTTACCCTTGTTGACACACTGTTCAGTTATCCAAAACAGTTACAAAAAAGCAGAACTACAAAAGCAAAGAGGCAAGGTTGTTACATTTAGAGACTTCCCCAGAACTTTGAACTATAATGATTTAGGTCTTTGTTTCATTTTAGCATGTGTATAGGTCTATGTGATGGACTCCTTAAGTTAGGATGTTGCCTTGGTACATCTAACATGGTGTCAGTTGTGCTAAACTCCAAGAGCCTGTTACAATGGTCTCCAGACCACATATTCAATGCATGATTAGTAAAATCTCCCTCTGGTGCTCCATTACCTGCTCTATCTCTCCTGCCTAATATAATTCTTCTGTTCTCTAAGTATCACTGCTATTTGCACTTCCTCTCAGTGGAATGGAGCTCTTCTTCCCAGGTGTTGCTTCATTCCTGTACACAGTGTTATCTTAGTTCAACAGCAAGGCTGTTGCATTGTTTACATGGCTCCTACAGCAGTTCCTAGGAAAATTTTATCAGACTGTACTTGTGAAGCCAGTATTTTCTTTGCAAATTTTCACAGCTCTGTAAGGTCTAACAAAAGAGAATAGGACTACATCTGGGTCTAAAGTCGGTGTTCAAATAAAATGTATACCTCCTGTAGCACGAGACTTAGTGCTTACTGTCAGTGAGGATGGTTCATGTTCATTCAGTGACATATTGTTGTTTGTGATTCAACCTGTTCATCAATATGCCGTAGATTCCATGAGAAATGATCATTCTGACATCAGCACAGAGTTGCTATAATGAAAAAAGTCCCCTGAAAGGCTAAAGACTGAGCACAAATCTAGGGTTTGATACTGCTTAGATACAACTGATTTCCATGTTAGCTTTATATCCAATAAATATTCCTTTCATTTATTCTGATAATTGATCTGCAGCTATAGTTTAGATTTTCTAACTAACCATTCTATCATCTGGAAGAAATAACTTATTTCTCTTTCTGTTTTCCCCTCAACCTCAGTATTCACACCAAACTTTTATAACAATCTCCACCTCAAGGGGGTGCTGTGAGGAGAGAGAAGAAAAGGCCAAAAAGAGGATGGATGCAGACATGGGGGAAGGATTACACTTTTCTTCCTTTGCAGAAATCTCTCCTGTACTTCCTAGTCTTGGAGGGAGGCAGAGACCCAGATGCTGGGACACTAAAGGAATGATCTCTTCCTCATACCCTTTTGCGAATTCATAATACTGGTAGATAGCCCGGATATGGCCATTTAGATGCTGTAGCCCAGAATTCTGACTCTTGAGGTAAAGAATCAAAATGATCTATTTGAATATGTGAATTGAATTATGATCCTAATTACTCTCTACAAATTCTCAGACTGAATGGGTAGGGGGGGAGACTGAGATCCTTTCTCCACTTGCCTTATATTCCTTTCTCTACCTCTCTAGTGTGGGGATTAAAGTCATGTGTCTTCCAAGTACTAGGTTCAAAGGCATAAGACCCCAAGTGCTGGGATAAAAGGTGTGAGCCACCACCATGCTCTGTTTCTCATTTAGACTGATTCAAACTAGTGTAGCCCAGGGTGACTTTGAACTCCTGATCTTCCTTCTTTTTCTTCCCAAATTCTGGAATTAAAGGTATGTGTCATCACTGCCTGGCCTCTATGGTTAACTAGTGGCTATATCTGCCTTCTGATCTCCAGATAAGTTTTATTAATCAGAACACAAACAAAATATCATTCAACATTTTCCCTTTTTTTCTTAAATAAAAATGGAAGTTTTAAGTAACATAGAAAAACTACATACAGTAGGTAAAATAACTATATACAAATACATACAGGCAATAGTTAACATTAACAATGTCTAGTCCATTCACATTTGACAAATTCAGTGAAAATACTCCATTATCTGTCCTATCTTGGTGAGTACAAAGTATTGTGCCTAATTCTCTTTTTATCCTAACTTGCATTACCAATAAAAAACTATTCAAAACTATCTTTTGATATCTCTCAAATTTATACATCTTTTGTGAGTGTCTTTTTTTATTTATTAAATTTTTTTTAATTAAAAATTTCCGCCTCCTCCCTGCCTCCCTTTTCCTTCCCCTCCCCCACTCCCCACAACCCCCTCCCCTCCCCCTCCCTCTCCAGTCCAAAGAGCAGTCAGGGTTCCCTGCCCTGTGGGCAGTCCAAGGCCCTCCCCCCTCCATCCAGGTCTAGGAAGGTGAGCATCCAAACCGGCTAGGCTCCCACAAAGCCAGTACATGCAGTAGGATCAATACTCAGTGCCATTGTCCTTGGCTTCTCAGGAGCCCTAATTGTCCACCATATTCAGTGAGTCCAGTTTTATCCCATGCATTTTCAGTCCCAGTCCAGCTGGCCTTGATGATCTCCTAATAGATCAGCCCCATCGTCTCAGTGGGTGGGTGCCCCCCTTGAGGTCTTGACTTCCTTGCTCATGTTCTTGTGAGTGTCTTTTTAAAATTTTTTTAAAAAAATAATGCTGTAACTATAAAGTTTTCAACTACATCAGAGACCTGAGAAGGGTACAATATTAACTTAGTAAACAGGAAGCATAGAGCAAATACCTCCAAAAATAAGAAATGACAGAAACAGGGGAATGCCTGGACATCCAACCATGCTTTCTCTGCAACTTTGGGGCAGCCACCTTTGACCTACAGGCCTAGAATATCTGCCAGACTTATCTGTGAAGCAGGATTTCTGAAGGTCCTATCTTTTTTTGGCAAAATTTGGCAGTCATCTTATTTTCTGTCCTGCTTGTCCAATTTGGATGGCACACTGTCAGCAGTCAAGGCAAGGACATTTTCTTGCCCAGTGGCTAACTTTTTCCACAGAGAAAGTAAACTCCACATGGAGTTTCTTTCTTTCCTATCTTCTTCTCTAGAGTTGATTGGTGCTGCCAGGAGCTGACATGTCTCATTGTCATAAAAAACTTATGCTATTAAAAATCTTATATGACATATTCTACAGATCTCTGAAGTGTTTTAAGACTACATATCTATCTAAAACATATCTCTGTTTGACCTTGAAAACATACCTAACATGACAATTTTGATCATGTAATAGATGACTACTAACCTTCATTTCTTTATTTTCCTAAATAGTTTGTAATAATACCTTTCAAGTACTAAAAATTTCCATTACATTGTTAAATGAGTTGCATAGGTACAATACCTTGAGCAAGAGTAAAAAAATATGTACAGCATATTCTAACAAAAATAGCTATATGCTTGCATTAATGTATAAAATCCATATCAATGTAAAATATTTAAAACTAGTAGCTGCTGTTTGGTTTAAAAGTATATTCAATAATTTAGCTTTTTGTCCTATCATTTCTACAACATATGTACAGTATAATAAAAGTAACCTCAACTTTGTTTCAATATACAAAAATCCAAGCTAATGTAAAATATTTAAAAGTAGTGGTTACTTTTTTGATTAAAAATAGATTCAGCAATATAACTTTTTTTATTTCTATATCCCCTTTTCATTTTAGAATGAGATCATTTGTTCAACATTTTTATGACCATTACTAATAACATGTAACCACCCCCCATAAATGATGACAAATATCCATAACCCACTGAATGACAAAAATCCACCCATCTACCTCTTAAGAATGTGGGTATAATGTTCTTAAAATTACTTCCTACTGCCTGTGGGTGATGGCATTTTGAGTAGATCCTGAAAAATTTGGGTTAATCGTCAAGTTCTGGCAGAGTTTTTTATATCATTTGCTGTCCAGTCTCTGTGTAATAGGAGAATACAGGGTTTGTGTCAAGTCCTGATTAGAGTAGACTGAAGCTGGATCATTTCAGTTAGCCACCTTGAAATTGTCCTGAGCAGTTTGTAGTTCAAAGATAATCTTTAAGTGATGTTTGTTAACTTAGTGGCATTACCATTGTCTAGGTGGAATCACCATTGTGGGATCCCATCATCTTTTGTAGTCTTCAAGATTCACATTAGATCAGATAATTCCTTTTCTTGGTATTTTTTCTTTTTTGGTACTTCTCCCTTCTTTTTTAGATACTTATTTGCTGTGGGACAATTGTCTGTATCCTGTCAATTATATTTTAAATAAGCACTGATTGGCCAATAGCCAGGCAGGAAGTATAGGCAGGACAACCAGACAGGAAATAGAGGAAGGTCAAGGAGAACAGGAGAATTCTGGGAAGAGGATGCAGTCTTGGCCCAGACACAGAAGAAGCAAGATGTGACTGCCTCACTGAAAAAGGTACTGAGCCCTGTGGCTAACATAGACAAGAATAATGGGTTAATATAAGTTATAAGAGTTAATAAGAAGCCTGAGCTAATGGGCCATTCAGTTTATAAATAATATAGACCTCTGTGTGATTTCTTTGGGACTTAGCAACTGTGGAAACCGGGGGGGGTGGGGTGGGGGGTGGCGGGAGGCAGAAACTTCAATCCAAAGGTCTTTAAATTTCTCAAGGTGTTTTTTTGCTTGTTTATTTTAGCTTTTTTTGTTTGTTTTGTTTTTTTCCCCTGGGAAGACAAAAACAAAATCCTTCATCAACACTAAGTTTGAGGAGGTTCCTTTTTAGCAAGTTATATCTGATCAAATGAGAAGCATTTGTTAGTCTTGTAAGTTAGTTTAGATTGAATGGTAATGCTCTTGATGAACTATCAGCTATTTTAATTGAGAGGTCTCTTTCATTCTGGTTTCTCCTGAAATTTTTGTTTTATCTTCTAAAGTTCTATCATCCATAGTGGTATGATTTTTTTTACAATAGGAATTAAGTCCTTTAATTGCTCTGGGAAGGAGTTTCCCCTTCACTGAATGACTGAACCAAATTTGACATGGAGGCCTATGAGAGGCCTCACAAGGTGTTTCCCAATGGTAAAAAGTTACCCTGACTGTCCCTTGTTGATGTGCATTCATTTGTCCAATGTCAGCTTTTGCCACACTTTCTGCAAAGGGTGAGGTCTTTTTTTGGATTATTCCTAGGAAAAACATTCTCTTATTCCTAAAATATTGGGGTTCCCCCCACCTGGCTCACGGAGCAGCAAGCTCTGGCGGGTCCCCAGCGGTGCCGGGCGCCGGCTCCAGAGTCCGGCACCTGAGCGGCGGCAGAGGGAAGCCATGCGGCAGAATTCCCAATGCATGGTGGTTGTGAGCAGACCCATGGACACAGAAAGTAGCCATAAAAGCATTTATTAAAAGGGGGGAAAGGGAGGGAGGGAGGGAGGGAGGGAGGGAGGGAGGGAGGGAGGGAGAGAGAGAGAGAGAGAGAGAGAGAGAGAGAGAGAGAGAGAGAGAAGAGAAAGAGAAAAAGAGGAAAAGAGCCAGAGAGAGCGCATGGCCACGCTGAAGAATCAGAAGAGGGAAAGGGAAGATGGCGCAGGCAGGTCAGAGGTAATGGGAGTGGGTGTGGCTTGTCCCTTAAAGGGAAAGGAAAGCACAACACATTCTTTCTAGGAACACCCTGTCTGCAATCCCTTTTAAGGAACTCTTGTTTGCCACAATTAAAAATACCTGATGTTTTTATTTTTCTTCAAGTTTCTGGAAATTACCATTTCTATCTAAGTACCATCATGGTTATGAGATTCCATATTGACTGTATCTCAGATCCATTCCTCCGTGGGTGCTGATCTTGCCTTTAAAGGTCTAATTAACCTTTTGCATTGATAATTAACATTTTCAACAGCCAAAGATTTAATTATTTGTGTAGCTTCTAAATTTGGTATCATCCTATTTACTGATGAAGTCAATCTTTGTAAAAAAAACAAACAAACCAATGAAGGTTTCTTTGGGGCTCTAATTAACTTCAGTAAATGACTCATTTTTTCCCAACTTCTTCAGTTCTGTCCCAAGCATTCAAAACTGCTGCATGGCATAGAGCCAGGGTGTGGTCATCTTATAAAGACTGTCTTAATACAGCAGCATAATTGCCCTCTCCAAGAAGTTGGTCTTGGAATAGTTCAATACCTTTAGCCCTACTTCATTGTTCAATGGTCCTAGTCTCAGCTTTCCACCAGGTCCTCCACCATAATTGAGGACCAGGTTCCAATACTGCTATAATTAAATCTCTCCAGTCTTGTGGGATAATTTTATTACTGACTGACCATTAATTTACCATCTGCTTCACAAAAAGTGAGTGCATACCCTATGAAACTACCAATTCCTTAAATCTCCTTAAAAAAAAATATAACATTTCTAAAGGAATCCAGTCAGCTCTTACACAGACTTGGAATTATATATCATTTGGCAGTTCTTATAAGATGACTGGATAAATTAGGGTTGATTGTTTAGAAAGATTGGGCTGTTCCTCTCTTATTTTATAACATAATGCTGAGGTTGGTTGTCTTTTAAATTTCTCTGTCTGGATCTGAATATCTCTATGAGCCATTTTAATAAGTTTTTTAAGGCCAGTGTCTTGGCACACATATCAGCCAACTTTTTTAGATATAAACCAAGAATTATCAAACTGAGAGGAAGAGGTATCAAAATAATAATTAACATTATGCCAATCCCTGTTAAGATGATTATCCCTTCATTTAATTGTTCCATTTTTAAACTATGGATTGCATAATCATACAGAGACCCGACTTCACCATAACAGTGTTTCTCATTTTTTAAAAAATATTTATTTATTATGTATACAATATTTTGTCTGCGTGTATGCCTGAAGGCCAGAAGAGGGCGCCAGACCTCATTACAGATGGTTGTGAGCCACCATGTGGTTGTTGGGAATTGAACTCAGGACCTTTGGAAGAGCAGGCAATGCTCTTAACCACTGAGCCATCTCTCCAGTCCCTGTTTCCCATTTTTTTTGATCTGTAAAATACTCTCTTTTATAACCAATTCCTCCCTTTAAGGATTCCCAATTTTCTCATCAAATCTCCTGCTGCTGCTACAATGTGAGACTGACTGCTGCTGTGAAGAACAGTAGGAGCCTGAGTGGATGTCAGGGCAGCAGCCCCAGGGAAGGCCCACAACCCTCCAGGAGAAAAGCCGTAGAGCCAGCTCTCTGCATGGGGGAACATGCAAAAGTGGCTTATTGTGGTGTCCTTTGGAGCCCAAATATCTGTGGATTTTGCTGCAGAAAGGCTGTAAAAGAAAAATCCTAAACTCACTCAGAGGCTTGGGGGAAAAAAAAGGAAAACCTAGCCAGTGTGGTGGTGACTCCAGCGGGAGCTCCACATGCAGTTCTGGCATGTGCCAGTGGCTACAAAGCCATGGGCATGCAGCTTTTTCATGAATTAATACCCTAAATGTTGGACACAAGATGAAGCATAGTCTTAATTAGTCTCTATGAATCATCAGACTGAATGGGGACCCCAAGATCCCATCTCTGCCCACCTTGTATTCCTGTCTCTACTTCCCCAGTATTGGAATCAAAGATGTGTGTCTCCCAAGTGCTGGTATCAAAGACACGAGATCCCAAGTGCTGGGGCGAAAGGCGTGAGCCAACACCACCAGGCTTTGCTTTTCTTTTAGACTTGATCAATCTAGTGTAGCCCAGGGTAACCTTGAACCCCTGATCTTCCTTCTTCTTCTTCCCAAGTGCTGGGATTAAAGGTGTGTGCCACCACTGCCTAGCCTCTATGGTTAACCACTAGCTTGGTCAATCCTCTGATCTCCAGGCAAACTTTATTTGTAGGAAAACAAACCAAATGTCATAGAACAAACATGGAATGTCTACTACATGTTTGTGTGTCGAATGCTTGGTTCCCACCCGGTTTCATAGAGGCTAGACACATTGAATTCTCTGAAAGTAGAGTTATAGGCAGGAGTCAGTCTCCTGACAAGAGTGATGGAAATCAAACTTGAGTCCTCTGGAAGAGCAATCCTCTTAAGCTCTAAGTCATTTCTCCAGTGGAACACCATGAAAATAATGGCATATGCCAGTTGTCTCTGTAGGATAAGCAAAGTGTTAAGTAAAATCACCTTCCTAGTGAGGTCCTCCTGGCTGCCTTCTCTGGATGAGAGGCTTCTCTTTTTGCTTTTCTTTCTTTCTTTCTTTCTTTCTTTCTTTCTTTCTTTCTTTCTTTCTTTCTTTCTTTCTTTTTCTTTTTTTCTTCATTGCGCTTTTCTAGCTCCAGGAGACACACTTTCCTAGAACTTGTCACGTTTACATTGGAAAACCTACAGCTTTAGAACATCCCTCATCTGGCTGCTCTTTCACGGGTCAACAATCTTTACTGAACTAGTTTTTGCACTATGTGCTGGGGAGCACGTGGAAGACAAAAGTGTCCTGCCGCTGGTCTGCACACTCCCAGTCAACAGTACCTGGCACAAGGGAACAGGGCCACCCACAGCAGACTGTTGTTTTATCCTTGGTTCAGTGGTGCAGTGGCTGTGCCTTAATCTACTGCTATTTCAGCCAGCAATTGTGACCGTGCAGTTCCCGACCTGCTTTTCTGGCAGTGACCCCGCTGCCCATGCTGCAGCCTGGTGGGAATTCTGTTCCCACAAGCATAGGCTCTCCTGCTGGCACTAAAGGTAGCTTTTTACCAGATCTCTATCATTCTATTTATAAACAAGACTCGAGATTCAGAAGTTGTGGGGAGACCTGCTAGCTCAAAGAGGTTGAGAAGCATCTAGCTAACCTCCTCTCTTTGTTGGCAGCTCCCCCCAAAGCATGCTTTTGTGGTCTGCCAAAATGAAAAAAGCCACATCTCTCATAATCCCTCCCTTCTACTTCCAGTGCATCTCTCTGTCTCTCCCAGATGTCCTCTGATGTTCTATGATAACTTTCTATCAAATAGTTCCTGATTCAGCCTCCTGACCCAAGGTTAATTTTATTTACTTAACACAAATGCTAATCTGAGGTTCACAGTGTGATCAAATATCCCCCAACAGGGGACTGCCATCAGATAAAACTCATTCAGATTTCTCTTTGCTTTCTCTAATTGGAAGAAAGGTGTGTGAGAATACTGAGGAACCAAGAAAATCCATATAATTTTTAAAAATATATTCTTATTTATTTATGCATGTCTGTGTACTTGTATGTGCATGAATGCACATGTTTGTGTGTGTGCATGTTTATGTGTGTGTCACTTTGTGTTGTGTGTAGCTGCTGGGAGACACAAGGCAGCCCAAATGAGAGACTGTGTCGCTAGGAAGCTGTGTTTGCTCTGTGGTTTCTCTCTCTCTCTCTCTCTCTCTCTCTCTCTCTCTCTCTGTGGTGTGTGTGTGTGTATGTGTGTTTGGAGACTTTTTTTTGAAAAAACTTTCTCAGGGCCTACATGGATATGTTTCCCCATGTTGGATGCCATTATTTAAACAGATTTTACTTTTTTAAAAAATTATTTTATTTATTTTTACTTAAAAATTTCCACCACCTCCCCTCCTCCCATTTCCTTCCCCTCCCCTACTCCTCCCTCTCCAATCCAAAGAGCAGTCAGGTTTCCCTGCCCTGTGGGAAGTCCAAGGTCCTTCCCCCTCCATCCAGGTCTAGGAGGGTGAGCATCCAAACAGACTAAGCTCCCACAAAGCCAGTACATACAGTAGGATCAAAACCCAGTGCCATTGTCCTTGGCTTCTCAGTCAGCCCTCTTTGTCAGACACATTTAGAGAGTCCGGTTTGATCCTATGCTCCATCAGTTCCAGTCCAGCTTGCTTTGGTGAGCTCCCATTAGATCAGCCCCACTGTCTCAGTGGGTGGGCGCACCCCTTGCGGTCCTGACTTCCTTGCTCATGTTCTCCCTCCTTCTGCTCCTCATTTGGACCTTGGGAGCTCAGTCCAGTGCTCCAATGTGGGTCTCTGTCTTTGTCTCCATCCATTGCCAGATGAAGGTTCTATGGTGATATGCAAGATATTCATCAGTATGGCTATAGTATAGGACCATTTCAGGCTCCCTCTCCTCAGCTGCCCAAGGATTTTTCTTTGGGCTGCCAATGTTCAAAAATGAAATGAAGACTTCTTATTAAATATAAAAGTTTGACCTTAGCTTAGGCTTGTTACTCTCTAGGTTTTATAACTTAACCCTTTTCTATTAATCTTTAAAGTATTGCATGTCTCATGACTTTTATTTCTCCTCCTTCATGACTGACTTCCTTTATGTCCAGCTGTTACTCAACCTTTCTTCTTCCCAGAGCTCTTTCTGTACAGAAGTTCTTGCTATACCACCTGCTTAGCTACTGTGTGTGTATGTATATATATATGTATATATATTACTTTAAATTTTTTTCTGTTTTGTTTTGTTTTTTGAGACAGGGTTTCTCTGTAGCTTTGGTGTCTGTCCCGGAACTAGCTCTTGTAGACTAGGCTGGCCTCGAACTCCCAGAGATCCGCCTGCCTCTTCTTTCCGAGTGCTGGGATTAAAGGCGTGCACTACCACCGCCTGGCTTACTTTAAAATTTTTATTTTATTGTTTTTATAGTGCTATATATGTTTCTTCACTCGGCCATTTAGATTTTTATTAAACCAATCACAGTATCTTTACACTGTGTAAAGGGATATTGCATAGCATTTTCCTGCTACTGGGTTGCCTCGTCCAATCTTAATATGAGGGGATGTGCCTGGTCTTATTGTAACTTGTTATGCCATGTTTGGTCAATAGCCTTAGGAAGCCTGTGCTTTTCAGTAGGAAAATGGAGGAGGCGTGGATCTGGGGGAGTGCAGAGTAAGGGAGGGGCTGGGAGGAGAGGAGGAAGGGGAGGCTGCTGTCAGGATGTAATATATAAGAGAATGAGTAAAAAGAGTATTGCTGTATCCGAATTCCCACCCTGAATAAAATACCAAGAGAATCAAACAGGACAGCAGAAACCCTTTTGATATCTCCCATCCCCATACAAAAAGAATTCACAAAGACACCAACGCCTGCAATGAACATGTTTTATTCTCCTTCCTGTGTCATTAGCATTCTAGTAACTAGATAGGTATTTCTTCATTCATGTGAATCCACAGATTAGAGAAGAATTCTGGGTCCCACACCACAAAGTTCTTAACGGTAGAACAGAAGCACGGCTGCTTCAGTTATCTCCCGGCTATTGCTGCTCCCAGTGTGAGTTCCATATCCTTCCGCATCAAATCCAGAGAAGTCACCACACTCCATGGGGTCCCTTTCTGGGAAGAATCCTCCTCCACCAATGCAGTGCTGAAAAACAAGGGGAGGAAGTATCAATGAGAGGTGTTATCGTTCAGATATAAAGTTCCCTATCAAAAGGTGTTAGATACTGAACACCTGATCTCCAGGATAAGTAATATTCAGAGGCAGAACATTGGGGAAAGGATTAAATATGAGGACCCTGCCTTCATCAGTTAGTTAATCACTAATGGAGCTACCATTTTGAACTGACTATTGGGAAGTGGTGGTGATATGGAAGGGGGTGTCTGGTTAGAGGAAATAGATCACGGAAGGTGTGAGTGGCATGTTTTGAAGGGTTTCTTGCTCTGACCTTCCCTGGTCATTCTTGACTTCTTGTAACTAAGAAGTGAGTCATATTGCTCAGATATGTTATTTCTGCTCCACTATGAATTTAAAAGCAACAGCGCCAAATGACCATGGGTTAAAATCTCGGAAACCATCAAGCGTTACTATTGCTGTGAGGAAACATCATGACCAAAGCAAGCTCGCTCTCTTGCTCTGGCTGGTGTGTGGCATGGTACTTAGTGTGTTTGGAGACCCAAGTGGCAGAGATATGGCACAGGATCAGAGGTGACTTCAGCCTTACTCTGTATCTGTGAGTTTATCCTTCTCATTGCATTCCCTAATAAATAGGTTTTTAAGCCTTTATGAGTTCATGCTTCACAAAGATGAATTGAAATCCATGGCCTGTGGCTAGCTTGTGTGGCATCCTTGTTCCATGGGACCCAGAGTGCAGACATCTGTTAGCTGCCACCTGGACATGGTGGAGGCCTTCTCTGATTAAGCACAGGGTCCCACAGAAAGCCATCAGTTAGGCTGCATGCTCTTTCACATCTGGAGCTGATCTCACCATGCACAGTGCCATAGGTTATGTATTAGTCACATTAGTGGCCCCAGCCTCCCCTCTCCCCCACGCTGAACCCTGCGGCTGTTTTAACAGTTCAATATTTCTGATCTGCCTTGTGCTTCTGTCTGACATGACCTGTTCTTCATATGATCTTGCTGTTTTGTGGACTAAGGCTGTCTCCAACTCAATACCAAAGACACCAGGTCTGGTCAAGGAATAGTCACGGCAGTCACAGTCTGGCCTGTCCCACGCCTAAGCACAAGCGCTTTTTCTACAGCTTCAGACCATCCCGCCCTGTAGGAGCAGGGCCTGCATCTAGCCAATCTCTCAGCCAAGCGGGCCTGCTCTGCAGCGTGTTTATGCCCCTCTACGAGCTTCACATTTAACACCAGGTTTTATTTGTATTTGTTTTTGTCTTTTGGGACAGGGCTTCTGTGTGTATCTTTGGCTGTCCTGAAACTCGCCTTGTAGACCATGCTGGCCTTGCACTCACAGAGATTCGCCTGCCTTTGCCTCCCTAGCACTGGAATTAAAGGCGTGACACACCATGCTTGGTGAACACTAGGTTTTAAATTACATGCTCTGGGTTTCCTGTGTGCAATCAATCAATCCCTCTAAGACCCAGGTGGCTCTACAGGATAGACACTTCCCACCAGTGATTGACCTGGTTGTTAGGAGTCCTCTCCCATTGCTATGCATGCCTGCCAGCTTCCCTTGGCATGTACCCCATCCCCTAATCAGGTTATAACCAAATTTTGTTAGATATAATTTGTTTCAGCTTTGCTAGGTCTCACAGGTTATTCAGGTTGTGCTCCAGAACCTTAGTGTTACAATGGCAACACCTGCTGGCTAACATCCTTATTACACCATAAAAATCTCAGCAGCCACCTGAACCTGCCACCTGAACACTGGCTCCACCTGCTGATAAATCAAGTATATTACACCTACCACAGTTTTCTGAGAATTTTAATGGAGGTAAATTATTTGATAACTAAATATTAGATTGATAAATAAATAATTATTCAACAACAATTGTGGATAATATCACCATTCACGAATTTAAAAACCTTTTCATTTCTACTATAGATGGAATTTTAGAAGAGATTTATGACCTATCTGGGATGTATACATTCTTAATCATAGTTTCTATAGTCTGGAAATTCATATTGCATCCTTAAAATATGGTTTGATAAAAGTTCCAGGAATGAGAAACTTAGACTTATACACTTTACAAACTGACACTGAGAAATTACCAAAAGGATTCATTCCATGGATTATAAATTAACAGGCAAAATTTATTCCATAGAACATGGAAATGTTCAATTGGCAGAAAAGATTTATTTATATCAAATGGTTATGGAATGTTAGCAGATAGAAGGTTTGTTTTGGAAGGCAATTTGCAAGCTTTCCAGATAATCTCTAAGGATAAAAGTTATGATTGATGGCTAAAATTAAATCCTTAGAATCATATGTGAATGATGAAAACAAGAAGCTGAGTGATCTAATGAAATCATTGGAATCATTCTCTGTTCAGGAAGTTCAAACCCTACAGAAAGCAGTGAAAAATAGATTTCAATATTTAGAAGAACTTGTTAAAACTGATCAAAAGAGCATTGATGCTCAGACAAAAGAGATTAGAGGGGCCTTAACATTGCAAGTATCTCACAGAGTCAGAGATGACTTGCCAAGACTTGTAATTTCACCTGATATAATCTATCCTGTTACATTTCTGAGAAGGCAGCAAACATTAACTATCCAGAAGGATATACAGAGAGTAAATGGGAACATATACTTATGAAAGATTTAAAAGATTTTAAGGAGGCAATAGTTTCTTATGATACACATTCAGCATCTGTGAGGCAGTTGGTAAATACATGGTCTTCAAGAAATAGGATTATACCATGTGATTGGCTTCAACTAGCCTTAGCAATTTTATAATATGGTCCTCAGCTACAATGGAGGAACTATTAAAGAGAGGAAGCTAAGGTCCCTGAACATCAAGGTAAAAGTCAGAGAATATGAGGTTTCCCAAGATCAAATTCTTGGTGAGGGTCATTATGCTGATATAAATAGTCAAGCCACTAACAATGAACATGTTGTGTCTCTATGCCATAGAGCGGCCTCAAATGCTTTGGACAGGATTCAAGAACTAGGAAAAGAATTGAGTTGTATACTAATGTTATACAAGGTCCACAAGAACTCTTCGGTGACATTTTACAGAGATGGACTAAAACTGTTCATATAGGGGTGTCAGATCAAGAAGCTAGATAAGTACTAATAGAATCTCTGGCTTTTGAAAATGCTGAGAATGCAAAAAGATACTTGGGCCTTTAAAGTTCAGATCAGCACCAATAGATGAGTGGATTTAACACATAGCCAATGGTGAGTCTCTTGACTAATGAGACCTGGGCAAGAGAGGCATTTTCAAAAGGCCTGAAGACACATCAAAATGTGAATTTTTAAATTGTGGTAGAATAAGACATCTGAGAAGAAACTGAAGACAGAGAATTCCTAAAAATAATGTTTCTTCTGGGAATGACCCAAGTAGAAGGCCCCAACCTTCTTGACTATGCAAAACATGTGGTAAAGGTCAACATTGGGCCAACAAATGTAGACCAACAAGAGACAAACAAGGTAACTCTTCACCGTTGGGAAGCTTCTTGGGGGACCTTTTACAGGCCCCCAAGTTGAATGTGTTCTAATCATTCCCAGTAAGTGTGGAGGACAATCTTTCCCAGAATAATTAGAAAATCAAGGATCTATTGTAAAAAAGCATAATACTTGCTGGATGATAAAGTAGTTTTGGAGGATAAATCAAGAGTTTCAGGAGGAACTATAACATGTGTACTTGGCAGACTTCGATAAATGACCAAAGACCAAAGCTAAAAGTACAA
Source organism: Chionomys nivalis (assembly GCF_950005125.1). Lineage (NCBI taxonomy): Eukaryota > Metazoa > Chordata > Mammalia > Rodentia > Cricetidae > Chionomys > Chionomys nivalis. Next base: position 22,519,373 of record NC_080090.1, on the reverse strand, counting down.
ATAAATAACATCGTAATTGAGGGATTATTAGACACAGGTGAGGATGTGACTATTAATACTCCATAATCTTGGCATCTGAATTGGCCTCCTCAGGTAGATGTTCAATTCCTTGGGATTGGAACCTTTTCTCAGGTAAAACAAAACATGCGATGGGTTGAATGCACAGGGCCAGAAGGACAGAGAGGAAGGCTGAGGCCATCTGTGGCTAATGTAGTAGTGGCCCTATGGGGTCATGATATACTGCAGCAATGGAATACCCAGATTAATATTCTTCACATCTCTGAAACAGGCCATAAACCAACTCATGTTTCTGTGAATAATATTAAAAGGCATTATAAAAAAACAGTTTCTGACCATCCAGACTGTACAAAAACAAGGCAAACAGCTGTCAAACTCTCAGTGGTACCAACAGTCCTACCCTTAAAATGGTTTTGTATTATGCTTATAAACTTTTTATTTAGACAAAATGGGGAACTGTTGTGAGAATTCATTCTGTCAATCGCTTTGGGGTGCCTGCTTTAGGGCATGGCTTGTGTGCTAGGTGATGACTAATAAGCTTGAGAGGAAAGCATGCTCACTCTCTTGCTCTGACTGGTGTTTGGCATGGTCAGAGACCCAAGCAGCAGAGAGGTACATTGGATCAGAGGTGGCTTCAGCCTTACTCTGTATCTGTGAGTTTGTCCTTCTCATTGTACTCCTTAATAAGTCAGTTTTTATACCTTTTTGAGTTCACACTTCACTTATGTATAGGCAAACCACTCATACGTATCAAATTAAAAAAACATATCTGAAATAAGACAAAATAAAATACCACCCAAAGAAGCTAGTAACATGGGAGTTGAGGTGATGACCCCAAGGTTAAGACATCTTGTGCTTCTATCAAAGAAGCAAAGTTCAGATCCCATCTTCGACATCAGATCTCAGTACCCAATTGAAAGACTTAAGCTCCAATTCCCAGGGAGCCAATATCTCCTTTTGATCTCTGTAATAACTTGAATACACATGTACTCACATACAAATAAAGTCAAGTAAATGTTTTAAAAATTCAGAATAATGCCTATAAATCCCTCCTTGATCCCAAACATATTCAGCATCCAGACATCTTGGCACACTATTTGATATTCACCTACTCAAATGAAAACAGTGAAACTATTCAAAATGTCTTCTATTCCCATTCTCTGTATTCAACTATTAATAAATTAAAAATCTTTGGAACCCATTAATGCCTCCTCTTTCCCCAGATTCCTATCACAGTTCATCAGGCTTCATTTGGACCATGGAAACCATTTAAATACTTATTTCCTTATGCTTACTCTTTTCTTCATTAAAATCTGTAACCTCTAGGTTCATACCAGTATCATCATTGACAAAAAAAGAATGCTCACATTAATCTTATTTGCCTGTTTAAACATTGCAGTGGTCCTCATGACATACAGTCCAAAAACCACTGGTGTGATGCAAAAGTTGTTTCCTGATCTAGTCCATATTAACATTTCTGAAAAAAGAGATATTCCTGTATCCTACCACATCTTACATCCCAAAATTTAAAACACCTCGCTACTCCCTCAACACCACAGGCTCTCCTCCATTTCATCATTCCACATCACATTCCCAAGGTCCACCTAGACAAGAAGCTGCCTCATCTTGACCAGGTGAAGTACAAGTTAGTGACTGAGGAATAAATAAATGGACACTGAGATCTTCAGGATCACCTGCCAGGAGCTCATGCTCCTCTTCTCATAGTGTTACATTAGCGAGGGATGCATCACAAAAGAGCATGCTATTTTTTAAGACAGAGTCTTACTATGTAGCTCTGGTTGACCTGGAATTCACTATGTATCTGTTTCACTCTTATAGCTAAATCCTGGGTGGAGAGCAACTCTCTAACAATCTCAGCCCCCAATGACTTGCACACAACTTCCTGAATACAAGTGTCACCCTCATTCCTGGTGACTGAGTGCTTCATCCTAAAAGCTAAGCAAACAGCAACAGTGCATTAGAAGTTTGAAATGTTGACCATGGTTTTCAACAAGACAGGATTTCTGTATCTAGACAGAAATTCTTATCCCTGAGACGTAGCAAGGTATAGGGAAAGGTCACACTCTCATACATGTACACACACTAATTCAACAGTCTCCCATGCTCAATATACACAGAAACACACAGGCAACCCCGTCTTATTCGTGAGCCTCTTTGGTCACTACATAGACTCACATGTTCAGTATTACATCCAGTGACCTTCACCCCAGGACACAAGGCATTGGCTGCTCTCTCATTATTAAATACTCTGAATTGGATGTATCCTGCTGTGAATTCATCTGAAAACAAAAGACAGTAAACAGCATTCAAGGAAAGTGCTAGAAATCACTGTCAACCCAGAGTTTATGGTGTCAGGTTCAGGATATACAGTCTAAAATATCAGACCCACTGGGGAAGCTTCACCTGTTCTCATCCACAGACCCCAGGAGCTGGTTATTGAGAAAAGGTCCCCATATGTCAGTTTGAATGGAGAAATTTCTGATACAGCAAGGTCTCTACCGAATGTCTCCAAGGACTTGTCACAGCAGTTAAGTGCATTCATTTTGGCCCTGTTAATATTTAACCTTGCTAACTTTTCTTTAAAGCCTTATATTCCAAGAATAAATAAGAAGTTCTTTGAATTATACAGCAAAAGTTTAACATTTCTAAGGGTACATGACCCATTTGGATTTATATTAAACAACAGAGCAGTCATCATTCACAACTGAAATAAATACATTGTTTTCTCTTGTTCAACCCTGTGCACATGAACCTGTTCTGTTCCTAAATAAACTTCAAACTGATAATGGGATTGCTAAGAGTAGATTCCAGAACCATGTATCCCCAGGGCAAACGCTAACTCTCCTGCTCATGGCCTGTACTTTCAGCAAGTTCTGGGACCCTCAGTGCTTCTTTTAATTTGTTAGATGGGTTAGTGATAGTTGAGAGCCCAAGGACAATCAATTGAATGAAGTGTAACAAAACAGAAATAGTCATAGAAGAGAAGCATGCTGTAGTGGATGGCAAATGTCTCTTATCCATCATAACTGAATTTACCACGTATCCTTCAGATTGTTCAGATGAGCGTTAGAGACTTACTTCGGCCAAAGGGGGAGTAATACCATGCTGTCTTCTGTGCATCACCAAAGTCGTAGGTCACAGGTAATGCTGGACCATTGTCAGTCCAACACTTCCCTCCTCCATATTTCACTGGGTACTTCTACAAGGAACAAAGGAAGTCACTGGGTAAGGACTGCAGCACTGGCACTCCCAGTAACACTGCCCTACACAGAGAAGCACTGCTTGTGTGCAGTAAGTGAGATTGTTTCCAAACCAGTTAGATAAGAAAGACCCCTTCCCATTGTCTTTGTCTCTCTGACATTCTTGGCTGCTCTCTCTCTCTTCTCTTCTCTTCTCTTCTCTTCTCTTCTCTTCTCTTCTCTTCTCTTCTCTTCTCTTCTCTTCTCTTCTCTTCTCCTCTCCTCTCCTCTCCTCTCCTCTCCTCTCTTCTCCTCTCCTCTGCTCTCCTCTTCTCTCTTCTCCTCAGCTCTCCTCCTCTCCCCTCCCCTCCCTTCTCCTCTCTTTTCATCTCCTCTCCTTTTTTCCTCTTCTCTCCTCTCCTCCTTTCCTTTTCTTTCCTCTTCTTTCTTCTCCTCTCCTCTTCTTTCTCCTCTCTTTTCCACATACCCCTATGTTTTCCCTTCCTTGGCTCATTACACTTTAGAATGTGAGGAACACAGAATACCCACATGCCCAGCCCCAAACACTTGCCTATCTCCAACCCATGAGAAGCAGCCTTGATTAGCAATCATAAATACCTGGTACAGGCCAAACAGATTATGGCCCATGCGCTGAAAGAAACCACTAAAAGTGCGATACCGCAACAGGGATCTGTTCCTCCAATTTTTCAGGGGGCTATTGTTGGGCACATGCCAGATCCCCAGGTTCTCAGCCTGGATGTCGAAGTAGCCAGGGTTCTGGAAAGCAACAAATACTGAGTCTGACCAGAGGAGGAGATTTTACTGAGTAAAAGTTCCTAGAAGAACTGATATCCCTAGGCTCCAGGTGGACAGAGGGCCAGCCATGCTCAGATGACCTATTTTCAAGGTTCCCCCACCACTACCACCTGCTTACCAAAAAGCCTACTTGGGAGGATTCTGAGATTCAAGGTAAGCACTTTTCACTTCTTTGCCCATGTTGAAGGACAACCTTCCCACCCTCTCCAGGGCATCCTTGAGCTACACTCACATCCTCACGCTTTCCCCAGTGACTACAGAGTGTACCTACCTTGTAGTCATCACTTGTGGCCCCCTCTGCAGTCCCAAAGGTGTTGTAGTTGGCCCAGTTGCCATCCCCCTCTGGGTTTTCTCTTCTGTTGCCTTGCTGACTGGACCAGCGATCGCCCACCGTGCATTTCCCATGCATGTTGTTCTCGTGCACACTGGCCACCAGGGTCCAGCCACCACCATCAGTGGTCATGTCACAGAAGGTCTGGTAGATGGCACCATTCTCCGTGCGAAGGAAATAGAGGCCATCTGTAGAGAGAAGCAGTCCACTGTCCTGTGTGCAGGCTCATTGTCCATCTCTGCTCTAGAAACAGAATGGCTCTAGGAACTACAAACATGGTTAATTGATTTGGGATTTCCCTCTGTTTGCCATAAATATCATTGGTTAATAATGGAACTTCTTTGGGCCTACAGAAGAGCTATAGGAGAACAGTGCTAAGTGGGAAAAACTAAAAGGAATGCTGGGAGAAAGGAGGCGGAGTCAGGGAGAAGCCATGGAGCCCCCACTGGAGACAGACACACCAAAACTTCACTGGTAGGTAATGATCTCGTGGTGATGCACAGATTGATGGAGATGGGTTAAATTAATATGTAACAGTTAGCCAATAAACAGCTAGAGTTAATGGGCCAAGCAGTGTTTTAATTAATACAGTTTACATGTGATTATTTCAGGGCTAAGCAGCCAGGAAACAAACAAGCAGTCTATTCCAACAGCTAATGCCTCATATCCTGGGAGTCCTACCACATGTGTCCCTGGGTTCTGCCTGACTTCAGAAAGTCATGTTTCTGTGACTGAAGGAGAACATGGAATTACCCAAACTGACAGTGATGCTTTTCTAATGCTAAACAGAGTATTTACAAAGGTTTTAGTAATTCTACTCAGTATATACACAAAGAAGTGGGAGCAGGGACTCATATATGTACATTCATGTTTGTTACAGCTCTGGACACAAGACCTGAAAGGCAGAAACAAGTCAAGTACTTTTCTATAGAAAAAGGAATACCCAGTATATTCTATGCTGTCTCCTATGCAAAATATATATTGTGTACATTCCTATATATCCAATAGATCAAAAAGAGTAAAGTGAACTGAAGAAATGGCTCAGTGGTTAAGAGCAAGTACTGTTCCTGCAGAGGAATTGAGTAGGTTCTCATCCCTCAAACTTGGTATTTGTACAAGTGCATGTCACTCCAGTTCCGCAGGACTAGATGGCCTATTTCAACTCTACATGTACCTACACATACATGTACACAATATCCCACACAGACATGTTTATCTACACACACAGTAATAATAATAAATCTTTTTAAAATAAATGAACTATTTTACAACACATATGAGCTTGAAGATTGCTAACAAAACGAGGCAGATTAGTCATATGAGGTAACAGAAATCGACAGATTCATAGAAGTAGGAAACAGCACAGCAATTCACAGGGAATATGGGAGTTCATTGATACAGAATTTCTATTAAAGGAACATAAACTTTCTGGGGATGGATAGTGGTGATCCATACCCTTGTGAAAGTCATTCTTGACTCTGAATACCCTTAAAGTTGATTAAGCACATTCCACTATGTACATTTTATCACATTTTCTATATACAAATAAAGCTGTTCCATGGGACAAAAGCCTGATTTCCTAGCTGGGTTGTGTGTTTGCATTTCTGAGACAGGGTCTTCCCAGGTGACTTGGAGATTTCAATCCTCTGCCGTAGGCTCCCAAGTGTTAAGATCACAGTGTGCTCTTTAAATGTTCTTCACTCACCTTGTGCCCCAGTGACCTCCTGCTTGATTTCCTTGCAGCTTCTGAACAGAGAGGAAGACATAGGATTGGCTCGGCTGTTGGTGTCCAGGTTCTCTTTAACAGGAGAAGATGCAGAGTTTCACACTCATGGGACACCCAGCCTCCCCTGTAATTCATCCTAAACTCATTTCATGACTTCTCAAAGCCTCCCTCTGAGAATCAACAAGATTTCTAAGTAGGAATAAAGATAAGAGATTTGAAGGTGTGGAGAATTTTGTGTCCAAAGTCCTAAAAAAGAAAAATAAGGTGAAGTTCAACTTTGCAGGTAGGAGAAATGCAGGGAGTCTAATGTGCCTGAAGCATGGATAATGAGGTAGACAGGGCAGAAGCTAGAACAAGAGAGCCTGGAATCAAAAGCCTTGCAAATTGGCCTCAACTCTGCAAAGTCCTCTGAGAACCTAGAAGACTGGAAACAAATGAGAACTTTGGTGTCAGAGCTGCTCAGATTGTAAGTATCTCCATGTTTACAAGTCAAGCATTTTTAGATAGTATTTATTGTGTCTGAGCCTCAGTTCCCTGGTGTCTAATATCAAGCTGACATAGATTATCATGTGGAGATCACAAAAGATGACATTTAGGGACTTGCCTTCTTCCTTAAAGATACCAAAATATCTGTGAAAAGGAATTACTCATTTAAAATAATTTTGAGTTCTTGTAGAGAGCAGGATTGAAGTAAACATTCTCTGCTCACAAACCAGACCATTCCCTTGGCACTGAAACTCAAAGGCCAAGGTCCTAAGCATAAAGAGTGACTAGGATGGGACACAGTTCCTTCAGAAGTTCCCGTGGAGCTACACACAAGTATAGAGTTAGGACTAGGGCATTTTCCAACAATCTCACTGCCACTGTCCAATTCCTTCAAGAGGCATCATCACCCAGCCTACATCTCAAAGGTATCATCTCTATGATGGACGCCATAGATTGTATTTACATTCCAGGAAAAGAACATAAACCCACAACTAAACACAATTTATTATTGTACAGACTGAGGGTGGGCAATAATTGGGAAAGGCTGGAGGGAGAAAAAGAGTGGGAAAATAATGCAATCATATTTAATTTAAAATATTTATTATTGTTATTTTTAAAGGCATGAACTGCAGTGACTCACTTCTTTATTCCCTCATTTGGGGAGCAGAGGTAGGTTTGAAGGAGGAAAAGAAGTAGAAAAATAATGAAATTATATTTAATTTCAAAAATTTATTATTATTTTGTAAAAAGGCATGAGGTGTGGTATTCCACTTACTTAATCCCAGCAGTTTGGAAGTAGAGGTAGGTAGATATCTGATTTTGAGGCCAATTTGGTCTACAGATCAAGTTCCAGGACATCTAAGACTACATAGAGAAACCCTGTCTCCCAAAACAGTAAACAACAGGAGCGATAACAACAAAATCATGATCTCTGGCCCTCAAGAGAACCAGGTCTGGAAAGTATCCAAGGCTAGTGCTGACTGCCTTTAAAGCTAGAAGTGACTTGAGGAGTCTGGGGTCCTATATCAAGACTCACCTGCAGTGCACCCTCTGGTGACCAAAATGATAAACAGCAGGATTCTGAACTGGATCATGGTCATCTAGAGAAAGACAAGAAGAAGGTCACTCTCTATCCAGACCATCTTTTTCCCCATCCCTGTCTGGGCTCCTATCTAGTCCCACTTAAAGGCTCCATCGTTTCCTTTAAGCTCCTTGCATCTCTGGGTCCTAAAGCAGACCCGAGCTGGAGTCCACTTTCCTTCTTCCACTGACAGCAACTATACCTTCCCCTTCATACCTGGCCAGACACTCAGAGTTGTCCGCTGAGTTGAGATGAGCTCTTCTCTCTGTGCAGAGTCTCTAGTGTGGTCCAGGTGAGGCTCTTGTCCTTTTATGGGAAGAGCCTGGTGGGAATAGCCCAGACTTTGCCAGGCTCCCCCTTTTCTGGCAGGATGCCGCTGCACGATCAATTTTTTTTTTTATTGCTGGAAAGTTCTTTGTATAGTGTTGACTCATGGGATTCAAAGTCTCTAAAAGATAAATTCTAAATGTCATATACTAGTACTATCACCACATTTGGAAATTTTATTCATTTATGTATTTCTAAAAGGAAATAGGTGAGGAGGCTTGCAATATTTGCCATCTGCTGTAAGATGTCTTTCTGTACATTATGAATATGTGTTTCTCTCATTGGTTGATAAATAAATCTGCTTTGCTATATGTCAAGGCATGATAGAGCAAGGCAGAAAATCCAAGCAGAGATGTAGGAGAAAGGCAGATTCTCAGAAATGTCTGCTAGCTGCCAAGCAAGCAAGACATGTAGAAAATGAGGTAACGTAGATGGACACGATTCATTCCCAGCTGCCTAGACCACAAAATAATATCTCAGAAACCATATTATTCGCAATACTGTTGGGCCAATAGCTTAAGCATATTTCTAGCTAGCTGTTATAATCTAAAATAACCCATCTCCATTAATCTGTGCATCACCATGGCAAAAAGTATGGGTAGGCTCCAATGAAGGTGTCTGTCCTGGGCGGCGACTACATGACTTCTCCCTGACTGCCTACTCTCTCTATATATCTTTTCCAGCCTGGCTATATTCTGTTTAGCCACTGGCTGAAAACAACCTCTTTATTAACCAATAAAAGCAACACATATACAGAAGGACTCCCCACACCAAGGCAACAAGCCACGAACCACATTGCAAAGTATAGATAAAAAAATGGATTAATTTAAATGTAAGAGCTAGCTAGTAATAAGCCTGAGTTATTGGCAAGAATTTATAAGTAACATTAAGCTTCTTAGTTGTTATTTGGGAACTGGCAGACCAGAGAAAAACCTCTGATTACAGATATCCATTTGGATTTTTTGTTTGTGTTTTTCTTGCAAGGTAAAACTTAAAAACCCCCAAATATTTACAATTATCCTCATTTTATAGGAGAAAACTTTTTTGCAAGGAGGGGAGAACGTATAAAAGAGTACATTTCATATAGCCCAGGCTGGCCTCAAACTCACTGTTTAGGTGAAGATGTCTTCGAATTCTTGGTTCTCTTCATCCCACCTCCATGTCTGGGATTATAGACATATACCATAATACATGATTATAAAAAGGCAAGTTTAACAACAAAATAGTAATATAAATATTTAAATATAAAATAAGGAATTCAATTACGCAGACTAAAGTTTTATACTCACTGTTTTGTCCTTGATTTTCTCATAGTTATCAGAAACTAGTGAAAATTTAAAACACTGAATTTGGGATTAAATCACTAGAAATCCCCTCTGATGATGCTTTGAACTTTCTTTTTTATTTGTTTTGTTTTTTTGAGACAGGGTTTCTCTGAAGCTTTGAAACCTGTCCTGGAACTAGCTCTTGTAGACCAGACTGGCTTCGAACTCACGAGATCCACCTGCTTCTGCCTCCTGAGCACTGGGATTAAAGGCGTGCGCCACCACCACCTGGTGATGCTTTGAACATTTTTATCTCTACTTTTAGTCTTTCTCCAGTTCTCAGATATTCTTTGGGCTATAATGGAATGAATTGCCTTTTAAACTCAGCAATGAAACATCCTCAGTACAAAACTTTATTATAATACTGATAATATTTCTATAATTTTGGAGTCACCTTTTGGCTAAACTTATAGTTTATATCTTTGTATGTTCAAAGGACTGATTTATACAATGTAACTCAGATAGGTTGATAGAATAGAATAAAACAGAGGCGTGTAGCTTAGCTGGTAGAACGTTTGCCTTGTATACATGAGCTGTAGGTTCAATCCCTGGAATCATGTAAATTAGGTATGGTGGGACATGCCTGAAATTTCTGTCCCTGGCCACTGGGAGTAGGAGGATCAGAAATTTGGGGTTATCCTCTGCTACATAGCTAGGATGGAGATTGAGGACAGTCTATAGTACATAAGACCCTGTGAAACAAAACAAAACAAAATAAAACAAATGTTTACACACAAAGAAAAGCTATGCATCTTTTAATGAATAAAGGCCATCTTTGTCTACATAGTGAGTTGGGAATCACCCTCTATGTACTACTTTATTTCATTGTTTCCTAGATGGCTGCTGTAAGGACGAGCCTTCAGTAGCTTAGAAATTGAAGGGGAACCATGTAGTATCTGACTAATCACTCAATTGACCTTTCTTTCTGAGGAATTAAAACTTAATTCTGGGGCCAGCAAAAAAGAAAAATACACACACACACACACACATACACTCCTTCAGGATCTCTTTCTACATTATTTGTCTTTATATTTTAAAAACCCATTTAATATTCCCCATACCAAGTTCATTACAAAGTGGATTTTCACCATAACTAAAAGTTATACAGTTACTGCATAATCATCATAAAACATATTTTTTTGGAACAAGTCAATCCCAATACATTTCTTAGCCATATCTTTATGAATTTCCTGAGGAACGCACACTTAGCCAAACACTTATCTTTTAGACAGATATCTCACACAGATTAGGAGCCTGTCATTCATAACAATTTACATAGGCAATAACTCTTATAATTGCCAAAAACCAGATTATTTGTTTCAATTTTTATATTTAGATTTCTGTCCAGTTATCTTAACTAATCATCCAGTTCTTTGTTTTCTAGTCATATGGAGTCAATTGTCTAAAGCCTTGCTTTGGCTATGGTGCACACTGAAACCCATGAACACACACACAAGAAACTTGAGCTAACTCTTGGGACTCAGTTTTTTTTTCCTAATCATTAACCTAACCCATAGTCTATATGACTCTTGAAGTAAAACTCTTAAGTCTTAGCTTCCCAAAACTTCCTTGTTCTACCCTTTGCAGTCTCTGCTTTATCAGGGCCAGGGGCATCACTATTACCTACATTTATCTATATTAATTTTCCTAATAAAATAACTTGTATTATAATCCCTTACTTTAATTGTTAACAATTGTCCATCATCAAAATTCTATTTAAACTAACACTAATATTGTATAGAATCATTGCTTCAATTAAACATCTTTTCTTAGAAAAAAAGATTTACTTATTTATTATGTGTACAGTGTTCTTCCTGCCTGTTTGCCTGTAGGCCAGAAGAGGGCACCAGAGTTTTTGTGAACCACAATGTATTTGCTGGGAATTGAACTCAGGACCTTTGGAAGAGTTAGTAACAAACCTGATCTATTGACTGAGCATTTGTAAACAATATAAGTTTCAGTGTGTCTATTTGAGAATGGCTGTGGGACAGGAAATCTCTGCCTACAAGTCAGTTTTTTGCCCTTCTTCCACATAGGTTCTGGGTATTAAACTCAGGTTTGGGTTTACATACCCAATGAATCATGTTATAATCTCTGTCTGTCTCAATTTTTGAGACAGGGATTCTTCCTGAGCCTAGAGCTTGCCCGTATAGCTAGACTGACTGTCCAGTAAAGTCCAGGAATCTATCTGTCTCTACTTCCTCAGAGATATGAGTCAGGTACGTGGTGCTGTACCTAATTTTTATGTGTGCTCTGGAGATCCAAACTTATGCTTGAGCAGTGTCATGGTTAATCTTGACTGTCAACTTGACTACATTCTGGAAATAGCTAAAAGTGAAGCAGCTGTCATGCTTGTAATGGATTTTCTTGATTGGATCATTTGAGAAGAGAAGACGCGCCTCAAGTCTAGACTACACCTCTTCTGGAAGCTCACATAAAAGGGTATGGAAGAAAGATGTTTTTGCTTTTTGCATGTTGGTTTTCACTCTTGCTGGTAAGTTTGTATCTCTTGTTACTGAGGCATTCCTTTACTGGTCCTATAACATACTTATTTGAGATTCCCACATAGACTGAAGACCAGCAGCTCTCTAAGCTTTCCCTGGGACTCCAGCATCAGAAAGGCACTGCTGAGACATACACTCTCGTGCACCCATCAGCCACTGGGTCCTTGCCTTTTACTGTGGAGACTCTGGAGACTCTTGAACTACAAGGACCACAGCCTGTAAACTACTCTAATGAATCCCACTTTAACTATCTATCTATCTATCTATCTATCTATCTATCTATCTATCTATCTATCATCTACCTACCTATCTACCTATCTATTTATCATCTGTTCTGTTCCTTTAGAGAACCCTGACTATTATACCCCAAAAGCCTTTTACCAAATGAGTTAATTCCACAGTTCCTTTGAATGGATGTTTTGTTGTGAATGAATGTCAGACTGTGATGTGGTATTCCCCTCTGTATGCTGTGATTACCGTTGATTAATAAAGAATCTGCTTTAGGCCTATAGCGGGGCAGAACAAAGGTATATGGAGAAAACTAAACTGGATGCTGGGAGAAAGAAGACAGAGTTGGGAGAAGCCACATAGCCTTGCTGGAGACAGAGCCCGAAACTTTACTTGATAAGCCACAGCCTCATAGCACTACACAGATTAATGTAGATGGGTTAATTTAAGATATTAGTTAGCCAGAAATATGCTTAAGCTACTGGCTAAACAGTATTGCAAATAATATGGTTTCTGTGTGATTATTTCAGAGCTGAGAAGCCTGGAAAAAACAAGTGGCCTTCTATAACAAATTGGTGCTACAATGTGTGCTAGCTAAATCCACATAAAACCTGAGAGCTTGAAAATGAATTCTAGACACAAAAGAACAGAGTTTAGCACCGTTTTTTGGTAGCCACGATTTTTTTTTCTAGATGGGCTCACGGTGAGCAAGGGCACTGTGGCTACTTTAAGGGAGGTACAATAAAAACTGTGTGACTTCTTTAAAAAAAAGCTGTGACTTCCTGGTTTGCCAGCACAAATGGCTCTGACTTTTTCTCAGGAGGTCTGGCTATGAAGCATTTAAATGGAATCTGTGAGCAGAGTGCTACAACTTGCTTAATGGCAAAATAGACCTGTTATGTGCCAAAAAATGGGGCAATGTACATGGCTCTCAGAGGTGGAAAACATGCCTTAGCCATGTTGGATGAGCAGAGCAAGAAGGCAGGGGTGTGTTGGCCCTAGTCATGCCTGTTTAGCATTAAAAAAGGGTGCTTCTGGTCAAAAAATAATTACAGACACACAATAAAGACAGATTCATATAAAAAGACTTTTAAATGGGTCACAGTGTTGGATAAATGTACATAGGCTTGGGAGAGAGAAGAAAAAGAATATAGACAGTTATAAAAAGAAATAAATGGTTTAAAAAAGGTAAATTATTTAAAAAGACAGAGTACAGGCAGTCATAGATTAAAAGGAGCAAAGAAAAATAAGCCAAGTAAAGTTGGAAAATACACAGAGAATCTGGAATATGTATATTATTGTGTTTTCTTTGAATATTTTGACTGTGAAGGAGCTAAGTAACCAATGTATATACTTTAATGGTATCTTTTCTTCAAAATTTGGGTATAAAGATATGCTGCTGTAGAAAAGAGGTTCTTCTATTGTTTCCACAGAGGATGAGAACCTGTGGAATCCTTCCACACTAATGTGGTTTGATGGACCAACACCCCCAAAAGATTGCTGTAAAAACCCTCAAGAATTTCTTCACCCAACAGCAGAGGAGAGGGTGCATCTCGAATATCACCATAGAATCTTCTTCCAGCAATGGATGGAGATAGAGACAGAGACCCACATCAGGGCACTGGACTGAGCTCCCAAGGTCCAGTTGAAGAGTAGAAGTAGAAGGAGGGAGAAGATGAGCAAGGAAGTCAGGTCCGTGAGGGGTTGGTCCACCCACTGAGACGGTGGGGCTGATCTAATGGGAGCTCACCAAATCCAGCTGGACTGAGACTGAATGAGCATGTGATCAAATCAGACTCTCTGAATATGGCTGACAATGGGGCTCACTGAGAAGCTATTGATAAAGACACTGGGACTTGTTTCTACTGCATGTACTGTCCTTTTGGGACCCTAGTCTATTTGGATGCATAGCTTCCTAGGCCTGGATGGAGGCGGGAGGGCCTTGGACTTCCCACAGGGCAGGGTACCCTGCTCTCTGTTAAGGCTGGAGGAGGAGGGAGGAGGGTGAGTAGGGTAGTAGGAGGGGAATGGGAGGAGGGGGGAAGTGGATTTTTTTGAATGGAAAAATAAAAAAAAAAACAGAAAAAAATTACTTTGCCCAACAAAAAACAGGAAACAGTTTGGAGAGAACTATGCCCCAAATTCCCTAAATGATTGTTTATAAATGTTTGTTTACATTTAAATGGGGATATAGTATAGAGATTGGCATTGGCATGAATCTTAGGTTATTGATACAAATTTAAGATCAATTTTTTATATGTATATTTCTGCTCTTGATCAAGGTATTGTGTTTGTTCAGCTCATTTTACAATTTAAAATATGATTAAGAAATACATGTTAGCTGGGCGGTGGTGGTGCACGCCTTTAATACCAGTATTCGGGAGGCAGAGGCAGGTGGATCAAGACTAGACTGATCTACAACAACTAGTTCCAGGACAGGCTCCAAAGCTACAGAGAAACCCTGTCTCGAAAAAACCAAAAAAAAAAAAAAACAAAAAACAAAAAACCAAAAAACCAAAACCAAAAAAAAAAAATGTTAATAGATAGTCATCTATAATAGTCAAGCTTGAAGTCATGTTAGTTAGATTTTCTAGATGTACAGAGATGTATTTCATTCTTCAAGTCTTTCAAAGAGTACAGAGTATGACATTTAAAATATTTTAAGTACTTAGAACTTTCCATAACAATGAGACCCATCTGCTCCTGGCAGCACCAATTACTTCAAGAAGATGGCCACTGAACAGGTTCCTTATGGCATTGGTTAGTCATTTGGGCAAGAGACTGCTTTTGCCTGGGCTGCTTGACAGTACGCTGTATGAACTGGATATGCAGACCTCACAGAGAAATGACTGCTAAAGTTGCCTAAAGAAGGTGAGACAGTCCTTCAGGGTTCCTGTTTCATGAAAGAAACTACCAGCACTCTGCAGGACACAGAAGAAAGTGGCTGACAAACTGCCAATATAGGTGGAACTGTCTTTAAAACTTCCTGCTTCATGGAAAAGTCTGCTGGATGGGGGCTGGAGAGATGGCTCAGCGGTTAAGAGCATTGCCTGCTCTTCCAAAGGTCCTGAGTTCAATTCCCAGCAACCACATGGTGGCTCACAACCATCTGTAGTGAGGTCTGGTGGCCTCTTCTGGTCTTCAGGCATATATATAGACAGAATATTGTATACATAATAAATAAATAAATAAAAAAAAGAAAAGAAAAGTCTGCTGGATACTATGGGTCTATAGGCTGAAGATGGATGCTCCAATGGTACAGAAGAACTTTGGGTGACTGTCCTCCAGGAAATGAGATGTCTCTGTCAATTCTAGAGTTTTGGAAGTTATTTACCATGCACTTTCTATTTTCTTAGGTAATATTATATCCTTCTGGAGTCTTTGATAGAGCTGAAGAATAGATAGTTATAGTTTTCCTTAGTTATGATAAAAGATAAAGTAGATATAAATATTGTAACTTCAATTCTTGCTTGATACCTGTTTTGTTATATGTAATTTTACTATGTTATAGTTAAAACCTTCCTTTTTATTTAGACAGAAAAGGTGAGGTGATGTGTGAATTCCCCACTGTATGCTGTGATTACCATTGATTAATAAAGATTCTGCTTTAAGCCTATAGCAGGTCAGAACAGAGGTAGGTGGGAAAACTAAGCTGAATGCTGGGAAAAAGAAGGCAGAGTCAGGAGAAGTCACGTAACCCCACTGGAGACAGATGCCGGAACTTTACTCGGTAAGCCACAACCTTGTGGTGATATACAAATTAATGGAGATGGGTTAATTTAAGATATGAGTTATCCAGAAATATGCTTAAGCTATTGACCAAACCGTATTGCAAATTTTTTGGTTTCTGTGTGATTATTTCAGGGCTGAGCAGCCAGGAACCAACAAGTAGCCCCTTACAAAAAGATTGTACACACCACCCTTTCTACATCTATCGAAATGATTATATTATGTTTATCTTCATTTTACCATAAGCTCATCTTAAATACCATCTTTTAATACACAGACTTCAAACACCAATGATCTTATGGCAGCCCCTGGAGAAAGAACACCCAGAAGGAATCCCAGGTGACACACAGACCCCCTTGGATCTGGATGCCAAAGAGTCCTTTCACAAGCTATTACTGTCCAAGCAGATTGTGTTAATCCACTCAGCTTATACAACAGTCATTCCTACTCTAACCTCACCCCCATGGTAACCCCACCTCCCAAACTTGTCACCACTCATGAACCCTTGCTCAGAGTTACTTCTTTGCTTCTCCACAAGACACCTGAGTCCTAGACCTCTGTCTGCATAGACTGGGTAATCCTCTCAGTCACTACTATCCCACCACCACAGCAGGAGATATCATAGAATCCTAAGTGTTTATGGGTAGTGCCCTTCTCTGCCTCCTTCCCCATGCTGAGGAGACAAGCAACGCTCAAAGAGGAACATGGTGCTTGTTTGTCCTTCTAACAGAGAAAGACAATGAGCTCAGTGGAGCCATGATAGAGACGGGCACTGTTTCAGAAGAGAAGTATCACCACAAATGAATCAAACATTTGGAGTGGTTTAGCTCTTGGAGACCAGGAACTCACAAAGATCCCCCTGCTTCTGCCTCCCAAGTGTTGGGATTAAAGGTGTGCACCACCACTGCCTACTTGGAGTGGTTTAGCTAACTTATCCTCAAATGACAACGGTGTTGTAAGATAACTCCTTCATAGAACACACAGACTCTAATGGCAACAGAAAGTCTTTATTCACTGGATGACATACTGTTTAGGGAATCATGTAGCCCAAAAATGTGTAGCCAAAAGCCTTACTGCTTTTGGCTTTTTATGCACAAAACCGTATGCTGATTCACATAAATCTGTTATCAAAAACAGCAATAAGCAGAACTACAAAAACAAAAAAGTAAGGCCAGTGCATTTAGGGACTTTCCCAGAACTATGAACTATATCGATTTAGGTCTTTGTTTTCATTAAGGCAGGTGTACGGGTTTATGTGATGGGCTCTTAGGTTACAATGGTGCCTGGGTACATCTAACGTGGTGTCAGTTGTGCTGCGTTCTGAGAGTTTGTTACAATGGTCACCAGGTCACACATTCAATGCATGATCAGTATACTCTTTCTCTGGTGCTCAGTCTCTTCTGTCCCAAAGTCACTTATCCATTCTCTGAGTATCACTGCTATTTGCACCTTCCCTCAATGGAATGGAGTCTTTCCTCCTACATATTGCTTCATCCTTGTACACATGGTTATCTTAATGCAATAGTAATGCCACTGAGCTGTTTATGTGGCTCCTTTGGCAGTTCCTGTGAACTTTTTATGAGCCTGGACTTAATAAGTTAATATTTTCTTTGTAAACTTGCCCAGCTCCATAAGATCTAACAAAAGATGATAGAATTACTTCTGGGTCTAAGATCAGCGTTTAAGAGCATATATTGCTCTTCCAGAAGGCTCAAGTTTGATTCCTAGCGTTCTTTTCAGGTGACTGACTGCTGCCTATAACTCTAGTTCCAGGGAATCCAATGCCTCTAGCCTCTGTTGCACCATCTGGGGACCAAGCATTCATTACACAAGCCTGTAGTAGACAATCCATATTCATTTCTCCAGCCCCTATCCCATATCTTAAATTGTATCTGTGTTTTTTATTGTTCTGCAGACATTTTCTCTGAATTGAAACCATTTTTCCTGAAGGGAGAAGAAAGACTGATAAGACTCAAGAAGTAAATGTAATCTATAAGACTCAGGTTGTTCATACAATTAACCAGATTCATAAAGACCCTCCCTCCTCCTCTCCTCAAAATGTCCTAGTTTTATTTCTTCTGCTATAATAAGATACTCTAACAAAAGCAACTTAGGGGAGAAAAGGTTTATTTTAGCTCAAAATTCCAGGCTACAGTTTATCATTGTGGGAAGTTAAGGCTGGAAATTGGCATCCACAACTGAAATAAGAGAGAAATGAATTAATGTATGCATGGTTATTGCTCAGCTAGCTTTCTGATTTTTTTGTATATTACTTATTTATTTATTTATTAAAAATTTCCACCTCCTCCCATCCTCTCATTTTCCTACCTCTCCCCCCTCTCCTTTCCTCTCCAGTCCTAAGAGAAGTCAGGGTGCCCTACCCTGTGGAAAGTCCAAGGCCCTCCCCCCACTCCATCCAGGTCTAGGAAGGTGTGCATCCAAACAGACTAGGCTCCCAAAAAGCCAATACATGTAGTAAAATTAAAATCCGATGTCATTATCATTGGCTTCTCAGTCCACCCTCATTATTAGACACATCCAGAGAGTAGTTTGATCACATGCTCGTTCATTCCCAGTCCAGCTGGCATTGGTGAGCTCCCATTAGACCAGTCCCACCGTCTCTGTAGGTGGACGCACCCCTTGCGGTCCTGACTTCCTTGCTCATGTTCTCCCTCCTTCTGCTCTTCATCTGGGCCTTGGGGGCTCAGTCCAGTGCTCCAATGTGGGTCTCTGTCTCTATCTCCATCCATCGCCAGATGAAGGTTCTATGGTGATATGTAAGATATTCATCATAGGAGAAGGCCAGTTCAGGCACCCTCTCCTTTGCTGCCCAAGGACCTAGCTGGGGAAATCCCTTTGGACACCTGGGACCCCCTCCAGAGTCAAGTCTCTTGACAATCCTAAATGGCTCCCTTAGTTAAGATATCTTCTTCCCTGCTCCCATATCCACCATTCCTCCATTTCAACCACCACATTACCCCAAGATCTCCCCAATTCTCCCCTTCTCCCTTCTCTCTCCCCATCTCCCCTTCATCCCAAACCACCCCAACCCCGTGCTCACAACTTTTGCCTGGCGATCTTGTCTATTTCCAATATCCAGGAGGATAAATATATGCTTTTCTTTCGGTTCATCTTCTTATTTAGCTTCTCTAGGATCATGAATTATAGGCTCAGTGTCCTTTGTTTATGGCTAGAATACACTTATGAGTGAGTATATACCATATTCATCTTTTTGGGTCTGGGTTATCTCACTCAGTAAAGTATTTTCTATTTCCATTCATTTGCAAGCAAAATTAAAGATGTCATTGTTTTTTTACCATTGAGCAGAACTCTAAAGTATATATGTGCCATACCTTCTTTATCCTTTCTTCTATTGAGGAGCACCTAGGTTGTTTCCAGGTTCTGGCTATCACAAATAATGCTGCTATGAACATAGTTGAACAAATGCTTTTGTAGTATGATTGGGCATCTCTTGGATATATTCCCAGGAGTGGTATTACTGGGTCCTGAGGTAGGTTGATTCCCAGTTTCCTGAGAAACTGCCACAGTGATTTCCAAAGTGGCTGCACAAGTTTACACTCCCAGCAACAATGGATGAGTGTTCCCCTTACTCTACACCCTCTCCAGCATCATTGGTGTTTTTGACTTTAGCCATTCTGACAGGTGTAAGATGGTATCTCAAAGTTGTTTTGATTGGCATTTCCCTGATCGCTAAGGAAGTTGAACATGACCTTAAGTGTCTTTTGGCCATTTGATCTTCATCTGTTGAGAATTCTCTGTTCAGTTCAGTACCCCATTTTTTAATTGGGTTAGTTAGAGTTTTAATGTCTAGTTTCTTGAGTTCTTTATATATTTTGGAGATCAGACCTTTGTCTGTTGAGGGGTTGGTGAAGATCTTCTCCCATTCAGTAGGTTGCCTTTTGGTCTTAATGACAGAGTCCTTTGTTTTACAGAAGCTTTTCAATTTCAGGAGGTCCTATTTCTTCCACTCTCAGTATTCCTTATCTGCCTGTAGTTCTTTGTGCACAGTTGAGGCCTTGTGAGCTTCCCCCTTCCACATTAGCCTGTCTACTGGTGTTGCTGGACATAGTTTAAATCTACTTCTGATGGCATTCTTATATTCACCGATCAATGCATCTCTCAGTCCTCAATCTCTCAAATCATCAAAGCTTTTATTTAGAGTAAATGAGACTTACAACTGATCAAAGGGCAAAGAACAAAAAACTGAGGAACATTTTTTCTTTAAAATTTTTACTATATTTGTTTAGTGTGCATTTGTGTGGATGCACACGGCATAGTGCATGAGTGGAGGTCAGAGGACAACTTATGGGTGTTGGTTCTCTCCTTCCACAATGTGGGTCCCAGGGAAGCAATTAGCATTTCCCACTCAGCTAGTTCTCCAACCTCCTTTTTTCTTAAGGGCATTTATTTTTTCTCTGTATTCTCCTTTCTCTTGTCTCTCGTCCTCATTCCATCCTGCCCTTCTCCCTTCCTTTCCTCACTTCCTATTATTTTAAGATATGGTCTCTCTATGTAGCTCAGACTATCCTTGAACTTTTAGTACTGTTGCTCAAATATTGGGAAAGTAGCCATGTCCCAACACTCCTAGATAAGGGCATCTCTTTAATAATATGTCACTGAAGATAGGCAGCTGCCACAGTATTAACACTGTATCTTTCTCTCTCTGGTCTTGTATACACTTATTATTGCCTCAAACTTACTGTATAGATAAGGCTGGCCTTGAAATCCTGGTCCTTCTGCTTCTACTTCCCTAGTATCACAGGTGCACACTAGTACAGCTGGCATGATGCCTGTCCTTGGCACTCAAGTGCAGTAGACAAAGCCTTTAGTTCCAAAGGCAGTGGTTTGCATGTTTCACTATAGTATCCCAGTCCTAACATTCTTACTACTAACACTGCTAATATTTCCCCATTACCCACATCCTCTTTACTTTTAGTTTTTGGATAGGATCTCACTTTGTGTTCCTGGCTGATCTGAAACTCACTATTCAGTTCAGGCTGTCATTAAACTTATGATAGTCCTACTGTCTCTGCTTCCTGAATTCTAGGATTAGAGACTTACACCATTAGTGCTGGTTTAACGTTTCTCTATCACTTATAAACACATCGTCAAGCTGACGGCTACAGTTTTGTGTCTACCAAAAGTAATGGGTTGAAGTCTTCATTGTTAATCAGTGGTGCTATTGGCAGATGGTGGAACCATTTAGAAGTGAGGTACAGTAGGAGCAAGTTGGGATTGAGGGTTGTTCCCTTGAGGGAGGTTTTGGGGCCTGTCCTGGTTCCTTCATCTTTCTTCTTTTGCTTTGTGGTCACTATGACTACCATATGTTTTCCACCTTGATGTTTCCACCACAGGCTCAAGCAACAGTGCCAACTGGCTACTGATTGAAACTGCAGCCAGTACATACATACATACATACACACTTTTCTTCCTTAGGAACTGATTATCTCAGGTATTTTGTCACAGTGAAGGAAAGATGACCAACACGCTGAATGCCACACATTTTAGGTATTAATGAGTTAGGAAAATTGATTGATTGATGCCTTGCTCTCCTCAGAGACTTCAGTCTCCAAGTGACTCTGCTTATATTTTATGGCTAGAAGAATTACATAGTTCAGTTCAACTACAACAAAAGGAAGTGGTATCCCTTGTGTCTCCTAGGAAGAGAATTGAATATTAATGATTACCTGAGAAGATTTATGATGAGGTGATAGTCTTAATCATTGGAAAAAGGTAGAAAAGTATGATAGAATAGTCCTCAGTCTCTCTCTCCTTCCCTTCCTTCCTTTATTTTTTTTCATTTTTCTTATACTTATAAACCATTCACAACCGAAAGAACTAGAATACTACTAATGACTATAATAGTCATGGTTCTCCAGGGCAATATAGCTTACAGAATGAATCTTTCTTTGTGTAAAAATAGAAAGGGGTTTATTAGAATGACTTACAGGCTGTGATCCAGCTATTCCAACAATGGATGCCTATGACAGAAAGTCCAAGAATCCAGTAATTGTTTAGTCCACTATGCTGGATGTCTCAGATTAGTCTTCAGTATATTCCAGAATCCTGAAGAAGTAGGATCTAATACCAGTGAAAGAATGGCTTCGCTTGTGAGGGCAAGAGCAAACAGGCAAAAAGGGAGAGCTTCCTTCTTCCATGTCTTTACAAATGTTTTCAGCAGAAGGTATGGCCCAGATTAGAAGTGGGTTTTCCTTGCTCAAAATATTTGAATTAAAAGTGTTTCTTCTCATCCCAAAGATCCATATTAGAAGTGGATCTTCCCACTTCAAATTATGCAAAAATCCTTAAAGTTGACCCTCCATTTTTGGGTTTTTGTTAATTCTAGATATAGTCAAGTTGACAGCCAAGAATAGCCATCATAGTGACCTACTGTGCCCAATGCCACACTTCCTTCACTGTGTGTTTTGATCCTCAGGCATTGCTTTTATCTCAATTTGTATTTATTGTTATGTTGTTTGTGTTACTTTGCTGGTCCACATTTGTAATCCCAGCCCTGGGCAATCTAAGGTAGGATTGAGAGTTTAAGACCAGTTTGGGCTACATAGCAAGGTTCCTGCCCTGATTGAGTTCCTATTCTCATTATCTTTGAAGATGGACAGTTATATGGAAATGTGAATAAAATAAACCCTTTCCTTCCCCAAGAGAGAGAGGCAAGGACATTGTTTGGAAAGAGAAGTATCACCACAAGTGAATAAAAAGTTTGGAGTTGTTCAACTAACTTATCTTATAATGACAATGGTGTTGTGAGGTAACTCCTCTAGACAATGCACAACCTCTTGAAGTCAACAGACAGTCTTTATTTACTGGCTGGAAGACTACAAAGGGAATTATAAAGCCCAAACAGCATAGCCACAAACCTTACTGTTCTTGCCTTTTTATGAATAGAAAACTTACCCTGGTTGACACACTCTTTAATTATCAAAAACATTTACCAATAACCAGAACTACAAAAGCGAAAAGGCAAGGATAGTACATTCATGGACTTTCCCATAGCTATGAACTATATTGATTTAGGTCTTTGTTTTCATTTAAGCAGGTGGAGGGGGTCTATATGATGGACTCTTAAGTCAGGGTGGTGCCTTGGTATATCTAACATGGTGTCAGTTGTGCTAAGCTCTGAGAGCCTGATACAGTGGTCTCCGGACCATATAATCAATACATGATCAGTACACTCTTCCTCTGGTGCTCCATTACCTGCTCTATCTCTCCTGTCTAAGGCCATTCCTCCATTTTCTAAGTATCACTGCGATTTGCACTTTCCCTCAGTGGAATGGAGCTCTTCTTCCCAGGTGTTGCTTCATTCCTGTACACAGTTTTATTTTAGTGCAACAGCAAGGCTGTTACATTGTTTATATGGCTCCTACTTCAGTTCCTAGGAATTTTTTTTATCAGACTGTACTTGTGAAGCCAATATTTTCTTTGTAAATTTGCAGAGCTCTGTAAGCTCTAACAAAAGAGGATAGAACTACATCTGGGTATAAGGCCAGTGTTCAAATAAAATGTATACCTCCTATAGCACGAGATTTAGCGATTACTGTCAGTAATGATGGTTCATGTTCATTCAGTGGCATATTGTTGTTTGTGATTCAACCTGCACAGTACAGTTGTTCAACAATATGTCTTAGATTCCATGAGAAATACTCATTCTAACATCAGTACAGAGTTGCTCTAAGAAAAATCCTCCTGCAACCTGAAATTCTTGGCTCCTATCCAGGGTCTGATACTATTTAGATACAACTGATTCTGATGTTAGCTTTGTAGCCAATAAAATATTCCTTTCATTCCTTCTGATAATTTACCTGCAGCTATACTTTAGATTTTTTGTCTAACCATTCTATCTAACCTGGAGAAAGCAACTGACTTCTCCTTGTTTCATCTCTCTGAATCTCAATATTCACACCAAACATTTATTAAAAACTCTACCTCAAGGGGGTGATCTTAGGAGTGAAAGGAAAAGGCCAAAAAGAGAATGGATGCAGACACAGGGGAAGGATTACACTTTTTTCCTTTGCAGAAATCTCTCCTGCACTTCCTAGTCTTGGAGGGAGGCAGAGACCCAGATGCTGGGACACTAAAAGGATGACCCTTCCTCACACCTTTCTGGCAACCCATAATACTGGCAGATGGCCCAGATATGGCCAAGTAGATGCTTCAGCCCAGAATTCTGACTCTTGAGGTTGAGAAACAAATGTTATGATTGAACACATGAATTGATGAATTGTGATCCTATTATTCTCTACTAATCTTCAGACTGAGTGGGAGGCCCAAGACTCTGTCTCCACTTGCCTTAAATTCCTGTCTTTGTCTCCCTGGTGCTTGGATTAAAGACATGTGCACCCCAAGTACTGGGTTCAAAGACGTGAGACCCCAAGTGCTGGGATGAAAAGTTTGAGCCACCACCACCAGGCTATGTTTCTCTTTTAGACTGGTTTAATCTAGTGTAGCCCAGGATGACCTTGAACTCTTGATCTTCCTTCCTCCTCCCAAATGCTGGAATTAAAGGTGTGTGCCACCACTGCCTGGTCTCTATGGTTAACTAGTGGCTAGCTCTACCTTCTGGTCTCCAGGTAAGTTTTATTTGTTGGAACACAAACAAAATATCATGCAACATTTCTCCTTTTGTCTAAAATAAAAAAATTAAATTTTTAACTAATATAGAAAAACTATATACAATAGGTAAAATAACCACATGCAAACATATATGAAGGCAATAATTACATTAATAATGTCTAGTCAATTAACATTTGGCAAATTCAGTGAAAATACTCTATTGTCTATCCTATCTTGGTGAGTCCAAAGTGTTGTGCCTAATTTCTTTCTATCCTAACTTGCATTACCTACCCAAAACTATGTTTTGATAGCTCTCAACCTTCTGAACTTTACACCTCTTTTGTAAGTGTCTTTTCTAAATTTTTCAAAAAGGAATACTTTAACTATAAAGTCTTCAACTCCATCAGAAACCTGAGAAGGATATAATATTAACCCAGTAAACAGGAAGTATAGAGCAAATGATCTCCAAAAATAAAAAATTACAGCTGGGTGCCTGGGCAGTCACCCAAGCTTTCTCTGCAATGTTTGGGCATCCATCTTCAGCCTATAGGCCTAAAATAGCTGACAAACTTATCTGTGATGCAGAATTTTTGAAGGAACATCCCATCTTGCTTTGGCAAAGTTTGGCATTCTCTTTCTTTTTTGTCCTGCTTGTCCAATTTGGATAGAATACTGTCAGCAGTCAAAGGAAGGGAGTATTTTTTGTCCAGTGGCTAACTTTGGCCACGAAGAAGTAAACTCCATATGGAGTTTCTTCGATGCCCATCATCTTCTCTGAAGTAGATTGGTACTGCCCAGAGCAAGCATGTCTCATTGTCATAAAAAGAATCTTATGTTATTAAAATATCTTAAATGACATATTCTGTATGTTTCTGAAGTAGCTGAAGACCATCTGTCTATCTAAAACACATCTTTGTTTGACATTGAAAACACACCAAACATGACAATTTTGATTGTGTAATAGGTGATTAACTACTAACTGCATTTCTTTATTATCCTAAATAGTTTGTAATAATAACTTTCAAGGACTAGATATTTACATTACATTGTTAAATGAGTTGCATAGATACAATACCTTGAACAAGAGTAAAAATGTATGTATTATATGTTCTAATAAAAATAACTTCAAGTCTGTATCAATAGGCAAAAATCCATATCAATGTAAAATATTTAAAATTAGTAGCTTATTTTTTGTTTCAAAGTAGATTCAATAATCTAATACCTTTTGTCTATCATTTCTATAGCATATATGCAACATAACAAAAAACCTCAACTTTGTATCAGTATGTAAAAATCCAAGCCAATGTAAAATATTTAAAAGTAGTAGTTGTTTTTTTATTAAAAGTAGACTAAATAATCTACTTTTTTATTCTATCTCTATATCTCCCCTTTTTCATTTTATAATGAGATCCTTTTTTTAGCTTTTTCCTGATCATTACCAATAACAACCTCTAATCAACCTCCCATAAATGATGACAAATATCCATAACCCACTGAACGACTAAAACCCACTCATCCCACCTCTTGGGAATGTGGGCATAATGTTCTTAAAATTGCTTCCTCTTGTCTGTGGATAATAGTATTTTGATCAGACCTTGAAAAAATTTGGTTTAATTGCCATATCCTAGAAGAACTTGCTGTATCATTTGTTGTCCAGTCTCTGTGTAATGGGAAAATGCAGGGCTGTCTCAAGTAGTCTAGCACAGTCTATGAGGCTGGATCATCTCAGCTAGCCACCTTGAAATTTTCCTGAGCAATTTGTAGTACAAAGTCAATCTTTAGATGGGGTTTGTTAGCTAAGTGGCATTACCATAGTCCAGGTGGAATAATCATTTTGTGATCCCATCATCTTTTGGAGACTTCAGAGATCACATTAGATCAAATTATTCCTTTTGAGAAGTTTCTGCATACCAATAAGCCTCTCCACCAATGCAACAATCCAATTCAGACAGAATCAAACCAAATTAGAAAAATCCCACATATAATGGATACCAATGCTTCTGGATGGCTTTTCAGTCCCGCAGAGAGGAGATGGGAAAGGAAGACCGGAAAACCATGTGTTTGTTCTCTGGGAGACAGTTTAAACATCCCGTGGGCATGGTCTTGAGTATCTCTGGAGAGCGGTCATTATTTGGTGGGCTTCCTCGGGTGTGGAGTCTGGACTGAGGCAGCTCCAGAGGAAGAGGCTTGGGCTGGAACCTCCACCCAAACATTCCCGACTCTTTGTATATGTGGATGCCAGGGGCTGGGGTGAAGCCTCCATCCAAACATTCCAAACTCTTTGGGTATATGAATGCCAGGGGCTGAAGTGAAGCTTCCACCCACACATTTCAGACTCTTTGGGTATATGGGTTTAAGTCTGGATGCATCCTGTGGGCATGGGACGATGTGGGGGAGGGAAGAATTAGAAGTTGGTGGGCTCACACTCAGCAGGCAGTGTGGGTGGAGAGGCATTCAGTTAACTGACATCCTGGAGACCTCAGGTAATCTGTTCCTTGAGGGAGATGAGAAGGCAGGTTTGATTTCAGCCACATAAGGTTGATACTTTCGGGTTCTAGGGGTCAGGCAGGTGCAGACAAGCCCTCAGGGAGAAGTGCCTAATGGCCCCTGGAAATGTTTTTTTTTATTTTTTTTTTTACTTATTTATTTATTTTTATTCTTTTTTAATTAAAATTTCCACCTGCTCCCCATTTCCCATTTCCCTCCCCTCCTCCCAAATATTGCCCTCCCCCCACTTCCCTCCCCCTATCCCCACTCCTCTTCTCCTCCCCCCACTCCATTCCCCCTCCCTCTCGTTACTGAAGAGCAGTCCAAATTCCCTGCCCTGCGGGAAGACCAAGGTCCTTCTATCTACGTCCAGAAAGGTGAGCGTCCAAACAGGCTAAGCTCCCACAAAGCCAGTTCATGTATTAGGATCGAAACCTAGTGCCATTGTCCTTGGCTTCTCATCAGTCTTCATTGACCGCCATGCTCAGAGAGTCCGGAATCAACCCATGCTTATTCAGTCCCAGACCAGCTGGCCTTGGTGGGCTCCCAATAAATCAGTTCCACTGTCACAGTGGGTGGGTGCATCCCTCGTGGTCCTGATTTTTTGCTCATGTTCTCCCTCCTTCTGCTCCTCATTTGGACCTTAAGAGCTCAGACCGTTGCTCCAAATTGAGACTCTGTCTCTACCTCGATCCATCGCCAGATGAAGGTTCTAAGGTGATATGCAAGATATTCATCAGTATAGGATAGGGTCATTTCAGGTTCCCTCTCCTTAGTTGCCCAAGGTACCAGCTGGGGACATATTCCTGGACACCTGCGAACCCCTCAAGAGTCAAGTCTCTTGCCAACCCTAAGATGGCTCCCTTAGATAGGATATATACTTCGCTGCTCCCGTATCCATCCTTCCTATATCCCAACCATCCCAATCCTCCGAGCTCCTCCCATCCTCCCCTTCTCATATTTCTCATCCCATTTCCCCTTTGCCCCATGCCACCTCACCCGCAAGTTCCCAGTTTTTGCCCTGGAATCTTGTCTACTTCCCCCTCTCCATGCGGATGACTATATGATTTTCTTTGGGTTCACTTTCTTATTTAGCTTCTATAGGATCACACATTATATGCTTAATGTCTTTTATTTTATGGTTAGAAACCGATTATGAGTGAGTACATCCCATGTTCCTCTTTTTGAGTCTGGGATACCTCACTCAGGATAGTGTTTTCTATTTCCATCCATTTGCAAGCAAAATTCGAGAAGTCATTGTTTTTTACTGCTGAGTAGTACTCTAATATGTATATATTCCACACTTTCTTCATCCATTCCTCCATTGAAGGGCATCTAGGTTGTTTCCAGGTTTTGGCTATTACAAACAATGCTGCTATGAACATAGTTGAACAGATACTTTTGTCATTTGATGTGGCATCTCTTGGGTATATTCCCAATAGTGGTATTACTGGATCTTGGGGTAGGTTGATCCCAAATTTCCTGAGAAATCGCCACACTGATTTCCAAAGTGGTTGCACAAGTTTGCATTCCCACCAGCAATGAATGAGTGTGCCTCTTTCTCCACAACCTCTCCAGCAAAGGCTATCATTGGTGTTCTTGATTTTAGCCATTCTGACAGGTGTAAGATGGTATCTCAAAGTTGTTTTAATTTGCATTTCCCTTATCGCTAAGGAGGTTGAGCATGACCTTAGGTGTCTTTTGGCCATTTGAATTTCTTCTGTTGAGAATTCTCTGTTCAGATCAGTGTCCCATTTTTTTATTGGGTTCATTAGCATTTTAAAGTTTAGTTTCTTGAGTTCTTTATATATTTTGGTGATCAGACCTTTGTCTGTTGCAGGGTTGGTGAAGATCTTCTCCCAGTCAGTGGGTTGCCTTTTTGTCTTAGTGACAGTGTCCTTTGCTTTACAGAAGCTACTCAGTTTCAGGAGGTCCCATTTATTCAATGTTGCCCTTAATGTCTGTGCTGCTGGGGATAAACGTAGGAAGTGATCTCCTGTACCGATATGTTGTAGAGTACTTCCAACTTTTTCTTCTATCAGGTTCAGTGTGTTCAGACTAATATTGAGGTCTTTAATCCATTTGGACTTGAGTTTTGTGCATGGTGATAGATATGGATCTATTTTCATTCTTCTACACGTTGACAACCAGTTCTGCCAGCACCATTTGTTGAAGATGCTCTCTTTTTTCCATTGAATACTTTTAGCTCCTTTATCAAAAATTAGGTGTTCATAAGTTTGTGGGTTAAAATCAGGGTCTTCTACTCGGTTCCATTGGTCGACTTCTCTGTTTTTATGCCAATACCAAACTGTTTTCAATACTGAGGCTCTGTAATAGAGTTTGAAGTCAGGGATGGTAATGCCTCCAGACGATCCTTTATTATATAAGATTGTTTTGGCTATCCTGGGTTTTTTGTTTCTCCATATAAAGTTGATTATTGTCCTCTCAAGATCTGTGAAGAATTTTGATGGGATTTTGATGGGGATTGCATTGAATCTATAAATTGCCCTTGGTAGAATTGCCATTTTTACTATGTTGATCCTCCCTATCCAAGAGCAAGGGAGATCCTTCCATTTTCTGGTATCCTCCTCAATTTCTTTCTTCATTGACTTAAAGTTCTTGTCAAATAGATCCTTTACTTCCTTGGTTAGGGTTACCCCAAGATATTTTATGCTATTTGTGGCTATCGTGAAGGGTGATGCTTCTCTGATTTCCATCTCTGCTTCCTTATCCTTTGTGTATAGGAGGGCAACTGATTTTTTGGAATTGATCTTGTATCCTGCAACGCTACTAAAGGTGTTTATCAGCTGAAGGAGTTCTTTGCTGGAGTTTTTGGGGTCGCTTATGTACACTATCATATCGTCTGCAAATAATGAAAGTTTAACTTCTTCCTTTCCGATTTGAATCCCTTTGATCCCCTTATGTTGTCTTATTGCTATTGCTAGAATTTCAAGCACTATATTAAAGAGGTATGGAGAGAGTGGACAACCTTGTCGTGTTCCTGATTTTAGTGGAATAGCTTTGAGTTTCTCTCCATTTAATTTGATGTTAGCTGACGGCTTGCTATAAATAGCTTTTATTATAGTTAGGAACGACCCTTGTATTCCTAATCTCTCTAAGACCTTTATCATAAAGGGATGTTGAATTTTGTCAAATGCTTTTTCAGCATCTAATGAAATGATCATATGGTTTTTTTCTTTCAGTTTATTTATATGATGGATTACATTGATAGATTTTCGTATGTTGAACCAGCCCTGCATCTCTGGGATGAAGCCTACTTGATCATAATGGATAATTTTTCTGATGTGTTCTTGGATTCGGTTTGCCAGTATTTTATTGAGTATTTTTGCGTCGATGTTCATGAGTGAGATTGGCCTGTAGTTCTCTTTCTTGGTTGTGTCTTTGTGTGGTTTTGGTATCAGAGTAACTTCAGCTTCATAAAAGGAATTTGGCAATGACTTCTCTGTTTCAATATTGTGAAATACATTAAGGAGTATAGGTATTAGGTCTTCTTGGAAGTTCTGGTAGAATTCTGCATTGAAGCCATCTGGACCTGGGCTTTTTTTGGTGGGGAGGTTTTTTATAACAACTTCTAATTCTTCGCGACTAACAGGTCTATTTAGATTGTTCACCTGGTCCTGGTTTAACTTTGGTATATGGTACTTATCTAAAAAAGTGTCCATTTCTATAACATTTTCCAATTTTGTGGCATACAGATTTTTGTAGTAAGATCTAATGATTCTCTGAATTTCCTCTGAGTCTGTGGTTATGTCTCCCTTTTCGTTTCTGATTTTGTTAATTTGCGTATTCTCTCTCCACCGTTTGATTAGTTTGGATAGGGGTTTATCAATCTTATTGATTTTCTCCATGAACCAGCTTTTTGTTTCATTGATTCTTTGGATTGTTTTCTGTGTTTCTATTTTGTTGATTTCAGCCCTCAATTTGATTATTTCCAGTCTTCTACTTCTCCTAGGTGAGTCTGCTTCTTTTTTTTCTAAAGCTTTCAGGTGGGCTATTAAGTCTCCAATGTGTGCTTTCTCCATTTTCTTTAAGTGGGCACTTAATGCTATGAATTTTCCTCTTAGCACTGCTTTCATAGGCCCCTGGAAATGTTAAAGGGCCCTGCGTGATCCACATATGACTCAGCTAAGCCCTTGTGCGCATGTGTGGTTGCATCATTCACGTATGACTCAGCTAAGCCCTTGCACACATGCGTGAGCCCTGTCATCTGTGTATGACGTAGCCACGTCAACCCCTGTGCACGTGCACTAGGCAGCTTTTAAAAGTTGACACGCCATCTTCCTCTCTCTCTCTGCACACTGACTTCCCAGGCCTGTGCACACATCCTCTAATAAACTCCTAAGCAGGTTTGTTGTGTGTTCTGTGTTTCCTCCTCACTCGTGCCAGGTAAATTCACGGTTACTAGGAGAAAAAATAGATTGTTATTACCAGCTCTATGACTGGGCTACCATGGAAAGGGTGATTAACTGCTAGAAAGAATGGTATGGAGAAGTGCCCTGGTTGTAGAGGTGAGGCAAGGAAGGGTGAATGAGTGAGATGAGGACAGATATGCTGCTTAAAACCAAATTTTAGTTGTTGGGTAGGTATTCATTTGAGCCTGAAGAGGTGGAATCAATGGTGAAGTCCCAGGAGCTGGTGAGCTAGTGTAGGTGCTGGCATTGTCTGGAGAACCCTCTGCAGGTTGGTTTTGGCCCAGACAGCAGGAGTGACCTATAAAATATGCTTGAAAATGGGTGGGGTCAAAATAGGCTCTGGAGACTGTTCATTTTAACCGCACCAGATTTCTTGATACAACAGTAGAACTTCTCCCAGGAACCTGCAGGTATCGGTAAGACAGATGGAACGGATCTACATATTGTTGTCATAGCAAAAGGCTATGGCATAGCCAAAGGTTAAAAGGCATGAACATCTTTGAAGACAAAGGAAATTGAAAACTCTGAACCTGTGAAGATATATCTGAAACCTGTTAATTATGGAGTTTGAAGCCTGTGAAAGAGGCACACCTGCCTATATTTTTAGCAGGAAATTTAACTAATGTAGTAGTGACTTACTAGTATCTTAAGCCATCAAATGCCACAAGACAGATCTGAGAGGGATACATAAATGAGCAGAAGCAAAACTGCTTTTCCAGCTATTCAGGCAATCCCAAGTCTCTCTGTGGTCTTTGGCAAATGCCAGGCTTAGAAGCAGTACTTGCCTTCAGCTGCTGAGCCCAGGAGGCCTGACAGATTTTCCTGTTTTAGCAGGATGAGATGATTGATCCTCCAGTGTAGTGCCATCCATTTCCAGGCAGCTTTTTTGCTGTATGGGTGGTTTTTAAAGGTAAGCCTCCAGGAGGAAGGTCTTCTGCAACCATAGATCTTGTTGCAGGAGCTATAGGATGCTGTGGAAAGGTACCCGAGAATCAGAGTACCATTACAAGTCAGGTATATGTACATTAGACATATAAGTTAAATTTAGACATATAGTTTACCCAGTCAGTTGCAGTTACCAATGTCAGTAGAAGCAAGAAGATTAGAAGGAATATTTTAGTAAGCCAAAGTATATTGGAGGTGGAATGTCTCCTTGGTAGGACCAGCACACATAGGTACTCTTACCAAAGATGGTGCTGAGGTTTCTGTTTTGACTTCAGCCAAAAATGGTGGCTATCCATGTGTTTGTATTTTTCCAGAGCTGTTGTAATCTGTACTTACAAGTTTTACAGCTTTTAAGACAAGCATACACACACACACACACACACACACACGCACACACACACACGTACATACACATAAAGCAAGCATACTGTGGCCACATTATTGATGAACAAAACTTTTTCCAGGAAACTGTATCAACTGACCAATTTGGAAACCCTGGTGTAGGCAGCAAAATCCAGGCAAGCACACAGGTGGTCCCAGTGAGGGCCAAATCATCAGATGCTGTAAGGGAGAACAGAAACATGAGGACAGAACACCCATGCAATGCAGAATGGGAGAACAGTGGGAATGGATCCATTGCAGGGAGAATCCCAGCGAAACCAGATCACATGCCAGGAACGTAGAAAAACAGCAAACAGTAAGGGGAGTGGGAAGAAGGGTGAGGTGGAGGAATGGGAGCGGGACACTATCCAGAAAACATGAGCATATGGGGATTTTGTTTACTTGTTCCCATGCCTGCAAAACAATTTAAGGTATTAAGGACATGTGGTGTCAGATAACTCCAATTTAAAAAGATTTTGTAAAAGGCAGCCTAAGGATGTTTGAGAATCTGGCCTTGAAACACAGGTGCCCATTTTGCAAGTCTATGCCAGACAGCTGATAATTGGAGAGCTTCTACCCACAGATGGAATGACCCAAAAGCATCCTCATGTCAAGACATCAGCCTCACAGGAGCAGCTGAACCTGGACCTTTCACCATTGGAGTATATGACAAAGTGCTACCCAGAAATCAAGGAGAAGGAAGAGATGAGGACGATCATTGGGAAATACAGACTCACTGGGAAACAGCAGCTGAGCCCAATCTGGAACCTTTCAGATGGGCAGAAGTCCTGAGTGTGTCTGGCCTGGCTGGCCTAGAAGAACACTTACATGCTCTTTCTGGATGAGCCTATCAATCACCTGGACATCAAGACCATTGATGCACTGGCAGATGCTACCAATGAGTTTGAGGGTGGTAAGATGTTAGTCAGTCACAACTTCGGACTCATCCAGCAGGTTGCACAGGAAATTTGTGTCTGTGAGAAGCAGAAAATCACTAAATGGCCTGGAGACAATCTGGCCTACAAGGAGCACCTCAAATTCAATCTGGAAGATGAGGAGTCCCAGTTTACCAAGAGGACCCACAACGTGTGAGCTCTCAGCCAGGGTTAGGTCAGGAAAGCCACCTGGAGACTGCCAGCTGACACCTATCAGCCACTCAGGACAGGACCCTGGGCTGCACTCTTGCATTGCTGCAATACTGCCCCCAGCCTCTCCCCTTAGTCTGCCTTTGCTGCATCTTATCTCCAGCTGGACAGCACCTGTCCGTTTCCCATCTTCCTTCCATTTGGGTCTGTCTGTGTCTGGTCTCAGCTGGTTATTCCCTCCAGACCCTCGCTGCTTACCTTGTCCTGACAGATGCAGCCTGGGGTCCCTGGGTTAACCCAAGGGCCCAAGCCCTGGAAGGATTCAAGAGCCTCGTTTTATGGGTTTTGGTGATGTTGGAGGAATACTGCCAGCCCATAAACTCTGTTCCTTATTGCTTTTGGTTTGGAGCCCTGGGACAGGGCCATAGTCCTGGTCGATATTTTAATAATTATTTAACTGTAGATCTGTGTGTCATTTACAAAGTATCCAATAAAGAGGAAGTCAAAGTCCCTCCTTCCACAAAAAAAGGATGACTTTATGTTCTACGTTTGAACAGGCATCTGTCAACTTTATAAACCCATTTGGGATGCATAACCAAACTGTCATATAAATCTCTATCCATGGGCTGGAGAGATGGCTCAGAGGTTAAGAGCATTGCCTGCTCTTCCAAAGGTCCTGAGTTCAATTCCCAGCAACCATATGGTGGCTCACAACCATCTGTAATGGGGTCTGGTGCCCTCTTCTGGTCTGCAGGCATACACACAGACAGAATATTGTATATATAATAAATAAATAAATATCTCTATCCATGCCATATGAAAGGATGGCATGCAGCAATTAATCATGAGGAATCTGTAGCCAACAAGATTTATCATGTCTCATCTCGTCCCTGAGATGTTCCCACGCACAGCTTACACATCACCTGTCCTGTAGTCTTTCTTGGCTTCCTCCCCCACGTCTGTAGCCAGGGTACTCAGGAGGTCTCCCTGGGTCAATTATAATCTCTTAATTACACACCTGGAAGGAACCCACAGCCTTTCGTTTCCTATGGAAACAAAAGCATAACCTCTTCCACAACATAATACATGTTTTGACTTCCATTTTAACATTAAGGCATTTCTGAAGTATATAGGTCGGTTGAATTCAGCAGTACCTTCCACATCCAATGTCTCTCAGCAGCTGTTCAAAAATAATCAAAATTAACAAAGTGCCATATAAGGTCCACACTCCCTGTGTTATATAATATTTTATATAACATTTTATTAATTAATTAATTTTTTAAAAATGATCTTTTCTAATTTTACATACCTATCCCAGTTCCCATTCCCTCCCTTTTTCCTGATCCCCTCACCAACCCCTCTACCTCACCCCCATCCACTCCTCAGAGAGTGTAAGGCTTCCCATGGGGAGTCAACAAAGTCTGACACATCACTTTAAATCAGGACCAAGCAAGGTATCCCTCAAAAAAGAATGGGCTCCAAAAAGCCAGTTCAAGCACTAGGGATTAAAGTCTGATCCCATTGCCAGTGGCCCCACAGAAAACCCAAGCCACACAACTGTCACCCAAATTTATAGGGCCTAGTTTGGTCCTAGGCAGGTTCCACCACTTTCGATCTAGAGTCAATGAGCTCCCGCTAGCTCAGGTCAACTGTTTCTGTAGGTATCCCCATCATAGTCTTGACCCCTTTGCTCATTGCTCCTCCCTCTCTTCAACTGGTCTCTGGAAGCTTGGCTCAGTGCTTAGCTGTGGATCTCTGCATCTGCTTCCATCAGCTGCTGAATGAAGGTTTTATGATGACAATTAAGGTAGTCATCCATCTGATTACAGGGGAAGGTCAGTTCAAGCACCCTCTTCACTATTGCTTAGGGTCTTAACTGGGGTCATCCTTGTGGATTCCTGGGAATTTTCCTGGTGCCAGTTTTCATGCTAGCCCCACAATGGCTCCCACAATCAAGATATCACTTTCCTTGCTCTTCGTCTCTGTCCTCCCCTCATCTCAACCATCCCACTCTCTATGTTCTCCTCCCCCCTCTTCTTCTTCCCTCCCTTTCCCTTCTTCCCTCCCCTCCCCTAATGATCCTAATTTTCTCAGGACAGCTTGTCTATTTCCCCTTACCAGAGGAAATCCATGTATATCTCTCTTAGGGTTTTCCTTGTTACCTAGCTTCTCCGGATTCATGAACTATATCTGGCTATCCTTTGCTTTACATCTAATATCCACTTAAGAGTGAGTACATTCCATGGTTGTCTTTCTAGGTCTGTGTTACCTCACTCAGTATACTTTTTTTTTCTAGTTCCATCCTCTTGCATGCAAATTTCAAGATGTCGTTGTTTTTTTTTTCTTTTTTACCACTGAGTAGTACTCCATGGAGTAAATGGACCACAATTTCTTTATCCATTCTTTGGCTGAGGGGCATTGTTTCCAGGTTCTGACTATTATGAATAATAATGCTACTATAAACATGGTTGAGCAAATGTCCTAGTGATATGAGTGTGCATCTTTTGGATATATGCCTAAGAGTGGTATGCCTATGGGTCTTGACATAGATTGATTCCCAATTTTCCAAGAAACTGCCATACTGATTTCCAGAGTGACTGTACAAGTTTGCATTCCACCAGCAATGAAAAAGTGTTTCCCTTATTCTGCATTCTCTCTAGCATAAGCTATCATTGGTAGTTTTTTTTTTTTTTATCTTAGTCATTCTGACTGGTAAAAGATGGCATCTCAGAGTCGTTTTGATTTGCATTTTCCTGATGGCTAAAAATGTTCAACAGTTCCTTAATTATATTTTGGCCTTTTGAGATTCTTCGGTTGAATTCACTATTTAGATCTGTACCCCATTTTTCAATCATATTTGGTATTTTAGTGTCTTGTTTCTTGAGTTCTTTATATATTTTGGAGATCAGTCTTCTGTCCAGTGTGGGGTTGGTGAAGATCTTTTCCCATTTTGTAATCTGCCATTTTGTCATATTGATTTTGTCCTTTGCCTTACAAAAGCTTCTCAGTTTTAGGAGGTCCTATTTATTAATTGTTGCACTCAGGAACAGGAAGTTGACTCTGTGCCCATGCATTCAAGGCTACTTCCCACTTTCTCTTCTGTGAGGTACAGTGTGGCTGGTGTTATGTTGAAATATTAGATCCATCTGGACTTGAGTTTTGTGCAAGGGGATAGATGTGGTCTATTTGCTTTTATCTACATGTTGACATCCTTTTATGCCAGCACTATTTATAGAAAATGCTTTCTTTTTTCCATTGTATAACTTTAGCTTCTTTGACAAAAATCAGGTGTTCATAGCATGTGGATTTATATCAGGGACATCAATTCAACTGGTCAATCTGTCTGTTTTTATGCCAATACTAGACTGTTTTCATTACTATAGCTCTATAGTAGAACTTGAAGTCAGGGATTGTGATGCCTCCAGAAGTTCCTTTATTGTAGAGGATTGTTTTGTCCATCCTGTATTTTTTGTTTTTCCATATGATGTTGAGTATTGTTCTTTCAAGGTCTATGAAGAATAGTGTTGGGATTTTGATGGGGATCGCATTAAATCTGTAGATTGCTTTTGGTAAGATTGTCATTTTATTATATTGATCCTACCTATCCAAGAGCATGGGAGATCTTTCCATTTTCTGATATCTTCTTCATTTTTTTCTTCAAAGACTTAAAGTTCTCTTTGTACAGGTCTCTCACTTCTTTGGCAAGTATTACCTCAAGATATTTTATGTTATTTGTGACTATTGTGAAGGGTGGTATTTCTCTGATTTCTTTCTCAGCCCTTTTATCATTTGTATATAGGAGGGCTACTGATTTTTTTTTAATTGATCTTGTTTCCTTCCATAATACTGAAGGTGTTTGTGAGCTGTAGGAGTTCCTTGGTAGAATTTTGGGGTCACTTTTATAATGACAATATTTCCCATTCTTACAAGGCTTATTTTTAACTTTGTTTTTCTCTTTAAAGACTTTATTTTATTATTTTTAAACTATTTTTTTATATGACTGTCTATACCATCTTTTATTCTCTAGACTTTGCTTTACTAGGTACCTGCATCATTCTCTGACTGTATGAGTCAAACCTTAAACCCACTGCACATCTCATGGTGTACTTGAGGCTCAAGCCCATAATCAGCTGCCAGGAGACACATCTCTGTAATGCAGCCCAAGTGGGAGATGGTGGAACCGTGTTTGGCTTCCTTTGTGTGTGTTTGGAAACTTTTTAAAAGCTTTGTCAGTTCTTATGTGGAAATATGTGACCCCATGTTGGATGCCATTATGTGAACAGATTTTTCTTTGAGCTGCCACATTACAAAAAAATGACAAGAGACTTATTATTAATTATTAATGCTTGGCCTTAGCTTATGCTTGCCCCTAATTAGCTTTTATAACTTAAATTAACACATTTGTACTAATCGGCTCATGGTTTTTACCTCTCCTCCTTCACGTCTGACTTCTTCTGTGTTCATCTGGGGACTCTGCCTTACTTCTTCCCAGCACTCTCTCTGTCCAGAAGTCCCTGCTATACTTCCTGCCTAGCTATTGGTCATT
The DNA here is from genome assembly GCF_950005125.1 of Chionomys nivalis. Classification (NCBI taxonomy): domain Eukaryota; kingdom Metazoa; phylum Chordata; class Mammalia; order Rodentia; family Cricetidae; genus Chionomys; species Chionomys nivalis. Next base: position 22,481,133 of record NC_080090.1, on the reverse strand, counting down.
TAGTTTGTTATTAAACCACTCATGGTAACATAACTTCACACAGTATAAAGGAATATTTCACAACATTTTTCTGCTATTGAGTTTCCTCATCCAGTCTTGATATGAGGGGATGTGTTCTGGGAAGCCTGGCCTTTCCTGAATAGAAATGGATTAAGATAGGATGTAGGGGAGAGCTGGATAAGGGGGGGACTGGGAGGAGAAGAGGGAGGGGAGGCTGCTGTCAGGATGTAATATAGGAGAAAAGAATATATTTTTAAAAAGGGTGTTGCTGTATCAGGATTCCCAGTCCTAAATACCCCAAAGAATCAAACAGGGCAGCAGAAACCCTTTTGAAATCTCTTATCTCTGCACAAAAGAATTCACAGTGACACCCAAGCATGCAATAAACATAATTTATTCTCCTTTCCCGTGTCATTAGCATTCTAGCTCCTAGGCAATATTTTTTTCTGTGTATGTGAGTCCTCAGACTGGAGAAGTAGTCTGGGTCCAAACCACAAAGTTCTCAACGGTAGAACAGAAACACGACTGCTTCAGTTATCTCCCGGCTACTGCTGTACCCACTGTGAGTTCCGTATCCATTCCAATCAAATGCAGAGAAGTCGCCACACTGCACAGGGTCACCTTCTGGGAAGAATCCTCCTCCACCAATGCAGTGCTGAAGAACAGGGGGAGGAAGTAGCAAGGGGAGGTGTTACGGTTCAGATATAACGTTCCCTATCAAAAGGTGTGAGATACTGAAGACCTGGTTCCCAGGATAAGTAACATTCAAAGGCAGCACTTTGGGGAAGGGAATAAATAAGAGGACCCTGCCTTCATCAGTTAGTTAATCACTAATGGAGTCACTGTTTTGGACTGACTATTTGAAGATGGTGAAGCTGGGGATGGGGTGGGGTCACACTGAAGGAGTGAGTGGCATGGTTTGAAGGGTATCTTGCTCTGGCCTTTCCTGGTCTTTCCTGGCTCCTTGCCACTATGAAATGATCCATCTTGTTCTGATATGACTTTCTTGCATGATATTTCTACCCCACTACCAATTTAAAAGCAATAGAGCCAAATGACCACAGGTAAAATCTCAGAAACCATCAAGCTAATAAAGCCTTTTTTTTTCTTAGTCAGGGTTACTATTACTATGATAAAACATCATAACAAAAGCAACTTGGGGAGAAAAGAGTTTATTTGACTCATACTTTTAAGTCACTGTTCATCATTGAAGGAACTCAGGACAGGAACCTGGAGAACTCACGCTGAGGCCATGGAGAAGTGCAGTTTTATTATGGCTTTCTTCTCATGGCTTGCTCTGTCTGTTTTCTTACAGAACTCAGGGCCACCAGCCTAAGATTGGCACCACCCACAATGGACTGGGAGTCCTTTTTCAATTGGCAATAAACACATGCTCTGCAGGCTTGCCTACAGCCTGATCTTATGGAGCCATTTTCTTAAATGCTTTTCTCTTATCTCAGATGACTACAGCTTGCATCATACTGTCATCGGTCTAGCCAGCACACTTCTTTCCATATATTGCTTCTCTCTGGTATTTAATCACAGGGAAAAACTGACTAATATAGCTAATGAGCCCAGAGACATCTCAGTCAAGTTCAGTGTGATTCTTTGTCCCTCATCAGACTCTCTCTTTTGGCAGTATTGATCTATTTGAACCACACCCTCTACTTCCATTGGTTTTAGTGGCATTGTTATCTCTTCCTAACTTTCCTTCAACTTCTCTGAAGCTTTGTTCTCAGGTTCTCTGGCAAGACTTTTCCTTCATGGATTCCTTAAGCTGCTGTGATCACTTGAATACACATGTACACACATACAAATGAGTTCAAATAAGTGTTTTAGAAATCCATCATCGTATGACTATATATCCCTATTTGATCACAAACATATTCAGCATCCAGACATCTTGGCTTACTATATGATGTTAACCTACTCATATGCAAACTATGGAATTATTCAAAATGAATTCTCCTCACATTCTCTGTGTTAAATTATTAATAAATTTAAAATCTTTGGAACTTATTAGTGCCCACCCTTGCTCCAAATTTCCATCATACTTTATCAGACTCTCATTTGGACCATGAAAGCCATCTTAATGCTTATTTTCTTATGCTTTGATTTTCCCCCAAGAGAATCTGTCATTGCTAAACCACAGTGTCATTTCTGGAAAAAAAAAAGAATTCTCTGAGGAGTGGGTGGGGGATAGGGAGAGAGGAAGGTGGGGGAGCAGGAAGTGGGAAGGGAGAGGAAACTGGGATTGGTATGTAAAATAAAAAAGATTGTTTAAAAAGTAAAATAAGAATGTTCAAGTCAATCTTATGTGCCCATGAAACATTTAAGTGGTGCTCATCCCTTATACAATCCAAAAACCACTGGTGTGATGTAAAGGTTGTTTCCTGATCTTTTCATTAACATTGGACATTTCCAAAATGAGTTCTTCCTGTATCCCACATCCATTTTACATACTGAAATAGAAGCAGCTTGATACACTCTCAACACCACATGCTTTCCCCATTTCATCATTCCACATCACAGTCCCAAGGTCCACCTTGACAAGAAGCTGCCTCATCTTGACCAGGTGAAGGACATGCCAATGGCTGAGGAATAAATAAATGGACACTGAGATCTTCAGGATCACCTGCCAGGAGTTGACAACCCTTTTCTTAGATTGTTACTTTAAGGATGTCTGGATCCCAAAAGAACATGCTATATTTTTTTAGATGGGGTCTTACTATGTAGGTCTTATTGGCCTGGAACTCACTATGTAGACCAGGATGGCCCCAAACTCATAGAGATCTGCTTGTTTCTACCACCTGAGTGCTGGGATTAAAGATGTGTACCACCATGCTTGGCCAGAACATGCTAACTTGTTACAGCTTTTCCTATGGCCAGTGTGCCTTTGCCACAATTATTAGAAAGAAAACAAAACAGTATGAATCTAATGATCAAATGCTTGGGGGGGGGAGCATCAGATTGCTGCAGTGGAGTTTAGTGCACCTGCCTTGGCACTTAGTTGCCATGCCAACATCCAACAAGAGAAATTCCTTGTGATAGGGAGGAGAATGGCCTGGGTGAGGTCTATCAGATGTCCAGGACTCTCCTAGTCACTACTTAATGAAAATCTGTACAAACACTGGAAAGGATTAGATAGGATATGTATTACTGTAAAAGCTAAATCCTGGATGGGGAGTGACTCTCTAACAATCTCAGCCCCCAAAGGCTCCCACAGGACTTCCTGAATGCAAGTGTCATCCTGACTCGAGGTAATGAGTGTTTTATCCTAAAAGCTAAACAGTCACAGTTCATTAGAAGTCTGTAATGTTGACTCTGGTTTTCAACAAGACAGAATATCTGTATCTAGACAGAAGCTTTAGTCCCCGAGACCAAGTATGGTACAGGAAAATGTCACATGTTCATAAATGTGCACACACTAACATGGCAGTCTCCCATACTCAGTATTCACAGACACACACAGGCAACTTAAATCTTATTCATGTACTTCTTTGGTCACTACACAGACTCACAAACTCAGTGTTACATCCAGTGACCTTCATCCCAGCACACAAGGCATTGGCTGCTCCCTCATTATTAAACACTCTGAATTGGATGTATCCTGCTGTGAATTCATCTGAAAACAAAAGACAGGAAACTGCATTCAGGGAAAATTCTAGAAATAGCTATGAGACCAGAGTTTGGTAGTGCCAGGATATACAGCCTAAAATATCAGATCCGTTAGGGGAGCCTTACCTACTCCTGTTCACAAACCACAAGAGCCAATTGTTAAAAAGGTCCCCATCTGCCAGAGCTTGAATGGAGAAATTTCTGATATGGCAAGGTCTCTACTGAATATCTCCCAGGGTTTGTCACAGCGGTTGGCAAGTGCATTCATTTTGGTCTTGTTCACATTGACATTGCTAACTTTTCTTTAAAGCCTTACATTCCAAGAATAAATAAGAAGAGCTTCAAATTATACAGAACAGGCTTAGCATTCATAAAGGGCATGTGTCATACTTGTATTTATATCAAACAACATGTCAGTCACCCCTCAAAACAAAAATAAAACACTATTTTTCCCCTGTTGTTCAGCCCTGTGCACATGCACCTGGTCTGTTTCTAAGAAACCTCTGACTGATAATGAGGTTGCCAAGAGTAGATTCCAGAACCATGCTTCCCCAGTACAAATGCCAACTCCCTTGCTTATGCCCTGTGATCTCAGGCAACTTCATGGACTTCAGTGCTCCAGTCTCCTAATCTGTAAAATGGGTTAGTGATAGTTGAGAGCCCAAGGGCAATCAACTGAATGAAGCAAAACACAAACTCTCACAGAAGAGAAGCAGGCTGTGGTGGATGGTAAATGACTGTTACTTATCACAACTGAGTTTATCATGTGTCCTGCAGAGGGTTCAGAGGTGCATTAGAGACTCACTCTGGCCACTGGGGGAGTAATAAGAGGCTGTCTTCTGAGCATCACCGAAGTCATAGAGCACAGGTATTGCTGGACCATTATCAATAGAACACTTCCCTCCATTATATTTCACCGGGTACTTCTACAAGGAACAAAAGAATCTGTTGTAATAGGTGCAGTGGGCCACTTCCCGCCACCCGGCTAGCTTTACCTGAAATAATTACACAGAAACTGTAGTCTTTTAAACACTGCCTGGCCCATTACTTCTAGCCTCTTCTTGGCTAATTCTCATATCTTGATTAACCCATTTCTAATAATCTGTGTAGCACCACGAGGTGGTGCCTTACCAGGAAGGATCTTAACCTGCGTCCATCTTGGAGAGGAGAATCATGGCGACTCTGCCTCACTTCCCTTCTTCCCAGCATTCTGTTCTGTCTACTCCACCTACCTAATTTTCTGTCCTATCAAAGGCCAAGCAGTTTCTTTATTAATTAACCAATGAAAGCAACAGATAGACAAGTGACCCACATCCATCAAGAATCCACTAGGTAAGGATAGCAGCATTGGCATTCACAGGAACATTACCATCTACAGAGAAGTAACTGTATCTGAGATTGTTTCCCAACTACTCAGATAAGAAGGAATCCTTTCGATCGTCTGGAGGCATTACCATCCCTGACCTCAAACTCTATTACAGAGCCTCAGTATTGAAAACAGCTTGGTATTGGCATAAAAACAGAGAAGTCGATCAATGGAACCGAGTAGAAGACCCTGATTTTAACCCACAAACTTATGAACACCTAATTTTTGATAAAGGAGCTAAAAGTATTCAATGGAAAAAAGAGAGCATCTTCAACAAATGGTGCTGGCAGAACTGGTTGTCAACGTGTAGAAGAATGAAAATAGATCCATATCTATCACCATGCACAAAACTCAAGTCCAAATGGATTAAAGACCTCAATATTAGTCTGAACACACTGAACCTGATAGAAGAAAAAGTTGGAAGTACTCTACAACATATCGGTACAGGAGATCACTTCCTACGTTTATCCCCAGCAGCACAGACATTAAGGACAACATTGAATAAATGGGACCTCCTGAAACTGAGTAGCTTCTGTAAAGCAAAGGACACTGTCACTAAGACAAAAAGGCAACCCACTGACTGGGAGAAGATCTTCACCAACCCTGCAACAGACAAAGGTCTGATCACCAAAATATATAAAGAACTCAAGAAACTAAACTTTAAAATGCTAATGAACCCAATAAAAAAATGGGGCACTGATCTGAACAGAGAATTCTCAACAAAAGAAATTCAAATGGCCAAAAGACACTTAAGGTCATGCTCAACCTCCTTAGCGATAAGGGAAATGCAAATTAAAACAACTTTGAGATACCATCTTACACCTGTCAGAATGGCTAAAATCAAAAACACCAATGATAGCCTTTGCTGGCGAGGTTGTGAAGAAAGAGGCACACTCATTCATTGCTGGTGGGAATGCAAACTTGTGCAACCACTTTGGAAATCAGTGTGGCGATTTCTCAGGAAATTTGGGATCAACCTACCCCAAGATCCAGTAATACCACTATTGGGAATATACCCAAGAGATGCCACATCAAATGACAAAAGTATCTGTTCAACTATGTTCATAGCAGCATTGTTTGTAATAGCCAAAACCTGGAAACAACCTAGATGCCCTTCAATGGAGGAATGGATGAAGAAAGTGTGGAATATATACATATTAGAGTACTACTCAGCAGTAAAAAACAATGACTTCTCGAATTTTGCGTGCAAATGGATGGAAATAGAAAACACTATCCTGAGTGAGGTATCCCAGACCCAAAAAGAGGAACATGGGATGTACTCACTCATAATCGGTTTCTAGCCATAAATAAAAGACATTAAGCATATAATATGTGATCCTATAGAAGTTAAATAAGAAAGTGAACCCAAAGAAAATCATATAGTCATCCGCATGGAGAGGGGGAAGTAGACAAGATTCCAGGGCAAAAACTGGGAACTTGCGGGTGAGGTGGCATGGGGCAAAGGGGAAATGGGATGAGAAACATGAGAAGGGGAGGATGGGAGGAGCTCGGGGGATTGGGATGGTTGGGATATAGGAAGGATGGATACGGGAGCAGCGAAGTATATATCCTATCCAAGGGAGCCATCTTAGGGTTGGCAAGAGACTTGACTCTTGAGGGGTTCGCAGGTGTCCAGGAATATGTCCCCAGCTGGTACCTTGGGCAACTAAGGAGAGGGAACCTGAAATGACCCTATCCTATACTGATGAATATCTTGCATATCACCTTAGAACCTTCATCTGGCGATGGATCGAGGTAGAGACAGAGTCTCAATTTGGAGCAACGGTCTGAGCTCTTAAGGTCCAAATGAGGAGCAGAAGGAGGGAGAACATGAGCAAAAAATCAGGACCACGAGGGATGCACCCACCCACTGTGACAGTGGAACTGATTTATTGGGAGCCCACCAAGGCCAGCTGGTCTGGGACTGAATAAGCATGGGTTGATTCCGGACTCTCTGAGCATGGCGGTCAATGAAGGCTGATGAGAAGCCAAGGACAATGGCACTAGGTTTCGATCCTAATACATGAACTGGCTTTGTGGGAGCTTAGCCTGTTTGGACGCTCACCTTTCTGGACGTAGATAGAAGGACCTTGGTCTTCCCGCAGGGCAGGGAATTTGGACTGCTCTTCAGTATCGAGAGGGAGGGGGAATGGAGTGGGGGGAGGAGAAGAGGAGTGGGGATAGGGGGAGGGAAGTGGGAGGAGGGGGCAATATTTGGGAGGAGGGGAGGGAAATGGGAAACGGGGAGCAGGTGGAAATTTTAATTAAAAAAAAAATAAAAAAAAGAAAAAAAAAGAAGGAATCCTTTCTTTTGTCTGTGTTTCTCTGACTCCTCCCTCCTCTTATCTTCTCTTCACTCCCCCTTCCTACTTCTCTACTCTCTTTTCCACATACCCCTACTCCTTGCCGTACTTGGCTCATTGCTCTTTAGAATAAGGGAAATATTGAACACAGCCCACCGAACCTCAAACACCTGCCTTTCTCTCCATACCCATGAAAAGCAGCCTCAGTCAGCAGTCTTGAGTACCTGGTACAGGCCGAACAGATTATGACTCATGTTCTGCAGGAAGCCACTATAGGTGTGGTACCTCAGCAGGGAGCTGCTCCTCCAATTTTTCAGGGGGCTATTGTTGGGCACATGCCAGATGCCCAGGTTCTCAGCCTGGATGTCGAAGTAGCCAGGGTTCTGGAAAGCAACCAACACTGAGCCTGACCAGATCAGGAGATTTCACTAAGCAGAAGACCCTCATGCACAATGTCCATCCAGCACAGCTGGTATCTCTGGGCTCCAGGTGGACAGAGGGTCAGCCATGTTCAGATGTCCTTATTTCCAAGGACAATGGTCCCATCACCACCACCTACTTACCAAAAACCCTACTTGGAAGGATTCAAGATAAGCACTTTTCACTTCTTTGCCCATGTTGAAGGACAACCTTCCCACCTTCTCCAGGGCATCCTTGAGCTACACTCACATCCTCACGCTTTCCCAAGTGACTACAGAGTGTACCTACCTTGTAGTCATCACTTGTGGCCCCCTCTGCAGTCCCAAAGGTGTTGTAGTTGGCCCAGTTGCCATCCCCCTCTGGGTAGTCTGCCCTGTTTCCTTGCTGACTGGACCAGCGATCGCCCACCGTGCACTTCCCAGCCATGTTGTTCTCGTGCACACTGGCCACCAGGGTCCAGCCACCACCAGCAGTGGTCATGTCACAGAAGGTCTGGTAGATGGTACCATTCTTCGTGCGGAGGAAATAGTGGCCATCTGTAGAAACAAACCAGTCCACAGTCCTCCTGTTTTCAGGCTCATTGTCCATCTCTGTTTTTGGAATGGCTCTAAGATCTACCTGCAATACCTGCACATAGATGTATATGTTCCCAAACATAGACACGTGCATCTATGTATTAATAATGATGATGATGATGATGATAAATCTTTTAAAAGTAAGTTAACTCTTCTACAGCACATATGAGCTATGAAGCATGCTCAGATACTCAGATGAGGTAACAAGAATTGACAGGTTCATAGATGTAGGAAACAGAGCAGCAGCTCACAGGGAATACAGGAATTTGTTACTTGGTGGCTACAGAATTTCTATTTAAGAAATGAAAACTTTCTGGAAATGGGTAGTGGTGATTCATTCCATTGTGAAAGTTTTTATTGCCCCTGAAAACCCTTAAAATGGGTTAAGTGTCAATTTTTAACCACTATGTATATTTTGTAACGTTTTCTATATATAAATAAAGCTGTTCCAGGGGACAAAACCCGATTTCCTATCTGGGTTATATGTTTGCATTTCTGAGACAGGGTCTCCCCAGGTTGACTTGGAGATTTCAGTCCTTCACCATAGGCTCCCAAGTGTTAGGATCACAGTGTGCTCTTTAAATGTTCATCACTCACCTCGTGCCCCAGTGACCTCCTGCTTGATTTCCTTGCAGCTTCTGAACAGAGAGGAAGACACAGGATTGGCCCGGCTGTTGGTGTCCAGGTTCTCTTTAACTAGAGAAGATGCAGAGTTTCACACTCATGGGACACCCAGCCTCCCCTGTCATTCATTCTAAACTCATTCCACGACTTCTAAAAGACGACATCTGAGAATCAGCAAGATTTCTAACTAGGAAGAAAGACAAAAGATTTGAAGGTGTGGAGAACTTGGTGTTTAAAATCCTGCAAAAGAAAAATAAAGTGAAGTTCAACTTTGCAGGTAGGAGAAATGCAGGGCCTAATGTGCCTGGAGCATGGGTCCCGTGAGGCAGACAGTGCAGAGGGTTGACCAAGAGACCAAGGAATAAAAAAGCCTTGTAATCTTCCCTCAAAGTCATCTGAGAACCTAGAAGTGTAGAAACAAATAAGAACATTGGGGTGAGAGCTGCTCAGGTGTAAGCAGCTCCATGTTTCCCAGTCAAGTATTTTTGGATTGTATTTACTGTGTCAAGCTTCAGCTCCCTATTGCCTCATATCAAGCTGAGAAAAGACTGCCATGTGGAGATCAAGTAAGATGGCATTTAGGGATTTGTCTTTTTCCTTAAAACTACAGTGAAGAGGAATTACATATTTTAAAATAATGTTGAGTTCTTGTAAAGAGCAGACTTGAAGAAAACATTCTCCTGGAACAAACAAGACTGCACCCTTGGCACTGAAACCCCAGAGCAAAGATCCCAAGCATAGGGAGTGAGTAGGATCGGGCAGTTCTTGCAGCAGCTCCCCTAGAGCTACAAATACAGAATCTGGACCAGGACTTACCTTGACAATCTCATTGCCACTGGCCAATTCCTTCAAGAGGCAATCAGTACCCAGCCTGTATCTTATGGACTGTGTTGTACTTACATGTCCAGGAATACAACCACACATGCATGCACACACACACACACATGCATGTATATATACACACAATTAAACAAATAGAGGCATTTAGTTTTGTAGAATGTGTGAATGGGGATAATTGGGAAAGATTAGAAGGAGAAGAAGGAATAGGAAAACAATACAATTATATTTAATTTTGATTTTCATTAAAGGAATGATTGGTCAAGATGTGGTGATATACATCTTTAATCATAGCACTCCGGTAACAGAGGCAGGTAGATCTCTAAATTTATGGCCAACCTGGTCTACAGATGGAGTACCAGGACAGTCAGGGCTACACAGAAAAACCCTTTCTCAAACAACAACAAGCAAACAAACAATAACAAGTGTATGATCCCTGGCCCTCAGAGACCCAGGACATGGAAGCAACCCCATCTAGTGTTGATTTCCACTTAAACTAGATGGTGATCTGAGGAATCTGGGGTCCTGTATTAGTACTCACCTGAACTGCAATTTCTGGTGACCACAATGAAAAACATCAGGAAACCAAACTTTATCATGGTCATCTAGAGAAAGGAAGGAAGAAGGTCACTCTCCATCCAGACCATCTTTTCCCCATCACAGTCTCAGCTGCTATCTAGTCCCACTTAAAGGCTCCTTCCTTTCCTTTAAACTCCTCGCATCTCTGGGTCCTAAAGCAGACCTGAACTGGAGTCCACTTTCCTTCTTCCACTGACAAAAACTACCTTCTTCTCCGCACCTGGCCAGAAACTCAGAGTTGCCTGCTGAGTTGAGGTAAGCTTCTCTCTCCTCTGCAGAGTGTCTAGTGTGGTCCAGGTGAGGCTCTTGTCCTTTTATGGGAAGAGCCTGGTGAAAATAGCTCAGACTTTACCAGGCTCCCCCTTTCCTGGCAGGATGCCACTGTAGGGGCAACTTTTATTTACGAAAGGAAAATTCTTTGTATAGTGATGACTCATGGGATTAAAGGCTCAAAAAGACATATTTAGAAATATCATGTTCTAGCACTATTACTAGGTTTGGGAATTTTACCGAACTGTGTATTTTCCAAAAAGGAAATAGATGAGGAGACTTTGCAACATTTGACACCCATTTGAACTTTTTATGTGTGTCTTTCTTGGAAGATTAAAAACAGCAAATACTAAAAAATGACAAATATTTAAAATTACCCTCATTGGGAGGAAGTTTACAATGTATCAAAGAGTACATTTCATGTAGCCAGCTTGGCCTCCATCTCACTGTTTAGGTGAAGATATCCTTGAATTCCTGATTCTCTTTATTTCACCACCCAAGTGCTGGGATTATAGACACACAACATAAAATCTGACTATAAAAAGAAAAGTTTAATAACAAAATAGTAAAATAATAATTTAAGAATGAATATAAACCTTTAGTCTGCATAAATTGAGTTCCATATAACCCTCAATATTTGTCCTTGATTTTCTCATAATTACCACAAACTCATGAAATTTTACAATAGACTGAACTTGGGATGAAGTCACTAGACATCCCCCTGAAGATGCTTTGAGCTTCCTCTATCCCCACCTTTTTTTCTCCAGTTCTCAGATACCACTTTGTTCTATAATGGAATGAAGTGCCTTTTCCTTAGCAATGAAGCATCCTTAGTACAAAGTTTTATTATATTACCCATAATACTGCAATCCTTTGGGAGTCACCTTTTTGTTAAGCTCATATTTATATCTTTGTTATTCAAAGGACTGATTTATACAATGTAACTCAGATAGGTTGATAGAATAGAATAAAACAGAGGCGTGTAGCTCAGCTGGTAGAACGTTTGCCTTGTATACATGAGCTCTAGGTTCAATCCCTAGCATCATGTAAACTAGGTATGGTGGGACATGCCTGATCCCTACCCTTTGGGCGTGCATGAATGAGGATCAGAAATTTAACATTATCCTCTACAACATAGTCAGATTGGAGGATCTGAGGAATCCTCCAATTCCTCTGTAAGCCTCTGGTACATAAGAAACTAGAAACAAAACAAATGAACTGCTCACACATAAATAAAATCTGTACATCTTTTAGTGAATAAATTCAAGGTCATTTTCATTTACATTTTGAGTTGGAAGTCACCCTGGGCTATAGAAGACCCTATCTATACTACTTTATTTTATTGGTTCCTAGATTGCTGCTGTAAGAACGAGTCTTCAGCAACTCAACATTTGAAGGGGAGCCATGGAGTCTCTGATTAATTTCTCAGTTGATCTTTCTATCTGAGGGAGTAAAATTTCATTCTGGGGCTGACAAAAAAGGGAAATACACATACACACACACACACACACACCCCTTCTGGGTCTATCATTTTCTATATCTCTTTATTCTTTTAAACACCCTTTCTGGATTCCCTACACCATGTTCATTACAGAGAGGATTTTCTGCATAACGAAAAGATATCATTACTACATAATCACCATCAAAACATTTTTCTCAAACAAGTCAACCCCAATACATTTCTTAAGCACATCTCTTTGTATTTCCTGAGAAACCCGCACTTAATCAAACACTTATCTTTTAGACTTCTCACAGATCAGGAGCCCGCCATCCATAACTGTGTAAATAGGCAGTAACTCTTATAATTGCCAGGAAAACAGGTTACTTGCTTCACTTTTCACATTTAGAACCCTGTTCAGTTATCTTAAGTAACCATCCAATTCTTTATTTTCTACTTACACAAAGCCAGTCGTTTAAAGCTTTGTTTTAGCTATGTCACATACCAAAAGCCATGAACACATTTCCCAATATCAAGAAGCACTTGAGTTAACTCCTGGGACTCAACTGTTTTCCTAATCATTAACCTAAACTTCAGTCTATACAGCTCCGTAAGTAAAACTCTTAAGTCCTAGCCTCATCACACTCCCCAGTTCCTATCTTCTGCCCTAAGCAGCCCCTATTTATCAGGGATGGAGGCAACACTATATCCTACTTTTACCTATATTAATTTTCCCACCAAACTAACCTGTATTATAATCCCTTACTACATTTGTTAAAAGCCCTCAATCATCAAAATTTTATTAAGCTAACATTATTATTGTATAAAATCATTACTTCAATTAAACAGTACAGCTTAAGAAGAAAGCATCTTCATAATCCACAGGCAAAATTCTCAGTAGAATGGGATATTTCCATGTGATAATCACACTACATTAAAGGCAGTGAAGATCTCCCTCACCCATTAATAGCATGCCAGATACCAGAGAAAAATGATATCAGCAAAGATGTAAAGGCATAGCAGTAGCAAGAGACATTCTGGAACCAAGCACTTGGGTCCTTTCCTATCCAAGATTCACCCATCAGAGCCTTGCGGTGTGATGAGCTTACTCCTAAAGCTCAATTTCTACCTGCTGCTCTTCTGACATATCCACCACTAGATGTATCTTTTCTCTTTTTATTTATTCTTTTCTCATGCAATATATCCCAATGGCAGCCTCCTCTCCTTCTCTCTTCTCAGTCTCTACTTCCCACATCCCTTCCCCCAGATTCTCCTCCATTCCCTTCTTGTTATGTTGTGTTCAGTTGATATCCCTGGAAAGTTGTTCTTTTTTAAAGAGGAAATAGAGGGGGAGTAGATTTGGGGGACAGGGGAGGTTGGGGTGATCTGGGAGGAGTGGAGGTAGAGAAAACTGTGGTTGGGATGTTTTGTATGAGAGAAAAATCTGTTTTCAATAAAAATTTAAAATGTAAGACTATAAAGACTGGAGAGATGATTTAGCAGTTAAGAGAGCATGTCACTGTTGGGGGAAGGGGCTTGTTGGTTCCTGGCCACCTGGCTATCTTAGACCCAAAATAATCACACAGAAATCATATTAATTAAATCACTGCTTGGCCCATTAGCTCTAGCTTCTTATTGGGTAACTCTTATATAAATTTAACCCATTTCTATTAATCTGTGTATTGCCACATAGCTGTGGCTTACCGGGTAAAATTCCCAGTGTCTATCTCTGGCAACTCCATCGCTTCTCTCTGACTTGACCCTTCTTTCTCCCAGAATTTACTTTAGTTTTCTCTGCCTAGCTCTGTTCTTTTGCCCTATCACAGGCCAAGGCAGTTTCTTTATTCATTAACCAATAAAAGCAACACATAGACAGAAGGACCTCCCATACCATGTCACTTTTCCAGAGGACCTGAGTTTAATTCTCAGCACCCATGTCTGGTGGGTCCAACACCAGTGATCTCCATGGATACCCATGCACATGTACATACACAGACACCCACACACAATTAAAAATGAAATAAAAAGTAAACATATCACTTCATTAAATAAGAACTCTAGAAAGAGAAGAGTTTCCAGGCTCAACTGACATATTAGTTTGTTTATGTCTTCAAGAACACAGGCTTTTTCTGTTGCCTTCTTGTTTCACCTATGACTATGTTCAAAGTAGCTGCTGATGTTCCATGTATTGCCGCAAAACAAGGGAGAATGGATCCTCTCTTTCTACAGATCTTTTTCATGAGCGAGAAAGAATTTCCTAGGAGCTTTTTCATGACTTCCCCATTAACCACAAGTGGGTTCTGTAGTGCAACAATTCTTCTTTGGGGAACAGTAAGATTAAGAGGCCTAAACATTGTCAACTGATTTTCCTACAGTTCTGTAGATCAGAATCCAGATGACTGTATCAGCAAGGTTCTTCTTTCAAGCCTCTCTTCTAACCTTGTAGACAACCACCTTCTCACTGTGTTTTCTTTTCATAGTCTTTCATTTCTCTGTGTGTATTCCTGATGCCTCCCTCTGGGCTCAGATTTCTTTGTCTTTAAAATAGAATGTCTGTATTGAATTAAGAGCTGTCATAATTATCTATTTTTCATTGGAGAATATTATTTAAAGATGTGTTACATTTGTTTATGCTGTGGATCATTTGTTTAATGATGCAAAGATGTGTTGCATTATTTTATGTTGCATTTGTTTAATTTTGTGAGGCTGTGTTACTTTGTCTAAAACACCTGGTGGTCTAATAAAGAGCTGAACAATCAATAACAAGGCAGGAGAAAGGATAGGTAAGGCTGGAAGGCAGAGAGAATAAATAAAGGGAGACATCTGTGAGGAAAAGAAGAAGGAGCAAGAGAAGGAGAAGGACATAAGGGGCCAGTCACCAGCAGTGGAGTAAGAAGGAAAGATATACAGAAATAGTAAAAGGTAAAAACCCAGAGGCAAAATGTAAGCAGGACAATTTAAGCTAAGGAAAGGTGGCTAGCAACAAACCAAACCAGGACCAGGCATTCGTAAGTAAGAAAAAGTCTCTGTGTATTTATTTGGGAGCTGGGTGGCAGGCTACACAAAGAGCAAAAGAGTAAAGAGTAACTAAACATCAAACAGCTACAAATTTTCACTTAATCACTATCTTAAAAAACCTTATCTCCAAACATAAACAATCTGAGGCACTGAACAAGGACTTCCACATGAAATTACCACAGTTCACCTCTCTACATAGCAATTCCTTAATAACAACTGGCAGGGTGTGAAACACCTGCCTTAAGACAATGACCTGGCCATAGGCCAGATGCTGGTGACTTATACAGCAAGACTTTGGCCTTCATTTTGAGCATCCTAACTCTTGTTTCTAGTAGTGACTGACTCCAATCTCTCTCCACACAATTGTTTTATCTTTAAGCACAGTGGCTGCACCTCAATCTACTGCTATTTCGACTGTTGATTGTCACTCTGCAGTTACCGCACAGCTTCTCTGGCAGCTACCTGGCAGCTCAAGCCTCAGCCTGACAGGAATTCTTTTCCGCAGGCACTGGCTCTGCCACTTCTACTAAAGTCAGTTTTAAATAAATTTCTATCATTGTATTTATAAATAAAACACAAGATTCCAAACCTAGGTGAGAACACACTAGTTCAGAGAGGTCGAGTAGCATCTAGCTAACCTTCTCTCCTTGCCATTGCCTCCCAACTCTGCCAAAACAGGAAAAACAAAGACCCTCAAAACCCCTCCCTACTCCTGCCAGGGCATCTCTTTGTCTCTTCAGGTGCCCTCCAATGCTCTATAGTTACTTTCTGTCAATTAGCTGCTAACTCAGTCTCCTGAACTAAGGTTAATTTTATTTAACTAATGCAAATGCAAACTCTGGGTTAACAGTGGGATCAAATATCCCCCAACACCACACTGCTGCCAACAAGGATCCTTATAAAACACAAGGCTTAGCTAAGATTGATGGGCCATAACTGTAATCCTGGCATTTGGGAGGTAGAGACTCAAGGATAAAGTATTCAAGATCATCTTGGTCTATATTGTGAGTTGAAAGCCCGCCTGAGCTACAGGACAAAGATCCCTATCTGAAAAGAGCAACACACACAGACACTTTTATTCATTTATTTTAGTGTGTGTGTGTGTGTGTGTGTGTGTGTGTGTACATGTATGGAAGTCAGAGGACAACTTAGGAAAGTCAGTTTTCTCCTTCCTCCGTGTGGATTCTGGGCATTAAACTCAGGTTTGGTGGTGAGTGTCTTTACCCACTGAATCATCTTATTGGCTCTGTCTATTTTAATTATTAAGACAGGGACTTTCCCTGAACCTGGAGCTTGCCCATGTAGCTAGACTGCTTGTCCAGCAAGACCAAGGGATCCACTATCTCTGCTTTCTCAGAGATGTGAGTCAGGTACATACTGCTGTACCCAATTTTTATGTGTGTGCTGGGGATCCAAACTTATGCTTGAGCAGTGTAACAGCTAAACTTGGCTGTCAACTTGACTACATCTGGAATCAGCTACAACTGAAGCAGCTGGGCATGCTTGTGATGGATGTTCTTGATTGGATCATTTGAGGTGAGAAGACACACCTTAAACCTAGACCACACCTCTGCTTGCAGCCACATAAAAGGATATGGAAGAAGGAAGCTTTTGCTTTTTGCCTGCTTGTCTTCGTTCTTGCTGGTGAGTTTGTATAGCCTGTTCCTTAAACATATCTGTTTGAGATTCCCACATAGACTGAAAACTGGCAGCTCTCTAGGCTTTCCCTGGGACTCTGGCACCAGACTTGGAACTCCTGAGGCATTCAAACTACGCATTTAACAACCACTGGGTCCTTGACCTTTCCTTTGGAGACTTGGGAGACATCCATTTTTTTTTTCTACTAGGACCATAACAATTCCTTTACCAAATGAGTTAATTTCAGTCCCTGTGAACAGATGCTTTGTTGTGAGTGAATGTCAGATTGTACACAGCACCCTTTCTGCTTCTATCAAGATGATCATATTATATTTATCTTCATTTTCCATAATCTTATCTTAAATCCCACCTTTTAATGTCCAGACCACAAATCCCAATGATCCTGTAGTAGTCCCTGGAGCAAGAACCCACAGTGAGGAACCCCAGGTGACCCATGTCAATCCACTCAGCCTACACATAAATCATTCCTACTGCAGCCTCACCCCATGGCATCCCCACCTCCCAGCCCTGTCATCACTCATGAACCCTTGCTCAGAGTTACTTCTCTGGTGCTGCACAGGGCACCTGATTTCTATTGCTCTGACTCCAGAGGCTGGGTCATCCTCTCAACCATTACCATCCCCCTGCCACAGTGGGAGACCTCATAGAATTATAAGTGCTTGTGGACAGCACCCCTCTCTACCTTCTTTCCCATGTAGATGAGACAAGCAATGCCCCAAAAGGATTATGGTACTTGTTTGTCCTTCTAACAGAGAAAGACATTGAGCTCAGTAAAGCTCTGAGAGGGCACTGTTTGAGAAGTATCACCACAAGTGAATGAAAGTTTGGAGTAGTTTAGTTAACTTATCCTCAAATGACAATGGCGTTGTGAGTTAATTCCTCTAGACACCACACCGACTCTTAAAGTCAAAAGAAAGCCTTTATTCTCCTACTGGCAGACTACACAGGGAATCCTGTAGCCCAAATCGTGTAGCCATAAGTCTTACTGTTCTTGTCTTTTTATGCACAAAACCATACCTTGGTTGACACATGTCAATTATCAAAAGCATTTAACAATAAGCAGAGCTAGGAAAGGAAAAAGGGAAGGTTAGTACATTCAGGGACTTTCCTAGAACTGTGAACTATATTGGTATAGGTCTTTGTTCTCATTTTGGCAGAGGTAGGCATCTCTGTGATGGACTCCTAAGTTAGGGTGTTCCTTGGTACATTTAACATGGTGTCAGTTGTGCTAAGCTCTGAGAACCTGATACATGGTCTCCGGACATGATCAGCTCTTCCTGTGGTGCTGCACCACCTGCTTTAATTCTCCTGTCCCAATATCACTCCTCTGTCCTCTGAGTATGTGCTATTTGCACTTTCCCCCAGTGGAATGGAGCCCTTCTTCCTAGGTGCTGCTTCATTCCTCGCACACTGTTAGCTTAGTGTGATAGCAAGGCTGTTGCATTGTTTACATGGCTCCTTTGGCAGTTCCTGTGAATCCAATATGAGACTGTACTTGTTAAGTCAATATTTTCTTTGTAAATTTACACAGCTCCACAAGGTCTAAAAGATGATAGGGTTACTGCTGGGTCTAAGATCAGCGTTTAAGAGTATATATTGGCTCTTCTGGTCGCAGGCGCTTCGGGAGCCGCCGATTACAGTCCAGCCATGGCCAAGTCCAAGAACCACACCACACACAATCAGTCCCGGAAATGGCACAGAAACGGCATCAAGAAACCCCGGTCACAAAGATACGAATCTCTCAAGGGGGTTGACCCCAAGTTCCTGAGGAACATGCGCTTTGCCAAGAAGCACAACAAGAAAGGCCTGAAGAAGATGCAGGCAAATAATGCAAAGGCCATGAGTGCACGTGCGGAGGCCATCAAGGCCCTGGTGAAGCCCCAGGTGGTGAAGCCCAAGGTGCCAAAGGGCCCCACCCGCAAACTCACCCGCCTGGCTTTAATTGCTCACCCCAAGCTTGGGAAGCGGATTAGAAGCTACATGGCCAGGGGTCGTAGGCTCCAAAAAACAAAGCCCAAGGTTCAAGCCAAGGCAGAGGCCTCAGCTGCAGCTCAGGCTCCCAAAGGTGCTCAGGCCCCTGTGAAGGCCCCATAAAAAAGGTCTCAGTCTGCCAATGTGAAGACAGATGGACTGGTGTGAACACCTACACAGTATTTGCAGATGTTCAGGACCTTATGCTGTATTTACAAATAAACTTGAGGCAAGTTCTGTTAAAAAAAAAAAAAAAGAGTATATATTGCTCTTCCAGAAGACTCAAGTTTGACTCCTAGCGTTCTTGTCAGGTGACTGACTGCTGCCTATAACTCTAGTTCCAGGGAATCCAATGCCTCTAGCCTCTGTTGCACCATCTGGGGACCAAACATTCACTACACAAGCCTGTAGTAGACAATCCGTATTCATTTCTCCAGACCCCATCCCATATCTTAAATTGTATCTGTGTTTTTCATTGCTCTGTAAATATTTTCTTTGAATTGAAACCATTTTTTTCCTGGAGGGAGGAGGAAGGCTGATAAGACTCATGAAGTAAACATAACCTATAAGACTCAGAATGTTCATGCAATTGACTAGATTCATAAAGACCCTCTCTCCTCATCTCTTCAAACTGTCCTAGTTTTATTTCTTCTGCTATAATAAGATACTCTAACAAAAGCAACTTAGGGGAGAAAAGGTTTATTTTAGCTCAAAATTCCAGGCTACAGTGCATCATTGTGGGAAGTCAAGACAGGAAATTGAGGCAGCTAGTCACATGACATCCAGAGCTGAAAGAAGAGAGAAATGAATTAATGTGTGCATGCTTATTGCTCAGCTAGCTTTCTGCTTTTTATTCAGCCCAAGACCCAAGCCCCAGGAAATAATGCTACCCACATCCACTAATGCAATCGAGAACCACCCTCTGTGTTAATCACCCCATTGTCACAATAGTGGTATGAACACTGTAAGAGTAAGCAATAATTGCTGATTGCATTTAAGGCCTGCTGTACAAGATGAAACTCATACTTTACTTGGCATCACTACTGGGGCTAATAACCTGTCATTAGAGGTCATGTCATAGGTCCTAGGAGAGACCCTACTACTATTATTTTGCTAAACAGACATAGTTTTTTCTGTTTCATTATTTTTAAATTTATTGTTATTATTTTGAGATTACAATGACATGATTTACCTCCCTCTCATGTTTCTACCCTTTCTCTTAAATTCATGGCTTCTTTTTTTTTGGTTGACACACATACACACATACACACACATATCAATTGTATAATCTCAGTCTATATTAATGTTACTTGTATGTACACATCTTCATGACTTTCCATTGGTATTGGATAACACATTGGTGTGCTTTTCTCTGGGAAAGAAGTGTTTTCCACTTTCAATATTCCTTAGCTGCCTATAGTTCTTTGTGTAGGGTTGAGGCCTTGTGAACTTCCCCCTCCCATATTAACTTGTCTACTGGTGCTGGACATAGTTCAAATCTACTTCTAACAACATTCTTTTTCTTTTTTCTTTCTTTTTTTTCAAGACAGGGTTATTCAACAGTTCAGGTTGTTCTGGAACTTGCTTTGTAGACCAGGCTGGCCTTGAAATCACAGAGACCTGCCTGCCTCTGCCTCATGAGTGCTGGGATTAAAGGTGTGAGCCACCACTGCCGGCACTGATGACATTCTTATACCTACAGATCAAGGCATCTCTCAATCCCCAATGTCCTAAACCAGAGAAGTGTCTATTTACAGTATATGAGACCCACAACTGGTCAAGGTGACATGAATGACAAAACTGGAAAGTCTTTTTCCTTTAAAATTTTTACTATATTTATTTAGTGTGCATTTGTGTGGATGCACATGGCATAGTGCATGAGTGGAGGTCAAAGGACAACTTATCGGTGTTGGTTCTCTCCTTCCACAGTGTAGACCCCAGGGAGGCAATTAACATTTCCCACTGAGCTAGCTCTCGTGCCCACTTTTTCTTAAGGGGATGTATCTTTTCCTCTCCTCTCTCCTTTCTCTTGTCTCTCTTCCTCATTCCATCCTGCCCTTCTCCTTTCCTTTCCTGCCTCTCCATTTTGTTGAGATATAGTCTATCTCTATAGCTCAGGCTATTCAATCCTTTTGCTCAAGCCTCTCAAATATTGGGAAAATAGGCATGTCCCACCACCCCAGATAAGGAGGAATGTGTTATTGAAGGCAGGCAGAAGGCACAGTGTTAACAGTTTTCCTGTTCTCTCTCTCTCTCTCTCTCTCTCTCTCTCTCTCTCTCTCTCTCTCTCTCTCTCAAACTTACTGTATAGATAAGGCTGGCCTTGAAACCCTGGTCCTTCTGTTTCTACTTCCCTAGTATCACAGGTGCACACTAGTACAGCTGGCATGGTGCCTGTCCTTGGCACTCAAGTGCAGTAGACAAAGCTTTAGTTCCAAAGGCAGGGGTTTGCATGTTTCACTATAGTATCCCAGTCCTAACATTCTTGGCGCTAAGGCTGCTAATAGAACCCCTTCCCCATGCTCTCCTTATTTTTACTTTCTGGAAAGAATCTCGCTTTGTGTTCCTGGCTGATCTGAAACTCACTATGCAGTTCAGGCTGCCATTAAATTTATGGTACCTACTGTAGTTGCTTCCTGAATGCTAGGATTATAGGCTTACACCACTAGTGTTGGCCTAACATTTCTCTATCACTTATAAACACATCGTTAAACTGACTGCTCAATTTTGTGTCTTCCAAAGGCTCTGGGTTGAAGGCTTCACTGCTAATCAGTGGTGCTATTGGCAGGGGCTGTAACTATTCAGAAGTGAGGTACAGTAGGAGGAAGTTAGAATTTGGGGTTGTGCCCTTGAAGGAGGTGTTGGGCCTGGCCTGGTTCCTTCATTTTTCTTCCTTTGCTTTGTGGTCACCATGGCTACCATATGTTTTCCACCCTGATGTTTCCACCACAGGCCCAAGCAACAGGGCCAACTGACTACTGATGGAAACTGCAGTCTCTCTCTCTCTCTCTCTCTCTCTCTCTCTCTCTCTCTCTCTCTGTCTCTCTCTCTGTCTGTCTCTCTCTCTCTCTCTCTCTCTCTCTGTCTCTGTCTCTCTGTCTCTCTGTCTCTCTCTCTCTATATATACACACACACACACACACACACACACACACACACACACACACACACACACTTTTCTTCCTTAGGAACTGATTATCTCAGGTATTTTGTCACAGTGACGGAAAGATGACCAACACCCTGAATGTCACACATTTTAGGTATTAATGAGTTAGGAAAATAGGTTGATTGATGCCTTGCTCTCCTGGGGGGCTTTAGCCTCCAAGTGACTCTGCTTATATTTTGTGGCTAGAAGAATTGCACAGTTCAGTTTAACTTCAAAGAAGGGAAGTGGTATCTCTTGTGCCTCCTATGAAGGAAAATGAATATTAATGATTACCTGAGATGAGTTATGATGAGGTAATAGTCTTTTTTTTTTTTTTTTTAAAAAAAAGGTTTATTTATTATGTGTTCTGCATGTATGCCTACATGCCAGAAGAGGGCACCAGATCTCTTACAGATTGTTGTGACCTACCATGCTGTTGCTGGGAATTGAATTCAGGACCTCTGGAAGAGCTGCCAATGCTCTTAACCTCTGAGCTATCTCTCCAGTTGCTATGATATTATATACTATAATTCAGGGGTGATATTCTTAATGGTTGGAAAAAATTAGAGATGTATAACAGAACAATCCCCAGTTCCTCCTTCCCTCCCTGATTTAGGGTTATGCTTGGCAGTTGCTGAAACTTTCTATGCACAAGATCTTTCTTTTAAAGATTTTTTCTTTAT
This sequence comes from Chionomys nivalis, assembly GCF_950005125.1. Taxonomy (NCBI): domain Eukaryota; kingdom Metazoa; phylum Chordata; class Mammalia; order Rodentia; family Cricetidae; genus Chionomys; species Chionomys nivalis. The sequence continues at coordinate 22,458,627 of NC_080090.1, read as the reverse complement.
TATGTATTCAGTGTTCTGTGTGCATGTGTGTGTATACCTGTAGGCCAGAAGAGGGTACCAGATCTCATTTAGACAGTTGTGAGTTACCATGTGATTGCTGGGAATTGAACTCAGGACTTCTAGAAGAGAAGCAAGTGCTCTTAACCTCTGAGCCAACTCTTCAGCCCCATGCACAAGATCTTTTTACAAAAAAAAAATTACCTAGCAAGGTGGTGGCAGTGCACAGCTTTAATTCTAGCACTCCAGAGGCAAAGGCAGGTGGATCTCTGTGAGTTCAAGGCCCATCTGGTCTACAAAAGTGATTTTTCAGGACAGTCAAGGCTACAGTCAGATACCCTGTTTCAGAAGAAGAAGGAGGAAGAAGAAGAAGAGGAAGACTTGGTCCTTTTGTGAAAACCTTGGTTTAGGTTTGTAAGGGAGGTTCACTGTAAATTCCATGTACTTTTGATGACCCAGAGAGGTAAGTTTGGATAAATCTCTTGGCCACAAATACACCAAATATGCTTTAAAAAAACCTCTGGAATATTGTTAGAATTGCAGAGTACAGAAAGATAATGAGAAAGCGAGTTGTCCTCCCCTCCCCCTACTCAGATTATCATGAAAATTCAAGATAGCAGGAGGTACCAATGTACATGAAGTGGAGGAAAGGTCTCGCCCAGAGATGGCGTTTTACAGATCTGGAGAAAGGAATAGGACTCAAGACTTAAAAGTTGGACTTATATAGGCTGGGAAGGAGTCTCAGAATCTAAATACGTCGCAGCAAAACATCTCTGATCAGGGATTTCTGAGTCTGAAACAATGCTTTGAGGACTTTGGCTGGGAGAAGGCATGCATTCTGTCTTGTGTGCACCAGCCTTTCCCCGCACAGCTGTCCAACTGCGTGGGCTGTTGCTCTCCCGAAAGGGAAGATAGGAAGGAAGTGCTGGTAGAGAGTGGAGCAAGAGGCAGTCCTGGGGGCTCCAGCCGAGCGAGAAGAAAGCTCACAGCTCTGCTAAGGTCCATGATCAGAGGCAGCTGGAGGGACAAGATGCACCAGAAAACACAGAGAACTGCTCATGAAAGTTAAGTCGAAAGGTGGGAGATGGGCAAGGAAGGCGAAGAAAAGGAGGAACTCAGCCAGACAGGAAGTCAGAGCTGGTCTCTTCCTCTTGTGTGGGTGTAGAAACACATTCTACAAGACATGCTTAGCAGCACACAGAGTCCAGGAATCCGTCAGTCCTGTTATGGGTTCTATAAGATAGAGAAACAAAAACATGAAAGTAGAATTTTCCAGAAGGTAGCTGCGTTGTGTAAAATCAATTTCCCTTATGGTTAACTGTGAATGTCCATCATTAAAGTGATTTAACCTGATGGCTTTTACCTGCTGATGATACTGAACTCTGGCCACATGTATGTGTCTTTAGGGACTCTGGGGAGGCACACTGAAAAGAACTAAAGGCAACATGGGCTTGTATGAGTTACTGTACCATTAAAATTTCAGTTTGTTCTGTTATCCTCAGAACTTTCAAACTGGCTATAATTTAAAAATCAGGCAATAAGGTACCCAGAAGTCATTGTGTGCATTTGAAAACATTTTGGTATTTTAATATGCCAACTCTCATAATATCAAAACTTCAGAATATAACTTGTTACTAAATCAAATTGAAGTCCATAAAGTATAATTGGAGTACAAATGTATAAGACAAGTTTATGTTTATCTTTATTTTAAAATCACATTTTTTTGTATGTGTGTGTATAATACATACTAACGCAAGTGAATTTATACATATATACCACAGCAAGTGACCTTCACATAGCAAGTGAAGGTCAGGTGACAACTTCAGGGTTCCTGGAGTCAAACTCAGGTCACCAGCCTTGGAGGCAGGGGTCTGTACCTGAAGAGATATCTCTCTAGATACTTAATTATTTTCAAATTATACAAGGCACTTTACTGGTACTTTTTTTTTGATATTTGGTACAAGTCTTTCACTCATCTTTTGTGTGTTTCTAACACGCACTCATTCATCCCATCTTTACTCCGTGTTGCTAATGCAGGGGATGGAACCTCCGTTCTGCATTTTTGGGGCTGTTTCTTTGCTGAAGCTGGGAGCAGCAAGTTTCCCATGTTAAAATTCTAAGAGGAGCCATGTTGTGAACTGCATGTTGTTTAGGGGCTCAGGTGTGGGTGCTCCAGGCTACCTGATGCCCTAGGTATTGTTTGAAGAAGCTCTATCTTATGAGACCTTCCATATGAGGTTGTTGCATTCCTCACCTTTAGCCTGAAGTTGAAATTCACCATAAGCAAGAAATAAACAACAATGAGCTAATTTGTAAGGATCGGGTGAAGTTTGGGGTGAATGTATGTTGTTGCTATGGGCCCAGGCCAGTCAAGGATCCTGATGTCTTAGCACCATGTGAGGCTGGCAAAGTCTTCTCCAGGTGAGGCTCAGAGAGTCTTTCTCAGGTTGAAGTGTAAATGTTGACAGTGTGCAGAAACAGCAGCTTTCAGCCTCACCCCTTTGTCTACAGCTTGAAGATTGCTCCCCCATAGACTGCTCCTATGGAGATTAGCAAAACCTGTCTCCTTGTTCAGCTGTATGTAACAGCCCTACTTCTTTGTTTATCTGTATGTAATAATTCGACATCCTTGGTCAATTGTATGCAAAAATTCTACCTCCCTGTTCAATTCTATATAACATGCTAAGCTTCAAGATTACTGATGCTTCTCCAGCGGAAAGCCCAGTCCATATAGTCTCAGGTTTTCCTCATTGCTCCCAGCCAGGGTCTTGGGACCTACGTCCTGCAAGGATGTGGTAGGCTAAGTCTTCTTTTTAAATGAGGAGTGAAAAGTTCAAGAGTTGGATACACACACACACACACGTGTGCACACACATACGCTCACACATACACACATGCATGTATGCACATACACATGCACACACACACACACACGGAGAAACACTTTTGTAGCTCTCATGAGAAATAGAGACTAAAAAGGAACAGCTGCTTGTTAAAAGCTTAGTCATGACAGGAAGTAGAGAGTGCTTTCTCTTCCGGTCTCTTTGGCAGAAGCAAGATGACGAAAGGAACGTCATCTTTCGGAAAGTGTTGCAACAAGACGCACACGTTGTGCCGCCGCTGTGGCTCTAAGGCCTACCACCTTCAGAAGTCTACCTGTGGCAAATGCGGCTACCCGGCCAAGCGCAAGAGAAAGTATAACTGGAGTGCCAAGGCCAAGAGACGAAACACTACCGGGACTGGGCGGATGCGGCACCTAAAAATTGTCTACCGAAGATTCAGACATGGATTCCGTGAAGGGACAACCCCTAAACCCAAGAGGGCAGCTGTTGCAGCATCCAGGTCATCATGAGGATTTCAATCTGTCATAAAATAAATGTTCTGGTTTTCAAAATTAAAAAAAAAAAAAAAAAAAAGCTTAGTCATGATGCTGAGGTTTGGGTATGATTTGCATGTGTCCCCCAAAGGTTCACCTTTCTTGAGCACAGTATGCTGAAAGGTGGTGGGGCCAGCTGAAGGAAGGGTCTAGTGGGAGGAGCTTAGATCATGTCTGGGAACTACACACAGAAGGGATTAAAGTACATCTCATTGACCAGGTGTGGTGACTTATGTCTGTAATTCCAGCACTTGGGAAGCTGAGACAGGAGGATCACTGTGGGCTTGATGTCTGGGCTACATAATGAATTCCAGAATATACAGAATAAAACTCTGTTGCAAAAACCCTATACAAAACAATAAACAACAGCAACTATGGAAAAACAGTACTTCTCACGGGACTTCTGAACTGTTACCAGAATGTGTCTGACTCTTGCGTAGTTCTCTGGCTTTCACGTCAATGATGTGATGATGTGATCACTTATTCCGATGAACTGCCTGCCATTGTGAGATCCTGACATTCAAATGGAACATAGACAGTACTGATATTTCTAGAAATAAAGACATTGCGTTTTCTCTTAGTGTTTGTATCACATATTTATTTGTTTAATTCTTTACAAACTGGCTGACGTCGCCTATAAAGCCAGGAGGCTCCTTTGTGAAAGATTCGTTTTTAACTGCCTGAATAATTTTTTTCTTTCAAGATGTACAGAAAAGGACTAGTATTGTTTAAAGAAAGGCCTGGTCTTTCCCCTTGGCTTTTAGGAGGTAATTTCCAAGCCTTGGAATATTGCTGACTAAAAGTATCTTCATTTAGCATGGCGTTGGACCATGACAGGTTGTCTGTGCCATCAAAGTGATTTACTGTGGAATGACTTGGTCCACTTAGCATCAGATTGACCTCTGAAAGGGTAGAGAGGAAAGCCAGCTGTGTGCATGATGAACCTGTTTGTGTGTGACCAAGGACAAAGAGTCTAGGCACACGGCTCACAAGCTTTCCTGGGGGCAGTACTATATATATTGACACACACTTTCTAGAGGTAATTTCTTGTTTTTTAAAGCAATCATTTCTATCATTTATTTTATGTTGCTTAATGACTTTAAAAATCAGTGACTTTATATTATTTGATCACATTGTTACTGAAAAGACATTTGGTTTAAGTTAACATTTTGGGGACAAATTTGAACATATGTACAATGTACTGTAACCATGTTTGGAGAAGTAAGCTCTGTCTGCTTAACTGTCTGCGGGCCAGACTCTGTTCATTGTCCCTTGGGGCCTCCCTTGGATCTTGTTCCTTTTTTACCTTTGTTTCATTTTTGCCTGTATTTTCATTTTAGCTACGAATCAGCTGAAAGAGGCTTTTAATGAGCTCATTGAGTTTTTCTCCCAAATTAGCAAACCTCAAGGTAGTCTTGGGGCTCCCCAGTCTGCAAAGTGTCTTGGAAGTGGGATTTACGAGGAGGACCCAACTCACTGAAAAATAGTGAAACATCATTTGGGAAAAGGAAGGTGAGAGTATAGAGCTGGAGGAGCCTTTGACCTCGTCTTGGCTGCCGATTTTCAAAGCCCTTGTTTGAGCCTCTGTCCCAGACTTCCAGAGCTCTGGGGAAGCCTCTGAGTTTACAGGAATTTTGTAGGGTCTTCAATCTTTATAGTAAAATGTCGAAACCACACAGAAGGTCCCCATCCCAGAAAGTGGCAAAGTAAGGTAAAACTAACGGTCATGAGGGGGAGAAACTGTGATGGAATAGTTCACCTCTGTATCTCACTGGGAATTTAAGTGCCTTCTTTAGGGAGCGTATTCATCCCTTCAACACCAAAGGCTTTTTTGGGACATGCAGATTGTTAACATTTTTGTCCTCTCATGGTAGAAAGAATGGAGAATGAGCAGGATTCTTGGAACCTGTGGGGTCCCCTACTCTGCTTTTAAAATAAGAACATTAATCCATAAGGAGAGCTCTGTTCTCAAAACTTGATCACTCCCCCAACACTCCACTTTCTAATACCAACATGCTGCTGACTAGATTTCAAGATATGAGTTAGAAGGATGGGACAAAAACATTCAGATTTACCTATTATTAACTTAAAAGATTAACATACAAAGTAGTGGGTTTATTATGGCATTTAAAATATTTATTTTAATTATTTTAAGTATATGAATGCTCTATCTGCAGAGGAGGGCATCAGATCCCACTAGAGATGGTTGTGAGTCACCTTGTAGTTGCTTGGGATTGAACTTAGGACCTTTGGAAGAGCTGCCAGTGCTCTTAACCGCTGGCCAATCTTTCATCTCCCTTATTATGCACTTTTATACATGTGTGCACCAGAGTTTTATATGCACACTCTCAGGGATAGCTATTAATTTGATCCTAAAAACTACCTTGGAGGACAGTCAAGTATTACTGATCTTTAAGAAAAAAATCCACGTATTTATTTATTTGTGTGTGCATGTGTGTGCTCATTTACATTTTGGGTCCTTGTGGAGGTCAGGGGTGGAGTCGATTCTCTTTTCATCATGTGGATCCTAGGGATCATGCTCAGGTCATCAGGCTTAAGGACAAGTACCTTAACCGATGGAGCCATCTCTCCCGCCCAAGTACTGTTGATCTTAGGACTCAGAGAGTAATTCGCTCAGCATCACACAGGTTCTTAAGTTGATTTGAAGTTCAAGGCCAGGTGATTGACTCCAAATTGATTGTCTTGTCCAGAGCATGCAAGAGTCTCGATGTCATCTTGCTCAGTTTTGGTCAGTCTAGCGATAGACCTTAGGATAAAGAGGATGGATTTGGAGGGAAACCACAAGTATTTGTTGCTAAGGGGAAAAGCAGAAGAAAGAGGCATGGACTCTAGGTATGGCCTTAAAGTAAAGTGTCCTTAGGAAGGTGGGGGTACCATTATTCCCATCCTTCCATGGAGTTCAAAGGGATCATCTGTCTGCTTTCTACAGGATGGAATCCAGCTGAGGATGGGTGGCCAACACAAATGGGCTCACATCCTCTCTTGGGGAAGGTTAAAGGAGAGTCACAATTTGCACATGCTGAACATTTGGTATCGTAGACGTCCTAGGCTGGTTAGATATTTCCCAGCAAACTCTAAACTTTATGTCTCTTCCTAAATCATCCCATGCATTCCTCTCCTTCAATCTCTTACTCAGGGGTCTTCTCAGATCACCCTACCTACAAATTCCTTCCCACTTCCGCTTCCCCAGTGTGTGTTGGTTTGGGGCAGTCTGGGATAATGGCTGTTTGTTTCTCTCCACACTGCAAGCAGGGTTGAGGATAAAGCACACAGGCCTGAGGCAGACCAAGGGCTATGGCTTTCTTTGCAGCTGGTTTTGTGAGTCACTGCATGCTCTGAGCACCCGCCCACTGGAGGCAGCTTAGCTTGTGGGAACGGTTAGACCCAGTCTAGGGACTGGGGCTTTCTCGGTGGCCTTGTCAGCTCACAGCAGAAGTGAACAGCCTTGAGTTGAGGAAATTGTGGCTGGACAGGCGCAGAGGTAGTTCTGCTCCATGCTCATGTCCTACTGACTGAGCTGCTGAGCCCATTAAATCTGAGCACCCGAAGAGGAGAGGCCTCTTCTGGCCCCCACTGGCCTGCTCTGTTCTCTGGGGCTGTGGGGATGCTGCGGGAAGCCGCCCTACTTGCACTCTTCCTGCTCCTCAGGGGTTACCAGGGTCACGGTAAGGATTCCTGGTTGGTGTGGGGTGGGGCTGGCAGGAACTCATGGGCGCATGTATGTGTCTGGGAGATCAGAACTCACAGTCCCTGGCTATGCTATCTACATAGTCACCTGGAATTCAGGGAGCAAGAGGGGGGACTGGAGGAGGTGGTCCAGGTCCTGTAGGCCATTGTGAAGCACACGGATTTTAGTCCGTGTGAAGTGTGGAAAGCCGGAGTGATGTGTACATTCAGGCTTCACGTCCAGTTTTCTCTGTCTGGGAACAGCTTCATCGCCAGTTGTGGGATTTCTCTTTTATCCTGTTTGTCCAAACACCACCTTGCCTTCCCCGCTGTGAACGCCGGCAATTCCTGATCTTTCTCTCTACATGATATTCTTGAATGTCCTATCTCCATTTTACATACCACAGTGCTTACGTTATTCTCTGTCGCACAGTGTCTACTTCAGCCCTACTAGAATGTAAGATCCTAGAGACCAAGGCTTTTAATCTTTATTTTTTCTTCATTGCTGCCTTCTCGGCATCCAGAATGGTCTCCGGCACAAGCAGAGCTTCAGTCCATATTTATTTCCGTGTTGCTCACACTCTCCTCTCTGTTCCCATCTGCCCCCCTGAATATGTTTTGAGCAGCTCTGTATTAAGCCAGATGATAGACATTGAGGATCATGTTGCATAAACCCTTGGCACATATGTGTAGGGGGCTACATGCTGTCAGCACAGTGCCACGACATGCCTGACAGAGCAGATGTTCAAAATGTTTGTTGAGTGAATAAGCACATATTTTTCTGGAATCATGGAGATGGACTAGGATGATAACTTGAGTCAGACACATAAAAACAGTTCATCTGGGGCCCTGAGTTCAGATTTTTGGCTGTCTGTTCTGAAGAAAAGGATGGGGCGGGAATTGTGAGTCCCTTGGACGCTTTGGGTCTGCGTGAGGATGGAGATAAAGGAAGAAAGGCTGAGATGGTGTCTCCCAGGGTGGATTGTGTTGGATCTTGCATTCCTTGGGGGACTGGCACTAGTTGTCACTGCTCTGGAAGGGACCTCAGGGAGGCTCTATCAGGTCAGAGTCTTTTTAACTCAATTTTACCCATCACCCCTCCTCTCAAACAAGGCATGAGTGGGGGAGGGGCTGGGTGTGGGAGAGATTTTGGCTCAGGGACCCAAAGGAGCTCTAGCTCTGCAGGAATCACTCTAGAGGCAGCCAGATGATGTATTTACCAACAAACGCTTATTAAACCGTGACGTATGTACAGAAATGTGCATGTCAGTCATCATATTCACTCCCAATCACTACCTACTCTCTTTTCCAGAAATATAAATAATATTCTAATTTCAAATCTCACAGGTTAGTTTTGCCTGGATGTAAGTAGAATTCCATGGTACGGGGGTTCCTGGCTTCTTAACATTTTTATGAGGTTTGGCTGCGTTATTACCTGCAGCTTATCCCTTTCAAGGCTGTGTGATATTTTCGTCTCATGTTTGCACCCTAATTTGTTCATTCTGTTATGGGTGGACATTTGGAGTTGTAAAACGGCATTCTAAAATCGCTGTGAGCCTTTCCAAACAGTAACAGCACATTTTCAGGGTCAGATCCCGGAGGTCAAGGGGATCAACTCATAGCAGGGGTGCTGCCGAGCTGTGCTGGAGCCAGGTAGTACACGATATTTCAAGTCGCTTCAGGGAGGGCAATTGGCTTTTTTTTTTCTTTGAGGTCCTGTAAACAGGAAATGAAATTGCAATGATGTGGAGCCCACAGAGCGAAAGGCCAAAGCCCAGGGGCCTGTGACTTTGTGACTTTTTTGACATTTGACATGAAATCTCTGTAGGAAGCCACTCTTGGGAGCTAAACAAAAGGCATTCGTGAATTAATTAAACAGATTCAGTATGGCTTTTCTATGTGCTGGGAATTAAGCAAAATTTTGCAAGGAAACAGTTGAAGCTGTGCTTTTATTTGCTATTGTTTGTTTGTTTGGTTGGTTTTTCAAGACAGGGTTTCTCTGTAACTTTGGAGCCTGGCCTGAAACTAGCTCTTGTAGACCAGGCTGGCCTCGAACTCACAGAGATCCACCTGCCTCTACCTCCTAAGTGCTGGGATTAAAGGCCAGTGCCACCACTGCCCAGTGGTTTTTTGTTTTTTTGATAGAATTTCATGTATCCCAAGTTGGCCTGGAACACAGAGCGTCGGTTGTTATTATTTTTTATGCGGGGTGCTCGGGAAGGAGAGACGAGACACGCGGAGTTGGGGAAGGAGAGACGAGACACTCAGGGTCCCACGTGGGTGAGCTTTAATGGGGGAGGGTAACAGACAAGGAGTGGGAGTAAAGAGACGGAAGGGGAAAAAAGGGAAGGGCGGGTTGGAACGCCCGTTTTTAAAGGGCTCTGGGCATTCTGGGAGAAAATGCATGGTTTTCCATTGTACCGCTGGGGTTCGTAGTCCACTGAGGCTGTATTTTCTGCGCATGCGTGGCCTTGTCTCCAAAAGAACAGCATCGGTCATGGGAGGCAAGGACCCTGCTTATTAAATTACACCCCCACCCTCAGATGCTGATCTTATCTTTGAGCAGTTTTACCCTTAAGCTTCTTTCAGACAGGAAAATAGCTGTGCACAATTCTAACTAGAAGGGAAGGCAGAAGATGCCCTGATGCTAAGAGTCAAGGGACATTTGAAAGACTCTGGGAAGATGATGGGTTCTTCCAGGTGGGGGTTACTCAGAAAACTGGATAACATGGACCAGCCTTGGCCCTGGAAATAGCCTAAATAAAAAAAAACAAAACAAAACACAGAGTTTGAAAGAGAAGCCTAAGGCAGCAGTTCTCTTGGAGAAACATAGATGAACTGGGAATAAGAGAGGGACACAGGCTAGGTCCGTTTTGACAGAAAGGGGAGAATCAGCTTGCTTGAGGAGAGGCTGTGGTCAGTCAGTATAGAGCTAAATGGAGAGAGAGAGGAAGAAGGACGTAGGCTGGGGCCTCTGCAAGGAACTCACTATTTTGTCTTGGCTGCTGCTGGCCCTGCCAAAAACTCTCTGTCTCTGTTCACTCTCCAGCATTTGACCTCATCTGCTATCTCTGCCCTAAGCCTGGTAACACAAGCCCCCCCCCCAAAGAAAGACCTCCTAGTCCCCCTCCCCCGCCCGCCCCACCTCCCTCCCCCCTCCGGAACTCAGGCTTCTCCCGGCTTCCTATAAACTGTAAGTCTAGGTTGGAGAAAGCTGAGCTGACTGATCCCTGGGGAGTGTCAGCGTGGGTGACTCCCCTGTTGCGTCAGAGCCCCTGGGCATTCTTTCTGCTTGCTGCTCACTTCCCCAAGCAGCGGTAGAGGTCATTAAATTTCCCGTCCTTCTTCTATAGACTTAATATTTTACCTCATCCGTTCTTAACCACCGGAAAAGAGCCCCCGAGGCTGTAAGCAGCAGCAACAGCAGGGGCTGTGGCGTCCCTGACCACCGGAACTGACTGCGGCCACTCCCTTCTGAACCGACAGTCGCTGTACTCTTCATCTCTGAGCATATAAGAACGTGTGAAGTTACGCTTTCTTTCCCTCATCTTTTCACATTAGCATTTCTTTTTCCCTCCCGTGTACTGTACACCTCCCCGGGATGGGGACTAAGGTCTTCTTTCTCTTACAGTTCTTGTCTTTCCACTAAATTTACTTGTGTGTCCCAGCTGTTCGGCCCCTCTAGGAAGTGCACACCAACTCAATTGCCTTTCTCCTCTCACTGACCATGGAGACCTGGTGGGATATATTGCTGATTGGTAGAGGTCGCAGTCTGCCATAAACCTAGCAACTTTTTCTCTAGACTCTGGCAATATGGGACCCCTTTTCTCCCCAGCAAGACTTCTGGCTCTCTTCCTGTTCTTATCTGGAGAATGTCCGTGAGCCTGGAGGACTGACCTTATCTGAAAGCTGTTTCAAAACTAGGTGCTGCCTTTAAAACCGGACGCCTGACTTATCTTTAGCTCAAACCCTGACAGATATCCCTGCTGGAAGGCTCCCTTGCTGCACGTATCAGGAGCCTTCTGATAGGCGTGCACCTCTTAATGCAAATTAGGGGATGCCCCCCGCAGCTGTCCCCAGCCTTTTTCCTCCTGAAATAAAGTGGAGTTGTAGCATTTAGTACAAGAAGGCCTCTCTGGAAAGCTGTGTGCCCCCTCGCCCCCCCCCCCCCCGACTCACAAGCCCTGGGATCCTGCTCCCTTCCCCCTTACGAAGATCCCCAAGATCTTCTCAAGGAAGAAAAGGAGCAAACCGCAAGCGACCTGCAGGAGAAAATTCACCAAAGAACAGATGTAGACTCATGGTCTCTAAGCTCAGCTGAGCCCTTAAAATCCTAGGAGTTCCTTTGCCCCTTTGAAAAACATTTTAATTTATTCTTTGAGACTTTTGTGCAATATATTTTGATCATTTTCTTTCTTTCCTCTCAACTCCTCCCAGGTTCACCCCTCACCTGCCTACTTACCCACTCAATTTCATGTTTTTCTCTCGAATAAAAACACATACACACACAGGAGTATTGGTCAACTACTCAAGTACGGGTCCTACCCTGGAGTGTGGTAGATATATCCAGTGTTACTTCATTGAAGAAAACTGATTTTCTGTTTCCCTCTCCCAGAAGCTATCAATTACACACACACACACACACACACACACACACACACACACACAAACCTTGAACTTCTGATTCCTCTAACGTCACCTCTTAAGTACTGGAATTATTAATGTGTGCCATCATGGCCAGGTTATGCGGTGCTGGGAGTACAACCCAGGGCTTCGTGGCAAATACTCTTCTAACTGGGCTACATCCTCAGCTTCTGGTTCCTCTTTTAAAAAAATCTTTTAACATTACATTTTATTGTGTGTGTTCTTGAGACATGGTGCTTAAGTGGAGATCAGAGGACATCTTTTGAGAGTTGATTCTTTCCTTCCACCCCGTGGTCCAGGAGACTGAACTCAGGTCGTGAGCTTTGGCAGCATATACCTACCTTTGTCCACTGAGTCATCTTGCTAGCCCCCTTATCTCCTCTTTTATTTATGGACAAAACCATATTAGGTATATAAATCCATTCAGCATTACAAAAAAATAAGAATAGTGGCATAATTAAGTGATTGCCCTCAGTACAGGGTAGCGTTAATAACAACTATAGCTCCCACGTTTTATTTTTAGGAACTAACAGAATACTCTGTTTTCTGTACGCTCCACACTTAATTGTGCCAGCAATTCCTGATCTTTCTCTCTACATGATATTCTCGATATTCTCGAATGTCCTATCTCCATTTTACATACCACAGTGCTTACGTTATTTTCTGTTGCACAGTGTCTACTTCAGCCCCACTAGAATGTAAGGTCCTAGAGACCAAAGCTTTAATCTTTTTTTTTTTTTTTTTTTTTTTTTTCCTCTGCTTCATTGCTGTGTTCTTGGGCACTGAATACTAAGCTAAGGGCTAACGTTAGGAAATCCAGTTTTGGAGCATCGCTGAGCACATAAAAGAAATCTGGCGCCCTCTTCTGGCCTCCATGGGTAACTGCATAATAATTTTTCTAATTCTGTGGAGAATGTCATTGATAGTTTGATAGAGCACACATTAATTATTTTTAGGAAGTAGTGCTATTTAACAATAAAGATTTTTCAAATCCAAGAACGTGGCATGTCTTTGTATTCTTTTGACCTTTTCAACTTCTATTATGCTTTCACAACTTCTATTATGCTTTCATAAATTTCATTAAGGAGATCCTTTAGTTTTATTTATTCATAGGATAATTTTGGTAGCCACTTAAAGACTGTTTTATGATAGAAGTGTGACTACTGTCTTTTCGATTCAATTTTCATGGAAAATTTTATCTTACTTCTTCATTTCTAGTTTATTAATTTCCATAGAGATAAGGTAAGTTTCCTTCTTTTGCTTTTCCTTTCCTTTCCTTTCCTTTCCTTTCCTTTCCTTTCCTTTCCTTTCCTTTCCTTTCCTTTCCTTTCCTTTCCTTTCCTTTCCTTTCCTTTCCTTTCCTTTCCTTTCCTTTCCTTCCTTCCTTCCTTCCTTCCTTGGAGAGAAGGTCTCATGTTAGGCTGACTTCAAACTTCTTACATAATAAATGGCAGTCTTGAACTCCTGATCCTCCAGCCACTACCCACAGAATGCTGGGATGCACAGTTTATGCAGTACTGGGGTGTAGAGACCGAGTGAAGTCTTGAGTGAATGTATGTTTGATATGAGCTGGCCATGTCAAGGACCAAGGCCTTGGACCCATGAGAATCTGGTAAAAGCCTCTGCCCTGGTCAGGTTGTATTGGTGAAGGCAGTCTATGACAACCTAGGTTGATGGTAACTGGGTCATGCTTGAGTTTCACAACCTCAAGGACCTATATTCTCAAGGATGAACAAGGGCTGTGCTACAACTGGGGATGATGCCAGAGTCCAGTTCTAGTGAGGTTCAGGTCCCAAAGAGGAGGTGTGGAGTCAGCAAGGGGAAGGAGCTAACAGGATCTAGGGGTGAATCAGGATGGCTGCCCATTTATTGAAAAAAAGTTACAACTTTATAATCACACAAAGGGTTGCATGAGAGAAAGGGGGCATGTGATCAGGGGTTGAGGAAACCAGCACCGAATCATGTGTTCTCAGAAGGGCCACAAGTTCTTCCCAGAGATAAGAATATCTTCTCTTTTAGAAAGCAGGAACTTTCAAGACCCCAAGAGAATGGGGCTTTTGTCTAAATGCCTGACCTTGGGAAAAGGACTTTTCTTGGGGAATCAGAAGTTCCATTATAGAATACTGCAGTATTTTGTGTGGTTTAGTTTATCCAAATAGCTAAAGCTTAAAGTGAGCAAAACAAAACTAGACAAACATTACTGTGAACCTGAGTAGACCTTAGGGATTTATAAATCTTGGTTATCAAATATACCTTATTTATCAAGCATATGTTACTGACCTAAATTTTCTGGCAGCTTGGTGTTAAGTTGTATAGGAGTAGGCAGAGTTATCACACTCTATAGTTCCATGGTGATTTTTTCCAAAGAATTATTTTATTTAGAGAGACTGCCATTTTATGTATTTTCAGCCTTCAAACCCACACAAAACTTCCCAAAGGAAAAAGCATAATAGTGAGAATCATTAAAAATGAAAGTAAAGGGTATTAGAGAATTGTGATCCCCACAGTCAAAATGCTGGAACTTTGTCAAGCGCCAGTGGTCACCATACAGTCCACACCAGGTGGTATCTGCTGAAACACTCGTCTGGTCCATTGGTCCCTAGGTCTTTCTGATGCAGGGTTTGTGTGTGTGTACTTTGTCCAGCTTGTGCAGTTTCTACTAAGTTCTGGTTACTCTGTGAAGGTCTGTCGGTGATCTCTAAGACAAGCCTTTTCCATCCCCCAGCAATTGGTATCTTATTTCCTGCCCAGCTACCTGATGTTGCAAGAGGAGAGGTGGAACATTCAGTCTCTTAGCCTAAGGTGGTTCTGGTAACTCAGTCTATGGTTATTGGCTCGGTAGGGGTTGTGAGGATCTGTAGCAAGGAAGTTTTACTGTGTCAGGTCCGATACAAGTTTCAAGCCTAGAGACTGAACTTAACCATTCACATTCCCAAGTTGGAGACACTGCTCTTTATGCTGGACTGGTTGGAGTTGGGGTGCTTCCATCATTTGCTGGATGAAGGTTCTATGATGACAATTAAGGTAGTCATCAATATGATTACAGGGGAAGGCCAGTTCAGGCACCCTGTTCACTATTGCTTAGGGTCTTAGCTGGGGTCATTGTGTGATTCCTGGGAAATTCCCTGGTGCCAGGTTTCTTGCTAGTCCCATATGGGCTCCCTCAACCAAGATATCACTTCCCTTGCTCTCCCATTCTGTCCATCCCCAATCTCAACCCTTCCTATCCCTCAAGTTCTCCTCCCCTTTCCCCTTCTGCCCTCCCTTCTCCCCCTACCCCTTCCCACTTTTCTCAGGAGATCTTATTTATTTCCCCTTCCCAGGGGAATACACGTATGTTTCTCTCAGGGTTCTCCTTGTTACCTAACTTCTCTGGAGTCATGGACTATACGCTGGTTATCCTTTGTATTATGTCTAATATCTACTTATGAATGAGCACATACTGTATTCATCTTTCTGGGTTTGGGTTACCTCACCCAGGATGTTTTTCCTAGTTCCTTTGATTTATCTGAAAATTTCAATGTTGTTGTTTTTTATTGTTGAGTAGTACTCCATTGTGTAACTGTACCACATTTTTTTTTAATCCATTCTTTGGTTGAGGGGCATCTAGGTTGTTTCCAGGTTCTGGCTATTACAAATAATGCTGCTATGAACATAGCTGAGCAAATGTCTTTGAAGTATGATTGAGCATCCTTTGGGTATATGCCGAAGAGTGGCATTGCTGGGTCCTGAGCTAGGTTGACTCCCAAATTTCTGAGAAACCGCCATACTGATTTCCAGAGTGGTTATATAAGTTTGCATTCCCACCAGCAATGGAGGAGTGTTCCCCTTACTCCGCATCTTCTCTAGAATAAACTATCATCGGTGTTTTTGATCTCAGTCATTCTGACTGGTGCAAGATAGAATGTCAGAGTCATTTTGATTTGCATTTCCCTGATGACTAAGGATATTGAGCAGTTCCTTAAGTGTCTTTCGACCATTTGAGATTCTTCTCTTGAGAATTCTCTGTGTAGCTCTCTACCCCATTTTTAAAAATTGGATTATTTGATATTTTGATGTCTGATTTCTTGAATTCTTTATATATTTTGGAGATTAGTCCTCTGTCCGATGTGATTGAAACAGCTTACCTGAGCTAATGGGAGCTCACTGACTCTGGACTGACAGCAGAGGGAACAGGCCTAGAACCAAACTAGACCCTCTGAATGTGGGTGACCGTTGTATGACTGGGGCAGTCTGTGGAGCCACTCACAGTGGGATCAGGATTTATTCCTGCTACTTGAATTGGCTTTTTGGAGCCCATTCTCTTTGGAGGGATACTTTGCTCAGCCTAGATATACTGGGGAGGGCCTTAGTCTTGCCTCAAAGCAATGTGCTAGACTTTGTTGACTCCCCACAGGAAGCCTTACCCTCTCTAAGGACTGAATGAGGGGTGGGGTGAGGGAGGAGGTAGAGGGAGCAAGAGCAGGGGAGGGAGTGGGAACTGGGATTGGTATGTAAAATGAGAAAAGTTTGTCTTTTAAAAAATATATAAATTTTGAAAAAGAGTGCATACTGCTCTTCTAGAGGACCCGAATTCAGTGCTTAGCATTCCTGTAGGACAGCTCGCAGCTGTCTATAAACACCAAGTCTAGGGGACCCGAGGCCCTATTCTGGCTTCCTGAGTACTGCCCCCACAGGCACAAACCCACATACAGACACACATGCATATACATATTTAAAAAATAAAAATGAATCTTCAAAAATGATTTTAGCTGTTATTTTTGGTCTGTGAGTTTCTCCCAACTAGAGGGCAGAGCTTGGGAACAAGTAGAAACAGTTGGGGCTCTGGGCTCCTCACATTTCCTCTCAGATCCTTAGCTTAAGGAAGTTACAGGCAACTGCCCACACTGCTCAGGTCTCATACTCTTTCAGTCACCTTCAGACCATGTTCTCTTTCTTAGGCTGCTCAGATTCTACTGAAGATGTGGCCGCTGTCTCAAGAAATCCTCTCTGGCTGCGGCCTTCCAACATACAGACAAAAAATGTTTCCATTATTCGGTGGAAGATGAAACTGCAGAACTCAATTTCTAAGATCCTGATTTCTTATCACTATAACAAAAAACCAACTGAGATTTCTAATGCTCACAATAATACATATGATTTTAACCCCTCCGATTTTGCTCTTGGCATCAAGTCAGCTAAGCTGGAAGACAGTGGTTGTTACGAGCTGGAGATCTCCAATGATTCTGGAGGAATTTGCACTAATAAATTCTGGATACTTATACTTGGTGAGTTTTTTGCACTGCTCACTCTGCCTCTCTGATTCTTGTAGGACTTGTATTTCCAGAACCCTCTGACCAGAATCTCTGCTTCCAGATCGTGTTGAGAACCCTGACTTGCAGGGCGAGTGGAAGACCCAGGCTGATGGGATGTGTCAACTGTCTCTGTACTGCTCTGTGTCCAAGGATGACAATGTGAGCTTTGCTTTGTACAGAGGGAGCAAGCTGATCTCAACACAAAGGAACTTTACCTACCTGGAGAACCAGACTGACACCAGCAGCCTGCACACATATACTTGCAATGTTAGCAACAAAGTCAGCTGGGCAAGCGACACACGGAACTTCACCCAGGACTGTCAGAGTGTCCCTGAAAGTAAGTGGGGCACTTTGGCTCACAGCAGGAATTCCACATCCAGACTCACAGGAGACCTGGGTATCTGGTCTCATGGCCTTCTGGTCCAGTGCTTTGGCTCCTTCCTTAGCAGGTACCCAGCCCCTCAGAGGCACAAGCCTGTCTTAGCCTGGGAGAATTTGTATCTTCCTCTTCTAGTGGAAATAGTACCACAGTTTTCCCTTCTAATGTGGAATATGTAGTTGTTTAGTGTCTTTTGAGATTCCCTGAATATTAGTTTTCTAATTTGAGAGATTAGAGAACCAATTTCTCCAAAGTGATGTCTTAGCTCAAGCTGGAGCGTTTTCTGGGAGGTAATATCACTATACCACAGTAACCTTGTCAGTTGGGACAGCAAAAATGTCAAGTACCTAGAAGAGTTCTGCATTTATTGCTTATCCTGAATTACCGGAGTTAAGGTTATATCACATTTTATTAGATAAAGGCTTAGTGTGTTGTCAGCATGGGCAATTGTAAGTAAAACAATCCAGTTCAAACCCAACTCAACCAACCCAACCATACACAACCACCCTACCCTACACAAGCAGCCCAACCCTACACAAGCCACCCAACCCTACACAACCAACCAAACCCCACCCAACCCAACCAACCCAACCCTATACAACCCACCAACCCTACACAACCCACACAATAAAACTCACACAACCCTATACAACCCACCTAACCCAACCCTACACAACCCACCCAACCCAACCCCACCCCACCCAACCCAACCCAACTCTATACAACCCACCAACCCAACACAACCCACCGAATGAAACCCACACAACCCTACACAGCCCACCTAACCTAACCCAACCCAACCCAACCCAATACAACCCATCCAACCAAACCTAACCCACCCAACACAATTTGCACAACCCTATGCAACCCACCCAACCCACCCAACACTATACAACCTAACCAACCCATCCAATCCTACACAACCCACTCAACCCAACCCAACCCTCCACCGCCCACCCAATCAATTCAATCCTACAAAATCCATTCAACATAACACAAACCTACATAGCCCACCCACTCCACCCAACCCTATATAGCCCACCAAACCCAATGCACCCAACGCAACCCACCTAATGCATCCAACCCAGCCTACCCAACTCACCAAACCCCACCCAAATCACCAAATCTAATTGAACCCAACTCATTGCAACCAACCCAACCCATCCCAGATAATCCAACCCTTCACAACCCACCCAAAGTGCCCATTCCATCCCACACCTTCCCAACCCATCCAACCCAAACAACCAATTTAAACCTACACAACCTCTACCACTCTGACCTGACCCAACCAATCCAACCCAACCCTCAGAGTCTCTATTCTTAAATTTGCAGAAGGAAATATGTGCAGTGCCTTATTTTGGGTTCAGGTTTATACAGTTTATTCAGGTTTATTCAGTGCTAAGTTTAAGTTCATGGAATGTATTTTCTTATCTTGGGGTCAGGAACATCTCTTCCTTTTCAGAGGAGGAAAACACTGAAAGAGCAGAAGGAATAGGTCCTCAGAACCTTTTCCTGAAGCACCGCTTGCGTTCCCACAGGCCTGGACCTGAAGTATTCCACATTTGAGCCTGGATTCTAGATTTAGGCATGAGGGCCACTGATTGGCATTGCTGTGGGTGGAGTTGTCAAGGAAATACAGCCCCCACCATGACAGTGTCCTGTATCAATATTCTCTATTCAGTGGCCTGTGCCTCTGAGGACCCTTCAGTGGGAGATCCTGAGTGAGTGCGGAGATCCCAAATCTTTAGCAAGTAGTCTTAGGAAAAAATGCCCAATTTTTTTGCCTCCAGAAACATACTGCTGGGGGAATAGGGAGTCACTGCAGTAGGAATCCCAAGCTAGGAAGCCCTCCATGAAACTAGATCTAAACTGTACTAATTCAAAGCACAGATAATGAAGTAGAAAATGGAAATCATAAACTAACGTATAGAATCTCTCTGCCAGTAAGTTTGTGTGAATTCGACGCCAGCCTGGTCTACAAGAGCTGGTTCCAGGACAGGCTCCAAAATTGCAAAGAAATCCTGTCTTGAAAAACAAAAACAAAACAAAACATAAAGCTACACAGAAGAGAAAGGAGCTCAAGTCTCTGTTGGGACTTGACTATGCAGAGTTCAAAGGAGATGACTCTGGTCGCTTACAACTGCCCATTTGGCTCTGTTTCCATGTCAACAAGAGCCTGCCTCTGCTGAGAGGGTTAGAGGAGATGGCCCTGACAGACCGCTGCTCCTTAAATCCTCTGCCTTCTATCAAGAAAAGCACAGTTCTGCCAGGTAGCCAGGGTGACTGTGGTTAACAGTTGCCCTGGAAAAGCAGCTCTGGCCATTGTTGAGATAACTGAAAGAATCTTTTTTATTGTGAAAAAAAGACAGAAATTTGCAGTTTCTGTCTCTGCAAAACACGTGTAACTGCTCAAAGTTTCTGGAACTCTAAAAGAGATTTTCAGATGAAAGCCTGTGTAAAATTACAATGTTTTAGTTAGAACCTATGCAAAATGTAAAGATTCTGTGCTCGTAGACAGTTCCCCTTTGTACATTAGCCAGAACTGGCCCCACCCTATTATATAAGAATTTTTCCTTAAAAAAAACAGGAAAAAAGAAAAGAAGAAAAAAGAAACTTACAGCCAAATGGGGGCAATAAAACTGAATTATTCATGGGCAGAAAAACAGCGGGCATGAGGTAAAGTGTAGTAACAGGGACACTGGTTCGGGGGTCTATACCATCACTGTTCTGTCATGTGTTTACTGGGATCTGTTTCTATTTTTCAGTTGGCTAAATGGGAGTGACAATAAGAGGTGCCTTACAGGATTGCTGCTAAGATCAAGAGACATGTCTATGAAAAGCTCGTTAGTGGACACCTGTAACACGAAATTCTTTCCCATTCTCTTCTTGTTGGTTGGATTACATAACAGTCCATGTATAATACAAATGATAAATGTAGAAGGTCAAAAGATTAAGAGCAGTGAGGGTGGAAGAACCAGGAAGGAGAAATGGAAGGTTTGTAGTAGTAGGTGTGTAGTGAGTATTTGCTGTGTTGAAAAGAGTATATAGATGTAACTGTTGCTATGCAAGATGTTTATGGGTACTAAATCATGTAATTAGCCTCTAGAAGGAGAAAACATTATCTCCTTCTTTCAGGTAAGAAAATTACCTCAGTGAGGTAAGTAGGTAGTGCAAGTCATCTGGACCAGTCTGTCACCCAACTGAGGAGGGACAACAGAGTGATGAACTCATAGGATGCAAGGAGACTGGTCCCATGAGAGAGGACAGTGAGCTTGGGGATAGTTCTTGAAGCTGATATATGGGGAAGTGAGGGCTCAGTCCTTCTACCTTCTGTGTCCCTCAGAATTCACACTTCTGCCCCTTGTGGTGATCATCGTTATTCTAGTCCTACTATTTCTCGGTGCCGTCACTTGCTTCTGCGTATGGAATAAGAAGAGGAAGCAGTCACGTGAGTAGAAGATCCCAGAAGGGGCACTGGGGCTTGAAGCATCAGGACCAGTGGGTAGAGACCCTGTGCCCATGGGCTATACTCTACACACGGCTTCTCCTTTCCTGGGAGAGGTGTTGGGGTTTGTGTGAATATGGGTGGGAGAGGACAACCGATGCTGCAACCTCCTGTTCACACTAGCTGTGCTGGCTTCAGGATGTTTACAGCATGGTCCCCAATGTACTGGTTTATCTAAGGTGCCTGGCTTCGTTGGTGACTTCCCAGCATGGTGGAGGATGTTTGGCAAGGGAGGGGTCATTGTTCTACTGTGCTCTTTAGGTATCCTAGCAAGAACATTAACCCGCCTGATTTCTAGAGCCACTCTTAAGATCTTTACCATCCGTGGTAGAAGCCTGGACAGGAAACTTTCATAATGTTTCTGAAGTTCTGATCTTTATTTTTCTCCTTACACAGAGTCTGATCCTAAGGAATTTTTAACAATATATGAAGATGTCAAGAACCCGCAAGTCAGGAGGAATCAAGAAGGACATCCTGGGGACTCAGAATCTCTTTCAGTTGTCCAGGAAAATGGAAGGGAACAAAGAGAAGCGAACGGGTGTCTTTTCGAGGTGATCTTCAGCCCTCTTCCATTTTTTTTTTCTCTACCAGTTTCCTGGCTCTGACCAAAGAGATGAAGGGGAAAAGAAATGGTGCAGAGAAAATGAAAACAGGGCAAAAGGGGCATCACAGGCTGTCCTGTACCTGCTAAGAAGGGGCATAAATCAGCAGAAATCCATAGCAGAGGGCAGGTTGTGGCTAATACTGCCTTCCCAGACTGCATTCTGGCATCATTCTCATTTTGACTCAGTCTTGCCAGCTGAATGCCAGGATGAGTGTGACCTTCATATTTCTATTTCCTGGCCATATTTCTGAGATCGGAAGTTAAGAGCTCTCTGTTGTGGTTCTCTTAATCCCTGCCCAGACTGGTGAGCATGAGCAGCCAGACTGAAAGAGTTTTGCAGATTCCTCAGTCGTCTGTGTTCAAAGACAGTTGAGTAGAAGCCCAAGCATGGCTAAAGTAGCAGAGAAGGCAATCAGTTCAGTACAGAGTAGGCAAACCCAAAGGCTTACCTATGAAGATCCCTCTCTTCCAAGCTCTCTTCAGGACCTAGATCTTCTAGTCAATTAGGAGAAGAAACCTCCAGAGGGCCTTCAGGTGCTCTCAGTACTGTTTGCAGAATATGGTGACAGGCTTTGGGGAAAGGTGCAGAACAGCCAGCTAGTGCTGGTGGGAAGGGTGGTAGGAGAAGAGAGGAAGGGCTTTCTTCCCACCCCCATGTCTTTTGCTAAGCAGAGAGAGACACATGGGTTCATCTCTTATGTCACAGAACAGCTTTTTTCAAGTCTGTTTCTGAGCTTGCTGAGAGAAGCTCCCTTTGCCTTTGTCTTTGTCCTAGCAGTGAACTACTGGACTGTGGGAACTAAAAAGAAGATGGATTTTCCCACTGCTATTAGTTCTTATGGCACATGTATCTACCTGTAGCCATCTGATGCCCAAATGCTTATAAAATTATCCTCTCCATCACCCTGAATGAAGATGACATTAGACTAGGTAAAATAAGAGGACCACAGGCAGAAATATTATTTAGAACAAAAGAGGCCTCTTGGGGACTCAGGCTGTTGACCACCTTTTGACTTGAGGTTCCTCCCTGCCTGACCTCAGCCTGGCCTGGTGTTTTTTCACTACTCAGGGGTTTGGCTTGAAAGCCTCCATCCCAAGTTTCATGTGGCCTCCCTTTGAGTCACAGATTCAACCTTTCCGGAGAAAATTCACATGGGTCTGGACAGAAGAGAAAAGCAACAAACTCCTGTTGACTTTCTTTTTTTAAAATTTATTTATTTATTATTTATACAGTGTTCTGCCTGCATGCCAGAAGAGGGAACCAGATCAAATTACAGATGGTTGTGAGCCACCATATGGTTGCTAGGAATTGAACTCAGGACCTCTGGAAGAGCAGCCAGTGCTCTTAACCTCTGAGCCATCTCCCCAGTCCTCCTGTTGATTTTCTAACTGCCAAGATGGCTGGTGTTTCTCTGTGTCTCAACCTCCTGCTTCTGGAGAGCTCACCTACTGAACTCTCATAGCCTTCCTGACCCCATGAGAACCCCACTTGGCACTGTGTTATTGGAGACATGCAAGATGGAATATTTCCATCTCTAATTGCCTGTAGAGCAGGCATGAAGGGAGGAAAAGAAGGAAGGAGTGTGTGCTCTCTGGCCTTGTCGAGACAAGGCTTTCATTCAGCATTATAACATCTCTGGGGTTGGATCGAGGCCCAGGGTAAGCCAACCATGAGGCCTGGATCTGAAGAGTAGCCTTATGACTGCCACATCTTTAAAATGCTTGGACCCTCTGAATTTCAATGCCTTGAAGAAGAAAGGTTCAGGTCACAGATTTGCAGAGAGCTCTTCCCACTGTCAGTGGTTGTGTTGGTATAAAAGCCAGCAAAGGTGAGAAGGGAGTTTACATTATTGACGGGAAGAAAGAGACAGGAAACCTGTTGTGTTGTTGACTCCTGGGTGGTTCCTTGCTGCTTGTCCACAGCAAATCACTGTTCTTCACCTCTCTCCTCATCCTGGGATGTTTGATAATGAGTCTTTTCCAGTTTTGCACCTCTCTCCCTCTGGAGACCCCTTATTTGTGATGTCTACTGATCAACCCCAGCTTAGATAGACTATTATATAATCCCTTTACTCTTCTATGCAGGAGCAGACACTGGAGCAGAAACCCCCTGGAGATGGAGGTACTATCTACTCTATGATTCAATACAAGGTACCCTCTAACCTTTCTAATCCATCCTGTTCCAGCATATGGGACTTCCCAAGCCTTACTT
The DNA here is from genome assembly GCF_950005125.1 of Chionomys nivalis. Taxonomy (NCBI): domain Eukaryota; kingdom Metazoa; phylum Chordata; class Mammalia; order Rodentia; family Cricetidae; genus Chionomys; species Chionomys nivalis. The sequence continues at coordinate 22,434,929 of NC_080090.1, read as the reverse complement.
AAAACATACTACTGAAGGAGAATGGGACATTGGTGTTTCTTGGGGGACAGAAGTCAGCCACCAGTGCTCTCACAAATTGTTTGAAATGATCAGCATCCTCAGAGTATCTTGACAGTGATATTCACTTGTTCACATATAGCAGAAATTTAGACAAGGCTGTCTGTGGGAGAATGAGCTTTGTTACAGGGTCCAGCTTATGTTTTTCCTCTGATACGAAGAACTGGAGTTCTTGTACTGATTATCCTAATGGTACCATTAATCATTATCTCCCTTAAGGAAAGAACAGATGTGTATTGATCTTAAAAAAAATATTATTTAGAGTTAGCAACAATGGACATTTTCTTAATAAATCTCTCTTGGCAGTGTTATGAAGTTTACAAATGAGGAATCTAAGACTTGGGTTAAATGATGTGTAAAAGGCCCCATAGATTAGTTGTAAGAAAGTTGAGCCAAACGGTTTCCCAATTTCCATCCTACCTCTTCATGCCAAGCCTTTAACTCCAGACAATATAGATGTTCATGCATGAATTACTAAGACATTTTCTATTATTAGCAAATAATATGACTTCATTGATAACCAGGGTCAGATGTTCTCTTCCAAGGGAAAATACTTGGTGATGGATAGTAGTGAAGTTTCTGATGAAAGCCTTCTCTTCCTATTATCTCCCTTTCTTCTCTCCTCTTCTCTCCCCTTTACTTTCTGAGGACCAAGTCTGGGAACAGCAACATCCTCAGCTTGTTGACAAAGTTGTATCACAAAGAAATTCATCCTGAGAGTGAATGATACCTGCCAGCTCACTGGTTTTAGCCACACTGGGCTTGAGAGAGAACAGCTTGAACAAACCCAAGGAAGAATTCCTCTTAAACAGGATGCTGAGTGAAAATGAGATTCCTCTCCTGGATTATCTTACCAGGGAAATGGTTCTCTGCCCCATGAACACGCATTTTAGGTCTAGAGAAGGAAGGTGTGACCAAAACGAGCCATTGAACTACTAAGGAAACTATGGAAAATTTTGGGCTTGAATTCTGCATCTATTGTGTACTGAGGTCTTCTTCTTCTTCTTCTTCTTCTTCTTCTTCTTCTTCTTCTTCTTCTTCTTCTTCTTCTTCTTCTTCTTCTCTCTTCCTTTCATTCTTCGCAGTCTGTGACCTTGTATATGGCAGAAGGAACAGTCCTATTTTTTTTTTCAAATTTAACATAAGAGTTAGGAAACAAAGAATACAGATAAAATAAGTGCACAGCAAATGGTGATTGTTACTAACAGTAAGAGTGGAACTAATGTCAGGCCCTACCCCTCAGCTGCTCCAGACTTCTCTTTGATTAACCAAGCTTACATTTAGGCAGAGTTGAGGTAAAGGGTTATGCTGGATCTTTATTTATGAAATACTTTTTATTTTTTCTCATTAGCCTTCTGATTCCACATCACATGAAAAATGTACACTTTATTCAGCAATCCAGCCTTCCAGGAAGGTGAGGAGTCTATTCCTCTGGAGGGTTTCATTGAACAAATTTGTGACCTGAACATGTGTACTATAGTGTGTTGCAGAGCATGTGCGTATACCCCAAGTGAGCTGTGTTCTGTATAACTAAGTAGCTTCTGTTAAATGATCATATCTAAATGTTTAGAGATTAACAAGGAGAAATGCTTTTCAGTTCTTCCTATGGGGGGGGGGGGAAACAGTTCTGAGATGCAGAGAACAGTGAATTGTAGGATTTTCTTAGACTTTTTATGGCAGGTAAAGGGCAGGGACAGAAGTCAGGATGGAAGACATGTCTGGAAACACAGAGCAGTGAGTTTTGGGGCTCACACTCATCCATTTGACAGGCGTGGGAGGGAGCAGGAAGAGTGACGCTCTCATGGATGGAATCACAGAGTAGAGCTACAAACTATGACTCAGCAGAATGGGGAACTGGAATCCCACAAAACTGGGAATCTGTGCAGGGACTGTGGTTTGAAAGTGTTTAGGCCAAGTTTGCAAATTTCATTCATTTTCTTCTAAACCAATCAGTCATCCGATCCACTTGAATTTCACTGTGAGACATTTATTTTTTAATTACATGCTGTGATATATGCACATATAAATGCTCATAGGCACTGTGGCATGGATGGTATTATATTCTAAAAATTTTGGGCTGATGAGATTGGTCAGGTACATAGGAGCACCTGCTGTGCAGGCCCAATGGCCTGAGTGTGAGCTCCAGAACCATGGTGGAAAGACAGAACTGATTCCTGAGAAGGTGTCCTCTGACCTCCTCATGCACATTGCTGCACACATGCCCAATCAGACACCATATACACAATAATAAAAAATTTACATACAGCTGAAAGCATAGCTAATGATTCATAAACCCACTGTGTTCATGATATGTGTTAAGGTTAGCACACATGTATTTGCTAGAGTTGTTTACATTATGGGAGGGTGTATTAAAATGATACACAGGTTCAAGTGGTATTACATTAGGATTGCCTGAAGGATGTGTGTTTGTATTTGTGAACACTAGGATTGTGTGATTGTGGATTTGGGAGCTGCGTGGGTACGGAAACTAAATTCTGACTTATTTCAGGAGGACATATCATAGGCCAGAATGCGTTGTGTTTCTCTGGGTACCATTAGGCATCACTTGTTGACTCCTGACTGAAGGGCTTTCTCTTTGGGATCTTGCATGTGAGACAGGAGCAGAGCATCTCTCATCTTAAACTTAAACCTTCTTACCCCTTAATTTCTAGTCTGGATCCAAGAAGAGGAACCAGAACTGTCCCTCAAGTTACACTGTGTATGATGAGGTAAGATTCTGGAACTCTCCTTCACAGTGGGTTTAGTGTCTGTGTACTCCCAAGACCCAGTCAAGAGGATATATTTATAACAAGGTCATCCATACAGCCCCAGGGTTGCTGAAATTTTAGGGATCCCAGAAGACCAAATATCTAGCTCAAAGTCATATTATGTGTTCAAAGTTGGGAGGCTTGAGGTCTAACTTAGGACTGTCTCCAAGCTAGTTCCCTAGCTATATGTTAATGTTAATAGATGTATGTGGGACATACAACGGAGGGTCAGAAAGGGGAAAATAAATGACTCCAAATCATTTTCTAAAATTAGGAAGTTATTGGGAACTACTTCAGAATGTGGGTGATCTCAGACTTCTGCAGAGGACATTGCTCAAAAGCGACACTGAGTCTGGTAGCTAACTGATGCCCATTAGGGCTATATGGAAGGAGGGAAGAGAGACATAACATTTATTAAGGTTTTTTTTTTTTATATAACTTAAAAGGTAAATTGCCAGTGCCTGCACACAAAGTACCTCATTTAATCTTCACAAAATGCTATAATGTAGGAATAGTATAACCATGGCCTTCATTTGCTCTACCCAGTGCTTGGGATAACCCAGGGCCTTGGGTGTACTGTACCATGGAGTTACAGCCCCACTTCCCATGCTTGTAGTTTATATCCAGAAAAAATAAGGCACAGAGAACACGCTAAGTATTAGCCTCAGAACTAAAACACCCAGGTCTAATAGAAATGTCGTTAGTCACAAGGGAGAGGCTATGTGGTTGCTTGTGAGGATTCTTAGCTCTACAGTGGTAAACTAGCCTCAAAGCCAACTTGACAGTTCAGAATTGCAGAGGAGACTGTATGGGCCAAGGCAAGTTGGTGGCCACAAAGAAGCATGGAGTAGCTAAAAAAGAACCAGCACTGAGCATAAGGATGGATTCAAGTCCTGCTTTCACTCACACTTATCACTGGCCTTGAGGAATGTGTTAAGCGACTCTGATCTTTTCTTTTCTTTAATTAGTCTAGTTTGGAGATAGTAGTTCACATCCTACAAGATTATTTTAAGGATAGTCCAGGGTGAAGGTTTAAAGTGTCTCCCTTTCTCCTACAGGTTGGAAGTCAATGCCTCAACCCCCGCAACCCTGCCAGACTGAGCCGCAGAGAACTAGAGAACTTTGATGTTTATTCCTAGTTGTTGCAAGTGTTCTCATCCTGTGTTACACATCAGCATTGACTTTGGAAGGGAGCACAGCAGAAGATGATGATGCCGTATGAGTTATGGAACAGTTCCTGGGCTGAAAGAATGTAGACACTTATTCATGGTTTATATTCGATCTTATTTTTTAAAAAGAATTTAGACAAGATTTGACATGGCCCAGAATAATCTGAATTTGCTAATGAGCCAAAAATAATCTTAAACTTTTGACCTCCTTGCCTACACTTCCCAAATTCTTGGATCACAGAGGCATGTACTACTATATAAGGCTTGGAAACAATTTTTAACTGCTACTGTAAGATTAAGGTTGTTAAAAAATCTCTCAAGCTTACAGACCAGACAAGAATGGGTAGAGAGATTGTATTGGTCATACTCTGAGAGGTTGTAATCCATACAGTGTTGTAGAAATGTGGTGTAGATGGAGATTCCCTTCTTGTGGTTCTCTAAGTTATTATCCCCTACCCTGATACCATTAATATGGAATGCCTGCATTCTAGACCCTTCCTCTGCCCACAATGTGAAGAAGCCCAGCTACTCATTGAGGCTGTGCTACCTGACTGTGAGCTAACTATCGCTTTTCCCAGGGAAGTTGGAGTCTTGACTTCACTCAAATTTGGGGAACCCCTGATCATCCCACATCTTTACTTCAAGCCAGTTGTTCACAAGGGATAGGGGGAAGAACTGAGAGTAGATGGTGCAATTCCAGCAGGTTTCTGGACAGAAGAATCACCCAGAGCATATGCCATCCTGATAATAGGTGGGTAAGGTCAGTGATGCTCCCAGTGTGATAGTTTGTTTACAGTTCTATTGCTAGAAATTCAGAGTCCTGAAGAGTGCTCCCTGTGATAGATTTGGAGGGAGGGCTCTGACCATAGGTATCCAAGTTCAGAGTCCTGAGAAGTGCTCCCAATGATATACCCTAAAAGGAGGGCTCAAATAATTGATTGCTGAAGATGTGGCATTGGGTACCACATGCCATGCTATTCATCTTCAGGTTGTCTCCTTCAAAAATGCTGGGAGAACAGGCCTGAAGGACTGAATGAGCTCAGGAAAGCAACAAGTAAGAACTAAGAGAGGACTTAGTCAGATCTCCAACAAGGGGCTCAACTCAGAGTTTAGTTATTTTTCTCTTTCCTCTGCTGAAATTAAAGGCACACACCACCATGCCTGGGTCAGAGTCTTGTTCTTCAAGAGTCTCACCATGTACTTATCATGGGAGTTTGACATGAAAATTTGGTCTTACACAGGCAATGTCAATCTTTTGACTGAATTAAACTGATGAACTTCTTAACACTCAGCATGTGTTGGTCATTGATTAAAATACATTAGAATGTCTGTTTAAATTCTGCCAGAGATGGGGTTGACTTTCTGGCTAGCTGACAGTCTTGTTCACACAGAGATCGTAGAAAGTCAGAAGCTTGGGTCTATTCAACCTCATGAAAGACAGACAAGCCATGGGCTTGCTTGTGCTTTACCTGATCCTTCTTTCCTGAATATGCCTAGCAGGCTGGCTTCCCCTTAGACAGAAGCACAGATATAGCATGCCATAAAGCAAGTGCCAAAGGAGGAATATATTTTAAAAGAGTCTGTGTTCTGGAGGCAGATATTGGGAGTCAAGTCAAGGAGTTTGATGAACAGAGACAGTAAGAAATAACGGAGAAAATGCTCAGTGTTTAAGAGCACTTGCTGATCTTCTAGAAGACCCAGCTTCAGTTCCCAGCACCATATCAGATAGTTCACAACAGCCTATAATTCCTGCTCCAGATGATCCAACACTCTCTTTGGCCTCCACAGGTACTAAATGCATGTGGTGTGCATACATACATGATGTGGGATAATGCTCTTGTACCCTGTAAAGATTTGTCATTTGTATTGGCTTAATGAAACACTGATTGGCCAGTAACCAGGCAGGAAATATAGGCAGGGTGACCAGACGACTAAAATTCTGGAAAGGAAAGGCTCAGTCTACAGTCACCGGTCAAATACAGAGGAAGCAATATGAGAGTGCTGTACTGAATAAGGTACTAAGCCACATGGCTAAACATAGATAAGAATTATTGGTTAATTTAAGTTATAAGAGCTAGTTAACAATAAGTCTGAGCTAATAGATCAACCAGTTTATAATTAACATAAGCCTCTGTGTGTTTCTTTGGGACTGAATGGTTGTCGGACAGAAACATCCATCTACATATACCTGCAAGCAAAATGCTCATACATATAAAATAAATCTTAAAAATGATGGAATAAGAGCAATCTAGATGAACACCGAATATATCTCTGTGGTGGCTAAAGAAATGCACCTGAGTCCACATGGTCTAAGCCAGAGCTGGTCTGAAACAATTAACTCAAAACAAAAATTATTGTACTGCCTGTTAAGGGAAGGGGTTGGCGGCTTTTGCTTCAAAACCGCAGGTGCTTCCCTTAAATCAGGCAGTGAGGGTTTGGAAGAAGCAGGGAGCTATTAACTGCTCTGTGGGGGGTCGCTGCTCTGTGACTATAGTGGCCTGGAGTGGGGGAAGGGAAAGCGAGCAGGGAGCGCGCTGTAAATCGCCTTCCTGAGCTCAGGTAACTAGCCGGGAAAGGTGGAGCTTGCGCCCCCCCTGTGCCGGGTCGGGGGCAAAATAGCCCCACGTTGGGCGCCAAATGTGGTGGCGCAAATGAATGTAGACAGATTATATAGATATATACAGCTTTAATAAGGAAATAGACTTACAGGACCACAGGTTCCCACGGAGCACTGGAAAAGCGGAGCAAAAGAAAAGGGCTGCTAGGCTCACGCCCGGCAGATTTATCCGTAAACATTAGCCCGAGGCGAACACGCCCCCAATGGGTGGGGCTATGTCCCTACATATCTCCATTGATTACTTTCTACTACAGCAATAATAATGAATAATAGTGTCTGTTTGGAGATGTATGGCATGCATGTGGAGATCAGAGGACAATTTTGTAGACTCGGTTTTCTCTTTTGACCTTTCCATGAGTATTGAAGGTCAAACTCAGGTTTCCAGACTGTGCAGCAAGGACTTAAACACACTGAGCCATCTTGTCAAAAATGTCATTGATTTCTTCTGGCTTTAGAAATGTCATGGACTATGTAGCTCTTAAGATCAGAAGAAACTTTAAGGCCCAGAATTTTAGGAAGGCGGTGTTGTAGAGTGTACTGTGTGTATCACCACCATATTGTACGTCTGGTTGCTGAACTCTTGTAGTAATGCCTCACAAAGACAATGACACATCCAACTAACTAATGAACATTTAATAATTAAGATCTTGAGTGTGAAGCACAATCTGAGTGCCTTGGAGCATCTATGCACCCACTACAGGGCACAGTCATGTGGATTTCAAGGCCTATGCAGGAGAGCAAATGTACAACATTAAAGGACAGAGGGCTGCAAGATTCACCAGACATGAGTATATACAACAGTAATGTGAATGAAAGTCATATACACTTCAACTTACAGGCAAAGGTCAGGTTACAGCCAAAATTTGGAGAGAGGAGAATGGCTCTCTCCTTTATCCAGTCCGATAATAAGGAAGGAGTTCTTTTAGGTAAATACAGGTATCTTATATGACAGAGGTATTTTAAGCTTTTTTTTTTGAGACAGAGTCATAGTGTGTATCATAACCTGGATTCAAACTTGTGATCCTTCTGCCTTAGCTCCTGTATAGAGATTAAAGCATGTAACGCTATGCCTGACTTAAACATTTTAAAGAACTATCAAAGTATATGCTGAGGAGATGGTTCTGTTAGTAATGTGCCTACCACAGAAGCCTGAAGACCTGGGTTTGGATCCCCACCAGCCACTTAAACAGCTGGGTGTGTCAGTGCACATGTGTAATTCCACTGCTGGGATGGGTTGAGGGGATATGTATGGAAAGTGGGAGATGGGAGAGAGTAAGACAGAGGTGTCCTTGAATTTCATTAGCCAGCCAGTCAGGTCAAATTGGTGAGCCTCTGTAGGTACTTGCAGATACCCTGATGTATATATATATAATTATGTATATGTATATATACATAATTAAAATGAAGTAAATAATTACAAAAGGATTATCAAAACATTAATTCATATTTTTTTTTAAAAAAATCAAACAATACAAGAAAGTATTTAGTAAAATAATTCTCCTCAGTCTAAGATTCTCAGTTGTTCCTCTGGGAGCAGCCACTGATTCTGTATTTCCATTTAGAATGTTGCCATGCCTACATAAGCATACAGACTTATATTTTGCTAATCTATCTGGTAGCATGTACTATATACTGTCCTGGATTTTGTTCTTCACACTCAGTAATGTATTTCACATAGCATATTAGTTTGTCTTTGCTTTCTTTACAAGTTTTCCACTGCTTGGGAATATATCAAGGATTAACCAGAGTCTCACTAAATGGCTATTTAGATTATTTCCCACTTTCCATTTTAAATAATACTTGATTGAGCATTGTTTCACATAGACCTGTGTGCCCACATGTAAACATACCTGTTAGGTTCATTTTGGGGGTGGGGGCTGTTTAGAAGATGGTGTGAAAGATGATCAGTTCTTGTCTCCTTCAACAACATTTGAGCAGAAAAAACGCTTATCTATGTGAATAGTCTTTTGGGGATGTCCTATTCTGGAATGTTCTGTACATAACAATATCATAATGGAGTATCTAATTGCTGAGCTTTGCCATAATGCTATACAAAGAGACCTGCAATGAGCCAGCAAATTGGCTTTCATAGTTAGTGTTTATTGCCATGAAGAGACACACACCATGACCATGGCATGTTTTGCAAGAGAAAGCATTTAACTGGGGATTGGTTAGAGTTTCAGGGGTTTATTCCATTATCATTGTGATAGGGAGCATGTGGCACACAGGCAGACATGGTGCTGAAGAAGTAGCTGAGAGTTCTACATCTTGATCCACCAACAGCAGGAAGAGAAAGCCACTGAGCCTGGCTGGTCTTTGAAACCTTAAAGCTTACCCCATTGACAAACTTCCTCCAACAAGGCCATACCTCCTAATCCTTCTCAAATAGTAGCATTTCTTGATAACTAGTATTCAAGTATATGAGCCTAGAGAGACCATTCTTAGTCAAACCACCATATTATACTCCCTGAACCCCATAAACTTATAGCCACATTATAATGCAAAATGCATTTAGTCCAACTTCAAAAGTCCCCATAGTCTATCACATTCTCAGCACTGCTTAAAAGTCCAATGTTCAAAATCTCACTAAAACTTATGATAATTTCTTAACTGTAACCCTCTGTAAAATCAAAAGCAAAAAGCAAATCACATGCTTCCAACATAAAATGGCAGAGAACATACATTACCATTCCAAAAGAAGGAGAGGGAACATAGTGAACAAATACTAGAGCAAAACAAGAATGAAAAACAGCAGGATAGACTCCAAATTCTGCACCTCCATGACTGATCTCAAAGTACTCTTCATATCTCCAACTCTTTTCAGCTTTGTTGACTGCCACATACTTTCCTTACTTGGGCTGGTTCCACACCCAGTCTGAAGCTCTTCATGCAGGTATCCCATGGCTCTGGCATCTCCAAGATCTTGGGGTCTCCAAGGCAACCCAGAGTTAATATTCACAGCTTCATGTAATGTCTCTCTGGGCCTCCATGTAGAGACATCCTGACACAGCCTGGCCTTAGAGGCTTTCCTTAGCTGTAGAGAGAGATTCTCTACTACTGAAATTCCTGGGCTGCGCCCTCACAGTTCAAATCACCCTAGACATTGTTTTCTATGCTCCTACTAATATGGCCTACTAAGTTTTCATTAAAGCATCCAACTGTTTTTCTAGTCCAAAGTCCCAACGTCTTCCATATTTCTTCAACAAGCAGCATGGCCAGACCTGTCACAGCAATACCCCACTCCCTGGTACCAACTTCTGTCTTAGTCAGTGTTCGATTGCTCTGAAGAGACACCATGACCAAGACTGGGCTTGAGATGGGATTTTTGAAATGACACACCTCCTCCAACAAGGCCACTCCTATTCCAACAAGGCCACATGCACCTCCTAATCCTTCTCAAGTAGTGCCATCTCTTGATGACTAAGAATTCAAGTATTTGAGCCTATGGAAACCATTCTTATTCAAACCACCACACTGGTCACACTTAAGCTCCCACTGAGTATAAAATTTAGTCTGAACCTCTGGGCACACCTATGTACACAATGCAGGGCACAGAAGCCACTTGGATTAAAGGCCATGTGCAGAAGACCACTTTCCAGGGTTTTAATTCAGAGGAGAATCTGTGTGAATAGAGAAAAAGCAAGGATGTTCAAAGCCTGTATGTTCCAAGAAGCCTCTACCTGACCTATAAATGGGCTTGTGAGGTAATGGGGACTAGAAGAGGAAGATATCAAATCCAAGCAATTTAATTTAATTTGATGTTAGCTGTCGGCTTGCTATTTATTGCTTTTATTATATTTAGATATGATCCTTGTATCCCTAATCTCTCCAAGATCTTTATCATAAAGGGGTGTTGAATTTTGTCAAATGCTTTTTCCACATCTAATGAAATGATCATATGGTTGTTTTCTTTCAGTTTATTTATATGATGGATTACATTGATAGATTTTCATATGTTGAATCAGCCCTGCATTTCTGGGATGAAGCCTATTTGGTCATGATGGATGATTTTTTTTGATGTGTTCTTGGATTCAGTTTGCTGGAATTTTATTGAGAATTTTTGCATCCATGTTTATGAGTGAGATTGCTCTGTAATTCTCTTTCTTGTTTGAGTCTTTGTGCAGTTTTGGTATCAGGGTAACTGTAGCTTTATAAAAAGAGATTGGCAGTGAGCCTTCTGTTTCTATTATGTGGAACACATTGGTATAGGTATTAGCTCTTCTTGGAAGTTCTGGTAGAATTCTGCACTAAAACCATCCAGCCCTGGGCTTTTTTTTGGTTGGGAGGTTTTTGATGACAGCTTTTATCTCCTCTCAGCTTATAGGTCTATTTAAATTACTCACCTGGTCTTGATTTAATTTTGGTAGATGGTATCCAAATAAAAAATTGTCCATTTCTTTTACATTTTCCAATTTTGTGGAGTACAGGTCCTCCTGGAAATTGGAAACAGACAAAAATTTGGGAGAAAAAAATTTGGGAGCATGGGGGTAGGGGGTAGGAGGAAGGGGAGAAGAGTGGTTGAGGAGAACTTAAGGGAATGGGACAGTCGAGATGGAGGAAGGACAGATACGAGAGCAAGGAAAGATATATCTTGATTGAGGGAACCATTAGGGAGGTAGCAAGAAACCTGGCTCTAGAATAATGCCCAAGAACCCACAGGGATGACCCCAGCTAAGATCCTAAGCAATAGAGGAGAGGGTGTCTGAACTGACCTTACCCTGTAGTCAGACTGATGATTATCTTAAATATCACCATAGAACCTTCATCCAACAACAGATGGGAACAGAGGCAATGACCCACATCAGAGCACTGGACTGAGCTCCCAAGATCCAGTTGAAGAGTGGAAGAAGTGAGAGTATGAGCAAAGAATTCAAGACCATGAGGGGTTCATCCACTGAGACAGTTTGCTTGAACCCGCCAACTCCAACTGGACTGGGAATCAACTCTGAAGGGGGTTGACAGTTGTGGCAGACTGAGGGGCCACTGATAGTGACACTGGGATTTGTCTCTACTGCATGTACTGGCTTCTTGGGATCCTATTCTCTTCGGATGTAAGCCTTGCTCAACCTAGATGTAGTAAGGAGGGCCTTGGACTTTCCACAGGGCAGGGTGCATGGCCCTCTCTTAAGATGGGAGGTGGGGTGGGTAGGAGAGTCTGTGGAGGGAGTGGGAGGAGGGGAGGGAGTGGGAATTTGGATTAGTATTTTTTAAGTAATAAAATAATAATAATAATAATAAAGAAGGATGAAAGCTGGGCAGTGGTGGTGCACGCCTTTAATCCCAGCACTTGGGAGGCAGAGGCAGGCGGATCTCTGTGAGTTCAAGACCAGCCTGGTCTACAAGAGCTAGTTCCAGGACAGGCTCCAAAACCACAGAGAAACCCTGTCTCTAAAAACCAAAAAAAAAAAAAAAAAGATAAAATGAAATAAAAATAAAGAAGGATGATGTCCCGTTATCTGTGGAAGAATGAATGAAGTTGGAGATAAAATTTGTGAGTTAAGACAATGTCAGAAAAGACAAACATCATATTTTTTTCTTCACTTTTGGTTACTAGATTTTATACATTAATACGTACACAAAACCATATATGTATATATGATATGGAAGTAAAAGTAAAACAGTCTCGGGTAACCAAGGGAACTATTGGGCAGGGAGGGGTGAGAACAGGGAAGATGGTGGTTACTGGGAGGAAAACTCTCATCATATGATATATACTTGCATGAAAACATTTAAAACTGCAAGTGCTTGTGGCTTACAGTAGTGGAACTTTCAATTTTGATTTGACAAGAGGCTTAATTAGCTTCTCTGAGTCAGCTTCTTCAGCTCTCAAATGTGAATGACAAGACGTTTCCAGGACTTGTTACAAGGATGTAGGGGACATGTTTGCCAATTCCTTATTAACTGTGAGACTTTACGCAAAAGTTAGTTGTTGTAGCCATTATTATTTAGTAGTAAATTCTAACATTAAGCAACCCACCTAATCTCCTATAGTCTTAACCTCTGGTCGATGTTAAGAATAATCAATATCAGATATTAAATCAGTTGTTAAATGTTTAAAGACTTTGGTCACACAAGTGTGAGTCAGACATCTTTGTTGACCATAAAATGTATCAGAACCACACTTCCTGAGCAGATTTGAGTTCCTCACCCACAGGAATCTAGGACTTTCATATAAAATGGTTCGTAACAGTTTCTTACTTTATGGATTTTAGAAAAAGAAAATGGTTTCCACCATGTAAGGTTTCTGTATCAAGCAGTAGATTGTGTTTGAGTTTTCTTTCTTCTGAGGGACTGGGGTCTTTCCCTATAACAGGTGAGTAGAGGATTAGCATTAGCCATCAAATGAGAGCTTTCCTGTTTAACCCACTGTTGTGGAATATTAGTTTAAATGTGTTACATTTGTTTATGCTATGGAATGTTTGTTTAATGATGTAAAGGTGTACTGCATTCTTTTATGTTGCATTTGTTTAACTCTGTAAAGCTGTGTTACTTTGCCTGCCTTAAACACCTGAATGGTCTAATAAAGAGCTGAATGGCCAACAGATAGTCAGGAGTGAGGGATAGGTGGGGCTGACATGCAGAGAAGACAAACAGGAGGAGAAATGTCGGCTTCAGATAAGAGAGAGAAAGAATCATGAAAAGGAAAGGAGAGGAAAACACTAGGGACCAGCCACCCAGCCACACAATCAACCATGGAGTAATAAGAAAAGAAAGTTATATAGACTAAAGAAAGGCAAAATATAGTTAAAGAGAGATGAAATAATTTAAGTTAGAAAAGTTTACTAGAAACAAGCCAAGCAATCCAAGTGTTCTGTGTGACCTGTGTCCATGCATCTGACAAGTAGGCTATGTTGACTTTTGATCACAGAAGAGCCATGAGGAGTCACTGATAGCTTTGTCCATTCCCATTTGTTTTAGAGGGGTCTTTACATTTCTCTCTCAGAAAGTCTACACTGTATAATGATTCAGTCCCAGTCCCTCCTCTGGCCCCATCTCCTTGGTAGATCTCCTCCATGAGATGTGACAAAGAGTCTTCAGAAGCATGAAACAATGTTCAGTTGAGGAGATTGAGTAAGGGACTCCTTGGTGTCCCAGAGTTCTGAAGTTTAAGGTGGTAATTTGGGGCACCATGGAATGGGCACGAGGACATAAAAGCCAGCACCTAAGCTCTCCACCCTAATATCCGCTAGAAGGGTTTTACTTTTACATGCTTTATGCTATGGGAGCATTGAATAAGAGTTTGTTTCAAGAAAGCATTCCTTAGCATAGCTCAAATTGGAAAGCCCAATGCTTCCCAATGTTGCAACCCTTTAATACAGTTCTTCAAGTCATGGTGCCTCCCCAACAATAATATTACTTTACTGTTACTTCATAACTGTAATTTCACTACAATTGTGAATTTTAATGTAAATATCTGATACACGACCCCTGTAGGGTTGTGGCTTACAGGTTGAGAACTACTGCTTTTGAATAAGAGTTGTCTGTGCACTAATTTTCATTAGCTTCTGGTTTTGCTCCTGTCACAGTTTTACTGTTTCATTCGGCCTATGTTTCTGTGTTCTTGGAATGGAAAATAACCCCATCTTTACAGTATGTCACATCAAGTGGTAACAGTCAACACCTGAGGAACTCAGGAAGCTCCAGGACACGGAAGACCCCTCTTAGTTCCAGTAATTATCTCTACAGGGTCTATCTTCCAGGAGCTTTTGTTCCCAAACCACCTCCTTTCAATATATGCTTTTTTAGACTTTAGCAGGCATATAGGTTGCCTAAATGCAGATCGTATTCTGTATTCTGGGGAAGCAATCAAAATTCTACATTTCTAACAAGCTCCTAAATAATCCACACTGCTGGTTGGCTGACTACACTCTGGGGAGCTAGGCTTTGGGACTTCTTTCTGGAGCAAGACCCCATATCCAGATTTACCAATGACATTACCTGGTATTTCAGTGGGGGCTTCGCCTTGGCTGTACCTGATGTCTGAAGATGAACCTGAGAAACCAAGTAGAAGAAGGTTACCAAGACAACTGAGTAGGGAGATGTCTTTGGTTCTGTGAGACTCAAAGGAGAGGGAGAGAGGCTCCTGAAGACATAGTGTCCCTAGGACACTATGGAGAAGGAGGGCACCCTCAGGTAAGCACAGGACCAAGAAAGGTAGTAACTAGCACCTAGGGTCATCTTCATCTGAGAAGAATGCTGTGGGACTTCCTGGCATCTCTCTGGAAGACAGAGCTGTAACTTTCTCTTTAGAGACATGTCAGTCTTTCTTCCAGGGCCCTGTGTGTTTTAGCCTGCCATATAAAAAATTGTTACATGTTAGTTATCTACTCTAAATTTATTATCTGAACAAAACTTTCTTAATATATACAGAACACTTTACAAATCAACAAAGATGTCACAAATTACCTGATTGTTAGATAGATGGTATTATAAAATAAATAATTTTTTTTCTCAAAACTTCTTAGATTATAATCTTAAAGCAAACATCTCAGAATGTGACTCATTTGGATACAGGTTCGTGTTTAGAGATAGGGTGAACAACTTAGAGTAGGCCCTAATCTTATCTAACATGGTGTGGGAGGTTCTTCTGTATATGTGTTGCTTTTATTGGTCAATAAATAAAGAATCTGCCTTGGTCTGGATATGGTAGAATAGAGCTAGATGGGGAAAACAAAACTGAATGCTGGGAGAAAGAAGACGGAGTCAAGAGATGCCATGTAGCCACTCCTGGGAACAGACAAGCTGGAACCTTGCCAGTAAGCCACACCATGTAGTGATACACAGATTAATAGAAATGGTTAAATTAAGATGTAAGAGTTAGCCAATAAGAAGCTAGAGCTGATGGGCCAAGCAGTGATTTAATTAATACAGTTTCTGTGTGGTTATTCAGGTCTAGGCATCCAGGAACAAACAAGTGGTCTCCTACAACAAACATCCTCATTAGAAGAAAATAAATAGGACATCAACAACATAGACAACCATCTGAGGACATAGACAGAAGATGAACATCTTCAATCCAAAGCTAGACTTCGGAAGAAACCAAACATACAGATGCCTTGATCAGACTGTAAAGTTGTAAGAAAATTCACTTCTATTGTTTAATCTACTCAGCCAATAAAACATCTTTAAAAATTTATATTTATTAGTGTTTTGCCTGCATTTGTTTCTGTGCATTACATGCATGTAGTGTACATGGAGGCCAGAAGAGGTCATTAGATCCCCTTAGGACTGAGCTATAAACAATTAATTGTTAATGGCCATGTAGGTGTTAGGAGTTGAACCTGAGTCCTCTAGATGAGCAGCTAGTGCTCTTAACCATTGAACATTCTCTCCAGCTCCATCAGTGAACAATATTTTGTTATAGCAACATTAGTAAATGAATAGATATTTTGATACCAAAAGTTAGGCATTGTAACAAATATCTAAAAATATGGAAAGTGTCTTCAGAATTGGCTAATGGGTAGAGGTTGGAAGAATTTTGAGGTGTGTGTTAGTAAAAGCCCATGGTGTCTTCAAGAAGCTTTTGGTAAAACTATAATGTTAAAACAAGTTTCTGAAGACCCAGAAAGAAAATAGGGCATTGTAAGGATATACATGTATATATACACACACACACACACACATATATACATATATATACATATGTGTGTGTGATAATATGTTTCTTTGATATGTGTAATCATAAGCAAAACAGTAATAGAAATGACAATAGTTAAGGTCTTTCTGGTGATGTTTTAGATGTTAGGAATATGCCATTAGAAACTGGAGAGAAGTGAATGTTTACAAAAAGTGGGATAGAACCTGGATAAATTGAATTCTACTGTGTTGTGGAAAGCAGATTGTTTAAGTAGCAAGACGCATTTCCAAGTACAATGTTGAAGGTGAGGAATCAGAGAGAGGGATAAGTAGTTAAGAGCACTTTCTGCTCTCACAGAAGACCACAGTTCAATTCCCAATACTCACACTGGGTGGCTCACATTAGCTTGTGACTCCAGTTCCAGGGGATTTGACACCCTCCCCTGTCCTCCATGGGCACCCACATGCACATGTACATACAAACAGATACATCTACACATAAATAAAGAACCACCAAATCTTTAAAAAATGTTGAAAGTACTGACTTGTTTCTCTTGTCTATTTACACAAAACAGAAGAGAAAACACAATTTCAGCTAAGAGAAGCAATCCAGAGATGAATGTAAGCTGACCAGAGATCAGAATGGGAAAACTCACTAATTGAAGCCGGTAGTGTGAGTGGAAATCATGCCGAGGCATATGGAACACATGGTTGTGAGAAAAAATACCTAGTTCCGAATTCCAACCCTGGGAGAGAAGCTCGGGGTGGGAGAGCCTCCTGAGTCTCATGACACCAATAAAATAAATTAATAAAAATATGCTGCAGATCCACAGCAGCTGCAGCAGGCAGTGGGCCATGAGACCTTGCGCAGGTCCCAGAGTGGGAGCAGGCAGCAGGTCCCAGATCAGGCAATCCCAGGAAGGGATAGCGCATAAGACCATGCTGCAGATCTCTGAAGGTGGCTGGTCCTGTGCGGCAGGTGAGAGAGGGATGGATAGGCACGTCATACAGAGTGAAGTTGGATACTTATTTAGTGGGTTATGGAGGGGGAAGGGAGAAGGGGAGAAGAGCAGAGAGAAAGAGAGAGAAAGAGAGAGACAGAGACAGAGAGAGAGAGAGGAGAGAGGAGAGAGAGAGAGAGACAGAGAGAGAGAGGAGAGAGAGAGAGAAGAGACCGAAACTGCCTCTTCTAGAGGGACACAGAAAAGGAAGAGACTCAGGCTTCAAGCAGGAAGAAAGATCTGCCTGCCTCAGCAGGATGGGGAAGGAGTAGGCATGGCTTGCCTCTTAAAGAGACAGACCAGATCATTACACATAGTAGCCTTTGTCTAGAATCATTACATCCTTTGGGAGGAATGTCACAGCCAGAGACTTGGGGAATAACTCCAGGCAACATACTCAATCTCTGCATCCCCTGAGATGTTTAGGGGAAAAGTCACAGAACCCCCTAGTACCCCTGACATCACTATTAAGGATGTTTCCTTCCCAGAGGCTCCTTGTTCTGTGGAGACAGAAGAAGGACTTGGAGGAGCAGCTAAACTCCTCAAACCAGCTTTCATTCATTCATCTATTCATTCACTCAATAAACATATTTGTCACAAATTTCACAAATGAATGAATAGACCTCCTTCTAAGCCCATTAGTTAGCAAAGCCACTCATTCATTCATTCATTCATTCATTCATGCATGCATGCATGCATTCATCCACTCTTCCACCAAATTCTCTTCCATGGAAGCAGCTGTAGTAATCAATAAAACATTCCTTCTAAATTTTTATTCTAATTAAGGAAATAGCCTTATGACTGGTGAATCTCTGTCAGATTATTTATCTGTAAGACTGATAAACTCATCATAACTACATCATCTACAAAGGGGTATGTCAATACATAAATTGTGGGGGGCGAATTATGCAGGCCCATATTCCACATTGTGTGGTGGTCAGAGAATCTGAGCAATTTATAAGGCACAATTTGCACTTTCCACAAGGAGGAAATTGCCTAGCTCTTTTAAAGTAAAAACAAACTCTGTGCCACTTCAACAGGTGCCAGGATATGCTAATTTTGTTCTACTCCTTCTATTGTAAATTAAGAGGCCACCTGGGGAAGAGGTGTTTTCAGTCTATGTGACAAAATAGGCACAAGTCAGACAGGACTTAAGTCATTCCCCTGCTACCTAGGAAACAATGCTAACGAAGTTTTTGTTAACTTCCCTCTCAGTTTACATTGATATAAAATCTGTTTAAAATACAAACACCGGTAATTTCAGGATTTTAATGATACTTGAAACTCCCTCCAGATGCTGTCATGTAAATTGTGCCTTCATTCATCCCAGGCCTCCATGCTGGCATGAGAAATCTTTTATGTTGGGGCTGGATCCCGACAATGACTCCCAACGTGGGGACAATTGGTAAACCTCGAAAAACATGGAAGAGTGACCAGACGTACAGAGGAGAACGTGAGGCATCCATGAAAAAACTACACCACAGGAATGCTCAGAAATAAATAGCAGAATTAAAACAAAAACAAAAACAAAAACAAAACAAAACAAAAAAACAGAGAGAGAAGTGGCAAATAAAAATTGGGACTAAAAACTTGTAAATAATAAATATAGCTATGGGACAAGGAAGAAGTAATCAAAGGGCTATACAGTTAATTGGAGGTATTAAAGGATGGGGAGCCTGCATCCGATACAGGAATTTTTGGAATTTATAGAGCAGCTATGCCCTCGGTTTTCTGAGTACAGGACTTTAAATGCTGCAACGTGGAAAGAAGTTGGGATAAAAATTCAACATTATTACAATTATGAACCAGAAAGCATCTCTGCAGATATGCTTTATTTTTGGATGCTAATAAAAGAAAGTTTGGACTTAAATCACAAACAGCAGGAGATACTTTCCTTTGAGCCAGTTAGAAGGGAGACGATACCCTCACACCACTGGAGGAGTTGCTAGATGCATTCACAGAATTGAGTTATTACAATCAGCCAAAGCTAACGACTTAGAGAAGTATTAAGAGGAGTCTTCATCTCCCTCATTAATAACCAGCAATGCCGAGAGTCAGGGACATGATGATAAGATTCGAAAGGAGCTAAAAGGCTTAAAAGAGTTGATAACCTCACTATCATGGAGACTAGAAATTCTGCAGATCCAGGACTCTTATCAGAAAAGTAATTCTCTTCCTACTGTAATAGCTGATTTAGATCCTCCTATGGTACAAAGAGCTCCGAAGGTGAGGAAGACTCCTAACATTAGTTACGAGTCTCCTTTACAAGCTTGTATCAGAAAAGCTGCTAGCAGAGGGAAAGAGATGCAAGGATTTCAATTATTTCCTGAAATAGAGCAAAGAGATGCTCAAGGATACATACTCCCGTATCATTTAAGTTACTCAAAGAATTAAAAACTGCTTGTGCTCAGTATGGCCCAATTGCTCCTTTTATTCAGACACTATTGTGAAATACAGCTGTAGAAGCTCTGCCTCCAGGGGACTGGAAGCAGATAGCCAAAGCTTGCCTGTCAGGAGGAGACTATCTATTGTGGAAAACCGAGTCTGCAAAACAATGTCAGGCCTCAGCTGAGAGAAACAGGGCTCAGCAAGTTTCTGTTCCATATGAAATGCTTGCAGGTGAGGGACCTTATACAGGAGCAGATCAGTAACTAGACTTTGATATGGCTGCATATGTCCAAACTAATGCAGCTTTCAAGAAAGGCCTTGAATAGACTTCCATCTTCTAAAGAACAGGCTGAGGAGTTGTCTAGTACGAGACAGGGACCAGATGAATTATTTCAAGACTTTGTCTCCAGACTAACACAGACATAATAGGTTGATTGGAGACACAGAAGCAGGGCAGTAAATGTTAGGCAGCTAGTCTTTGAAAACACTAATGCTGTATGTAAAGCACTCTAAGACCTTTTAGAAAGCAGGGTAAAATTGCAGATTATATCCGAGTTTGCGCAGATATTGGCCAACAGTACACACAGGGAATGGACATAGCTGCTGCCTTCCAGGGAAAGACAATTAATGACATCCTATCTCAGCAGAGAGATGTAGGCTCGGGGAGAAAGCAAGCTACGGGACCTCCTGGAAGCTGTTTTGGATACAGTCTTATGAGACATCAGATCAAACAATGTCCTGATAGGAGAATAAGCCCGAGGACAAGAAGGGAACCAGGATTATGCAGAAGATGCAGAAGAGGAAAATATTGGACTAGTGAGTGCAGGTCAAAATGATGACCTAGGGAATCCTCTTTCAGGAAACAGAAGCAGGGGCCAGCCTCAGGCCCCGAGAAAAAATTCTGGGGCAGTCCAGCAACCTATTCTCCCACAAAAAAATCTACTCAGGACTTTTTCAGGGCAACCCCAGGAAGCACAGGGCTTGACCTCAGTTCTTCCGTATACATGGTTCTGACTCCCGAAACGAGGATGCAAGCTCTCCCCACTGGGGCTTATGGGCCCTTACTAGAGGGCACTATAGTGCTGTTATTAGGGAGAAGTGGCACCACTATGCAAGGAATTATTGTTGCCCCTGAAGTCATTGACACTGATTTCGAAGGAGAAAACAAGATGATGACTCACTCACCAAATGGAGGTCAGAGGCTTGAGCAATTAATTCTATTTCCTGCTGTGCAAACAAAAAAACCAAATTAAAAAACAGATGAGAGAGGGAAGGACAGATTTGGTTCATCTGATGCCTATTTGCTACAATCTTAGGTCCTCAGAGAACAGAACTCACTTTGTTTATAAATGGAAAAAAGGTTTTCTGGTCTTCTAGATACTGGTATAGACATTTTGGTTATAACTGCTAGTCAATGGCCTTCTAAATGGCCAAAGATGGAGACTATTACACAGTTGCAGGGGATTGGTCAGACTCAAAATCCTGAACAAAGTAGTAATGAGCTATACTGGAAGGATGGAGAGAGCCGCGAAGGAACTTTTTGGCCGTTTATTATTCCTCATTTACCTGTAAATGTATGGGGCTGAGATATTATGTCCAGAATGGGGGTGTATTTATATTCCTTCAGCACAGCTGTTATTAATCAAATGTTTCAACAAGGATTATTACCTAGGCAAGGTCTAGGCAAGGAAAATAAGGGAAGGACTGATCCTATCATACCAGACGGTAGACCTTCCAGGGCAGGGTTACGGTATTTTTAGGAGAGGTCACTGAAGAACCTACACTCCATGCAGACCTAATAGTCTAAAAAAGTGATGGGCTTGTATGGGTAAATCAATGTTCTCTAACACAAGAAAAATTACAAGCTGCCCAGCAGTTAGTGCAGGAACAGCTGAATTATGGGCACATTACACCATCTAATTCACCATGGATTTCTCCATTTTTGTTATTAAAAAGAAATCAGGAAAGTGGAGATTAATTCAGAACTTAAGGAAGATTAATGCAACCATGCGGCCGATAGGAGCATTACAACCAGGCTGCCTCCTTGTACAGCTATACAAAAAGGCACCAATAAAATCATTTTAGACTTAAAAGATTGTTTTTGTACCATCCCTTTGGCACCACAAGATTGCCAAAGATTTTCTTTTTGTATCCCCTCCGTTAATTTCAAAGAACCGATAAAGAGATATCAATGGAGCATCTTACTTCAGGGTATGGCAAACAGTGCCACCTTATGCCAGAAGTTTGTAGCTCAGGCTATACCAAGGTTTACAGATCAATTTTCACACATTCATATTATCCATTGTATGGATAATATCCTGCTTGCCCGTAGAGATGAAGATTTTTACTGGAGCCATATGGACTATTACAACAGAGCCGAAGCCATGGAGGACTAGTTATTGCTCCAGAGAAAGTGCAGAGGCACCCACTTTCCCAATATTTAGGTCATATGTTATACCCCAAAGAAATTAAGCAGGTTGCTTAAAGAGCTAGAAAGACAAAGGTGAGTGATAGAATAAATAAGAGAATACCTTGGCATTCGATGTGGGGAGAAGGCCATCATTAGAGACTAGGAAATGAAAATTTCCTGATAAGGGCTATACCCTGCTCCTGTACCAAGTATATACTATAACATTCTCTCAGTTTTCAAGTTTGAGAATTTCTTTATCCACCTACCTTCTGCCTCATCATCCAGGAGGCCTTGAAATGTCTTTGGCTTAGTTAGATTGGGTTTGGGGTTGGGGAGAGATAATAGCATTAGCTCATTCCTAATTTTTTTGACTCAAGCAAGATCCATATTTCTGATAAACATTGTTATCAAAGCTCCCAAGAGCTTGGGTCTTTGGTCAACATAGCTCATTTACTTATGACAGCTCTGTGGTATTTGCTGGATGATCTCAGCCTAGACCCCTGGATTCTAGGGCTCATACAGCTTTGTAGAGTACAGTGGGAATTGAGGTAAAATCAGACAAGTTTTGGAGCATGGCTACTTCAGGAATTTTGGGTGGAAAAATAATAGAAAACTATCAGAGTAGAAGAAGACATAGAAATGGAGCCTGAAGAGGAAGGGAGGATGAGGAGAAAGAGAAAGGGGAGAAACATGCATAGATCCCCCTGGGAAGAGGAAATAGACAAGATGTCCTGAGAAAATTGAGAGTGTGGAAGTTGGGGAAGAAGGGAACATGGAAAGGGAGGAGGAGGGGAAAAGGGGAGGAGGAGGAAAACTTGAGGAAACTGGAGGGTCAAGATGGGGGAAGGACAGAGACAGCAAGGAAAGAGATATCTTGATTAATGAGCCATTATGGGGCTAGCAAGAAACCTGGCACTAGACAAATTCCCGGGAATCCACAAAGATGATCCCAGCTAAGACCCTAAGCAATAGTGGAGAGGGTGCCTGAACTGATCTTCCCTTGTAGTCAGATTGATGACTACCTTAAATGTCACCTTCATCTAGTAGCTGATGGAAGCAGATGTAGAGAACCACAGTGAAGCATTGGGATGAGCTCCCAAAGCCCAGTCGTAGAGAGGGAGTAGTGAGAATATGAGCAAAGAGGTCAAGACCGTGATGGGAATACCATCTGAAAACAGTTTACCTGAGCTGATGGAAGCCCACAGACTCCAGCCGGACAGTGGGGGAACCAGCATAGGACCAAAGTAGGTCCTGCAAATGTGGGTGACAGTTGCATGTCTGGGGCAGAGTGTGGGGCCACTGGCAGTGAGACCAAGATATATCCCTACTGCTTGTACTGGCTTTTTGGAACCCATTCTCTTTGGAGGGATACCTTGCTCAAACTAGATATAGAGGGGAGGACCTTGGTCCTGCCTCAAAGTAATGTGCTAGTCTTTGTTGATTCCCCATGGGAAGCCTTACCCTCTCTGAGGAGTGGATGGAGGGTGGAATGGGGGAAGGTGGAGGGAGCAGGAGGAGGGGAGGGAGTAGAAACTGGAATTGGTATGTAAAATACGAAAATGGGAAGTTTAAAAAAATCACAAAACAGACACAAACTTACGGCTACCACCCTCTTGGAGACATATCACTCCAACCTCTCTTTGGAGTGTTTTGCTAAATAAACTTCTGCAAAGTTGTCTGTGACTCTTGACTGGATTCCTTCCTCTGAGAATTCTTTTCCCTACTCCACCCCAACATCTTTAAGAACATGCTGAGGCTTATGTCTGGTTGTAGGTCTAAAGGTGAAGTAGCATAGGAGAGATGTGTTCTGAAGAGAATCAGTAGTGTGTTGTATGGCAGCTGTCTCTGGCGGAGCTGTTATTGTTTCCTCAGACAGTGTGAATGCCATCAGACAGAGGCAGGAAGGTGGATATCCATGGTTGTAGAGGTACCTATGCCACTGCAGTTGGTGACACTGTCACTGTTGGGAGCAGGAGTGCTGTCATAAGCTGAGAGGTAGCTCTACTGGGCTCTGGTATGCACTTTTACAGGTGACAATACTATTTCAGTGTTTGTGGGAAGTCACTTATCATTGTTTAAGAAAATGACTCATCAGAATTTAGGGGCTTCATATCCTTAGTTTGATCTGGTTTTCCCCCCATACCTCCCTATCCCAAGTTATAGGACCCCATTTCCATCAACTCTAACCTGCTATTAAGACAGCACCCTTTACGTCTCAGACTTAACTGGCATTGTAGTTCTACCAATTGCTGGGAAAGGTTCTGGGCTGAATTTTCAATAATTTTATCCTTGTGTTTAATGACAGGTGATCATGCTATCCTTTAAGGCCCCTCTGGAGGCCTTTTGGTTGTTTTTTATCTTATTGACAATAGTTTTTTCATATATTACATATACTATATTATGATTATAGTTCCTCTATCTGACTCTTTCCAGTTCCTCCCCACCATCCTCCTATCCAGCTCCACACCTTCTGTTTCTTATTAGAAAACAAGCATCTAAAGATTAATAATAGAATAAAATAAAGTAGAGACAAATTGGAATGGGACAAAACAGAAGAAAAAGAGCTAACAGAAAAGCACAAGAAACACAGAGACACATTGACACACGAGTCCCATAAAAATGTAAAAATCCCATGATACAATGTGAAGGATCTATAAGCCAAAAAAAAGCCCTTACATAGCATTATGAAACAGAGATCCTCAAAAGACATAATTGAGTTTGTTTTGTATTGCCCATCTATTGCTGGCATGGAGCCTACACTTAAAAGTTGTTTGCTTCCCCAGTGAGACTCCCTTGCCCTTGGAGAAAGCTAATTTTTCATTTGCAAGTGGTTATCAACTGGAGAGAGCTTCTGGGTTAGGGATAGGAGTTGTGTCCACTTCTCTCAGCTTTTGACCCCATTTGGTTCAAATCAGGAATGGTGTTACCTCCAGAAGTTCTTTTATTATATGAGATTGTTTTAAACATCTTGGGTTTTTGTTTTGTTTTGTTTTTTCTATTTGAAGCTGAATGTTGTCCTTTCAAGGTATTTAAAGAATTGTGTTAGAATTTTGATGGGGATTGCATTAAATCTGTAGATTGCCTTGGTAAGATGGCCGTCTTTACTATGATAGTCCTACCAGTTCATGAACATGGGAGATCTTTCCATCTTCTGCTATCTTCTTCAATTTCTTTCTTCAAAGGCTTGAAGTTTTTGTCATACAAGTCTTTTGCTTGCTTAGTTAGAGTTACACCAAGATATTTTATACTATTTGTGGCTACTGTGAAAGACGTTGTTTCCCTGATTTCTTTCTTAGCCTTTTTTGTCATTTGTATATAGGGGGGCTACTTATTTTTTTTTTTTTTTGAGTTAATCTTGTTTCCAAATATTTTGCTAAAGGTATTTATCAGCTGTAAGAGTTCCCTACTAGAATTTTGGGGAGGGCTTATATATACTATCATATTATCTGCAAGATACTTTGACTTCTTCCTTCCAGTTCTTACATTGGTGTCTAGGCATCTAAGGTTTGGGGTCATTTTAGGTGTAGGTGCCGATTTCTGAGTTTATTTTTCTTGGACAGGCATTTTGTTCCTTAATTTCTGTTTCCTCTCTGGTCTTCTGACTGGAGTGGCCTGTGATTGGTCTCCACTTCAGTTCTGGGCTGGACTTCTGAAGGCCCGAGTAGCCTCTGGTCTAGCAGGTGATTAATGCCCAAATTGGGGGCTGAGGTTCTGGCGGTCAGTGTGGCTCTGGTCCAGCGTGACGGGGGTCCTCTGCTGGGATTGGAGGCTGGGATGTGGTTACAGGGAGGGGTGGGGCAATTGAGAGTAGACTGGGTGGGCACTGAGTGGGAACAGTTTGCAGGCAGATGGTCTACCTAGAGATTTGGTGGCTAGTGTGCCCTCTGGTTGAGCAAGGGGCTTCTGCCAGAACTGGAGGATGGGATACCATGACAGGAAGGGGAGAGGTGGTTGGGGGTAAGGTTGACGGGCACTGAGAGAGAAGTGGCAGTGGGCAGTGTGCAGGGGGCAGTCTACCTGGAGTTCTGGTATGGCTTCTGGTCCACCAGGATGCCTTAGCTGTAATTGGGGGCCCAGGTATGGTGACGAGGGGAGGGCCGATTGGAGGTAGGCTGGGCAGGCACTGAGAGAGTGGGGATGGTCTGTGGGCTAGTGGCCTACCAGAGGTTCTGGTGGCCAGAGGGGTCTCTGGTGGAGCACGGGGGCTTCTGATGGAGTTGTGGTTTGGAATATGGTGACAAGGAGAAGAGGGGCGATTGGGGGTAGCCTAGGTGAGCACTGAGGGAGTGGGAGTGGTCTGTGGGTCAGGGGCTTACCTGGGGTTCTGGAGGCTGGCTTGGCTTCTGGTCTGTTCATTCTTTTATAACCTTTCACCCTTCTATCTTGTATCTCAAAGCTACTGTGGTTAGAGAAAACCGGAAAAAGTGTGTGGGCTGATACTAACACAATGCATGGTCCAGCTGCTACCATGAGACAGGCTAGTCTGAGGTGAAGATGTGCTATCCTCTACCATGGTCCTTACCCTTCTGTGGTCTTCTCATGGGTAAGTATACTCCTCTAACTCCTAGGATCTTCTTCCTGCCCCGCATGTGGGTTTATCCTAAGAATGGGACGTTGTCGTGGAATGTGTTGCCTTACGACGGTGTATTGTGTGCCTGCAGGGACTGGCATTCTGTGCCGAAATGAAGTCATGCATGCCCAGACTTTGTCCTTACTGCCCTCACCTTTCTTCTACTGATGACACTGGGTCACCTAGGCATTTCCCAAGGGGCTGAATGCTGGCAGCATGAGCTAGGGACAAGCCACAGCCAATTCTAGGACTCACTTTTCTCGTCATTTCAGCAGATTTTCTGACATGTTTATGTTTTTAAGGACTCGTAAGGGTTTTTGTGTGGTATCTGTCAGGTCCTGTTTCTCTTTCTCATTTCTCCTTTTCCTTCCAGCCCCAGAGAGTCACTCACTGTTAAGAACTGAGACTGCCACATTTCACAAACAACTTCAGGGCACAGGTCTGGCATGTGCTCAACAGTTTCTGTCTCTGAGGATTCTCACTGCTCATCCCCAGGGACCTAAGAGATGGCAGGAGGTGGCTCCGATGGTGGCGGTTAGGGGAAGCTAGACCTTGGGAAACCCACAGCGAAGGTTGCATTCCTTTCTTAATCTTATGAGTTTTATTCTTTCACGTTTGTTCTCCTTCAGGAGAAACCCAGGTTGTCCTAGCTGCAAGTCATTGACCATCATGGTTATTCTCACTACAAACATTAAGTGTTTCTTAGCATACTGATGAACCATGGATGAAACACTTTGAAGTACTTATGGCTTAGTAGTTCCTAACTACAGTCATTAAGATTTTAAAGAACTGAATCTTTCCGACAGTTTTTGAAATGGGGAGAATTCTAGAGTGGTTTCTGTTGTGGTAATGCACACCACGACCAAAAACAGCTCGGAGAAGAAAGGGTTTTTTCATTGTACAGGTTACAGTCCATCATCTAGGGAGCCCAAGGCAGGAACTTGAGTCAGAAAGCATGCGGTAAGCTAGGGATAGTACCATGTATAATGGGCTGGAGGCTCCTGAATCATTAGCAATCAAGAAAATGCCCTGTAGACATGTCCACAGGACAATTTGATGGGGCAATTCTTCAACTGAAGCTCCCTTTCCCCAGTGTGCCACGTTGACAACCGAGGTTAGCTACCATGAGGAGAAACTTTGCCTGGAGATCCCTGCTATGGAAGCAGTATAGTAAACTGGATATCAGGCTGGGATCCAAAATGCCTGTGTGTGTGTGTGTTTGTTTTCCCCCTGCTACTCCCTCCTTGGGGAGTGCGGGCAAGCTCTTAGGTTCCCTGAATCTCACGGTGTTCATTTGTAGAATGGAAATAGAAATCATGCGTTACGCGTTGGTTGGGAGGATAAAATGGCACACAATGCCCTCAGACAAGAGTCCAGGTGTTGGGATTTGTGCCCTGTGTCTGACCCCCTTGTGCCACTTTCCCCTCAGTTGAGTCAAGAAATGGGCTTCACACTATCAGCCTGTTACATGCCCCGCTACACCTAACTATGAGGCTAATCTAGCTAGCTTTCTGCATAAAATAAGGCATTTTATTCCTTACCTTATTCTCTTACCCTGGAGGGACTCATGGCTCTTGGAGAAGACTCATACAACTCTTCATACGAGGTAGGATGAAGTACATGTTTGAAACCAAACTGGTCAATAAATGTCAGAAACTCAGGGAGGGCATGGCTGGGATCATGGGTCTAGGAGAAGGCTGCAGCAGGGGAAGAGCGACTATGCCAGCTTCAGGGACCCCAGAGCTGCTTTCGCAAGGTGGGATCCCCAGGGTATATTTCAGATGGGGGCAATGCTCAGAGAGGAGTGTATATCTGATGTTGGCACTGTTCTCCTGTGGATGAGTCCTAACAGCCTGATCCTAGTGGAACCAGAATAGCTCTGCAGAGGGCGTGAACAGTGTGTGTCCAGTGGATTCAACGGTGAGCAAACCAGCAGGCTGTGGTTCCCTGGCATGCCACCAGCTTGGTACCATCCTGGAATTCCATAGGTACTGCAAACAAGGCTGCTTAGCTCAACCGTGTGTGTGTGTGCATGCGTGGGTGCGTGTGTGCATGCAAATGTGTGTGTACATTGTATGCAGATGTATATGTACATGGGTGGACACATTCGGTGGTCAGAGGTCTATGTAGAATGTTTCCCTTGATTACTTTTCTTTCTTTATTTTATTTATTTCCTTGACACAAGGTCCTGCTATATAACCTTAGTTGGCCCAGAACTTTCTGTATAGATCAGGCTATCCTTGAACTCTTAGAGATTCAACTACCTCTGCCTTCTGAGTGCTGGGATTAAAGGTGTGGGCCACCACACCTAGCCCTGCTTTATTTTTTGAGACAGAATCTCTCACTGATCATTGAGCTCACATATTTGGCTAGATTGGCTGGCCAACAAGCCCTAAGGGCCCCTGTCTCCTCCCTTCCTCCTGCAGTACTGCAGTTACAGGCTTATTACACATCTTCATTCTTGCTTGGCAAACAATTTACTGAGTGAGCCACCTCCCAAGTCCCTTGGTTTAGCTTTTAGCTGGTGCCAACTCATTACACTCGGGTACAATGACATGGTCAGCACTCTGGATCCAAATTTATATCCAGATACAGGCCTTTCCTGGTGCTATGGTGACTTTTCTCTTTAAATGACTATTTGGCAGACATTGGCCAGCTTTAAACTTTTTGCTTCTTGGAACTGCAGGGTAAAACCCAACCTAGGGTCTCAGGTACCAGTAGAATCTTCTGCAAAGATGGGTCATACCACTGAGAGGTGACTTTAAAAATGTTTCTGCATCTGGGCACAATGGTACATGCCTTTAACCCAAGAATTTGGGAGGCAATTTATGGGTTCAAGGCCAGCCTGCTCTGCATAGTTAATTTCAGGTCAGATAGCACTATACAGTGATATTTTATCTAAAACAGCCATCTTGGCAAGACAGACAGTACTGTAATCCCTGTACATGGGTACCTGAGACAGAGGAACAAGAATTCAAGATTATCCTTAGCTGTGCATTGAGTTGGAGGTCAGGCTGCACTACACTAGTCTCTGTCTCAGAAAACAAAACAAAAGGAAACGTCTCTACAAGGAGGTTGAACAATTTAGGTGATGGGCAAACGAGTTATATCCACTAACGGATTTCAGAGATATTAAAGATCTTTAAGAAGGGAAGGGCTGAGAGGTGATGGCTCAGCGGATAAAGACTCTTGTCACCAAGGCTGATGCTGTGAGCTCAGGCCCTTGAGCCCACATTATGGAAGGAGAGAACCGAGTTCTGCAAGTTGCCCTTGTCCTCTAACTTCCACATGGCTGGGGCACGAGCATGTCATTTAAAAAGAAGAGTCTTGAAGAATACTAATGATGAATTCTATTGAACTGTAATAATTATAGGTTGTGCTAATAAAGATAGTGAGTAATGTTTTACCACCTGATTTCACGTAGCCCTCACAAAATCCCAGATGTCACACCCTGCTCCACAGGGGAGCAAATTAAGAAATTTGATTCGAGATAACAGCTAGTACCTGGTAAAAGCAGGAGTTTGAACTTGGCTGCTCTTCCTGGTGTCTGGAACTTAGACTTACCTCTCATGTGCGCTTTATGTTGGGATTTTAGCAAATGCCCCCACAGAGCACCTTTAAACTGTCTTAGCCAACCGGGTGCTAATCCTGTTCCCAGGAATCATGGCTGGGTCTCTGTTTGTGGACCCTCAGCTCTGGGAATGCTGCAAGACAACAATGCCTACAAATGCATTCTGCTTTAGTTCATCCATCAGCAGGAGTGATTCAGAGGCAGCAGGGATCATTAGGTATTTCGCAAGTACTCCACACCTATAGCTGTTTCTTTCTGTGTCTGTGTAGAAGAGAGCCCTCTGCTGGTAGTGATGGGAATTGCATCCGCCTTACTGTAGTTGAATCACCATCTGGCTGTGTGGTGCTGAGCAAACCACCATGTTGTTTGGCTGTTTCCTCATCTCAGAAATGGAGTTATTAAGTCCCTGGCTTGCCCTCAGACATGCTGAGACCTTCTGTTTATTCTGGATGACCTGAAACTTCTGGGTTCACAAGGCTAGGGAACTTCCAGAGAGGATGCAGAATTCCTACTGGTGATTGGGACCCTTGGGACCCCTGGAGCTGCTCTCTGGAAGGCAGGTGGACAGCATTTTTCAACATGCCATTCATAACCAAGGACATTTGCCTCTATCGCTGTGGTGAAAAGTGGAGAGCTAGACACTTGACACTGGGGTCACGTGACTGATGTGGGCCCTGACGTCTCTCCGCAGATTAGCAACCTGAACCTGGAGGATGCAGGGTCTTACAGGGCCCACATCAACCTGAAGCACTCTCCTGTCACCTGCACCCGGAAGTACCACCTGCAAGTCTGGGGTGAGTATCCTGGGGAAGGCAGGTGGGGAGTGTCGGCCTGTGATTATCGTCACAGCCTTTAGCCACATGACATGTTCTTTCTAATCATAAGACTAACATATGCTGACTGCAAAATTTATGAAGAAGAGTAGCTGAGAGCTCATGGACTGGCTGGTTGTGTGTGTCAACTTGACACAAGCTAGAGTCATCCAAGAGGAAGGAGCCTCGGCCGAGGAAATGCCTCCATGAAATCCAGCTGTAAGGCATTTCCTCAATTAGTGATCAATGGGGGAGGGCCCAGCCCATGGATGGTGTTGCTATCCCTGGGCTTTTGGTCCTGGGTTCTATAAGGAAGCAGACTGAGCACGCCAGGGAAAGCAAGCAAGTAAGCAGCACTCCTCCATGGCCTCTGCATCAGCTCCTGCCTCCAGGACCCTGCCCTGTTTGAGTTCCTGTTCTGACATCCTTCAGTCATGAGCAGCAATGTAGAAGGGAAAGGCAAATGAATCCTTCCCTCCCCCACTTGCTTTATGGCCATAGTGTTTTGTCACAGCAATAGAAACCCTAAGACAGCCCAGGACCTGTTTCTCACCCACTAAAGCAGAACTCCTATGTAGGCAGCAGGCACTGAATGATTTCAGCACCTGAGAACTGGGTTTTGCCGCAATCTATTCCTGGGGTTCTGAGCTTCCCCACCGCTGAAATAGAAGCACTACATTTGGTTGAGAATAAACACACTGAACAGATGAGGGCAATCTCTCACTTTTCTCAAAGAAAATTTGAAAACTTTTAGCAAGGGAAATTACCAAGAAAACTGTAGGTGTGGGGTTGAAGCACTCACTGCCTTGGAAAGGCCAGAACCGGATTCACCCGACCAGTAATGGGACCAGAAGCCACTTTTGTGTTCAATTAGTTTATTGCCTATCGAAAGGGAGAAGGAATCAAAGGTCCAGGGCTACATGAGCCTCGCCCTACCATCCAACAAAGACGATGCTAGAATAAAAGAACCCAGGTGGTGGTGATGAAGATGGTGGAGCAAGTGACCCTGAGGATTCTGGTCTAGACCTTAGCTGGGGTCAGAGTGGTGTTGTGGTGGCACTGGGGTGGGAGTGATGAGGGGTCGGGGGTGGGTTACGCTCTGCATCTCTGCTCTGTGGGGATGAGGAGCCCCAAATCAAGAGGAATTGTCTCGGACAGCATCCAGGTGAGGGAGAGGCAAGGGATAGTAGCCTCAATCGGAACAATGACCTCATTGGCTTCCCTGCCTGTCCTCATCCTCTCCTGTTCTGGGAACTCACTGTGGCCATGACTCAGATTGGCTGTGACTCCAGCTCTGCCTGGAGGTGATGGGCAAGGTCCCAAGGGGCCACGGCAGAGCTCTTCTGAAATAGGTTGGGTAGAGATGAGGGAAAACTAATGGGGGGGGGGGGGGGGCTTCTTATTTTCTTTGGGTTGTGTGACAGGAAAGGCTCCTTCTCCTCTATTGCTTAGGGTCTTAGCTTGGGTTATCCTTGTGGATTCCTGGGAATTTCTCTAGATCCAGGTTTCTTGTTAACCCCGTAATGGCTCCCTCAATCAAGCTATCTTTTTCCTTGTTCTAATCTCCGCCCCTCCTCCATCTCGACTATCCTGTTCTCTCAAGTTCTTCTTGCTCCTCCCTTCTCCCTTCTTCTTTCCCTGCTACTCTCGCTTCTCCCTTTCTGCTATATTCCCAATTTTGTCAGGTGATCTTGTCTATTTTGACTTTCCAGGTGGATCTATATATGTTTTCCTTTGGGTTCACCTTGTTACTTAGTTTCTCGAAACTCAATATCCTTTGTTTATGGCTAGTATCCACTTATGAGTAAGTACAAACTATATTCATCTTTTTGGGTCTAGGTTACTTCACTGAGGATGGTGTTTTTTAGTTCCATTCATTTGCAATCTCTCATCATATAAAGAGCTGATTTGCAAAATATATAAAAAACTCAAGAAATTAGACATCAAAATTCTAAATCACAATTTAAAAAAAATGGGGTACAGAATTAAACAGAGAATTCTCAACAGAAGAATCTCAAATGACCAAAAGACACTTAAGGAAATGTTAACATCCTTAACCATCAGGGAAATACAAATCAAAACAATTCTGATATACCATCTTTCACCTGTCAGAATGGCTAAGATAAAAAACACCAATAATAGCTTATGCTAGAGAAGATGTGGAGTAAGGGGAACACTCATCCATTGCTGGTGGGAATGCAAACTTGTACAGCCACTCTGGAAATAAGTATGGTGCGTTCTCAGAAAATTGGGAATCAACCTAGCTCAGGACCCAGCAATACCACTCTTGGGCATATACCTAAGAGATGCTTAGTCATACTACACAGACATTTGTTCAGCTATGTTCATAGCAGCATTATTTGTAATAGCCAGAACCTGGAAACAACCAAATGCCTGTCAGCTGAAGAATGGATAAAGAAAATGTGGCACATTTACACATTAGAGTACTACTCAATGGTAAAAAATCAAAAACAAACAAACAAACAAACAAATAAAAGCAATGGCATCTTGAATTTTGCATGCAAATGGATGGAACTAGAAGTTTACTTTTTAATGAAGAAACATATGCTAAATTCATGCCTAAAACCCCCTGACCATGCAGAGAAAGCGGAGATGCAGATTAAATGCTGTAAAACATCAAATAGAAGGGTTATGGGTGTTGAGACCTATTAGTCAGCAGTATGACTATAATAATGCAGTTTAGGAACATGATTTTGTTGGCTGACATGTGTGAGACCACATGAAGTATTATATTTCAGAACAACTAAGAATAAACATCAATGTCTCACCATGAAAATTAAGGTAAGCATGGTAATGGATGTATTAATTTTATTTGCTCATGCACCGTTGCTTGCATATGCTTATCAAAACATTTCTTTGTGTCCCATATATATCCACATACATATATACACACACACACATATATGGCTAAAAATAAAAGAAAACAGAAAATAGAAGAAATTTAAAAATAATATTAAGTCTGGGATATAGCTCAATGGTAGATGATCAGCTTGGCAGAGTTTGGGTTTTCTGCACTGGAGACTAAAATTTAAAGAATGGAAATTCCTTGTGAATTTTGCTCCACTATCTGAGGTGTAAATATTTTAACATCTTTTATCCATTTAGCAAATGCATCCGCTAAATATCATTAGCATTCTGTAAGTTTTACTGAAGTACAGTGTAGAAGAGGTGTGGATAAGCATCTGTGCCCCCCCCCCGGGGAACACAGTTAAAATCATCACAACCTGCTTCTGAGATGCTTCTCGGCTATTTGGTCATAATAGTGGATAGCTTTAGCAGGACGTTGTGCTGTTCATGTACGGCAATGGCTGTGCTAAATGTGGGCCTGAGTGTCAGGGTTTAGTGGAAGCAAAGCCTGTCCCTGCTTCTCTGCAGCTCTAACACATGGCATATAACACTTATGCTAACAAATGTTAGCCTGACAAGGAAGCATTGATGGAGATCTGTGCTGGGTATTATGGGATATAAGGAGCCATGGTAACTGACTTCTGACAGTCATAGTCTCCTTTCCTCTCTATGGAGCCTGCATGTCACAGTTCCTGCATGTTTATAGTTCCTAGATTCCTCCTTCTAAGGGGCCGGGGCACAACTCACTTATACCTTTGACTTTTTTATCTCCAATGTCTTTCCAATTCTTCATTTTCCCATCTTCTCCTCTTCCTTCTAGCCCAATTACTAATCTATGGCACTATTCATCCAGACTCTTCCCTACTCTGCTCCCTGATGAAAAACTTATTTTTCTCCTCACCCTGGGAATTTTGAAGATTGGACTGATCTGAGCTTGACCTTGAAGAAGATCAAAAGAAAAATAAAAGCTTGCAGTCATCCTGGAGACTCAGAAATAAAGGATTCTGTGGGAGGAGCCCTGTGGATGCCAGCCTGTCCTGAGGTGAATGACAGAGGGTCACTGATTCTTACTGGAGCAGAAAACACTTTTCATTTGCAAACTGAGCTCACAATTCCCAAGAAATAGATACAGCTCTTTTGTTTAAAATAATCTGCGTATGCTGGTGGATGGTGACACATGAATTTAATGCTAGCACTCGGGAGGGAGGCAGAGGCAAGTGAATCTCTGTGAGTTCAAGGCCAGCCTAGTTTACAGAAATAGTTCCAGGTCAGAAAAGGCTTCACAGAGAAACCCTGTCACAAAACCTGAACAAAACTAAAACAAAAATAGTACTTATTTTTAAAATGCCCAGAAAAAAGGAAGTGAAGGCGGAAGTCACAAAATAATCCTACACTAGTTTAGAATTATGAATAATAAAGGGTTATTTGTTTTAGAGAAACTTACAGATCACTGTCCTAGATAAGAGTCCTCTGCTCGAAAAGGAACAAAGTCTAGCAGCCAGAAGCAAGAGTGGGAAGCTAGACAGAGAGTGCATGCTTTAGAGCTTCATTTCCAGTATAAGAGACCACGCCCAAGGGGACTGGTATCTTAAATGCTATTGGCTGAAGGAGAGGAATGCGCTCCCACAGCAAGGAAGCTTATTTAAGAAAAAATAAATGGTTTGAAATATAAAAAGATTAATAAGTCACTAAATACTAATACATCTACCTCACTGATTTTTTGTTGCTGTTTAAATAAATGAGTTCAGAGAGTCTCAATTCACTTTAAATGCCAATTCTTTGGAGCAGCTTTAATTATTGCCTCCAAATAGACCTTTGCTCTTATGCATAATTGTACTGTTTGAAAAATTACTTAGGAGACCACTTAGGCTAAAGTGGTTCCAGTGTTCCAGGTTCCTACTTAAAACAGACTAACTTGAAAGATCAACTAACGAGAATCCACTGAATAAGCTTTAACTATGGACTCTCCACTTTAACCAAGCAGCTTTTTTCTTGGGTTTGCTTCTATGAGTATCATAAAGATGTTTTTCCCCTTTATCTTCTGAGAAGCCCAGGACCACTGTGGTCTGGTGTTGCCCAATCCGTAAATTGCTATTGACTCAAACAAATGCTTTAGAATGTCAACTTGATCTTTTCTCGTTAAAGTCCTAATGTGATTAGACACCTCAGTTGTTGTGACTACAGTCTGTTTCCTCTATCAGCTCCAAGAAGGGAAGACCTGTTTGTTTGTTTGTTTGTTTGTTTGTTTTACGCAAATGTAAAGCCCTGGGAGAGGTGGAACATCTGGCTGTGGCTGTGGCTGAAATTTCAGCAGTGCAAGAATGAATGATTGGATAAGTAACAGTTAAAATTTACTATTCCTAAGGTTTGAAGACTGTCGAGTTTATCTGAAGACCTAAGATGTAACTATTTTATGTTTTCTCTTTCTGCTTTCAATAGGAAGTAGATCCTTTATTCTAAAATTTCCTAGGATGCTTTAATAACTGGCAAAAGAAGAGGGTTACAGCAAGAAGGCCGTCATTCATCTACTGATTAGCAGAAATCCATTAGAACTGGTGCCATATACAAACAACTGAACTCAAAGCAAAATTCACCCTGGAAGAAACTTCTTCCATTTTCTCCCTACCAGCTATCTCCCTATCCCTTTCCCACTTCACTTACAAATGAAGATTGATATACTCTGTCACTACATAGGAAACTGCCAAGCAAGTAGTTAGTGGTTTATTCTGAGATGTAAAAGGGCAGACAGAGCAGAAAGTAGTTGAGGAGAGGCTCTAACATAAAACAGGGTCCCCAAACCCACCGAGTTATCACAGTATGAATGATCTAGGAAAAAGTGAGGGTGTTATGTGTAGGGATAAGTCCCACCACTTAGGGGGTGTGTTCGCCTCGGGCTAATGTTTACCTATAAATCAGGCGAGCTTGCTCGCAGCGCTTGCTTCTGCTTTCCTGGTCTCCACTGGAACGGTGGTGCTGTAAGTCTATTTCCCCATTAAAGCTGTATATATTTTTACAATCTGTCTGCATTCGTTTACGCCATTACATTTTGGTGCCCAACATTTTGGCGCTAAATAGCTTGGCCAAGTCATGAGTGGAAAGTAACTACATTTAGATAATCTTCAACCTTTTCAAAGAGCTGTAGAAAATGGCCTTTAATCTAACTCAGAGTTTTGTGGTAGTGAGACACAATTGCTCCTGGCAACACCACTCTATTCCCGAGAGAATGTTGAGCACCAAAGACACTCCACCTGGAACCTTTCTTCTTGGCTGAACTGGCCTTTGGGCAAAGAAATGCCCATACCTCAACCACTGACAGAAATACAGAGTATCCGTGAATGGAAAAAACAGGACTGTCATATCCTGCCAAGACAGGGTAAGATAGTTTTGACAAGTTTCTTGCCTTTGAAAATGGTATGTCAGGGCAGCCATCTTCAGTCTTGGCTTTGAAGAGGAGCTGTCGCCAGTGGTTTCCTATTCTTGGGTGCAGCTGCTGTTGCAGGGAGACGATGCCTGAGAACTTTGGCAAAATGGAGAAGCACAACGTGGCATTGACCTATGATGATGTGTACATCAACTTCACTAAGGAAGAGTGGGATTTGCTGAATCCTGCCCAGAAGAATCTCTACAAAGATGTGATGCTGGAGACCTACAGGAACCTAACTACTATAGGATACATTTGGGAAGACCTTAACACTGAAGAGCATTGTCAGTGTTCTAGAAGACATGCAAGGATTGAAAGAAATCAAACTGGAGAGAAGTTTTCAGTATATTCTCACTGTGGTAAAGTCTTGTCTTATAACACTCATCTTCTAAGGAATGAAAATACACATAGCGGAGAAAAACGCTCTGAAAAAAAAAAAAAAGAAAATGGTATGTCAGTTATGTTAGGCCTTAGCCAAAATTGGTTGCTTCAACACTGCAAACGTGACCTTGGGTGATTGCCCAGGTAGCCAGTTGTCTCTGTGATTTGTCTCATGTTTTGGAAGTTGTTTGATTGCACTTCCTAATTACTCAGGTAACATTATTTTCCTTCTCAGATCTTCGATGGGGTTGAAGACTATATAAATGTAGTTACTTTCCACTCATGACTTGGCCAAGCTATTTATTATACAAGACCTAAGCTAGTTAGAATAGGATATTTGTACTTATTGTATATAATTTCATAGTAGGTTTAGAACTCTCTTACTTAAACAAAA
Organism: Chionomys nivalis; assembly: GCF_950005125.1. Lineage (NCBI taxonomy): Eukaryota > Metazoa > Chordata > Mammalia > Rodentia > Cricetidae > Chionomys > Chionomys nivalis. Next base: position 22,396,926 of record NC_080090.1, on the reverse strand, counting down.
GGGGGAAGTGTTGCTGGAGGTCCTTCTGCTCCTCCAGCCAATAGCCTCTGAGATACCAGCCCATTGGGGCGTGGTCTCTCTCCCTTTAAAAAAGCGGCCACTTCCCTCCTCACTCTCTCTTACTTCCTGCTCCACTTCAGGCGACTAGACTCCTTCCTGATTGCGCAGAGGGCTGTTGTCTGGGACGGTTATCTGTAAGTTTTTTCCCCTTTAAATAAATACCACCCTATTAATCATAATTCCAAACTGGTGTGGCATTGTTTGTGACTTACGCCTTCAGTTATGATTTTAATAGGAAAGGCTACCCCCTCTCCCACAGGCGCATGAGGAGTATTGGTATTAGCTCTTCTTTGAAGTTCTGGTAGAATTCTGTATTGAAATCATCCGAGCCCAACCTCCTAAACTTTTCTGGCCAGACAGCAGGGAGGGTTCCTGCTGCTGGGCTTTCTTTTCCCCAACCCTCCCTTCCCCCAAGTCTGCCTTTTTACCTGTGAGGTCCTTAGAACCCTGTAACACAGCCTACTCCAGTGCTGAGGGGACCTGAGAGGTGAGTCAGCGTCCACAAGCCTGGACAGCTGGACATCCCAGTCTCTGGGATCTTACCAGTGGGACAGAACCCAGGGGCCCCTCCCCAACTCCCTGGCTTTTCTGGCCAGCCAACGGGAGTGTTTCCACTGCTGGGCTTTCCCCAACCCAACCTGCCCTCAAGCCCGCCTTTTCATCTGTGAGTTCCTTGGAACCCTGCAACACAGGCTCCTCCAGTGCTGAGGGGACCAGAGAGGTGACTCAGCAGCCATGGGGCTGGACAGCCAGAAGCACCACTCTCTGGGACGTTCCCAGTGGGGCAGAACCCAGGGGCCCCTCCTCAACTCCCTAGGCTTTTCTGGCTAACCAGTGGGGAATGTTCCTGCTGCTGGGCTTTCCCCCAAACCACCCTGACCCCAAGCATGCCTTTTTGCCTGCGAGGTCCTTGGAACCCTGCAATAGAACTTGCTCCAATACTGAGGGGACCTAAGAGAGGGCAGATCAAGAAAAACTCCCAAGTACTCAGACAGCCACAGCAAAGATCGGACCAAGATGCCAAGACACTGCTATGAAGGTACAGGAAGCATACAGAACACCAAATAGACTGGATCAAAAAAAATTAATCAAAATATAAAACATACAGAATAAAGAATGAATATTAAGAGCTGCAAGGGAAAAAGGTCAAGTAACGTATAAAGGGAAACCTATCAGAATTAAACCTGTCTTCTCAATGGAAACCATGAAAACCAGGTCTTGGATAGATGTGCTGAAGACACTAAGAGACCGTGGATGCAAACCCAGACTACTATACCCAGCAAAGCTTGCATTCACCATTGATGGTGAAAACAAGATATTCCAGAACAAAAACAGATTTAAACAATATGTAGCCACAAACCAAGCCTTACAGAAAATACTAGAAGGAAAATCACAAACCAAGGAAGCCAACAACACCCATAATAACACAAGCATCTGACAACCCTCCACCAGCACAACTCAAAGAAGGGAAACACACAAACACTACCACCAGAAAAAATAACCAGAGTTAACAACCACTGGTCATTAATATCACTTAATATCAATGGACTCAATTCACCTATAAAAAGGCACAGGTTAAGAGAATGGATACAAAAACAGGATCCAACATTCTGCTGTTTACAAGAAACACACCTCAAACTCAAAGACAGACACTACCTCAGAGTAAAGGGTTGAGAAAAGGTTTTCCAATCAAATAGACCAAAGAAACAGGTGGGTGTGGCTATACTAATATCTAACAAAAATGATTTCAAACTAAAATCAATGAGAAGAGATGGAGAAGGACACTTTATACTCATAACAGGAACAATTTATCAGGAGGAAGTCTCAATACTGAATATCTATGCCCCCAATATAAAAGCACCCACATATGTAAAAGAAACATTAATAGAATTCAAAGCATACATCAAACCCAACATTCTAATAATAGGAGATTTCAACACTCCTCTCTCACCAATAGGACAGGTCAACCAGACAGAAACTTAACAGAGAAATAAGAGAACTAACAGATGTAATGAACCAAATGGACTTAACAGACATCTATAGAACATTCCACCCAAACAGAAAAGAATATACCTTCTTCTCAGCATTTTATAAAACCTTCTCAAAAATTGATCACATAATTGGTAACAAAGCAAACATCCATAGATACAAAGAAATTGTAGTAATCACCTGTGTACTATCAGATCACCATGGAATATTGTTAGAATTCAACAACAATTCTAACCCCAGAAAGTCTACAAACTCATGGAAACTGAACATTCAACTACTGAACCACCCCTGTGTCAAGGAAGAAATAAAGAAAGAAATTAAAGTCTTCCTTGAATTCAATGAAAATAAAGACACAATATACCCAAGCCTATGGGACACTATGAAGGCAGTGCTAAGAGAAACGTTAATAGCACTAAGTGCCTACATAAAGAAAACAGAGAAAGCATGCATTAGAGACTTAACAGCCCACCTGAAAGCTCTAGAAAGAAAAGAAGCAAATTCACCTAGGAAGAGTAGAAGACTGGAAATAATCAAACTAAGGGCTAAAAATCAACAAAATAGAAACACAGAAAACAATCCAAAGAATCAATAAAACAAAAAGCTGGTTCTTGGAGAAAATCAACAAGATTGAAAAACCCCTATCCAAACTAATCAAACGGCAGAGAGAGAACACAATAATTAACAAGATCAGAAATAAAAAGGGGGACATAACCACAGACACAGAGGAAATTCAGAGAATCATTAGATCTTACTACAAAAGCCTATATGCCACAAAATTGGAAAATGTGAAAGAAATAGACATATTTTTAGATAAGTCCCATATACCAAAATTAAATCAAGACCAGGTGAAAATTTTAAATAGACCTGTAAGTTGCGAGGAATTAGAAGCTGTCATCAGAAACCTCCCTATCATAAAAAGCCCTGGATCAGATGGTTTCAAAGTAGAATTCTACCAGAACTTCCAAGAAGAGCTAATACCTATACTCCTTAATGTGTTTCACAAAATAGAAACAGAAGGCTCACTGCCAAATCCTTTTTATGAAGCTACAGTTACCCTGATACCACAACCACACAAAGACTCAACCAAGAAAGAGACCAATCTCACTCATAAACATCGATGCAAAAATTCTCACTAAAATACTGGCAAACCGAATCTAAGAACACATCCAAAAAATTATACATTATGATCAAGTAGGCTTCATCCCAGAGATGCAGGGCTAGTTCAACATACAAAAATCTATCAATTTAATTCATAATATAAATAAACTGAAAGAAAAAAACCATATGATCATTTCATTAGATGCTAAAAAAGCATTTGACAAAATTCAACACCCCTTTATGATAAAGGTCTTGGAGAGATTAGGGAGACAAGGTTCATTCCTAAATATAATAAAAGCAATATACAGCAAGCCGACAGCTAACATCAAATTAAATGGAGAGAAACTCAAAGCCATTCCATTAAAATCAGAAAGAAGACAAGGCTGTCCACTCTCTCCATACTTCTTCAATATGGTGCTTGAAGTTCTAGCAATAGCAATAAGACAACATAAGGATATCAAGGGGATTTGAATTAAAAAGGAAGAAGTCAAACTTTCATTATTTGCAGATAATATGATAGTGTACATAAGTGACCCCCAAAACTCTATCAAAGAACTCCTACAGCTGATAAACACCTTTAGTAATGTGGCAGGATACAAGAGCAACTCCAAAAAATCAGTTGCCCTCCTATACACAAAGAACAATGAAGCAGAGAGGGAAATCAGAGAAACATCACCTTTCACGATAGCCACAAATAGCATAAAGTGTCTTGGGGTAACTCTAACCAAGGAAGTGAAAGATCTATTTGACAAGAACTTTAAGTCTTTGAAGAAAAAAATTGAAGATGATACCAGAAAATGGAAGGATCTCCCATGCTCTTGGATTGGAAGGATCAACATAGTAAAATTGGCAATTCTACCAAAAGCAATCTATAGATTCATTGCAATCCCCATCAAAATCCCAACAAAATTCTTCACAGACCTTGAGAGAACAATAATCAACTTTATATGGAAAAACAAAAACAATCCAGGATAGCCAAAGCAATCCTATACAATAAAAGTACTTCCGGAGGCATTACCATCCCTGCCTTCAAACTCTATTACAGAGCTACAGTAATGAAAACAGCTTGGTATTGGCACAAAAACAGAGATGTTGACCAATGGAATCAAATCAAAGACCCAGATATTAATTCACAAGCCTATGAACATCTGATTTTTGGCAAAGGAGCTAAAATTATACAATGGAAGAAAGAAAGCATTTTTAACAAATGGTGCTGGCATAACTGGATGTCAACCTGTAGAAGAATGAAAATAGATCCATATCTATCACCATGCACAAAACTCAAGTCAAAATGGATTAAAGACCGCAATATAAGTCTGACCACACTGAACCTGACAGAAGAGAAAGTGGGAAGTAGTCTGCAACACATGGGCACAGGAGACCACTTCCTATGTATAACCCCAGTGGCACAGACAATAAGAGCAACAATGAATAAATGGGACCTCCTGAAACTGAGAAGGTTATGTAAAGCAAAGGACACAGTCAATAAGACAAAAAGGCAACCTACTGAATGGGAGAAGATCTTCACCAACCTCACATCAGACAAAAGAACTGATCTCCAAAATATATAAAGAACTCAAGAAATTGGGCATTAAAATTCGAAAAAACACAATTAAAAAATGGTGTACTGAACTAAACAGCGATTTCTCAACAGAAGAATTTTAAATAGTCAAAAAATACTTAAGGATATGTTCAACTTCCTTAGCTATAAGGAAAATGCAAATCAAAATAACTCTGAGATACCATCTTACAACTGTCATAATGGCTAAAATCAAAAACACCAATGATAGCTTATGTTGGAGAGGATGTGGAATAAGGAGAACACTCATTCATTGCTGGTGGGAATGCAAACTTATGCAACCACTTTGGAAATCAGTGTGGCAGTTTCTTGGAAAATTGGGAGTCAACTTACCTCAGGATCCAGCAATACTACTCTTGGGAATATACCCAAAAGATGCTCAATCATACTACAAAAGCATCTGTTCAACTATGTTCATAGCAGCATTATTTGTAATAGCCAGAACCTGGAAACAACATAGATGCCCATCAAGCAAGAATGGATAAAGAAGGTGTGGCACATCTACACATTAGAGTACTATTCAGCGGTAAAAAAAAATGACATTTGAATTTTGCATGCAAATGGATGGAAGTAGAAAACACTATCCTGAGCGAGATAACCCAGACCCAAAAATATGAATATGGTATATACTCACTTATTCGTGGATACTAGCCATAAACAAAGGACATTGAGCCTATAGTTCATGATCCTAGAGAAGTTAAGCAATAAGGTGAATCCAAAGAAAACATACATAGATTCGCCTGGAAATTGGAAGCAGACAAGATCGCCTGACAAAATTTGGGAACATGGGGGTTGTGGTAGAAGGAAGGGGGGAAGGGGAAGAGGAGAGGAGAGAAGGGGAGGGTTGGGGAGAGCTTGAGGGAATGGGATAGTTGAGATGGAGGAAAGACAGAGATAAGAGCAAGGAAAGAGATATCTTGACTGAAGGATCCATTTGGGGTTTAGCAAGATACCTGGCTCTAGAAAAATTCCCAGGAATTCACAATGATGACCCCACATAAGACCCTAAGCAATAGAGGAGAGGGCGCCCGAACTGGCCTTGCCCTATAGTAAGACTGATGATTATCTTAAACATCACCATAGAACATTCATCCAAACATAGATGGAAACAGGGGCAGAGACCCACATCGGAGCACTGGACTGAGCTCCTAAGGTCCAGTTGAAGATCAGAAGGAGGGAGAGTATGAGCAAGGAGGTCAAGACCATGGTGGGTTCACCCACTGAGTCAATGTGCCTGGACTAATGGAAGCTCACCAACCCCAACTGGACTGGGAATGAACGAGCATGGGATCAAACTAATCCCTCTGAATGTAGTTGACAGTTGGAGCAGACTGAGGGGCCAATGACAATGGTAGGGATTTGTCTCTACTACATGTACTGGCTTTTGGGGATCCTATTCTCTTTGGATGTATACCTTGCTCAACCTGGATGTAGTGGGGAGGGCCTTGGATTTTCCACAGGGTAGGGTGCCTTGCCCTCTCTTAAGATAGGAGGGGTGAGGGAACAGGGTGGGGAGGGAGTGGGAAGAGGGGAGGAAGTGGGAATTTGGATTGTTATCTTTTTAAAGTAATAAAATAAAATAATAAAAGAAGAAACCATCTGGACCTGGACATTTGGGCGGGGGAGGTTGGGAGGCTTTTGATGACAGCTTTTATTTCCTTGCAGCTTTTAGGTCTATTTAAATTGTTCACCCGGTCTTGAATTAATTTTGGCATATGGTATCTATCTAGAAAATTGTCCATTTCTTTTATGTTTTCCAAGTTTGTGGAGTACAGGTTTTTGTTGTATGGTCTAATGATTCTCTGATTTCCTCAGTGTCTGTTGTATCCCCCTTTTCATTTCTGATTTTGCTATTTGGATGTTCTTTCTCTGCCTTTTGGTTAGTTAGGATAAGGTTTTGTCTATCTTGTTGATTTTCTCTAAGAACCAGCTTCATTGATTTTTTTTGTATTCTTTGTTTCTATTTTATGGATTCCAACCCTCAATTTGTTATTTCCTGTCATCTACTCCTTCTGGGTGCATCTGCTTCTTTTTACTTTAGAGGTTTCATGTATGGTGTTAAGTCACTAGTGTTAGCTTTCTGCACCTTATGCAGGTACTTAGTGCTATGAATTTTTCACACAGCTTTCATAGTGTCCCATAGGTTGGGGTACATTGTGTCTTCATTTTCATTGAATTCTAGGAAATCTTTAATTTCTTTATTTCTTCCTTGACCCAGGGACAGTTCAATAGAGCACTGTTTAATTTCCATGTGTCTGTGAGTTTTCTAAAATTAGTGTTGCTGTTGAATTCTAATTTTAAACCATGGTGATCTGATAAGATTCAGGGGGTTACTCATTTTTTTGTATCTATTGAGGTTTGCTTTGTTACCAAGTATGTGGTCAGTTTTAGAGAAGGTTCCATGAGGTGCTGAGAAGAAGCTATATTTTGTGATTGGGTGGAGTTCTCTAGATACCTGCTAATTCTTTTTTGCCATGACATCTGTTAGTTCTCTTATTTCTTTGTTAGATTTCTGTCTGGTTGACTTGTCCATTGGTGAGTGGGGTGCTGAAGTGTGGAATTTGATGTGTGATTTAAGCTTTAGTAATGTTTCTTTTACATATGTGGGTGATCTTATATTTGGGGCATAGATGTTCAGAATTGAGACTTCATCTTGATGGATTGTTCTTGTTATGAGTATAAAGTGTCATTCTCCATCTCTTTTGATTGATTTTAGTTTGAAATATATATTGTTAGATATTACGATAGTAATACCCGCTTGTTTCTTAGGTTCATTTGATTGGAATTTTTTCCCCAAGTCTTTACTCTGAGGTAATATATGTCTTTGAGGTTGAGGTGTGTTTCTTGTATATAGCAGAAGGCTGGATCCTGCTTTCGTATCAATTCTCTTAGTCTGTGTCTTTTTATAGGTGAATTAAGTCCACTGATATTAAGAAATATTCATGACCAGTGGTTGCTAATTCCTATTATATTTTAGTGGTAGTGTTTGTGTTTTTTCCCTTCTTTGGGTTTTGTTAGTGTGAGGTTATCTGTTGCTTGTGTTTTGGGGGGTATAGTTAGCTTCCCTGGGTTGGGGATTTCCTTCTAGTACTTTATGTAGGGCTGGGTTTGTGGATATTGTATTGTTTAAGTCTGTTTTTTTTTTTTTCATGGAATATCTTATTTTCTCCATCAACGGTGACTGAAAGTTTTGCTGGGCATAGTAGTCTGGACTTACATTCATGGTCTCTTAGTGTTTGCAGCACATCTGCCTAGGACCTTCTGGGTTTCATGGTTTCTACTGAGAAGTTGGGTGTAATTCTGATGGGTTTACCTTTATATGTTCCTTGACCTTTTTTTGCAGCTCTTAATATTCTTTCTTTATTCTGTATGTTTTATGTTTAGATTATTATATATTTTGATCCAGTCTATTTGGTGTTCTGTAAGCTTCTTGTACCTTCACAGGGATATCCTTCTTTAGGTTGGGAAAGTTTTCTTCTATGATTTTGTTGAATATATTTTCTGTGCCTTTGAGTTGGAGTTCTTCTCCTTCTTCTATCCCTATTATTCTTAGGTTTGGTCTTTTCATGGAGTCCCAGATTTCCTGGATGTTTTGTGTTAAGAATTTGTTTGATTTAATGTTTTCTTTGACCAATGAATTGACTTTCTCTAGAGTATCTGCAACCTGTGAGATTCTGTCTTCCATTTCTTGTGTTCTGTTGGTTTTACTTGTCTCTGTAGTTCCCATTTACGTACCCATATTTTCCATATCCATAATTCTCTCAGTTTGTGTTTTCTTTATTGCCTTTATTTAAGACTTTAAGTCTTTAACTGTTTGCTTCACCTGTTTGATTGTTTTTTTCTTGGTTTTCTTAGGTTTCTTTGAGAGATTTATTAATTTCTTCCAATTTTTGTTTGTCTTTTCCTCCATTTCTTTAAGGGAATTTTCCATTTCCTCTTTAAAGGTCTCCATCATCTTCATGAAGTTATGTTTAAAATCATTTTCCTCTGCTTCTTCTGGGTTAGGATGATCAAGTCTTCCTGTTGTATGACCACTGGGTTCTAGTGTTTTCCATGTTACTTTTTAGGTTGTTGGATGAATTCTTGCATTGGCACCTACCCATCTCTTCCTTTAGTTGATGCTGGCAGTGTCTTTGTGTCTTGGTCCAATTCTTGGAGTGGCTGTTTGTGTTTTGGGAACTGTTCTTTATCTGCTGTGTATTGTCACTGTCTATGTCTCAGGGTTTTTGGAGCAGCCTATCTCTTAGTCCTCTCTCTGTAGTAGCAGGCAGTTTCAGAGTTACATTGAGGTTGCAGAGGGATGTGCCAAGATTTTCTTAGATTTAACATTTTCTTTGACCAGAGTATTCATTTCTTCTATCATGTCTTCAGTGCCTGAGATTCTCTCTCCCATCTCTTGCTGTCTGTTGATGAGTCTTGCCTTTAAGATTCCTGTTAGAGTTCCTAAACTTTTTACTTCCACATTTTCCTCTATTTGGGTTTTCTTTATTGATTTTTATATATACATTCGGGTTTTGAACTTTTTGTTTTGTTTTTGTTTTCTTTCTATTTTCTTCCATTGTTTGTTGCGTTTTCATAGATTTCTTTAAGGGATTTATTCATTTCCTCTTTAAGGAACTCTATAATATTCATAAAGGCTATTTTAAAGCCCCTTTCTTGTGCTTCAGCTATGTTGGAATACTCCAGGCCTACTGTGGTAGGGTTGTTAGGCTCTAGTGGAGACATATTGTCTTGGCTGTTATTGATTATATTTTTACCATGTTGTCTAGGCTTCTGGGTTTGGGAAGGTTGTAGTTCTAGGTGCTTTTATCTGGTCTTGTCTCTGTTGAGTGGGTGTTTTGTTTCTTTGTTTCTGGGGCTCTCTCTGGTTCTTAGGAGAGTGTGATAGCTGTGGCTTGCCTGGTAGAAAATTCTTCTCGTGTCCTGATAGGTGTGGCCACTGGGGCTTCCTGGTAAAATGTTTCTAGGTATTGGCATCTGAGACGTAGGAAGGGAATGAGCTAAGAGGAAGGGCAGAGGGAAACCACAGGTGGGAGGGAAACAGGGTATTCCATCAAGATCTGCCTACTCCTCTGGAAATGGGAGCAGAGTCTGAGGAGAGGCAGCAACAGGCGGTCTGCTACAGACCTAGGGATGAGATTGGGGGATTGGATATGGAGGAGAAGAGGGGAGAGTGAAGATCTGAAACGCACCTTCCCATTTAGCTGGCCTACTGTTTCTCTTTCAGGCTTGACTGGTGATTCTGGGGAATGCCTGCTGGAGTTGGGGGTTGAGAAAACAGAATTAGTAGGGGAGAAGTTTGGAGGAAAGTGTTCACATCATCCACTGTGTTGGTAAACTGAGAATCACCCACCATCCAAAGCCAGGTGCTCCCCCATCCCACACCCTGCCTTCAGTGACTCAGCACCAGCGGCACTGTCATCACTAGCAGCCAATGCCATGTGTTTCCACTGCCATGGTCTCATATTTTTCCCTATGTACATGCTTCATACTCTCTATAAAGCCCTCACCATCATAACCTGCTCTCTTTTCCATCCCCACTCAGAGGCAGCATATGCAGACCCTGCCCCCAAATCTCCCACATGAGATCTGTTGTGCAGTATGATTGTGTGGCATTCTTTGCTCCTGTGATGGCCACAAAACATTTACACACTGGAGATGAGGGCAGAGAGGAGGGGGAAGATGAACAGGTGGTCTTCTACAAAGTTGGGGGTGGGAATGGGGGATTGGATTTAGAGGAAAGGAGGGAAAGGTGAAGATCCACAGAGTACCTTCATCCCTGACCAGAGTGGCCTGTGTGTTCTCAGGGGATGTCTGCTGGAGTGGGATGTTGGAGTAAAGTGATGGATGAGGAGAGAGAAGGACATTTAGAGATCTGTGTGATCCCCTGGAGATGGGGGTGAGGTGGGGAGGAGAGGAAAGGATGCAGGAGGTAGTCTGCTACAAAGCTGGGGGTGACATTGGAAGAATGGATTTGAAGGAGGGAGAAAGAGGGAAAAGTCTGCAGTTAGATTATCTCCCTGGCCAAAGTGCAACACTGCCCACTCTCTGATTTTTCTTGGACACTTCTCTTTATGTTCACCCACCTTAGAATTTTGAAATTTAAAAATTTATTATTCTCTGTGTACAAGAGGGCATGTATGCCAAAGCCCTGATGTGGAGATCAGAGGGTGACTAAAGTTGATTTTCTGCTTCCGCCTTTATGTGGGTTCAGGGGGTCAAAGTCTAGTCATCAGGCTTACATAGCAAGCAACTTCAGCCACTAAGGCCATCTCCCTGGCCCCATCTAAGAAATCTAGCCTTCTTCTGTTAGCCTCTGTTCTGTACTTGGCCTCAGCTTCATTTATTCCTGGTCTTAATCTTTTCCCTTCATGAAGGAGCTCAGTTCCAGGATTGTTTCCTGCTGGGAACTATTCCTCTAAGGCCATTCCAGCCTTTTACAGAATTGTTTTATAGAATTGCACAGGGGAAGTAATTCTTGGTCTCTTGATAACTAATGTCATGTGTCAAGTTGGGTAGGTTAAGGGATGCCCTGGTGATTGGTAAAATCCTGTTCCTGGATATATTTGTGAAGATGTTTCTCAAAGAGATTAGCCATCCATCAACAATGACACCAGAACCTTTCAGGGTTCAGGGAACAAACAGAACAAAATGGGAAACTTGGTTTCCCTGCTTGAACTGAGACATCTCCCTTTCTGCATGTAGACATCAACACTCCTTGTTTGTGAACTTCTAGATGCAGAATAGAGCTTACACCATCAAATTCTCAACTTCAAGACCTTTTAGACAGAGAATGAACTATACCAATGACTTTCCTGATTCTCCAGCTTGCAGACAACAGATCGTGGGATTGACTGGCCTTTGTAACCATGAGAGCCAATTCCTATAATAAATCTCCTCTTAGGTAAATCTCTGTCTTCATGGCCCACCTCCACAGGGACAGAATTTTAAGCATGGGTTTTCTGAATTGCTTCTGAGGCTTCTGGAATCAGAGCACTGGTGGTGCATAGATTGAGCCATTTGATGTTTGCTTTTGGTTACTCTTAATTAATACATATAAGAAGCAAGAATTTACTTGATTTCATACATCATTCTTGCAAACATTCATGGGGAATTTAATTTTCCCAGAGCTCTAAGCAAGCTCACTCTGGTGGTTTCCTTTTCTCCCTATCTGTGCTTCCTTTGGGACTGTTTGCCACTAAAACCCAAGAGTAAAATGGTGAAAAGAATGAGATCCATCAAGGGATCATTTCCAACTCAGGCTATACAGGCAACTAGAAATTTGAGGTGGTTCCTGATGAAGAGCCTTCTTTCCTGCAGGGATGAAATGACTGAAGATCAAGTATAGAACTCCATCTTGATTTTGGCCCCATTGAACACTTTCTACCTGCAGGGTGCCTGTTGTTGAAATGAGGTACTGCTTGGATGAATAAAATTTTGTGGGTTGGGATGGGAATATATGGGAAGAGCCTGATAAAAGCTGTGAGCATGGAGCTCCTAAATTTTAAGGACTGTTTTTTGCTAATGAAGGAGGTCTCCCCAACATCAATAAAGGTGCCTTTGGAATTGCTGTCACCCACCAACCAAATCTCTTTGGAAAGTGGCCTCTTACACACAAGGCATAAGACCCTCCACATATAATGGTTTCAACTTCTCCATTTCTGAGAGGATTAATGCTGCATTACCCACAGAAGCAGAAATGCTTTGTGGGAGGCAAGAGAGTGCCAGCTCACCTTAGGAGTTAAGGGTTCAATCCTTACCTCTTTTGCTTCCAGAGCCATAACTAGGTTCAGCTCCTGTAAGCCCTTGACAATGAAGTATTAAGTGGAACCCATGAAGAGTTGCACTATAATTCCTAAAGAACTGCCTGGGTTTTTTCATTTATCGTGTGCAATTTAGGATGGGACTAGGCATGAGATAACTGTGGAAGGAGCATAAAGTTGAATCAAGTCAAATTTAAAGGTATGGGGCCAGTAAACTGAGATTCTGCAATGAACATTGCAATACCAAGTTAAAACAAAAGGTTTCTAACAGTTTGTCTGATTTACTGAGTGAAACATGAACCAAGTGGAATTTTCTGTGTTGACTGACCAGCCCTGTGGTGGCAGTTGGTAACATTATATTTACTGATTTAGCTGGAAAAGGCAGCATTGTGTTCTTGCTGGAAGATACAATTCAGATATGAATATGCTTTTTCCTAGACACAGTTTTTCCCTAGTCTTATTTTAGCTTGTTATGTGTTCAGTTTATGTACCTGAGAACCTGTTCTTTTCTAAAGGGAAATGGAGGAGTGCATAATCTGAGGTTTTTCTCCCACCCTCCAGTTCCCGAATAACCACTCAGAGGCTTAATATTGCTTATAAATGGCCAATGGCTCAGGATTATTACTAACTACCTCTTACATTTAAATTAACGCCTTTCTATTAATCTATGTATTGCCACATGGCTATGGCTTTTACTGGTCTGCTGGCACATTGTTTCTTGGGTGGCCTCTGGCGTCTCTCTCAACTCCACCCTCCTTCCTATATCTCCATTTGTCTTTCTCACCCTGTCTTATTCTGCCTGGCTATAGCCCAAATCAGCTTTATTTATCAACCAATGAGAGCAACACATATTCACAGCATACAGAAAGACCATCCCACAGCAGAACCGTCTGAAGGAGAGAGAAGGTAGCAATGGAAGGACTGGGAGGACTGAAGGGAAAGGGAAACTGTGGTCAGGATGTAATGCATGAGAGAAGAATTTTTTTTTTTTTAAAAAGAATTTTTTTGAAATAGAGGTTGTTTTTTTCATATACTTTCTGGTTTTCTCCCTAGTCCCTCCTCATATGTAGGTGTACAGTGTTACTCCCTGTGCATACATAAGCTGCAGATACACATGAAGTCCTAGCACTCACAAATAAGCACTAGAGAAACCAGATTGTTATATGTGCAGGCTTTTCAACAGAAGGGATTCTTCCACACAGAAGGCTGAAATGGATGTTGTTTATAGCCTGGTGATTTTTCCTGTTCTGTAGAGTCAGGCATTACCTGAATCCCCCAGACACCTGATCATCACTTCTCAGCCAATAGAACCCATTCTTATGAAAGAGGTCCTATGTACTTTACCATAGGATTTACTATCTTGCGTATTACAAACTTTTTCCCTCTAGACCATCATCCTGAGCATTGTTTCTCAGTCAAGAGAACCCGTTCTTGTGGAAGAGGTCACAGGAACTTTGCAAAAGACATAAACTTGACAAAAGAGTTTCAATGTAGTCATACCTTATGTGTGAATCATGCATATGCATGTATAATCATATAAAATATTTAGAGCAATGCTTGATATATAGTTGAGACACTATTGAAATATTAACATAATTTTACAGTTTATTTGCTCTTTTCTTCTGTTTGCCAGTTTGACAGATGGCGATAAACACAAAGGTCACTTAGAATTAAGCCAGAGAGAAGTCGAGGTATCTATAAAATTTGTCCCCAGATTCATGAACTGAAGAAGGTTCCAGTGTCTCCCTCTCCCCTGAGTGTGAAGTGATACTGAATATGGGCTGCAGTCAGGATTGTCTCTTCCCACCCAGAGGTTCTCGTTTGTGGGGTTCTGCTTCCCTTCTGTGCCTGCTTATTTTGATCGTGTGATGAACACTGCTCATGAAAGATAGCTTTCAGGGATGGCTTGAGAACTAATAATGGCATTTTCTTCTCGTGATGATCCTTAATACAAGAAACATCAGATCTTTAAAATCTCATTTCCAATTTTCAGATGCCTTAATGTGGGCTAAGGCTAATGTATTTCTTGTTTATTTTTTTCTCTGAGGGTCAATCTTTTTGGGTTCCCAGGTCAAAGCGACAAATGAGTCCCATAATCTTGATGATTATTAGGCCCAGATTTTGTATCTCTAGAAAAGGGGAATCTCTCTGTCTCCTCTCTTAGATCATTGAACATACCCCCCAGGGCAGCTCTGGGAGCAGAAGTCTCCTGTCCCTATGGTCTATCTCTTGAAACCATTTTTCTTTCTCCACATTCATCCTACCACCCTATTCCACATCCTGGTACTTCTCATGGAACCCTACACTAGCCTCTAAGATGTTATCCTGCATCGAGCTTTGTCCCTTACAGTGTTTCTTACACTGTAACTATGTTCTATAAGCACAGATCTTTATGGGCTGGCCACAGCGACTTCTTTTCTTTCAGGTCTTCTCATCACAGGGCATTGCACTGGCTGTGCTCTCTGACTGCAAGGAGCCCCTTTTACGTTTCCCTCTTCTTGTTATTCATCTTTAGATTTCATATCAATATTGAATTGAAGATTCTCTGACCATTCCCTTGCCCTAGGTAAGCCCCCCATTGTAGGTGATCAGTCCTGACCACTGTATGCTATTTGCAGGGTAGTATGTACGTTGGCCTCTCACTGGAGTATAAGCACCCTGAGGGCACAGACTGCTGTTCTGGTTCACTGTTGTGTGCTCTGTACTCTTGGACAGTGCCTGACATTAGTGGTACACAGTAGTGCTGTTAGATAAAAATATGCATGCATGAGTGAGTGCAGGAGCAAACGCCCTCCTGAAATGATGCAAACAGTCTTGCTCCCCCTCCTTCCTTTTATTAGGTTTCTATATTCGAGAATTCATGGCTCATATTTCACAGGTTGCACACCACATAACTCCGAGGGCTGTATGTGGTGGGCCCACGAGGCGGTGTGACTTTTCGCACTAGTTGGTGGTTTCCTTTGCTGGTAGCTTGAGCTCAGGAGGAAAGGACCTCCTTTTGAGCCCACCTTTGTGAAATAGTGAGTTCATAGACTCCGGGCCCTTTTAGTTAAAGCAAGAGAGGGTGGTGGTAGGGTGGGGTGGGAAGGATGCTAATCCTATTTTTTTGCCATATGAGATGGTTCCCAGACAGAGGAGATGCGGGAGTGATGGGGGAATCTAAAGCCCAGCTCTCATTGCCTGCCCACAACCCACCACAAGATGCAAGTCATGCTCTGACCGAAATTAATCTTTTCCTGTGATCACTGTGGGAGGGTCTTCCTTTGTTCTCCCTCAGGGGGGGCATTTTCCATTTTCCTTCACCACACTTTTAACAGGTGGGTTTCAGATTTCCCCTTCAGTTCTTCTTAGCAGACACCAACTCTTTTATTTTCACTGAAAATCTATTTACAACTTTTTCCATCCTGCTCTACAATATGCATATTTTGAAATGGAAAAGCATTTGGAAAATGAATACACACAAGAAAAACAAATAATGAGATAGTTAAACTTTCACTCTCCCCACAACTATTATTAATAGTTAAATGTGCTTTCTTCACACATACATTTTTTTTAAAAAAAATATATGTACTCCGTATTAATTGAAAGATGGAGAAGCATTGGCCTCACTCCCTCCTTCTTTCCTCTCCTTCCCCCCATCCTTCTTCCTTCTTAATTTTTTTTGAACAATGTTTCACTTATTTCAGGCTGACCTGGAACTAGTTAGCAGAGGATTCTGAGTTTCTGACCCCATTGCCAACACCTCTGGAGGGCAGCTACTACAGCACACATCTTGACACCTAGTTATGTGGTGCTTGGACTGGGGCTTGTTTTCACGCAAGGCATTTCTTTCAACGTAACAGTACTCACGGAGCACATTCAATTCTACACGTTATCTTTCCCACTTATGATAACTGTTACATTTTCTAGCTTTATAAAAACTGTTTGACTTTCATTTTTTTTGTTGTTTTTGAGACAAGGTCTCATTATGTAGCCCCAGTAGACCTCAAATGTGTAGTCTTTCTGTTTCAGTCTCCTGGGTGGTAAGATTATAAGCACATAACCACCATGAACTACATTTCTTTAAATTTTAGACAAATGTAAATTTATAGCAATAACAAAAATAATAATTGTAAATATTGAAAGGATCTTCCTATTATATAGCCTTTGCTGGATTGAAACTTACTATATAGTCTGACTTCAAACTTATAACTAGCCTCCTTTCTCTGCCTTCCAAACACTGATATTATAAGCATATGTCTCCCATACTTGGCTATATAAACTGTATTTTTAAGATTTAACTTAATTTCATTATTATATGTGTATAGACATTGACTGGCATGTATGTTTATGTACCATGTGCCTGCATGGTACCCATGGAAGTCAGAAGAGGGTATAAGATGCCCTGGGAAATGGAGTTACTGATGCTTGTGAGCCACCTTCTCAGTATTGAGGATTAAACTCCTTTGGAAAATGAGCTGGTGCTTATAACTGCAGAGTCGCCCCTCCAGCTCCCTATCCTATACTCTTTAGTCTTTGCTCATTTAACCTTATTTATGGGCTCATTCTCAGGGAGTTTCCATAATTTGTTTATGGAAAATTGCAACATAATGCATATTTCAGTATGTGAATTCCATAATGTCTTTAAAAGAATCAAATTACATAATTATTATTATCTGGACAAACTTGAAGCCCTGGTTTCTCCAGGATGCACAGTAAATGGTTCTCGCCTCCAAGTGCTGTTATGGGCCCTTCCTCTCACCTTTGTGAAAACTTTGGGGGAAATCTTCCTTAATACATACTGATTTTATTTAAATAATATTTACTTTTTAATTAGAGTAATAAATACAGTGATCTGTAGTATTTAATAGCATTTACATCTGTGCCTTGGGCAAATGCCTACACAGCTCTGGGCAGAGGCTAGCTCAATCCTTTGTGGTCTTGACAGGGTTGCCATGTATTGGGGAATGCATCCTATTTTTAGCTTTTTAGCTTTCATTTCCCCTCACGACTTCAGCCTCAAGCTTCTTCCTCCTTCCCCAGTTTCTTGGCTTCCTCTTTTTTTTTTTTTTGGTATACTTATTTCTGTTTTTGCTTTCATCTTATATTTGGGAGTGCTTCCTTACTCCAGATACTTCTTCTTTATAGAAACATGCTTCCTCTTTTTTCAACATGTTTTAAAACTATTTGAGTTTATGTCCTTCAACCTTAGAATCTTGGTTCCCTTTTAGAATCCTCATTCAAGATATATAAGTTCTGGTTCTGGAAATATATCAAATGCACATGTACGTGCACGCACGCACGCACGCGCGCACACACACACACACACACACACACACTGCTCTATGTGTTCCCATGTCTCTTTCACAACACCAAAAAGTTAAAATGAGTTCTATGGGGCAAGGAATATGTCTGTTCTACCTAGCATAAGTTCTTAACAGTTGTAAACATTTTTCAAGCCATCAAACCCCAGACTCAGTTATCCCTTGACTCCAGCTCTTTGACTAGATCCAAAATGTGTATTCAGGCTATTTCTCTATTAAGAATAATTGGCTCCTTTAAAGGCCCAGAGCTTAGGCTTCTCCTTTGGAGCATGCAAGGGAAAAGTGAAGTAGAGATAAGGGGTCCTTGTCCTTCATCACTTGCTTTTTGAGTGATGGACACTCAATGGGGATGGTACCAGCCAAACATAGGGATTTAACTGGATGTCCTATCCTTGTGCATTTTGACCTCTGGCACCTGCATGCCCACATGGGGACTTCTGGGACTGTATAGCCATTGGTTCTGTGGCTCTCTGTAAAGTTGTTCATGAAGTGTCAAGCAAGATCAGAGTGTGTTGGAATAAACAACCAAGTCTGACACAGTTCCTGGCACATAGCTGTTGACTCCATTAATAATACATCATTTTGGGCTGTTAAACATGCTCGTGCTGAACATGCCTGTCCTGGTAAGCAGTCTCCTGTTATAGTTCTGATCTCAAGTTATAGAATAGGATGGAACTTGAGATCTTGTTCTGAGGTCTTAATTAATATATACATTTCTGGGCTTTTTTTCCTTAGGACCGACAGATTCATAGTCACATTTACAGGACTACAGACTCTGAGTTTGATGAGAGTTCTCAGCAGTGGAACAATGAACCTCAGGGTCCAAAGCAGCATACAAGTAGCTTATTCTGGAAGGAAGTTGTATTAGTTGGTCCTCTTGTTTTGAGGCCAGAATCCTGACAGAAGCAACTCACGAGGGCAGAAGGTTATTTTGGTTTTGAGTTCCAGCGATGAAATCCATCACCAGAAGGCATGAAGGCTGTAGGGGCTCAGTCTACATTAGAGGGTGTTTGCAATGGCTGCTTCTTTACATTGTGGTGGGCAGGACTCTGCCTGAGGTAGAAGCAGAAGGCTCTGCCCAAAGCCAAAAGTGAATATCACCTTCAAGGTCTTCCTCCTGTGGATGTACCGTCTCCAGGCAGGCCTTATCTTCTGTAGGTTCTACAGCATCCCTAACACCATCAGTTGTCCAAATTGAACACGAAGTATTCAAACACATGAGCCTGTGGAACATGCTTTAGACTCAATATATAACAGTCACACCTTGGCTCACACAAGCTCATGGTTATCACACAGTTCAAAATGTATTCCATCGAACTTTAAGAGTCCCTGGCCATAACAGTTCAATGTCTAATGTCTTTTATAAGATGCAAGGCAAACTCTTAGCTGTGAGCCCCTATAAGATATTAAAAAAAAATCTTACATACTTACAATGTACAATGGGAGAGGAAACATTCACATTCCATCATTCCGAAAGGGAGGGATTAGGCACAGCAAAGAAAGAACAGACCAAAGCTAGGTCAAACCCAACAGGGAAATGTAAATCCTGAAGCTCCGTATCTGGCATCCTGGGTACGCTGTGGCATCATGTATGCTCCAGTTGATTTGGGGAGGCCTTTTTTATTCTAACAAAAGCACACATGACCTCTTTCTTGGGTATATTCAGTGCCTGAAGTTTTCTCAGCAGATGCTTCATGTTCCTGGCAGCTTCAGTATCTTGGAGTCTATACTGCAACCTAGGCTTTGCCTGCATAGTTTCATGCAAGGTTGCTTGGCAGTTCCACTCAGAAAGACCAACCTTGATGTATACTCAGAGCAAGTCTCAGTGGCTCCTAGCTTCTACATTCTGCCTGTAAGCAAAGGCACCAGCATATGGACATTGCCAAATTCTGCAGATGGTCCAGGGTAGAGCCACACCCCCTTGAGTCAGGGCTTCAGCAGGCTCTGAGAACCCGCGCAGGTGAATCCAGAGAAACGCATTTTCAGTCTAATGTATGAAGTAGGATGCTCTGTGTTCAGACATTCTTCCTTTTAAATGAAATCTTTTCAAATGGGCTTTTCAGTTGGAGTTCTTGATAGATAGGGCCTTGCTCTCAGTGCTTCTTTTCTACTGTCCTAGTGCAAAGTCTGGGGGGTTACTCTTCAATGCAGCTCTTCTCTTTAACCGTTGCAGCTTTTTTGTGTATACCCAATTTCCCAACAACTTTAAATGCATTCATGCTGTTTATCAAACTGCATATTTTCTTCATTTTCCTGTTTCTTTTCTTTGTTTTGATTTCTTACTATAAATACGAACAAAGGGAGTATGGCTGTGTCACAGCATTGGTGTTGTGGTGTCTAGAAACAAATTTCTCCACTAAATGAAATAGGAATGAGCTCCATGCCAATCCCCAAGAGTCATTGTTCTTTGAAACTCCTTAAGTCTGGTCTTCGCCATCTGTATGCAAATGCACAAGGAGGCATTTACATTCAATCTGCAATAGAAGTTTCCATTTCTGCTGAGAATGGTGAATTCTTCATGTTTAGCTGGACTGAGAAGAGAGAGTACTGCTGTCTAGATAATATTTTCAAAGCTTAACGGCCTTGACGTAGGTGGCATTGCAAGCAGGGAGTTGGGACTCTTCACCTGCGGGCAGACATGGGAAGAAGAACGCGGGACATGAGCAGAGCCCAAGCACTCATAGAAGACCTGTCATCCCATACACTCTTTTTTTAAATTTATATTGAGCTCTACATTCTTCTCTGCTGCCTCCCTACCTCTCCCTTCCCCTTCAACCCTCTAGGTACCCAACCCATAGCTGCTTCACATACAGTCCTCCTGTTTACTTTTAGCTGAGAGAGATTATTCTTGAGGGAAATATATTTATCTTTCTCCATGCTTAACAAACTGAGTAATCTTATAATAAATTCACAAGCATTTCTGCCACTAAGAAAACCATCTTCAATATCCTTGTCTTTTCAATTCTTTTGGACAGGAAGGGAAAACAGACAAAATGGTGCCCCTGTCTCTTCAAATCACAGGTGATGAAGGGATAAGATATGCATCTTACCACATTTGGGGTTTGGCAGGGAGGGTGCAAAGTAGATGTAACATAACCAGAGCGAGAAAATCTCCCTCCTCCAGTTACATGCTACTACAGAGTCTTTACCCATGACCCGTCTCTTCGTGTGCATAGCACAAGCTGTAAATGGCCCTTCCCCTCTCTATGACTCTAGACAGAACCCTTCTGCTTTTCTATATCAATCCAATCTAGAATCCCCCTCCTACTTTGTTTGTTCCAATAAAACAGTTTTCATCTATTTCCTACATTTTTGGGTAACCTCAAACAAAGCCCTGAAAAACCTATCTAGATACATGCTCAAAGCTAAATGGCCTCAACATGTCTGGCGTCACAAGCAGGACTCCCCACCACAGGCAGACATGAGAGACTGGCAGGGGTCTGTTTTAACACCAGGGACTGAGAATCCCTACGAAATGTAAATCTGAACATGAGCCACAGAAAAGGGATTGGCAGTTAGGATGAGAGTCAGCAATAAAGGTTCTTACCACTTTGGGAATCTGCACAGTGGAATAAAGTGTGTTTGCTGCTACCTCTTCCATATTTGTTTCCTATTAATAAACCAACAACAAACAAACGTAATTATCACCTAACTTCTGAGTCACACAGACAAGAACATGGAGACATCCAGAGAAAGCAAAGTATATGTAAGAGAACACAGAGAGAAGAAAAAGAAAGTTCTGGGATAGGCAGAGAAGTTCTGTTGTTAGTAACTGATTAACAATGCCCATTAATCAGTTTTAAAGACAATCATTGTGTTTTTATTTGTTTTTATCACATTTTCTGTATTATGTTTCATTGGATTTCAAAATATGTTGAGATATATCTCATGAACTATGAGTCTCCTAAGGTGGCTAAAGGCTAACATGAAGTTATAGTGTCAGTGTTAAAAATGGACTTATCCAGTAATTCATAGTCTCTTGGTGAAACAGTAAGGATGCCCAATGAGCCAAAATAAAACAAGAACAAAAACTCATGATTAGAAAGGAAAAAATGTCCTGGGTGAGTTTAAGCTTATTTCCTGACCATGTAGGGCAGCCTTATAGTTTCTGTGGGTGTAACCTGAGCAAGAGAAGAGGAAGAGGTGATAAATTTTGACTTAGTAAGTTGAGTAGGCTACAAAGCAGACCAGCTTCCAACCTCCTGTGAGGAAGCAAAGACCACCATCATCAACTGTAAAAAGGAAGAGTGACTCATGGAACTGCTCACATGAGTGGTACAGGTGTGGAGAAGAATCAAGGGTTCTAAAGTTCACCAACTTCTGCATGGCTATGAGTTAAGGTGTGAGGGAGGCACACTGACTGAAGTCAAAGACTGTACATCTTAATCCCCTCCCTTTTCTTATGCTACCCAATCTTGTAGAGGGTAGTCTCAAGTGAAATAAGGAAAGCCTTGGAGGGATGGATCTGATTACAGAAAAGAAAATGGAAAGGGACTCACGTTCATGTAAGGGATTGTGTCATATTCTGGATTCTCTTCCAAGTGGGGACAGAAGTTTGGCTTTTCCTGGTGGATGTCCACTTTCTCCATGTCTTCCTTGGAAACTAAAGCCAGGTTTAGAGAATCAAAGACTGCCTTTCTTACCGTTCACAATCTCCCCTGGCCCACAAAACTTGGATGATCTACTCAGAGTGACCAACCATCCTAGTCACTCTGAAACGGAAACACTTTATAGGGCAGTAAACTTTCAATATTAAACTGGAGAAAATTCTGGACAAATCAGGATGAATTATCCACTTGTCACTCCACTTCCAAATCTCCAAATCAAGGTGGCTACAGTGAGAAGCAGAGGGGGTCAGCAACATTCCCAGAATGCCTCTCACAGAGGCATTCTCAAAGAATATCTTAAAGACTATCCCAAAGTCTGCATTTGTACTCAACTATTGCTGCAACTTTTCCTCCACACTCTACTCTTGCCCCACCATGGACAGTGCTGGTAGGAAGATGGGAAACAAATAAAGGTTTTGGGATACAGGACAGGGTACAATGTAGAGAGACAAAGAAAGGTTTGTCCAAGAGGAATGTGCCTAGCCTGAGGTAAAGGGGAAAGAGGAATCTTGATGCTGATTGAGTATGGAAGACAATCTGGTTGGGGACTCTGACAGGGATAAGGATAGGAAGGGCAGGGAGACCTTCCTGCTGGGAAGGAGCAGAAGCTGTAGCAGGAGGGGCTGTTTGTTGGGGTTTTTGTTCTGCCCAGTTCCCACAGCCGGCAAGTCCCAAATAAAATCACACAGAGGTCTCCATAAGTTATAAACTGAATGGCCAATTAGATCAGGCTTCGTATTAGCTCTTATAACGTATATTAACCCATTATCCTTATCTATGTTAGCCACATGGCTCAGTACCTTTTTCAGCAGGGCAGATCACATCCTGCTTCTTCCATGATCTGAACAGGACTGCAGAAAGAGCTTCCTTCTTCCCAGGACACTCCTGTTCTCATTGTCCCACCTCTATTTCCTGTCTGGTTTTCTGGCCTATACTTCCTGCCTGGCTATCAGCCAATCAGCATTTATTTAAATATAATTGACAGAATATAGGTGATTGTCCTGCACCACTTCCCCCTCTTTTTTTTAAAAGATTGTTATTTTGAAAAGACTTTGACTTCAAAATTGAAGTCAAAAGATATGTTACTTTGGAGAAGAGATTTTGTTTGTCAATTATGTTTTAAATAAACACTGATTGGTCAGTTGCCAGGCAGGAGGTATAGGTGGGATAACCAGACAGAAAGTAGAGGCAAGGCAATGAGAACAGGAGTATTCTGGGAAGAAGGAAGCTCTTTCTGCAGTCCTGCCCAGATCACCGAAGAAGCAGAATGTGACCTGCCCTGCTGAAAAAGGTACTGAGCCATGTGGGTAACATAGATAAGAATAATGGGTTAATATAAGCTACAAGAGCTAATAAGAAGCATGTGCTAATGGGACAATCAGTTTATAATCTTATGGAGACCTCTGTGTGATTTTCTTTGGGGCTAAATGACTGTGGGAACTGGGCAGGACAGAAGCCCCAACAACAAGCAGGCCCTCCTGTTACAAGAATCAACAATGTATGACCTGTATCATCAGAAGGGCCACATCCTTCTGAAGGAAGGACAGAAGTAGGCACTAGAAAGAGACTCTGTCCTCAAGAGAGAAGGCAAGGACTACATTCTCTACTTTGGAGCTAAGGCTTACAGCTATGGCACATACTTCTCTTTCTGTGTGTGTGTGTGTGTGTGTGTGTGTGTTTATATTCATGTGTGAATAGGTGCATGTGTTAGTACATGTGCATGTGTGGGAGGGTCAGAGATCAACTTCGGGTGTTGTTCTGCAGGTGTTGTCTACCTTGTTTTATGAGATAGAATCTCTCACTGGCTTGGGACTAACAGGTTAGACTAGGCTAGTTGACCAGTATAAGCCCCAGGGAACCACCTATCTCCACCTCCCCAGTGTTGGGATTACAAGTACATGCTGCCGCATCTGGATTTTTTTTTTTAAATATGAGTTCTGGGGTTTGAATTCAGGTCCTCACACTTGTATGGCAAGCACTTTACTGAATGAGCTCTCTCTGTCTAGCCATTGACTGTGCATTTCTTAAGGGAAGAGACCATGACCTCCTGGTTTTATATCTTCAACACTAAATCTTGCACACAGATTAATGTATTGCATGAGGAATAAAAAGGAGAACATATATGAAGCGAAAAATCATAAATGCTTTACCTTTTCCTTTCTCTGTATGCATAGCAACAGGAATAATCACCAGCAAGAGACCCAGTACAATTAACACTGGCAGGATATATAGGATGATGCTGGATGAATTTAGGTCCTTGGCAGCATCTTTAAAGAGAAAATAAAGAGAGGCATGAGGAGGGTGGATGTGTGTGGTAAAGTCAGCTAGGCAAAAGGACCTAACTTCCACATTCCTCCCAGCCTGCTGCTTTCCCAGAGGCCTTTAGTTGACACGGAGCCTGTTTCTATAGAAACTGGGAGCTAAAGAAGATAACATTTCTCCAACCAGAAGCTCCTGAAGAGAGGAGACTTTTACCTCCACAGAGATCCTGGATGTGGGTGGGGATTGAGGAACTTTGGCTGATGGGATTCTTGGCCATGCAAATTAAAGTCTTGTCTTTTTCTCCCAATCTCCAGGAGATGGGGAGGACGGCACCATCATAAGATTCATTGACTCCATGCCCAATGGCTTTCCAGCTGTAGGTCACATTCTCTCCTCCCTTGTCCATGGAGCATGTCAGGTTGGTTGTGCAGGTACCATTCATGTTGTCTTGCCCATTCAAGGTGACTTTGGGCCTTGAGAGATACTCTGTAAAAGAGCACAACAGAAGACGGAAGTTAGTCCTGAGCTCAACCTTCTCTGAGTTACTCTTCTTTACCTTGGACCCGACTATTGCTGGTAAATTCAAGAAGGGTAAGCAACTAACAGTTCAGAACAGAATGTCTTATTCTTATCTGGGAAAGAGACCTCTTAAGTCTGCTTGGCTCTACCTATATAGCAAGAATAACAATAGCAACTATTCTAGCAGAGATAATCATACAACAACAATGTAGTGATATTCACCACGCCTAGACGCAGGGCAAACACTGACCTTAGTTGTATTTAAATACTACCCAGTCTTTAGGCAGAGGCTTTTCATTGCTTGTCCTCGGACTTCCTTGAACACACTTTCCTTTATCCTCTTAGGGAGAATAATAATAATGTAGTAACACTTTTTACTAACTTGTGCCTACTCCTTTATGCTTAGAATATCATCAACAGCTTATCTATCCTAGAGTTTGGTCCATTAAATATTTCTGTTCAAATACCTTTTTCCTCTTCACCCTTCCCCCAACTAGATTACCTGCAGATTAACTCATTTCTGTTGCCTTCCACAGTATCTCAATGGAATATAAGCCTGGCTCAAGGTGCATTGCCTAGCTCCTGTAAGCTAGTCTTGGGTCCCTTCTCCTGGTATCTCTGATGCTGTAGTTCAGTGCACAGGACAAGTAACTCTTCTGGTAGAGAGCTGACTGGTTTGCAAGTTTAACTTCCTGAGTTTCTCTTTCCTCTCTCCCTCTCTGCCTTTCTCTTACTGTTGCCCAGGCTAACCTCTCAAACCTGATCCCATAGTTCTCCAGAGTAGCTACAACTACAGGCATAGTCGGATCTTATCTTCATTCTGATTTTGTGTGTGTATGTGTGTGTATTTCCCAGTTGCTTAAAGTTTATAGGGGAAAGAATGTAATTAATTTGTATCTAATAATCTTAAGGTAGGCACCATTGTCCTCACATATGTGGAACTAAGGTTTAAAGAAAGTAACTTGGCTAAGGCCATGCACACATCAAATAGCCAACTTTTGACTTCTATTTGTGTGGTAGCCACCTTTTTTGTCATTTCTGTTTTGTTTTTGAGACAGGGTTTCTTATGTAGCTCTGGCTGTCCTAGAACTCACTCCATAGACCAGGCTGTTCTGGAACTCAGAGATCTGACTGCCTCTGCCTCCCAAATCATGATATTAGATTCATGCTCCACCACTGCCCAACTGATAGCCACTTCTTAGGTTGCCCATCGTCTACACTGCATAGCCTCTTTTTAATTGTTTTTTTACTGAGCTCTACATTTTCTCTGCTCCCCTCCCTGCCTTTCCCCTCCCCTTTAACCCTCTCCCAAGGTCCCCGTGCTCCCAATTTACTTAGGAGATCTTGTCTTTTTCTACTACCCATGTAGATTAGCTCTATGTATGTTTCTCTTAGAGTTCTCATTGTTTTCTAGATTCTCTGGGATTACTGCACAGTCTCTTATAGAATATCAAAGTAAGCAGAGAACATATGGGCCATATCATCAGTGCAGGAATCCTCTGCTCCCTGATCCTTGCTGTGTGATTATCCAAACTTGACTTTAACATCCACTGTATCAGGATGCTCACTACATCCATATGCCTACCATCCACCATTAGAACTAAGCCTACTTACCATAGACATACAGCACATATTCCTGGGTGAAGGGAGACTCAAGAGATGTACTGTGAATCTCTGCCCGGTAGACACCTGAGTCATTCTTCTTCAACTGGCTAAGTGTCATGGAGTAGCTTCCATCTGGGAAGACAATCCTTTCTTTGTTATGATTTTGAGGCACTATGACTTTGTCCTTAACTATGATGGCAAAAGAAATTGTCTTGAAGGTCCATACAATAGTGTGAACCTGTTTTTCTGTGAAATTCAGACTGAAGGTCACAGATCCACCAAGGGCACCAACCATCTCCTTCAGAGTTCCAGAAGTTTTTGCTGTCACTGCAGACACAGAAAACGATAACATAAGCTCTTGTCACAAGTTACCACAACCTTTGAGTCCTTGGAAGATCCTGTGACATATCTTCAAGTTCAATAGAAGCAGAACCTCATCCACATTGAGGTGGCATTAAGAACAGACCCTTCTGCCTGCAAGGTCACCTGCCACCACCACACCATATTCTCAGAGACCCCCAACAGAGTAGTCCAAACTGTGGTAAACTTGAAAGACCAGCTCCATCCTCGACAGGTTCCTGTTGTTGGGGGAGGTAAGGAGAGACAACTAAAGAAGTTTCTATCTGGGTCTCTTAGGAAAACCAGATTACTCCAGAGATGTTTAGCATGAAGCTGATGAGATAGGTTGCCCAAACCAGAATCACTGGTTCACAAGCATCAACATGGTAATGGGAGGAGAGCTAGATGTTTGTAGGGACAGCAATAGTGGACACGTGTAAGGATGACCTCTCTTCCCAGTTTAAGACGCATTAGTAAACTCAAGGTCATCCCCACAAAAAGCTTCTATACTTACATGATATGTTTGTGTGGGAAGAAGAAAAAGGGAGTCTGAGTGTTGGGGAGCATTAAGACGCTCACCTCACATGCTAAAAATTGCTGTAGGGTTTTCATTCCACAAGAATTTTGTTGCTTTGACTGACACAGTCTTAGCTCACCTGGTAGAGCCTGACTCTGAAGCAGTCATCACTAGACTCTTGGTGGAACTTCCAGAAGTGACCAACTAAGTAAACATTTACAGTGATGGTGATGGGGTAACTGTCTGTAAAAGTCTAAGGGACAAAATCTGGGGCTAACAAAGGCACTGAGGCAAAAAATTTAAAGCATGTACTATGAACTTTCTTTAGCTGTTAAAGTTCTTAGAAGAGGAAGATTTTTACTTTCATCAGACAGAACAGAATTTACTCCCTTAAGTACAGGTCTGGGGAACCTTCAAAAGTACTGGCTTCTCTTCCTGGAAAAAATTTCCATTTTCAAACATTTTCTCCTATAACTTCTTAGTCAGTGTACATATACTTTACATCCCTGCAATCTTGTCAAAATATCTAGTTAAATTTGAGTTTTCAAAAAGTTCCCTACTCGTATAATACAAAGGCTGGAATGGTTTTAGACTACTTTTACTTTAATTATCTCAAAGGATGGAAAAATAGTACCAGTAAAAGTTACAGACAAAATCAAACATACTCTGGTTTATTTGATCAATTGATGCCTTCATTCTTACATTTCAATGACAGAGACAGAAAGGGTAAATATTTTGAAGTCAGGTGAAGATTGGGTATCACTTGCCCCCCTAGTGGGTCAAATTCCTGGACCTTCAAGTAATTTCATTTTCACATTGGTTTTGGGGGACTTTTATTACTCACTCCCTTTTATGGTTTGTATCTGTCCTTTTCTGAAGGAATAACAACATGCTTGAAGGTGGATACTTTATAAAGAAAAAGTAACTTACAGTTTGGGAAGTTGAAAATCTGAGCGTGTGCAATACCATATGTGAAGCCTTTGGTGAAGGTTCTCTTTGTTGGGTCACAAGACGGCAGAGAAACAGAAGGGAAATCACCCCTGTGCAGAAGAGGCCAAGAACAGAAGGGCCTCACCACAACAAATCTGCTCTCAGGACAGTTAACTTACTTCAAGAAAGTGGAAGCAATTCTGTCTCAGAATAATGGTACCTTCGTCACCTAACAGCCTCTGCTAGGCCTTAGCTCTTAAAGGTTTTATCACCTCTACCTCACCACAGTACTTTTAGTATCAAACTCATGGGTGTGACAGATCACATCTAAACCATAGCAAAGTGTTTAAGGGGCAAACTGAGACTATGGCTTTAGTATGTTAGTACGTGCACGTGTGCTTCAGCCAGGAGGAAGCCCTCTTCTCACTCCCTCACAGTAGGTGTCAACTTTCTCAGGGTAAATGTCACCAGATATGAGTAATGTGGAGCAAGGGTGCGGAAAATCTGAAATTTGCTGTCCTTTGTTAGGAGGGAAGTAGAGGATGACAGGGGGCAGAGTGCTCCATGGAGCACCACCATCCATTCTCTTCCTCCTCTCTCCTGCCTCTTCTTATTTTTCCTTTTCTTTTCTTTTTCCAAAGTTGGCTTCAAACTTGCTATGGAACTAAGGGAGAATGACCTTGAACACTTTTTTTTAAAAAAAATAAAAAGTATTTTTTTTTTTAGGTTTTTAAATTTGACTTTATGTGTATCAGTATTTTGTCAATGTGTAGATATGTATACCATGTGTGTGCCTGGTACCTGTCAAAGTTAGAAGGGGACAGATCCCCCACTAGAAATGAAGTTACAGGTGGTTGTGAGCCACCATGTGAGTGTGGGAATCAACCCCAAGTTCTCTGCAAGAGCAGCAAATTGCTCTTAGCCCCTGAGCTCCAGAGTCTTGACCTCTTGATCTTCCTGCCTCCACCCCCTAAGTGCAACCATCCCCAGATTACTGTTCTGTCTTAAGTGTATCTTCAGGATGGAAAAGAAAGTTAAATGAAGGAAGCAGTTCCCTGCCATTTCCTAAATAATAGGTTAACGAACAAAAAACAGTGTTGGGAAATTCTAGCCAGTTTAGTTTTATTATCCCAGTGACTGAGAAATGGGATCTAGAAACCAGAGACATTTTTAAAATTGCTCAAAGTTGAGATGAAACTTTGGCCTCATCTTCATCACTTCCAGGCATGATGCTACAGTTTGTTCAAATTTAAGCAGACAATGTTTGGTATGCTTGATCTTTTTAGGAGCTAAAGAGAGAACTGAGGACTTGAGCAAGATGTCATGATCCTTGTGCTCTCAAAATTGCGAGAAATCAGCAGTAAAACAACAGCACGTGCTATGAGAAGGGAAGTAATGATTGCTGTGGGGATTCCGTGGGAGGGTTTAGCCTGACCTGGAGTCTGGACTCACAAGCCTGCTCAACCTTTTGACATTGCGCCATGACAGTCATCTGAAAATTTTGCCTTTGAGAACTGCACAGTAGAGTTACTAGAAGCATCCCATAGTGTTGTAAGTATGTTTCCAATTTCGTGCTGGGTCACATTCCTGGATTTCTTGGGCTCTATGAAGCCCAGTGGCTACAGACAGGATGTGTTTGCTAAAGAATGTATGACTACCAATTCCTTCCTAAAGATCTGGGTCGCACGAGACTCACCTACCTCCCTCAGATGCCACTCTCCCACCTGTCAGCAGGGGATGGTGTGACCTGCTTCCTCTGTGCTCCCTTGACCTTTCACTTCACAGCAGCCAAGTGGTTTGGGTAAGTCTGATGGCACTCAGCTTCAGTGATATTCTCCTCTGGTCCAGTGATTTCCTTAGAGTTATCACATGACCTGAGAGAAGCCGGGGGCTTTAGCTCTAAGGCCAAGATAATGTTATAAAGCTATGGAAAATACAAAACCCACTTGCTGCCAATCAACAAGTATCCAGGCCTCTTCTCTTTCCTGATACTCAGTTGTGTGTGTGTGTGTGTGTACACTCACATGCACACCCGTACACACATGCTCCATATGTGCATCATATGTGCATATAGGGAGACATATGCTGTGGTGTGCCATGTGGAAGCCAGAGGACGACTATAGAGTCAGATCTCTCCTTTCAACTGCACATGGATTCTGGGGCTTGAACTCAGGTGGCCAGACTTGCATGGAAAGTGCCTATACCTGCCAGGCCATCTTGTTGGTCCCTGGTTTGCTTTTGATTTTATGCTGTTTTGTGCTTCAGCTCTCTATCTGAAATAAATCATATTCAAACCCCGTCTAAAGCCACACCTCTGGAATACCTTGACATATGTGTTTCTTTATTTCCTCTTCAACTTTTCAGGAAAGAAGTAGCCCTGCTTTGTGGTGACTGGACATGTCATTTTTTTGTGTGTGGATTAGCCAATGACCAGTCTACGGGTGTTATGTCCCAGATTACCCTGTCGTGGCATCACTGTGTCCACAGAAGGATATGATGGTCTCTCTTCCTACCAGGACACTGCAGAATGAAAAAGGGCTCTCTGTCTTCAGTGGGAGTCAAGGGTCCCAGGACCCATTCCGGCTCCTCCACAGTCATAATTCTAGAGACAAACACTTGGTGTCTGTAAGCCAGTCTGATGGACTTACCTTTGTTGATCTTCAGAACAAGCTCAGGAGATAAGAGTTAACACATTCCATTTCATAAATGAGGATACCAGGGCTGAGTGACTTTTCTAAGACCACAAAAATGGCAGAGATGTAGCTCAGTCTTAGAGTCCTTGGCAGATGCACATGAGGCCCAAGTTTGATGAACCCCAATTTGAGAGAGAGAGGTAGGGGTAGAGATCATCCATCTCAGAGCCCCCCCCCCACTTTAACATTTACTATTTTGAGTTTCAGTTCTCTGAGGGAAAAACACCTTCAAGTCCTAGGAATTTGGGGAGAGTGAATGTTGATCTGAAAGTATTTTGACAAATACAGAACAAGAACAGGTGACAGCATGGTGGGAGGCGCCAAGGGCATTGGTAGGAGGCGCCAAGGGCATTGGTGGGAGGTGCCAAGGGCATTGGTGGGAGGCACCGAGAGCAGAAGGCTCTTTGAGAAGGCTTTCCATTTTTCAAGTTTCATGTCTGAGGCATTCAAGAAAATAGTTCACAAAACAGCAGTGGGTGACTTTGTAGTAAGACAAAGGTTCAGTCACCACTGCAAATCTCCCTGGCAGCCAGTATGGAGAGGCTGAAGGCGCTGGACCAGGAGGCTGTCCGCTTTCTGCCTCTCTGTCTTTGTGTCAGGAGCATCATGATCTCTGAGAGACACTTTGGAGCAGAATGAGACATCTCCACCCTCGTGTCGCGCCCTTTCATATTTTCACTTCTCTCTCTTGTGACATTCCCCCGGAAAAGGTCAAAAGAACAGTGAACTGGAGCAGCAAGAAGCAGCCCCAGCCCCAGGAGGGCAAGCAGCCCAGGAGGAAAACACAGGGGAGGGGCCTGGCAAAGCTCCAACTGCCTGTCAGCCCAGCCCTTGACAATGCCACAGACACCACCACACTGGACAATCCTCCTCATGGAAGTCAAGAACAGAACATCTCAGACCTGGGAGGAATCTTCAGGGGGTAATAATTAGTTTGATTCCATTCTATTTCCCAGACAGGGAGACTAGACTCAGGATAATGAGGGACGCCACGAACCAAGGCGCTAAAGGCAAGATTTTCCCCTGTACCTCTTGCTACAGCTGGAGTCTAAAAATCTCTATCTTTCTGGGAACCTTAGGGAGAGGGGCAAAGAACAGAGAGCCAAGGCTTTGGGGTTTCCTCAATACCAGGGAGGCTACAACCAAAGGTAGAATCACTTACACGTTTCTGTTCGTAAGTGAAAAGCACTGCTTCCATAACAAAGTGGTTTGAAATGAGTGACCCTTTAGATAACTTCTTTTCTAACGTTCCCTGAAAATTGCATTGTAAATCAATACCATGGGGTACACACACAACAGAACTCACAAACTTTCCAGTCCCTCACACCCCTTGCCTGACACATCCAGGCTGCCTCATTTGCTTCTTTGCCTCTTGTTTGTCTCCTGCTCTCTTCTCTGTCTTTTTTTTCTGGTTCTTTGCAGCGATCCCCCATACTCCCCTCTCATCTTTGTTTTCCTTAAAGCCATTGTATTACTCGGCCATTACGAAATACTCAGAGGAGCAGACTGTTGCCCCCCTTACCCTGGTGAGAATAGAAAGACTGCGAGAGCTAGCCTCGCAGCTCCTGTCAAGTTGTCCAGAGTGGCATCCCTTTGGTATTACCACGCCCCCCAAACAGTGCGACCTGTTTGTTGACTGTCTTTCCAGTCTCTGACTTGGGCTCCTGTACCTGGGGAAGGAAGAAATGACTTCTGGCTCTTGCTGCGGGGGACTCAGTCCAAATGCATTTTTCCTGAACACCTTTCCAGGGTCAGGTAGACACCTGAAGCTGTTGGTTAGCGCTCGGTGTGTGGGAGACAGCGCCAGCTGTGGACACTCCTTTCCTCCTTCCCCTTGTAATCTCGGCATGATCTTGCCTAAGAAACTCAACCTCTCCCAGCCTGTTTCCTTATCTTTAAGTCCCTGTCTTATAGGTTTGTAAGGAGATGCCCCCCAAAGTACCTTGGGATATCAGGAACTTAAATGGCCACTATTACTGAATCGATTTGTTTTTGATATTGCACTTTAAAGCATCGCAGTAATTCTGCAAGTTAGTTTTATCTATCTGTTATACACTGAAAAGCAAAGTTCAAAGTACAAAGATGCTTGCTCACAGCAATCCAGTACAAGTTAAACTAGGAAACTTGCATCCAGGGTCTGTACTGTTCCACTGCTCTGTCTTTTGGGGGTTCTAGGACAATCTCTGACTCTTTTCAGCCATAGGAGATGTAACCCCAGACTTCCCACAGCCTACTGGAGTAGAATAGCAGGAGACTCAGGTTACATACCTATGGCACTACAGATGTTTCAGGTGATCACCTGGGCTTTTCAAAGCCCTGGCATGCCCTCCCCCACCTTCTCTTTAAATTCTAGTTCTGATCACCATTTCCGTTCAGGTAGTATTTTAGAAACAAGTCTGTTTTTAGGGCAACCTACTTAGGGCCAGGTGCTTCCTAGCAATGCAAGGTTTGATGAATTCAAGGAGGTGTGACAGACTGTAGATTTGAGTCACTTAGTTTGGTCTGGTGTGAGAAGGAAAGGATTGAAAACCCTGTGTGGCTTGGGAGTTATTTTAGGAAGGTTTATTGTGTACAGATATGACAGCTATGGAGGAGAGAGAGAGAGAGAGAGAGAGAGAGAGAGAGAGAGAGAGAGAGAGAGAGAGAGAGAGAGAGAGAGAGAAGAGAGCCCTCATGGTGGTACCCCATGTGTCAGAGAACACTAGGTATAGTAAAATCTTTCATTATTTTCATACTTATGACAGGGTCATGCAGGCACCCCGTCTTTCATGTGAGTGAACATAGAGTACCTATAATTAATTAATTTTCTAAGTAGAGGCAGATTGGGTTAAGAGAGAACAAATTCAAATGGTTGCTTCCATTGATTGATCTCATTCTTATGCACCATCATTAAATCTATTTAGACATGTATTAATTAAAATACATTTATGAATGAATACACAGCTGTATAACTTTACTTCTAAGGTTGTTCTCAAAAGGAGAGAAGGCTAAAAGAGAGAGACCCAAAAAGAGAGAAACCCTGAAGCCTAGGGTAGTTTTATCGTTCTCCTTTTAACTCCTGGCAGAGCTGGATCAGGACACAGGACTCTAAAACCCAATTCTTTCTGTCTCTCCTTCCCTGGGGTAGGCAGAAGGGACTTAGTTCCAAGAGCTGCTTCTTTTCTTCTCCTTCCAGATATCAGCGGCTAATTACAAAGCCAAATGAAGCAGAGGCTCCAGAGTGGACTCAGAAGCTTGGGATGACACCTCAGGAGGAGGAGGTCAGGAGACTGGACAAGAGAGGGTTAGACTCACCTGGGATCTGACAGAGCACAGAGGTAAAGATGATGAATGTGGAGAAACCAGCCATAGCGTCGTCAGGTTGTCAGTCACTCAGAGGACCCAAATTCCCCCTAATGCAGCAGACTTCTCTAGCCTTCAGCTGGGATTTAAATTAGGTAGGAGGAGTCACGTTAGAATGAGTCATCTTCTAAGTCACAGTAACAAGATTTCCAAAAGGAAGGAAAAAATGATTGGCAAGATTCTTATTTTCTGTTACAGGTAAGGAATCACACGCTTTGTAGGAATTTTTAAATAGAAATGGTATGCCTTTTTTACTTTACCTGTTACTACTTTGGTTTTTTTTTTTCTTTCTTTTTATTTAATCTTTCACATCATGCACATCTATCCCATTCATTTCTCTGTCCCTTCATATCCACCCTCTGGCCTTGCAACCCACCGCCCCCCCTCCAAAAAAAAGAATAAAATAAAATTTAAGAGAAAAAAGAAAGAAAGAGAAAAAAAGAAAGAGAAGGAAAAATAAACAGCCTCGTCACGGAAGCTACAGTGTGACACAGTGAGTCACACAGTAAACCTTTTCCATGTATCTTTACTTGTGAATGTTCATTGGTCTGGTTTGAGGCCTCTGGTGTCTGTAACACTATTGGTGCCAGGCCCTCACTGGAACTCCTCTTGGTTATTCTGCTATCGCCCTGCGTTGTGGAGATCCTGCAGCTTTGGGGTCTGTGGGTTAGGTCCCTTCACGTGCGCTAGTAGATGACAGATGTTACCGGTTTCTTCTAAGAGACTCAGAAACAGGAAATCGGTTAGATGGGGACAGGAGGGAGCGAATAGTAAATTTAATAAGCTTTTCTAAATGTCAGTCGCTGTGCGAAGAGTACACACATTGTCTTTTTTATTCTTCCCATAAACCCTATGAATGGAATTCTACTACAAATCCTATTCTACAGTTGAGAAATCATAGTGTAGGTCTTATGACAACAATACCAAAGACTTCTTTTGGAGCTGGAGAGATGGCTTAGTGGTTAGCAGCTCTTGCTACTCTTCCAAAGGACCTGAGTCCCAGGATTGACATAAGGAGACTCAGGGGATCTGACATCTTCCTCTGGCCTCAGAGAGCACTTGCACACATGACATGCTCACATACAGAGACATACACATATGCATGAATAACATTAAAAGTAAATCCGAAGAAAAGTCTTTTAACCAAAAGAAACTCCTATGGGGATATAAGAACCAGACATAAGAGTGGGAGAAGATATTTATAATGTTTATATCTATAGAGATATATATCCTCCATATCAATAAAAAGTAGGAAGATAAACCAGGAATGGTGATGAATGACATTAATTTCGGTCATTGGGAAGCAGAGGCAGGGGAATCTCTGTGAGTTGGAGGCCAGTCTGACCCACACAGTGAGTTCCAGGCCAACCAGTGCTACATAGTGAGACAATCTCCAAATAAGTTTAGAAAGATTCAAACACTTTATTAGAGGTGTGACCAAAGGTTGATAAAGAGAAAATACAAAGGGAAAAATGCAAATAAGAGTGCTTAAAGGTTCAACAGTGGGTGGCGTTACTAAAAGTAAATTATTAAAAAAAAATCTAATGTTTTTTAAGTAAAAGGAAAAAATGGCAAGAAAAAAACCCAAAAAGAACAATCAAGCAGTAAATATCAGACCTAAATCCGACTACACTAATACTTGCACTAAGTATAAACAGACAAAACATTTAATTAAAGGAAAGACTATTAAAACAGATAAGAAAAACTCAAGGCTGACGTCTCTAGTTTACAAGAGCTACACCTTCAAGATACAAATGGGGAGATGGCAGGAAAACAAGAAGGCAGGTGTGATGGAGGGATGGGTGGAGACTGCACACGAGTGTCCTTGAAGGACCAGTGGGTAGGAGTGATGCTTGATAAATTCTGATATAATTTGATATAAACCAGAAGGCAGGAGAAAATCCCCAAGAGTAGCGCTATGGGGGGAAGAGCAAGGAGAAGCCTGAGCCGGAAAATGGAAGCACAAATCCAGGTGTGTCCTAGAATGTGAACTTTGCTCACTTCTGTCCCTTGCTTCGGAGGAGCGTGACATTGGCACCGTGACACGCAGCACTGTGACACGTAGCACCGTGACACGCAGCACCAGGCTTCAGACTCCTACTTTTGTGGGCATTCTGCCTCTTTCTCATCCTTCAGCAACCGCCACAATCTCCTGCCTCCTCTGCCTTCCTCAGAGCACTGAGCTATATTGTCTTTGTTTTTTGTACTTTTGTGTTTTTGTATTGAGGCTGGATCATCCAAGTTAGGTTGCTGGTTGGAATTTGTTTTAAATAGGACTTTTTAAAAACAAGAATATTCAAAATGGTCAAGAGTGGCCGGGTTGTAATAAGGTTGGAGTGGCATTTTTTTTTTCTCTGCTTGGTTGGCGTTTAGGGCATCAGACTAGGCCCCAATACTCCCCTGAAAGTAGAAACTCTCTTGAAAAAAGAAAAATGACCGCTATCAAAGTGAAAGCCCACCAAGAACATATGGTAATAGCCAAGTAACAAACGATCACCTATTACTCTCCACTCATTGTAAGAAATAAACTAATACTAATAGAACAGAATCACTAAGATATTAAGTCCTATGGATATGAGTAGACGGGAAAGGAGCGGAGTGACTTGTGATTCATATTGGGTTGAGAAAAAAAGGAGAGGATGGAAAAACTAGATAGAATGGGGGACGGGAGTCAGGGTGGGGAATGAGGCAGTTTTGGCTAAAGGTAGGATGAAAAGAGAAAGAGAAAATAATGTAATATGATTGCCAAAAAGAGCTCCATGTCTTAGGCATCCGGGCCATAGCGACCCTGCAAAGAATAGGCCAGCTTATGTCGCTATAGTGACCCTGCAAAGAATAGGCCAGCTTATGTTCTTTGGGAAAGCCCATGAAAACAAAAATAAGGATAAAGAAAAGATGTGTGTGTGTGTGTGTGTGTGTGTGTGTGTGTAAGAGCCAGAGGAGAAGAAATAACAGTGAGAGCAAGAGAGAGAAGACAGCAGGACAGATCTGGCCTCCAGCATAGATACTAGGTGTTCAGTGAGGGAAAAACACGTGAAGAAGAGCGTGGCGTGGGTATATGTGTGAGCGTGAATGAGGTCCTGCCCTTCCACTCTCTGCTTTCTTGGTGTTCTTTCCCAGGTTCCCAGATGCCTGTTACACCCCCGAGTAGTTCTTTGTGAGGCTGTGCCAGAGATGCTGGCCTCATCTGTGGGAAGTACCCTGGACAGTCCTTTCCAACGTCTGCTGGGTCACTTGGATCTTTGTTCCTATTTCCTTACTGATACTGTATACACTTCTTTCCCACAATCTATGGGGTTCTACCCACCAAGCTTTTGGATACTCTTAGGCAATACTTGCTTTTGTTTCCTGAAAATGAACCTCACGGCCAGTCTGGGACTCCCAAGCTGCTAACTCAGGGTGTTTTGGAAATGGTGTCTCACCATTGCTCTGGTCAAGAGTTTACCTGGTATCTTTCCTATCTATGTCAATATAGAGCACAACTTTTCTTTCCCTTCTGTTTTTCTTGTTAATATCTCTATTACAAGTGCAAAATGAAAGTAGACGCTGGGAGGCAGAGGATGGAATGGTCTAAGTAGGGGAGGGTGGAAGGGAATGGTAGATGGGGAAAACCAAAAGTAGAGATTGGAAACTTTACCATTTTGTAAGTTCATTTAAATTGTAATAATTAGAATCTGAACAGAGGTACCTTGTATGGGGGAGCAATGCTTCCTTCAGAAGCCATAGGTTATTAAATACGTCTTCCAATGCCAATTGTAAGATACCTCAACAGTTGTTGAGGTCAGGGAGGTCAAGGGGCCCAGAGGCTCTCAAAACAGTACAGCTTCACCACTGCTCTTGGTCACCCACCAGGATTTGATGATAAGGCCTATTGCTAAAGACATCAACCGCACACTTTGGATACAGAGCACAGAGAGACCAAGCTGCGACTGAGCTGAGAGCCTCCTCTCTGCCAGCTAGCTCTCACAGCCTAGAAGGTGCTATGCAGACTCCTGGCGGAGAAAAGCCACTAATAATCTTACCTAGCTTTGAAATTTGCAGACTAGAGTACTGGTCTCCCTGCCAACATGTGCCCATTGGTACAGCAGTGGCGTGGTCACGATGGGAATAGCCAGCTACTTTCTGTCTAGATCTAAGGCCTGTTTCGTGGGAAGGAACCCATGCTTGATGCTGTGAATTTAGTCAAGAACCCATGCGCTGGGTAAGTCATAGGCCTTCGAGGGGAGCCTATCACCGTTGTGATGCTAAATGGGCGTGCCGTTAAACTGCCTTCTAAACACTCCCATTACACCCACAGATTAGTGATACCTCCAGCCTTGGGAAGAGATGATTCTTGTAGCTGTGGGCAGTGGTTAGTGCAGAGATTCATAACCGGTCAAAGTTTCAAGAATAAATGATGGTCGAGTTCTCAGCTTGCATCAAGACGTCTATGTCGCCACCACCTCCTCCCTGGGCTCAGGAAACATTAAGGAGGAAGGGGTGGAAAGAGTGTAAGAATTGGAAGACAAGGTGGTACACTGTGAAACCACATTGTCTGGTCAGGACACCGCCCTTGCACTCACGACTTCACTGCAGCTGGGGTTACCTGCACAAGTTTGGGCCTTCAACATCTCATCTCGCATAGGGGTGATGCTCACGGAGCCCCACCCTCCCCAAGGGACTATTGGTGGTTAATGGTCACTTGGAGATAACCACTGACGAATAGCCGATGATCTCTAATAACCACCCAGTGCTCATGCGGGTACCCTAATTAGTTTCAGCGGGTCACACACACCAAAAGACCTGAAAGTAAGAGTGTGACATCTCGTGAAGAGCAGTTTCAACAAGAGGAAGGTGGACACGCAGGCGATAGGTGCGAAGATGACTAAAATTCACCACATTGGTGATGAAACCGTCAACGAATAACACCTTAAGAAAAGTAAAAGCATGAAAAACAACAAAATGTCCGTTACTGAGAGTACAGTGCAGATTTTCTGAGGCTCGCTCTTGGGTGCGCCTTGCTCCTTCTCTCTCACTCGAAGGTTGGAGCTCTACAAATTCACCAATCCATCTGGGACAGATTGAAATGCCTCTGTTCTACTTTTATCATTTTCTGTTTTACTTTGCTATCAAATTGGAGATTTTTTTTTGGCTCTTACCTGCCATCTTTACTCAGTTTATTCTCTGGAGAGCCTTAAAGTCATGCCTGCATGTCATCTATCACCTTCCAAAGACCTACCTAGATATCTTTCCAACTTGGCTCACAGACTGACACTTATTTGTTAATCTAGACAGCTCAGTTAAAAGCCAGAGATGTACTTTTCTAAATATGTCTTATTAGCAAACATTTCATTAGCAAAGCCAGAATAAGAACCCACCTGCAGTGACATTAAATCCTATCATATCTTATCCTGTGATAAACATTATTGAGTATTGTTTGTTTTCACAACACGCCATACAGATGATGACAGCGGAGGGAATAATGGTTATTACAAAACATTGCAATTATGATTCTAGGAATTCTTGGTAAACAGAATGAAGATGTGAGAGAAACTATTCATACGAATTGACCCAGAAGGGGCTCGGGTAATTCATGACATAACTTGTTCCTTGTTCCTGTAACTGACTAGACCAAGATTTTTTTGTGACATATGGAGAGAATTTTGAAAGGGAAAGAGGCCCAGATAGTGTCAAATTAGATCATTGAAAAGTCCTGAGTTGTCCCTTCAAGGACTACTTGGAGAGAAATTGAAAAAGAAAGACTAAGCTAAGATAAAGGGTGAACTACCTTTGAAAGCTAACTCAAACTAGCAGCACTAGCCAGCACTCCTTCTTGTCCATGAGATCCCATTCTGTCTTGCTCTCTTTTGTTCTTTATTATGATTCTCTCTTATCGATAAAAAGTGAAATATTTCTAGGTTAAATCTTAAGCTTAATTATTTCTTTATCTCCATGTCTCAGGCCATCTTACCCAGTCTTTTGAGCTAACACATTCAGTTTTACAACTATCTTTCCTGAATTCAAATTTTGTACATGCAGCGACTTCTCAGCATCTGCATGGGGAGGTTTATCCCACATCGGAAGTTTCCTATATACTAAGTCAACTCTTGCTTTCTCACTCTGAGCCTCTCACTTCACCTGAAGTGTTTTCTCTGTCTCAGTTAATTGCTGCCATGGTCACTCAACTATTCAGGCCAGATACTTGTGACTTTCCTTAACTCCACTCTGTTCCAAATCCAGCTCTCAGCAAATTCCACGGGCTCTGTGCTTTGGTTTGAATATGAGTAGTGTTCCCCAAAGGTCTATGTGGTAAAGCTTTTGTCCTCGGTGATACTATTGGGAGGTGCTGTGAAAGCTTAGGCCTTATGGGGGCTTCTTAAATTTGGGGGCATTCCAATGCTTCAAAGAGGATGGGAGGCACGATGGTCTCATCTCACTCTTCTCCCGGCTCATGACTGTGAGCAGTTCCCTCCCCCATGCAGTCTCTACCATTGCCTTCTGGTCCAGTCGCAGTTGCCATCTGAGAGGCCCAAATCAATGGGATCCCCTAATCTTTAATTTGAGCCTCCAAAAACATGAACCAAATAAATCTTTTCTCATAGTGT
Organism: Chionomys nivalis; assembly: GCF_950005125.1. Lineage (NCBI taxonomy): Eukaryota > Metazoa > Chordata > Mammalia > Rodentia > Cricetidae > Chionomys > Chionomys nivalis. The sequence continues at coordinate 22,355,736 of NC_080090.1, read as the reverse complement.
TAATTAGTTCAGGCATTTTATTATGGGAACAAAAAAATTGCCTTACAAATTCTGCCTTGAAAAAAGAATACCTAAAATACAAGCACATCTCCTCACCTGCAATACGTTCAACACTACCTAATTAGTCTCTTTGTATCTGTCTTGGTCCTCTGAACCCATCAATAGGCTACTGAAGAGGTGCATTTAACATCTCAGCCTATGTCATTTCTTTTTTGTTGCTTGTCTCCCAGGTATCTTGGAACAAAATGCAAGGTCCTTTCTAGAGTCCCCAGGACATACATGATGGCTTTGGCTCCAATCATAATGTCCTCTCCTGAGGCCTGCTTCACACTTGTCATTAGTGTTCGAGAATTCTTAAGTACATCCTCATCTCCATCTTCTGTATTACAAGAATTGTCTCTCTTCTGCTCCTCAGATACTCATGCGGCTATCTCTTCTTCAAGATCTATTAAGGCTCCCCCACCACCACCATCCACACACAGAGCATCGTTCCCTAATTTCTAAAAATTCTTTATCCCAAAAATCAAAACAACTCTGAGATTCCATATTACACCTGAAAGAATGGCTAAGATCAAAAACACTGATGACAACTTATGCTGGAGAGGTTGTGGGGAAAAGAGAACACTTCTGCATTGGTGCTGGAAATACAAGCTGGTACAGCCCCTTTTGGATGGCAGTGTGGTGATTTCTCAGAAAATTAGGAAACAACCTTCCTCAAGACCCAGTAATACCACTTTTGGGTATATATCCAAAGGATGCTCAATCGTACCACAAGGACAAGTGCTCAGCTATGTTCATAGCAGCTTTGTTTGTCATAGCCAGAAACTGGAAACAACCTAAATGCCCCTTGACCGAAGAACGGATAAGGAAAATGTGGTACGTTTACACAATGGAGTACTACACAGCAGAAAAAAATAATGACAGCTTGAATTTTCAAGCAAATGGATAGAGCTAGAAAACATCATTTTGAGTGAGGTAACCCAGACCCAGAAAGAGAAGTATCATATGTACTCACTCACAAATGGTTTTTAAACATAAAGCAAAGAAAACCAGCCAACAAATCACAATCCCAGAGAACCTAGACAACAATGAGGACCCTAAGAGAGACATACATAGATATAATCTAAATGGTAAGTAGAAAGAGACAAGATCTCCTGAGTAAATTGGGAGCATGGGGACCTTGGGAGAGGGTTGAAGGGAAGGGGAGAGGCAGGGAGGCAAGCAGAGAAAAATGTAGAGCTCAATAAAAATCAATTTTAAAAAATAGAAAAAAAAGCAAGGTGTGGGTTTGTTGGAATAGGTATGGCCTTGTTGGAGGAAATGTGTCATTGTGCCAGGGTAGGCTCTGAGATCTCATATGCTTAAGCAATGCTCAATGTGACACACAGTTGCTTCTGTTGCCTGTGGATCAAGGTATAGAACCCTCAGCTTCTCCAGCATCATATCTGCCTACATAGTGCCATATCTCACCATGATGATGATGGACTAAACCTCTGAACTATAAGCCACCCATTATGCTTTTCTCTTTAAGAGTTGCCACGGGGACCTTAGTTCTCTTCCGCATCTTGAAAGATGGTACCTGAGAAGCCTGACACAGAAGAAACCTGCAGCCAAGAAGGCTGGCAATGATGCCCCTGCTGCTGGTTCCCTGCCATTGGTGCAGTCAAAAAGGATGACCCTACTGTTAAAAAGCCCAAGAAAGAAAAACCCCCTTGAAGCCGAAACCCTGCCTTGATTAGAAGAATTGGCAGGTACTCCTGATCTGCTATGTATTCCAGAAATACAAAAGAAAATACTCAGCTGTGAAAACCAAGGTTGAAAAGAAGAAGAAAGAAGTCCTTGCTACTGTCATAAAACCGGTTGGTGGCTACAAGAATGGTGGTACCCGGTGGTTAAACTTCAAAAAACGCCCAAGCACTATCCTACCAAAGATGTGCCTCGGAAGCCACAGCAAGAAGCCCTTCAAGTCAGCATGTGAGACAGCTGAGTGCCAGCATCACTCCTGGGACTGTCCCGGTCATCCCCACCGGGCACCACAGGGGCAAGAGAGTAGTTTTCCCGAAGCAGCTGGGCAGCGGCTTGCTACGCGTGACACGACCTCTTGCCCTCAACAGAGTTCCTCTGCAAAGAACACCCCAGAAGTTTGTCATTGCCACCTCTAAAATAGTTGATATCAGTAAGGTTAAAATCCACAAACACCTGACTGGTACTTCGAGAAGAAGCAGCTCTGCAAGTCTAGGCACCAGGAGACGGCGATCTTTGACACAGAGGGAGAAGTACGAGATTACAGAGCAGCGCAAGGCTGATCAGAAAACTGTAGACTGGTAGATTTTTTTCCAAAGATCAGAGCTGTTCCTCAACTCCAGGGCTACCTGAGATCTCAGTTCTCTCTGACCAATAGGATGTAGCCTCACAAGCTGGTTTTCTAAATTGCTAACAACCTAATTAAACAGTTTCATGAAAAAAAAAAAAGAAAAACCTCTTTATCCCTTCTCCTTGCCTGACTATTTTCACCACAGAATCCACTATAGTAAAATATAAAAAGTATCAAAAGGGAGGCATTGTTCTCTTTGCTAGTTTCCATGTTCCCACAACTGCTGGTACATACGCTGGCTGAATGAGTCCCAAACGATGAAAGCTGGGCAGGCATGAATGGTCCAGCACAGCCTTCTGCTTGTAGAAGAAAATCAGAAGCATGAAAGGGCAGGCTTCCCAGGGTCCTGGAATCCATCTTCTGTGAAACTAGTATGGTGAAGAAGAGAATGTGGGGAGGAATTCAGAAATTTCAGAATTCTGGAAAAAAATGTTTTGAAGCAAGGATCGAATGCTTGTGTGTTTGGGAGTGGGGCTTACCAGGAGTCATTACAAGGACCCATGCTGCTTGTCTGAAACCACGGCAGTAACTGAGTTTGTAAAAGATCATTTTAGTCGTCACTTGTTTCTCAAAACACACATATGGTACGAGAGAAGGAATAATTCATAAAGAAAAGACATATTTCCTACTGTTCTGGAGGCTGGAGAGTCCAAAGTTGAAATGCCTGCATGGAGGGGGGGATATTTTACTGTTTTGTCCTGTGTTGACAAGTGAAAAGGAGAAGGGAGGGAAGGAGAGAGGAAGTGGGAGAGAGAAAGGAAGAGAAGAAGAGAGAGAGAGAGAGAGAGAGAGAGAGAGAGAGAGAGAGAGAGAGAGAGAGAGAGAGAGAGAGAGAGAGAGAGAGAAGAGGAGGGAGGAAGGGAGGGAGGGAGGGAGGGAGGGAGGGAGGGAGGGAGGGAGGGAGGGAGGGAAGGGGAAGGAAGGAAGGGAAAAGGGAGAGGGAGAGGTGCAACATAATTACAAAGCAAAAGGCAAACCCATTCTAGACACAGGAGTTGAAATGTATGTATTATTTAAGTACTGCAATGTATACACTGTGTGTAAGTACATAAGGTTGCCTGCCACAACCTGCTGCCCTGCTTCTCTGACTTGTCTCCCCATGTGTGTGGGACGGGAGTGGTAACGCAGGGTAGCTCTGAAGAGCAGTATTTCAGTGACTAAAACGTAGATGAGGGTCCAGGATTCCAATCCAGGAAAAGGTCCTGACCTTAGGTAAGATGGGCTTCCTTATGTTAACATGATCTAGATATTTCCTTATAAGTGTGCATGTGTTCTAAGTGTTTGTAGATCCCATTAAGTTGAAATATTAACATTCACAGTCTCCTATTTTTTATTTGACGTTGGGCAAGTTGACTTTAATATTCCATTTCTTAGTTTCCTCATCCGGGAAATAAGTACGGTTGTAGTTCATAGTCATTAAAGTTGGAAATAATAAATGAACTCGTAAATATTAAAAACAGTAAAATGGACTACCTTCTGATAGAGCTTCAGTAACATTAGCTATCATTTAAATAGTTTTAGATGTATTTTATTTCATGTGTGTGAGGGTTTTGCTTGCATCAATGTATGTATGCCACATGCATGCAGTACCCACAGTGATCAGAGGAAAGTATCAGAACCTCTGAAACTGAAATTGTGGATGGTTGTGAACTATCATGTGGATGCTTGGAATCAAACTCAGGTTCTCTTCATGAGCAGCAAGTGCTCTTAATGGCCTAATTGTTTATATAGCAACAAAAATTGCTATTATTTTTAAATCATTTTAACAGCTTTTGCTAACTTCTGATCAGATCTCAGGTTAGGTGCTGTGTATCAATGTATTAAGCAAGCAAGGCTCAGTCATTGTGTTTAATAGGGAAAGCTGGTGAACCACACGCCTGCGCCTTTTCTCCACTTGCCTTGTTGTTCTCAGTGCCGTTCTAGCTTCTTCCCATGGCAAAAATAAAGTCACCTGGCCCCCAATGCCAGTTCCAGTAACTTGTGCAGTAGCTCTCTTCATCCCCCCATCTCTGTCTCCCTCTATCTCTCTGTCTGTCTCTCTGTCTGTCTCTCTGTCTCTGTCTCTCTGTCTCTGTCTCTCTGTCTCTGTCTCTCTCTCTCTCTCTCTGTGTGTGTGTGTGTGTGTGAGTGTGTGAATCCCATGTACACAAAAGGCCAGGTTTAGATGGGGTTTGGATGGGGTGGTTCAGGAAGGTCTGTGGGAAATTTGCAGGTACGTGTGTGCACGGGTGCAGAGGTCTCCGGTATAGATACTCCCATAAGAGTGAAACTTAGCATAGAATATAGAATCTTAACATTTTCCCCAGTTGCCTAGTAGCTGTGCAAACTGATACAAACAGATCTATAGAGCATTTTGGGCACTGTGTTGTGGAAACTAAGGGTGGTTTTGCTACAAAAGGTCACGCTAACACATTAAACTGGGGATAACATCAAATTAATGCTGAGAATGCAAAGCATATTAGAACCCCCGTCTCCCTCCACACATACACGATTCTGATAGGCCATGATGGGCTCTGGTCTCACATCAATCAAAAGTAACTTTGTGGCTAACATAGGCAAATGTATGCAGAGTTGCAGTAAGAGGAAAGGCCCAGAAGGCGAAAGCACTGGAGATTATAGAACATAACATAAAGCCTACGACAGATGCAAATCTAACCAACGGCATCCCGGCTGAGTGATCACTTTGTTCATATGGCTCTCTCCGCAGGGTGTGCCATCTCTACCCTTTGACCCGATTTTAGACACGTCCACTACTCCACTTCATCATGTGTTTGGACGTTTTCCTTTTTGCAACCTTTCTTCTTACTCAGGTGCAACTCTGCAATTCCCCTTCTCCAAGCATGTTCACTCACCAGACACACCCAAGCACCCCAATCTTTCTAATCACCGCTAAAGTCCTGCCTTTGCCCCACAACCCACATTCCCGAACTTCCCAATGCAGACTGGAGATGAATCAGGCTCTGTGCCTCTGATGCAGGTTCTGTGTCTTCTATGAAGAAAATGTTCTCAATCAGTGTTCTGTGTCCCTACTGTGCCACAGACTCCTCAGAGGTGTGACGTCTAACTCCATGCACACATTTTTGTTTTGTTTGTTAGTGAACTGATATGATCATGTCTGTGATATGCCAGCTTCTGTTCAGAAAGTCATATAAAGTAGCGTGAAGTTTCTGCTAAGACATAAGACATTATGTTAAAGCTAGCACAATACCCATATATGTTTACATCCTAAGAATACCACAGAACCATCTAACTTGCGACTGGACTATTCAAATAAAGGGAGCAGTGGAGAAAGACCGACGGAATAGTGTAATAACTGAACGTGTGGCAGTCAGTGGCTGGAGTGCTTTGAGCTTCCTGGATGGAATCGTGATTCACAGGAAGAAGATGTGTGAAGACTTGGTCCCTAGCAGTTTTTGCTTCCCTGTGTTTGACAACAGCTGCCTGTTTCTGCCTGTCTGGCAGCTCCCTCTAGTGTTCAAATTCAGGGAAGTCCTTTGGTATCAAATCTTTGCCTTTTTTTTAAAAACAGCCAAATCTTTATTAAAATATCTTATACTACAGTAGTAATACATTCAATACAAAAAATACATATAATAAGACATGCTTTTTTACTCTCACTTCATTTTCCAGGCTAGAAGACACAGTGCCTTAAAGAAAAGGCAAAATTTTATCGTTTATATAAAAATCTATGTTACATATATATGTAAGCAATATATGGATATAGATATGCTGGAAAATATATGTGTATACACATGCATATATGTGTATTGTTTTACTCCACCAAGAACAGTATTTTTTTCAAAAGAAAACAAACTATCCTTTTTCACTCTACATACCAATCCCAGTTCCCACCCCTCCCCTCCTCCCATTCCCTCCACCTTCCTCCCCACCCCACACCCCCACCATCCACTCCTCAGAGAGGGTAAGGCACACTGCTTTGAGGAAGGACCAAAGCTCTTGACTTGCTTCTTGACAGCAGTCAGTGTTAGAGTTCTCAGTCTGGGGTGCAGGTCTCTTGGCACTAAAGACTGACAGCTCTCTGCTCGTCTGGTAAGGAAGGTCTGGGGGTCCTATCCTGGCTGCTACCGCCTTTCGTCAGTGCTCTGCACTCTCTGCCTGTGTCTCTGATTCTTTCTTGTTTCCTAACCTAGCAGCTTTGAAGTATTCAGCTGTTTACCACCTCCACCCGTATGAAAAATAAATTCTTTTCTCATACAATATATCCTGATTGAAGTTTCCCCTCTCTCTATTCCTCCAAGTTCCTTCACACCTCTTACCCCATCCAGATACATTTTCTTTCTGTCTCTCATTAGAAAAAAACAGGCCTATGAGGATGCTGGACTAAAATCTGTTAAATGATGTAAACAGGCAAATTGTATACTACATGAATTATTTATCAATAAAGGTTTTATAAAACTTAAAAAAGAACAAAAACATAACAAAATAAAATATAGTAAGATAAAACAAAAACCACTACATTGAAGTTGAACAAGGCAAACCAACAGAAGAAAAAGAACCACAAAACCACATGACTCAGAGACCTATTTGTTCATGTGCTCAGACGTCCAATAAAAATACCAAACTGAAAGCTACACTGTGTATGCAGAGGACCTGTTGCAAACCTGTGCAGGTCTTGTGTTTGCTGCCTCAGGCTCTGTGACTTCATATGAGCTTTGCCTAGCTGATTTAGAGAGACTTATTTTCCTGGCATCCACCATCCCCTCTGGCTCCCATACTTCCGCCGCCTCTTCTGCCGGTCCCCTGAGCTTTGAGGAGAGGAATCTGACGGAGACATCCCAATTAGAGCTGTGTGCTCCAAGGTTTCTCTCTTTACATAATATCTGACTGTGGGTCTCTGTATTTGTTCCCGTCTGCTGCAGGAGGAGGCTTGCCTGATGATGGCTGAATAAGACACCAATTAATGAGTATAGCAGAATATCATTAGCAGTCATTTTATTGTTGCTTTTTCTTTCTTTATAGACCAGTAGGTAGGTCTCGGTGCAATCTAGTCTGTGGTTCTTCGTCAGTCACCCAAGCAATGTCAGGTATGGGTTCCATTCCATGGAGTGGGCCTTAAATCAAATTAGACATTGGTTTATTAACCCCACAAGCTTAGTGCCACCATTGCCCTAATATTTTTAAGGTTGGACAGATTATAGATCAAAGTTTCCATGGCTTTATTGGTGTTCATGTTTTTCTTTTAGTAGCCTGCAGAGCGCCTTCCCATACTAAAGACACAAGAACATGCCGGTGCAGGCTTTATGTAGGCACCGGTTCACCCTCTCCAAGGGCAATGAGTTGCATGGGTGCTGTCTTCAGCAATGCTGCCCTGCTGTCTGTTAGGAGAGGGCAGCCCATTGTCTCAGTAACAGCCTGGGTTGTTTAGAGATTTCCATGGGACCCTTTTGGGCCAACACTCAGTCCTGGTACTGGCAACTTCATTTGGTGACAAAATCGGGTGTTTCTCCCATTATTTGGAGACTTCATTAGGATTGTCTTCATATATTTTAGGAAGTTTCCACTGCACTAGGTGGCTATACGACCCTCAGTTCTAGCTGTCTCTCCCTGCATTCCCTCCCTCAACCCTGTCTCTCCTCACCTCCCAACCTGATCCTCCCATTCTTGACCCTGTTACCCTAGTCCACCCATAAAATCTATTTTGTTTCCGCCTCCCATAGAGATCCGTGTGTATGTATCCTCCCAGTCCCTTTCTCTGTTCCTAATCCCTCTGGGTATATAGATTATAGGCTGCTTACCATTTATTTAATGGGTAATATCCACATATAAGCAAATATATACCACATTTATCTCTCTAGGTCTGGTTTACATTACTCAGGATGAGTTTTTAATTTCCATCTGTTTGCCTCCAGATTTCTTGTCATTTTTTATTACTTTATAAATAATACCAATCAAAATTTTCACTTCCTCCCCTCCCCCTCTCCCCCTTCAGTCCTAAGAGAGGGCAAGGTAGTCCAAGTCCAAGGGCTCCGTCCCCCCTCCACCCAGGCTTAGGAAGGTGTGCATCCAAAGAGAATAGGATCCCAAAAAGTCAGTACATGGAGTAGAGACAAATCCCAGTGCCATTATCATTGGCTTCTCAGTCTGCCCCAATTGTCAGCCACATTCAGAGGGACCAGTTTGATCCCATGCTCGTTCATTTCCATTCCAGCTGGATTTGGTGAGCTCCCATTAGCTCAGGCACACTGTCTCAGTGGGTGGACCTCGTGGTCCTGACTTCTTGCTTATATTCTCTTTTCTTCCGCTCTTCAACTGAACCTTGGGAGCTCAGTCCAGTGCTCTGAGGTGGGTCTCTGTCTCTATCTCCATCCATCGCCAGACGAAGGTTCTATGGTGATATTCAAGATATTCATCAGTGTGACTACAGGACAAGGTCAGTTCAGGCCCCCTCTCCTCCACTGCCCAGGGTCCTAGCTGGGGTCATCCCCGTGGATTCCTGGTAACTCCTCTAAAGCCAAGCTTTTTGCAAACCCCAAAGTGGCTCCCTCAATTAAAAAGCTGTTGAGTGTAGCAGGTTTTCTCAGACCGCCAGCCCCCAAATCATGACACAGAGACTTACTAATAGTTATTAATGCTCAGCTTTGACTTAGGCTGATTTCTTGCTAGCTCTTATAACTTATTTTAACATGTTTCTCTTCATCTACACTTTGACTCATGACTTTTTAACTTTCTCTCATTCTGTGTGTCCTTCTCCATATCTAGGTGGCTGGCAGCTGCGTGGCTAACTGACCCTGGGCACCTCCCTCATTCTTTTCTATTTTTTCTCTTCTCTTCCTTTCTTGAGCATAGATTCCTTTTCCTACTTATTCTCTGTGCCTGCCATCCCTGTGTATCCCTCTACGGCCTAGTTATTGGCCATTCAGCTTTTTTTTTATTAGACTCTCTCTTACTGTTTTTTTATTACCTTACACAAGGAAAGCAGCACATCCTTACATCTTTAAACAAATGCAGCGTGAACAAATGTAACACATCTGCCTGAAGTCATATTCTACAACATAAACAAATGTGACTCATCTGTGCATAGTTAAAGTAATATTCCACAACAGCTGAATAATACTCCATTACATAAATGTACCACATCTTTTAATTCCATTCATCTGTTAAAGGATATCTATGTTGTTTCTAGTTTCTAGCTATTATGAATAGAGAAGTAACTAACATGACTGAGTGAGTAGCCTTGTGGTAGGACAGAGCTATCTATATCCTTTCGGTACATGCCCAAGAGTAGAATAGTTGTATTTTGAGGTAGGCTGGTTTCCAACTTTCTGAGAAACTGACATATTGATTTCCATAGTTACTGTATGAATTTGTACTCCCACTAGTAATAATGCATTTTTCTCTTATTTCACATCCTCACCAGTATGAACTGTCATTTATATTATTGAACTTAGCTGTTCTGACAGGTGTGAGATGGAATTTCAAAGTAGATTATATTTGATTTGCATTTCCCTGATAGCTAAGGATGTTGAGCATTTCTGTAAGTGTTTCTCAGCCATTTGGATTTCCTCCATGAATAATTCTCTATTTAAATCCTTACTTCATTTTTAAATTGGAATATATATATATATATATATATATATATATATATATGTCCTCTATCAGATGTGGAGTTGGTAAAAATCTTTTCCCAATCTATAATCCGTATCTTTGTCCAAATGATGTTGTTCTTTGCCTTAAAGAAGCTTTTAAATTTCATGAGTTTCCATTTATTAATTGTTGATCTTGGTGGCTGCGCTATTGGTGTTCTGTTCAGAAAGTTGTCTCCTGTGGCAATGAGTTCAAGATCAATTCTCTACTTTTCTCTTCTATCAGGTTTAATTGCCTAGTTTTATGTTGAGGTCTTTCATCCACTTAGACTTGAGTTTTGTGCGTGGCGATGAATATGAATCGCCTTGCATTCTTCTACATGCAAAGATCCAGTCTGACCAGCACCGTTTGTTGAAGATGCTGTCTTTTTTTTTTTAAGTGTGCATTTCTGTTTTTTTTATAAAAGAAAAACAAAAACCAGATGTTCATAAGTGTGTGGGTTGGTGTCTGGGTCCTCAATTTGATTCCATTAGTCAATGTGTCTGTTTTTACACCAATACCATGCTGTTTTTATTACTGTCGCTTTGTAGTACAACATGGAATCAGAAATGGTGAGGTCTCCAGCAGTTCTTTCATTGTTCAGAATTGCTTTAGTTATCTTTTCGACAGCAAGAGAGAGTTGAGTAGCTGCCAATTAGGGAGTCTAACTGCTCTCTCCTTAACATCTTTGCTTGTTTACAAAACAGATGTCAGAAAGAGGGCTTACAATATAAATTTATCATAAAGTGGCAATGATTTCAACAGACCTCAATAATATTTTATTGATTCTTAATACCTTTCAACTGTCTAGGGAAGGATAGATTTTCCTAGTCATCTCAGAAGCAATTTGATTTATCTCATATATAACATGAAATTACCCTCAACACAGAAAACAGAAAGTCACTCTCTAGCCTCATCGTTATACATTCCCACCTCTGATGACTGCTCATGTTCATTCTGTAAGATCTGAAAGGGGTATCACTTTCTAGGCTCTCCCGCCCTCCAAAAATTTGCAAAAGCTAGCCGACTGCAACATTATGGGACAGCCCTCCAGATTTCCTTATTTCTGACATTAACTCACATGTTGAGGGACTGCCCCAAACCGTAGTCAAGTTACGTAATTCAGTAGAAGGGACTCGCATGAGTTACAGAAAACTGATACTGTGGTTTGGGTTAATAAGGTTGGCTTATAACCAAGGTTATAAACTAAAGACTAAGGCTACTGAAGAGAAGAGACACTAGAGCTGAGTTCAGGAGGGTTCCAAAGATATAGATTCCAATTTCCCTCTGCTCATGGACTTGCCAAGAACTTTAACTTTTTCTTTAAAAAAAAAATCTTATTTTACATACCAATCCCAGTTCCTTCTCTCCCTCATCCTCCCACTCCTCCCATCTTCTCCCCATCCCACCCCTCATCCACTCCTTAGAGAGGGTGAGGCCTCCCATGGGGAGTCAACAAAATCTGTCACATCGCTTGAGGCAGGACCAAGGCCGTTCCCCCTGTATCTAGGCTGAGCAAGTTATCCCTCCATAGGAAATGGACTCCCAAGAGTCAGATCATGCATGAGGAATAAATACTGGTTCCACTGTTAGTGACCCTACATACTGCCCCACCCACACAACTGTCATCCACATTCAGAGGGCCTAGTTCGGTCTTATGCTGTTTCCCCAGCTGTCAGTCCAGAGTCAGTGAGCTCCTACTAGCTCAAGTCAGTTGTTTCTGTGGGTTTCCCCAATCGGTCTTGCCTCCTTTGTTCATAGTATCGTTCCTCCCTCTCTATAACTGGACTCCAGGAGTTCAGCACAGTACTTAGCTGTAGATCTCTCTGCATCTGCTTCCATCAGTTTCTAGATGAAGGTTCTATGATGACAATTAATATATTCATCAATCTGATTGCAGGGGAAGGGCGGTTTAGGCACCCTCTCCACTGTTGCTTAGATTCTTAACTGGGGTCATCCTTTTGGTTTCCTGGGAGTTTCCCTAGTGCTTGGTTTCTTGCTAACCCCACAATGGCTTCCTCTTTCAAGGTATCTCTTTCCTTGCTCTCCCTTTCTGTCCTTTACCCAACTTGATCTTCCTGATCCCTCATGCTCTCCTTCCTGGTTCCTATTTCCCCTTCCCACGCCCCCCAACGCTGCCAACTTACTAAGGAGAACTTGTCTACTTCCCTTTCTGAGGAAGATCCATGTATGCCTTTGTCTTCTCTGGGGTTGTGGACTGTAAGCTAGTTAGCTTTTTTATGTATAATATCCACTTATGTGTGTGTACATACAATGTTTGTCTTTCTGTGTCTGGGTTACCTCACTCAGGATGGTTTTTTCTAGTCCCACCCATTTACCTGCAAATTTCAAAATGTCAGGTTTTTTTTTTAACCACTGAGTAGTATTCCATTGTGTAAATATGCCACATTTTCTTTACCCATTCTTCAGTTGAGCATGTAGGTTGTTTCCAGGTTCTGGCTATTAAAAATAATGCTGCTATGAACAGAGTTGAGCAAATGTCCTTGTCATACGGGTTTGCATCCTTTGGGTATATGCCCAAGATTGCTGGGTTTTGAAGTATATTGATTCCCAAGATTTTGAGAAATCACCATACTGATTTCCAAAGGAGTTGAACAAATTTGCACTCCCACCAGTAATGGAAGAGTTTTCTCCTTGCCCTACATCCTCTCCAGCATAAGCTATTATTGGTGTTTTCGATTTTAGCCATTCTAACTGGTGTAAGATCGTGTCTCAGAGTCATTTTGATTTGCATTTCCCTGATGGTTAAGGATATTTAGTAGTTCCTTAAGTGCCTTTCAGTCGTTAGAGATTCCTCTGTTGAGAATTCTCTGTTTAGATCTGTACCCCATTTTTAATTGGATTATTTGATATTTTTATATCTAGTTTCTTGAGTTCTTTTGATATTTTAGAGATCAGCCCTCTGTCCAAAGTGGAGTTGGTGAAGATTTTTTCTCATTCTGTAGGTTGCTATGTGTCTTGTTGACTGTGCCCTTGACTTTTCTTTTTGACATGTGACTGCAGGCACTTATTTTCCATTGCAGAAGCACACACTAAGTCTAGAGTTAATTTTGGGATGCTGTCTTGAGGTCATTCTTTGATTCTTATGGCTGGTCTCAGTGTTCAGTTCTACAGGAATCTGAGCAGATAGTGTATGTGATCCAAAACCCTTACATTGAATCATTTTGCTTGCTAACTGGAGCAAATCTCTGCCATACATACACAGCTCCATCAAGCATGATATTTCAAGGACTCGTATCGTTTCTCATAGTCTAAGGACAAATGTTAGTCCTCTCTTTCGGTAAAGTTATAGAGTTACTTTTTTATCACTATCTCCTTTTCCTCATCTTCTCCTCTTCCTTGTCCTATTTGCCACCAATTTGTCTCTCTTCTCCCTCCCCTCTCTGACTACCATTGGACTACATTCCCAGTCCCAAGGTAATATGCTTTTTTTAAAAGAGCAATAAGCACTCTTTTTAAAAAATAATTTCTTTCTTTTTATTTTATGTGCATTGGAGTTTTGCCTGCACTTATATATGTGTGATTGTGTCCTAGGAATTATAGATAGCTGTGAGCTGCCATTTGGGTATGGGGAGTTGAACCTAGGCCCTCTTGAAGAGTATTCAGTGTTCTTAACCACTGTGGCATCTCTCCAGCCCCTAATAACTTATTTATTTTTATTTTATGTGCATTATTGTTTTCCCTGCATGTATGTATGTGTCCAATCTTTGAATTGCAGTCAGTTGTAAACTGTCATGTGGGTGCTGGGAATTGAACCCAGTCCTCTGGAAGAGCAGTTGGTGTTCTTAACTGCTGAGCCATCTTTCCAGTCCTGGTAATACTATTTACTATACAGATTCTTTAAAAGCATTGGTTAAATATCCTTTTCTCAAAAGTTAAGCATATTGAAGTTATTTGGCTTTCTAAAGCAAAATGTAGTGAACGGAATAGCATATATATAATAGAAATTTGTTTCTCACAGTTTGGGGGCAGGGGAAATACAAGATCAAGATGATGTTAGACTCGTTGTCTGGTGAAGCCAACCTCTGTGTTCATAGATGAAGTCTTCTCACTGAGTCTTAGATAGTGTAAAAGGTCAGAGATCTTCTAGGCCTCTTTCATAAGGGCATTAATCTTATTGATGAGGACTGCATTCTCATGATTTAATCTGCTCTTACAGGTTCCACTTTCTTATATCATCAGTTATGAGGTTAGGATTTCTTCAGATGAATGGAAGGGGTGCGAACATTCAGAATAGAGTGTATGCTTTAGTTTTGATTTAGAATGCAAGCAGAGGATATTATAAAACTGGTGGACTGATAATGTGACTCCTGTCCCTGACTATCCCTTCCCTATTGCCATGGAAGAGACCACAAGGAAATAGTGAAATCCTGGTCAAGTTCCAGTGACCTTGGAGGAAGCCACTCTTGGGTCAGATTGCTTGTGTTTTAGTTAGAGTTGCTATTGCTATAATGAAAAACCATGACCAAAGCCACTTGTGGAGGAAAGGGTTTGTTTGGCTTATATTTCCACATCATTAGTCCATCACTGAAGGATTTCAGGACAGGACATCAAAAGGGGTAATAACCTGGAGGCAGGAGCTGATGCAGAGGCTGTGAAGGGGTGCTGCTTACTGGCTTGCTCCTCATACCTTACTCAGCCTGTTTTCTTATAGAACCCAGGATCATCAGCCCTGGAATGGCACCACCCACAAGGGCCTTTCCCGTTTCCCATCAATCACTAATTTAGAAAATTCCCTACAACCAGATCTTATGGAGACATTTTCTCAATTGAGGTTCCCTCCTTTCAGATGAGTCTAGCTTATGTCAAGTTGATATAAATCCAGCCAGCACAGCTCGTAGACACACAGCAGTATAGATCAGGTGATGTGAAGGGGGTGAAAAGGTGGCCTCCACACTCAACTCAGAGAACCAGGGCAGTACCACCAGTAAAGGATCACCTTGGATTTTTATTTGCTGCTTCCAAAAAGTTCAGGATAGGGCTGAGGAGATGAGGATGCCAGCCTTTGAAAGTCAGAAAACCTGGGTTTAGAAATGTGCTCTACCAACTCTTCCATTCCTCTCCTCACTTCAGGGTTATGCTAGCAACTCTGCTGTGGCCTGAAGCTTTCACCAATATTTTAAAGCCTATCCAAGTTTATTAAGTGCACGTTGTTTAAACAGTCATGCTGTCTTAAGCAAGACAGGAGCAGATCATCAATAGCGAGACGGAATGACTGAAAAACATTTTTCTTTATGGAACAGCAAAAATAGTTCTAAAAAGTACTGACAATAACAACAAAAAGCCCCCACAAAACCCCCCAGTGATTAAAAATAAAACAGTGGTTTCAAGGCCAGACTGGTCTTGAACTTCTTATCCCAGCCTCGCCATTTCTAGTACTAAGATTACAGGTCTCTGTCACCACACCTGAAATTCCAGAAACATCTTTATTCTAACACAGAAGTGTATGCCACAGTCCTCTACTGAGAGTGATTTTGCCCTACAAGGGAAGTTTGGTGATTTCTGGAGACAGTTTGGGTTATTGCAGCTGGGACCCAGAGCGTGTCAGCGGCATGTGATGGGTAGCAGAAGCAGGGGATGACTCTAACATGTTGGTGAAAACACAAAATTTCATCTTATACAATTATACAAGTTGCCAGGAACCCAAAGTGCCCACATGTCATGTGATGTCTCTAGCTCCTCAGGCTTGTGTTCCTCGTCACTCTGTTTGGTATCTCTCTCTTTAAAATACTTTTTCTCATAACTTCCCCCTTTTTTCCCTTTTTGCTGGGGAAATATTTTCTCTCTTTTCTTCATAGATGCTCTTAAGCATGGTTTCGGGCATTGTAGGAGAGAAACTTTAGCAGATAAAATATGATCTATCTACCTTGGTTTTGCATCCTTGGGTTGTCCATGAACCTTGCTCCTTGCATGGAGGTCGGGAGCATGGCAAGACAGAAATGCAGGATGAGGGGATAGGTTCAAAAGTTGTTTTTTCTTCCTCTTCATACCGTGGAAAGCAAGCAAACAAACAAGCAAAAAGCAAACACAAGCCTGGAAGTGGTGGCATACGCCTTTAATCCCAGCACTCGGAGGCAGAGGCAGGCAGATCTTTGTGAGTTCAAAGCCAGGCTTGTCTACAAGAGCTAGTTCCAGGACAGACTCCAAAGCTACAGAAAAACCCTGTCTCGCAAAACCAAAAGAAAAGAGAAAAAAATCCCACAAATTCAGACTTATACTCTACCCATTTACTTCTGAATTCAGTGCATAATAATGTTCTTTCTCATGATTTATTTGAAATTAATGATTTATCAAATCCAATGAAAACTCCTTTTGGAAGTGTAATAACAGATGAGACTAAGGGCACATACTTTGGTGCCAGAGAGATTGCTCAGTGGTTAAGAGCATTTGCTGTTCTTGCAGAGGACCAAAGTTCAATTCCCAGCACCCACATGATGGCTCAGAATCATCTGTAAAACCAGTTACAGGGGATATTATGCCATTTTCTGACTTCCATTGGCACCAGTCATGCACATTGTATACATACATACATACATAAAGGGAAAATGCCCATACACATAAAATAAATATTTTTAAGAAAACATGTTTATTGTAAAAAAAATCAAGTAACAATAAAGCTAAAACTTAATTCAGGCTTTCTAGTATAATACTGAACTAGAAACTAGTTTTATACAAATCCATTAGTGCTGCTTCAATGCATACATAACCATATTAAACACAACCTTCCCTACACACATGGATTTTAACAAAAATAGGAGTAAAATTGATTTTTCTGTAAACTTTCCCTAATAATCTATCAGAGATATTCTCCTGGAAGAACCCTAAAAGTTCTTGTTTATATAAGAATTTATTTACTAACCTCTTTTTGATTGGTATTCATAGGTCATTTTCAACTTCATTATAAACTACGCCAAGTGAGGCAGGTGGATTGCTGTGAGTTCAAGGCCAGCCTAGTCTACATAATGAATAGTGAGTTCCAGAACTGCCAGAGTTATATAGACATACGCTGTCTCAAAACACACACACGCAAATGTTGTATGTGAGATTGTACTTGTGCAAATTTTCTGTGTGCATATGTGTGTGTGTGTGTTGTATATATGTACAGTATTGTGTTGTATGTAAGTGGATATGCATAGGCAGGCTAGATATTGATGTTGCGTATCGTCTTTGATCGCTCCTTTTAGTTCTTGAGAAGGGGCCTTTCACTGAACCCGAAACTTAGCAATTCAGCCAGTCTAGTGGGCTAGTTGGCTGGCTCATCCCAGTGTTTTGGCTGCCCTCACAAAGGCTGGGTTTTTAGACCTGCATTGCCACGCAGTGTTTATGTGGGCTCTGAGGGTCCAAACTCAGGTCTCCATGCTTATATGGCAGGCACATTACCATTTGATCTATGTCTCCAGGTCTATTATTGTATTTTTCTTTGGTGTGTTGCAAGTAGAATGCATTACTAAAGGCAATGTATAGTTGAAATTTCAGATAACATGAAACTTTCTTCCAAAATGACAGCACAATTTGTAATTCTATCAGTTGTGTGTATGTGGTTCCTACTCCCTTTACCCTTATTGGAATCTATTAATTCAGTTATTTTTTTTTTAACTTGAAGGGGATAACATTTTTGTTTAATTTGCATTTCTCGAATTTCCAGTATAGTGCTTTTTCTCTACTTCCTGGCTATTTTCTTATTCTGACTTGTGTGACTTTCCCTGGGGCATGTGAAATTAACATCTGTCCAAAGAGTGACTCATACAAGATTATCACCCAGTGGAAGGCGTTATCATGGGGTAAATTAGAGGACAGCAGACAACCGGACAGCTGCACTTTCCTAAGTTACCAACTCCTCTAGCTGCCAAACTCTTATTTTATATGATAGTAAGTTGAGACAGAATTGATGGATACTTCTGCTAACAGTGCTACCCAGTTTTAAAGCAGCAGAGGTGACTCCAAGAGCAGATAACATATTGTACAGATGAAACCAGGCTCTGGTTAAAATGTACGTATAAATGTTCTCCATCCTTCCCTTCTCAGGGATCTTGTTGGTTTCAGAAAACATTGTCCAACTCTGAGAAGGATAAATTATTGGTTGAAGTCTGGCCCATAGAGATCCAAAACAAAGTGCAAAGTGGGGTTAGTCTGGCTAGGGTGCAGGACACTAGCCTCACTACACCACTCTATAAATTGACCATTTAAATATGTTCCAATGCACACAGCTCCCTGACCTCATCACATCTCATCCATTTATGCTACATTTGGCAACATCAACATCTCAGTTCTTCATGTGTAATAGGTCTCCTCTCTCTCTCTCTCTCTCTCTCTCTCTCTCTCTCTCTCTCTCTCTCTCCTCTCTTTCCCTGTATCTATCTCTCATCTTTCTATCATCTATCTATCCTTCTATCCATCTACCTATAGACAAGGTGGAACTTCCTGCGTAGACCAGGCTGGCCTCCAAGTGCTAGGGTCAAAGGTACCATGCTCACTCTCTTTTCACCAGAGTTTGGACTGCAGCTCCCCTCGTATCTTTGTCCTTGGCTTCCTCAGTGCAATACAACTAGCACTTGGTATCATTGGATCTGAATCCCAGGCACAACCAGTTTCTCAGGTCCATACTGATCTTTGAGGTAGTCACTCAATCAGTTCAGAAGGGGAGGCCTATGGGTTTTCGAGATTTAAAAGGCAGAAACTATACTTCTTTCCCTGTTTTTATCTCCATACACAACCAAGTATCGTGCTGGGCCCATTGTGACCCTTCTCTTCCTGACATTGCCCTGATTTTGTTAAGGTCTTCATTATGAAGGCTGGACCCTTCCTACAGTGCTGGTATTCTCATCTCTCTCTTCATCGACATATTCCTTCTAACCTGTGACACAGAGCAAATCATTCAGCTTCTTAAAATCACCCAATGATCTTCTCTCACAACCTTCAGGACCAAATACCTTCGTTTTTCCAACTGTTGAAAAGATCTTACTTCACAGTCTTTATTTTTCCTTCTTGATGTGACCAGTTACCTAGGAAGAAGTGCCATCAAGAAGGTTAGCTTGCTGTAGTGTGAAGTGATGTGATCTCTGGTGGTTTGAATGAGATTAGGCCTCATAAGCTCACAGATTTGAATGCTTGGTCACCAAGGAGTGGTGCTATTTGAAAGGATTAGTAGGTGTGGTCTTATTGGAGGAAGTGTATCCCTGGAGATGGGCTTTGATGTTTTCAACAGTCCCAAGCCAAGCAAGCACAGGGCCTTTCTCTTCCTGCTGCCTGCAGATCCATATCCAGAGCTCCCAGCAATCATGTTTGCCTATGTGCCGCCATGCTCCCTACCATGAGAATAATTAACTAATACTATGAAACTGTAAGTAAGCCATAAGTAAATGTTCTCCTTTGTAAGAGTTGACATGGTCATGGTGTCTCTTCACAGCAGTATAATGCTAAGACAAAAGTTAGTACCAGGAAGCAAAGTATTGCGACAGGCCTAACCTTGCTGTTTCTCTGGTACAATGTGGACGTTGGGACTTTGGACTAGAAAAACAGTTGAGTGCTTTAAGTGTGGCTTAATGAACCATAATAGTAGGTATATAGAAGACAGTGGTGCCAAGAGCAATGTAGATTATGATGGCCTGGCTCAAGAGGTTTTAGAGGGGAAAAATATTAGTAAATGGCCTAGAGACTGGTCATTCTGATATTTTTGTAAAGAATATTGCTGCTTTCTGCCCTTCTCAAAAAATCTGCCTGAAGCTAAATTGAAGAGCTTTATCTTAATGGCATTGGCAGGAGAGATTTCAAGATAGTCTTATATCGGCTCTGTCAAGTGGCTATTGTGGTCACTCTCATGCAGATCTGTAGTGAAAAGGAACAAGATGGAGAAGAGGAAATTTAAAAATGTACATTTTAAGAAGAAAGGGAACACTAGGAAGTGTAATAGAGTTAAGTCCAATGTTCAAAGAGATAAAAAGTTTAAAGAAAAGTCCGGTGCTAACTGGAATAAAGGGAGTGGTGACCTCAGGGTATGGCTTCACCAAGCTAAGTGTCCAACTTGTGACAAGGAATTAAAGAAAATCTTAAGTGGTGAAAGGATCAGCCATTGAAAGTTAATGCGGATGTAATTGAATGAGGGAGGCATGTTCCAGCCCCAGCAAGCAGCAGAACTTGCCAGCTTTGGTCGTGTGGTTCTGGCATTAGAGTCAAGGACACAAGAAAGGGGTTGTAGAATCTCCACCCCCCATGCTAAGGAAAGCTGATGAGGTCAGGTATGTATCGGGGTATCTCTGCTTGAAGGTCTAGAGGCCATTGGGTAAAGGTGTGAAGCTTAAGAATGGATTGTGTTGGAAACCCCAAGATGTTGGAAATGCCAGAGTTGTGAGATACCTGCTAAGGAAAGCTGCAGACCATGTGTGGAATGAGCCCAAGAGAGAGAAAAGTGTGTTGCAGTCCACAAAGCTGGAAGGAAATGGAGATCTGAAGAGCACTTTGACATTAGACATGGAGATGCAGAATCTGGAATTTGCCCGGCTGGTTTTAGGTCTTGCTTTGGTCCATTGTTTCCTCATTATACTCCCTTTGCTCCCTTTTGGAATTGTAATATATATTCTGTGCCATTGTGTATTGGAAGAATATAATCTGTTTTTTTATTTTTATTTATAGGGGGTTACAATTATGAGATTGGTGTGAGTTTCCAAGAAAACTTTAGACTTTTCAACAGCTTGGCAACTGTGATAGACTATGGGGACTTTTGAAGTTGAGCTAAATGCATTTTTTTTTTTTTTTGGATTTTCGAGACAGGGTTTCTCCGTAGCTTTTTGGTTCCTGTCCTGCAACCAGCTCTTGTAGACCAAGCTGGCCTCGAACTCACAGAGATCTGCCTGCCTCTGCCTCCCGAGTGCTGGGATTAAAGGTGTGCGCCACCACCGCCCAGCTGCTAAATACATTTTTGCATTATGATATGGCTACAAATCTATGGAGGGCCAAAGTCTATGGAGGACCAGGAAGGGAAATGTGGTGATTTGAATAATAATGACTCCCATAGGCTCAATATTTAATGCTTGGTAACCAGGGAAATGGCACTATTTGAAAGGGTTGGGAGGTATAGCCTTGCTGGAGAAAGTATGTCACTTAGGGTTGACTTTGAGGTTTTCAAAACCCTTGCCAGACCAAGTGACTCCCTCTTCTTACTGCCCATGGAACAAGACTTAAAACTCCCAACAACCACGTCTGCCTTCATGCCACCATGCCTCCTGCCATACTGATAATGGACTAAACCTCTGAAAGTATAATCAAGCCCTATGTAGTAATTTGAATGTAATTGGCACCCATAATCTAATAGGAAGTGGCACTATTAGAAGGTGTGGCTTTTCTGGAGTGGGTATGACCTTGTCAGAGGAAGTGTGTCACTGTGGGGTGGACTCTGAGGTTTTCTACTCTCAGGATACCATCCAGTTCCCGGTTGACTGCTTCCTGCAAGATGTAGGACTCTCAAGTATTACTCCAGCACTACATCTGCCTGCATGGCACCATGCTCCCAGTCATGATGATAATGGCTGAACCTCTGAAACTATAAGCTAGCCACTCCAATTAAGTGTTTTCTTTATAAAAGTCACCATGGTCATGGTGTATTTCTTCAAGCAATAGAAATCCTAACTAAGGCGCCATAATTAAATGCTTCCCTTTATTAAGAGTTGACATGGTCATAGCATCAATTCACAGCAATGGAACATTGACTAAGACACAATCCATCATGGTGAGGAACGTGTGTGGCTCTGTAGTGATGGAAGTGTGAGACAGTTACTTGTTCATATTGTGGCTGACCAGGAAGTTGGGAAAGGAATGCCAATCTAGCTTTTCCTCCCCTCTTTTCAATCTAGGGCCCCCACTCATGGGATGGTGCTGGCAGATGTCCCTTCCTTAGTTGATATGCTCTGGAAATGTCCTCACAGACACTGCCAGTAGTATGTCTCTTGGGTAATTATAAACTGAGCCAAGTTGATAATGAAGCTTAACATTCACACTGTAACACACTTCCCTGTGTTCTTCAGTGAAACTGCAATACGCATTCATCTTTATCTTATGTAGTTAAGAAGTTTTCGATAGGTTTAGAGAGGGAAGGAAGAGCAAGAAAAAAAGAAGGAAGGAGAGCCCTGGTTTTGCTTTTACTAAAATGGTTCTTGTCTGGCCAAAGTCATTCATGTGTATACAATTGCTAAATGCTTTCACCAAATTAGGAAAATTTCACTGGAGTGAGTTGGCTTTCTCTTACCTATCATGTCATGTCAATCATGGACTTCATAGTTCTTCTCCAATCACTGTGGCATCTGTCTTCTTATGACAAGAGTATGCCAATCTACATATAGTCATGACTGTTTTTTGAGACAAGGTTTCTCATGGTCCAAGCTGGCCTAGAACTCTCTATGTAGGTGAGGATGACCTTGAACTTCTTATTCTCCTGCCTCTACCTCCTTAGTGTTGGAATCCCTGGGATTTTTGAGTTGTGAATTTCTCTTAGAATCCTTTATGTCTATCTAGCTGGTTCTTATTATCCTCTTCAAGATCCCTTTGTTCTGGTCTCTAGTTAAAAATTAGGGTTATCCCAAAATACTGTATTTTTTCAGTAGTAATGCCCTATCTGCATGTGCTTCAGAAAATGTTGTGTTATACTGCCCTCTACTGAAGTAGTGAGAGGTCGGTATGGTTCCTGTCTCAGAGAAGATGACAATAATGCGTTATAGTTCTGCTTATTGAACCCTTCGATATTTCAACCAGACATTGGATGGCAGTCTTTTCAACAACTTCAGAAAGAAATAATGCTTTTTTCCCTATCTTCAACTCCTGCTTTATTACTCTTATTCCTTGGGGTCTGAATCCTAGAGTGGATGGAGCTTCTTCTGCAACCTCACTAACCTGTTCTCCTTATCTCTTTGCAAGGAGATAGATTCTATTGCTATTTTTGTTTTCACCAAATTGGGGAAATTTCATTGGAATGAGTTGGCTTTCTCTCACCTATCACGTCATGTCAATCATGGATTTCATAGCTCTTCTCCAATTATTGTGGCATGTGTCTTCTTATGTCTTTAAGTCAATAATAAACACTTATTTGCTGGTGTAAATGTCCCTTAGTTGAATCTTAGAGCTTTTAGACATTTATTTATTTTATTTTTGTGTGTGTACAGAACAAAGGAGGGTGTCAGCTGTCCTTCCATATTAGTCTCTGCCTTCTTTCTCTGAAGCTAGAACCTGAACCTGGAGCTTGTACTTTTTAAACTAGTCTGGAAACTAACAAGCTACAAAGATTCTCCTGTCTCCACCTTCCATAGTGCTGGGTTAAAAAGATATACATAGAACATAATTAGCTAATTACACGGGTTCTAAGACCTAAAGTCAACAGGAGCGAAATCATGTATGGTACTGGAACCTGAGCTTCCCAGGGCTAATGAGGTCATATACCTTAGAAGAGAATCTACTACCACCACTTTGCTAGACTAGCATAATTCCTAACTCCATTCTGAATCTCTTCCTTACACCCACAGAGAAGTGTAACTATCATCCCCCATCAAAGAAGCTTCTTTTTCCAGCAAACGGAGACCACAGAAAAGCGCAAGTAGACACAATGCAGAGATCATTGGATTGTAGGAAGCTTAGCCCCCGTGCATTTATACCACAGCTCCTGCATTTGCAGGTCAGGCAACAACCCAGAATAGGGGCAGAAAATATTGTAAGAGCCAAAGGCAACAGTCTTTCCTACAAATAACTACATAAACAAGGTTTTAACAGTGGAAATAGCAAGACACACACTAATACTGAAAGGGGTACATCTCATGAGATCATACCCCTGGACAAGGATCTATAGGCAATGGTGACTCTTGAGAGAGGGTGAGTTATCTCTCCCTGGAAAGAGCCCCATTCAATTGTCCCATACTAAATGATCAGTCTTGAAACCAAACAAACAACAAAAATGGGCTTAGCACATTGTATTTATGTATCTGTGAATACATGTACATATAAATACATATACACATATATGTAATAATAGTAATCAAGGAAGAGAATGGGGGAGACTAGGAAGGAGTTAGAGGGAGAAGACTTGGGAGAATTTGGAGGGGTAAAGGGGGAGAGGGAAAAAATGTAATTACATTTTTTTTTTTGCGGTGAATATGTTTTATTACTGACCACTGGTTATTAAAGAAGCTGCTTTGGCCTATGGCAGGGTAGAATATAGCTAGGTGGAAAATTCAAGCAAAGATACAGAGAAAAAGAAGATGGAGTCAGAGAGATGCCAGTAGCCACTGGAGAAGCAAAATATGAGGTAACAAGCCATGAGCCTCATGGTAAAATATAGACTAATAGAAATGGGTTAATTTAAGTTGTAAGAGCTAGTTAATAATAAGCCTTAGCTAATATGCCAAACAGTTTGTAATTAATGTTTAGTCTCTGAGTGGTTATTTTAAAAGTGGCTGCAGGACCAGGCAGAACTAACAGCCTCCAGTTACACTTAACAGAATCAGAAATCTCCAGGATATTTTACTTCGCCACTCCTACCTTGGGTTTTGAGAAACCGTGGGCCTATTTTGTGCAGTTGTGGGAGCTTTATTCTCCAGTCATTCTGAAGCCCAGGAGTAGGCAATTCTGTGTTTCTCACATGCAGTTTTCTTGCTTAAACTGAAGCTGCCCAGGTTCTCAGGACTGTATTTTTGTGAAGAATGAAGCTAGTGGCGCCACTGGGACGACAGCGGTGGCAGAGCTCAGTACTTCGCCAGTACTTAGCTCAGTACTTAGCTCAGTACAGATTCTGATTCTGTGCGTTGTGATACTGTCTCTTGAGCATCTGCTATAGTGAAATAATTGCAAAATAATTTTAAAAATTAAAAATTTATTCAATGCCTTGAGGAAAGAGACAGAGATTTGGTGACACACTCTCCCCTCATTACCGTCCCGGTCCATCTCTGGGACCCTGACAGTGGGGTTATGTTTAGGCAGAGTGTTATAGCTATGCACAGCTAAGCAGCTCCAGGCAAGTGGTTGACTGTGGTCCTGTTATATCTCATCTCTAATCTCTCCTGCAAGGTGACAAACCATCAGTTTTCTGGGAGACAAGATTCCCACTCTGGCTGGCACTAGACTTCAGCCTTTCCCACTACCAGCTTGTGATTCCTGGGTTGAAAATCCAGTTCATTGCTTTACCTTACGTCAATGGTATGATCACCAAAGCAAGGAACACAATGTCTCTTTAGAACATTTTCATTTCTCCAGTTACCTGCTTTTACACAAGACTTGGTATTTGTTTCTTGTGGCTTTCAAAGGATATGTTCTAGTCCTGTATACTTAGTGTTTTAACTGTAATATGATGTGGGGAGTTTATTATCTTATCTATTTGGTCTTCTAGATGTTTCTTTTATGTAGATAGGCACCTTCTCCCTACATCTGGGACATTTTCTGCTATGATTATATTGAATTTTTTTCTGTGCCTTGGCATGAAAGTCTTCTTCCTTCTAGACTCAGATCTTGTCCTTTCATGGTGTCCTGTGGCTCTCACGTGGCCCATTTGTACATTTTTATTGGTCAACCTTTGTCAGGAGCTAAATGTTCAAATTTCTCTACTTTGTCTTCAAGCTATGATATTGTGTCCTTCTTGTTATTAGTTCCACTAGCAAGGCTTTTCCTGAAATCTTCTTATTTAACTTAACTTATTGAAATTTTTGCCTCCAGTGTTTCAATATGTGTTGCTGTGAGGACCAACTTCCAGCAGCAGCTCAGAAATTGAGGGGGAGCCAGAGAGTTGGTGAACTAATCACTTAATTTGATTTTCTTCTAGGGGTGTAAAATTTAATTCTCTGGGGCCAACGAGTGAGGCAAAAATTAACTCTCCTTGGCCAGCAGAAAAGGGAAGCACACACACACACACACACACACACACCTACCTTTGGGTCTTTCTATTGTCTCGCTCTCATCTTTTTATTTCTTTTCTCATCTCTATCCAGGTGAATACTTTCCGTGCATTTTTAATTTTTTCATTACAGCTTATATACCGTAGCAAAGTCTTTCAAGCAATATAAAAATATCAATGTGGTTATGTTCTATTTTTCAAGTGAATGATTATAATGAACACAGGTTAAAAACACATGTTTATCATTTTCATTACATGATTAAATATTTTACATATTACAAGTGAAAACCAAATTACTCCCAAGAGCCCATATACATTCATATGCAAGAAACGTGTTATAGGTTAACAAAGTGTAAGCAAGCATGGCGTTTTTCCTCAGTCAGTTCTTTTACTCACAGGCTGCATTTTGCAGTTACAAAGAAAGGATCAATCATTTTATTATTTATCTGAAAAGGCAACTGTAAATTCTTAAAAGAATCGCAAATATAAATTTTTATATATAAAAGCAATCAGTGGGTTCTACTTTAAATTCTCAGGGTGGATACCCATTCATCAACACTTTTTTATATCAAGCAGAGGGCAGAAATGGACACAAGGAATTCATCATCACTTTTGATCACCAGCCCATCCTAGCAAGAAAGGTACGCCAGTCAGCAATAGCCAGGCTGCCATTGTTCCTGTTCCCTGATCTCAGTGAGATCCTGAAGCACAATTAATACAAACTCAGGGTCAGAAATTGGGGCTCAACCTGAAGATCTGAAAAGCAAAACAGCCAACTGGCTCTTACCTCAACCTCAGTTTGAAATGGTGATCCTGCTTCCCGGAATCTCAGAATGAGACTGTGTGTTGAGAACTGTTTCTTCCCACTTTATAATCCTCTCTAGGGCTGGGATTAAAGGCATGCACCACCATGGTTAAAGGCATGCACCACCATGATTAAAGGCATGCACCACCTGGTTTCTATGGCCACTAGTACAGCTACTGGGATTAAAGGTGTGTGTCTTTATGGTTACTGGGATTGAAGGTGTGTGTTACCATAACCTGGTCTGTAAGGCTGACCAGTGGGACTATTTTATTCTCAGATCTTTAGGCAGTCTTTATTTATTAAAATATAATTGAAATGCCACTACAAGTCCCTTGTACTTGGTCAAGGTACACTAAAAGTGTACCTTTCTAAGCTTTAAATTGTTCGCCAAGATTTGTACCTCAAATTCATTAACAAAATCCCTTAACCTAACCTTACTAACAATTATACACATCTAGATTCTTTCTGAGGGTGTCGGTTAAATTACTAATCTGCTCCAACAGCAATGCTTGGGAAAAGTCGATCACTACTATTGTGTCAGGAACACTGCCCATGGAGGGTAGAGAAATCGCTAAGAGTTTTCATAGAACCTGCAGATTATGAGGGTGTGGTGATCACAAAGGCAACAGCCAGAGCTATGCTCAATAACAGCATGAGTTCCTCAGGACACATAGTCCTTTGGGCTTTGCCTTTCCAAGACTCACGCAGGCATGGCTTTGCCGACTGCCCAGCTGTGTTCCATCAGTTCCAATGCTTCCTGTGGATCCCCTCGCATGGTCCCAAACAAATACGCTTTTTCTTTAGTCTTTCCTTTTATTGAATTCCATTTTTTATTCCCTATATTGACTCTCTTTTCTCACCTGTTTGCTATATTTTCTTGACATTTATTCAGGAGTTTGTGTCCTTTTGAAATGATTTACAATCCTTTTTTAAAAAATGTGTCTGGAATTTCACCTCACTTCTTCTCATTGCAGGTGTTACTGTGGGGTTGGTGATTTTTTAAGGAAACTTGCTGCCTTTGCTTTTTATGTTTATTCTCTTTTTGCATTGGGACTTGTACATCTGGGATTAGGTTATTGATCAAATTTGGAGTCATCTTTCTTCTTTCAGTGGATGTGTTTGCAATGTTCTAGAGAGCCTGAGTTACAGCAGAGCTGATGTGTCATTTTCCTCTGCTAGACCATGCTCAGTCCCCAGTGCTCTCCTGATGGTGATCACTATCTGCAATATCAGTGTCAATGGGTAGGTACAATAAGAAAATACAGTAATATAAAAAAGAAAAAATATATCACCCCTTTAACCATCAATAATTTTAGGGAATAAAGGTGGGGCTCTGACAGTACTATGTACACTGATACATTTATTGGTTACTGTGGGAGTGAATAAAATGAAAAATTGCAGAGTAAGACTAGTGATCAGTTTGGGTGGATAGAGAAAATACAGGGAAGAAAGCAAGCAGAATATAAACTGTATGCACAGTAGTGCTGTAGCCAGATGAGGTGGAGAGGCCAGAGGTGGACTGAAAACAGAGAGGGAAATAAACATGAGCAGCTCATGTAGAATAGTTCTAACCCCCAGGAGATGAGTCACAGGGAACCCGCAAACCAGACCCAGTCTATGTACTTTGGGAGAGGAAAATTAAAGAGGAAGAAGGAGGAGGAAGGAAGAACAGGGGGACAAGAACAGAGCAGAACAAAGTTGACTTGTTGGCTGGGTTCAGGTTTTAGCCTCTGCTCACTTTCCTAGGCTCTTAGAAGCTCATCTCATCCCTGAGCATATTTTGCAAACTTGTGGGTAGTGTTTTTCTCATCTTTGAGTCTTTCTTTGAGAAACTGCGTTGCAGATTCTGGTTGGGTCTTGTGGTAGTTTAAATGCAATTGGCCCCCATAATCTTGTGGCATTATTAGGAGGTATGGCTTTGTTGGAGTGGGTATGTCATTGTCGGAGGAAGAATGTCACTATGGACGCAGGCTTTGAGGTTTCCTATTCTCAGGATACCGCCCAGTGTCTTAGTTGACTTTCTGTTGCCTGCAAGATGTAGAATTCTCAGCTACTACCCCAGCACCACATCTGCCTGCACGCCACCGTGCTTGCTGTCATGATGATGATGGAGTGAACCTCTGAAACTGTAAATGAGCCTCCCCAATTAAATGTTTTCTGTATAATAATTGCCCTGGTCACAGTGTCTCCTCACAGCATTAGAAACTTTAACTAAGACAGGTCTCTGAGTGTGGTTTACAGACACTGATGATACCTCTGAATAATTCTTCAAGAGTCTATTTGTGAATGCTGTGCCCCCTCCCCGTCAGTGTGATCTTTCCCAATGTTTAAGCACTCCTTACAGCCCCTGGTTCCCCAGGTTTCAGAATGCTGCATAGTTCTGAGTCATACTTTGATCCCCACCGCCTAGCTGTGTTCCGCAAACAGTCCCTTAACACTGGCCCTGAGTTTCCCACATGTGTGGTCTACAGAGCACCCCAGGCTGTCAAGTCACCAACACAGCAGGGACCTTTCTAAAATGGTGACTTCTCCATTAAGTGCCAAGCGCTGAATGCTGAGTCCTGAACACCAAGTACCTAGAAAGAGAGAGGTTTTTCAGTATCTTCTGTAGGAGCCCTGGCTGCACTGGGTGTCCCCGCCCTTTCTTGTCCTTAAAATGTCTATGACTGTGGAGAACTTCTGAACCTCTCTGACTCCAGTGATCTGATGGTGGAGTCACTCACTGTAGGTGTGAAGCTTCCTAAACACACCACATCCCACCAGATGGACTCTGAGACTCTCTAATAGGTGTCTTTTTACTTTCTCTGAACTTTAGGGGTTTCTTGTTTGCTTTTGAAACAGGGTCTCGTGTAGCCCAGACTGACTTGAAACTCGCTCTATAGTGTGTAGTCAAGGACAAAACCTTGAACTTCTGAAACCTTCCACTTCCACCACATAAGCACATACCACTACACCTGATTTATACAATTCTGGGTATCATATTCATGGTTTTTGCATGCTAGGCCAGTGCCCTACACACTGAGTTACTCATCTGTTATCTTTGAGGACAAATATTCTTGTCACTACCATGCAAAAATCCTCTGGAATATGTTAAACTCAGACCAAGAGCTTTTAACAACCCCAAAGCTAAGAATGTCAGCAGAGAGCTTGCAGAGATTACCCTATTTATATCAAAATATTTCAAAACTGACTTGACTCATGGCTTCTTTTCATATGTAACTGTAAAACTTCTATAAACAGTTTCTACATTGCACATGCTATTGAGGGTTTTATGAATCTGTGTTCCTGAGCTTTGGTCTCTCATATTTGACTCAAGAATAAACTATTTTATATTCCCTTTGAGGTTAAAAAAATCTATTTTTTAAAAAATATTAATCTATTTATTCCTTTTTATTTTATTTATTTTTTAATACAATCATTTCTCATTTTACATAGCTATCCCCATTCCCACTTCCTTCCCTCCTCTTGTTTCACCCTTCCCCCCACTCCACCCCCCACTCCTCAGAAAGGGTAAGGCTTCCCATGAGGAGTCAACAAAGTCTGACACATCACTTTGAGGCAGGACCAAGGCCCTTCCCCCTATATCTAGGCTGAGCAAGGGATCCCTCCATAGAGATTGTGCTCCAAGATGCCAGATCAAGCACTAGGGATAAATCCTGGTCTCACTGCCAGTGTTCCCATGACTGCCCAAGCCTCACAACTGTTCCGCACATTCAGTGGGCCTAGTTTGATCCTATGCAGATTCCCTTGCTCTCCAGTCCAGAGTCAGCAAGCTCTCACTAGCTTAGGTCAGCTGTTTCTGTGGGTGTCACCATCATGGTCTTGACCCCTGTGCTCATATTATCACTCCTCCCTCTCTTGGGCTGGTTTCCGGGAGCTTGACCCAGTGCTTCACTGTGGATCTCTGTGTCTGCTTCCATCAGTTGCTGTCTGAAGGTTCTATGATGATAGTTAGGTAGTCACCAGTGGAAGGCTAGTTAAGGTGTCCTCTCCACTGTTGCTTGGAGTCTTAACTGGGGTCATCCTTGAGGATTCCTGGGAATTTCCCCAGTGCCGGCTTTCTCACTAGCTCCTTAATGTCTCCTTCAATCAAGATATCTCTTTCTTTTTCTCTCCCTCTCTGTCCTTTCCCCTTCTTGAGCATCCTGTTTCTTCATGTTCTTCTCCTTCTTCCCCTTCTTCCCTCCCTCTCCTCTTCTACCCTCCCATCTCCCCCCCACACACACTCCCAATTTTCTCAAGATATTTTTTTCTGTTTCCCTTTCCCAGGGGGATCCATGTATGTCTCTCTTACAGTTCTCCTTGTTACCTAGCTTATAATCTATTTATTCTTATGTGTATGAATCTTTTGTCTGCCTGTATGCATGTTCTACTTATTCTTACATGTACAAATATTCTGTCTGCATGTATGCATGTACACCATGTGTGTGCCTAGTGCCCACGTCGGATTCTCTGGAACTGGAGTGGTTCTGAGCCACCATGCTAGTGCTGCAAATCAAACCTGGGTGATCTGCAGGAACAAGTGTTCTTAGATACTGAACCATCATCTGCAGCCTGAGAAGAGTGTTTCGTACTCTCTTTACTGCTTCTCATGGTTCCCCACATAGGTTCTTCTACTTTTGCAGCCCTGCCCTTTTTCCTCTGTCTTTCTTGGAAGACTCTCCTGAGATTGGTGGGGTGATGGTTTTGAGAAACCACACCCAGCTTATTTCCTGTACGTTGCTCGCCCTCTCATTTCACTCCACCCCCTCGTCTTCAGTTCCTTTTTAAGGTTTGCTCTAAAGCCTGCCCTACCTAAGTCCACTTTAAAACCTTTCTCATTTGTTCCTGCCATAACTTCTCGTCTAGTTCAAAGCTTTGTTGTCTCCCATGCTGGAGGATAGCAGAAAAGAGCAGGCACAGTGCAAAGAGACATAGGGAAAAGGCCACAGGCTGACCAGGACTGATCTCTGGAGGGCATGGGCCAGACTCATAACCTTGACATATTTCTGCATGAGGAAAATACATCAGGAATTCACGATAGCTGAAACATTACTCAGGCAAAGTCTGACCCTGAGTTTCAATAAAATGAAAGTACTGATGCCTGACATGGCCACTTCATAGGTCCCATCATGTCCAGTGCCAGGTACTGAGTTGGCCTGATGTCTCTCCTCCTGCTGACCGCTTGCGATGATGGCTACAAGAGTTCACAGGATAAAGAGAAGCCATCACCTCCATTCTGAACATCAGAAATATCTTCACTTATGAAATGATTACAGATATTCTGTCTCGGGGACTATGACTCACTTTCTGAATCTCCCATAGTGTTGTAGGTTTAAAAAAAAAAGTTCATTTAGACTCAATAAATTAGAATGAGACCACAAGGGTGAGAAGAAATCCATTCTTTCAAGTTAAGAAGTTGTTCCTGATCATGTCCAGTGGAGAAGAATTTGAAATTTCACACCATGAATTTTCCATGAGGGAAGATTGCCAGACAGGAGAAACCAGACTAAGGCATTGTAAAACCGTGCTGGTGGGCAGGTCTCAGGGAGATGAGCTAGCCCTCTGTGGAGGAGACCTGAGTGATGCTCATACCAGGCTTCTCTGCCTGGCGTTCTTGGCACAGACTGGCTTCAAGTCTAGGGATGCACTGTCTGCAGGGCCCTTTGTTATTTTCCCATGGACTTTCTGCCCACTCATGCATGGATGGGCACCTCTATGTCTTAGCTCCTGACTGAATCTCTATAATTGGGTTTTAAGAATCAAAGGTTATAACAATAATACATACCATATTAAATACAGTGCTTTTTGTGCGAGGAGAAAGCTCAGAGTTTTTGTTGGGTTTTCTGAGTGGGAAACCCTCAGGACAGACTAAAGGTACCTTTAATTCACAAGCCAGGTGTGGTGGCACATCCTAGCCCTCAGGAATAAGGAGGCAGAACTCTGTGAGTTCGAAGCCAGCTGGGTCTACAGAACAGTCGGGGGAAAAGAGATCCTCCCACCCTACCGTAAGGCCTCACACACAACTTCCTGATTCTGCTGGGGTTTGTTCTCTGCCTGCTTTCACAGTTGTTGCCGGTGTTCCTGAGAAGCTTTGCAAAGTAGCATGTGCTACTTCAGAAAACAAGAATGGTGTCTGGTCCTGGAACTGCTACTCCTGCCTGTGATATCGGGACTTCAAGGTAGTTTCCACCAAGTGTCTGCTTGTGGTTGTGCACTGAAGGCATGGCCAGCCGGTAAAGGGGAGATGGGACATAGTTCAGCCCTAGAAATGGGTGGGATCTTGGGCAGGGCGCTTCCATGCTGGCGGCAGGGCTATGGGGAGGCTGGGGAGTCTTCTTTAGCTTGAGAAAATCAGGCCCCGTTTCTTTTCACGAGGGGACATGAGAAACAGGACCCAGGGAGATGGGGAAGTAGGGCCCCCTGCATTGTAACTCATGGCTGTTGGCCTATAAAATTACAGGAACTTATTTTTAAGTAAAAGAAGCTCTCCGTGGAGGGGTGCTCCGTTGTTCAGTTGCCATTTTTTCTGTTCAGAAGCAATGTGTCCCGTTAGGTGTTGGGAATTTTATTTATGTAAAGAGTCCTGCCCTGAGCTAAAATAAAAGGTAAACAACCATGTCAGAGACAGAACCAGATTTCAGCACTGTGGTTGAAAAGTCATGAGCAAGAAGTTACACAGCATTGTAAAACCGTGCTGGTGTGCAAGTCACGGGGAGATGAGCTAGCCCTGTGTGGAGGAGATCTGAGTGACGCTGATACCAGGCTTCTCTGCCTGGCGTTCTTGGCACAGACTGGCTTCAAGTCTAGGGATGCACTGTCTGCAGGGCCCTTTGTAATTTTCCTGACCACCCTGGACTGCTTCAGCTCATAGTACAGTATTAAGGCCGTTGACATGGGAGCTGATAGGAAGCATTGGTCAACTGCTTAGACCAAGTTGGCTGAACTGAGCTTTGTTGTTTGCCTAGAATGGAGCATCCCTCTTGACTCTGGGCCTTTCTGTCTAGAATTCTGTGTACCCTTAACTCATCCTGCCTCACCACAGTCTGCCATTTTCATGTGTCTTCCTCCAGGAAACCTTGGGGCTCAGCAATAGTTTATGACTTGCTTTTTATTTTCTTCTTGAGTCAGCATCCAGTATTTGCCTGGAGCACAGCAAATACTCAGTAAATAACCGTTAAACAAATGAATGAGTAATTTCAAAATCTTCCTTTCGGTCTACATGTCCATAACTTCATGAGCATTTGACAAGCTTCTTCTCTTTTGTAATGTTTGCCTTCAGGGTAAAGTCTGAGAAACACTCTTTACAACTCTTCCCTCGTCGTCTTTAGGGTTCTAAGCTGTCCATTTTCAAGGAGATGATTCAGGAGCGTCCTCTGCTCCTGAGTGGCATTTTGCTATATCCCTACAGGTATAAGGGTGCACTGGAAATGGCATTATACTGGGAACCGGAAGAACTGGTTTTTGTTTGTTTGTTTGTTTGTTTGTTTGTTGTTGTTTTGTCTGGGCTCCATCCTGTAGGGTCTTTTAGAATTCTCCTCCACTCTTAAAATGGGCGTGATGTCACACTTCCTATGTTTCTGAGGAATTTCTAGTCAGACTCAATGAAGTTGTAATATGTGAAGCTACACCCAGGACACACATGCAGCGTGAGGTAGAGGGGAGTGGGGGATACACATAAATGAACTCTCAGACGCCCAACTCTTGCCTGTGCCTCAGATCTGAATTTCTGTTCTTTTTTTCAAGCGTCTTCTCTAGACGTTCCAGAAATGTGTTCAGAATTTGACTCCCCATTTTTGTTCTGACTTTTTCTTGCTGTTTAGTGAGCCCCCCAAAGCACAAGTGCCGAAAATAGTAGCTACCACTGATTTCACTTATGAGTTGGAGGTGGGTTTCACTGGGTTACTTTTCATTTAAGGAATCTCTCCTAATTGCCAGTGAGACCGTGGTGGAGCCCAGAGTCATTTGAAAGGCATTTTATTCATGTGGTAAATGTCTAACTAACTGTAGTGTCTCCTACGGTCAGTTAAGACAAACCAGTCAATGGTGTCTGTCATTTCTCACCTAGCTTTGCGAGTCACCCCTCAGCACTCTGTTCACTAAGGCAATCATGAAGGCTGATCCAGCTGCAAGAGGACGGGACATCATCGTTATTGTTCTTTGAGACAGGGTCTCTTGTAACCCAGGCTGGCCTCACATTTGCTATGTAGCTGAAAACAGCCTTGAACTTGCAATCTTACTGCCTCTCCTTCCCAACTGCTGGGATTACAGATTTGAACCACCATACCTGACCTCAAGGGGAAGGGACCAGAAACCCATCTACTGATGGGAGGGGTGTTCAAAAGGCAAAGTTGGAGAGTAGGGCCTCTGACATGTCAAATACTCTATCACTGAGCAACATCCTCAGCTCCAACTTAAAATAAAAAGTCCCTTAGCCAAGCGTGGTGCTGCGTGCTGCTAATCTCAGCACTTGGGTGCATCTCCGCAAGTTCGAGGCCATCTTGGTCCACACAACAAGTTCCAGGATGGCCAGGGTCACATAAGAAAGGTCATGTGTTAAACAAACAAAAATAAAAATTACAAACAAAAGCCCTTCCATAGTTTCTCTCCTCCCCAACTTTTCTGTTCTTTCATAGTTATCTGCCTTGACTAATAGCACGCCCATTTCTGCAGTTTCTTAAGCTAGAATTCTAGTAGCTATCGTCAGTCTTTTCTTACCCTTGCCTCTCACAACCAGATATGTGCTAGTTTATCTGTCTCCATTGCCTTTCATCCTGGACCAAATGATCACTTTCTTGTGTTGACCAGCAGTAGCACGACCAATCCTAATTGCTCTTTTTTGTCCATTCTCTGTACGTACCTGATTTG
This sequence comes from Chionomys nivalis, assembly GCF_950005125.1. Lineage (NCBI taxonomy): Eukaryota > Metazoa > Chordata > Mammalia > Rodentia > Cricetidae > Chionomys > Chionomys nivalis. The sequence goes on along the minus strand of NC_080090.1, from coordinate 22,320,246 downwards.
AACACTGCTATTGATGTAAATTTTCTAAAATAGTTATGTTTATTTCACCTTTTTTTAAATGTGAAACCCCTCAATAACTTATATGACAAATGAGAGAGCCCAATTTTGAGTACAAAGTTCATACATCACCTTGCAGTCACCCTTGCCCTCACCTTGCCTGTGCTCATCTCATTTTAAATGAATTTTGCCTTTGTCTTTGAATGCTGGGTGCTATGATTAGTTAATTGGATCATTAGAGATAGGAAGAACCACCCTAAATTTGTTCTCATCTTCACTTGGTACCCTATATAAAGGGCAAGGAAAGAGGAAGCTTTTGCTCTTTGCCTGCTAGTCCTCATTCTTGCTGGCAAGTCCATTTCTTTACTGGTATTAGTGCCTACTTTTCAGAATTCTTTTGTATACTGAAGACCAACTTAGACATTCACCCCATATGAACTGATAACTACTGGGTTCTTGGAATTTCTGTCAGGAGACGGGCATTGTTGGACCATAGTCTGTGAGCCATTTTAATAAATCCCCTTTCTATCAGTTTTGTTATTCTAGAGAACCTTGGCTTACACAACATTTAAGTCATTTCAGTCCCTAAACCAAGCAAACAAAATGGAAACCTCTTTTCACTTTCTACGCCCTTCTATCTGCTCCATCTTCCTTCCCATTCACACTGTGGAACCTTGAAAGTATGGCTCATATCTGCTTCTCCTTCTCTACACTGGGAATCCATATCAACCCAGCCTACTGCACTTATTCTATCCCCTGTCTCAGAAAAGATCACCCTGGATATTGTCACCAAGACCTAAATCTAGGGTCTTAACAGTTCCTAAATGGGTTTACATAGGCTTCTTAAATATTTGGTCTCCAGAGAAACCCTGTCTCAAAAAAAAACAAACAAAAAAAAATGTTTTCTCTCATCAGCGCACTCCAGATGATACCACACCCTTGTCTTCAAGACTCATCTCCGTTTCTTCCTTAAGAATTTTACTAAAACTACAAGATTTGTGGTTTTGGTAATCAGAATTTCTTCTCTAGAACATTTTTCTCTTTCCTGAGTAATACCTTGGCTTGAAATTACCTGCCCCCCCCGCCGTGTGTGTGTGTGTGTGTGTGTGTGTGTGTGTGTGTACATGACTTAAGGGGCTCACCATGTAGCACAGATAACCTTGGATCACGATTCTACTGTCAAATTTTCAAGTGCTGGGATACATTCACTTGCTATCCCAACAGATATAATTACGCCTTTCTAACAGACAGGTTACGTGGATGGACAGAAGCAGGATTATCTCCATTCTTATTATGAGCTACAGGGAAACACTGTTACTTTGTCCTCAGTGCCTAGACACATCACCCACTGCTTTGTCGTCTTGCCAACAGTCATCATCCCCTTTACTCTTGTCTCACCTGTCTTCTAAAGAATAACCGCAACCATTATGAAGGTACAGCAAGACTTTAGCCACCAACGGACTGCTTCCTTAATTTTGCAAGCAGCCATCTCCAGTGATTAGGTCAGCCTTTTTTAAGAGTTGCTACACACAGATGGTTGAGGGAGGCGATGCAACATCCTGTTCGCCACGGCTTCTCACCGCTCCCCTACGTGGGAAGGGGCTGGGGCTCAGTTTCCTCTTTTATTCTATCATGAGTTTTTCCATCTCCTGAGAGCAAGCTAACGCTTGTCAGAGAGGCTGTCCTGGATGACTTAAGTGAGCTCTTCATGGATGAGGGTGGGGAACTTTTGTCCCAGTGCCTGCGATACTTTTGGTTATCTCCAATAAGGAAGTGCTACAGATGTCTGGTGGGCCAAGGACAGAGTTACTTAGAACAGATTTCTCTTTTGAAAAACAAAAAAGTATATCATTTGGCCCTAAATACCAAAGTATCAATGGTAAATCACTAACTGAGGCCACATATTAAAACCACATGGAAATATGGAATGTATATCCAAAGACTTAAAATCCTGGACATGATGGCACATGGCTGTTACCCCAGCATTTAGGCAGCTAAGGCAGGAGAATCTGTTATTTAAGACCATCTTTGACTACATGGTAAGGTTGAGCTCAACCTAGGTTACATGACATTTTATCTAAAAACAGCTACAACAAAAAGCCCCGTGGGAATATTCTCTTATGCTATGCTCTCTACTAGGCCAGGCACCTGCATGCATTGCTGCTGTCAAAGCCCAGAGAGTCCAGGGCATGAGACTGTACAGTATCTGTTTTTTTTTTTTTTTTTTTTTTTTAGACTTAAGTGATTCTATGAAGGATATGGTAAAATATGGACTGGACCAATCAGAAGCAACTTGGAACCAAGTGTCAAGGTATAGGTCAAAGGACAGGGCAATCGGTATGAGCAAGTGCAGGGAAACCACCAAACTAGATCACCCTGTGGCTAGAAAAAGTTTAGAGTGGGTCAGACATCTCAGAGAGTAGAGAGCAGTGGTCGGGCAGGAGAAGAGCTTCTATATGACAGGCAGCAGGGTGGGAGTCTCTAGGGGCCACAGGCTTTTGAGTGAACTTTGCTTGCAGTGGTCTGCCATTAGGGACAGAGAAGGGAAATGGTGGCCTTCCTGAAGAACAGAGACCCAAATCACAAGGTGTCTGAGGTGTGTTGAGTTTAGGTCTCAGTTTACGTGGTAGGATTCTTCTGTTCATCTGGGTTGGGCCATCATCTTAGGACATCATCAGTAGCGCTGCCATTTTGGGGCCTGCTTTGTAACCTAACAGATAAGTTCCCTTGTTGAAGCGATAGGTAGGTCGAAAGAATGAACGGATCCTGAAATGAAGGGCTGAATTTTGAAAGCTCTGGGGCCTTAGCTGTTTCTATCTTTTGGTAGTTGAAGAGGAGGCTCTTGAACTGTCCTGATGCTATGTGGCAGGGACACAGCAGGGGGATGTCAGCACAGGCAGAGGGGATGTTCCAGGGCATCATGTATTTGCCTACATGGGTGGCAATACCTTACATGGAAGAGTGTATGAAACACGTAATTATATCCTTTTGAGCTTAAGCTAAACATCCCCCAATTCTAGTTCCTCTTAGACGGATCCGAAAATACCCACAAATTTGAAATCACCCAACATGAAAACGATGAAGAGGCTGTGATGTTGGACTGAAAACAAGCAATAGCCCCCATTGAATTTATTAAACTGCTATTTAATAAAATTTGTTGATACATAAAGACACTACAAGCACATAAGGGATTGTCCTGGTCAGGTTTTTATCAGGTGGCATAAGCTAGACTTGTCCAGGAAGAGGAACCTCAATTGAGAAAATGTTTCCATCTGTAGATCATTTTGTAATTAATGATTATTATGAGTGGGCTGAGCCAGTGGGGTGAGTGTCATCCCTGGGCAGGTGATCCTGAGTTGTATAAGGAAGCAGGCTGAGCAAGTCACCCAGTAGCAATCCTCCATGGTTTCCGCTTCAGCTCCTGACTCCAGCTTCCTGCCTTGAGTTTCTGTTCTGACTTCCCTCAGTGATGGGTTGTGACGTCATACTTGTAAGCTGAACTCTCCCTCTCCAGTTGCTTTTGGTTACAGGACTTTGTCACAGCAACAGAACACAGGAACTTGGAAGCTTCAGCGACATCCCTTTACAGTAATTCTGCCTCAAAACCAAACTTCCTCAGATAATTCTTTTTTTTTAGATTTTTTTTAATTAAAAATTTTTTTATTAAAAATTTCCACCTCCTCCCTGCCTCCCTTTTCCCTCCCCCTCCCCCACTCCCCACGCCCCACTCCCCTCCCCCTCCCTCTCCAGTCCAAAGAGCAGTCAGGGTTCCCTGCTCTGTGGGCAGTCCAAGGTCCTGCCCGCTCCATTGAGGTCTAGGAAGGTGAGCATCCAAACTGGCTAGGCTCCCACAAAGCCAGTACATGCAGTAGAGTCAAAACTCAGTGCCATTGTCCTTGGTTTCTCAGCAGCCCTCATTGTCCACCATATTCAGAGAGTCCGGTTTTATCCCATGCTTATTCAGTCCCAGTCCAGCTGGCTTTGGTGAGCTCCCAACAGATCAGCCCCACCGTCTCAGTGAGTGGGTGCCCCCTCACGGTCTTGACTTCCTTGTTCATGTTCTTCCTCCTTCTGTTCCTCATTTGGACCTTGGGAGCTCAGTCCATTGCTCCAATGTGGGTCTCTGTCTCTATCTCCATCCATCGCCAGATGAAGGTTCTATGGTGATATGCAAGATATTCATTAGTATGGTTATAGGATCGGGCCATTTCAGGCTCTCTCTCCTCAGCTGCCCAAGGACTTAGTTGGGTACATCTCTCTGGACCCCTGGGAACCCCTCTAGAGTCAAGGCTCTTGCCAACCCTAAAATGGCTCCCTTAATTAAGATATATACTTCCCTGCTCCCATATCCATCCTTCCATTATCCCAACCACCCCATTCCCCCAAGTTCTCCCCATCCTCCCCTTCTCACTTTTCTCTCCCCATCTCCCCTTTCCCCCATCCCACCTCACCCCAAAGTTCCCAATTTTTGTCCAGCAATCTTGTCTACTTCCAATATCCAGGAGGATAACTGTATGTTTTTCTTTGGGTTCACCTTCTTATTTAGCTTCTCTAGGATTGTGAATTATAGGCTCAATGTCCTATATTTATGGCTAAAAACCAATTATGAGTGAGTACATCCCATGTTCATCTTTTTGGGTCTGGGTTACCTCACTCAGGATAGTGTTTTCTATTTCCATCCACTTGCATGCAAAATTCAAGAAGTCATTGTTTTTTTACCACTGAGTAGTACTCTAATATGTATATATTCCACACTTTCTTCATCCATTCTTCCATTGAAGGGCATCTAGGTTGTTTCCAGGTTCTGGCTATTACAAATAATGCTGCTATGAACATAGTTGATCAAATACTTTTGTAGTATGATAGGGCATCTCTTGGGTATATTCCCAAGAGTGGTATTGCTGGGTCCAGGGGTGGGTTGATCCCAATTTTTCTGAGAAACCGCCACACTGATTTCCAAAGTGGTTGCACAAGTTTGCAGTCCCACCAGCAATGGATGAGGGTACCCCTTTCTCCACATCCTCTCCAGCAAAGGCTGTCATTGGTGCTTTTGATTTTAGTCATTCTGACAGGTGTAAGATAGTATCTCAAAGTTGTTTTGATTTGCATTTCCCTGATCGCTAAGGAGGTTGAGCATGACCTTAAGTGTCTTTTGGCCATTTGAGCTTCTTCTGTTGAGAATTCTCTGTTCAATTCATTGTCCCATTTTTTAATTGGGTTAATTAGCATTTTAACGTCTAGTTTCTTGAGTTCTTTATATATTTTGGAGATCAGACCTTTGTCTGTTGCGGGGTTGGTGAAGATCTTCTCCCAGTCAGTGGGTTGCCTTTTTGTCTTAGTGACAGTGTCCTTTGCTTTACAGAAGCTTCTCAATATCAGTCTGAACACACTGAACCTGATAGAAGAGAAAGTGGGAAGTACTCTACAACATATGGGCACAGGAGACTACTTCCTACATATAACCCTAGCAGCACAGACTTTAAGGGCAACATTGAATAAATGGAACCTCCTGAAACCGAGAAGCTCAGATAATTCTTTATGAAAATCATCAGTTCGTACTTTCTAATGATTTGCATTTAAGAAAATGCAAGTGCCTATGTTAACACAAGCCATTTTACAGGAAATTTTGAAAAAATAATTTAAAATTTTTATTTGTTTTATTTTATTATTAATAATATCATTAATTTTCTGTTTTTCTTTTGAGAGAATCTTGCTATGTAGCCCAGTATAGCCTGAAATTCACTATATAGCCAGTCTGACCCCAAACTCATGATCTTTCTGCCTCAGCCTCCCTAGTTCTGGGATTACAGGTCACTGTACCTGGTTGAATTTTTTTTAGAGCAAAAGTAAAAGATTACTAAAAGAAAAATACCTTAACTGATTATCTTCAACCCTTTCACTACCCCCTTTCTTCATCCATTCCCCTTCACTCCATGTCATCCACTGTGATCTTTTCAGTGTTGGTTAAATGTGGCAGGCACACTCCCCATCACAGGGCCTTTGCTGTAGATCTTCCTCTACCTGGCTCAGGCATGGCAGATATCTGTTAGGTTTCCTTTCTTCTTGAAGCCTTTGCTCAGATGCAGCAAACTCATTACCTTACACATGACATCTCCCTGATCTAACTCTCCACCTGTATTCATAACCCTGCTTTCTCTTTTCTCATAGCAATCATCACTGCCTAATATGCTGTATGATATATTCAGTTATTGTATTTCATTACTCTTTTTCTTTATATTGAAAGTAGATATTTTTCATATAATATATCCTGATTATGGTTTCCCCTCCCTCTACTCCTCCTAGTTCCTCTCCACTACCTCTCCCAACTGGATCCACTCCCTTTCTGTCTCTTATTAGGAAACAGACAGGCTTCTATAGAATAATAATAAAATACAATAAAATAAAATATAGTAAGATAAAAAACGATCACACTGAATTGGACAAGACAAAAACAATTAGAATAAAAAGAGCTCAAGAGAACATACAAGAATTAGAGAAGGGGCTGGAGAGATGGCTCAGCGATTAAGAGCATCGCCTGCTCTTCCAAAGGTCCTGAGTTCAATTCCCAGCAACCACATGGTGGCTCACAACCATCTCTAATGAGGTCTGGTGTCCTCTTCTGGCCTGCAGGCATACACACAGACAGAATATTGTATACATAATAAATAAATAAATAAATTAAAAAAAAAAAGAATTAGAGACACACTTGATCACACACTCAGGAATGAAAAGAGCTCAAGAGAACATACGAGAACCAGAGACACACTTGATCACACACTTGGGAATGAAAAGAGCTCAAGAGAATATACGAGAATCAGAGACACACTTGATCACACACTTGGGAATGAAAAGAACTCAAGAGAACATACGAGAATCAGAGACACACTAGTTCACACACTCAGGAATGAAAAGAACTCAAGAGAACATACAAGAATTAGAGACGCACTAGTTCACACACTCAGGAATGAAAAGAACTCAAGAGAACATACAAGAATTAGAGACACACTTATTCACACACTCAGGAATCTCAAAAAAGCACTAAACTGGAAACCATAATGTATACACAGAGGACTTGATGCAGCCACATGTATGCCCTTTAAATGCAGCTTTATCCCATCTGAGTTCAAATGAGCTTCGATCATGTTGATTTAAAGGACCTTCTTTTCTTGGTCTCTTCCATCCCCTCTGGCTCTTATGCTCTTTCTGACTGCTCTTCCATGGAGTTCCCCGAGCTCTGAGCAGAAGGATTTGATAAAGACAGCCCATCTAGGGCTGAGTATTCTAAGGTTTTCACTCTGCATAATGTGTGGCTGTGAGTCTCTGCATCTGGTCCCATCTGCTGCAGGAGGAACCTTCTTTGATGATGGCTGAATAAGGTACTGATATAGCAGAACACCGTTAGGATTCATTTTATTGATAAAGGGTTTTTGTTTCATTTTGTTTTTCTAGAACAGTAGCATTTGGTTTTAACCAAAGTCCCTGGGCCATCTAGTCTCTGGTTCCTGGTGAGTCAAAGAGTGTCAGGTATGGGTTCCATCTCATGGAGGGGGCCTTAAGTCAGATCAGATATTGGTTGGTCACTCCCACAAGATTTGTGCTACCATTGCCCTAGCATATCTTGCAGGCAGGATACCATTGTAGATCAAGGGATTGTAGCTGGATTGGTGTTTACTTTTCTTTTCTGGTAGGGTGAGAATATATTCTTATACCAAAGATGCTAGCATACAGAGGGGAAGGTTCTCTCTGTAGACACAAGCTCAACTTCTCCATGTTCAATGAGTTTTGTAGGTGTTGTTTTCAACAATGGAGACTTGCTATCCATTTGTGGAAAGCAACTTATAGTCTTGGCAATGGTCTGAGTTTTGGGGGGGATTCCCATGAGATGTTCTACTTTGACAACAACTCAATTCAGCATAACCCAATCCTGGTACTGGAAGTTTCATTTAGCGACAAGAGATGACCAGTTGGGACTATGTCTCTCCCATTGTTTGGTGATTTTTAATTTATATCAATTTCATGCATGTATATATAATAGGAAGATTCTACTGTATTAGGTTTCCAAAACACCCCTCAAATTGCCCTTAATTTTAGGTGTTTCTCCCTATATTCCCTCCCTCAGGACCTTTTCCCCTCAGCCTCCTTACTTGGCCCTCCTATCCTGGTCATATCTACCCATTACTATCTATTCTATTTACCTTTCCTAAGGAGACATATCTGTACCCCTAGTTCCTTGCTCTATACTTGACCTCTGTAGCTTTATGAATTGTAGCTTGGTTATCATTAAGTTAACAGCTAATATAAGTGAATTACATACTATATTTGTCTTTTTGGGTCTGAGTTATCTCCCTCAAGTTGATTTTTTTTCTAGTTCCATCCATTTACCTGCAGAATTCATGATGTCATTTTTTTAAGCAGATGAATAACACTCCATTGTGTAAATGTTCTACTTTTAAAAAAAAATCCATTCTTCTGATGAAGGACATCTAGGGGGTTTCCAATTTCTGGTTGTCCAGAATTTCCAAATTCTGGTTATTATTAATAGAGCAGCAATGAACACAGTTGAGCAAGTGCCTCTGTAGTAGGATGAAGCATCCTTTAGATGCCCAAGAGTGGTGTTTTACATAGGGTTTTTATTGTGAAGAGACACCATGACCACAGCAACTCTTATAAATGAAAACATTTAGTTGTCATAGCTGGCTTATAGTTTCAGAGGTTCTATTCATCATCAAGGCGGGAAGCATGGTGGCAGGGAGGTAGACATAGTCCTGGAAGAGTAACTGAGAGTCATAAATCTTGCAGGCAATAGGAATTGACTGAGTCAATGGGCTGTATCCTGAGCATAAAAAAACACCTCAAAGTGCACACCTACAGTAGCACACTTACTCTAACAAGGCCATACCTACTCCAACAAAGCCTCACCTCCTTATAGTGACACTCCCTATGGGATAATGGGGGCCAATTACATTCAAACTACCACAAGTGGTAGATTCATTTCCATCTTCCTGAAGAAACACCATATTGATTTCCATAGTGGCTGTACAAGTTTTTACTCCCACCAGTAATTGATGAATGTTCCCTTTACTCCACATCCTGGACAGCATGAACTGTCACCTGTGTTATTGCTCTTAGCCATTCTGACAGGTATAAGATAAAATCTCAAGGTAGTTTCAACTTGCATTTCCTGGATGACTAAAGATCTTGGCCATTTCTTTAAGTGTTTCTTGGCTATTTGAGTTCCCTATGTTGAGAATTCTTTGTTTAGATTGGCACCCTGATTTTTTTATAAACAGCTTTTTTTATTTAAATAACATTTTCATTTATTTTTATATACCAACCAAAAGATGGATGCTAAAAAGAAATCCCACACTAGCTCAGAAATGAGTAAAATAAAGAGTTATTTACTTAGGGGTAGACTCATAGATCACAGTCCTCTTCATGAATGGAGAACAGGAATCGAATCCAGAACCTGGAAGAGAGAGGGAACATGAGCTTTACATCAGCATTTATAGTATAAGAGGCCACGCCCAAGTGGGAGGGTAACTTAAAGGCTACTGGCTGTAGGATTTCCTACAGCATCCTCCCTCCTCTCCTCCTACCCCTCCCCTTTTCTATCTACCTCCCTCCCCATCCACTTTTTCTCCATCTCCATTCAGAAAGGGGCAGGCCTCCTATAGGCTTGCACAAAGCATGGCACATCAAGTTGAGGCAGGACAAGTTCCTTCCCTTATGTCAAGGTAGGGCCAGGTAATCCAGCATGGGGAACAGGTTACCAAAAGTCAGCTAAGTGCCAAGGAGAGGCCCTACTCTCACTATTAGAAGCCTTACTAAGAGACAAAACTAGACAATTGTTACACACATGCAGAGGGACTAGGTCGGTACCATTCAGTCTCCCTGATTGTTCATCTAGTATCCATGAGCTCCTATGAGCTCAGGTCTGCTGAATCTGTGAGTTTTCTCATCATGATCTCCCTGGCTGGTATAATCCCCCTTCCCTTTCTTCCACAAGACTCTTGGAGCTGAGCACAGTGCTTGTCTATGGATCTCTGCCTTTGCTTCCAACAGTAATTCAATAGAGTATCTCTGATGACAATTACGGAAGTCATCAATGTGCTTACAGTAGATGGCCAGATCAGGCACCCTCTTCATCATTTCTAGGAGTCTTAGTTGGGGTCATCCTTGTGAGTTCCTGAGGGGGTTTCCTGGCACCAGGTTCACCTACAGATGGGAAAAGATCCTCACCAACCCCACACCTGACAAAGGGTTGATCTCCAAAATGTATAAAAAACTCAAGAAGCTAAACATTAAAATACCAAATAATACAATTAAAAGGTGGGGTACAGATCTAAACAGAGAATTTTCTACAGAAGACTCTCAAATGGCTAAAGGGCAAAGAATTGCTATATATCCTTAGTCATCAGGGAAAAGCAAATCAAAACAACTCTGGGATACCATCTTACATTTGTCAGAATGGCTAAGATCAAAAACTAATGATATTTGTAAATGGAGACTATGTGTTCACTTCCCACCTCCAAGACCTGAATAATCACACAGAAACTATATTAATTAGAGCACTGTTAGGTCAATGACTCAGGCATATTTCTAGATAGCTCTTACATCTTGAATCACCCTATTTCTATTAATCTGTGTATTACTATGATGCTGTGGCATACCAGTAAGGTTCCAGCCTTTGTCTCCTTCAGCAGCTACATGGTGTCTGCATAACTCTGCCTTCTTTCTCCCTGCATTCAGTTTAGTTTTCCCGCCTAGCTTTATTCTGCCCTGCCAAAGGCCAAATCAGATTCTTTATTAACCAATGGTAATAAAACATATTCATAGCATACAGAGGGGAATCCCACATCAGATAGTTTATGTTAGAGAGGATGTGGAGTAAGGGGAATACTCTTCCACTACTGGTGAGAGTAAAAACCTGTACAGCCACTTTGGAAATCAGTATGGCAGTTTCATAGAAAATTGGAAACCAATCTGCCTCAAGACCCAGATACATAAATTTTGGCATATATCTAAAGGATGAACAGTCATACCACAAGAACACTTGTTCAACTACATTCTTAGCAGCATTATTCATAATAACCAGAACCTGGAAACAACCTAGATGCCCCCTCGACTGAAAAATGAATAAGAAAAATGGAGTACTAATCATCTGTAAAAAGTGATGACCTCATGAAATTTTTAGGCACATGGATTGAACTAGAAAAAAATTATTCTGAGTAAGGTAATCCAGATCCAGACAAACATGGTATGTACTCACTCATTGGTGATTATTAGGAATAAAGTAAAGGATAACTAGCCTAAAATTTGCATCCCCAGAGAGGCTAGATAACAAGGAGTTTCCAAAGAGTGATACATGGATTTCCCTGGGAAGAGGAAGTAGAAAAGATCTCCTGGGTAAACTAGGAAGGGGGTTGGGAGATAGAAGGATGGGAACAAGAGAGAGTTGGTTAGGTGGGCTGTGTGCAGGAGGCAGGTTAGAGGAGAAGGGGAGAGTAACAAAGGAGATGTTTTGATGGGGGCCATTTTGGGGTTAGGGTACCCTGTTTTTTAAATGTAGCATTTTGTTTGTTTATGTCTAGTTTCTTGAGTTCATTATATATTTTGAATATTAGTCCACTATTGAATGCAGAGCTGGTGAAAATCATTTCACATTCTGTAGGCTGCTTCTTCATCCAAAACAATGTCCTTTGTAGTGAAGAAGCTTCCCAGCTTCATGAAGTCCTATTTCTCAATTGTTGATCTTAGTGCTTTGCTAATAGTGTTCTGTGCTAATATTGTTTACTGTGCCAATAAGTTCAAAGCTATTCCCCACTTTGACTTCTATCAGTTCACTATATCTGGTTTTATGATGAGGTCTTCAATACTTTTGGACTTGAGTTTTGTGCAGAGTGGTTAGTATGGATCTCACTGTGTTCTTCTACATGTCTACATACAATTTGACCAATATCAATTGTAAAAGAACTTGTCTTTTTTTTTACCCAATGTGTGTTTCTGGCTTCTTTATAAAGAATCAGTTGTATATTGGTGTGTGGATTTATGTCTGGGTCTTCAGTTCAATTCCATTGATCTATATGTCTGTTTTTGTGCAAATACCATGCTGTTTTTAGCTTTTTAGGACAGTTTGAAATCAGGATTAGTGATACCTCCCATAGTGCTTTTATTGACTCAAGATTGCTTTAGCTATCCTTCTGTGTGTGTGTGTGTGTGTGTGTGTGTCTGTGTGTGTATGTGTTTTCCATATGAAGTTGAGAATTGTCTTTTTAAGATCTATGAAGAATTGTGTTGGAATTTTGATGAGGATTGATTGCATCTATAGATGGCTTCTGGTGTGATGGCTGTTTTTACTCTGATAATCCAACAGATCCATTAGAATGGGAGACTTTCCATCTTTTGATATCTTCAATTTCTTTCCTAAATGATGAGGTTTTATCATACAAGTCTTTCACTTGTTTGGTTAGAGTTAACAAACTTTAAAATTTTTGATGTTATTGTGAAAGGTGTTGCTTTCCTGAGTTGTTTCTCAGTCTGTCATTTATATATAGGAAGGTATCTTACTTATGGTTTTTATTACTGTAAAGAGAAACCATGACCATGGAACCAAACATTTTGTGGGGTGGCTCACTTACAGTTCAGAGGTTTAGTCCATTATCATTGTGGTGGGAATCAAGGCAGCATGCAAGCAGACATGGTGCTGGAGCTGAGAGTCCTTACATCTTGATTAAAAGGCAACAGGAAGTGGTCTGTCTCCTGTCCATTGGGTGTGGTTTGACCATATATGAGACCTCAAAGCCTGCTTCCAAAGTGACACACTTCCTCCAACAAGATCATACTGATTGTCCTCTGTATGCTATGAATACCATTGGTTAATAAAGAAACTACCTTAGGCCTGTGATAGGATGGAGTAGAGCTAGGTGGAGAAAACTAAACTGAATGCTGGAACAAAAAAGGCAGAGTAAGGGAGAAGCCATGTAGCCTAACCAGAGACAGATGCTGGAACTTTACCTGGTAAGCCACAGCCTTGTGGTGATATACAGATTAATGGAGATGGGTTAAATTAAGATGTAAGAGTTAGCCAATAAGAAGCTAGAGCTAATGGGTCAAGCAATGATTTAAATAATATAATTTCTATGTGATTATTTCAAGAGTCTGGGCAGCCGGGAAACGAACAAGCAGCCTCCTACATCATCATACCCTCTCTAATAAAGCTATGCATCCTAAGATTGCCTCTCCTTTTGGGGAACATTTTCTTTCAAACCACCTCATTCCACACCCTGACCCACAAAGGCCTGTAGCCATATGATAATGCAAAAATGTATTCAGTACAACTTCTAAAGTCCCATAGTCTATAACAGTCTCAAACTTATTTAAAGGTCTAAAGTTCAAAGTCTTTTCTGAGATTCATGTAATCTTAAACCTTAACTGTAATCCCTTGTAAAATAAAAATAAAAATCAGATCACATACTTCCAACACTTAATGGCACAGGATATACGTTACCATTCCACAACATAGGGAAGAAAGCAGAGTGAGTAAATACTAAACCAAAGCAAGACCAAAAACCAGCTGGGCAAACTACAAACTCTGCATCTCCACATCTGATATCAAAATGCTCTTCAAATCTCCAACTTCTTTCTGCTTTGTTGGCTACAACATACATTTTTTTCTTGGGCTGGTTTCACTCACTGTTAGCAGCTTTCCTCAGCAGGTATCCCACAACTCTGGCATCTCCAACATCTTGGAGTCTCAAAGGCAATCCAAGCTTTACCTTCACACCTCCATGCAGTGGCCTCTGTAGACCTCCATTCAGGGAGACCTCTGACACATGCCTGATCTCAGAGGCTTTCCTCAGTTGTGGAGGAATATTTCATAGCCCTTTTCTTCTATAATTACAGCTAGAACCACGTGGCAGCACCTGCCAAGTTCTTCTGCTTACTGGGACTGGAACATGGCCCCCTCATTCAATTGCATCCTCACCAACTTGCTGTTTTCAATAATTTCCTTCACTGCCTAAGCTTGGCTGTCCTGAAATTGAATCTGTAGACCAGGCTGGCCTCAAACTCAGAGACCTCTTCCTTTCTAATTTGAATACCCTTGATCTTCTTTAGTTGTCTTATTGCTCTAGCTAAAACGTCAAGTACTGTATTGAATAGGTATCAAGAGAATAAACAACCTTGTCTTACTCTTGATTTTAGTGGAAATGCATTGAGTTTCTCTAGATTTAATTTGATGTTGGCTGTAGGCTTCTTGTAAACTGCCTTTACTATGTTTATGTATGTTCCTTGTATCCCTAATCTCTCCAGAACTTTTATCATGAAGGGATATTTGAGTTTGAGGCCAGCCTAGGTCTGCACATCCAGTTTTAGGAGAGCCAAGCTTAGGCAGTGAAGGAAAATGATTGAGAATAACAAGTTGGTGTGAATGCAATTGAATGAGTGGGCCATGTTCCAGTCCCAGTAAGCAGCAGAATTTGGCAGCTTCAGTTACATGGTTCTGGCTGTAAGGATAGAAGAAAGGGGTGTTGATTTTGTCAAAAGCCTTTCTGCAACTAATAAGATGATTATTTGGTTTTCCTTTCAATTTGTTCATGTGGTGAACATACTATATTTATTTATATATGTATATTGGCCATTCCTGCATCTCTGGGCTGAAACCTACTTGATCATGGTCAATGATATTTTTGATGTTTCTTGGATTCAGTTTGCAAGTATTTCTGCATATATGTTCATAAGGTCTGCAAATTTGTTTCTTTGTTGAGTTTTTGTGTGGTTTGAGTATCAGGGTAACTGTGACCTCATTAAAATGAATTGGGCAACATTCCTTCTGTTTTTATTTTGTGGAATAATTTGAAGAGCATTGGCATTAATTCTTCTTTGAAAGTCTGATAGAATTCTGAGCTAAAACCATCTGGCTATGACCCCTTTGATTAGGAGACTTTTAACAACTGCTTCTATTTCACTAGATCTGCTTATCTTGATTAACTTTGTTAAGCAGAATGTTTTGAAAAAAAATATCCATTTATTTTAGGTTTTCCAATTTGGTGAAAGTACAGGTTTTTTTTTTTTAAAGTTTACTCTTATGATTCTCTGTATTTTCTCAATGTCTATTGTTATGTCCCCAATTGGTGTAGGAGGTTATTCTGTCTATGTGTTGCTTTCATTGGTTGAATAAAGAAACTGCCTTGGCCTTTTAATAGGGCAGCACTTAGGTAGGCAGAGTAGACAGAACTGAATGCTGGGAAGAAGGGCAGGGAGAGAGCTGCCATGGAGCTGCCAGGTCAGAGATGCTGAATTTTCCCGTAAGCCACGACCTCATGGTGACATATAGATTATTAGAAATGGGTTAAATCAAGATGTGAGAGTTAGCCTCTAAAAGGCTAGAGATAATGGGTCAGGCAGTGATTTAATTAATACAATTTCTGTGTGGTTATTTCAGGTGTAAGCTAGCGGAGCGGCTGGGACAACAAGTATCCCACTTGCTCCGCTCTCCCTACAACACCCCATTTTTGTTTCTGATTTGGTTAATTTGGACATTTACTCTCTGCCTGCTAGTTAATTTAGATAAGGGTTTGTTGATTTTCTCAAAGTACTAACTTTTTATCTCATTGATTCTTTGTACTGTTCTCTTTGTTTCTTTTTTATTGATCCCAGCCCTGACTTGATTATTTCTTGCCTTGTGCTCCTATTTGGTATGGGTACTTCTTTTGCTAAGTTACTAGTATGAGATCGCTCCATATTACTAGTATGTAGACCCTTAGTGCTATGGACTTGCCTCTTGGAACTGCTTTAATTGTGTTCCATAAGTTTAGGTATGCTATTTCATTCAAATCTAGAAAGTCTTTAATGTCTTTCTTAATATCTGTCTTGGTCTATTTTTCATTCAGCTGGGAGTTGTTCAATTTCCATGAGTTTGTAAACTCCTTGTTGTTTCTATTTTTGTTGATATCTAGCTTTAATCCATGGTAGTCAGAGAGGATACAAGGAGATATTTCAATTTTCTTTTATCTTTTGAGACTTGCTTGGTGTCTATGTGATCAATTTTGGAGAAAGTTCCATGAGGTGCAAAGAAGACGGTATATTCTTTTGTGTTTGGTTGAAATGATCTGTAAATATGTGTTAAGTTTATTTGTTTATATATCAGTTAGTTCTAGCATTTTTCTCTTTAGTTTTTGTCTGGATGACCTATCCATTGGTGAGAGTGAGATATTGAAGTTTCCCAATATCAGTGTGTAGAAGTGAATGTGGGATTTAGTAATGCTTCTTTTACAAATATGGATATCCTCATGTTTGGGGCATGGGTGTTAAGAATTACAATGTCCTCTTGGAGTTTTCCTTTGATGAGTATGTAGTGTCCTTCCCTATCTCTTCTGATAAGTTTTGGTTGGAAGTCTATTTTTTTTTAAATATAAAAATGGCAACACCAGCTCCTTTGGTCCATTTGCCTGGAATATTTTCTCCATATCTTCACCCTGATTTGATGCCTATCCTTGATGTTATGGTGTGTTTCTTGGATGCAGCAGAAGGATGGGTCCTGTTTTCGCACCTATTCTGTTAGTCTGTGTTTTTTTTAATGAGGAATTAAGACCACTGATATTGAGAGATGTCAATGAGAAGTGTTTCTTGATTGCTATTATTTTGTTGTTGTTGTTGGTGGTGGTGGTGGTGGTAGTAGTAATTGGGGGGATTCCCTTCTTTTGACTTTGCTTGTCTGGGATTATTCATTCTCTGCGTTTTCTTAGATGTAATTAATCTGTTTAGTTTGGAGGTTTTCCTTCTTGCATCTTCTGTAGAGATGAATTTATAGATATTGATTAAATTTGGTTTATCATCAACTATCTTATTTTTTCATATATAGTAATTTGTAGGGACATAGCCCCACCCATTGGGGGCGTGTTCGCCTCGGGCTAATGTTTACGGATAAATCTGCCGGGCGTGAGCCCAGCAGCCCTTTTTCTTTTGCTCCGCTTTTCCGGTACACCGCAGGAACCTGTGGTCCTGTAAGTTTATTTCCTTATTAAAGCTGTATATATCTATATAATCTGTCTACATTCATTTGCGCCACCACATTTGGCACCCCACGTTGGGCGCCACTCTGTAGTAATACGAGCGGCAGGGCTACGTCCCAGGCACCCGGCCGCCCGCATGGCTAGCTTATGCCCTAAAATAATTACACGGAAACTGTATTCTTTTAATCACTGCCTGGCCCATTAGTTCCAGCCTCTTATTGGCTAGCTCTTACATATTGATCTAACCCATTTCTAATATTCTGCGTAGTACCACGAGCTGGCTTACCAGGAAAGATCTTAACCTGCGTCTGTCTGGAGTGGGAGAATCATGGCGACTCCCGACTCGGCTTCTTTCTCCCAGCATCCTGTCTGTTTACTCCACCCACCTAAGGGCTGGCCTATAAATGGGCCAAGGCAGTTTCTTTATTAAATGAAAGTAATTCCTCCATCATTGGTTGTTAATGGATAATCATCGATAATTGTCAAGCTTTTAGTCATGTTAGGTTTTCTAGATGTGCATAAATATATTTCAGCTAGGGAGATATATTTCAACTAGATAGGCATTCTTCATATCTTTCAAAGACTGCAGAATATGGCATTTAATGTTTTAATAACTTAGGGCTTTTCATGATAATGAGACACGTCTGCTCCTGGCAGCACCAATCTACTTCAAGAGGAAGATGGGCACCGAAGAGGCTCCTTAAGGAGTTTGATAGCCATTTGGGCAAGAAACTGCTCTTGCCTGGACTGTTGCATAAACTGGACACAGAGAACCCGCAGAAAGAGGACTGCTGAACTTGCCTAAAGGTGAGATGGTCTTTTGGGGTTCCTGGTTCATGAAAGAGTCTACGAGACATTCTGCAGGACACAGCAGAAAGTGACTGAACTGTCTTTGGAATTTTCCTGATTCATGGAAATGTCTGCTTAAAACTATGGGCCTGTAGGCTGAAGATGGATGCCCCAATGGTACAGAGGAACTTTGGGTGACTGTCCAGGCAGCAAGATGTCTCTGTCATTTCTAGAACTTTGGATTTCTTGTTTGCTTAGGTAATATTATATCTTTCTGGAGTCTTTGATGGAGTTGAAGAATGGTTAGTTATAGTTATAGTTTTCCTTAGTTATGATAAAAGATAAAATAGATATAAATATTGTAACTGTAATTCTTGCTTGTTAACTGTTTTGTTATATGTAATTTTACTATGTTAAAGTTAAAGCCTTTCTTTTTTGTTTAAACAAAAAAAGGGGAAATGATGGAGGAATTACTTTCATTTAATAAAGAAACTGCCTTGGCCCATTTATAGGCCAGCCCTTAGGTGGGTGGAGTAAACAGACAGGATGCTGGGAGAAAGAAGCCGAGTCGGGAGTCGCCATGATTCTCCCACTCCAGACAGACGCAGGTTAAGATCTTTCCTGGTAAGCCAGCTCGTGGTACTACGCAGAATATTAGAAATGGGTTAGATCAATATGTAAGAGCTAGCCAATAAGAGGCTGGAACTAATGGGCCAGGCAGTGATTAAAAGAATACAGTTTCCGTGTAATTATTTTGGGGCATAAGCTAGCCATGCGGGCGGCCGGGTGCCTGGGATGCAGCCCTGCCGCTCGTATTACTACAGTAATTGAAAGTTTTGCTGGGTATACTAGTCAGAAATAGCATTTGTGATCTCTTAAAGTCTACAGCATATCTGTCTAGAAATTTCTATATTTTAGAGTCTCCATTGAGTAGTCAGGTATGATTCTATCCTTTATAAGTTACTTGGCCTTTGACCCCTTGAAGATTTTAATAATACTTTTTCTTGTGTATGTTTAGTGGTTTGATTATTATGTGCAATAGGAGCTTTCTTTTCTGGTCCAGTCTATTTGACATTCTGTGTGCTTCATATACTTTGATAGGCATCTTATTCTTTGGGTTAGTGCAATTTTCCTCTATGATTTCATTGAAAATATTTTCTGTGCCTTTGACCTATGTTTTTTCTCCTACCTCTATTCCTATTATTTTTAGAAATGGTCTTTTCATGGTGTTCCAGGTTTCCTAGATGTTTTGTACAAGGAGATTTTAGATTTAACTTTTTTTAATATAAATTATCCTCTTAAGTCTTTGATGCCTGAGATTGTTTCTTCCATCTCTTATATTCTGTGGTGAAGCTTGCCTCTGTGGTTCCTATTTGAGTTCCTAACTTTTTATTTCCTGATTTCCTACAGTTTGGCTTGATTCTATTTCTACTTTCAGATCTTGAAGGGTTTGATTCATTTTTCTCCACTGTTTATTTGTGTTTACATAGGTTTCTTTAAGGGACTCATTCATTTCCTCTTTAAGGAACTCTATCATATTCATAAAGACTGTTAAGGTTGTTTTCTTTTGCCTCAGCTAGGTTGAAATATTCAGGGTCTGCTGTCAGAGGGTTGCTGGGCACTACTGGAGCCATATTATCCTGGATATTATTTTTACAATGGTATCTAGGCATCTGTTATTTGGAAGATTGTAGCTCGGGGTGTTGATATCCTTGTTGACCAAGGTTCCTATCCCACTGGTCCTATAGCCATTAAGCCCCAAAGAGGTCTAAATTAGTTATAAACTGATTGTCCCATTAGCTCAGGCTTCTTATTAACTAATTCTTACATCTTAAATTGGACCATTATTCCTGTCTTTGTTAGTCACATGGCTTGGTACCTTTTTTGGCAAGGCAGTCACATCTTGCTTCCTCTACAGCTAGGTCATGACTGTGGACTACGCTTCCCTCTTCCCAGCATTCTTTTTTTTTTTTCTTTTTTGGATTTTTCGAGACAGGGTTTCTCCGTAGCTTTTGGTTCCTGTCCTGGAACTAGCTCTTGTAGACCAGGCTGGCCTCGAACTCACAGAGATCCGCCTGCCTCTGCCTCCCGAGTGCTGGGATTAAAGGCGTGCGCCACCACCACCTGGCTTCTTCCCAGCATTCTTGTTGCCACACCTCTACTTCCAGCCTGGTCACCGTCACTCTGCCTATACTTCCTGTCTGGTTACTGGCCAATCAGCATTTTATTAAAAATAATACAAGTAACAGAATGAAAGATCATTGTCCCACAGCACTCCCCTCTTTTTAAAAAAAAACCAAGAACTCTGAATCTAATATCCTTTGTTTAGTTTTTCTCCTGACCATTATCCATAACAACTTGTAACAAATATTCTAGACAAAGGAAAATATTCATAGTCCATTTTTTGGGGAATATGAGCATAGTTTTCCATGCTACTTCCTGCTGATTGGAGGTATTATTATGGGAAACCTAAACAAAATTTAGAATTATGATCAGATTGTGACTGGAGTATCCTTTGAGGTTTGATCACCTCAGGTAGCAGTCTTGAATCTTTTCTGGATGTAGAACTCAGACATCTGGGCCATTCAGTCCTACTAGAGATTTCTCAGGGGTCTTCCTTGATCAAACCTGATTTTTCTTAGCCCGGAACAAATCCATAGCCTCTCATTTTCTGTGGAAACAAAAGCAAAACCTCTTCTCCAAAGTAACATACCATTTGACTTCAATTTTAAAGTCAAGATATTTTCAAAATATCTATCTTGGATTAATTCAGCAGCATTTATATTAAAATGTCTTTTAGCAGCTTTTGTTCCTTCCTCAGCTGTAGAAGGAGCTGCGGGTCACTTCCCATTGCCCAGCTCCCAGCCACCGGCTAGCTTTACCCAAAATAATTACATGGAAACTGTATTCATTTAAACACTGCTTGGCCCATTAGCTCTAGCCTCTAACTGGCTAACTCTCACATCTTGATTAACCAATTTCTTTTTTTTTTTTTTTTTTTTTTTGGTTTTTCGAGACAGGGTTTCTCTGTAGTTTTGGTGCCTGTCCTGGAACTAGCTCTTATAGACCAGGCTGGCCTCGAACTCCCAGAGATCTGCCTGCCTCTGCCTCCCGAGTGCTGGGATTAAAGGCATGCGCCACCACCACCGGGCAGATTAACCCATTTCTATTCATGTGTGTAGCACCATGAGGTGGTGGCTTACCTGGAAGATTCTAACCTACATCCATCTTGGGCCGGAGCCCATGGTATCTGCCTCATTGCCTTCTTCCCAGCATTCTGTTCTGTTTACTCCACCTATCAAAAAGCAAAGACAGTTTCTTTATTAACCAATGAAATTAGCACATAGACAGATGACCCACCTACATCACTCAGCCATCAAACAATTTAAAAACAACACAATAACATGCAGTACCCAGGCTCTCTGTGTATTTTTCATCTTTATGTGCTTTATTTTAACCTCTATTTCTTTTATTTTTAATTTTTGGCTTTTTGAGACAGGGTTTCTCTGTATATCTTTGTCCTGGAACTCAGTCTGTAGACCAGGCTGTCCTTCAACTCACAGAGATCTGCCTGCCTCTGCCTACCAACTGTTGGAATTAAAGATGTGTGCCACTACACCCTGAATTTACAGAGATCCATCTGCCTCTGCTTCCCAAGTCTTGGGATTAAAGGCATAACTGGATATCCACCTGTAGAAGAATGAAAATAGATCTTTTTTTCTTTTTTTAAAGGAGTTTATCTTTTTTTCAAGCATATATATATATATATATTTAAACACACAGTAAACCATTTAGAGGTTTTCTTCATCTTTAAATCTTTCTTTACTGTATATATATATATATATATATATATCTTTATTTTTAACTACATGAATCTTTAATTTGCTAAGTGATATGGCTAGGATTAAAGCCATGGCTTTGATTGCTGGATCCAGTTCATTCCTTAGCTTTCTGAGAATCTAGCTTCATGGTGGAGGTACTGGCCAGAGCCATGTTTATTGCTACAACTCTATGGCATTTCAAGGTCTGTGCTGCCACCAAAAAACATGCTGTAGACTATTCATAAACACTATTTAAGTGTTCTGTAGCAGAGCCTCTTAAAAAGGCTGCAAAGTTTTTGTAGCTAAAGCTGAGTCAGCAAGCCTCTCTTAAATAAGATGCATTTGCCTCCAGCAAACAGAGCCCACCTGAGAAAATGCTGCTATCAATAAGCTGTGCTTAACTCTATTTTTTTCTGTCTAGAATTACTTCCCAAGCTCTCTCAGGCTTTCTGTGGATACAGTTGTCCACACTTGCCAAGACAGGGTAAAATAGTTTTGAAAAATTCCTGCCTCTGAAAATGGTCTGTCAGTTACTCTAGGCATTAGCCAAAGTTGATTGTTTCAACATTGCAAATGAGACTTTGGGTGATTGCTTAGGCAGCCAGTTGTCTCTGTCATCTCTTGTACATTTTGGAAACTGCTTGATTGCACTTCCTGCCTACTCAAGTAATATTATCTCCCTTCTCAGGCCTTCAATGAGGTTGAAGACTTAGATAGTCATAGTTATCATCCACTTATGATCTGGCCAAGTCATTTTCAATATAAGACTTAGATTCCTTAGGATGGGATGTTTATTAAAACATTTGTCATATGTTCCTTGCTTAATATTTTTATGCTGGTTGTAATTCTAATCTTGATATTTGTTCCTAGTATGTATAGTTTTGTATTGGGTTTAGAACTCTCTTATTTAAACAAAAGGGGAAGGTGCTGTGGGAGCTCCTTCTGCTCCTTCAGCCAACAGCCTTTAAGATGACAGCCCACTTGGGTGTGATCTCTTATACTATAAATGCAGATATAAAGCCTGTGCTCTGCTCGCTTGCTCCCAGCTCTTGCTTCCAGCTGCTCAACTCTGTTCCTGTTCACCATTTGTAAAGAGGACTGTGATCTATAAATTTCCCCTAAATAAATAACCCTTTATTATAAAAAATTCTGAACTCATATGGGATTATTTTGTAACTTCTGCCATCAGATATCTGATCTTGTCTTGTTGGTGGGTTTCTTTTTTTTCCTGTTTCTTTTCCTCTCTGGATTTTAGGAGAGTGTAGTGGCTGTATGTTGTCTGATAGGAAATTTTTCTGGTGCCCCGGTAGGTGTGACTACTGGGGATTCCAGTTAAAATGTTTTTATGGGTATCAAAAGTTGAGACCTAGATTAGGGTATGAGCTGGCAGGGCTGGGGGTGTTCACAGAATGGAGGGAAAAAGGTATTTCATTGGGATATGCTTAGTTCCCTGGAAAGGGGTGCAGTGTATGAGGAGAGGACACAGCAGAAGGTCGGCTACAGAGCTTGGAATATGACTGGGGGATTGAACTTGGAGGAATGGAGACAGGGTAAAGCTCTGCAGCTAGTCCACTTCTTCTCTGGACAGAGTGGCCTGTGGGCTCCCGGGGAAGGCCTGCTGGAGGTGGAGACTGGGACAAAACAATGGGTGGAGGCAAGGATGTTTGGATGGGGATATCTGTGTGATCCATTGGAGATGGGGGGAAAGGGAGCCTTCAATAGGTGCTCTGCTGCAGATCTGGAGATGAGGTTGGGGATTTAAATCCAGAGGAGCAGAAGGAGAGGTGAAGCTCTTCAGTCAGCCTACCTGCTTCCCTGGCAGGAATATTTATTTCTTACTGTTAGCTCAAGGGCCTCTTATGTTTAACTCACTAACATATTCCCACCTCCTCATATAGCACATGACACATGGTTCTCAACAAGTATTATTTTTTAAACATCTTCTAACTCATATTAGTGGCTATCACTCCAAAGAGCTCCTCCCAGCTTTCCTCTATCCACCATCCTGTGTGGCTTAGCCCCACACTACCTTGTCCTTGTCTTTACTATACTAACAAGATATTATACTGTTTTTTTTTTTTAGACAGTCTCATTTAGCCCAAGCTGGTCTCAAACTTACTGTGTAGACATTGAGGACCTTGTCCTTGTGATTCTCCTGCCTTTATCTCCTGATGGCTAGGATTACATAAAAGTACTCTACCAAGTAAGCTATACCCCCACCCAGGTTGATTTGCTATTCTGTTCAGTTCACACTTATGTATTAAATCTGTAGAGTATAATTATGTAATAATGATGTCTATGACTAGTGTGCTTGTTGAATAAAGCTGAACAAACAGGAAACAAATCCATAGAGGGAAATGACTTGGAATCAATTTATTTGAAACTCTATGAGGGATGGGGGCTATGAACAAGAAAATGCCAGTATCAGCTTAGTGCCCTTTGTCTTTTTGGATGAGAGCAGAAATTTGGGATTATAATCAATATGTTCTGTCCCACCCTGTCTCACCCCTGTTTCTCAGACTCTAACTTTTTCCTCCTCTACCAGCTCAAGCTAACGCTGGGCCATTGGACAGCACTGCTTTCTCCAGGATGAGTCTCACACTCTGAATTTTATTGACAGATCGTTCAGAACTAGAGATAAATGCTAAAACCGGCAGCAACATAACCCTGCAATTCTTCAAGGAACCACTTGGAACCTACACACACATCACCTGGCTTTATACTACCAAACAGAAGATTTTAGAATGTGAATATAAGGGTTCAAAGATAACCTATTCTGGTTATCGGGGCAGGGTCAACCTTGACAATATAACTGGTGCACTTCAAATCTACAATATCCGGAAAGAAGACACAGGTGACTACTACATGAGAGTGTTGAAAGAAACTGAGGAAGAATACAAGAAAATCTTGAATGTATTTGGTAAGTTTTAGAGTCAAAGGAAAAATGCCTATTCAGGGAGTTTACTGGGAGTTGGGGGTGCTGACTGGAAAAGGAGAAGAGAAGAACATCACGACACACTTACTACATTTCTCCCGAGACACATCTACTTGTGAGTGAGCCTGACCCAGGATATCAAATTGTGTTAGTTTTTCATTACTAAGACAAACGCCTCAGATAAAGAATTCAGACAGGGTAAAGTTTATTTGGGCTCATGGCTTCAGAGGTTGTATGGTCCTTGGTTAATTGGCTCTATCACTAATGGACCTGTGGGAGGCACAGCATCATGGCAGAGGGGGGAAATGAAGCAGAGATGCTCACCCCAGGCTGGGAAGAAGGTACTAGAATGAAGGACCAAGAACAGGATATACCTTGCAAAGATATGTTCTTATTGACCACTTTCTCAGTTGGGTCCCTCCTTCCAGTTTCTAACATTTTCCAGTAGTCCATTCAATTATTAATCCATCAAAAAATCAATTAATTGATGGTATCAGAGACTTTTGAACCAATCACTTGCACAAATATTGCCTACTAGTGACCAAACCTTCCATGTGAGGCCCTTTTGAGTAGCAGCATAGAGGAAGAAACAAATCATGGTAAGACTGAAAACAGTAAAGACTATTTCTTCTGTAGTACCCTCATTCCGTCGTGTGAGCAACCCAAATTAGTTTTGAACATATTTAATTCTGTCTGAACTCAGATTTCATCAGACTTATAGAAAAAGAGATATTAAAAATAAATTGAGATAGTTCTCTGGGAGAGTTCTATCAGATTTAATATGACAAAAATTTCCACTTGCAGCTTCAGCCTAACCAGTTCCTATGGAAATAAGAGTAGGGCATTATCCTTGGAGTCAGACAGATTTAGGTTCAAAGTGTCAATTTAATAAAATAACTGTGTATGGAAAGACAAACACCCCCATGTTCTCACTAATTTGTGGAAGCCAAGAAAGATGACTTCATAGTCACTAGAGTGAAGTTGGATAATGGAAACCATCATAAAGTTAAATAGAAGGGGTCATCTCTGGGATTCCATAGCACACTATTTCAAAGTAGCTGGAAAAGAACATCCCAAAGATCCCAACACATAAAAATTATAAATATTTGAAGAGGCAAATCTCAATTTTCTGAAGTAATTCTTATACTGTACATTTAATTATCACATAGTACCCCCATAAATATGTACAGTTATTATGTATCCATCAACACTTTAAAATCCCTCTGGTCAGTTCCCTAGTAGCCATGGCACCATGGTGTATGATATTAATATCTCTTTGTCCATATTAAGTAAGGTTCTTTGGAGGGAATTGACTAAAGCCAACTCTTTGTACATTTACCAAAAAAGGAGATATGTTCCAGTGGAGCTCAGTAGAACAATTCAAGGGAATATAGAAGCAATATGAAGGCCTGAGGGATGGAAGGCTGAGAACAGGGCCAGTTCAATCCTGAGTCTCAGGAATCTACAGATCCAGGCATAGGCATATTAACACGACTTAACTCTCAATGCTTAGTTTTGTGCCAAATCAGAACCTCATAAAGAAAAACGCATTTATTTATGGTTTGCCTAGATTATTTGTCTTTTGCTATGTGATCTTCTGTCTAAATACTTAATAAATGCACTAACTTTGCTTCATTCTGTTTGATTATTGAATTCTTTTTTGTGGGTCATCAAGATCCATCTTTATCCAAATGGGGATCCCCAAAGGAACAGGAAACTCCTTTGGCCATGGGTGACTATGTTGTGGTGTGTCTCCCTGATATGCTAGCAGAGCTACAAACAAAGAAATCTATGAGGCCAAGAATGTATAGAACCCTACATCTTTTCTCTTTCAAAATTGGTGGGCTCAAAACATTTCCTTGGTCAGAATTAAGTAAAAAATGGTTTCAGAAACAACCCAAGATCCAGGTTCCATTTTCCTCAGGAAAGGACTGTTTTGCAATTAAATTTAAGTGTTCTAGCCACTGTCTCACAGCTTGTTCTAATCTGTAAGATGGCCACAGGCACAGGGTGTTTTGGGGGTGGGAGATAACTAAACAGCCACCAGTGGCCTAAGGAGTTCGCCTTCTTTTTGGATTCTTAACTACCCCATGGAAAAGAATTTATGGTGAGCCAGAATGAAGCAAACTTATTGAGTTTATTAAGTACTTAGACAGGGAGTCATATAGAAATAAAGACATTACATCATCTGGGCAAACTAATCTATTTTTCTTTTTTTTAATATTTATTTATTATGTATACAATATTCAGTATGTGGATGCCTACAGTCAGGAAGAGGGCACCAGACCCCATTACAGATGGTTGTGAGCCACCATGTGGTTGCTGGGAACCAAACTCAGGACCTTTGGAAGAGTAGGCAATGCTCTTAACCTCTGAGCCATCTCTCCAGCCCCTCTATTTTTCTTTATGAGCTTCTGATGCACAACAGAGACAAAGATTTATAGACCTAAGCATCCTATAATGACAGTGTGAAGGGGTTTTGCTGTGTACAGGTTGAGGCCCTTTAGGATTCTCCCTGAATCTTTATGCCAGAATTCTTGAGGGACAGAATGGCCCCCGCTGGTGCTTGCTGTGGGCTTTTGTTAAAGGACAGGCCCTGAGTATCCCAGATAGTTAGAAAACACAGTCAGAAGTCAGCTGGTCTCCCCCCTAACACTTAGCTCACAGATGACCATCACCCCACTTTGTTCCTAATGGCATGTAATGAACTCTGGCTCCCCCTCCTGGATCTACCTTAGCATCATCACCCAAAAGTAGCCTCTTGAAAACAAAGTTGCTCCTTGGCTCCATCTATAGGAGTCTCTTATCCATACCCACCTTGAAAAGCAATCAAGGCCCCTCCCTGGTTCCCTTTGTAGTCTGTCCGTCAAATCCTTGCTTCATAAACACCACAAAAATGTATAAGCCCATTGTCTCATAACAAGCCTTTTTCAGATCCTGTGTCCCAGCCTACCATAAAAATTGAGAAGACTGAAAATTTGCCTGACTCTTGTCACCTGATACTATCCTGCAAGGGAGAGCAACAGAATGTTACATACACTTGGTTTGATGACTCGGGGCTTCTTCCCCAAAACAAGGAAAGAGATGTGCTGGAAAGAATCATCACTGCACAGAACAAGTCTACATTTTACACCTGCCAAGTCAGCAACCCTATAAGCAGGAAAAATGACACCGTGTACTTCACTCCGCCTTGTACTCTGGGTAAGAATTACCTTCCAGAGAGCTGAGGTGGGCACATGATGACTGGTTTCTTTTGAATGAAGGAAGATATGGGGTT
This sequence comes from Chionomys nivalis, assembly GCF_950005125.1. Lineage (NCBI taxonomy): Eukaryota > Metazoa > Chordata > Mammalia > Rodentia > Cricetidae > Chionomys > Chionomys nivalis. The sequence continues at coordinate 22,292,415 of NC_080090.1, read as the reverse complement.
CCTGCTCAGCCCCCTGGCAGAGAATGTGGTGGGAAAACTCAAAAGTGTCATTGTAGTTTGAGACCTGGCTTCTACCTGGCTCTACAGCCACCTACCAGCTAGCTCACCTTATCTTTCCTTAAAGCTGAGTCCTGAGTAACTGTAGGGCAGCCTGAGATACCAGAACAACTGGGGAAAGTAGGAAAAGTGGGAGAGTAGTCCAGGCAAGGAAATAAGGAAAACTTATTAAGAAAACTTATTATTAAGAGGTTAGTGAATAGAAGCAAGGTTCCCGTTCTCAGGAAGAGACTGCATAGGTATTATTCTCCTTGGTAAAGGTAGGAAGGCAAACTCTAGGCTTCATGTTTCAGATTTCTCTGCATTGCCTAGAAGCATCCTTTCATACAATGTCACCCCCCCCCCTTAATTCAGACCTACAGAGGTACCACTGAAGTCCTGTATTTTAGAGTTAGTCACACCTCAGGTTACTCCTGATATAGTCTCTGTATCAGTTATTTTTACTGTTGATATGATAAATGCCTTACAAAAACAACTTAAAGGAGGAAGGGTAAGAATTCAACCCATCACGACAGGGAAGGCATGGCAATGGAAATGTAAGATAGCAGTTCCTGCCGTGTCCACAATCAGGAAGCAGAGAGATGAAAACTGGTACTCAGTAGGCTTCCTCCCTTCCCACCTTTCATTCCCCAGCTTGTAGAAGGATGCTACTCACATTTAGTGCAGATCTTCCCTCCACAGATAAATATCTCTAGAAACACTCTTAACAGACACTCTCCAGGGTATGGGGTTTGTTCTTTTCTGGTCCTACAGATAAGTCAAGGTAAGCGTCCATCACAGGATTCAACCAAGCTAATGACATTTAAGGAACTTCCAAGGTCTTTACATCTGAAGAGGATGAATTTTTGTAAGAGGAGGATTTCCCTAGGCAGCTGGCATTAGGTTTAGGGAGGTAGCCGTTCTCCTGTTTTAAGAGTGCCAGTCATCTTTATGCCCAGTTCTCCTCTTCCTTCTCAACACAGTGATCAAGGTCTAAGTGTTTGGGGTTTTGTTCTTTCAGCCAGATCCTCTGGAGTACGTTGGATTGCAACTTTGCTGGTGGTCGTGGCACCCATCATTCATACCTTCCTGTTGACCTGAGATGAACTCTTCTCACTTGAGAATGAAACTTCGAGGCCATTGGATCCTGTCTTTATCATCTGGAAGACAGCTTTGACTCTGTGGGACAGAAGAAATTGTGTTGTTGAACATTTGTGATGGTTTGCATTTTCTTACCATCCTAGAGTTAAGTACAGGGCCTTCTACATGCTCCAAAAATGCTGAGCCACTGACCTATGTGCCAATCCCTTTACAAATATTTTATAGTAACCTTTTAAAAGTAGTGGTTAATATCTAATTTTATATACCCTGTTTGTTTTCCAACATTCATTAAAGATAAATGCGTTATTTTCACCAAAATACGTAACTACATTATGCTAATGGTTTTTCTTTTTTAAAATTGATTCTTTTCTCAAACAATATATCTTAATTAGTTTCCTCTCCCTTTAATTCTCCCAGTTTGTCACGACTTCTAATAGGTAACAACAAAACATAACAAAATAAAATATAATAAGCTAAAACGAAAACCATCACATCAAAGTTGGACAAGGCAATTCAAAAAAATGAAAAGTGCCCAAGATCACACATAAGAATCAGAGATCCACTCATTCACACACCCAGAAGTCCCATAAAAATGTTAAACTAAAGCCATAATGTATATGCAAAGGACCTGATACAGAGCTGTGTGGGCCCTGTACTTGCTGCTTCAGTCTCTCTAAGTTCATAATGACCTTGCTCAGTTAATTTAGAGAGACTTGTTCTCCTGGTGTCCTCCATCCTATCTGGCTTTTAGTCTTTCCACCTCCACTTCCACAGGGTACCCTTAGCCCTGGGGGAGGGATTTGATGGAGACATCTCATTCAGAGCTATATATTACTCTCTCTCTCTCTCTCTCTGTCTCCATCCCTCCCTCCCTCCACCCCCCCTCCATAATGTCTGGCTGTGGGATTATGTATTTGTTCCCATCTACTGCAGCAGGAAGTCTCTCTGATGGCTGAATAAGGCACTGATCTATGAGTGTAGCAGAATACCAATAAGTATTTTATTGTTACTTTTTTCTTTTTGTTTAGATCAGTAGTATTTGGTTTTACCATAGGTCACCCAAGCAGAGTCAGGTTCATCTCATGGAGTGAGCTTTAAGTCAAATCAGACATTGGTTGGCTATTCCTGCAATCTTTGTGCCTACCATTGCCATAGCATATTTTACAGGCAGGGCAGATTGTAGGTCAAAGGTTTTGTAGCTGGGTTGGGGTTTACATTTCTCTTTGGGTAACCTGCAGAGTGCCTTCTTCTACCAAAGACTCTAAAATGATGGGGGTGAAGTTTCAACATAGGTACCTGTTTGACAACTCCATGTTCAATGTGTTGTGCGAGTGTTGTCTTCAGCACTAGAACCTTACTGGTTGGTTTGTGGGGATCAACCTAATTGCTTGGTAAAAGCCTGGGTTGTTTGGTTATTTCCATGTGACCTTTTTGGCCAACAACTCAATTGGATGTAATCCAGTTCAAGTACTGGAAGCTTCATTTGAAGACAAGAGATGGCCAACTGGGATTCTATCTTGCTCATAATTTGGAGACTTCATTAGGATTATATCCATATAGCTTAAGAAGATTCCAGTGCACCAGCTTTTTATACCGCTCCTCAAATACACCTTAATTCCACCTGATTCTCCCTACATTCTTTCTCTCAATCCTATTTCCGCTACACCTCCCTGCATGATCCTCCTGTTCCTGTCCTCCATCCCCCAGTCTACCCATAAAATTTATTCTATTTCTCCCTCCCAGGGAAATCTATGTGTGTCCTCCTCAAGTCCTTCCTCTATACCTAACTTCTCCAAGTCTTTGGACTGTAGTTTGGTTCTCATTTTTTTAAGGACTAATATCTACATATAAGTGAATACATGCCATATTTATCTTTCTTGGTCTGGGTTACCTTACTCAGACTGATTTTTTTCTAGTTCCATCCATTTGCCTGCAAATTTAGTGATATCATTAGACTTGTCATTTTTAACAGATGAGTAATATTCCATCATGTAAATGTACCACATTTTCTTTATCCATTCTTAAGTTGAGGGACATTTAGTTTGCTTCCAATTTTTGGATATTGTGAATAGAATAACAATGAACATGGTTTTGAGCAAGTGTCCTTGTGATAGGAAGAAGTGAACTTTGGATATGACCAAGAATGGTATAGCTGGATCTTGAGGCAGATCGGTTCCTATCTTCATGAGGAACTGTCACAATGATTTCCATAGTGGCTACACAGTTTGCACTTCCAACAGCATTGGACAAGTGTTTCCCTTACTCCACATTCTTGCCAGCATGAGCTGACTTGTGTTATTGATTTTAGCCATTCTGATAGTTATGAGATGGAATCTCAAAGTAGTTTTGATTTGCATTTCCCTGATGACTAAGGGTGTTGAACAATTATTTAAGTGATTCTCAGACATTGGAGTTACCTATATTAAAAAAATTTCTGTTTAGATCTGCACCCTATTTTTAATTGAACTATTTGTGGTTTTGGTGTCTAGTTTCTTGAGTTCTTTATATATTTTGAGTATTAGTCTGTTATCAGATTTGGAATTGATGAAATTTTTTTCTCATTCTGTAGGCTGCTACTTTTTCCAAAAGACAGTGTCCCTTGCCTTACAGAAGGTCTTCAGTTTCATGAAATCCCATTTATTAATTGTTGATCATAGTGCCTGTGCTATCAGCATTCAGTTGAAACTCTTTTCTTGGCCAATGAGTTCAATTCTATTTCCCACTTTATCTTCTACCATTCAGTATATCTAGTTTTATGTTGAGGTCCTTGATCATTTTGGAGTTGAGTTTTGTGCAGGATGATAAGTCTGGGTCTCTTGTATTCTTCTGCATGCAAACATCCAGTTTGATCAGAACCATTTATTAAAGAAGTTGTGTTTTTTTTCCCAGTGTGTGTTTCTGACTGCTTTAATCAAAACCAAATGTCCATAGGTGTGTCAATGTCTGGGTCTTCAGTTTGATTTCATTTATTCATGTTTGTTTTTGTGCCAATATTATGTGGTTTTTAGCTTTACGGTACAACTTGAAATTGGGGTTGGTGAATGCTCCCATAGTGCTTTTATTATTCAGGATTGTTTTAGAAATCCTGCTTGATTTTTGTGTGTATTCTCATATGAAGCTGAAAATTGACATTTCAAGGTTTTTAAAAAATTGTGTTGGAATTTCGATGAGGATTGCATTGACTCTGTAGATGGTATCTGACAAGATGGTCATTTTTATTATATTAATCCTACTAATCCAATTTCTTTCTTCAATGACCTGAAGGGGTTTTTTTTTTATTATTATACAAGTCTTTCACTTGCTTGGTTAGAATTAAGACAGATAGACCTGGAGAGGAGAAGAAATGGAGAAAAACTTGAAGGAGTAGAGGGAAAGAAAGCTATAATCAGGATATATTGTATGAGAAAAGAAAAGAATCTATTTTCAACAAAAGGAAAAAAATTAAAAGAAAAACTATACATTTCTTTTAGGTTTTCCAATTTGGGAAAATATAGGTTTTTCATATATATCCTTATGATTTCCTCAGTATCTGTTGTTATGTCCCCTTTTCATTTCTTTTTTTTATTGATTTTTGTTGAGCTCTACATTTTTCTCTGTTCCCCTTCTTGCCTCTCTCCTCCCCTTCAACCCTCTCCCAAGGTCCTCGTGATTTACTCAGGAGATCTTGTATTTTTCTACTACCCATGTAGATGACATCTATGTATGTCTTTCTTAGGGTACTCATTGGTGTCTAGATTCTCTGGGATTGTGATTTGTGGGCTGGTTTTCTTTGTTTTATGTTTAAAAACCACTTATAGCGAGTACATGTGATAATTATCTTTCTGGGTCTGGGTTACCTCACTCAAAATGATGTTTTCTAGCTCCATCAATTTGCCTGCGAAATTCAAGATGTCTTTTTTTCTGCTGTGTAGTACTCCTTTGTGTAAATGTACCACATTTTCCTTGTCCATTCTTCAGTTGAGGGGAATTTAGGTTGTTTCCAGGTTCTGGCTATGACAAACAATGCTGCTATGAACATAGTTGAACACATGTCTTCTGTAGGAAGTCTTACAGCCAGTGATTACCCACCCATTGGGGCGTGGCCTCATACTATTTATGCCAATGTACAGCATGCATCTGGCCTCTTTTCCAGCTGTAGGATTCAGTTTCTGTTCTCCATTCCAGCAGAGGATTCTGACTTGTGAGTCTACCCCTAAATAAATGTCTATTTTTCTCAATTCTGAGCTAGTGTGGAATTTCTTTTAAACTTCCTTTATCATCATCTGGCACCAAACATGGGTAACTACATCCACATAAAAACCTGAGAAAGCTTTAAAAGTAATTCTGGACACAAAAGAACAGAGTTAAGCATGGTTTGCTAGCGGCATTTTCTTGGATGGGCTCTGTTTGCTAAAAGCAAGCAGAGGCATGGCTCCTTTAAGAAGGATTTTCCTGATTCAGCCATAGCAGGAAAAATGTTATGGTTATTTTTAAATGCTGGCTTTCTGGGCCCTGTCAGCACAAACTCTGACTCCTTCAGGCAGGAGGTCTAGCTATAGAGCATTTGACTGGGGTTTGTGAGCAGACTGCTGCAGCTTGCTTAATAGCAACACGGATGGTTGTGTGCCTGGAAGGGGGGCAGTATGCTTGACTCTCACAGGGCTAGCAGCTCCACCATGCTGGACTGGGCGGGACTAGCAAGCAATACCATATTTGACCTAGGAATGTTGCAGCTTATATTCTTAAGCATTTAGCATTTTAAGAAGCACTTCTGGTCAGAAAATAATTACAGACATGCAATAAGGACAAATCCAGATTTAAAAAAAAAAAACCTATAAATGGGCCACAGTGTTGGATAAATGTATGTAGGCTTGGGAAAGAGAAAAAAAGAGTATAGAGAATTGAAAAGACAGACAGTCATAAATTAAAGGAGTAAACATAATAAAATAAATATTAAAAAGCAATAGACTAAAAATAAGCCACATAAAGATGGAAAATTCACAGAGAGTCTGGATTATGTATATTATTGTCTTATCTTTCAATTTTTTGACTGTGAAGGAGCTAAGTACAGAGAGACTTCATTGTATGGGCTGCTAAGCTAAACCAGCATGTATATTATAAAGGTATCACTACTTTGATATTTAGGTCTAAGGATATGTTGCTTTAAAAAGTTCTCCTCTTGTTTCCACAGAAGATGAGACCTATGGATTGCTTCCAGACCAATATGATTTCATGGAACAAGACCCCCTGAAAGGTTGTTGTAAACACCCCCACAAAGAAAATACTTTGCTCAAAAAACAGCAGGAAGCAGTTTGGAGAGAAAAACTACTCCCATATTCCCAAATATTGTTTATAAGTGTTTCTTTACATTTAAGAGGGTGTATGATATAGATATGAATAATTTGCATTGGTATGGATCTTGGTTTATTGATACAAATTTAAGGTGAATTTTATTATACTGTATATGTATATTTCTGCCCTTCATAAGGTATTTTGTTTGTATAGTTCATTTAAAAATATAATGTATAATTAAGAAATATAGGTTAATAGATAGTCATCTACAATAGTCAAGCTTGTAGTCATGTTAGTTAAATTTTCTAGATATATAGAGATATATTTCAGTTAGTTAGGTATTCTTCAAATCTTTCAGAGAACTTCAGAATATGGCATTTAAATGTTTTAAAAATTTAGAACTTTTCATGACAGTGAAGCACATCTGCTCTGGGCAGCACCAATCTACTTCAAGAAAAAGATGGGCATCAAAGAGGCCCCTTGTGGAGTTTATTAGAAGAACTGGACACGCAGTATCCACAGAGAAAAGACTGTTGAACTTGCCTAAAGGTGAGATAATCCTTCGGGGTTCCTGCTTCATGACAGAGTCTGTGAGACATTCTGCAGGATATAAAAGAAAGTGACTGAACTGTCTTTGAAAGTTTCTGCTTCATGGAAAAGTCTGCCAGATACTATGGGCCTGTAGGCTGTAGATGGATGCACCAATCGTACGGAAGAACTTTGGGTGACTGTCCAGGCAGTGAGATGCCTCTGTCATTTCTAGAGTTTTGGAAGTTGTTTACAGTGCACTTCCTGTTGACTTAGGTAATATTATATCCTTCTTGAGTCTTTGATGGAGTTGAAGAATAGATAGTTATAGTTATAGTTTTCCTAAGTTATGAAAAAAAGATAAAGTAAATAAAATATTGTAACTGCAATTCTTGCTTGATAACTGTTTTGTTATATGTAATTTTACTATGTTAAAGTTAAAGCCTTCCTTTTTGTTTAAACAGAAAAGGGGAAGTGGTGTAGGGGGTCCTTCTGTCTATGTGTTGCTTTCATTGGTTAATGAAGAACTGCTCTGAGCCTAAGGCAGGGAATAACAGAACTAAGCAGGGAAAGCAAGGCTGTATGCTGGAATGAAGAAGGGTGGAATCAGAGAGACACCACGGATCTGCTGCTAGAGATAGATGTACTAGAACTTTGCTGGTAGTCCACCACCTTTTGTTGATATACAGATTAATAGAAATTGGTTAAATTAAGATGTGTGGGTTAGCCAATAAGAAGTTAGAGCTAATGGGCCAAGCAGTGAATTAATGAATATAGTTTCTGTGTGATTATTTCAGGGCTGGGCGGCTGGGACAAACAAGTGGTTCAGTGTGGCTGTCTTTATGTTGAGATCTTTGATCCATTTGGACTTGAGTTTTGTGCATGGTGATAGATAAGGGCTTATTTTCATTCTTCTACATGTTGATATCCAGTTATACCAGCACCATTTGTTAAATATGCTTTCTTTTTTCCATTTGATTTTTTTGCTTCTTTGTCAAAAATCAGGTGTTCAAAGGTGTGTGGATTAATATCTGGGTCTTCAATTTGTTTCCATTGGTCCTCCTGACTGTTTTTATGCCAATACCAGGCTCCCCTTTTCATTTCTGATTTTGCTACTTTGGATATTCTCTCCTGTCTTTTAGTTAGTTTGGATAAGGGTTTGTCAATCTTGTTGATCTTCCCAAAGAACCAACTCTTTCTTTCACTGATTTTTTTTGTACCATTCTCTTTGTTTGTATTTTATTGAATTTTGTCCTGAGTTTAATTATTTCTTGCCATCTACTCCTTTTGGGTATGATTTCTTCTTTTGAGTCCAGAGCTTTGCAATGTGCTGTTAAGTTACTACTGTGCGATCACTCCAATTTCTTCATGTAGACACTTAATACTAGGAACTTGCCTCTGAGAATGACTTTCATTGCATTCTGTAATATTGGATGTATATTCTTTTTCATCCAATTATAGAAAGTCTTTAATGTCTTTCTTAACATTTGTCTTGGTCTGTTTTTCCATTCAGTTATGAATTGTTCAGTTTTCATGAGTTTGTAAGCTTCCTATTGTTTCTGTTTTTGTTGCTATCTAGCTTTAATCCCATAGTAAAGGGGATTCAAGGAGTTATTTCAAATTTCTTCTGTCTTTAGGGACTTGCTTTGTGACTGAGTATGTAGCCAATTTTGAAGAAAGTTCTATTAGGTACAAAGAAGAAGATATATTTTGTGCTTTGTTGAAATGTTCTGTAAATATCTGTTAGATACATTTGGTTTACACATCAGTTAGCACCAACACTACTCTGTTTAGTTTTTGTCTAGATGATTTGTCTATTGTTGAGAGTATGGTATTGAAGTCTCCAATTATAAGTCTGTGAGAGTCAATCTGTGATGTAGTAGTGTTTATTTTATGAACTTGGGTACCCTTATGTTTGGGGCATAGATGTTAAAAACTGCAATGTCCTCTTGGTGGATTTTTTTCTTTGATGAGTATGTACCGTTCTTCCCTAGCTCTTCTCATAAATTTTGGTTTGAAATCTATTTTGTTAGATATAAAAATAGCTATACCAACTTGCTTCTTAGGTCCATTTGCTTGAAATATCTTTTTACAACCCTTTACTCTAATCTTATGTCTACCCTTGATATTAAGGTATATTTCTTGGATACAGTAAGTAGAAGGATGAATCCTGTTTTGCACTCATTCTGCTAGGTAGCAGTATCTTGTTACACCAGATAAGCCTTGCAGGATATCATCCATAGTGGAAGCAAAAAGTTATTAAATCCTTGGGTGATGATATTGTCTGCAATTATATAACTTTCAAATTTATTGAATTATTTATTAATCAAACAAACTTAACCTTTGTTGTAAGACTTCAGTAAATTGTTGTAGGTGTAATAATCTGTATTGGCCAGCAGGTGTCGCGGTTACAGGTACATGATGGAGAGATAATGACTGGTGATGGTGTCGACAGTCCCACTCTGCTCCACATTGGTGCCTGATTAAATATTGACAAATATGCTTGACAAATTAAGAGCAATTAAATCAATTCCATACACAAAGAGAGGGTTTTTGTTTTGGTTTTTTGTTTGTTTGTTTGTTTGGTAACTAGAATATCAAGGAACCCTGAGCTTGCGAACTGGGAACGCAAACCTGAAGCTGGGGAGGGGGTGGGGAGTGGGGGGGTGGGGAGTGAACTATGTGCAAAACCGGGAAATTGCCAAGTCACTGCGCGGTGGCCCAAGGGGTAGATCCGCTGCGGCAGGGTGGGGGTAGGAGATCTTCAGCTTCAGACCTTTTGAGTTGGGGGAAGAAGTTTGGAGAAGTTCTTTGTGAACTTAGAGATGGGACCAGAGAGGAAAGGGAGCCCACAGCATGTGTTCTGCTACAGAGCTGAGGATGAGAAGCTATTTTTCTGGTGTTTTTTGTTTTTTAGAAATAATTGATTTTTATTTTGTGTGAGGTTGAACTTGGTCTTGGTATATGCTAAGCAGGTTCCCTACTGCTGGAACAATATGCCTCCTCCTGCAAATGTTTTCATATCTATTTAAATAAATATTTGTTATCCTGAAGCAGAATTTTAAAGTAGTTTCCAATTTTTCATAAGCACTACTTTTGCAAAACATAGGAACCACACAATGCAGAATCAGAGACCTTGGTGCCTGTGCGTAAGCGCATCTGAAAAGTCAGTTGTGCTACATCGAACATCCGTGCCAAGCCAGGGGTTCCAGTTCTTCCAAGGCTCCCTCCTTCCCACCAGGTTCCGGAAGTGGTCTGAGAGCTGAGCATGAGATTTGTCACAAGGCCTTGACTAGGGGAACCTGGATGTAGCAGCAAGAGTAGCATGATGTTGCCGGGCGGTGGTGGCGCACACCTTTAATCCCAGCACTCAGAAGGCAGCTGCAGGCTGGTCTCTGTGGGTTAGAGGCCAGCCTGGTCTATAAGAACTAGTTCTAGGACAGGCCCCAAAAACCTGTCTCAAACAAACAAACAAAAAGAGTAATACTATGCTAAGCTCTTTTGGGGAGCCACCAGCTCCCAAATGAATCACACATGGAATTTTATTTTTAGTTATAAACATCTGACTTTAGCTTGGCCCATTTCCTTCCAGATTGCTCTAATTTATCCCATCTACCTTTTGGCCTCTGTGTTTTTCCCATTCTCTTACTTCTGTAAATATTACTCTTAGTCTGTGGATTGCTGTGTAGCTGGGTGGCTCGTCTCTGATGGCCTTCTCCTCTGGGGCTACTTCTCTGACCATCCCCCGCCCCCAGAGATTTCTCCTTCTGTTTATTGTCTCTGCCTGCCAGCCCCACCTATCCTTTCTCCTGCCTTGTTATTGGCCGTTCTGTTATTTATTAGACCATTGAGTGTTCTAAACAGGTAAAGTATCACAGCTTCACACTGTGAAACAAACGCAACATAAACAAAAGAAACACACCTTACCGTAATATTCCCAACATCTGAGTGCTCGGTTCTCTTTACACGATTGTCTCCGTTGAGCAGCAATTCAAATATTAGTTGTGTCATTAGATACAGTAAAACCATCAAACTGACCTGGTGTTCTCAGCATGGTCTTCCGCAATAAACAGACAGAAGTTGCCAGACTCACCTTCTAGTAACTCCTAGGATTTATTCTTTCTGTTCCCTCTTCTAAATCTCCTCATGGGCCTGGGGCTTAGAGGTCACTAAAGAATGCTGTCTTCCTCCCCACCACAGACCACCTTCTGCTTACCTCAATCAGCCTCCTCCACCTCTCCTCTTAGTGGCTACAAAACAATAAACAAATAAACAAACAAGTAGAGGTTTTTCCCTTCTCCACATATCCTATTGACAAGCGTATGCTACTTGTTCACCAAACTGTCTTGTTCACCTTTGGTCACCAGGAAAATGTCTTTTTCCTTTGCATCAGCTTCAGTAACGTGATTGCTTCTAGTCAAGAGAAAGCATGGTGCTGATGTGGCAGTTAAGGAAGCAGAATGACGTCATGCAAGGAGCTTGAGTTTGAACCACTGGTGGTTGGAGGGCAGCTACTTTGCCTGCATTATAAATGCATGCAAGAAAGTTTAGAATTTTGTCTGGCTCCCTAAGGCAGCCGCTCCCTCTCCCTCAGCCCAGCCTATGGTCCCATTCCAACCTCAGATCTCAGCAGATGGCTTCCTCCTATCAGGCTATCTCAACCTGTCTTCTGGAAGTAGTGTTCTTTTCTCCTCCACCCCACCCCTAGTTTTCCTGGTGGGAAAGGAGGAGTGGGATTAAAAGGTACACGTTGGGAAAACACGAATGAGAAAAGAAATGTCTCTTTATGTCACCAATGAGAATGCTCCTCAGATGCCAAGGCAGGTATGCCTCTCCAGGAACCACATTGCTATCCATTCTGATAACGTGGAAATCTGAGGCATAACCCACTTTAGATGGTCCAGGTCATAAGCACCAGATACAGAATTTCTGCTATTCAACACAAGCATAAAAATGTGAGCCCTTGTTTAAAATACAAGAAAAAGATATCATTTAAAGTCTAAATTAGAAAATGTTTCCTTTTCATCTGCAGTTTCTCTTTCCAACAGAGACATTTTACATTCACTTTTTAATGTTGCCATCAATAAAACACTAAATTTTAAATCACTATCATAAATTTAACTGTGTATATTATAAAGTCGGTTTTAAATGCAAATAGAAGAATATTTAATTTATATGTAAAACCATTGAAATTACCCAATTCATATTTTATAGTTCATGTATGCATTTTATTTTATAATAACAATGTAAATGCTAATCAAAAATGGTACACATTATCCCCAATGATCACTAAAAGCCAGTGGTTTCTAGAATGGAATTGCTTTGCCCTCACTTGAATTGAAATGCACGCCCTTACACTGTGAATCCACTAGGATGCTGTGTTCACAGGGTATCATGAGTAATGTGTAATGTGAATGAGGCAGCATCTTCCATGTATGTCCTCCTCTCACATGCATGCTCCATTCTCGAGAGATGGCTCAGAGGATTAGAGCACTAGCTGCTCTTCCAGGGGTCATGAGTTCAATTCCCAGCAACCACATGGTGGCTCACAACCCTCTGTAGTGAGATCTGGTGCCCTCTTCTGGCATGCAGGCATACATGGAGGTAGAATGGTGCATAAATAAATAAAGGAACATGCAAATAAATAAAATATGAAAAAAACACAAGCTGAAGGATGGAATGATTGAGAATTTATAGATGGTGACAACAGTATTAACTCAAGTGCGGTATTACTCTGAACATTAGGCCCTATGTGACAAGCTTATAGGCCCCTTTTGCTTACCGATGCAAGATGTACCTCCTGGGCACAGGCATATTGTCCTCATTAGCAACTGTCAAATTAACACAGCCAAAAATAACCCAAAAATGACCGTCAGTTGCATAATTTTCCTTACCAGACTGGCCTGTTGACTTGTTTGTGAGGGATTGTCTTTACTGATAGTTGATATGAGGACCCAGCCTGCTGTGACAGTACTGTTCCTAGGGCAGGTTTCCTAGATTGTATAAAGAGCTTTCTAAGCATGAACTGGCATGAGCCAGCCAGCAAGTGGTGCTCCTTTGTGGTTTCTGTCTCTAGTTTCCTAGAGTTTCCACTCTGCCCTCAACAATGGGCTATAACCTGTAGAATGAAATAAACCCTTTCCTCCCCTAAGTTGCTTTGGTCCAGAGCATTTTATCACAGTAACAGAGATGAAAGTAGAATAGAAATTACTACCTGTTGTTATTTGACTTTCTTTTGGGACCACCAGCTCACAAATAATGACATAGAAACTTCTTATTACTTATGTAACCTCGACCTTTAGGTTAGGTTTGCCCCCAACTATCTCTTACAACTTAAATAAACCTTCTAGTAATCTATTTTCTGCCATGTGACTTTTTTACCTCTCCTCTATCCTGGACGTCTGACGTAGTCTGTAAATCCTTGGAGTCTCAGCACCCAGAAATCCTGCCTATCCTCTCCTGCCTAGCTGTTGACCATTCAGTTCTTTTCTAAACCATCAAATCAGACGGCACCTTGACAAAGACACATCTTCACAGAGTACAAAAAGATTATCCTACAACAACCAGTGTTAAGACTTCTTTAGAAGTTTCAGGGTAAAGGCCAAGCCATGGTCTTATGTGTTTCTAGCCTCTTGTATGTTTGTATGATCAAAAACTACTCAGGGGATGGGTATGGCTGGAAAAGCAACATCAATAAAGTCCAGGTGTAAGGCTCAAGGGGGACCTGCTCCCACCCTGCATACTGTGCCTACCCTAGAGGCAATGCCTACCTGACCCAGCCATAATCAAAGCCATCCCCATCTTCAACAACCACAGGAAGCTGAAGCTCTCCAGTTCTACCAGCCCTACTGTGGAGACACAGCAGCCAACCATCAGGGAGGCTTTCTACTTAATATCTAAGGGAAGTAGAAACAGTCATAATTTCCTACAAGGATTATACACTAGAAGATCTGACAGCAGACTGATTTATAGGCTTTAGGCAACACTGTGTTTGTCTTCTGTGTGGATTCCTCAGCAAGCATACTTGAGCATTAGTAGATACATTAGATAAATGTTTGAAAATGTATGTGAACTGGATTGAGTATTCCGTCGTGTACACAAGGTTCATGGTATTCTTGCAGAAATAGTGACGGGGGAATGGTGCTGGAGACCAACATAGATGAGACTGCTATGCAAACTGATGCACAAAATAACGTGGAGGGATTTGAGGCTGGCTTAGCAGGGACTCTAGCCTATGCTGTGTTGCTGTCAAGAATAAGGATCTTGTTGAGATGTAAGATACTAACATTGATGATACCATGTGAAAGTTCAGAGCCTGCCCTCTTTCTAAATAAAACATCTAAAAGGCCAGTCCCAGGAAAAATCCTGGAGGAGAGTCAACTGAGTTTACCATGCAGCTGTTTACCAAAAACAGAGGAGGGATATCTTTTTTTTTTTTTATCTTTTTTTTTTTTATTCTTTTTTACTTAAAATTTCCAACTGCTCCCCGTTTCCCATTTCCCTCCCCCTCCTCCCACATATTGCCCCCTCCCCCTGTTCCCCTCCCCCTATCCCCACTTCACTTCTCCTCCCCCTAGTCCACTCCCCCTCCCTCTCGATACTGAAGAGCAGTCCAAATTCCCTGCTCTACATGAAGACCAAGGTCCTCCCACTTCTATCTAGGTCCAGGAAGGTGAGCATCCAAACAGGCTACGCTCCCACGAGGAGGGATATCTTAACTTTGCACTTGGATTTAAGTCAAGGCAGTTCATAGAAGTTCAATGGTGCTTTTCTTACTCGGTGATTTTTTTTTAAAAAAAAAAATGAGTCATTCCAGTGTGATTCTTTTTCAGGAATTGTATTCCTGGGGTAACATAAAGGCATTCCTCTATGTATTGGCTATAACAGTATTTTGAAAAATGAGGTACTTCTTTAATTATGTACAACCCAAAGTGTTGATGTTTTATCTGGATCTTTAAAAGATGCTACATTAAAGTGAAACATTTAAACAATTAAAAATTTTATATGTATGAATGCTTTGCCTGTATGTATTGCAACACATACATGCCTGGTGCCCTCAGAGGTCAGAAAAGGTTGTCAGATCCCTAGGGCTGAAGTTATAAGTTAGAGATAGCTGAGAATCATCATGTGAACTCTGCAAAATTAAGCCTGGGTCCCCTGCAAGAGCAGCAAGTGCTCTTCAGTACTGAGCCATCTCTGCAGACCCCAAGAGCAGTGCTCTTAAATTCTTTCTGTTGTTTGTCACAACTGTTATTTAAAGAACCAAGTATATATAGCATGAAAACATGATGACCCTTTCCTTAGTTTAAATAAACTCCAAGGTTATCAGAAAGACAAAACAAAACACTTAGTAGATTAAGGGGCTGGAGAGATGGTTCTGAGGTTAAGAGCACTGGCTGTTCTTCCAGAGGTCCTGAGTTCAATTCCCAGCCACCACACGGTGGCTCACAACTAACTGTAATGAGATTGGGTGCCCTCTTCTGGCCTGCAGGCACACATGCAGGCAGAACATTGTATACATAATAAATAAATCAATCTTTAAAAAATAAATTCACAACCCCAGAGAAGCTAGGTAAAAAGGAGGACCCTAAGAAGGAAATACACTGAGGATTCCAGGAATGGGAAATAGTTAAGATCCTCTGGGCAAACTGGGAAGGGGAGCAGAAGCAAGAGGATAAGGAATGGGACATGAGGACTCAAGATGGCTGAGTTTGGGGACGGACAGAGAGCAGGAGCAATGAAAGAGATACCTTGATAGAGGGAGCCATTATGTGGTTAGAGAGAAACCAGATGCTGGGGAAATTCCCAGGAATCCACAAGAATGGCACCAGCAAAGACTCCCTAGCAATAGTGGAAAGGGTACCTGAACTGGCCTTCCCTTATAATCAGATTAGTGATTACCCTAATTGTCATCATAGAACCTGCGTCCAGTAACTGATAGAAGCAGATGCAGTGATCCACAGCCAAGCACTGGGCTGAGCTCCTGGAACCTGAAGTTGAAGAGAGGCAGGAGGGATCATATAAACAAGGGGGGGTCAAGATCATGACTGGGAAAACCACAGAAACTACTGACCCGAGGTAATGGGAGCTCACGGACTCTGGACTGACAGCTGGGGATCCTACATGGGACTGAACTAAGCCCTCTGAATGTGGGTGACAGTTATGTGGCCTGATCTCTTGGGCGGGTACTGGCAGTGGGATTAGGACTTATCCTAGGTGTATGAACTGGCTTTTTGGAGCCCATCCCCTCTGGTGGGATACCTTGCTCAACCTTGATACAGGGGGGAGGGGGTTAGTCCTGCCTCAACTTAGTATACCAGATTTTGTTAACTCCCCACGGGAGGCCTTACCTCCTTGAAGGAATGGATGGGAGGGGTGGAACTGGAGAGGAGGAGGTGGGAGGCGAGGAGGGAGGGAGCACTGGGGCTAGCACGTAAAATTTAAAATTTTTTAAATTAAAAAAGTAAAACAAAACAAAACAGTAGATTAGGCTGGAGGGATATCTCAGTGGTGGAGCACTCACACACAGCAGATGTGAAGCCCTGGTTGTTTCATAACGCGAGCTCTCGGCCAACGCAAAAATCCCAATCAAGTCAAATCACAACAAGTCGAATTAAAGGATATCCAGGTTTAATGGGATTCCTGCGGCCCCCCCCCCCCCCCCCCAGGAAACCAAGAAGCTGCCAACGTGACCACCAGGTGGAAAGAGGGAAGACCAAAGACCATGAAGGGACTTTCCAGGGAGCAGTTTAAATAGACGGGGGGGGGGGGGGGGGGGGGGAGCCACCCTGACCTCCTTTGGGAAGGGGTCAAGGTTTGGCAGGCCTCCACTGAAGCTCCTCAGGGGAGGGGTCAAAGTTTGGCAAGAGCGGGAGTGGACTGGGATTTACACTGGGTACAGTTCTCGGTACTGCAAGGTAACCAACCCTCAAATCACTCAGTAATGAACTGAAGCAGCTGACCTATGTGCAAAGAGGATAGACCAGCATTCGCTCAAAATCTTTACCAAGAAACCTCACCAACCTGAAGTTCCTCACCAGGCTCCAATAAGAACTCTGTAATACTGCCCTCTGGTGGCTCCATTGTGACAAGCTCATACAAATAATGTAAAATCTTGGGGTTGGACCCATGCTCCTCAGTCACTCACTGAGAGATCACTTGCTGATCATGCTGACAATGCAGACTCTGGATTTGCAGGGGTCTCTGTAAATACCAGGACTGGCAGAGTAACAGTTTGTGTGAGACAAGAAGAAAGTCCAATTCAACACAACTCAATAGCCCGTGTTGGTTCAAACTTCTAGAGTTGCACACTGGGCAGTTTATCGTGGACATAATTAAGTAGAATTACTTAATTAATTTGGAAAAAAGTTTCTGGTGTAACGCAATCCCATGTGCATATTAAGGTATAATTACATCAAAACTCTCTACAAAGTTCATGTCACTGCCTCCGTGAAGATGGGTTCTATAGGTAGACTTCATGTGTTGTCTTAGGGATTCGGGGGAGGATTTGGTATATTCTTGGTCATGCAGGTAGAGCAGAGGACACCCCTGGTCCTGTTAGCAAGAACCTGGGGGAGTCCCTAGCCATACAGATAGCACAAAAGTCACCTAGACTGTTAACTACCTCTGGTCCTGCTTATGGGAGCCTCGGGGAGCCAAATGTGGCTTGGCCCTACAGATAGTACATAGATCACTTAGACTATTAAACACCTCCATTCCCAGACTTATGGACTGAAAACAAGCTATACATCTCTTCCTTTGAAGAGACAACTCTGTGTGTTTAATATTCCTGGTTTTCCTACTCTTATCTGCAAGCACAAAGACCTCTGTTCTCCCACCATGAATCAATAATTCTGAGGGAGACTCTGGGATTTAGCATTCATAGCATAATCTCAGGAGATGCTCACTTAGGCATATACAGTGTCTGCTAGTACTGCCTTGGTTGGTTTCTTTCCTCCCTGAGTGAAATAGGAAATGGGGTCTTTTTAACAAGTGCCTTCCTGACTGATGATCTTTGAGACCTGGAGCCCAGCTTGAGCTGAGGCTCCCTAAGGCACAGACAACACATAAAGCATGGTGGTTGGATCTCTTAGCTGGTGTTTGTTCTTAATGCTACTTCTCTGGGACCAGAACCAAGAGACTTCACATTCTAAGGAGAGCTGCTAAGTAATGGGGGCAGGGTCAGCTCTTGGACCTACAAAGGGGTGGTTGAACCGGTTCTCCTATGACATCACTCCTCACTCCCGCTGAATATAAACAGAGGGCTAGAGAGAAAAGGGAATTCTTGGGGCCGAAATTATTTCTTGGAATCAGAGAGCTGCATGATTTCATCCTACTCTTCCAGGATGAAATCCTCTTCATACAATGACAAATGAAAGGCACTCCCAAGAGCCTCCAGATACACCAATGAAAGGGAGACTAAGACCTCACTTCCTGATAGCCAGGCTTTGGTTGTCTTGCCCCCTCTACCACGAGGTAGGCAGATACCAGCAGTATAAGACAGAGTATAACATCAGTGGAAGCTGAATAAAGGAAGACCAGAAAAGGCTAAGACAGAGAAGAGCTTCCATTTTTCAGTAGAAAGCTTCCCATCCCCTTACTCTTTCAGAGGTGCCTGAGGTGCTTTCACCTGTGCTCACGGAGGCTGGATTAAAAAGCCAAGAGAACTGTGACATGAGAGAGTAGCACCTCACCCAGGAATTATGTTGAAGACTCTTTCTGGCAGAGAAGCAAGAATCCCAGCACAATTAACAAATTACTTGAGGACATTCTCACTGTTCAGACTTCCAAAACCCTACATCTGAGGAATCTCAACAGAAGCCCCATCTATAAGAAAGGTAATGTTCTGAACCCCCTGTGCAACTCTCGTGCCTCCAGGTTTTGCTTTATCCAGTTACAATCCCATCCAAGGCCCATCCAGGACACCCTATAATCTCACTTACTAAAAAAGAGAGAGAGCCAGGTGTGGTGGCTCATGCCTTTGATCCAGAACTTGGGAAGCAGTGGCAGGAGGATCTCTGAGTTCAAGACCAGCCTGGTCTACAAAGTGAGTTCCAGGACATTCATGGCTGATACACAGAGAAACTCTGTCTCGAAAAAACAATAACTAAAAAAGTGAGAGAGAGAATGAGAGAGGAAAAGATTTCTTAGCAACCTTTAATGCTATAACTTGACAACCACCAAGGCAAGACAATTAACTGTTCTCCCTTTGAGGAGCCCATAACTGCATTTGAGAATATCTTACTTTCAACAGCTGTTCTTTGAGAAGTCCATATCCCTGCTCTTGGGTGAGCTTTTATTCTCTTCTTGAGTGTTTTCCTATTAAAATATCTTTAAGAAAAATATCCAATTGTGCTTCATACTGGTTAGATCTGAAATTATTTTATGCATTGAAGCCCCAAGTCCTAGTCTGACCTGAATCAAGTTTCCTAAAAGATTAAGGGAACTCCGTAGGTGTTGAGGATCACAGAGGGGAGCTGTGTTTCTGCTCCTTTATCACAGATACCCTGCAAATGAGCAAGTAGTATACGTCTGCCTCGGGGAGCAACCACAGTGGAACCGCACTGTGCAGAGGGACTGAGACCACCATTCACAGTCAGACAACGAAAAATGATCTGGTCCTCACCTCATGCCCTACGTCATATGAGAAGGTTCAGGACGATGAGGTAGGAGACCAAATCACACCCTCTTCCCTATTACAGTTATTAGACCATGAGGTAAGCTTAAACAGAAGTGACAGGAAGAGGCATGGGGGAGTTTTATACTGAACTGTTAAATTACTGGAAACGATAAAAGTGAAACTGAGGGATTTGCCCCCAAATATTCTTAAACAATTAATGCAGATGTGACAGGGTCTTCTGTGCAGAGAACAAGAAGCTCCCCCATGCTAACTTCCAGCCAACCAAATCCAATAATTTGGCTTCTCAAAAATTTGGTTAGATGTATTTACTGGGCATTTGCTATGAGTTGAACTTCCTTCTACATTTAACAGAGAGAGAGAGAGAGAGAGAGAGAGAGAGAGAGAGAGAGAGAGAGAGTTCTTCATGCAAATGAAGATACCCATGAGGATATCACTAACGTGTTTCATCATGGCAACAGCTGCACATGTCAGATTTGACAACTACTGTACAGACAAGCTACTGAGGATTGAGGACAGGGCAACAAGGATTGGATCTGACTGTAAAGTCAGAGAGAGTCTTCCTTTGAAACTAAAGACTGAAAACTGAAAGGTGATGGGCGGGTCAGAGGCCTGTGTGAGGAGGAGTCTTCAAGGAAAAGGAAGGAAGATGATGCAAGGGGTGCCCTCCCTACTAGATGCTCTTCCCATGCTGCACGACAACACCTGACAGAGGGAGTTAAAGCAGGGAAGGTGCACTTAGGCGCCTAGCTTCACGAAGAGAAAGCAATGGCGGCAAGATCATCTCTAGCTGTAATGGTGAGGGTGAGGTGGCTGGTCACAGTGTTCCTCTCATGATGGAGAAACCTGGGAGTGTAGCTCTGTTAGAAGAATGCTCTGTGTGTCAAAACTTTCCCTGAGGAGATGTAATACGCATGTCTACTCACCCCACATAGGGAATCCACAACAGACCAACTCTCGGTGTTACTTACGGGAATATGGGGGAGGGGTTAGTTACAGGAGCAGAAATGACTCAAAGACAGTTGCATCACCGAAGTCCACCAGCATGGGGGACGACTCACCAAAGCTGGGAACCTGGATCACACTGCACAACCTACAGGAAGTTTAACGGGTTAGAGAATGCCCTTTTCAAGGGACTCAGTTGGTCTAAGCCTCTTCCAGGTAGCTCATTTAGGTTGTTTCTTCCAGCAAGTGGGTGGTTTGATCTCAAGGGTCTTCTTTGCAGCTTGGCTTGTGTACTGGCTGGTTTTGTGTGTCAACTGGACATGGGCTAGAGTCATTACAGAGGAAGGAGACTCAGCTAAGGAAATGCCTCCATGAGATAGATCCAGCTGTAAGCATTTTCTTAATTAGTGACCAGTGGGGGAGGGCCCAACCCATTGTGGGTGGTGCCACCCCTGGGCTGGAGGTACTAGGTTCTACAAGAAAGCAGGCTGAGCAAACTATGGGAAGTAAGCAAATAAGCAGCTTCCTTCCATGGCCTCTGCATCAGCTCCTGCCTCCACGTTCCAGCCCTGCCTGAGTTCCTGTTCTGACTTCTTCTAATGATGGACTATGATCTAGAAGTGTGAGCCAAATAAACATTTTCCTCCCCAACTTGCCTTTTGGTCATGGTGTTTCGTCGCAATAGAAACCCAAACTAGGTCACCTGGTCTGAACTTATTTTTATTTATTTTTTTTTTTGCTGGGCTCCATTCCTCTGAGAGAGTCTCTCCGTTTTCACTGTTTACCCTTGACAGGGAGGGACCTAGTGAATCTGGTCAGTTTCAGGGACTTTCTGAAGCTATTCTGAGTTTTTTACCTTCGTGTTTAAGGAGCCTCCCTGTAGGATGGAATGTTTTAATTCCAGAGGAACCTGTCAATCAACAAGTACTTGCCCAGCCTGCACAAAGCCCTGCATTCAGACCACAGGGCCACCTAAAAGCTGGGTGGGCATGCTGGCACACACTGGCAATCCCAGCATTTGCTGCTTCCTGCCTAACTCTAGGCTCATGCTCAGCTAGCTTTCTTATACAACCCAGAATCACTTATTTAACTAATGCAAACAGATACCTACCAGGTTTTAATTCTATTAAGGGCTCTTAACTGGCAGATACCCACTACTCCTTAAATCAGAAAGGAATCAAGAGGAAGAGCCCTTGCAAGGAGAACCTTCTAGCAAGAGTATAAAGGAGGAAACAATAAAGAGTGTTTTTCTGGGACAAATGAAAACATAGACAGGATGTCTTGGTTAGGGTTTCTACTGCTATAAAAAGACAATATGGCAACTCTTATAAAGGAAAACATGTAATTGGGTGTCTTACATTTTCAGAGATCTGGTTCATTATCATGATGAGACATGGCAGCATGCAGGCAGACATGATGCTGGAGCAGGAGCTGAGAGTTAATACATCTTGATCTGCAGGCAACAGGAAGTGATCTGTCTCACTGGGAGTAGCTTGAGCATAGGAGACCTCAAAGCCCACCCCTATAGCAACACACTTCCTCCAACAGAGCCACATCACCTAGTTGTGCCATTCCCTATAAGACTATGAAGGCCAATTATATTCAAATTCCCACACAGGATATGTAAATAAACATGCTAACAAAACCTATACATTATCAAGCCCAGATTGTGGTGCCCATTACGATCGCTCTTTATTCATATACTATATGTTGTGATGGCGACAGAAAACTCCATTTTGTGCTAGGCACCCATTCTAAATTCCTAAAAGACAGTCTCTTAACAACTCTGACTCCTTGCCCCCTGCCCAGGATTATAAACCCAGTATGAAATGATTAACGACCTGCTCTGGTCTCTGAAAACTCCACTTTCCGCTGTGCGCAGGGGCCAGCGGGGCAGCTCCTCAAGCAGCTTCAGGATCCCACAGGAATGGAGTAATTGTGGCCTACCTTTAAAATCCCTCATTCTCTCTTAGCTGGGCATCAGTTCCAAATCCAGCCATGGGAACTGAGGACAGCTGTAGCTTAAAGTTCAGTTCATTCCCATTTAAACTGAGTCTTTGGTCTCTTTGTGTTTTTGGTCTATAACATTTCATGCTGAATGAAAAGTAAGTTGATATTTCTGTTACTAACTCCCAGATTAAGAAAGTTAACATTGATTGATAAATTTTGATCAATAGAAGGGAACTCTATCGTGACGCTTTTCTGAGAAAGAGGTAAGAACAAGTAAATTGGTGAGTGTTCACCTCAGGCTCCTTGACTGCTGAACATACTCGCTTGTATATACTTGAATTCTTTCATACACGTAAGTTAAACAGTTGAAGCAGGGAAGAGGGCAGAGAATGAGTCTAGGAGGGCTTATACAAACAAAGTCTTACAGTTAGCTTCCACGGCAAGGGGGAAACAGTTGGCGAAGAGAAAACAACATAAACCTAATGTGCCGGTGCCACGGGTGCAGGGGTGGAAGCGTCTAGAATGTCCAAAGGTGGCTGCAACTTATTACAGTACTAAAATGCACACCCTTACCAACGTGAAACTGCCTATTTTTTTCTTTCAATTTAGAGACTATCCTAAGTTTTCACACAAAAGTTAAAGATAAATGGCCATGATATACATAAAGTCCCATATCTTAGGGAAAAATACACATATGCATTATAGTGTTCAATCTTGATTATCAACTTTATGGTATTTAGAATTATGGCATCAGGAAACAAACCACTGTGTCTATGAGGGATTGACCAGAAAGACTTAACTGAAGAAGGAAGACCTAGCCTAGATTGGGCAGCAACATCCCATGGTGTGGGATCCTGGACTAAACCAGGAAGAGACAGTAAATGCGGCTTCAGTCTTCATCTCTCTCTGCTTCCAGGCTGTGGATACAATACAACCAACTCCTTCATGCTACAGCTTGAAGCTGAGCCACTCCTGCCACCATGCCTGCCCCACTAGGATGGACTGTACCCTTAAATTATAAGCCCAAATAAGTTGCTTTTGTCAAGTATTTTTGTCATAGCAAAGGGAAAAGTAACTATATGCATATGTTTTATATTACAAACATATATAATTTGTAATATAAAACATATGCATATACACCTACATGCATATTATATAACACACACAGAGAGACAATTAAAATGCAACAACACATTAAAGAACAGGAATTCCGTCATAGCCAACTCACAGATTTTTAGATGGGTTATAAAGGTGAATTGTTGTTGCTGCTGATTGCTTTTTGTTGTCGTTGCTTAAAATGGGATATTGAAATAGGGTCTTATGTAGCTTCAGCTAACTTTGAATTTACAGTAGCTGAAGCTGGTCTTCAACTTCTGAGCCTCCTAGGATTACATGTGTATGTCACCAAGTCTTGGTGTAAGGATGTTTTCCATATAACTTTCTTAATAGTCTCAAAGTTTGACATTATTTTTAAGTCAAAAGGTGGAAAGATAAACCTATGAATGATCTGCCTTGATCGTTCTCACTGATGAGCCTTTAAAATGAGGCTGGGTTTGCATGCACCATGTCCTCTTCTTTACCCTCACAGAACTCTCCTTTTATAGAGCCTTGGGCTCTCAGCACAAATAATCATTTTCAACTGAACACCCATTAAACTATCAACTAGGAGAAGACAGGTTAGTTTTCTATTGATTCAGTCAAGCAAAGTCCAGGCATGGTGGCATGAGTCTGTGCTCTCAGCGGTTCAAGGTGTTCGGGCAAAAGAGTTACAGGCTTGTGCCACCTAGATAACATAGAGAGGGTCTTCCTCTGTGGGGAGAAGTTGGGGGCTGGAACAAGGGTAGAAAGGGAAGAGTAGGGAAACACAACAAAACATGCAGAGTAGTGTGCTAGCAGGGTTGTCTAGAGTATGAACTTATCGTAGAATGACTTCAAAATAGGGGCTGGGTTGTTCAATAATGGTGCTGTCTGCATGCTGGAGAGGCAGCCAGTAACTGTTCAGCCCAGGAGTCTGGACTCCTCAGCAGTTCCAATCTGTTGCTGAAGTCTTGGACGATTTCTGGGTTGTCCTAGTCTTCTGCTTATACTGGGAAGCTGAAGGAGCTGAAGTCGGGTATTAGTGGAGGATGGTGGCAGCTGCAAGGAGGACAGACACCAGCAAGGAGCAGTGCCAGGCAAGCCAGCATGCCCCAGGATTTTTGCTGGACGTTTAAATATTTGAACCACTCCCTGGAAGGTCCCACCCATTCAAGGGAAAGGTGGTTTTCTTTCAGTTATTTCTTCCTGGAGATGCCTCAGATATTGGCCCAGAGTGTTGATTGATTGCAGATCCCATCAAGTTGAGGGTCAAGATTAACCACGAGTATTATCAAATAGACAAGGCTCTCCCCCATCTCCACCTTCTGAAGAGCAGGAGCTCCGCTCTCAGCCTTGCCATCTCTGGCAGAGAACAGGAACAGAGCAGAAGGACCTTTCTAAAGCACAAGTTTGCTGACCACACTGTCATGCTTTGAGACATAAGCTCTTCAGAAAGCCCTAATCTTCTGACGGCTCCTTGCATGACTTGCTCTCTGTGGATTTCTCCTCTCTCATTTCTAGTTTAGACCCTCCCTTTCACCAAATGCTGCAACTTTCCTGTATTTGCAATTCCTTAGAACTCACATGTGCCTTTGTTCAAGCTTTTGCACTTCCTGGAATCCCCTCCTCCTCATCACTGAGCCGATAAACTCTTACTCATTTGTTAAGATTCAAAGCAGTTGTTCTCCAAAGCCAAGCAACACGTCTTAGGACAAAGAGGCTCCACTTTCCCCATACATCAGCTTTTCCACCTACAGTGTCACCAAGATGACTATCGAAGACAAGGCTAGGAAATCAACAGGAAAGTCCACAGTGTTTACGTATATTTACTTCAATCTTGGAAAACCTTGACAGAGAAGTGGCTTGCCCAAGGCCGTTAGACTAGTTACCAGCAGAGTTGAGACTAGAGGTTGAGGATAATTCCTCCTTTTACTGACACCCACTGGGCATCCCCTGAATCACAGGAATATCCTGAATTCTCTTAAATCCTAGAACTTTACAGGGCTTGCTAGGATGATAAGATTAGCAAATTCACTGGCTTCCAGAGAAAGCACCAGAATATGGACTTTGGTCCCCAGGCTTACGTGCCTAATGCTTTGAATTACACTAGAAACCTCTATGAGGTTGCATACTGTAGATTCTGTGGCATAGAGTATAAGGTGTGAGCTCTGGAGTTTGGGGTTTATCTTCCAAAACTACCATTTACCAATTGAAAAACTCTAAGGAAATAAGCTTTCCTTGTGTGGAAAACCTATGGATGATCTTTTTCTGGATATTAAGTGGGAAAATCCCACTAAAACATGCAATACAAAGTCTAACCTACAGTAAGTGCTTAACTAGTATGTTGCCTTCTTCTGTCCCCTCCTGCTGCTTTCTTTCTTCTTGGTGCAGGACTTTAACGTGACTAACTCAAGACAAGAGCTTTTAGCTCAAGTTCCTCCCAGTGAAAAGTAAGTCAGGATTGATTGCATGATTTCTGTGCCCCCAAATCATTCTTTTAGTATTTTTGCTTTGATCAATCTTCCCAGTCATATCAGAGGACCCATGGCTGTGACCTGAACAACAAAGGCATTTCTCTTAGAGGAAGTAGAGAGAGGTAAAATGCAAATTTGGAGGCTAAATTGGATTTCCCAGGGTCTGATGACTTCCAAGATGCAGCTAAAATATAATTCCACTGATGATGTTTATAGAAGGGACCAACCTTATTCCCCAAAGAATAGGTATAATTATTGTGTTCATTTAACACACAGATTTAGCAATATTCCATATCAGACATTGTTACATTGGGGAAAAAAGAAGACAGAGAAAAAGGAACTTAACTAGAAGCTGGGTACACTGGTTTAAACCCAAGAGATCTGGTTTCTGGTCACATCTTTGCAAAAAAATAAATGGACCTCATGGTAAGTCCCTTAAAGGTGTTAGCTTCTAAGTTTTAGTTTTTTCAAAATGAGGTAGGAGACCTAAAAATAGTGAATTATAAGATCATTGTATTTGGGGGTTTGCTTCTAGATTATATTTTCTCAGCACTACTGCCCAGTTTCTATGACAAACTAGTGTGGCTACTAGGATTAAAAACCACTGCCTGGTCTGTAAGGCTGACCAGTGGGGCTGCTTTACTCTCTGATCTTCAGGCAAGCTTTATTTGTAAAAATACAAATGGAATATTACTACACTTCTCTTCTTAAAGTCAGTCTATATATTCAAATATTTCCTGGAAATTTCCATCTAGATAAACTAAACACTTCAACTAAACATATCTCAAACTAACAACTAGCCTTGCACTCCTTGCTCCTAATTGCCAGGATACTAAACCTTGCATCTAAAGGTCATAGTATTCAGGTTATTATATTGTTCTTCATATCCAACATCCAAATAGACATTAAATCCTGCTGTCAGATCCAAAGGAATCTCCTGTTTTCCAAACTCTAGGAGGCAGTTCAAATATCCAAAAATGAGCCCAACCTGGACTATAGGAGGAATTCTGGTGATTAGATAATAGGAGGATTTCTGGTGGTTAGATAAAAGTCAGCATTCCTCAAGAACTTGTGAAGCTGATTCCCATCAGCCAAAGGGAATCATTTCCCTTACCTCTGGTAAAGGGGATATATGGCTCTCCAATTAACATATACTTACAGCATCTATCAGAATATCAAGGTCCATGCTGGCTTCCAGGCTCCCCCAGTCCCTACTCACAAGTACTTGTTATAGATTTCAAAGCCCCCACACTAGTCTCCTGGCCTTTCATTCCCCACAATGGCTCATTCTTCTTATAACCCTAATATTCTCACTGTTTTCTCTATGTTCTGTTACTGCCTATCTCACTATGCTCTCTACTCTCAATACCCTACTCTTTTTCCCTCTCTCATAGACAACCCCCATGACCAGTCTGCTGGCCATGTTCATTCTACTTTATTCTCTCTCTGCTCTGAACTCTTCTAGATGCCTCTAGCTATTTTCTCCCTCTTATACACAATGAAAGCCTTCACCCTAACCATACCATGAAGTGGTCATGCCTCCTTGATCCGGGATATCCTTCTGTATATGTGTTGCCTTTTTGGTTAATGAATAAAGCTCAATGACTTAGTAAAGTCAAGTTAGGTGGGAGATCTGAACAAAGATATAGAGGAAGAGTAGGTGGAGCCAGAGAGACCCCATGTAGCTGCTAAAGGAGTAACATGCCTGCACCGGTAAGTCACAGCCTAGTGGCAATACACAGATTAATAGAAATGGATTAATTTAAGATGTAAGGGCTAGCTAGGAATATGCCTAAGCTATTGGCCAAACAGTTTTGTAATTAATTTAGTTTCTGTGTGATTATTCAGGTCTAGGTGACCGGGAAACAAATGAGCCATCTCTGTTTACACCTGCAGTTTCTTTTCTGTGCTCTCTTGCATACAACTGTCAAGACTACATACTTAATAACTCTCTTGTGGACAGGTTCTCCCATCCAATGGCCACTTTTTGAGTTAGGTCTTTAATTCTTCCAGTGAAGATAATGAGAAACCATTATTTCCACCCAGATTTTAGTTCTATGTAAATCTCTACCATTGTGACCAAAGTAATTTCTCTAAAGCAAAGCCAGATCCAAAGGAAACTCTACTTCTCCAAATTCCAGTGGATAGACAAAATCCAGCATTTCTCAAGAACTCATGAAGCTCATTCCCCTCTAACAAAAGACATAGTTCCCTTATCAATGGGAGAAGAGACAAATGGCAACCTGTGGTGCCTATTAGCACATCAAAGCACGTGCTGGCCTCCTGGCTCCTACAATATCACAAGTACCTAGCTCTTCTCACCTCCTTTCTGCTGTAAACTTCTCCAGCTCAGGGACTGCCCTCCCACTCAACTACTCACTTCTTATAACCCTGCTATTTCAACTCTCCTCTCTCTCTCTCTCTTGCTCTTTTCTATTGGTCCTCTTCTCTCTTTATCTTTCTCTCTCAATCTCCCCTTCTCTCTCTCCCCTCCTGGCCAAGCCCAATCTGCTGGCCATGTACAATCTACCACCTTCTCTCTCTGCTCTGGACTCTTCCAGATGCCTCTGTTTATTCCCTCATATCTACAATAAAAAAAAAACTTTCACTTAACCATACCTTGGGACAGAAACCTTCAGCTTATACAAAAATATGAATAAGTCACTCACCTGCTTAACATTTTCGATGGTTCCCATCAAGAAATGAATGAATTTTTATTAAGAATGTGTTGAACTATTTATTTAAAGGAGAGAGAGAGAGAGAGAGAGAGAGAGAGAGAGAGAGAGAGAGAGAGAGAGAGTTTTGATCTGGTGTAAGAAAAAGATACTGCTTGCCAGGGGAATGCTTTCATCAAAAAGGGGGACAAGGAAACTAGCAATAAAATGATGTATTTTATGCAATAATACCTCTATCCCCAAACAATGTAAGGCCAGGCTCTCAAACTATGTAAGATACCTTAGGCCAGGCTCTCAAGCAATAGACTCTGGAATAAAGATTTGCTTGTGAATGATGTGAAAATATGACTGTTCCAGGGTGTGGTTGAGGAGAAGGTTTTTATTGTAGATAAAAAGTACATCTGGACAATCAGAGGCATCTGGAAGAGTCCAGAGCAGGGAGAGAAACTAAACATGACTAGCAGACTGAACTGAGCCACGAGAGAAGAGAGGGAAGGAAGAGCAAGAGAGAAAGACCAAGAGAGAGGGTAAGAGTGATGGGGACAAGCAGACCAAGCGAAGAGAACCAAGAGCCAAGAGAGCTTTAGGCTGAAATGTCAGGGTTGTATAGGAATGAGAAGCTGAGGGGAGGGAAGTGCCTGGGCTGGAGAGGTTTAGGGTAGTGGGGGTGGATGAGGAGGGCAGAGAGGAGACAGGATGTCAGCAGCTTGCGCTCTGTATCAGGTACTTGCTGTGCTGAGAGAACCTGAGGCCAGTGCCTCAGGTTGGTAAGTTAATGCCATTTATCCCTACATGACAGTTTGCAGAAAAATCTATTGAGGGATTGCTGAAAACCAATCACTGTCTGTGAGGCAAGAAGAAAGGCCTGAGCAGAAGTGGGATTTTGGATTCAGTCCCAGTAAAGGCTTCAGTTCACTTCCACATGTCTTCTCCGAATTGAGAGAACTAAACTTGTTTTATTCACCAACTGACTAGTTTCTGGATGTGGGTTGATCTCAATAAAGAACTACTTGAAGGCATCCCTAGAGAAGGACTCAGCTGACAACTGTCAGTCACTAAGACTTGCAGCATCAGGGGACAATTGCTTTGGTCCTGAGTGGGGTTCTGAGTAGCACATCTACTTCATGAGCTAACATGTGCAGCATTTTATGACTAAGAAAGCAGTCTCACTGACTTTGTGACTTACCCTTGCTCACACAAGTTCCTGCATTTCTAATTTGTCATAGTCTGCATGTTTTGTTGGCCACACTTACCTCTAAAATAGAAACTTTAGTAGTGTACCTTTTTTCATTACAATGAGCACAAACCTGGACTTTCGGGTGCTTGAGTGGCAGTGTAAGTTTCATACACATTAATCATTTGAGGAACAATTAAAGCTATATCAAAGACCTCAAGTAGGGTTTTTATTTTTTTTTCTGTTGACTTAGCAACTGCACACATGAATCTACTGATAATTTAATCATTGTCTGTGGGCCCAGAGCCCCTCAGTTTAAGGGGAAGGTTTTTATTGCACAAATGAGAGAGAGAGAGAGAGAGAGAGAGAGAGAGAGAGAGAGAGAAAGAGAGAGAGAGAGAGAGAGAGGACAGCTAGAGGTATCTGGAAGAGTCTAGAAAAAAGAAAGAAGTATACTGAAAAAGACCACCAGACTGGACATGGCCAGGGCTTTCTGTGAGAGTGTGAGAGAGGGGAGAACAACAGGACATAGAGAATAAACAGAAAATGTTGTTAGAGGTTGCTTTTTGTTTCCCCAATTGCTCAGCCCCAAAATAATCACACAGAAATTATATTAATTAAATCACTGCTTAGCCAATTACTTAAGCATATTGCTAGCTAGTTCTTACATCTAGAATTAACCCATCTCCATTGTTTTATATTTTACCATGAGGTTGTAGCCAACCAGCAAAGTTTCAGTGTCTGTCTCCAGTAGCTCCATGGCTTCTTTCTGACTCCGCCCTTTTTTCTCCCAGCATTCAGTTTAGTTTTCCCCAGCTAGCTCTGTTCTACCCTATCAGACCAAGCTAGTTTTCTTTATTCATTAACCAATAAAAGCAAGACATAAACAGAAGGACCTCCCACACCACTTTCCCTTTTCTATTTAAACAAAAAGTAAGGCTTTAACTTTAACATAGTAAATTACATATAACAAAGCAGGTACCAAGCAAGAATTACAGTTCCAATATTTATATCTACTTTATCTTTTATCATAACTAAGGAAAACTATAACTATAAATTTTTAAACTCCATCAAAGACTCCAGAAGGATATAATATTACCAAAGTAAACAGGAAGTGCATTGTAAGCAACTTCCAAAACTCTAGAAATGACAGAGACATCTCACTGCATGGACAGTCACCCAAAGTTCTTCTGTACCTTTGGGGCATCCCTCTTCAGCCTACAGGCCCAAAGTATCCAGCAGACTTTTCCATGAAGCAGGAAATTTCAAAGACAGTTTCACCTATATTGGTAGTCTGTCAGTCATATTTTTCTGTGTCCTGCAGAATGTCTAGCAGACTCTTTCATGAAGCAGGAACTCTGAAGAGCCATCTCACCTCTAGGCAAGTTCAGCAGTCATTTTTCTGTGGGTCCTGCATGTCCAGTTCACATAGCATACCATCAAGCAGTTCTGGCAAGAGCAGTTTCTTGCCCAAATGGCTAACCAACTCCATAGGAGCCTCTTTGATGCCCATCTTCCTCTTGAAGTAGACTGGTGCTTCCAGGATCAGATGTGTTTCACTGTCATGAAAAGTACTAAATTCTTAAACATTTTAAATGCCATAATCTGAAAGTCTCTGAAAGATTTGAAGAATAGCTATCTAACTGAAATATATCTCTATATATCTAGAAAATCTAACTAACATGACTACAAGCTTGACTATTATAGATGACTATCTATTAACCTATATTTCTTAATTATACATTACATTTTTAAATGAGCTGGACAAACACAATACCTTAATCAAGATCAGAAATACATATACACAGTATAACAAAGTTGACCTTAAATTTGTATCAATAAAGCAAGATCCATATCAATGCAAAGTATTCATCTCTATAGCATATCCCCTTTAAGTAAACAAACATTTATAAACAATATATGGGAATATGGGCAAAGTTCTTTCCATGCTACCTCCTGCTTTTTGTTGGGTGAAGTATTTTGGGGGGTTGTTCATGGCAACCTTTCAGTGGGTCTTGGTACATCAAACTATATTAGTCTAGAAGCAATCCATAGGTTCTCATCCTCTGTGGAAACAAAAGAAGAACCTCTTTTCTAAAGGAATATATCCTTAGACTCAAACTCTGAAGCCAAGATATCTTTAACGTATATATGTTGGTTACTTAGCTCCTTTACAGTCAAAAAATTCAAAGAAAACACAATAATATACACAATCTAGACTCACTGTGTATATTCCATTTGTGGAATAAGTAAATGGCTTATTGTTTTTACTCCTTTAATCTATGACTGTCTGTACTGTCTCTTTAAAGACTTTACATTTTTAAAACAATTTACTTCTTTTTTAACTGTCTATATTCTTTTTCTTCTTTCTCCCAAGTCTAAGTACATTTATCCAACACTGTAACTCATTTAGAGGTCTGGTGTAGGAGATCCTTCGGTTTATCTGTTGCTTTCATTGGTTAATCAATAAAGAAACTGCTTGGCCTGATAGGGCAGAACTTAGGTAGGCAGAGAAGACAGAAATGAATGCTGGGAAGGAGGGCAGAGTGGCAGATGCCATGGATCTCCTGCCTGAGACTGACGCTGGTTGGAATCTTGCAGTAAGCCACAGTCATGTGGCTATACACAGATTAACAGAAATGGGTTAAATTAAGATGTAAGAATTAGCCAATAAAAAGTTAGAGCTAATGGGCCAGGCAGTGTTTAAATGAATACAGTTTCTGTGTGATTATTTCAGGTGTAAGCTAGCCAGGCAGCCGGGATAGAACAAAGCTCCCCACCCCTAGCTCTCCTTGTAACAGAGGTCTTTTCCATCTGGATTTATCTTTATTTTATATTTATAATTATTTACTGTCCAGAAGCACTTCTTAATATGCTAAGCACTTCTTAAAAACTTAAGCTGCAGCATCACTAAGGTACATACAGCCTTGACTGCTTGCTCTGCAGAGCCCAACATGGTGGAAGTCGGTTCACTGCCTCTGCAAGCCATGCACAGTGCCCCAGTTCCAAGTATACAGCAGTTCTATGTTGAGCCATTAAGCAGTTTGTAACATGCTACTTACAAACCCCATTCAATGCTCGGTTTCCTTAAAGAACCAGAGGTTGCACTGGAAGTATGGCCCAAAAAGCTGGCATTTCAAAGCCACATGGTTTTTTTCTTTCTGCTACTGCTGAGTGAGGAAAACCTCTCTTAAAGGAGCCATGTCTCTGTTTGCTTCTAGCAAACAGAGCAAGAGGCTGCATTAAACTCTGTGTGTGTGTGTGTGTGTGTGTGTGTGTGTGTGTGTGTGTGTGTCTAGAATTCCTTTTCAAACTCTCTCAGGTTTTTAAATGGATTTTAGTTGGCCACGTTGGGCACCAATTTGTTGTTAGAGATCACTTGTTATTTTCCCGGCTGCTCAGCCCTGAAATAATCACATAGAAACTATATTAATTAAATCACTGCTTGGCCAATTACTTAAGTGTTTTGCTAGCTAGCTCTTACATCTAGAATTAACCCATCTCCATTATTTTATATTTTACCATGAGGTCATGGCCTACCAGCAAAGTTTCAGAGCATCTGTCTCCAGCAGCTCCATGGTTTCTCTCTGACTCTGCCCTTCTTTCTCCCAGCATTCAGTTTAGTTTTCCCCACCAAGCTCTGTCCTACCCTATCAGGCCAAGTCAAGTTTTCTTTATTCATTAACCAATAAAAGCAACACATAGACAGAAGGACCTCCCATAAGAAAACACACTAAGAGAAGCAGGAGTAGAGCTGAGAGAACACGGTGAAAATAGCAGGGTTATAAAGAGGAGGAGTAACCGGGAGGAGGAAAGCCTGCAAACTGGAGGAAGTTTAGGTGGGGGAAGTTGGACTTCCTTCTGGAGTTTGGGGAATTGGAGTTTCCTTTGGCCCTGACACAAATGTGTTTCTGTAATGAGTAGTACAGTGAGGTCC
Source organism: Chionomys nivalis (assembly GCF_950005125.1). Taxonomy (NCBI): domain Eukaryota; kingdom Metazoa; phylum Chordata; class Mammalia; order Rodentia; family Cricetidae; genus Chionomys; species Chionomys nivalis. The sequence goes on along the minus strand of NC_080090.1, from coordinate 22,258,610 downwards.
CCCACCCCTCAAATACTCCTCAGTCAGGGTTAGTTCTTGCAAAACCTTTTACCTTAGCACTTGTATTTTGACTATAAATATTATTTAATGATAGAATATCTATTAGGCACTTAGTTATAGTAATACATGTCACATCCAAAAGTTACCCTACCCCGCTCAGAAAAGGGGAGGCCCACTGACTCCATCCAAAATTGAGTTTAGGCCCAGCTCAATCTGGACTATTGGAAGGTTTCTGGTGGTTAGATAAAAGTCAGCATTCCTCAGGAACTTATGAAATTGGTTCTCATCTGCCAAAAGGAGTCATCTCCATTATCACTGGCAAAAGGGACTTATAACTCAATTGACATGTACCTGTGGCTACATATTAAAGTCCTCGCTGGTCTCCAGGCTCCCTCAGTTCCTACTCACGAGTATTGTTACATGTTTCCCAGCTCATACCAGCTTCCTCAGGCTCCCTTCATCCCAGATAGCCACTATTCTCTCTCCCTCCCTCTCTCTCTCTCCTCCCTGTTCTATTCCTCTATTCTCTCCGTCTTGCTATCTCATGTTCTCTGACTATTCTCCCTTCTTCCACAGATAGCCCTAGCCCTGTCCAATATGCTTTTAAAAATACTCTTTGGTCTGCATATTTTCTCTTTAACTACAACAAAAACCTTCCCTTGAACCATACTATGGAGCAGCCACTGCATGGAAGTGAACAAACCCATTCCACAGAAAAGAATCATACAGGTGTTTTACAGTTAAACTACCCTTGCAGTTTTTACCCTTGTGATTTTGGTGTGGACTCCAAATTCTTCCTCATGTGAATTCTGTGAAATTGAACCAAGCATGCTCAAAATTTAAGTTCATATTTTCATTCTACTTTTAATTTTCAGCTATGATATAAACTTTTCTGTTCCTGTTCTCTACTGTTACTTTTTAAAAAAAATACGATAATCTTTTAGAAAAGTTGGAATTTTTTATAATTGAAATTTTAAACATATAATCCATAAATTCTATCTCCCTATGTTCAACTGTTAAAAGTTCTTGAGGGTCCTTAGTGCTTAGGCTCCAGCCCCTTGCATCTATCCTAGCCCCCTGACCCTGAGTGTTAGCACTCTGGACTCCAAATCCCAGCAGGCCAGGTCCTGACTCCTCCCTTGAGCCACAGAACTCTCATTAAACCTGGATATCTCTTAACTTGGCTTGTTTTGATTTAGCTTGATTGGGAATTTGTGCTGGAGGAGAGCTCACATTAGGAAATATTCCTTTTTTTTTTTCTTATTTATTTATTTTTATTCTTTTTTAATTAAAATTTCCACCTGCTCCCCATTTCCCATTTCCCTCCCCTCCTCCCAAATATTGCCCTCCCCCCACTTCCCTCCCCCTATCCCCACTCCTCTTCTCCTCCCCCCACTCCATTCCCCCTCCCTCTCGTTACTGAAGAGCAGTCCAAATTCCCTGCCCTGCGGGAAGACCAAGGTCCTTCTATCTACGTCCAGAAAGGGACGCTCACCTTTCTAGGAAATATTCCTAACACTTAGTGTACTTTTGTTTTAGATTTCTGCTGCCAGTTTGTCGTGCCTTCTTATAGGGAAGATGGCCTTTATCTGAAAGATACCTGAAGCATTTTGCCACTTCTCTGAGATTTTTCCCTGTCTTGACCTCAGAGAAGTACTTCCTGTACATCTGCTACTTGGGATGTTTATTTTCTCCCTTGTGCTTTCTTTTAGGAAACAATAAATCTAATGGATGTCAAATACAAAATGGTTCCTGCACACCAAACCTCTTGTTTGCATTAATGTTCTTGTGTTTTCCTATAAGCTCTGGTGTGGCTCTACAATTTAACTCTGCTGCTCACAAGAAAACCATGGCTTAGAATGATTACAGAGTTTTCAGAAGGCGACCTCATTTCTAAATGTACGAGTGAAGCCAGATGCTGGACCAGTAAAGTGGATTTGGAGAAGGTACAAACTTGGAAACAGGTCACGGAAAAGTTGGGAAAGATGGAGGATAACATTATCTTTCAAAAGTTTCTTCTAAGCTAGATTATATTTTCAGTTTTAAAAGTAGTATCCACCAGGACTCTCCAGAGCCAAACAACATTCTACAGAAATATTTAGAATAGAAATATACACTGACTTTTGGAAGCTGAAAACTCCTTTGAGCTCAATGAATAAGCCAGTAGGGTAGTTTCGTTCATTCTGATACCGAAAAATCAAGGAATCTGGTGGTAGAAATCCAGTCTGAGAGCTTGCAAGAACAGATGTCTTAACTCAAGCAGCCAGTCAGGAGCTACAGGGCTAAATCCTGCCTTCCTCCTTTTGTCCTCTATAATCCTGCAAGGGATGATGACAGTCACTCTGTGGGGAATCACGTGCTTTGCTGACTACACAGAGTCCAATGCCGTCAATCTCTTCCAGCAACGCTCATAACACCTTCCGAGTTAAAAAAAAAAAAAAAAAAGTAAGCCATGTTCCCCATGCCATCAAACTGAGATAAAAAGAAACATCACAGGATGGAACTCTAATCTTTAAAACCCCTAAAATCTTACCTGCTGAGGCAGGTCAACATGTAAGGGTACCCAACATCAAGCCCTAGAACTCACATGTAGATAGGGAGAACCAATGCCAGCAAGTTATCCTTTGACCTCCACATACATGGCACGGCACACACACACAGACACTCACGCACACATACACTCACGCACACACCCCCCTAAAGCTTCAATTCCTGAATAGTTTTCTTTTAACTGGAAATGTCCTCTGATAAAGTCATCCAAGCTGATAATAAATTATTTCGAAATGCTATATTTAAAACTATATTACTAGAGATAAAACCAAGATATTTTAAACCAATTTTAAGCTCTCCCCACCCCACAGTTAATGCTGGAGCGTGCCTGTGGCTGGAAAGGGGGAGGTTAATGGATTCCTACCGTTTCACCTTCTCTGTGGTTACTTTCCACAGTTTGTCTTGCCCTGTAGAGACCCCACTTAGAATTCCTCACAGAAATTTCACAGACTACAGGTAAGCTTGCCAAACCACTGGAGTGTCCAAACATTTCTCCCTTGCGTGGACTCACTTCAGGTCTGACCACCTCATCAGCATGCAGGAGTTCAGACCTCATAAATGACCAATAAGTATCTCCGACTTCACAGGGCGTGCAACCACCATTTCCCCTGACATCTCTCTCGAGAAGCAGCTGGGTGAGTAAAGACCTGAACTTTTCAGAGAGAAAGGACTGAGTTCTGCTCCTCACCAGCACTTGCTGGAGGAACACTCGGTGGGTTTGTTAGAGAAAAGGAAACAGAAGTTCGAACTCAGTGTAGAGGGAAGAACGAGGCGGGCAGTGGTTGTCCAGAGTACTTTGCAACTATCACCATGACCACCACTTGGTCTAAAAGGGGGAATCTAGGAAGCAGTGTAGGGTGTTCAGCAATGATCTGAGGCTGGTGACTCAGCATTCACTGTCCCTGGTTCCTGGATGCCGTTCTTCCCTAGAAGGAGTAACATGACATCGGCATTTCCCTTTCTCTAAGGACAATTGCCAGTAACGAGCAGATCAGAAAACTGTGTGGTAAGGAGTAGTAGGAAGCACTGTAACCCCAACAAGAATGATTTCAAAAGTGCTGTGGGGGGAGTCTGTGAGGTAGGGGCTCTCAGTAAAAGTACTCTTTGATGGACAGGGAGAGGCCAGTCAGTGCAGACTGGCCACCAAAGAGGAGGATCTCCACACCACATTGGCTCTGGGGTCTGATGGCAGGAGTATCAAGTAAAAAAAAAAAGATGCTTAAAGAGGAAGTCCACAGCATCTCTCAATTCCCAAATGTCATTGCTCTGAGGTGATTCTGAAGGGGGAGGTACTGGTGTGTGGTGAGGACCTTGGAGTGGGTAATCTCGCCCCAGCAGATGAGGTAAGAACTGAGGAAAGCCTAGGCCTGAATCTGAGCCAGGTCTCCTCTCATCCAGTTTCTTAACAGTTCTCTTTTTATCACAACCCTCTGGGCCCCACCACACACACACACACACACACACACACACACCCCAACAAAAAGACTTTCTGATCAGCTGACCTGCTCAGTTCCTGTATCAGATACCTGCCCCCTCCACCTCCATCCCTCGAGGCTTCCTCATCTTTCCCAGCAGGGTAGACACAGGGGTATTTTTTCCCAGTGTTTTCCCCAAACCAGTTTTAGACTCTGCAACTAGGTCTCCTAGGAGATGCTCAGAATTGGGGAAATTTTGTACTTTCATTTTGTTTCTGTGGGGTTTTTTTTTTTCTTATCCAGATAAATGCACTCATCATGTGCCCCATTTGATGATCTGGTCCATCCCTCAGTAACTCTTTTCTGCCTGGATAGCTTGTGTAATAGAGGGCTTTTAGTTAGAAGTCATGTTGAAGATAGTCATTGACTGGGAAACCAAGATGGACAGAGGCATCAGCCCCAGATACTGACTGGCAGCCAGGCAACTTAGCCACTGGCAGCCATGAACTCTCAAGAGAAAGAGAGAAGAGTAGCAAGTCTTAGAAGTCAGACTGTCTTTGCATTTAAGAGTTGGAAATTGGGATTGGGAAGATGGCTCAAACAATAGAGTGCTTGTCATGCAAGCTTGTGAGCCTGAGTTTGGATCCCTGACACCCACATCAAAGCCAGGTGCAGTGTGCCTATAACCCCAGTGCAAGCAGCAAGGGAACAGAGACAAACAGATCCTAGAGCCTTGCCAACTAGCCAGTCTAGCTGAAACAATTAACTCCTGGTTCAGTGAGAAACCCTGTCTAAAAATATATAAAGTAGATAAACTTAGATGATAGATGAATACACCTGACATCGATGTCTGGACTCCACTTGTGTATGTATGTGACTGCACCTTCATACACACATGTACAGCACGCACGCACACACGCACACACACACACACCTAATCAAAAATAAAGAATTAGAAATAACCTCATTGCAAAGCCCATTTTAATTGTGGGAGAAGCTGTTCTCTGTACAGTCCTCCTTGTTTTGGGGGTAAGGCATTGTGTAGCCAAAGGGAAGGAAGTGATATTGTACCACAGACAAGGGAGTCTAGAAATGAGAAACCATACATTCCCAGGATTCTCCTGCTGTTCTTCCTAGAAGACATAGTCAATAGACAATAAGTTATTGACCATTATGATCCCAATAATTGACTAGCCCATTCTTGCCTAGCGTACTCTACTGAAAATGGTATCGGTGAATAGAGAAAACATAGATGTAGGGCTAGATGATCCAGGATCTCTCATCTCTCTCTGTCTCTCTGTCTCTCTCTCTGTGTGTCTGTCTCTCTGTGTATGTCTCTCTCTGACTCTCTCTCACGTGTGTGCGCATGTGCATGTGTAACAACTCTTATACCTCCATCTATAAAACAGGAAAATCATACCTGCTTCTTATTGTCATATGGAATAACAAATATGGAGGCCCTGAACCTGCAGGAACTTCAGTTAGTGGCATTTCTTTCCTTTCTAACTTCTTAAATCTTCAAAGAATAATAAGTATACTCCAGAAAAAGAGAAAACACCCTTTACCTAGAGTCTGGATATTCGGATTTGGCCTAGATCCAGTTTTATACCCCCACTAGCTCTGTCTGCTCCCAAGACTGTCTTGTGGATAAAATAACATAGTAAATGTGTTGGCTTCAGAAAAGTGGCTTTGTGAATACAAGGTGTCCCCAACTGTGTGTCTTTCCACGTTGGTCAGATCTCTCGCGTGTGCTCCCTATCACTGAAAGGAGATGCTCTGTACAGAGCTGCAAAAATCTGGAAAACTTGGAATTAGCTACATTGTCTATCTTAATTATGATTTCTATTGCCGTGACGAGACACCATGAGCATGGCAGTTCTTATAAAGGAAAACATTTCATTGGGACTGTCTTATAGGTTCAGAGGTTTAGTCCATTATTATCACAGCAGGAAGCAGAGAGGCATGCAGGCAGTCATGGTGCTAGAGAAGGAGCCGAGAGTTCTTCCTTCAGATTGGCAGGCAGCGGGAAGACAGAGTGAGCCACCTGAGCTTCTGAAGCCTCAAACACACTTTCTCCAGCAAGGCCACATGTTCTAGTCCTTTCAAATAATGTCACTCCCTATGAGCCTGTTGGGGGTGTCATTTTCTACCAACACATTGCCCAAGACCTTATTAGCTTCCTGATGAAAGAGTGTAAGAGCCAGAGGTGCTAAACAACAGCAAGGAACCTGTCTTTGAGACAGAGGGCAGCTGCACGTACGAACTCATAGGGATTGTAGCATCATACATGGAATCTGTGTAAACACAGGCAAGGCCAAGTCTCAACTGGGAGATGAGAGCGGGGCACAAAATCCCACCACTAGCCATGGGCGTGTTAACAGTTGTCAGCTTCTGGAAGAGGGGGGACAATCTTCTCTGAGACTGTTGTCCCTGGTAAATCAACCGGGTTCCAGTGGAAGACCACATATCCAAGAATATTTGAGCAGCACAAAACAGTTTCAATGGGTTGAAGAAGAAAGGATGCAAATTTGGGTGAATGTCCTTGGAAGAATGGGGAAGCATAAATATGATTTTAGAAAAAGTTCACAAAGAACTAATAATTTTTTTAAAGAAAGAAGAAGAAGGTTCATTCTGGAAGGATGAAGTAAACATGAAGCAAACATTTGAAGAGGAGGCAGGGCTTGGCAGAAGCACACGGATGGGGCACACATTCCAGTAGCTGTGCAACTCAAGGACCAAGATCATTTTTGAGAACTCTGATTTAATGGCGGTGCACACCTTTAATCTCAGCCCTCAAGAAGCAGAACTAGGTAAATTTGAGACCAGCCTGGTCTACATAGTGAGTTCCAGGTCAGCCAGAACTATATAGTAAGACCCTGTCTCAAAAACCAAACCAAAACAAACAAAAAACAAGACAAATGGAAAAGGAGGAAAAGAAGGAAGGAAACTAATCCATGTCATTTGCTGATTTCTATGGTATCAATTTCACATGTGGCCAATTTCTAGCTTCCTCAGTGATGACACTGAGTGTTGAGTTGGGAACGTGCCGTACCTCATTCGCCACTGTGAAGTTGGCGTACTGGAGGAAGGAGGGGGAAAGCAAAGAGAGCAAAGAACCACTTTTCCTCTATCCCCAGCTCTTTCTGCCTTCAGGCCTTTGGAGAGGCCAAAGTAGAGCACCTGTGATTATGACAATGGATTCTAAAAGCATCAGCCTGAGGACCAGCAAGATGGCTCAGTGGATAAGGGACCTTGTCCAGGCCTGGAGCCCACATAATGGAAGGAGAGAACTGATTCCTAAGGATTGTTCTTAGACCTCCACATGCACAAATGTGGCAGGCACACACACACACACACACACACACTCTTTCAAAATCTCCTTGTGAGCCCCGATCATAGCATTTTCTAGTGTTCTGTTCATACAGTAAGTTCTTTCATAGCAGAAACTTATATGTAAGCTCTAAATTGAAGACAGCACCAAACTAGCTTGATCCTGCTAGATTGTGCCCATCAGAGAAATGGGCTGTTAGCCAGTGGTCCACTCTTCTCTCCCCCCCCCACCCCGCTTTGTTTTTTTGAGACAGGGTTTCTCTGTAGTTTTGGAGCCTGTCCTAAAACTCGCTCTGGTCCACTACTGCCCACCCCATCAGTCTGTGACTGTAGCTCCTGGTTTGACTTGCAGGGGTGTTCAATGAGGCCGTGGGACACAGACGATCTATTATTTCATTGAAGGCTAGTTACAGAACTTGAGCTCTGAATTATCTCATCTGTAGGTAGTCTGCCTAAAGTCTCTTTCCTTAGGACCCAAGAAGAGTTACCAGTCAGATCTACTCAGAGAACTTGTGACACCCATTTCCTGGAAACAGTTTAGAAAGAGGAGGTTGGGGAGGGATCACATTTCTGCCCCAAACCAGAGTTTGACTGAAGTGACTACACAGCTCCTTTCCTGGCTCCCAGAGGTCTAGACACCTGACAGGTTTCTCAAGAACAACGAAGTGATTTAAGCCTGATCAGATATGAGCAATCCTTGAGACTCAAGCAAAAAAAAAAAGAAGAAGAAGAAAAAAAAAACCCGCTTAGTTAAGACAGGAAGCTGGCTCAGGAACTCGGTGGTTCCTGATGTGTAGAGTTGACAGCAGAGGCAGCACTATCTGATCAGAGCCTCCACCGGGGCAACCATGAGCAGCTGCCCGGCTCCCAGACAGGCACCGCGTCCCTCTCTTGGCTGGCTAATGAAGCCCAACAGGTCCCTCTCCTTGGGCATACTTCTGCTTCTTCCTCTGGCTTTTGAATTGAGCTACGGAACAGGTGAGTGTCCATTTGTTTAAGGATTTGAGTCCTGTGTTTAGCAATTTGGAATCAACAGAGCTTCAGGGATAGAGGAGACATAGGCTGGGGAGTACGGTTCAGTTGCCTCTTCCTTAAGGAGTACCTCTGGGTTTCTACTGTGTCTTTCAAAGAGGAAGAAACTTGCGTGTTCCTTGAGCCTCTGGTTCCAAGGATTAGCCCCACCAACACTAGTTTCTAAGGAAACCAGAAGCCAAAGTTACCGGCTACATCCACAATCAGCCTCTTGGTGTAAGGGACTCAGGCTGAAGTTCCTAGTGGCTAATTTGGGGTGGGTACTCTTCTGGCAAAGACACAGGCTATGGAATGGAATTCTGGAAGACTTGTCTTCCATCCCTGCTGTGATTCTCACACATACACCAGCAGACAAAAGAGAACATGGTCCAGCGTAGAGCGATGGTGGCAGAGGGAAACAGGTACAAGTGAGAAACCTCAGACCTCGGGCTGACAGAGTCAGCGGCTGCAGTGTGGTCACACTTTCCTATAAGAGATGATTCCAAAGCAGCAAGAAGGGAAGAGGTTGGGAGTTTTGGAGCCCAGGGCTGGTTATATGCAAATCGAGAAACTTCTGGTCAAAGAAGCTCCTGCAGTGGGGCCCAGTGGACAGCTAAGTTAAAGGAGTCAGACTTCTCTCCCATCCCGCTGATTCCTTCCAAGGCGAGATACAGTTTCCTGCTGAGTGGGTCGAAGCTATAAGGAGAAGTATTGGGAGCACCAGAGCTAAGAGGGATACTGGACTGACCATGTTAGTGGAATGGGCAACCCAATGTTAGGATTTGATCAGACTGTGGGAGACAGCCTGGCATGGGGATGGCTTTAGGGAGGAGATGGGAAAATCCTGAGGCCTAAAGCGTTTGGCCTTAGCGTTTGGGTCTTGGCGTTTTCATAACTGCAAATCCATTATGGACTTTTCTGAGAAAAGCCCTGGCATGTGCCAGGGATGTGGGGGTGCTGTAAGTGGAATCTCTTGTTCAAGTCTCAGATGAGGGGGCCCTTGCTTAGACTCATTTCGAGAGCTTAGATCACCAAACCAAGCATCTCCGTAGGTAGAGCTAAGCCTTCCTCACTGTATCCTGTCTGGACCCCACCATACTTGGTGACTAATAACTATGGGATGAATATTTGTTTTTCTGCGTGGATAGCCTTGCCTGTGACAGCTCAGGTGCAGCTAGCAAGTGTTCTGCTGAAGGGTGGGAGCTCACTTGTTGGTGAGTGGCAGTCCAGTCCCAGAACACACACGTGTCACCCCACTTGGCAACTATTCTTTCCTTCCATTCTGTCTTCTGAAATTGGTTCAATTTTTGTCAGTCTTCTATTTTTAAATGTGTACTCTTTTGTGAAACCCCAATAAAACTCAAATAGAAGTGTTTTGCAAATGAGACATATCAGTCACGTCAGAGCAACCCAGCGAAGACGCTTGACTCTTGTAAAAATCAGCACCTTCTCACTCCAGCTCAATTTTCAGTTCCCAGTGAGAACTGTAGAAAGCAAAAAGCCCACATGTCCCTTCCCAGGTATAACAAATTCTCCCAAATGACAGTTGACTTATTCATCCACATCAAACATCGCCTGCTTATTTTATACAATGTCTATATAGCATCTTGACTTACATTCAAGAGCCATAGCGAAGAGTATTCGAGTAAATAACAGCAAGGTAAACTTTTCTGCCTTTTTCTTCTATAGTTTCCTGGGAGTCATTTTTAATTTCTTTCCCTTAAAGAAGACAGATATATTGTGCATATGTCACAATGTTAGTATTTATTAGGCTCTCAGGAAGCCTTATAGTCTTTACAATGGAGAGAGCCCAGGCTGTGGTTTCTGCAAAGCCAGCCCCAGGTTTCTTCTTCATTGTGCACATTAATTTGTCTAACAATATCATTTTTGTTGATCTCTGATGCTGCTCTCCCCCTCATCGTTCCTGCCAGAACATTATGATTCTCATCCACATAGGCCATTAACTCCAATTCACAGACATTTTCATACGTGCCTAATGTTTCCATGAATGCTTGAATTGGATACAAATGCCAAGTTCATGTTCAGAAGAATCCACGCCAAAGACCAAATATGCAGTCACATCGTATCTAGAAATCAGTTGGCTCAGATTCTTTAATGTATCAATAATATCTCAAACTATACCTCATTTATAGAGCAATTTTGGGTCATATCCATGTTGAACAGAGATTTCTTACACCCCTTACCCTGTATTTGCATAGCCTCGTTGTCAGTATTGGCCACTATGGGGATATATGAATCATGATTGATGACTCTCCCAAAATAAGGTGCTTTTGTCTTCCATGTGGGTCTTTCCCACATTCTCCATACATGTTGAGTAAGAGATATGGGACAAATGACTGGGTTCTAGGCTTGACCCAACCTAATGCAGCTATTCCATGCCAGTGTATGGATCTAGATATTTCTTCAAAAAATTAATCCCATGATATAAAACCTCACCTTTCTTTATCTGTAACACTGAAACAGAGTTCAAAGCAAAAGAGATTCAGTTATTTATAGACTGACTTTTAAAGATTCTATTCAGCACTGATCTACTGAGTGTATCTGACATTACCAGACAAGGTGTAGGGGGAGGAGGAAAATGAGCAATCACAGCCTCGGACAGGCACCTGACATGAGGCTCAGTATGTGAAAGCCCATTTTAAAAATTATTGTTGAATAAATAATAGTAGAAAATACTACACATTTGCTTTATACAAGACATTATGCTGTGTTTTATCATTGAAGTATCACACCAACCCACCGCCATCACCAACAGTGAGATTATCATCACCGTCATTAGTACTACTACAACTTTATAAATGAGGAAAGATGAGCAGAGTAGATTAACAGTCTCTGTATACTCTGTATGTCAGGGAATGAGAAGTGGGAAGAATGATACAGTGTATCTAGGTCCCGAGAGGAAAACTAGAATACAATATCTATAATTAAAGGGTATGTGTTGAATTAAAACTAACTGAAGCATAGCAAATGTCAAAAGGTGAGAGGAATCAATAGGTTACAGGAGAATGTAGAAAGTACATATACGAAGTGAAATCTGGAAAGTAGATAGAAACTGTTTTTGGCACACAGGTTTTTGTTTGAATCCTTCCGTTTATTTAGGCAAGAGTTGCAGTTGCATGTGTGCCCCTAAAACTTCAACAGAACACAAGAGATTAGAATGAAGACGCCTTCTTTCTATAACCCTTGCTGCAGACAACACTCCTGCCAGTTTTTGCGTTCTCTTTCAAATAGAGAAGTTGGTTTCTACTAGGGTTGGGGAAGAGTGTTTTAGACAGAGATCCAAACACAGAGCTAGAGAAATTCAAGTGCTTGGGGGAACGGCAATGGGTCTGTCATAGCCCAAAGCCAGCAGTGTGTGACTGAGGAGCTTCTAAATCCTCACCTGGAAAGTGGAGACAAATCCTGTCTCTCCTCCCACATAAGGATGCTAAAGACATGAAATGGATTTCATTTTGGTTGTAAAAAGAGAAGCACTTAGACTCGTCTTGTCATTCATTCATTCATTCAGTCAGTCAGTCAGTCCACTTCATTTTATTCATTCACTTTGACAACAAGGATTTTCTGGGCTTCCACTGTGTCCCAGGTACCTCTTAGACACCACAGTAAATCAAAGATACAATCCCTCTTCTGGAAAGATTCTAAGTGTGTGAAGATGACAAGTGCTAAACTTGCTAAAACTGTGATGCAGTTAAAACTAGTTAAATCTGAGTGAAGGGGTGATGTAAAGTGAGATGGAAGCAGGTGGCAGGAAAGCTACCCGAAGCCCCGAGTCCAGGAAGTCTTCCCTTATTAAAAGGAGTCAAGGTGAAGACCTGAAGGGTGGAAGGAACTGGTCGGGCAAAAGGTAATCAGACTTTCAGGCTGAGAAATGATGGGTACTGATAGTCTGAGCAACAAAGACCCAGCACTCTCAGCACCGTGGGATAGGGATATTTACCTGATATCTAGGTTTAAAATCAAACCTTCAACAAGCTATTTTTTCCTTTCTGAGTCTGCATTTACAGCTAGAACTGCAAAGCCTGTCACTTTTATACAAAAAAGAGAAAGAAAAAGAAAGAAAGACAGACAGAAAGACAGACAGAAAGAAAAAATGAAAGAAAGAAAGAAAGAAAGAAAGAAAGAAAGAAAGAAAGAAAGAAAGAAAGAAAGAAAGAAAGAAAGAAAGAAAGAAAGAAAGAAAGAAAGAGAATGTAGCAAGATGCTAAAAACATCCATAAAATATTATAATAAAGTCAAAAATAAAGTTTTGGGGTAGAATACCACCTTGTAAATGGATTAGCTCAGTCCGGCAAATTTCAGGCCACAGTTCACCTGCCTATGTGAATCACTCCACCATCAAAGCAGAGTTACCGGTGAAGGAAAGTGAGTCGGTGTGAAGAGCACAAATGTTTCCTCCCAGCCTCTTCTAATAAACAGGACTGACTGAATCACGGGCTCGCTGGAAAACCTTCATCAGGCAGTAGGATGTTTCAGGAACAGAGACTCGACGTGAAAGGTTCTACAGCCCCACTGTGTTTCCACTTGTGCGAGGTGGGGATGACCTCAAGCACCCTCCAGACTCAGCAGTCATGGGAGCAATTACATCATTACTCTCTGTGTGTTTGGATGTTAGGGTCTCCTGGTGAGGTTTTGGTTCCACTCACTGTGCATGCAAATCATGAAGTCTGTCTTCATCTGCCCCGCTTCTTTCCTTTCACCCTCTCTCCTCTTACCTCCTTCGTTTATTTGTTTATTTGGCTATTTTCTACTTCGGCTTTACACTACTTTTCTCTTCTTTCTACCACTTCTATATTCTGAAAACACACACACATACACACACACACACAAAACCCTACCAGGTCATATGCTAGGAAAGGTTGTATAGGAGTGGTTTGGATAGTGAAGTGTCAGCAACGGTCTTATGGGTAAATTTCCCCATTTTCCCCTTCTTCTCCATATCAAAATTAGTTTAAAATGTCAACAGTATGGTAGCGATTCTGTTTTTTTAAAATCTCATATCTTTTTCAGAAATAGCATTTAGGATCTCTTCCCCGAAATGGACATACATTCAGAGGTCCGTGGATGGCTCTCAGTCTTCCCTCTTTGCTGTTCATATATTTAGGACTCAGGACATCACTATTCTGGATACATTTTTACAGTTCAGGTGTGAAGCATCAGAGGAGCTGTGTAGTCTGGAATTGTCAGGCATTTCTCAGTGTGGCCCGAAGGAAGTCCAATGAGCTTCCCAACATACCCCTGTAAAAGTAGCACTAAGCAACCACAGTGAGAAGGAGGCTTCGTCTAACTGAGCAACAGGGTGAACACTCTGTTGTTAGAGGAAATATTAGCAATGCCCCAAAGACCAACTTCCTTGTCACCTAACCTACTTTCCTGTAGCAACCATGCATCAACCATTCTCAGCCTGACTTTAGCCCATGTAGACTGCGTCTTCTTTTACCCCTACCCCATATCCCTAGTCTTTAATTAATTTGCGCTGGGCCATTTAGCAGGCAGTGTAGGGATTTCAGAGCACATTGATGTCAAGACAATTTTAGCTTATTTACCCAATTTTCCAGTAGCTCAGCTTCACCACAATTGAGAGGGGGTCTCTTTTAGATCGACCCGTGGCAGAAGCAGGTGTTTTTATTTTACCCTTTTGAATCTCTTATCAGCTAGAACAATCTATGCTCATTGAGTCATGTGCTCCTATCATGAACACTAACTCATGGTTAAATTCAGTTATATACATATTAGGCTAAGTTAAGAGGTCTGCCAGGGTAATATGACCCTCCTTGTCATTCAAACAGATATTTCAGAGTCTCTCTGTGTCAAACACTGTGTCAGGCTGTCAGACATACACAGTGGAGAAAGGTTCTTTCTCTGGAGAAGACTGTATTCAAGTGGGGCAGATAGCAATAAAATGAACAAATGGGCACTGAAACACCAGGCAGCAACAGCAAGAGCAACGGGTATGGGGGCTATCCTGGATACTCTGTCAGAGGAGGCCTCTCCTAAGAAAGAATTCTCTGAGCAGGCACCCAAAATCAAGTGAGGAACTGAGCTATTCCAGTACATAAGGGAAGAGCTTTCCAGAGAGAAGCAGCACATACCAAGTCCCAGGGGCAGTAATGTGCTTGATGAGGTCAAGGAACGGGAAGTTACCTGATCATAGCGCTGTGAAAACCAGAGAGTGAGCAGGGGATGTATTAGGAGCAACACGGGGTTTTCAGTGAGCAGAGTCAGAAACTGAACTTATGAGTGCTAGAAAGCCCTGGAAGATTAAAAGTGATAGAAGAAAAGAAAATAAATCAGACATGGTTTTAAAGGATCTCTCTGTCCATGGTACAAATGCTGGGAGATTAGTTGGGAGACAGGGGTAGCAGCTGGGCCTGTGCTGGCGGTGGTAGAAAGAAATGGCATGGGGAGTGCTTCTATGTCAGACCTACATGGAAATTAGAACCAGCAGGATGGTCTGTCAAGACCAAATGTGGAGTGTGACAAAGGGCAGACTCAAGGACTCTCCAGTGTTCTGGCCTGAGAAACTGGACAAATGGTCATGCTTGGGCAGAAAGTTCTTTGCTAAAGTCAGATGCCATTTAAACCTCTAAGCGCACATCTATGTAGGCAGTAGATATTAGGCAGTGAGCGGATCAGTCACAATTCACAACTGTAAATACTGCCGAGATATGTCAAACTGTGCAGCAACATGAAAGCCAAAGAGGTGTAAATAAGGGAGAGAAGGAAGCCTGAGCCCAGGCATAGTCTGATATTTAGATATCTGAAAAAAACAGAAGTTCCCCCAAGGAAACTAAGAATGATAAAAAAGCAAAATTGCAAGTCAGGGAAGTGTAGTATCTCGGGGACCAATGCAGGCAGTGTTCAAAGGAGGGAAGATGAACTACGTCGAGTGTTCCTGAGGAACACTTAAGATGATGATGGAGAATTAATTGAGTTGGCCCTGTACAACAGACTAATCTTGACAAGTGAGATTCAATGAGATTTGGGGAAGAATACTTGTTTGGAGTGGGCATGGGGGAAATTGGACCAAGAAGTAAAAGCAGAAAACATAAACAGACAGGCAAGAACTTTCCAAAAGAAAATGAAATGGCCAAGTGGCTGAAGATGAACCTGGGATTAGAGGACAATTTTTTTTTAATGATGGCAATTAAATGTTTGTATGTGTGCGTTGGTGAAAGAAATCCAGAAGGCAGCTGATAACGCAGGGGGCATGGATTACAGAGGCAAAACTTGGAAGTACATGAGTAGTCCTTGAGGGGTGAGACTAGCCTTGGATGGGAACACAGGTCATTCCTCCAGGGAGATAGATCAACTGGGATTTCCATAAACTGAAATTTGCTTTCCATTTCTTCTATATTTTTTCAGTGAAACAGAAAGGGCGGTCACCCCTGCGAGGGGCGGCAGAGGGAAGGCTGTGGGTTTGAGCACAGCGGAGGTATTAAATAGTCAGCATTAGTATCCCTTATTTTGGTTTTTGTGGGTTTTTTTTTACACCCCTCCCATTTTTGTTGGTTCAGCTTTTTTTCAAAAGGGAAATAAAATAATCTCTTACCATTACCGTTATTAGTTATCTCTGAGATTTTTGGAGAACTAGGATTCCAGTTTGGACACAAAATGCACGACCTCCCTAATTTCCACAGTCCTCAGACCCTTCTCTGCTTATCACCTGACTTGGTGTTTCTGGAACTATGGTCCTCTGGGCTCCTTTTCACTGTTACCCACTCTTCGCCTTGCACACTGAGTGCTGGGAAAGACATTGGCAGGGAAATTGTAGACTGAGGTTCTTGTCCCGGCACTGCCACTTACTCTGTGACATCCAGGGAGTCATTTACCTACTTCTGCATTCTGCGCCTATCCTGTTATGTCTGAATTGACAGGACCCTGGTGTAAGTCAGTCTAGGATTTCCAATGGACACTTTGAAATACTGAAGGTATGGTTAGGAGCCCGGTGATTGTTCTCGTAGACCACCACCTGGTGTATCGACCTAGTTCGGGAGGAGAGGCGAGCCTCAAGCCTGTCATTCTCTGCTCTGTACACCGTGTGTTCTCCAGGTCTTCCATCATGAGGAATTACTGTCCCTTCCTTCCCACAGGTGGAGGTCTGATAAACTGCCCAGTGATTATCCAGCAGTTGGGAAATGATACCACGTGGCTGCCCCTGATGAAAGAGAGAGTTAACAAAAGCATCCGCATCCTTGTCACGAAGGCAACGACAATGTCTCTAGAAAGCAAAATCACTAAGAAAATAGTGTCTTTTAATGTCGATAAAAAGGGCTACTATCTAGAGCACCTGGAGAACGGCTACCAGTTTCAATGGGAAAACCTGAGCCTGGGCATCCTGGGAAACAGGAGGGAGAGTGAAGGGTGGTACATCGTGAGTTTGGAGGAAAACGTGCAAGTTCAGCAATTCTGCATTCAGCTGAAGCTCTATGGTAAAAATGGGAGTTTTCACACTTTGCACGGGGGGAGGGCCTTTCTCAGAAGCAGAGTGTCTGGA
Source organism: Chionomys nivalis (assembly GCF_950005125.1). Taxonomy (NCBI): domain Eukaryota; kingdom Metazoa; phylum Chordata; class Mammalia; order Rodentia; family Cricetidae; genus Chionomys; species Chionomys nivalis. The sequence goes on along the minus strand of NC_080090.1, from coordinate 22,241,789 downwards.
ATTGGAAGCAACTTGAAAGATCTGGTCCAACGAGTATTTAAGCTTAAGGGAAGCACTTTGACAGGCGGACATTTGTTTGTTTATCTCCCAAACTGCTCGTCAGTGGAGGCTGATTTGATTCCTGTTTTTGAAAGGAAGGGAGCCCACTGTGTGGGAGCTGAAGGGCTGGCTTTTATCTCTTACAGAGCTTAGTTTGCATACCAAGTTTTTAATAAAAGGATTTTTTTCTATCAAGCCCAGAAGTACAAAGTTTGAACATAACTGAACAAACCTACCTTCTCCTTCATTGCCAGGGACCCTGACTCCAGGGGCAAGTGGTTTTGCACGTGCTTAGCTACTTGTGTGGGATGTTTGCTGCAGTAGAAGTTCTGAGTAAAGAAAGCTGACATTCCACCCACAACAGGTCACCAAGCCCGGAGCCCTGGGGGAGGCTTCCACCTACGTGGGGAAAGAAACGCCTTTTTTTTTTTCTTTTCTTTTCTTTTTTCTCATTTGAACCAGAATCTGGTTAAGTAGTTGTTTAGTTGAGGGATTGTAGAACCTGAGTCCAGTGTTTTCTGAGCCCCTCTAACTTCTGCTCCTGTCCTTGAAGACAGCTAGAATTCCTATCTCTTAGGCCCAGAGGGTCATCTGCTTCCCAAGGCTTCCTGACGTCTTCGTGGGGCTTCCCTGGTTTTTCAAAGGGATCTCTTGCACCGCGAAGGATGGGATAGGAAGCCCACAGCCAGCATTTCATTGGAACCAACAGTTATCTAGGAGAGAAACAGAAACATCTGGACTCTCTCCTGCCCCAGTGTTTCTTTTCTACAAATAGAGAAAGCTGAATTCTCATAGCCCTCTGCTGAGTGTATACGGAGGCCGTACATCAAGTGTTTTTGTTTTTTTTTAAAAAACATATATGTCATATAATCTGTCCCTTTGTTTTTATAAATTTACTGATTTTGTCAAACCTTATGTTGTCAGTTGGGTACTTTGGGAACTGTGGTCTCTACCACCACAACTCGCTTTGCTGAGAGAGGCGGTTGGGCTGATTTCAGAATCTGACTAAGCTGCTTATCTCAGCCTGGCCACTTAGAAGCTGCATAATGTTGAACAAGACATGCCATTTCTCTGGGACTCAGTTTTCTCATCCACAAAATGGGAATAATTATTTTTAGCTATGATTATTGAGAGAATTAAAAAGATGAATATGAAATGCCAGCAATGTGCTGGTCTTATAGTGGCTGTAATAAGCATGACCTCCCTTTTTGCCTTGCATGTCTCATGGCTTTAGAATTGTACAGATCAATAGGGCCTGTGGCTATGATTGAAAACCTACCAGTACCTCAGACCCACTAAGCACTTGCTACACACACACACATACACACACACCACAAATACACCACACACACCTCACATACACCACAAACGCACCACCTACACACACCACACGCATATACCATACATACCACACACCACATACATCACACACACCACACACACATCACATTCCACATACACACACACACCACACATATACCATACACACCATATACCACACACACGCATACACACACACCACAAATACACCACACACACCACAAATACACCACACACACCGTACATACACCATACACACACCACCTACACACACAACACATATACCATATACACCACATACCACACACACACCCCACATTCCACACCACGCATACCACACACATACATACACACCACACACACAAGCATGATGAAATTCTATCACTGAAAGTTCATGCTTCAAACTCTAGGAAGTTGTACCTGAAGTCAATTAAAACTCCTCTTATTCCTGACAGAACCGACAGAGCAGTCCGGATGAGGCACGCAGTACCCTAACAGTATTAGCAGGAAAGAACTAAATACCAAATGCTTTTCTATCTTATCTCGAGGGTCCTGGAAAGAGCAGAGAGCCATGAGGGTTGCTGTGAGTGGCAGTTTTCCAAGAGACAACTCGCACTTAAGACTCCTCAGTGAGGGGGAAATGCCAATTGTCTAGACATTGTTTTGGCAAATGAGACAGTCAAATTGAGTTCCAGGAGTTGTGTTTCAGTGATGGCTCCCTTGTTCCTCCTCCTGACAGAGCAGGTCTCCACTCCAGAGATTAAAGTGTTAAACAAAACCCAGGAGAACGGGAATGGGACCTGCAGTTTGACGGTAGTCTGCACAGTGAAGAAAGGCGATCATGTGACTTACAGCTGGAGTGGTGAGGCGGGCAAACATCTGCTGAGCCTGGCCAACCACTCCCACCTCCTGAACATCAGTCTTAGCAGCCAGGATCATGACAACATCTACAACTGCACGGCAAGCAACCCTGTCAGCAGTCGCTCTCAGAGCTTCGACCTATCACAGGAGTGCAGGCGAGAATCCTCAGGTGGGTACTCTGGGGGCAGCCTGGGTACATCATCAGTGGCAAATCCAATACTAACCGGTCCAATAGCTCTGCTTCCATAGCCAAGCCTTGCCAACTTGCCAGCGGCACTTGTTATCTATATGTTGTCAGGCCTCCAGGCGCATCCAACAAAGGTGCTTTCATGTCGGCCCTAGGTGGCACTCTATTCCATTTGGTTCACAGCTGAGGAACAAATAGGGAAGGAAAAAAAAGAATCAGGCCCAGAACTCAGGTTTCCAAGAGAAAACCTTTTTCCAGGCCTTCTGCCCTGGATCGTCATGAGCGTAAAATGATGTCTGGGAAGGAGAAAGCAGGTTGCAAGTGCTCAGTCCCAAAGCCGTGCTCCGTTGTGGTGAGATAGTTCTATGCCGTCAGTATTTCCCTGGTACTTATCCTACAAGAGAAGGGAGTTAGTACTATGCGCCATCTCTGCACTGCAGCAACGCGCTGTAAATGCAAACAAGAGACGTGTGTTTGATAATGAGGTTAAGGCTGTAAGGGTGGGGCTTGTGCTGTGAATCCTAGAGCCAGTGAGAGGACCAAAGGATCAGAGTGAGAGGTGAGCTGAGTTCCAGAGCCTGAAGTCAGTGTTGAAATGGTAGCACTCTCTTAAGAGCAAGTCACTGTTAACTCTATCGTCTCTTTGGCTCGCAATACATTTGTCCGGTGGGTGCTATTACCAGCTTCATTTTACATAGGAGGAACTGGAGTTCACAGAATTTACGTATTTTCCTCAAGTTTCTTCAACATCAAATAGTGGAGTTAATGCCTAAATCTTTTGAGTAGGTCTTCTCTTTTCTGAGGTAGAAAACATGGTTGTTCTTTTGGGAGAGAAAGATGATGAAGTAAGCCCGTCTCACCAAGAAACAGACCACCTCCCTCTTGTGCCATACTGTGCCTCTGTCACAGGAAGGTTCTGGGAAAGCCCTGAAGGGCATTACTTAACACCCTGACATCCACACAGACTTGGTATCTGTGTGACACACAGATGGACAGGGACAGAGGAAGGGGACTGTACATGCGTTAAGCTATGAGCATAGTACTTCCTGTAAGAGAGACTCCCCACCCCCCGAAGTGTTCTCAGAGAGGAAATACCCCTGCTGTACCCCAACATATTCCTTTGACTTCTTTTTTATGAACTTAATGTCGTCGTGTCAAGGAAAGAGTCAGCCATCTCTACTTTCTAAATGTGGCCCACAAACGATGTGTATACTATTCTCCAGGTATCTCTCTGCCCACAGTCATTCAGGCATCCTGGAAAAAAACAAAAAAACAGTGCCGTATAGTGGGAAGCTTCCAGAATGTGGTCCCAAGGAGCTCTTTCTAATTATTGGAGTAAAAAGCTCAACTTTCTCTGAGACTTTATTTTTCATCTGTAAGTGATGGCTTGGCCTTGACTACTGGCTACTTGGCAAGTCACTAACCCTCACAGCCATCAATCAGATGATAGAGATAGTGCTAACATCTTCACCCTACAGATGAAGTGAAGAAAGAAATCAAAAGGTTGGAGTAAGGTCAAACACAGAGCCAGTGAGAGAACTGAGCTGTCTGGTGCTGGAATTCTCATAGGTATTCATGGAAGAGTGAATTCACTTAAAATGCCTTAGAAATTATAATGAAAAACAAGTTGTTTTCCTTGAAGATGAAGGAGAAATACCCATTATGCTAGCCCAGCTCTCTTTGGTTGTAAAAGCCTGTTTAGGGGCAGGCAACACATTTTTCCTTGGCCTATCTCAAAATGGGATGCTGGGATGGGAATTCCTTCCATGCTCCAAGACAAGCTTGACAAGCCTCTAACTAGCGCATAATAAAATCGTGGGAATTCATGAAGTTTACACCTAATAGCACTCAGAACAGGACATTCTAAGTGAACATTGAAGATGGTTTTACCTGTTTAAGGCATCCTGAGGATGAAGTATACACTGGTGTGACCAAGTGTGCAAGCAGGCTTCTGTGAGGTAGGGAGGGACATGAAGTGACAAGACAGGGTGCTCTGTGTAGAACTCTATCAAGGCCTCGTCTCCGGTGGGGGGGGTGAGGACACAGCTGCGAGTCTGTTTCACCTTGATTAAAGGTCAGAGAGTTTGAGCTTGTTTTCACTCTTTCAAAGCTGTTGACAACAGGAGTGGTTACAAACAGGGTATTCTAACCTAAGGTGTGGTTACTTGGTGTTTTGGACATTAAGATGGCCCATAGAGGTGGATCTGCTCCACCCTGACCAAAGGTCAGAGAATTCAAGCCTATTGCTGCTCTTTTATTTTAAAATAGGAGGCTTGACATAGGGAGAGGCTGCCTACAGGATACTTGGTCTAGGGTGTATTCACTGTATATCCTGCCCAAAATGTCAGAATGCTTAACCCAGAAAACAGTGGCTTGATGTCTCAAGTATTAAAGCAAGTAACTGTTCTAGTCGCCTTTGTGTCATGTTAAAGTAGTCTTTTGCTTCCCCCCTTCCATATTAGGGTATATAAGTGTATAAAAAGTAAATGCAGGCAGATTCAGTATTCAGTATTCACTGAATTGCCCTCCCAGTACGATCCTATGTCTCTGTATTTCTTTTGTATCTCTTTGTGTTCTGCCTAACATTTCTAACCTACATGCTCCTACCCTGGAATGTACGAACCCATCATGGCTGGACCATGACACTCATTCGGTTTTAGTAAAGATACTAGACACGAGGCAGCCACTTTCCTCTCTTGGGCCTCTGTTTCACCATCTGCAAACCAAAGGGTAAATTACTGATGTTCCTTCCAGAGGTGACATTTGTGATTCAGCTCATGAGTATGTCAACAAGAACTATTAATAAGAGATGCTAGTGAGTCTTAGTTTTCTGGGGATATTGATGTCATAAACTTGGAAATTATTGTCTCAATGTCCTGGAGTCCAGAAATTCAAGATCAAGGTGTTGTCTGGTTTGATTTCTCCTGAGACCTCTCCTTGACTTGCAGATGGCCTTTCTCCTTCTCTGTCTGTGCATCCCTGGTGCCTTTCTCCCTTCCCTCATTTGATATGGACAAGAGTCAGGTTAGATAAGAGCCACCCTAGTGACCTCATTTGAACTTAATTACCTTCTTAACAACTTGTTTCCAAATATCACTCTGGTGAGGCTTAAAGCTTCAACATATGAGGGAGCAGGTGTAGTAATTAAACCATACCACCACACTCACACCCTAGTTGCAACTTCATTATCTCTGTAAAGCTCCCATATCCAATTGAAGTCACATCCTAAGGACGTCCAAATATATATTTTAAGAGAACACAATTTAACGCATAGTTCAAGTAATGATTTCTCCACCTCCAAAGAGGAGGAGGTCTTCACCAAATCTAAGCCAGATACACAGACATTTTGCAGCATGACCTTTCTTCTTCACAGGGCTGTAGAGGAAATTACCTAAATTACTGAAAACCCACTTTCATTGGTCTATCACAGTGGTTCTCAACTTTCCTAACTCTGTGACCCTTTTTTAATACAGTTCCTCATGTTGTGGTGACCCCCGACCATAAAATTATTTTTGTTGCTACTTCATAACTGTAATTTTGCTACTGTTATGAATTGCAATGTAACTGTCTGTGTTTTCCCGTGGTCTTAGGTGCCCCTGTGTAGGGGTCACAGGGTGAAAGCCACTGGTCTATCACTTTGTGTTTGCAAATGGAAGTTGCTAATTTTAAAAGTGCTGTGTTTGCTTCGACAAAACATCTATTGAGGTTCTATGATGTTCCACCATCATGCAAGGGACTGAGCACACAAAGATTAAAAAAAGAAAGAGTGCAATCTTTGTCCTGAAGGAGGGAATTCTGTAAATAGATAGACAATGATCCTACATCACTCGGTGTGGAGAGGGGTTATAAAACCAAAGCGTGTGCAAGGTAAAAAAGAGGGGGAACGAACAGCACTGGCTCCTCAAAGATGGAGACTCGAGGGATGAGCAGAAGTTACCCAGACTCACTGACAAAAGGCAACCTGAGCAGAGGGAGAACCAGAGAAGAAGGCACAGGCCACATTCCCCACCGCCTTGCAGGTAATAGGGAGATAGGAAGTGGCAGTTCTAGATGGGAAACGGCTCCACCGTCTTTGCATTGCAAAGAGAAAATACTGGGGCCAGCAAGAGACAGAGAGAAAGAAATGAGTTATAGGAGAACCTTAGGACAGTAATGCACCAAAATGTGCTGAGACCTGGGTCAAAGTAGCAACTGTTACTGCGACAAAGACTCCTTACATAGTGTGTACCAAGGGAAACCTCCGCCCTGGAACAAAACTGTGCGATAGACTGAGGGTTCATCAGATATTGCCATCAGTAAGTCAGAAGAGTCATTTTGAAGACAGTTTTTCACTTTAATTAATGAAAATACGTGCATGAACACATGTGTGCCTTGAAAAGAAGTTTTGATGACATCTGTCTAGATTCTCAGTCATATAATCATCCAAGTTCCAGCTGCCATTTAAGAATTTCATGTATCTTCAGTGTCCATCATAAAGAAGTCTCGTATGCAAGGCCTAAGTGCTAGGGCCCCTCAAAGTCTTTTATCTAGGTCATGTGAAGCACATTAATGTGGTTTGACAGTAGATACTGTGTGGGACTTCCTGCTGTCCTTAATCACTCTGTTTTGAAAGTATTATGTCTGTGCAAGGACGGTTGATTCAGAATCTTAAAAATTCAGCTAGAAGGGAATGCCCCTGGAAGCCCACACTCAAAGGGAAAACTTTCTCAAGAAATTAGTAGAATGCTGGCTCAGTGGAAGAAAGGGCTGCCACGTGAGCTCCAGAGTGTCCCCCACCCCAGTCGAGCAAAGCCTCATTTTCATAGTCACCTAGATGTTCCATGACTACGGTCCTCTCCAATGTACTCCCCGGCCAGCCAACCTGACAGTAATGGCAAAAGGGTGGAGTTCAGATGCCTCTCATAGGCTACAACTCATTATGTGGCCAAACACGATACAAGGAAAGCTAGGAAATACAGTTATTAGCTGGGCAGTTGTGTATCCATCCAGAGCCAGGTTATACTGGCCATGAAAGAACGGGAGAAATGGCCTCAGGCACATTCTAGTTCCCTCTGCAACACTATCTGGGGAAGACAGGCTGGTGTAAACAGTATTTCCAAAAGTTGTGGGTTCCATAAAAAAAAAAAAAAATTATGGGTGCTCCCAGACTTGTTAGTATCTTCTCCCCACCCCCATTTCTCACTGGAAACTACCACTAAGAAGGCATCTCTTGAAGACTGCCGACTTCTTCAAGGAGCCCTGCTCCATGCTGGTAACCTTGCTGACAAAACCACATGAAAGGCAGGAAAGAGATCCGGTACTCTCAGACCGTTATGCGAGCATCTTTGAGGCTCCTGGATGATCAACATTTATTTCTTGGGTTCTGTTTTGTTTTCTTTTTTATCTTCTTTAAACAACATGATTTGAGGACTGGAAGGGAGAGAAGCTTCTGTGTCGCTGTGACGACAGATTTTTTTCAGAGACACAAAGGGAAAGAAGATGGCCAGCATCGTTTTCCTTGGAGGCGTGGCTCTGTGTAGGTTTTCTCACAGCTAAAAGTTTTCTTACAGTTAACTCACAGCTAAAAGCGGAGGACTAGAGGATGGACAGTCATACAAAGTACTGTTGCCGCTAAATAGAACAGGTGTTTTCAGTCAGCCCAATTAGCTGCCTCTAAGGAGGTTTCTCTCGGGGGTGAGGGGAGGGAGCATCATAACTCTGGTTCAAAAGAAAAAAAAAAAGGGAAAAAAGAAAGAGAAAAAAAGTTGAGGTAATGTTTCTCTGTGGATGAAGGGCCGGTGGAGCCAAAGGTCAGTTTTATCTGATTTCTGAGAACCACCATCCTGAATGGCCTCACTACACAAATGAACAAAAGGAGAGAGAGTGGGATCTTCCAGTCTGGAAACAGCAGCCCAGGTGATGTGTTGCAGACAAGCAACTCTCCTGGCTTTGTGCCGTTACTGCAAAGCTGTGTCAAATAGGTCATTGGTGCCTCCTCTGACTCCTGTCCCGGGGCACTCAGGAAGTGACCCAGCATGCTTTCCGAGACCTTCGTGTATTTAGCACTCTGATCATTTTTAACAGAAGAAGACATGATAGTTCTCTAAGATTCATTCATCTGCAGTAATTTAGGTTCAGCAAATGTATATGGTGTGACGTCACGTCCTGCATCTGATGAAATGAACGAGTATTTAAGAACATACTAGGCACAGAGAGCACCTTTAGAGATGCCAACCTAAGTGAGATTTCTGTATTTACTAGATGGAAAAAAAACCATCATTTTAAAAGAGTACTACTAAAATTTCTCTTTGAAGGATACACAGGACTTAAAGACATGCTTTAATAGCTGCCAGAAGACAGACAGTGAGACTTTCCCCCAAGGAATATAGATGTGACCTGGATGCTCTGCGGAAGGGGAAGATATCGTTCATATGGAAACAGAGCGGCTGAGGGAGTAGGCACAGGCCTCTAATCCTGTCACTGGGGAAGCTGGGACAGGAGGGTCACAAGACTACATCACAGGTTCTGGCCAGCCTAGCCTCTCAACAAAATAAAACAAACAAATCAAAACAGAGAGAGAGAGAGACAGAGAGAGGAGACAGAGACAGAGACACACAGAGAGAGAGGTCTGAGCCTATCAGGTGATGGACGGAAGCTCCCATCTCACACTGGAGTCTCTCCTTGAGTCCCTTCAGATCCTCCACAGGAGACTGAAACACATAGATTCTTGGTGTAGAAACTGAGGAAGGGATTGATCCTCACACAAGAACAGCACAGAGAAGAACAGGTAGAGCAATAGGAACAAGGCCTAAGAGGACCACATGGAGAATATTTCCAGAAACTTTGGAAACTGTGTGTAACCTGATCCCCCATGCACAAGCTAAATAAGCAGCACTGTGTCCATATTTGTCTGAATTCCTCGAGCCTTCAAGTCCTTGACAGTTTCTGTGTAAGTACCATGATTAGCAAATAGCACCAAGGGGGTGAGCATTAAATAGAGGCGCCTTGGGGCCTGCTTCTCCAATGGGAAAACTAAGTCATAAGCAAACGACGGGATGGGACTTGGCACCTCTGGGCTTCAATGACAAGAACACTTTTGTGCTTAAGAGCAAACTCATTTTCTTGTTCCAATCAACCATTAAGAACTTACTGAGGATGTATGTGCCAAGGACTGAAAGGACTGAAAAAGAATGTCTGCCAAGAGGTGACCTTTGGCCTCTTAGAGGTTCACTGGGGAGCTGAGCCTAGTGGAAACAGGTGACATTCATTGATCATGTCATGACTTTTAGCTATAGCTCTGGACGCTTTATGTACATGTTTGTCAGAACAACCCTGTGGATTAAATATTTTATGCTCACTTTATTGATGATGAAACAGGCCTTGGATGGTATGAAAGACTCCGAGGCACACAGTTTTTAGATAGTCCACACCGTTATTAATTAGATGGAGTTGAATTCACCTGTCTGGTTTCTATTAGCATCAGTTAAAATGGTTTGCATTGCAAAGACAATGGTGGGAAAACACAGGTTCTAACCTATATGACATAAACTACATGTGAAGTCTGCAGAAGAGGGCAGAGTGAGGCTGGAATGTTCAGGAAAGGTGACGCTGAGGAAAAAAGAGGGGCCTGAGCCAAGAGCGTGAGCAGGGGTGGTGGACAGCCGGAACATCATCAGGAAGGGGAATAAACAGTGGAAGGAAGATGGCAAAGAAATGGGTTGGCCACCTTGAAGGCCTTAGCTCTCCCAGGCATCAGCGTTAGTGGCTACTTTCCTCATGGGACTTCAATCTCCAGAGGCTCACAAACCTCAAAATCTACAGCTCTCACCTTCCCAGTTGTGCCACTGACTCTTCGAGAACACCATACATATTTGTTTCCTCATTGTGAAGTGAGTAGGTTGGATAAACTAAACATCAAAATAGTTCCTTTAAGATTTTTTAAACCAATGGTTTGATTTTTAAAAAAATTTATCAATATACTCATATATATTTTAAGAGGCAAAGAGAAAAATTAGAGTTGATAAAAATATCTTTCAAGCTGATGGCCAGATTGCCTCATGTCTGGCAGAAGCTGGCCATTTATGTCATGAGATATAAGCAGCCCATTGATTTCATCCTCCTGAGATTCTGGGACGACACGGGCCTGGTGTTACCACACGGAGAGTCTCAGTCACTTTCACGTACCTGTCGCTGTTGACTTATGTGAGTAGGTGGCCAGTGGGGCTGCCAGCAGAAGGCCCAGGGAGGTGAGAAAGGCGGATTTGGCAGGCAAGTCCCCGAAAAAGTCCATCAGCTGTTGTTTTCCCGTTTCAGAGGCATCACCTTGGGTTTTGGTCTTTTTGTAAATCTCATATGAAATTTAGAAGAAATATTACCTTTGGAAATGATGTAAATGGTTGAGGTGTTTGTTCTTAAATTAGCTTCTGTTATAGACTTTCTCAAGATACATATGTTAGAAGAAGAAAGAGGAACTCTCTCAAAATAGTAAGCACCACTATCATGATTCGCTGGACCAGTACCACGGTTCACGAAAGAAGCTCAGGCTGCTGCCCCTGCTTCTCTCCTGGGAGTTTCTCTGTATGTCCCTGGTACTGACATCGAAAATCTGAGTCAATTAGACTCCCAGTCAGATATACATGCACATACATACATACATACTACACATACAAACACAGAGGGTTCTCAACCATCATATACCACTCAGGATGTCATGCAGAGCAGCTCACAGCTGCCTTCACATTTTATGTTATACAAAGCCAACTCTCTGCTTGTTCATTCATTCATTCATTCATTCATTCATTTTCAAGGCAGGGTCTCCCTCCACAACTCAGGCTGCCCTTGACCTTTCAGCCTTCTGTTTCAGGCTTCCGAGTGGTGGGACTAGAGGCATGAGTCTATCCTTTTTTGCTCAAGATGATTAAAGTTGCTATTTGGCAGGGTTAAAACATAGTTTGCTTGAGGAAGAGAATCTGTCGTTGCTGTGAGGTTCCTTGTGATTAGCTATATGGAGAGTCTGGGAAGAAGAACTCTTTCAAGACCAGAAGGAAACTTCTGAGTAGCTGCTGGACTGGAGCGTCTTACCAGTTCTGTGGGACTTCTGTCTATATTTTCATCGGTTCTAGAAACATCTGAATTGTGTCTGCCATTACTCTGTTCCTTTCTAACCCACTTGGTTCTTCCTTTCAACTTCTGAAGTATAACCAGGAAGCTTATTTATTTGTTTGTGTTTATACTTTGGGGTAGGATGTTTTTAAAACCACTTTTCTCTCACAATCATTTTTTATAAAGTGTCCCTCCACGCTGTTAGTACCTGATACTGTCTTTGTTTCTTCAGTAACACTAGAACTTGGTGTCATTACTTAAAAACCTGGTGCTTCAGATGGGACCTCACTGCTTGCTCCAGAAGGCTCTCTGACTCCCAGGGAGCCTGTCTTTAGGTTCAGCCATGTTTCTTCTCCCATTCCTAGTTCTAGTTCTTGATATTCTTCATGCCATTTCCTTACTTATAAAATGGAAAGGATAAAAGTACCCACCCCTTAGGATTTTTCTGATTACATACAGCGGTGTACAAGATTCACTATTAAAGCATCTGACTGTAAGAACTTAGCAACTGGCCACTATTCTGTTAGTGAGCCATGTACCTTGTTGATTGAGACAACGGTCATATTCACTCTTTTCCGAGGTAGTGTTCTTGAGAAAGCTCCAAAATTTGGCTCTATGATTTCAAGCCTCAGTTAGCTTTACTAATTTGAACTATGATAATTTACAGGAAAAACAACATGCTTTTCTCTTAGCTGGGTCTGCTGGGTTCCACACAGTCATTTGCATTTAAGGGCAATAATAGCACTATTGTGTTTACCTTTTTAAGAAGAAAAGCTGATTTCTTCCTCCCGGTTGTCTCATGGGAGTAGTTTGGGGACACGGGGATAAGCACACGGGACCGTCACATCCCCTTTACCAAAAATGGACACACAATACTTTAGAAATTTAGAAATGGAGAAGCGGGGCAAGAGATTGGCAGGAGAGAGAAGACAAGTTAATTTTAGACAAGTGGTAAAGACAAAATAAAGCATTTTACTTAGAAGTATCTTTATGAAATCAGAAATGTGAATTCAGGGATAGTGAGTGGAGTGGGGGTAAGAAGGTGGACATGGAAATCTTAGTGGTCACAGGCTGGTCTCTAATACCACGTAAACAAATGTCTCTCTCTGGGGAGGGAGGTACGGAAACGGAGCATGAAGCTCAGTCTTCTCACTTCTGGATCAGGTATCTTTAAACCTGTGGTGCATTTCATATTGTCCTTGCTCTTCTTTCAGACACAAGCTCATGGATAACACACACTGCTGGATCGTTAGGGTTCGTTCTACTACTCCTCATCGTTCTGGTCCCCATAGCAGTCATACTGCTGAAAAGACAAGGTAGGTCCGGCAAGAAGGGGTTCTTGCTGGGCTCCCAGTGGTAAGCAGAATAGATCTTAATACGAGCACAGACTCATTCTCGCTACAGCTTTCTGCCTGGGACCCCCTGGGAAAAAGACTGAATCAACCCATCCCTGCTTAGTTCAGTCCGTTCTTGTCTGTTGAGCCCCACTACCAGGTTAAGGGAATCAGTAGAGGACAGAGTCACAAGTGTCTAATAAAGAAGGCACAGTGCAGATAATTTAAATGCAGCAGTGAGGTTTGGCTTGTACGGAAGGCTAAAGGAATAGAAACAGGAGGCACACTCAACTGATATTTGCTAAAGAAGAGAATTCAGAGAAGTCTTGGATCTGTGAAACAGGTCCCAGGGTAGACTAAAAGCAGTAAGGCTGTGATTCCAAGTTTAAATGCTCGATCTTTCTTCCAAATTGTCTTATGATTCGCTATCTTAGGGCCATGTGCCCCCTCAGCCGTATTGACTCCCACTCGCCCATCTGGATCAGAGCATCCTGACTCAGATGCCCTGGCTGGCCTTCCTTGAGGAGCACAGAACACTTTTGGTCTCCTCACCAAGCTGAGGGCTCATGTCGTGCTCAAAGAGGTCAGTGTGATCCACACACGGTCTTCTTAGAAAATGCCCTTACCTCAGCACATTGAGGTCGGTTTTGCTTATATAAGAAGGTGTCGAGCACAGCACAGAGGCCTACCTCTGCCTCATTTCCTCCATCGAAGAGTTCTCCGAGACAGTGGGGGAGGGGTGTGTTATACAGATAAAGCTTCTGTTGAGAGCAAAGGGTCTGGGAGTGGATCCACTTAGTTTTCATCATCAAAAACCAGTGAGAGCCAGGCAGTGGTGGCGCACGCCTTTAATCCCAGCACTCGGGAGGCAGAGGCAGGCGGATCTCTGGGAGTTCGAGGCCAGCCTGGTCTACAAGAGCTAGTTCCGGGACAGGCACCAAAGCTACAGAGAAACCCTGTCTTGAAAAAGAAAAAAAAAAAAAAACAGTGAGAGTCAGAGGCTAAGGAAGCAGGCAAGTGTCCCACGTTAACCTGGCTAGTAAAGGGATGCTACCCTTCCTTCCACACACCTTCCTCCCTACATTCTGCTCAGCACACGACTAAGCACTCAGGGAGCAGCACTTCCCTTCCTACCGAAGCCCACTTCCCCCACCCTCAACACACATCCCACATCAGTTATGCCTTGTAACTCAGTGCTATACAAATCTATGCCAAGATCTGCATTTAGTTGCTATGCCTTCCACTAAACATTGCTCAAGAGATTCTGCTGGCAATGTATAACAGTGTCATCTCAAGAATGCCTCCTGACTCTGAAGAATTTTAAGGTGGTTCTGGCAAGTTTGTCTCCAGGAGAATACACTAGTTATGAGCGTAGGCACTGGGCAGTGTATAATGAGACAAGTCTGTAGTAACAGCTGCTTGCAAGTCTGAGGCAGGAGGATCACTCCAGTCCGTGGTTTCTAGATCAGCCCAGAGCTGCATAGCGAGACCCCATCCCCAAATAAACAAATGAGCACGTGGGACTTTGGCCTTAGATAGCACCCAAAGGCAGACTTTAGCACCAGGGATCTGTGTAACCAAGCAAACTGGCCACCATCTGCAAAGTGAGGATACTAAACCCTTTGTGGTATTGCTGTGGAGACTGACAAACCAATGTTCAGAAAACACACAGTGGTTTTTCTGAATGATAAACATGTATACACATGCATCTGTAGACAAACATATCTCTTGATGTGAGTGGGTCAATGTTTAAGTCTTAAGGAGATTCTAGAAACAGTACTTATAGCAGGTTTAAAGTACTTGAAGTTATGATCACATAAGACAATTTATTGCTTCGTGTGAGAGCTAAAAAACCAATAATGGTCTATGCTCTGGTTTTACAACTACAGTATGTAAAGAGCCCCATTGAGGTGACTTAATCTGTTCAATGCCACACAGCAAATGCTGGCACTAGTCCTAAGGCTAAGATCTAGGACTCAGGTCTTTTTCATTGCATCCAAAGACTTGAATGACTTGGAGTCAAGTTGAGCTGGTTCCTGAAAATCTGTTTGTGAAACGGAAAAAAAAAAAAAAAAAAAAAAAAAAAGGAGACGAGAAGGGAGGGAGGGTAGATCAGTGCCTTCCTTTCCATATCCTCACCCATGCATGGCACCTACAAAGGAAATGGTTCAGTGTTATGAAAAGTAAAGAGGGGCCACTGCAGCATCCCAAAAGAGCCTCTGAGAGATTTTTAAATGACAAGGTCATGTTATAGAGATAAGGGAGTAGAATGGCATTGTTTGTGTTTTAAAAAAAGCCTATAAACTATAGCACCGATAATCTAAAACTGTGTCATCCAATATTTAATTGAACTTCTATTAAGTAGCGGTTTCTCAATTTCACTAGTCACACATTCGAGTGCTCACTACTTGTGGCTATTAGTCTATGCAGAGGGAACATTTATGTCTTCACAGAAAGTACTAGATTGACCAGAGATGGACATACAGGAAACTTTTTAAATTGGTTACTTCTGGGAATATAATGGGGTTGGTTAATGAGGGAGAATTTCTAGCCAACTTGAATTTTTATAATGTTAGGAGTTTCTGTACAATTTAAAAAGGAAAATTTAAATGTCATCTAAAAATTAAAATGTTTCACAACTTACTAATTGACAGAGACCCCCGGCTCCAGGCTGGTTTTCTAGATGGGGAACAAAGAAATGACACTGTTGGCCTGTTTTCCAGATACTTCCAAGTGAATCACCCACCTCTACCCCCACCCCACACACTAGCAAGCCCTCCAGAAATAGGGGCATGAGAAAACTGTGAGCGAAGCGACATGTTACCAGCTGGAGAATAAGAGACAGGCTATAAATAGCCCGCTGTGGCCTCGGAAGACCTAGAACCCTACGAGGAGAGCAGATACACACAGACATAGAGATTAAAGTAGCTGAATTGTACAGAGGTCAAATAGCATCCAAGGCTGGGGGGCAGCACATATTGGACATTTGCTGCCTGCTAATGTAACTGGTATAAATACTTTCCAGGTATTTTCTCATTTAATTCCCACAATAGTACTGTGAGACAGGCATTTCAAATTCCATTTGACATTAGGAACACAGGTCTAGACAGATGGAGTAACCAACCCATCCAATGCTACCGACAAATGAGTAGAGGCTGGGCTCCTGTCACAGGAAAGGAGGAGAGAGTGGAGAGTAAAGGCCAGACAGGACTCGGGGAGGGGCCTCATGCTGAGGACTTGAGGAAGGTAACTGCTGTGATTCTTTGCAGGTGAAAGAAGCCACTGCCAGGCACAAGTGGAAGAAAAAGGTCTGACTATTTATGCCCAAGTGCAGAAATCAGGGGTAAGTTCTATGCTCTTCTTGGGGCATGTCTGTCATATTTCCTGCGGGATTCCTGATTGGGCCACCTGGCACACGACCATGGTTCCATAGGGGTTCTAGAGTAGATGAAATTAGGGAAGCAGAAGTCAAGAATAAGAGCTCCCCTAAAAGTCGTTGAACCTGTGTCCCTGGAACTCCTACTGTTTGAAATAATGGGAAACACTGGGCAGTCTAGTAACCTGCTTCTTCATAGAAGGAGATGAAGTTGTAAACACACGACAGGGGACACTTGTCCAGCGCTGGCATTCTAAGAGTCTATAATGCGTCTCCTCAGACTTCCTTCTTGAATGGTACAACCTTGGGAAACGGGGAGGTGTGAGAAGGCTGTTGTGGCATGCTGGCCTGATTCAAATGAAGGCATGTGCACAATACAGTTGGACTGAGAAAAGGAGGATCTTGAGAATTCCAGTCAGTGCGCGGTTCAAACGAAAGGGGAGAGGAGAGAAAAACAAAACTGAGGTAGAGTGACCACTGAACTAAGTAGGAGTGATGGGGAAATATGAGGCATGATGGAGTCGGGGAACAGATATGTTAGCAGTAAGGGATAGGAAGTCTACAAGATCCTCAGTAGATGCTGCTATTTCCCAGACACAGTTAATTCTAGAGGATTTTTTTAGCTCATAATTTGTCCATTTAGGACAGTGGGGGGGGCACATATTTTTGGACAAATATTATGAGAGTGAAGATAATTGCATACTAATACAATAAATTCATTCCTGAGGACCAGGAAGACAGTACTGGGCAGATCTCTTTCTGCTCCCTGTAATGGTCTGGTGGGTTTATTACATCATTGTCTTAGTTAGGGTTTCTATTGCTGTGAAGACCATGACTCAGCAACTCTTATAAAGGAAAACATTTCTCTGGGGCTAGTTTATAGTTCAGAGGTTTAGTCTATTAACATCATAGTGGGTGACACGCGGCAGACATGGTGCAGGAGAAGGAACCAAGGGTTCTACGTCTTGATGGGCAGGCATCAGGAAGTGAACTGTCTCACTGGGCATGGCTTGAGCATGTATGAGATCTCAAAGCCCAACCCCACAGTAACAAACTTCTTCCAACAAGGCCACACTTCCTCATAGTGCCACTCCCTATGGGGGCATTTTATTTCAAACTACCACAATCACCATAAATGCCTATTAAGGACAAACTTCCATTTAAAGAAATGAGAGCCCCAATGGTACCCTCTCACCTAAATGTTTGCTTAGCGGAGGCTGAGCATGTCTTTCAGAATCAGTTTCTCAAGTATTAGAAAACGAAAAGAGTTAGGGTTACATCAAACCTATTGACCGACTTGAGAAGAAATTACATCTTTCAGTTTGAGTCTTCCACTGTAAAATACCACTCAGGAAGCAACAGAACACGGCCAGTTCTTCCAGAACACCTCTGTACCACAGCCACTATCCTGGCTTCTAGAAATAAGAATTATATATTTCTTTTCAGGAACCTCATAAAAATAAAATCTGTCAGCATTTATTCTTGTATCTGGTTAAAATTCATGTGTGTCTTTGAACTCAGGTTGTATACATTCTCATGGGTTTAGCAATGTGTGTATGTGCTGTTTGGGAATATATTTATCAGATGACTATTAATGAGCATCTGGTTATTTCCAATTTGAGGTCATTATGAAAGTTACAGTAATGAAATTTGTGTGACTGTCTTCTGGTGAATATGTCTACATATTGTTGCTGCACGTACCTAGAAGTAGATTTGCTGAATGATAGGGCGTATGGTTTCTCCAATTGACTGGTTAGGACCAAATTGTTCTTTGAAGTAGGTGCCAATTTACTTTTCCAATAAATAAGTTTTAAAAGCTGTATGTGCTGGCCAAAACTTGTTACCATCAGCCCTTTTATTTTATCCATACCAGTAGGCGGTCTTATTATGGCTTTGTTTTTCTGATAAGTAATAACTTTTCATATGTTTATTGCCATATTAAAATCACCCAACTTTCATACCCATTTACCTTTGAGTTTTAGGCCCTTTTTAAAACAAGTTAGTATAAACAAAAAATCCGTTTTAGAGGTGAGTCCTTTAGAGGTTAGATCCATATCATGTGTGGCTTGCCTTTGTGATTTCTCAGTAAACCCTACTGAAATAGAACACTTCTTAATGTCAGGCTAGAGCAATTTGGTAACCTCTTCCTTTACGGTTATCACTTCTAACCTATTTGAGAAATTTTTCTCAGTCCTAGGTAATAAAAATTCTCTTCTGGCATCCTCTTTCACATTTATTCGATACTTGGGAAATATTTTTGAGTTTGGTTTAAGAGAAGCCAGGTGTCATTTTTGGCACATATTTACCGGTCATTGTCGCACAGACTGTTCCCTGACTGCCCTGTCCTATTGGTTATGATTTGAGGGTACGTGTATGCGTGGTTCTGTTTGATGCTCTGTACTCTGTTCCATTGTCCATTGACTAAACTGTCTTAATTAGGGACATAAATTGTGATGTCTGATAAAAGCGAATCTTCCCACTTGTTCTTTTCCTTCAAGAGTTCTTGGCCAATTCTTGTGCTCTGATACATAGTTCACAATTAGTTTGTTAAACCCCTTCTCACCAAATCTTGCTAGAATGTTAATTAGCACCAAATAGGCCAATGAGGAGAGTGAATATCTTTATTGTTTTGACTCTTTCTCTAGCCATTCTGTAAGTCTTATTTAGTTTCTCAAAATGACGTTTCAAAGTTTTTCAAATAAGACTATATATATATATATATATATATATATCCTCTTCTTATACTGACCTTGTATTTGAAACACCGCTGAGCTGATCCGCACGTTCCTGCCTTTGTTTGCAGACGGCTTTTCTGGGTTTTCCTACCCCGCTGTAGCATCTCCAAAGAGTTAGTTCTCCATTTTGTTTCTAGATCGCATAGCCCCACCTGCTTTCACTGACAACGTCCTGTTCGCACACGATGGTGAACAGAAGCAGTAACGCTGACATTCCCACAGAGTTCCAGATTTGGAAGGAAAGACTTTGCTACACCATCATTGAGCATACATTTTGCTGGAGTATTCCTAGTGAGCTTTTTACCATAAGAAACATATTGTCGGGGCCTAGAGATTACTCAGGGGTTAGGAGTGTACACTGTTTTTGTAGAGGACTTGGGTTCAAGTCTCAGTCTGACAGTTTACACCCACCGGCAACCCCAGCTCCAGGGCATGTGGTACCCTCTGCTGGCCTCTGCAGGCACTTGCTCTCGTGTACATGAAACTGCACACAGTAAGCTAGCAACCCCCAACACACATTAGATAAATTTTGAAAAATTTTGTCAGGCTAAGTATGTAAGTCCATGCCTGTAATCCTAGCACTCAGGAGGCAGTAGCAAGAGGATGGCAAATTCAAGGCTAGCCTGGTCTACGTAAAAAGTAACCAACACGGGCTACCTGCCTGTCTCAAAAATTAAATGAAGAGAGAGAGAGAGAGAGAGAGAGAGAGAGAGAGAGAGAGAGAGAATATTATCTGGAGCTAGAGATATAACTCAGTGATAAAGTACTTGCTAGCATGCACAAAGACCTGGCTTCAATTCCACCACTGGAAGAGAGGGGTGGGGCACTATCATCTTCTAGTCCTGGTTGGCTAGGCAATTTATAAGTTTTGTTAAGGTCCAAGAGAAGCCCCCCAAAGAAGACCAACAGCCACATTTGCAATAACAAGAGTGCTTTATTAGCCGAGCGGTGGTGGCGCACGCCACCTTTAATCCCAGCACTTGGAAGGCAGAGACAAGCGGATCTCTATGAGTTCGAGGCCAGCCTGGTCTAGAAGAGATAATTCCAGGACAGGCTCCAAAGCTACAGAGAAATCCTGTTTTGAAAAACAGAGAGAGAGAGAGAGAGAGAGAGAGAGAGAGAGAGAGAGAGAGAGAGAGAGAGAGAGAGAGAGAGAGAGAGAGTCTGAGAGCTGATTGGTGGAGAAACAACTAGTCTGAGGGCTGATTGGTGAGAGTCCTCCCAGCTGCGGGGTAGGGAAAGCTATCTTTATCAGGAGACTGGAAGGGGGCATCTGCTGAGCCAGCAAAGGGACTTTGGGGGTTGCTGAGCCGGCAGACAGGGCTGTGGGGTGTCTGCTAAGCTAGCAGAAGGTTGTGGGGCACCTGCTGACGGGTTGCTCCTAAGTTGCGGTTTTCCTGAGGATTGTCTGTTTAGCGCTGTCCCATTTTAGTGAACTGAAACTAAGGCCTGATCTCTGTCAGGCTACTAGGAGTACTAGGCTACCGGTCTGCCCCCGCCCCACACACCCTCATCCCCCACACCACCACCCCCAGCCTTCTCAAGCTGACATCCTAATTTATCA
The DNA here is from genome assembly GCF_950005125.1 of Chionomys nivalis. Taxonomy (NCBI): domain Eukaryota; kingdom Metazoa; phylum Chordata; class Mammalia; order Rodentia; family Cricetidae; genus Chionomys; species Chionomys nivalis. The sequence continues at coordinate 22,221,292 of NC_080090.1, read as the reverse complement.
ACACTCTTCTGGCATCTGTTGAGATAACCTTCTGGCTGGCTTTCCCTCATTTATCTGCCTTTGTAGGAGTCAAATCTATTTTACAGTCCTGGAGTAGAACAAATTTAGTTTGGTCCTTTAAAACTCTGCTGGATTTTGTTTCTCTAACATTTTGTTAAAAGCTCCCCCTCCCACCCCTACCACACACACACACACACACACACACACACACACGCACTCATGCACTTAGTTTCTGGGTGAAACTGGTCTGTCATCTTCCTTCCTCATAATAACTCTGTGAGGCTTTGCTATCATACTTATGTCAACCGTACAAATGGATGAGGCTTACAATCTTTCAGTCAGACTGTCATAGCAAATCATAACAAACGCAGTGGTTTAAATGACCAGAATTCAGCTTACTACAGTTCTGGAGACCACATAAATCCAAAAGGAAAGTGGCATATTAGCAGGACCCCCAAACCCTCTGAAAGCTCTTGGGACAAGCCTTTATCTCAGTATGATCTGATGGCTCCAAACTTTAGCACTCTTTGGTTTGTGGTAGTACCACAATTTCTGCCTCTATCTCTAGGTAACTTTCCTGTCTGCACTCTGCCTTCTTTCCATCTCTTAGGACATCGTGCCCTGAGTGTGGGCCACTGTGACTCAGCGACCTCGCCTTGAACTTCTTACCTTACCTCTCTTACCCACATCTCTGCCTAGGCCGTACACCACACAATGGCACCCTGACACTGGTGGCACCCATCTTTTCAGCTCATCAACAGATGCATTTTCTTCCTGTGACTCTCTGGAAATGTTTGGGTGGGATTGATCGTATTCCTCCCCTTATATATTCAGCAGAACTTATTGGTGAGAGTCTCTGAGATTGGCATTTCTTTGATGGAGGAATTTTCAATTATATTTTTATCACTAAACTTTATTCTACATTGCATTAATATTTAAACGACTATTTTCTCTATTTTTAGTGGCCATCCTAGAAATTACAAACTACACCCCTGACTTCTTTGTCTGTTTTGTGTTTTTTTTTTTTTTTTTTTTTTTGGTGAGGGGGGGAGGCTATAGTTTTGTTTCGTTTTGTTTTTTGAGACAGGGTTTCCAGCCTTGGCTGTCCTAGAACTAGTTGTGTAGACCAGGCTGGCCTCGAACTCACAGAGATTTCATCTGCCTCTGTCTCCCAAAAGCTGGGATTAAAAGCATGCCCACTACCACCCAGCATATCCCTGACTTACTAACATGCATGTGTTCCTTTTATTCTTTGTACTCCAGTACAGTATTTTAACTACACTATAATTTTGCCTCTTGATTTATATTCTATTTTTATTGGTTTTTAATTTATATGTATTTTAAATATGTAAGACATTATTGTTTTATATATCAATATGTACAGACTTACCTATATCCTTACAATTTCCTTCATTTTTATTTATCATACTATTATATCATTACAAAGATAATAACAGATATTATCCAAAAATCAGCATTTCTTTTGTTTTCATCATAATAGCTATAAAATATCTTTAAATAAAGCATAATAGCATCCAGATGTCATAGCGCACACCTTTAATCCCAGCACTTAGAAGGCAGAGGCAGGTGGATCTCTGAGTTTGAGGCAAAATCTTGGTCTACATAGGGAGTTCCAGTACAGCCAAGGCTACACAGTGAGACCCTGTCTCAAAAAATCAACAACAGAACATAATAACGGGAAATTATACAAGTGTTAGTTAACTGATAGGAACCTCTCCAGGGCTTATTATGTGGTTTCTGCTTTACACTGTCATTTCGAGGACTCCCATTCTCAAAAAAATAGCAAAAATAAGTTATACCCCTGATAATGCTCCAATGTGGTATCCCTGGAGATGTAAAAATCAGGGCCCCTAACAGAAGACACAAGAAACAAAAACATGCTACATTGTTAAAATTGTGTTTAAAATAATTCCTTCTACCTAGATAAAAATCTTAAAGGGAAATTCAATACCATTGTCCCAAGACAGCTCGGGGTTATTTTGAGTACAGACTTCTTTGTGAAATCCCCCAACTGAATGCAGAACATATAAGCTATTGACACCATCTCATCCCTACATTTAGGTCTGGTCACACTAAAATTCTCCCAACCAGGAAGAGAAGCAAAGAGTGCACCTGTGAACAAAAGCTGATTAAAAACCTGCTTCCATTTGCCCCTCACCCCCTCATCCCTAATCAAACATTTGTCATTAAACTAAATTAAATATCTCTACAAACTATGGCATCTAAGAAATGAACAGCAATTGAGATGAAAATCTCTTTTCTAAAGCACTAACAAGGGATGAAGTTGCCTTGAGAGGTTGTAAGCCCCAAGATGTCACTCTGGGAATGACTAGCAAAGTGAACTCCAGGGAAGTTTGGGAGAATTCTCATCAGGGAGGAAGTTAGAACGAGCAACTAAGGAGTTTTTTTAATTTGAGCAGTTGGATGGGGCCCAGCTTTCTGCTCAACTAATCTGTCTCCTTTGCTTCTCTTGTAGCCTCCAGAGAAGAAATTCAATGATTCCCTGACGGGTCAGAGTCCCTGCACGACCATTTATGTGGCTGCCACAGAGCCTGTCCCAGAGCCTGTTCAGGTGAGGCATCTCTGCACCCCCCCCTCACTGAATGTCTGGTGAGAGGCTGAGAAGAAGGGGAAGAAGGTTTTTGTTGTAGATTTATTTTAGAGGAGAGATGAAGTGAATCATATTGGTGAGAGTGGTCCAGATCCCAGATGCAGAAAGGAATAGCTGTAGTCTTGGTTAGGTAGGACTTATACAAAATCCTTCATCTGGGCTCATAGGCTGTGAGCCACTGCGTACTGACTAGTGTTTCTCTGAGAGTTGTCAAAGGACAACAAATACCTGACATACTTGTTTTGAAAACAGCAAACAGGTACCACTTCTCTAGTCCACAGTTGGATCTCACTAGCCCCTCTAAAACCTCAATAATCTAGACCTCTTTTGGCTTCCCCAAACTGTACTCCAGGACTGATAGTAAGTGGGAGAAAAGGAAGATGGAGAGGGAGAAAAGAATTCTTGAAGAATTCAGTGATGGTTATTTTGGTTGTCAGCTTGATGGGAGTAAGAGGCATCTAAGAAACTGATAAAGCACACCTGTGGGTGTGTCTGTGAGGGTATTCCCAGGGTCACAAATGGTGAGGGTTCTTACCTGATTGACAGGCTCCTGATCCATGATGTGCTCATAACACAATCATACCGTTAGGAAGCAGTGCGGCCCAGCTGGAGGAAGCCCACCCACTGTGTCCTTGAAAGAGGATATGTGTTGCTCTGATCTCCTTTGGTATCCCTCTTTACTGTTTCCTAACCACCATGGTGTGAGTTCGCTTGTCTTTTTCTTTCTCTGACTCTCTTTACCCTATGGGAGGTCTGTTACCTATTTTTACATTGCTGTGACCAAAATACCTAAGAGAACAACTTGAAGGGAGATATATTTGGTCTTACAATTTTGGAAGATTCAGCCTATCATGTGGGGAAGACATAGCATGACCTGGCAAATGTCCTGATTTAAGAGAAGAGGAGGGATCAAAGGCAAGGCCAGTCTTCAAATCTCTCACTCCCCAATGGCACACTTATGATTGGAAGGGAGATGGAGCTCCATTTGCAGGCAGGCACTGGGAGACCTGAGTGCTGGCCTAGCCATGTTCAGACTGTGACAGACTCGAAGCATCATGCTATATGTACTACAGGAACTCTAAGCCTCTTCTTTCCCAGGGAAGGCTGCTCTGCTCACTGCCTGTGAACTTCGTCCCTCCATTCCTTCTCTCATGAATGTCTTCTTTGCCCGCAGGAATCAAACCCCACCACAGTTTATGCCAGTGTGACGTTACCAGAGAGCTGACCCCCAGACACCTAGGGAAAGGACTTTTTGAAGGAACATAGAAAAATCAAAATCCACGCTGAATTTGGTGCTCAGTCCCGAGTTCTCTGTGACAGACACCGCACATCTGTCCCCTTCTTCAATCAATTCCCCGGTGATGGATTTGCACAGGCCCACCTGTGAAGTAAGCAAGGAAGTGAGGTTCCCCAAGCAGGCAGCCTGCTGTGCCGCTGACACAGACACGGAGCAGAGACCCCTTGGAATAGCGTTCCACCTTCGCTGTAGCGGATCGAATAGACAGTGTGAGTTCAGAATCTCACGCTATGCTGTGCTGGTAAACAAAACCCAGAGACAAAAAGCCAGGATGTGAAACACCTGGCTCAGAGGGCTGAGCGCAAGGCCCGAAGTCTGGAGATGTTGTTGCTTTGGCTGTCTGTGTTTTATTCCGGAAGCAGATCCTGGTCACCTCAAGACCTGATCAAGGCTCTGTGCCTCAGTTTCCCTCTCACTCTCCGGATGAGGAGGGAATGAAGCGACGTGTGAAAGATGAAATTCTTTGTGACCGGAGGTCATTCTATAAAAGAACCAGTATTTTATTTGCAAAACTGAAGCTAGCTGTAAGTCAATAGGCTGAAGATGACTGTGGAGTCTAAAGTTTTGAGTGATAGAATGGAAGCCATCCAAGGTTATTTGGAAACCATCCAAGATTCTATAAAGTGTCGTCCTCAGCGAGCAGCATTCTGTTTAAATCGAAGTAGCAAGTGTTTGGGAACACTGTTATAAAATAACCTGGGATACTTAGAGGAACTTGCCCCAGGGAGGTTTTTCACTTCTTTAAAGGACTTTTGAAAGAAGCTCTCTGTTTACTTCCTTGAGGGAAAAAAACCTGGATCCTCAAGATTCCCCCTCAGTTGGTTCTGAACCCATTTTACCATCCAGGCCTACTGAGGAACTGCAGGTCTACCAGGCACTTCCTATTTACTGCATACCTCCTTGTACTGAATTTATCTTCGGATAGAAAATTAAATTATTTTGATTAAACAGTTTCAATTGATTGGATGTTCAATCGCTTAGATAAAAGTTGTATGCAGAAAGAGTCTCTCTATGTAAAGTCCCATCTTCATGTTGTCAACCTTTTGTCCTTCTTACACAACTTTGGCAAATACTTTAAGAAATAACTGTTGTGGAGCTGGGGAGGGATCAGTGGATTCTAGTATAGGATCTGGGTTCAAACTCCTAGCTCCTGTGTAAGAAGATAGGCGTGTCTGGGTGTGCATGTTTCAGAGACAGACAGACCCTAAGACCTTTCTGGTTAGCTGGCCCAGCCTGACATGAATATCAAGTCCCCTGAGAGTGACAGAGGAAGACAGTGGCTTCCTCCTGTGATGTTTTCAAGCATAACCACTTACATACTCACATGCATACACCACACACACACACACACACACACACACACACAATACACACACCTACACATAAAAAAGCCAATTATATCATTGTGTAACAATGAACACCAACTGCCCAGCTCGAAACTCTGATGTCCCATTGCCCTGCATTTAGACAATTTACAGTGTAAATCTTGTTGTTTCATGTATCCTCCTTTGTGGTACTAACTTCTATAGAGAGATTGCTCATCAACAAAAGCTAACTTTAGATTTTTTGTAAAAAGGAAACCTGTTGAAAATATTCCAGTTGGTTTTAAATAATTACTAGGATATTCTGAAAAAACCTTTATTAGTTAGGGTTCTCTAGAGTAACAGGACTTACAGAATAAATACATAGAAGGGGGTTTTATTAGAATGACTTACAGGCTGTGATCCAGCTAATCCGGCAAGAACTGGCTGTGAACAGAGAGTACAAGATCTCAGCAGTTGCTCAGTTTGCAAAATTAGATGTCTCAGCTGTACTTCAGTAGCCTACAGAAGTAGGCTATAATGCCAGTGAAGGCATGGGCTTGCTAACAAGGAGAGGATAAACAGGCAAGGAGCAAAAGCTTCCTTCTGCCATGCTCTTATGCGGGCTTCCAGCAAAAGGTGTGACCTTCCCACCTCCAGATCTGGTTCAAAGGCGTGCGTCTTCCCACTTCAGATCTGCCTCAGAGGTGTGTGTCTTCCTACCTCAAAGGTCCGGACCAGAAGTGGATTCGCCCAAGCAAAATTAATCTCTCACAGGCGTGCCCTCCATTTCTGGATTGTAATTCAGTCCAGCTGTGGTCAAGTTGAAACCCAAGAATAGCCATCACACCTCCTTTAAAAGTGAGAGGATAAAAGAAGACTAGACTGTGGTTAGGGTCATAACTAAAATTGCAAAGCTACTCTAGGGATTGCAAGGCACCACTGTTATCGTAGCCTTTGTCTACGACACTGGGCTCAGCCTGCTGCCTTTTGCTTCTGTTGCACTAGCAACATGACCATAGTAGTTGTTATTCCTGCATTGTCCACCACCAGAATGACTGCTCCCTCCTTCATCTTTTCATTGCTAGCTTAGAATTCAAAATTTGATGCTTCAGAATGGGCAACCCTAGCTCACATGTCCTCATCTTACACCTCCAAAGGAGGTTACGAATTTACTCTCTGGAAGCTTCTACTTTTGTGGTGGCTGGCAAACTCTACCTTTTCATGAATTAGAAAGTTACCAAGACAGAAGCAAGGCTTAGATGCCAGACAGACCAAAAAATATTCACTACATGCCCTTGTAGAAGCTTAGACCAAAGGATTTCATTAATTCTTTGAAAATATCATATATGTGCAACATATTTTGATTGTATCCATCCAAACTACCTTCTGACAATTCCCCTATGAACCCACCAATCCATTTTCTTTCTGACTCAATGCCCTCTTTTTTCTTACTGAATCCAGCCAGTTAGTGTTTACCATATGAGAATCATCCATTGGGCCCACATGCTCTAAAGAAAAGTAATTCCTCCCTCAGGAGCCATCAACTGCCAGTAACTCATGAAGCTTTGGGAGATCCCTCTCTCTGTGATGGAATTTTGACTGGTTTGGCCTTCTGCACTTCTTATACAGACAACCACAGCTGCTTGTGAGTCAATGTGTACATCAACCATATCATGTCTGAAAGACTACCTGTCGATTCTGAAAACCATAGAACTACTTAGAATGGGGATATATAAAGCCTAGAGTTACAAGCTCCCGTTAATTTACTGCAATTCAGACAGCTCCAGAAAATCAGTTTCTAACGTTTGGGTTTTTCCTATGCCTGAGTTTTACCTGATGGAGATGCAGAAACCAAGGAGAGTCTATTCCCAAACTTTCTTGAATCCGTAGATTCCAGACCTCACTGAGGATGGGGGTTATGTCTTAGAGGCAACCTTTTTGACTACCCATCCAACAATGCTTGGCCATTTTTCCCCTTCAATCCCCAGCCTGGTTTGCAGGGTAGCCTTTTCCAGTACTGTACTTGTGTGCTTCAGTCTTCCCCGAATGGCCCTGAGTGAGTCAAGCTCACCTTTCCCTCAGGCTGACAGCATTAAAGCAGAGACTGCAGAGACAGAATTCCCCCATCTTGCTCTTCCAACACTGTTTTCTTTTGACCGAGCACATCTGAATTCTGAAGAAGTCAGGAGGAACAGACCCATTCTCGGTTTTAAGAGGCTAAGGCCCTGAGGCCTGGGTGGAGTCCTTGGCTTCTTTTGGAGTCATACAGCCTGTGTGTGGTGATTACAGGGTACACATGTTAGCTGGGAAGACACTGGGTGCTCATACACCCCCTAAAATGTATGGTTCTTCTACTTTAAAGAAAAAGTCTTTCTATGCATCCCATGTCAGTTTTCAACTCCCAGTCCCCTAATTCATCCTTCCAATTGCTAGGATTGCAAGAATGTGTTTATAGTTCTACCTTGGGAAAATTAATAAAATATAGTTAGTCCACTGAGAGAGACTCACTTCGGTCTCACGTTTCTTTTATGTTTCACAGTCCGTGTATCCATGGCCTTGTCTGTGAACACTAAGGCAGCTGCTTTGGTAAAATGAGTTGTGAGACTTTTGCTTCCCCAAGAGAGTATACAAGAGTGAGCCCAGGGCCTCTCCTGCTGCTAAATCCCCACATCCATTCTCCTTACAGAGGACAGAGTTGTGTCTAAAAAGCGTTTGATTTTTGTCACCGCCAGAGTAATCCCCTTCTCTAAATTCCCCACCTCCACCTAAATTCCCCTTGTAGAGAAAACTGGAGCCAAATTTCTCAGCTGACATTTGGGACTGGACAAATTTCTGTCACGATGGAGTGTTCTGTTCCTTTAACGTCATCCTTGTGCTCTACCCACTAAGTGCCAGTAGCAATCCTCTTCCCCCATAAGGGAAGATACTATCCAAAGGTAGGGTACTGACTAGAGCGAGAGGCCCTGAATTTGAATTCCAGCAATGAAAACAATTAGTGGGCCCAGATATTACTAGATTTTGCCAAGTAGGCAAAATATCCAGGTGAGAACCACTGACCCTGGACTTTTACTCAGCTTTTAATAAACCAAACACACGGTATTGGTCAGGGTTCTCTAGAATAACAGAATTTATAGACTGACTCTTGATAGATAGATAGATAGATAGATAGATAGATAGATAGATAGATAAACAGATATGAAATTTATTATAATGACTTACAGCTTTCAGACTACGGTCCAGCTAATCCAACAATGGATTGCTTTGAATGGGAAGTCTAAGAATTCAGCAATTGCTCAGTTCACAAGATTGGATGTCACAACTGGTCTCCAATAGATGCTGGAATCCAGAAGAAGTAGGCTCTAATGCCAATGAAGGAATAAACGCAGAGTAAGGTAAGGGCAAGTAGAAAAGCGCAAAAGCTTCCTCCTGCCATGTCCTTTGTAGGTATTCAGCAGAAGATGTGACCCTGATTGAAGGTATGTCCTCCCTCCTCAAGAACTGTTTTAAAGGTATGTCCTTTCCAAGTTTGAAAGATCTGGATTAAATGGTGGATGGGTGTGTGTGTGTGTGTGTGTGTGTGTGTGTGTCTTCCTAAAATCTAGATTAGAATGGATTTTTCCAGCCAGGCAGTGCACGCCTTTAATCCCAGCACCAGGAGGCAGAGGCAGGCGGATGTCTCAGTTCCATGCTGGTCTACAGAGCTAGTTCTATGACAGCCAGGGCTGTAGTCTTGTGTACAAAGAAACCTTGTCTCAAAAAAAAAGTAGATTTTTCCTACTTCAAATTAAGCAAAAAATCCCTCACAGGTGCATCCTTCATCTGAGGGTTTAGTCTCTTGAGGGACATTATTTTAGTATCTCAAACTTAAATATAACCACTTTATTCTTTTAAATGATGTTACATCACATGATAAAGAAATTGAGGGAAAAAACACAAATATCTGTACAAATACATACTTAACAAAATACAACAGAAACACTCATGTTAACCATAATCCTCATTTCTGCAAGTGGCCAGGCCTTAGCAGGTACTTATGACTACCTTCCTCTACTACCCATTCTGTATTTTTTCCACCCTTGGGAGGAACCTCAGCAGGCCTTGACTCTTTTCCTGGAGGACTGACCCTTCCTTCATTTCTGATGGGTATGTGCCCTTTGTCATCGTGCCTGGATTAGGCTGTTGTAGTTCCCTACTGATTTTAATCACAGGACACAGTAGCACCAGGAGAAACCCTAAAGGATCTCCTATACTCCAGACATAATCTTTCTTACCTCCAGTGTGAAGAAGCATTCCAGTTTCCCCATGGTAATCTGGATCAATCACCCCTTCTGATACTGTTATTTCTTTCTTAGCCTACTGATTTAAGGGCATTAGAAGCCCTAAGTAGCCAGGCGGAAGTCTGAACTTCTGGTTCCATGGAATGCTTGTTGTGGCTCTTGGCAGAAGCTCTTCTCTCTCTGGAAACTTTTAGGCAAGCAGAACTTAAGGTCACAGGAACAGAAAGCAAAAATTTTCCTAGTGGGTCAGTAGGAGTGGAATTATTCTCTTTTCCACCCTGTCATCTCTGGAGCCATGGATTCTGGCTATGGGAGAAACCATGCCATACACTGGATGCTGATTCCAAGCGTATACCTCCTTCTGGAGAACCCTGCACCAACTCTCCAGGTTTCTGCCACCTAACTGACATTGTAGCTGTTTCTCCAAAAGGCCATTTCATCTGTTTGCTATGCCCATGAATAACCCCATCTCTGCCATCGTGGTCCCTGTTCGTGGGCCCACTGGGCGACAGTAGGAACGGCCGGGGAAAACAACTCACTCTCCACAGAAAGAGTCATCCTATCTGCTTGATTTTTGAGCTCCTCCTCAACTGGAGTCATTTTTTTTAAAGAGATGCTTGTCAAACTCCACCTTTGAAGCAGTTTTTTTTACATCTATATATTTATTTATTTATTTATTTATTTATTTATTTAGCATACAATGTACTGCTGGCAAGGAAGGCACCAGATCTCATTACATTACAGATGGTTGTGAGCCACCATGTGGTTGCTGGGAATTGAACTCAGGACCTCTGGAAGAGCAGCCAGTGCTCTTATCCTCTGAGCCATCTCTCCAGCCCCTGGAGTCATTTTTTGATGAGCGTTTACATGGAACAAATGTATCATCACATCTTTCAAACATTAGGACAGATCCACATGCTTCTTCCCCAGATGTCTTTCTCACCAGTTTTCTAACCATGCTCTTTCTAAGTCCCTGATCGTGCAGTCAATCCTTTGGCTATAGCTCATTAGTCACTGAGTGTAGACAGAGGCTGCTTGTTTGTTTCCCAGCTGCCCAGACCCAAAATAATAACACAGAAACTATATTAATTAAAGCACTGCTCAGCCATTTGGCTTAAGCTTCTTATTAACTAACTCTTACATCTCAAATTAACCCATTGCTATTATCTTGTAATTTACCACAAGGCTTGTGGTTTGCCAGTAAAATACCTGAGCATCTGTTTGCTTTAGTAGCTACATGGTATCTCTCTGGCTCTGCCTTCTTTCTCCCAGCATTGACTTTAGCTTTTCTGCCTATCTCTAGTCTGCCCTGTCACAGGCCAAAACAGATTCTTTATTAACAAATGATAATAAAACATATTCACAGCATACATAGGGGACTCCCACATCAATTGAGCAATTTCACATCTGGCCATTTTTTCTTCCAAACAAAATGTAGGACCATGTGTACTGCCCAAAGTTCCACCCACTGTGAAAATTTTCCTTCACCCGTGTCTTTCAGAGTTGTCCCAGAAAGCATTTTTAATGCTGCAGCTGTCCACTTCTGGGTGGTGCCTGCATAACATATGAACCATTAATAAACTAGGCCCTAGTCTTCTCTTCCTCAGTGAACTGATCATAGAGAACACCTCATGAGGCTATAGGTGCATGTATAGATTAGATAGATAGATAGATAGATAGATAGATAGATAGATAGATAGATAGATAGATAGATCTACATATATAGATTGTGGGAGAGGGTATTAGAATGACTTCCAGGCTGTAGTCCAATTAATGACTACAATGACTAGCTATGAACAGAAAGTTCAAGAATCTAGTTGTAGTCAGCTCCACAAGGCTAGATGTGTCTTCTGTCTATGCTGGAATCCCAAAGAAGTAGGTTCCAATCTTAGTGAAGGAGTGGTTGTGCTAGCAAGATGAAGGTAAGCAGGCAAAGAACAAAATCTTCCTTCTATGTCCTTATATAGACTTCGAGCAGAAGACATGGTCCATATTAAAGGTTTGTCTTCCCGAGCCACAATTTGAATTAAAGGTGTGTATCTTCCTACACCAAAGGTCTGGACTAGAAATGGATTCACCCACTTCAAACAACACAGAAAATGGACAAGTGTGTTGTCCATTCCTAGATTGTAATTCATTCCAGATATAGTCAAGTTGACAACCAAGAGTAGCCATCACAGTAGGTCACATAACACCCAGCTCATGATGGGCAGCTCAAGCTACATAATATCTTAGTGTCCCATTACCAAATATTCAGTTTCCTCTAAGGCCCATTAACAGGCCAACAGCTGTCTTTCAAATGGAGAGTAGTTGTCTGCAGATGATGGTAGAACCTTGTTCCAAAATCCTAAGGTCTCTTCTGTGAGTCATCTGTAGAGGCCTGCTAAAGGCTTCAAACAGCATCCTTGTCTGCCACTGACACCTCAAGTACCATTGGGTCTTCTGGATCATATGTTCCAATGGTAGAGCAGCCTGCACAGCAGCTTGGACCTGTTGAAGAGCCTTCTCCCATTCCAGACCCCACACAAAGCTAGCAGCTTACTGAGTCTCTTGGCATATGGTCTGAAGTAACACACCCTAGTGAGGAATATGCTACCTCCAGACTCCAAATAGGTCCACTAAATGCTGTGCTTCTTTCTTGGTGGTGGAAGTGTCCAGTGCAATAACTTGTCCTTCTCTTCAAAAGGAGTATCCTTGCATATCCCCACACCACGGGGCTCCAAAGAATTTCACTGAGGTAAAAGGCCCTTGAGTTTTGGTGGGATTCGATTCTCATCCTCTGATTTGCATATTGGTTACCAATGAAGTCAAAGTGGTAGCTACATCCTGCTCACTTAGTCCAATCTGCATAATGTCATCAATATAGTGCACCAGTGTGACATTTTGCGGGAGAGACAGATGATTGAGATCCCTAAGTTGTGACACAGGGATGGAGAGTTAATATATCCCTGAGACAAAACAGTAAAGATACGCTGCTGGCCTTGCCAACTGAAAGCAAATTGCTTCTGGTGGTCCCCATGGACAGAAACCGAGAAAAGGGCATTTGCTAGATCAATAGCTGTATACCACATACCAGATGTGTTAATCTGTTCAAGTAAGGACATTGGTCTGGGAGGTCCTTCTGTCTATGTGTTGCTTTTATTGGTTAATGAATAAAAAAACTGGCTTGGCTTATAGCATGGAAGGAGGAAGGCAAAGTCAGAGAGAAGCCATGGAGCCACCAGAGACACATGCTGGGAACTTTACCTGGTAAGCCACAGCCATCTGGTGATATACAGATTAATAGAATTGGGTTAAATTAATATAAGAGTTAGCCAATAAGAAGCTAGCGCTAATGGGCCAAGCAGTGATTTAATTAATACAGTTTCTGTGTGATTATTTTGGGTCTAAGCTAACTGGACAGCCAAGAACCAAGAAGTGGCCTTCTCCAACAGGTCATCACATCTGGTAGAGCAGTTTCTCAGAGTCACTACCTGACTGAGTTTTCAGTAGTCAACTGTCACTCTCCAAGATCCATCCATCTTCCATACTGGCCCAGTAGAATTAAAGGGAGATGTGGTGGTAACCACCACCCATGCATATTTCAAGACTGATTTTTTTAGTTCCTCCAGGGATGCCATACTGGTTTTGATTCACTATTTTCCTTGGCAGAGCCCACTCAACAGGCTTCTATTTAGCCTTTCCAACTGTAATAGCCCTTACTTCACATGTCAGGAAACCAACCAGGGAACTATGCCAACTTCTAAGTATATCTACCCTAATTGTACATTTTGGTACTGGGGAAATAAGCAACAGGATGAGTCTGAGGACACACTGGACCTACCATAAGTCAGACTTCAGCCAAAACTTCATTATTTACCTGACCTTGATAAGCCCCTATTTTAATGGAGGGCCACATATTTCTTGGGGTTCCTGGAATCAGCATCAATTCAGAACCAGTATCCAATGACCTCAGAAAGTCTGATTGTTTCCTTTACCCCACTGTACAGTTACTCTTGTAAAAGGCTGCGGGTTCCTCTGGGGAAGGATAGAAGAAAGAGTAAGTGTAAAACTTTTAGATGTTTACTAAGGTCCCTTCCTCCGGAGAACCTAGCTGTCCTTCATTCGAAGGGTTCTGGATCTGCAAACTGACTCAAGTCTGGGAATTGATTCATGGGACAAGATTCTCTTCTGCCATGATCCAATGTAGCCTTTCTTTCATTTGTTGCAGAAATTTTCCGCTTATGCAGATTAAACAAAAATTCAGTAGGCTTCTTATCTGTTTCATGCTTGGAAACACCATGATTGATTAGCTGGTTCTAAAGAACCAGATGAGTCATGACACTATAAATTCACTTTGCCTGTGCTGACCATTACTGGTTAGGCCATTATGAACATGACTTTGTCTAGGTTACCTTTTATGATAGCTACAATCACCTTGCGTTTGTCATTTTAGTACTGCCACTTGACTCCTGCTACCTCAGCATCCAATTAAAATCCATCCAGCTGAACAGCAGCATCACCAACCCTAAGATCTGGGACAAGAAAAAGAGGCACAACAAAACTCTTCAACTGCACTAGCGTCCCCTCACTATTTTGCATCTTATAGGATTACTAAAGGTCGTGTCTGCTGGACCTTCCCACTGTGGAGGACTAGATTTTACATAGTGCATCTTCTCTAGCATTGCCAGTCCCCTGAGCTTTCAAATCCCTTCATCAACACCAAGCTGAGGGATATCAGGCATTGCGGATTCCTCTTCAGTAGACCATCTTTTGACAAATGCTTCAGTCAACCATTCAAAAACATTTTGACACCTTTTTTTAAACTGTGGGAGTTTCCATGCTAAACCCAGAAACCCCACTCAGAGGTCCTGCATCAATAAACTCAGACTGATCTAGTTTCATGTTCCTTCCATCATTACCCCATACCCTTAAAATTGCATTCCCACCCATTTCCCCAAACTTCCACTTGAATGAATTAGCAAACTCATTAAGCTCTTCGGTAGCCTACTGTACCTCTTCATGACTCCACTTTCTACGTCCCTTCTAGGAGCCTGCTGTGCCTTAAGTCTGAATGGAGATCTAAAGGCAACTATAGGTACTGATGAAGACATCAGTGTTGTCTTCCTGGAATTTCCTTCTGAGAAAGTTACAGCTGGTTTAGTAGATAACGAGGGGTTGATTTCTGCAGTCAAAGGTGAAAAGGGCAACGTTTCAAGGAGTGGGAGTGATGATACACTACTTCCTCAGGTGAGATAAACCCTTGAGAACCTGAAGACGCTGAGTTCTCAGCTTCAGTAGGATCCTCCCACACATCCCTGTCCCAAGTTACAGGATCTCATCCTGTACCAATTCGTATGCTTACTTTAGTCACTGACATGCTCCCAGGTTGGGACTTGAATTTTCACAGCCATTCAGCCAAACTCTAATAAGGGCTTTAGTTTGATTTTCTGCAACTTGAGCTCTGGGCTGCTGGAGAGAATATTCTCTTCCAGAGGACCCTTAGGAATCTTTAGATCAGTGGTTCTCAATCTTTGGACCAAGACCCTCAAGATCATGGGAAAGCACAGATATGTACATTGCAGTTCATAGCAATAGCAAATTTACAGTTAGGAAGTAGTAATAAAAATAAGTTTATAGTTGGGGGTCACTACAATATGAGGAACTGTATTTAAGGATCTCATCATTAGGAAGGTTAAGAAACACTGCTTTAGAATGTTCATGTGCATCTGGAGCTGAACGATTTTATCACTAAGCTCATTGTTGTCTTTCACTGGATTCTGAGATGCTAGAAACTGATAATTTTATCACAGAGTTCATCCCTTTCTTTTGTTGATTTATCTAGAGATGCTAAGAGCAACCAATCAGTATCATCTCTTTCTTTATTTTCCCCCAAACTGTCAAGAGCTCCATATACAGGTTCACCAAATCCATTGTCACTCACAATTGGTGAAATCAGAATAACAAGTACATTTATCTCATAAATTTGTGATATAGTTTACACCATGAGAGCTCTCTGAGCTCCCAAGAGAGGGACTGGAGAGGCTTCAGTAGTTGTAGGTGTTGAATTGAAAAGCCTATTCTAGATACTTAAAAGATTCATCCTTATACTTCTGTTGTTCTAGAACCACGTCTAGTACCAAAATCTGTATTAGTCATGGTTCTCTAGAGTAACATTCTCTAGAGAGAATTAATACACATATATAATATTAACATATAACATAAATATTATATATAAATATTTATATAACATGATATATTGTATATAAATTTGTGTTTATACCTAAAATGTATAAATGTACAAATATTTATATAAATATTTATATGTAATTTATAAACACTATATTTATATACTATAAATATTGCTTGTAATTTATATTATATAAATATTTGTATGTACAAATACATATCTAAGATCCCATATATTTATATGGGATTTATTAGAATGATTTACAGGCTGTGCTCCAGCTAATCCAACAATGGATGGCTGTGACCTGAAAGCTATCAAGGTGAAAGTATGCAGGCAAAGAGCAAAAGTTTCCTTCTGTCATGTCCTTAATGGCTTCTCGCAGAAAGTGTGGCCCAGATTAAAGGTGTGTCTCAAGATCTGGATTAAAGTCTCCAGGTAAAGGAGCTGTTGATTCTACATGGCACTGCTGTGTAAGCCCTGTCAAGCATCACTCTGATCTGACATTTACACACGAATGACAGAATCAGTTTGTTCATCTCAACAAAAGCTGAACCTTCATCTAGCTATGGATGGAGATAGAGACAGAGACCCACACTGGAGCACCGGACTGAGCTCCCAAGGTCCTAATGAGGAGCAGAAGGAGGGAGAACATGAACAAGGAAGTCAGGACCACGAGGGGTGCACCCACCCACTGAGACAGTGGGGCCGATCTATTGGGAGCTCACCAAGGCCAGCTGGACTGCGACTGAAAAAGCATGGGATAAAACCGGACTCTCTGAACATGGCGGACAATGAGAACTGACGAGAGGCCAAGGACAATGGCACAGGGTTTTGATCCTACTTCATGTTCTGGCTTTGTGGGAGCCTAGACAGTTTGGATGCTCACCTTCCTAGACCTGGATGGAGGGGGGAGGACCTTGGACTTTCCACAGGGCAGGGAACCCTGACTGCTCCTGGGACTGGAGAGGGAGGAGAAGAGGTGTGGGGGGAGGGGGAGAGGGGCGGGAGGAGGGGGAGGGAAATGGGAGGCGGGGAGGAGGCAGAAAATTTTTTTTTCAATAAAAAAAAATAAATAAAACAAGTGTATTGCCAGGTATTAATATCAAAAAAAAAAAAAGATCTGGATTAAAGGCATGCCTTTTCCTAGTTCGAAAGATGTGGACTAAAGGTGTGTGTGAGAGAGTGTGTGTATGTGTTTCTAACTGAAAGATCCAGATTAGGAGTAGATTTTCCTACTTAAAATTAAGCAAAAATTCCTTCACAGGTATGCCTTCCCTCTGGAGGTTTTAGCTCCAAGTGTAGTCTAAGTGACACCAAGAATGCCATCACACACACTTTCACTATTCCCATCACACACACTTTCACTATTCCCATCACACACACTTTCACTATTCCCATCACACACACTTTCACTATTCCCATCACACACACTTTCACTATTCCCATCACACACACTTTCACTATTCCCATCACACACACTTTCACTATTCCCATCACACACACTTTCACTATTCCCATCATACACACTTTCACTATTCCCATCATACACACTTTCACTATTCCCAAGGCTCTCCAGATGCAAAGAAAAGAGAAGAAAGAAAAATGAATTCTCAAAACAAGTTCTACACATTGTCCACATGAGGGCAGTGTGACAAAATCATCTACCCCACCCTGGTGGCTCCGCCACTGTCTCTCCTCTGCATCTGAAGGATATGGACTTAGTTGTGTACCAAAAGTGTAACTAAGTTCACCTTAGCTCAAAACACCTACAAGTTAGAGGGAGCTGCCCCCTCCCTTAGCAGATGAGAAAGCCTAATATGGGTTAGTGGCAGGGCCTAAGCATGGGTAAGTGCAGGAAGTCATTTCACTCAAGGATCCTAGTTGTACTCGATGATTCAGTCACTAATATATATGTCATTTCACTGAAGAACCCTACTTGTTCTCAATTCACTCACTATGGACCTACTGTGGGTTAGAGCTTGTCAGGATGGATTGCTCTGCTCATTTAATAGCATTCCTGAGCTCTACCCACTAGGGGTCAGTAGCTCTACAAGTGAAGACACTATTCAAAGGTAGGACGCTGCCTGTGGTGTGAGGTTCTGAATTTGAACCTCAGCAATGGAGCTACATTGAGCACAGAAAGTAAAACAGTCATGTGGTTCTTAACAATGAGGATAATTTCTAAAAATGCATAATTAGGCAATTTCACCATTGGTCAACCATCTTAAAATATGCTTTCACAAGCCTAAAAGGTATAGTTAATTATATGTCTTTGGTATGTGTATGTATATTGTATATACATTAGCTTATTGTTCCTCAGTCCATACTTACTTAACAAATTAATAGAGTAGATTAAACTCAAGAGGAAAACGATGCACTCTGAAACACAGCACAAACTAGATGTGTCTGTCGCTGTGTTCTGCATGCTGCTTGATTGTTGACGGCAAAAGTTCTTAGCAAATGTCAGGCAGTAAACATTAAAACAATGAAAAAATTATAGCAGATAAATAAATATGTTAGTTAGCATCAAACTTATTATCACCTATTGTGTGCTGTATATGTATATGTTTTATAGGAATGACAATGTGGTGGATTTGATTGCACCAAGTTCCCTTAAAATGTGTTAGTAATGCAGCAAGTTACTATTTATGAGTTAGTAGAAATTTTTTAGCCCTACTGTAATCTTATGGGGCCACTGTTGTATATGCGGTTGCTTGACAAAACCTTGCTATGAAATGTGAAAGCGGGTCATCACGTGGAGTTCAATGCATTGTCTACTGGGACCCACTGGAAAGCAGAGGTAGATGTTGATAATGTTCACCCAAAGACCATAACTGCAATGTGCAGTCACTTTGATGCCAGAGGAAGTATGGGACCCTAGGTAAGCAGGGGGGAGGCACACCCAACTCTGACTTCAGAAGTCAAGAAGGTAAGATTATTTTAGGTGAGAAGTTTTGTCTGACTATGGAAATACAGAGAAATTTAATGAAATGACCAAGGATGAGATTCTATGACTTAGAATAAGACATAGAACAACTCTATGGCATTCCCTTAATCATAAAATCTCTTGGAATCAGAGGAAATAAGAATAATTCTAAAGAAGATAAAATAATCCCCCGTAACAGAAACTGCCAAAGAACACTGATGTGATCACAGATCTTAAAGATTGTGTGACAAGGTTTGGATTTCTGATGAGTTTGTGTCCCACCTGGGGCACCAACTGAGGCACAATTAATAAAAACTCAGAGAGAGAAATTGGGGTTCAACCCGAAGGTCAAAAAAGTAAAACAGACAGCCACTGGTTCTTACCTCTGCCTCAGTCCGAAAATAGTGATCCTGCTTCCAGGAATCTCAGATTAAGATTGAGACTGAGAGCTGTCTCCTCCCGTCTTTCATACCTCTCTAGGGCTGGGATTAAAGGTGTGCACCACGGGGATTAAAGGCATATACCACCTGGTTTCTATGGCAAACTAGTGTGGTTACTGGGATTAAAGGTGTGTGTCATCTCTGCCTGATCTGTAAGGCTGACCAGTGGGACTGGCCAGAGATCGAAAGATTTTTTTTTAATGGTAGATACAAATGTCTCTGGGAAAAGAATTCCATATTATAGTGTAATTATAATCACTATAAGAGTGATTTTTTTTTTTTACCAACATGGGTAAGCTGCTTATTAGTCTGTGAAGGTGGTAGTTGCTGTTTGTGGTCAGCTCTGTATCTCGAGACGGTGGTCAGCTGCTCGCTAGTCATTTCACCTTAGTTCAGGAAATACTGCTAAGGGCAGCGCATGCAGACTGCTCTGCACCAAGAAAGAGGAACTGGGGAGAAGAGGGCAGAAGGTCATAGAGCCAGTCCTATTCTGGGTCTCCAACACCTCAACAGTCTCCTGGTCACTTTGGAAATACTGAGGGCAATGGTAGAAATGAGCCAGGAAGCACTATGGAAAGCCGCTTCCGTATTTGTGCATAATCACACCCGCACCCTGCTGACCGGTATCTACTTCCTTCTTCTGTTTAGAATAGAATAAATAAAAATCAGCCCTCCCTCCTTCCAAATAAAACATCTTTGAATATTTAAAAATATTTTTTATTATTCCTATTCTCAACATTTATTTAGCTATTCCATTTTTATTTATAATTAGCAAATTTCTCCTCATATGAGTTTTCCCAGTGTGTGTGTGTGTGTGTGTGTGTGTGTGAGACTCGGGATAAGAGGGTCCTGCAACTCAACTACCTCTCAGAGAGGTCAGGAAAGGGCAATGTGATTTTAAAATTCTCGTTTTCCTTGGTGTGCTCTTCTATCTCTACATAAAGCCTATTGGCAGCCTGTTTGAGAATTTGACATAATGTGTCTGCTAAGGCTTCTGGGATTTCTCTGCTGGCTGGTGTTGTAGGAGAACAACTCTTACTGCCAACTGTGGGAGAGGAAAAACTCAGCAATAAGCTGGTCTTGGAGTTACTTTTAGCCTAGGTGAAGTTTACATCGACTGGGGTAGGGGGTCTCAAGAAAGTCTTAATAGTTGAGTGTAATGACACACACCTTTAATCCTAGCACTCTAGAGGAGGAGGCAGGTAGAGCTCTGTGAGTGTGAGCTCAAGGCCAACCTTATCTAATTAACAATTTCCAAGACAGCCAGGGTTAAATAGTGAGACCCTGTCTCAGAAAATAAAAAAGAATTTAAAAAGTGTCAAAGTAGACAGAGGACAGAGTAAAACAGAAACTGTGAGTGTCGGGGGGGAGGGGGGCAGGGAGAGGGAGATAGTCCAGTGGTCCAGGTTAACCTTCAACAGGCTCCTGAGTATGAAATTATAGGCATGTACCACCATTATCTGGCTTGAGAATATCTTAAGAAATATCTGTACTGGAGTGTTGACTCAGTGGACAAAGCATGGTTCCTGCAGAAGCATGAGAATCAGCATTCTGGCCCCTAGCACTCACATGAGAAAGTAGGGAGGGCATGGTGTCCTCTGTGCAATCCCAACACTGGGGAGACAGACGGGAACCTCAAGGTAAGTCAACTAAGTCTATGAGCTGAATTGATGAGTTCTAGGTCTAGTGAGAGGCCTGGCCTCAGTAAATAAAGTGGTCAGAAATCAGGGAAGACACCTGAATGTCAATCTCAGGTCTACACACACACACACACACACACACACACACACACACACAGAGAGAGAGAGAGAGAGAGAGAGAGAGAGAGAGAGAGAGAGATCAACTCAATCACTTAAAAAAGCAGTGGAAGTCTTAGCCGTCTTTATAGTCTAACCCTGGCTCTATATAGGCATCTTTTAGGAAGTAGAGTCATTCCATCTGTAACGAAGTCTTTGGCTTCTCTCATATTCCACCCCTCACTTACTCCAATTCAGGGTGAGAATCACCTTGTGTGTTTGAAAAGACAACTGAGCAAGCTCCACTTAGTCCTTCTGTGCTGTCTATCTTAGAGCCACTTGCTCAGATTCTTGTCTACAGCTTACAAGGACAGATTATACTCATATTGGGAATCTCGAGATTGTGCTTTTATGAACCTTTCCTTCCTTCCCTAACTACCCTTTCCCCACCTCATCCTCTTCATTATAATGATAATGATAGTCAATATTTACCCAGAGCAATCGTTCTCAACCTTCCTAATACTGCAACCCTTTAATACAGTAGCTCATGTTATGGGGATCCCAACCATAGAATTACTTTTGTTGGTACTTTATAACTGTAATTTTGCTATTGCTATGAATCATAATATAAATATCAGTTATGGAGGATATCTGGTAAGTTACCTCTGAGAAAGAGTCATTTGACCAAAGGGGTCATGACCAATAGGTTGAGAACCACTGATCTAGAAGTTTCTAAGTGTTGTTGAGTACCAACCACATATCCCCCCACCTAAAGTCTTCCTTGACAAACATATTTATTATTAACAGAGTTGAAACTTTTTTCTAACTATGTGATTCTTCTATTTCAAAATCAATTCCAAACTCAGGAAGAGTAAGCACGGCATCAATTAATGCCCCCTCCTGAAATTGACACTGCCTAATGGGTTAACTTATCCGTCACAAATTTGGATTTATTTTCTTTCTCTTGCTGGGTATTCTAAATTCTTAAGGAAAGTCTTGTCTAAATCAGTAAGATAAGCACTGTTGTTCCAGAACAATGAAACAAGAAAATTGTCCTTATAAACTCCTAGCCCATAGTGTTTCTTTAGATGTATAAAGCCCAAAGCATCTGGCGATCTTCAGATAACACTAGCATGAACACTACATGAAGATGTAGACACTGCAGGGTTAGTGATTATTATGGTGGCTACTCATCAGTTGTTAAAATTATATTTGTTTACATTTTCCATATAAACTCATCGCTTGAGGTTGTTAGCTGAGTGATGTAGAAGGGTCTTTATCTATCTGTTGTTTCATTGGTTGATTAATAAAGAAAACTGCTTGGCCTGATAGGTCAGAACATAGGTAGGCGGGGAAGAGAGAACAGAATGCTGGGAGGAAGAGGGCAGTGAGGTAAGATGCCTCAGACAGACGCCATGCCTCTCCTCTCCAGGGCAGACGAGATGGAGCCAGCCACCAGGTCAGACATGCTGAATCTTTCCCGGCAAGCCACCACCTCGTGGTGCTACGCAGATTATTAGAAATGGGTTAAGCAAGATATGAGAGTTAGCCAAGAAGAGGCTAGATATAATGGGCAGGGCAGTGTTTAAATGAATACAATTTGTGTGTCGTTATTTCAGGTGTAAAGCTAACCATGCGGGAGCCGGGCAGGATGAAAAGCAGGCCTGCTCGCCTCTTCACTACAGCTGAGGTGGTTCTTAGGACTGAACCTTAGAGCAACAACAAAACTACTGAACACTCTCAAATTCTCTGTACAAACATTATCCATCCTTTCCTTGGGCTTTCCCTCAACAACAGTGTCTTGTGTTACATACGTTATAATAACACTTCCTAGAGTGTTGCCTGCTCTTTCCCTAGTTGTTGATAACCATCTAATTCCTTTTCCACATGGCAACTTTTCAAATATTTGACAACAATTGCCATTGCTATGTGGCTCAATATCAAGAATAATTGTGACTTTCTCAAATTTCATATCTTACCTTTTTAAAATGCACTTGTGAATGAGTTAACAAGATAATTCCTAAGAATTCCCTCTACCTCAAAGTTCTATTGCATTTCTGTGTTTTTAACTACTACCCAATACGTGTACAGATCCCCTACATGTCTTTTTATCATCCTTTATTTTCTAAACACATTCTGCTTGCCAATGTCTCTCAAAACTTACTGTTTAAGACTGAATTGTATTTCAAATGTGCTCAACTTTAGGAAGTTATGGATCCTTTAGGAAGTAAAGACTAGCTAAATAAAATGGGCCATTGGAGGCAGGCTTCAGGAAATATAACCAATACTTTCCAGAAAAAATGAGGCCTTCCAGTCATGTGCTTTGTCTCCATAAACACTGCCAAGATTTCCCCACCATGATGGACTGTGCTCTCTCTATGACCCAAAATAATTTCTCTCATCTTCAATTGTTTCTGTAATATTCTATGACTGAAATGGGAAAGGAAAATAATAGGAGAAATTGGTACCAAGAGTGGGGTTGTTGCTGTGATAAGCTTAAAGGGTAAAACTGATAGATCAAAAGACTACAGTGCTAATAAAAACAGAGATGAGAACTCTGACTCATTAAATTTCAGAAGGGAAGCAAGGAGTCTATTAGTAACTGAGCTAGGGGCCATTAATATTATACTCTGACAAAGAACATAACGACATTCTTCCAACATCCTGAAAAACTGAATGAGACTAAAGTAAAAAGTTGAACTAGTTTGTTTGACAAAGGGAGTTTCAAAACAGCATAGCATTTGAATTGTGGCATTATTATGCTTATAATTCAGCTCTTAGGCCAAATTATAGTGTAAAAGAGGAGAACATATAGCAGAAAAGATGTGAAACTTTTTCAATTTGGTGAAGAAAGAGGCATAAGAAAGTTCAAAGCAACCAGCAAAGCAGCAATAATTGTTAAACAGACAAGCACAAATAAAGAGAAGCCTGGATCTCTGCACTAGACAGGAATCCACTCATTGAAGGCTCCATGGTGTAACAGTGAGAGCTCACTTGAAAAACTTGAACGTAAAAGGAAGGTGCCCGGACAGAAGGTGCCACAATGGGGATGTTCCACTCCAATGTTTACCCAGGTTTGGCCTCACAAACACTCAAAGATCACTAGAGCTATGATGAGAAGGGGACTTGACCACATTTAGAACTTGACAGTGGTCACCACATTGCTACTGGATTACTGAGGCTTACACCAAGATTTAAGAAAATTGCCAAGACCAATGTGTAACAGAGTTTAATTTCTTATGTGGAGCTCCTGAGTAGGCTGTGCGTGAAGCTGTAAAGGGAACCATGCGTGAGTTCCAATGGATTTTCACTGTTGTAGATGACAGGAACATGAGACACCTATTTGAGGAAAGATGCAGGCATCTAGTGTAGCCAGCCCAGGAGAGAGGCCAGATGTTGCCACCAGGAACTCCAGATGTTGGGCATCGAGCATCAGGTTTTAGTATCTGTTCTGTTGTGTTTCAGTCCTAATTTGATCTGGTTTTTTTTCCCCATCCTATTCTCCTTTTGACAAGGAAATGTTTACTCTGCCATTATAAATTAGAATTATGTAACATAATGGGGTTTTTAAAAATTATTTTACAAGGCCTTGCAGTTAAGAGATTGCCTTGAGTTCCAGAAGAGACTTCAGACCTTGTACTTTTGAACACTGTTGGAACTGACCTTTTGAAATTGGGCTGAATACATTTGGGATTATGAGAGGGCCATAAATTGGGGGAGGGGGATGTAGAACAGAATATCATGATTCAAGTGTGAAATGTTCCCTATAAGGGACACATATTTGAAAACTTACTACCTAGATGTTGGCAATATTTGGGGATATTGTGGAAGGAGATATAGGTCCTAACTAGAGGAAGAACATCACTGTGGGGGATAGAGTGTCAACGTCGAGCCTGTTTCTGGTCCAAACTCCTGGCTTCCTTGTTCACCAAGATGTGAAGAGTCCAGCTGAATAGTCTATTGCCATAAACTCTGCTATGATTTCCCTTCATGGCAACTGTATCTTTTCAAACTGTGAGTCAAAATTAAGGTTAGCAGTGCTCCCCAAGAACCATTCAGTTTGTTTTTGGAGGCTATTATGTCATAAACTTCTTGTGGTCAATAAAATTATTGAAAGAGTTGGAAGTTATAGAAAGACACACCACATGCCTTCAGTGGATAACAAACCCTTGAGTGAGCCCAAAACAGTGCCCCTGTCCTTTGTTCCCATGGTGATTGACAAATTCAGACCATGCTTTCAATAGGTAACAGGTTATGAGAGCTTAACCACACTTTGTCCCTATGCCCATCTTTGTATTCATTATTTTTGTGTCATGTGACCATGATACTTGCCAAAAGCAATGTAAGGGAAGAAGTATTTATTTTAGTTCAGAGTTTCAGAGGGTCTCAGTCCATCATGGCAGGAGAGAAAGGTAAAATAGCTCAGAGCATGGCAGTAGGAGCATGTGGTGAAGACTGTTCACATCACAGGGAACCGGAAAGCGAAGAGAGAGGCAGCAGCTAGGGGTCAAGTATAGTCTTCAAAGGCTCATTCCTGGAGACCTGTTTCAGTCA
The DNA here is from genome assembly GCF_950005125.1 of Chionomys nivalis. Lineage (NCBI taxonomy): Eukaryota > Metazoa > Chordata > Mammalia > Rodentia > Cricetidae > Chionomys > Chionomys nivalis. Next base: position 22,195,957 of record NC_080090.1, on the reverse strand, counting down.
GGCTGGCCTCACTCCCTACAGTTCAGCAGCCTCCAACAACAGCACTGCCACCTGAGAAGCAAACATTGGAAAGAACCTATATGGGACAATCAGATGCAAACCCCAATAGTTCCTGTCTCATAATTTGTGCCCTTTAGTTTATTGTCATTTATATATTTGTGTTTGCAATATATGTACATATCTGAAATTACTTGAAGTTATATAAATAGATATGCCATTCTGTTTCTCAGGCCTTTTGTCTGTTATTCAATATTGTACTCTTTAGTTCTTTTCAAGTTACATATGTGGCTTTAGTTGTATTTTTTAATAGTGTTATATTCTATGGCAATGTCATATTTTGTGGTGTATTTCCTTGCTGATATCCAGGTTTCTCTAACTCCTGGTTATTGTGAATATCTATTGTGAACAATCTCACACTCAGTTTTTCATGTCTTTGTATCTATAAAAGTATTCTGAGTGGCCACGAAGGTATTAGAATTACTGTATGGAAAATGATGCAAATTAGGTACTATAGTGTATGCAGTTATTATCCTAAATGTATAATCCCATTCTCAGGACATTAAGATTCCTCTTCTCCCACCTCCTCACCAGCTCTTGATACGACAGAATCTGGGGGTTGAGGATCCTGCTCTATTTTTAGCTGATCAAGCACGTGATACAGAACACTTGTTTTCATTTTTGTATCTCTGATCCCTGGTGGCAGGGGAGGAGATGGCGAAGGCTCTCAATGCAAATTTTCATTCTATTTTCTACTTCTATGAATTATGTATACACACTGTTAGCGAATTCTCCTACCAGATACCCCTTTCTCTTCCTGCGAATGCACAGGCTTTCCCTCTCCTTTTGTGATAATATTAGTTAGCCGTGACACCTCTCTCAACATTGTACGGTCATTCACTAAGCAAAAGCCAAATTTGATTTAGATATCCATTTTGACATTATTATTTATGATTTTATGTCTTTTTAGAATTTCTTTCCTCGTTACAAGATTGTAAAGGGTATTCTTTTAGATCATCATCTGATTCTCTATCTCTCTCTTGGAGGATGAGGGCTGTGGAATAATTCCAGGGCCTCATGTGTGCTAGACATGTACTCTGCCGCTCACCTACTCCCCAAGACCTTGCTTTATTTCTTTCTCCTCTTGGTTACAAATAACATTTAAAATGTTTTATTAGAAAATACTAATTATGCACCTAATGGGTTTCATTATGACATTTTGCATGTGTGCATGTGTACCTAATGCATTTTGATCTTGTTCTCTCCTAGTTACTCTTTCGTGTTTCACTTCTTCTTCCCAGCTGAGCTCCACTTCTACTTTCGAGTCTTTATTATGTGTGGTCCTAAGAGTTTAATTAACTTGTACATGAGCATGGATGGGAATTTCTTTCTAGTAGCATATGCACCATACTGGTGGCTATACCACTAAAGAAAGTATCTCTCCCTCCGCCTTCAGCCATTATCTGCATTATCTTCAGGGAGAGCTGGAGCCCCAGGAACCCTCCCTGTTTGGGTGGCAGCATGTTAACAGGTATTGAAGCGGAAAATAGAATGCAAATTGAGAGCATTCGCCATCAACGCCCTGCCACCAGGGTCCAGAGATGGTGAAAATGAAAACAAGTGTTCTGGATCACATACTTGACCAGCTGAAAGTCAAACAAATGTCATTCAGGTAGTCACCGTTGCTGTGACTTCAAATATGCAACAGCCCTGCCTTTCTTCTCCCTTTACTCCTTTCAGGACTATGTTCTTTCCACCCCTTCTTTCGTGACGTTTCCTGGTCCTTGGAGGAAGTGATAGACACTTCGTTTGTAACCAGGCATCAAACAGTCTCTCTGGTCAATCCTATTTTGTCTGCATGGTATTTTTAAACTTAATGCATTGCATATACAGGAAACCAAGCTTCCAGTCATATTATTTATGTTCTATCAAACAACCCATTTCCTTTTTCTGTCAGGAAAATCTGGTAAGAGGCTGATCACTTCACTGAAATTAAGAATTCAGCTTAGTCAGGTTGAGTTTCAATTTAAGTGAGACTTAATAAAAAGAAAGCCTTTGTTTTACCCAGTTCCTTGGGTGTGGTTCTCCTGAGCCTTTGGCTAAGACACTTAAAAAAGACATTCTTTTCTAAGATCTCAGAGATCTTTACAATCTCCTCAGCCTACCACTTCAGTCTGGTATTCCACACAATCTGGCAAATCAGTTAACAGAGAGGTAACCATGGAAGGCTCTCCCAGAACTAAGGGATGAGCAATGGTTTCACAATAGGACACCATTATTAGGGATTAAATTCCCAAATCCAGTCCCTGACAGACCAAACTACAAATGAGAAATTGAGTCACTCCCCCACAGGAAGTGGGGTGGGTGGAAGGTATGGGGTGGGAGGTGGGGAGGGAGGGAACTGGGATTGGTATGTTAAATGAGAAAAGATTGTTTTCAAAAATAAATTTTAAAAATAAATTTAAAAATGGAGTCACTTTTACCAAACTCACTAACTGACCAACTTATTACTTGGTTTGAGAAATCAGGAGACACAGAAAGAGAACAGCAACACTTTCCAAACAGGCCAGTTTTTGTTGTTTTGTGTTCTGATCTGTCCAGATTGGAGATGCTAAGGATCAACCTCACGTATGCTGTGGCCCTAGCCTTGAGAAGCTAGATTCAGTTGCCATGGTAATAAAGTTGTGTTTTATTTAATACTTAGCAAAAAGAAAAAATAATAACATACAATAACAAAGTGTTCACCAATAACCTTGTCTCTGCTCTGTCTTCTGGACCTAACTTTTAGGGAAAGCAACTTTGATATCAAAGCTGAGGAAGAAAGCTACTCCTTGTTCTTGGTTTGTGCTTTCCTTGGAGATACTCTGTTCATAAAGCCAGCTGCTTCTACCCAGCTCATTGGAACACTTATCTATTTTCTGAAATAAAAGGTTGCCTGGATCCAAAACCACAAATGAAGCCAATTGAAGCCTTGAAAACTAAATTTGTCATAATTGGGCCTCTTGCCAGTTCTTATCAGTCTAGCTTCCTAGCCTCCCACGCATTTCTGCTCTATTGAGAAAAATCAGTGCACATTAGAGACCACATCATATTTCCAAATTCTTCTCTGCACGCAACAACTTCGATTATTCTTTTCTGCCTGTCTCTTCTCTGACCAAAAAGTTCAGTGTTCAGCCTATGCATGAGCTCAGTCTTTCCTCTCCATGCGCAACAAAGCGGGGGAATGGCTGGTGCTTGTCAGCTCGCGGAATTATAGATCATGGTGTGCTGTTGCTTCCAGAGCTCTCTGTTCCAAATTCATCTTTATTTCATTCATGTGAGGAACATGAAAAACTGATCTCCCATCAACTGTTGTCATGCCTCTCAGAAGTTAAAGGTTTAAGTTATGCTGGATCTTTCAATATCTGTGAAGACTTTACAAGTCAAAATCTTATATTTCATAGGAATTAAATTAATAAACTTTGTGGTATTTAAGTTTGACAAGATTACCCCCAAAATAACAATAAGTAAGTACAACTTATTTGATAAATGTTTTAGCATAAAAATACCTGCATAAGAAAACCTATTTGGAGTGGAAGTATTAATATAGAATCTGAAAATATAGTTCGCGTGTTTATATAGATATTTAGAGTTCAGAAAGTTATGATCTGAACACTCAGACTTCCTTAAAATTGATTGATATGTTGAACTCATGACCTCAAAGATGACAGCATTGTGTAAGGCCTTTGGAAGGCAGTTATGTCATGAAAGGGAAGAAAATCGCCATTATTTTTTATTTTTATAATTTATTGTTTTTAATTGAGCTATATATTTTTCCCAATTCCTCTTCCTTCCTCCTCTCTTTCCTTCCACCATCTCCCATTACTCCCTGACATGCTCCCAATTTACTCATGAAATCTTGTCTTTTTCTCCTTCCTAGGCAGATTCGTGTGTTTCTCTCTTAGGATCTTCTTTGTAGTCTAGGTTCTCTGGGGTTATGGACTGTAGGCTGGTTATTCTTTGCTTTATGTCTAAAAGCCACTTATGAGTGAGTATATATTATATTTGTCTTTCTGTGTGTGAGTTATCTCAATCAGTATGGTTTTTTTCTAGTTCTGTTCATTTGCCTGAAAATTTCAAGATGTCATTATTTTTTACCACTGAGTAGTACTCTATTGTATAAATGTACTACATTTTCCTTATCCATTCTTCAGTCAAGGGGCATCTAGGTTGTTTCCAGGTTTTGGCTATTATGAATAATGATACTATGAACATAGTTGAGCACATGTCCTTGTGGTATGATTAAGCATCCTTTGGGTATATGCCCAAGAGTGGTATTGCTAGGTCTTGAAGTAGGTTGTTCCCAAATTTTCTGAGAAATCACCATACTGATATCCAAAGTTACTGTATAAGTTTGCACTCCCACCAGCAGTGGGGAGATTTTTTCCTTACTTTACATCCTCTCCAGCATAACTTACCATCAGTATTTTTTATCTTGACCATTCTGACAGGTGTAAAATGGTATCTCAGAGTTGTTTTGATTTGCATTTCTCTGATAAAGATGTTGAGCATTTCAGCCATTTGAAATTCCTCTATTGAGAGTTCTCGGTTTAGGCCTGTAACCCATTTTTTTATTAGATTATTTGTTCTTTTGATGTCAAGTTTGAGTTCTTTGTATATTTTGGAGATCAGTCCTCTCTCAGATGTGAGATTGCTAAAGATCTTTTCCCATTCTGTAGGCTGCCATTTTGCCTTGTTGACCATGTCCTTTGCTTTACAGGAGTTTCTCAATTTCATGAGGTCCCATTCATTAATTGTTGCTCTCAGTGTCTGTGCTACCGGAGTTATATTTAGGAAGTGAACTCCTGTGCCAATGTGCTCAAGGGTACTTGCCACTTTCTCTTCTATGAGGTTCAGTGTGGCTGGTTTTATGTTGTGTTTTTTGATCCATTTGGACTTGAATTTTATGCATGGTGATAGATATGGATCTATTTGCATTCTTCTACATGTTGATATTCAGTTATGCCAGCACTATTTGTTGAAGATGTGAAAATTACTATTCTTAATTGAGATTTGTACCCTTTCTTTTTTCTTCTCTCTGATATTAAATTCTGACCATAGTTTCCCCTCCCTCCCCTTCCCTCAGTCTTTCTTCCTCATCTCCCTTCTCCCCCAGATTCACCCTCCTCTGGCTCTCCTCAGAAAAGAGCAGTCCTCCCAGGGACACGAACCTAATGGTATAACAAGCTAAAGTAAGACCAGGCACATCATATCAAGACTGGGCAAGACAACCCAGTAAGAGGAAAAGGGTCCCTTAAGCAAACAAAAGAGACAAAGACAACCCCTGCTCCCACTGCTAGGAATCCCACAAGAACACCAAGCTACTCAGGCATAACATATGTGCAGAGGACCTAGGTCAAACTCCTATATCTCTGAGAAGCCCCATGAGTCCTTGTCAGTTGATTCTATATTAAAATCACTAACTAGCTTGCTTCTTAGGTCCATTTTCTGGGAAAATCTTTTTTTAGTCCTTTACTCTGTAGTAATATCTATCTTTGATTTTGAGGTGTGCTTCTTATTGTATGCAGCAGAAGAATAAATTTTGTTTTAAAATCCATTCTTCTAGTTAGCCTGTGTCTTTTAATTGGGGCACTGAGTCCATGATATTGAGAGGTGGTAATGACCATGATTGTTAATTCCTGTTGTTTTGGTGGTAATGCTGCTGCTGCTGGTGGTGGTGGTGGTGATGGTGATGGTGGTGGCAGTGGTGTGTGTGTGTGTGTGTGTGTGTGTGTGTGTGTGTGTGTTTCCTTCATTTGGGTTTTGTTTGTTTAAGGTTATTTATTGCCTGTGTTTTCATAAAAGTTGTTAACCTTCTTGGGCTGGAGTTTTCTTTCTAGTACCTTGTGTATGACTGAATTTGTAGATAGATATTGATTAAATTTGACTTTGTCATGAAATATCTTATTTTCTCCATATGTGGTAAATGAAAGTATTGCTAAATATAGTAGTCTGAGCTGGCATCCATGGTCTTTTAGTCTGCAAGACATTTGCCCAGCCCTTCTGACTGTTAGAGTCTCCATTGAGAAGTTGGCTGTAATTCTAATAGGTCTGCCTTTATATGGTACTTGGCTTTTTCCCCTTGCAGATTTTAATATTCTTTCTTTGATCTGTATGTTTAGTGTTTTTATCATTATGGGACAAGGGGACTTTCTTTTCTTGTCCAGTCTATTTGGTATTCTATAAACTTTTTACACCTTTATAGGCATGTCCTTCTTCAGGTTAGAAAATTTTTCTTCTTTGACTTTGTTAAATATTTTCTGGTTTTTGACCTGGGATCCTTCTCGGTCTTCTATTCCTATTATTCTTAGGTTTAGTCTTTTCCTAGTGTCCCAGATTTCCTGGATGTTTTGTGTTAGGAATTTTTTGTATTTAACATTTTCTTTGCTCGATCTAGTTCTTCTATCCTATCTTCAGCACCTGAGATTCTCTCTTCTATATCTTGTATTCTGTTGGTGACGGCTTGTGTTTGTAGTTCCTGTTTGCTTACCTAGGTTTTCTATCTCCAGTTTTCCCTCAGTTTGTATTTTCTTTATTGTTGGTATTTCCATTTTCAGGTCTTAAACAGTTTCCTTCATCTGTTTGTTTGTTTTTTCTTGGCTTTCTTTGAGGGATTTGTTGATTTCCTCCAAAATTTTTGTCTTTTTCTTGATTTCTTTAAGATTCTTTTTCATTTCCTCTTTAAGGACCTCTATCATCTTCATATAGTTGGTTTTAAGGTCGTGTGTGCGTGTGTGTGTGTGTGTGCGTGTGTGTGTGCGTGTGTGTGTGTGTGCGCGCTTTCGCTACATTGGAATATTTGAGTCTTGCAGTTGTATGATAGCTGGGCTCTGGTGATTGTTTTTATCTATCCTCAATATCGCCATATTTCCCTGGTTGTTTGTCAGTTGTGTTCTTACACTGGCATTCAGATATCTGGGTTTGGGATGATTATATGTCCAGGTGTTGATTTCTGTATTTGTCTTTTCAGATGGGTATTTTCTTCCTTGGTTTCTGTCTCCTCTTTGGTCTTCTGTTTTTTGTGGCCTGGATTTCTGGAGGTTGGCATGACCTCTGATCCAGTAGAGAGTCTCTGTCCAAGTTGGGGGCTGGACTTCTGGAGGGGCAGGTTGGCCTTTGTTGCAGTGGGGAGTCTCTGCCCCAGTTGTGGGGGTAGGATACAGTGATAAGAAAGGGGGTAAGGATTAGGGGCACTAAGTGAGTGGAGGAGGTCTGCTTCTGGGCTGCACATCTGTGGTTCTGGTAGTAGGTATGATGTCTACACCAGCAGGGAGTCTCTGCCTGAATTTCCCTGTTTTTCTGGCTTACTTGACCTGCACCTGTTCTTCAAACTGTTGTGGCTTACAACAGTTCTTCCTATTGGGGTGGCCTGCTCCTGGGCAGTGTAAGTCTGCCCAGGTTGAGGGGAGGTGGGGGTACAACAACAACAAAGGGGACAGCAGTGGGGTAGGGCTGGGAGGGGCAATGGGATGGGTCGTTGGGAATTAAATCTAGGGAGTGGAGAAGTTAAGCTGGTAGTTCTGTCATTCACCTGTTGTTTTTTTTTGTTTTTTTTTTTTTTTTGGTTTTTTCGAGACAGGGTTTCTCTGTGGTTTTGGAGCCTGTCCTGGAACTAGCTCTTGTAGACCAGGCTGGTCTCGAACTCACAGAGATCCGCCTGCCTCTGCCTCCCAAGTGCTGGGATTAAAGGCGTGCGCCACCACCGCCCGGCCATTCACCTGTTCTTCTGTCAGACAGGTGTACCCTGCACCTGAGCATCGGGAGTCTACCACAGTTGGGGACAGGGGCCTGGCAGCAGGGTGGGAAGTGAAGTCGAGATTTATCCCAATTTAATAGACAGCCTAGAGGGGCTGGCATGATAGTTGAGTGATTAACTGGCTGGTGCTCTTCCAGAACACCAGGTTCCGTTCCCAGCAAACAACCATCTGTAGCTCTACTTTCATTGGATCTGACACCATTTTTTGACCTCCACTGACACCAAACAGAAACATGGTGCATAGACATGTATTCAGACAAAACACTTATACACAAAATAAAATAAAATATTTCTGTATGTGTGTCTGTCCAAAAGAGCTGCCTCTTGTTTCTGCCAGGATTCTTCCACAATGACAGGGACATTTGATGAGGAATGAGGCTCTCACCAGACCCCGAATCAGCCAGAACCTTGTTCTTCAACTTTCTGGCCTTGGAAATTGTGACAGATAGAAGCCACTCAGTTTATAATAGCTCATCATAAAAATAAAATAAAATATAAATACTTTGGGAGAAACCAGAATAAGACAGAAAGCATTATCCATTCAGCAGATTTTACTGTTGTTTTTGTTTTGTTTTTAGAGCTTCATCTTACCTGAATACTTATAGAGAGATTATTGTCTTAGAAAAAAATATCAAGATGAATCATTTAATTATCTCAATGATTTTTAATACCATAAAATGTGAAGATGAAAATGTTTATAGGCAACTAGTTTACAAGAGAATTGGGTAAAATAAGGTAAAATTGTATATTATTTAGAATAAATTGCAATGACAAGGTGCTAGAGATGATAAAAGTATAACACTGGTGAAACTCTGTGACCATGCACCAGAAATCATTATTTTTGGTGTCCAGATAGCCAATTATCTAAATATAGCCTAATATATTAAGAGTAATAACTAGAATTTTTGTCTTATTTTACCTCAGTAAAAGCAGATGTTGAGCTTGGCAGAAAGCTCAATCAACCACATGCCTTGCAAACATGAGGACCTGAATTTGGATCCCCAGAAAACACATGGAAAGCTGGGAGAGGTGGCCCCCACCTTTAATCTCAGCAATGGTGAGGTCACTGGAAGTTTATGGGCCAGTTAGTTTATGGGCCAGAACACAGTAAAGTTCCAGGTCAATTAGAGGCTCTGTCTCAAAAGGTGAAGGCTCCTGAAGACCAACACTCATAGTTGCCCTCTGACCTCCACATGCCTGTTGCACGTGGACACACCCACACCCACACTTGCATACACACATACATGTGCACACATACACATGACAAAGACAAAGAGATATCTTAGATTTGTTATTAGAAAAATTTTTTAAAGATTTATTTTATTTGTAATTATGTGCATATGTAGAGTTCTATGTGTGAAAGATAAAGATATTGTCTGTTTCCTGGATCTGGAGTTACAAGTGGTTGTGAGCTGTCTGACTTGGCTGTTGCACTAAAATCGGGTCCTCTGCAGTACATATTCTTTTTTTTTTTTTTTGATTTTGCGAGACAGGGTTTCTCTGCAGCTTTGGAGCCTGTCCTGAAACTAGCTCTTGTAGACCAGGCTGGCCTTGAACTCAGAGAGATCCACCTGGCTCTGTCTCCTGAGTGCTGGGATTAAAGACGTGTGCAACCACCGCCTGGCTAGCTGAACCATCTCTCAAGTTCCTAGAAATTATTTTCCAAAATATTTTAATTAACTATTAAACTATTTTATCAGTTTGCCATTATAAGAAAACCCGGGATTTTTTTTAACCCAATATATTATCATTTCAAAACATTAAATAATAACTTTGAATTTAGTGTCCCCTTTCATCACAAGCATATGCCAGTGTTTTATTTCTCTAAATGGATGTCTTAATCACTGTCCTATTGCTGTGAACAGACACCATGACCAACACAATTCTTATAAAAGAAAGCATTTAAATTGCAGTCTTCTTGTTTATAGTTTCAGAGGTTTAGTCCACTATTATCGTGGCAGAAAACATGGTGGCAGGCATGGCAATGTAGTAGTTAGAATAGAAATGGCCCCCAAAGACTCATGTATATGAAAGTTGGGCCCATAGGGTGTGGCACTATTAGCAGGTGTGGCCTTGTTGGAGGAAGTGTGTCACTGTGGGGGTAGGTTTTGGGGTCTCCTATGCTCAGGCTACACCCACTGTTATATGATATTTTGTTTGTGTTCTGACAAATAAAGCTTGTCTGGAGATCAGAGGGTGGAGCTAGCCACTAGTTAACTATAGAAGCTGGGTAGTGGTAGCACACATCCAGGACTCAGGAGGTGGAGACAGGAAGTGATAAGGTGGCAGGTAGACAGAATCTCAGCTTCCTCAACTGTGGAATGAGAAGGAAGGAAGCAACTGGCGTCTGCTCCCGGTTCTTTCATCTTCCAGGATTTTTCCCCAATATCTGACACCTGGTTTTATTAAGATTAATTAGACTAATGCTTCATCTAGCACCTAAAACTTCACAGTGTGGCTTACAGTCTCCTGCTGCTGCCTGAGGATCAAGATGTAGAACTCTCAGCTCCTTCTCCAGCACCATGTCTGCCTTCATGCTGACTTGCTTCTTGGCATGGCAATAATGAACTAAACCTCTGAAGCTGTAATGTTTTCCTTTATAAGAATTGCTGTGCTCCTGGTGTCTCTTCACAGCTATACAAACCCTAACTAAGACACTGGCATGGTGTTAGAGAAATATTTGAGAGCTACATCCTGATCCACGGTGGAGAGGGAGGGGGAACACTGGCATGGGGCTTTTAAAACCTCAATGCCCACCCCAAGTGACACACTTCCTCCAACAGGGCCACGCCTCCCAAGCCTTCTAACCCTATTAAAGTGATATACGCCCTGGCATCTAAGCATTCAAATATAGAGCCTATGAGGGCCATTCTTATTCAAACCACCACAACGAAGAACTGACCAACAGAGTTCCCGACATAGAGATGAAGACTGGGGATCCCTATTGGATAAGAATGAAATCAGAAAGTAAGTTAGGGGGTCAGGGGTGATGACACACCTGTGAACCCAGTACTGGGGAGGCGAAGGCAGAACGATTACAAGTTCTGGACCAGCCTGGGCTGTAATAACAAGGTTATGTCTCAAAAGAATGGAGGAGATGTGATGGACAATATACAAATCTTTCGATGCTTTTATTGTTCGTCTTTAAGGCAGGTTCTCACTCTATAGCTCAGGGAGTTGTTCCTTCAGTTCAGCTTGCAAGCTAACATCAGAACTGTCACAGCCCCCCACCACACACACACACACACACACTTGGACTTATCATGTTACCACATGCCAAGCTGCTTTTGCAGCAGACAAGCAGCATCTCTTAGATAAACAGTCCCAAAGGTCGTTGGATGCTTGGGAGGATCTCACAAAAAAAGGAGTAGAATTTTTTTTTCATTTTTATTTTGAAATATCCAAAATTCAACCACAGAATGAGAAAGTCCCACCATAGTGTTCAAGTCATAGGCCCATCCCTTCTTGGGTTGAACTCTACTATCTTTTGTGACATGGCTGTCATGAATCAAGGAGCTTCAGGTAAAAGCTGAAGTCAGCCCCAATTCCTTCAGCTGTTTTTCATATGGAATTATTTCCTGCGGTTCTGGAAATGAACCTGTGTACCCAATGAGTAATAATTGTGTCTTTTTGACTGGTCAGTGCCTGTTCTTTGGCGGGCAAAGGAATTCCCAGCAGAAATCTACCCAAAAAAAAAGATTGCATTGAAATTTTTAAATTTTGTTCATTATACCTAATACAATGGAAATGTTATGCAAATAATAAAAACAGTTTAAAAATAAAATAAGAAAGAGTACATTATGTTTGTCTTTCAGTGCCTGTTACCTCATGTAATTCCATTCTCCAGTTCCATCCGTTCCCTCACATCTTTCCTCACCTCTGAATACATTGTGTACATACACTACATTTTCATTGGTCATTCATCAGCTGATGGACTTCTAGGATGATTCCATTTCCTGGCTACTATAAAGAGAGCATCAGGAAACACGGATGTGTGAGCACTGAGTTCTTTGGGCGTGTGCACAGGAGTGGAATGCTGGCTCAACTGCTAGTCCCGTTTGAGAAATACTCACCCAAATTTCCACAGTGATTGCACCACCTACAGTCCCACCAGCCATCAAACATCCATTGCTCTTACCTCCCCTGCTCACCAGTACTTTTCACCGTTGGTGTTCTTGATGATAGCCTTCTGACTGGAGTGAGATGGAGCCTCCAAATAGTTACAGCTTGCATTTGCCTGATGGCTAAGGATATTAAACACTCCTCGAAACATTTGTTGGCCATTTATACTTCTTTGGAGAACTATCTTTTCAGTTCATTTGCACATTTATTGAAAGGCATGGTATTGACTTCATTGTTTGATTTCTGAAGTACTTTTAAACATTCTAGATATTCACCCTTCACCTGGAGTGTAGATGGCAGATTTTTCTCCCAGTCTGTAGGTTACTTACCTGTCCCCCGGGCTTAAAGCAACAGTAAGCAACTACTGGGGGTGGGGCAGACTCTCACCTGTGCAACTACATGCAAGTCATGTAGGGAGCTCCAGGGCTGCAGCTTTAACATCATCGCTTAGGACAGGCTTGGAATCAGCTGCTGTTAAGTCAGTCATCCATGCGCTATATAAGTAACTCCACACCCACTAAAAGGAAAGAGAACGCATATCACATCTGTAATAAAGAGCCCATTCTGGAATCCTGGGAACCTATGGGAAGAGTCAGAGAGTGGAGACAGTAAACTGAGATAAGTGTTAAGAAAGAAAATGACCATGCCAGAGGTGATGCATGGTGCCCAGTATAGAATATTGTTCCCCAGAGCATTGAGGAAAGGGGTTCCCAGAGCCCCATTTGGATTTTATGAGCTAGGGGAGGATTTGGTGGAGCTAAATGACTTGGACTGGCATGTAAATTGGGTTTATAAAGTTCTAATCTACAATAAATAAGGAGAGAGAGAGAGAGAGAGAGAGAGAGAGAGAGAGAGAGAGAGAGAGGCAAGGAGGGAGGAAACTTTCCATGTCACCTGAAGACACATGTACAAGATCTGTGTTGCAGAGTTCCCTACAGAAAAAAAAATGAAGAAAAGTTGTACTGATAGAAGTCACAGGTGTTAAAACAACACTAAAGAAAGGACTAAGCTTGTCCTGAGGAAGGACAATAATTCCAGAGTAAATTAAATTGTGCACCTCTCTCTCATACCAAAAAATATGTGCTGGGGATGGAAACTGTTTGCCTGGCCTGGAACGTTCCCAGAAGTCAGATGTAGCTGATGGAGAGATCATGGGAGTGGCTGCAGTTGCAGTTCTGACCAAGAGCCTATCAGACCCAGCCAGGCACAGTGGTGGCAGGCTAACCCAACTGCTCCTCCTCCGCCCTGACCTAAACTGCTGGAACTGGCCCCACTAAGTCCATAGAGGCGAGGAGATGCATGGAAGTCCTATAGAGATGTGCCAGGATAAGGAAACCAGACGACTAAGGAGGGAATAAATCTTCATTCTGTACTTGCTAACACTTAACCTTAGCTGCTAACTCGTATCAACTGATGAGTCAAATGAACTACAGTGGAGTTTTGGAGAACCCGTTCACCATTTAAGAGGTATTATTACATGAGTTTGGCTTTTTCTTGTTGTTGGGATTGTTTTGTCTTTGTTTTTTTTTAAAGCTAACTTCTAAGTATCTGACAAAATTAAAGAAACATCTTTCTTAAAAAAGTAAAAACAATAGCTATTTTCTATCAATTATTTTAAAGGTATCATACATGGATTGGGATAGGGGCTCCCAAAATCTATAAGGTTGTTAAATGAAAAATCCAGAACGAATGGTGGGCTACCTCTAGGAGTTATGGCCCAGGGAGACCTTAGAGACCTTAAAATGATAAATACTATTGTCACTGTGTCCTAGTTTGGGTTTTTATTGCTGTGATGAAACACCATGACCAAAAGTAAATTGGGGAGGAAAAAGTTTGTTTGGCTTACGCTTCTACATTGCAGTAACTCAAACAGGGCAGGAACCTGGAGGCAGGAGCTGCTGATGCAGAGACCATGGCGTGCTGCACTAGCTTACTCCCCATGGCTTGCTCAGCTTACTTTCTTACAGAACACAGGACCACCAGCCCTGGGGTGCCCCCCCCACAAAGGGCTGGACCCTCCCCATTGATCACTAATTAAGATAATGTCTGTGTCTTATGGAGGCATTTCCTCAGTTCAGGTTCCCTTCTTTCAGATAACCCCAGCCTGTGTCGAGGTGACATGAAACCAGCCAACACACACTGTTATTGTTTGTGTGAGTGAAAATCTTTGAGAAGAACGATATCTGGGTGGGTTTGACACCATCAACAAAGATGAAGAGACCATAGGTGTGTGGACTTATCTCTGTGTCTTTTATTACATTCCACTGGCCCTCCTGTCTGGTTTTGTGTCAAGGAAAATAATCATAATCATTCTGTTAAAAATTGTTTCTAAGTCACTTTGATCAGGAGTCATTACTCTGGGGTGTGTAGTTTAAGGAAGAAATGGGTTTTTCCCTCATTTTTATTTTATAGGTATGATTGTTTTGCAAGTATGTCCGTGTACCACATGCATGCAGTGCCTTCAGAGACCAAAGACAGTGTTTGATCCCCTGAAATAGGAGTTCCAGACACTTGTAAGTGCTGGAGATCAAACCCAGGTCCTCTGAAAGAGCAGAGAGTGCTAACCACTGAACCCTTTCTCCTCCAGCACAAGACAAGTTATCTTGATTTTTTTTTCATGTTATTTGTGTGTTGTGCACTGAACTTGCTCAGCTGTCAGTTTCTCTTAGGTCACTTTTCTTGTTTCAGAGAGTGAGTGCAGTGATTCAGAGGGATTGGATTGTAGTAGAGTTATAATTTATTTCCCTCTGTGCTGAGGATACTAAACTCCATCCCTCTAACTCTACTCCGAGAGTAGGAACCCATCTTCAATAACAGTCACTACCAGGAATAGGCCCATTTATTGCTGGATATTATCTGGCATCTCTCACGTTCCTTTCCTGGATCCTGGAACCCTGTCTTGCTACTTGGCGCTCCTTTGGGACTGGGCACTTCTTCTTGGACTCTCTAACCGTGAGCACCTGTCTGGACCAGCTCTGGCTTTGAATCTGGTTGGCACTTCTCCGTCTCTGACTCCTACTCTGGATCTTGTTGCCTCTGACTTCAGAGCCAGCTTTGGCTCTCACTCTGTCTTGCCATCTGGAAATGTGTGTCTGTCTTTTGGAATGCATTTGACACACCTGCATTGTGCAGTCAGACTGGGTCTTACTGTTGGCTCAGCTTAGCTGGTCTTGTCCCACCAAGGCCTGCATGCAGTTCAGCTGTAGGGATTCATGCTGATTCATGAGTGGGAGGGTTAACTTACCTAGGTGACAGGGGGCCAGTGGGAGGGATAGTCTCGTGATTCAGAACACAATTAGTTCTTTGGCTAATAATGCTAATTTATTCTGCTAAATTATCAATTCCTTTCAGAAACTGCCTCCAACTCACCGTAGCCTGGAATAGACGCCTCCACTCTCAGAGGTCCTTGTATTTCTTCTTGCCGCAATACATATCACCACTTACTGAAATTTCCTGTGTAATTATCAATCCCTCCAAAAAGGATAGAAACCCCACAAAAGGAAGGCGGTTGATTACATCTTTGGTGTTGATATGATCAGCACCCATAATATGTCTGGCTCATGGTAGGCACTTAGTAAACAATTGTTGAATAACTAGTTAACTAACAATTTATAGGAACTGTAGTCATATAGTGGAAAACACTGGTAAAGATTAAATTCTTAGCCCTACTTACACTTCCTCTCAAGCTACCGGAAGCCCCAAAAGTGAAGTAAAACAGACTGCTAGCGTCTGGCGTTCATGCTTCCCTCAGAAGACTCCAGCCTGACCGGAGATGGCCCAGCAGCACATGTGGATCTGGTTCCTTTGCCTGCAGACCTGTAAGTTCTGAACCTTGTTCGAATTCAACTCCTACTGCCCCTAAGATTTTAGAAATTACACTTGGGGAGTCATTGACATGTCCCTTTGATCTATTTTCAACAGATCACCCTGGGCTTCTGTTTAGATTTTACTCAAAACATTGAACTACAGGAAGAGCTTAGGATCCAAACTGTGTGCTTTATTTCTTTAAACCAATAAACCAATCATCTTGCACTTGATATTCCAGCTCCTAATTAGTGCTTTCATTTTGTCTGTGAGGCTTTCCACCAAACTTTGTATTTGACTTAAGTTTTTCATTTCCAGCATCATGTCGGTTTGATTTTTCTTTTGTATTTCCATCTCTTTGTTTAATCCTCTCAGCTTAGCTGGTCTTGTCTCCACAATTTGTCTGGGACACAGAAGGCACTTAAAAAATGTTTTGTTGGTCGGGCAGTGGTGGTGCACGCCTTTAATCCCAGCACTCAGGAGACAGAGGCAGGCGGATCTTTGTGAGTTCGAGGCCAGCCTGGTACAAGAGCTAGTTCCAGGACAGGCTCCAAAGCTACAGAGAAACCCTGTGTTGAAAAACCAAAAATAAAAATTAAATTAAATAAAATAAAAATGTTTTGTTGGATAGCTAATTAATTAATGGTAGGCACTGGAATCATATGACGGAAAACACTAGCAAGTGGAACAAGAACCAATGCTTCTGTATATTTTCTCCCCGCCCCCCCATTTATTGAAAAAGAAATGTTTTGTTCATATAATATGTCCTGCTTAGTTTTCCTTCTCTAAACTCCTCCCAGTTCCCACCCACATCTCCTCCCCCCAGGTCCTCTCCTTTCTGTCTCTCATTGGAAAAGAACAGGCTCCTAGAGATAACAACCGGCATGACAAATTAAATAGAATACGATGAAACAAAAGCCATCAATCACACTGAGGTTGGACGATACAATCCAACAGAAGAAAAAAAGACCAATTGCAGACTCAGACCAACTTACAGTAATATTTTATTTATGTTTTAATAAATAAAGCTTGCCTGAAGATCAGAGGGTAAAACTAAGCCACTGGAGGCCAGGCAGTGGTGTCACACGCCTTTAATCCCAGGATTTGGGAGACAGAGGCAGATGGATCTGTGTCAGTTCAAGGCCACCCTGGGCTACACAAGATCAATGCAGAAACAGATCCAGGTGGTGGTGGCTCACACCTTTAATCCCAGTAGTAGGGAGTCACACACCTTTAATCCCAGCACTTAAAGGGGAATATGAGACAGAAGGAGACAGAGGCTCAGGGCCCCTGAAGTCGACCAGCCTTGACAAGTAAAACTTTTCTAGTGGTTTGGCTGTTTTGCTTTTCTGATCTTGAACTTGAACCCCAAAAATCTGTTTGTGGGTTTTTATTATTCATGCTACACCAATTCTTTCACACACACCCAGGAACCTACAAAAAGACTAAACTGAAACCGGGTGGTGGTGGTGTATGCCTTTAATCCCAGGACTCGGGAGACAGAGGCCAGCCTGGACTACAAAGTGAGTTCCAGGGCAGCCAGAGCTGAAACCCTGTCTCAAAAAAAAAAAAAAAAAAAAAAAGACTAAACTTTCAGCTATGGCATATGCACAGAGGACCTGGCACAGCCCCATGGAGGTCCATGCTTGCTGCTTCGGTCTCTGTGAGTTCAACTGAGCCTTACTGAGTTGCTTCAGGAAGCCTTGCTCTCCTGGTGTCCTCTATCACCTCTGGCTCTCTGCCTCCTCTTCTGTGGGGACCCTGAGCTCTGAGGGGAGGGATTTGATGGAAACATCCCAGTTAGAGCTGTGTGTTCCAAGGATTCTCTCTCCACATAATGTCTGGCTGTGGGTCTCTGCGTCTGTTCTGGTCTGCACAGGAGGAAGCTTCTCTGATGACGACTGAACATGGTACTGATCTAGGAGTGTAGCAGAATACTATTAGGGGTCATTTTATTAGCGTTTGGTTTTACCCCAGGTCTCTGGGCTATCTAGTCTCTGGGTCACACAAGCAGTGTCCAGTGTGGGTTCTGTCTCATGGAGTGTGCTTTAGTGAAATCAGACATTGGTTGGTTATTCCCACAAGTTCTGTGACACCATTGCCCTAGCGTATTGTTCATGCAAGACAGGTTGTAGGTCAAAGGTTTTGTGCCTGTGTTAGTGTTCTCTTTCTCTTTTGGTAGCCTACAGAGCACCTTCCCGTACCAGAGACACTAGAATACAGGGATAAAGACTCCATGTAGACACCAGCTGGACTTCTCCATGTTCAATGAGTTGTGTTGGTGTTACTCTATAAAATGGGTCATCACTATCACTTTGTGGAGAACAACCCCTTGTCTTAGCAACAGCCTGGGTCATTTGGGGATTTCCATGAGACACCCCCCCCCCTTGCCCAATAACTCAACTAAATGAAACCCAGTCCTGGTACTGGAAGCCTCATTCAGTGACAAGACATAGCCAACTGGGACTCTGCTGCCCCACTAGTTAGGAGATCTCATTAGAATCACCTTGATATATTTTAGAAAGTTTCCACTGCGGTAGGTTTCCATATACTCGCTCAAATGCCCCTCAATTCCAGCTGTTTCTCCTGCATCCACTCCCTTAACCCTATCTCCCCTCCCCGCTTCCACCGATCCTCCTCTCCTGTTTCTGTCCCAACCCTCCCCAAGTCCACGCATAAAATCTATTCTATTTTCCTCTTCCAGAGAGATTCATGTAATCCCTCTTTTACCTTCCTCTTTACCTAACCTCTCTGGGTCTATAGACTGTAGGTTGGTAATCATTTACATATAAGTGAATTCACATATAAGTGAATGTGTTATCATATTTATCTTCCTGGGTCTAGGTTACCTCACTCAGAAAGATTTTTTTCTAGTTCCATCCATTTGCCTACAAATTTTATGATATCAATTTTTTTAAAAGCTGAGGAACACTCCATTGTGAAAATGTACCCCAATTTCTTTACTCATTCTTCTATTAAGGGATATATAGGTGGCTTTTAGTTTTTTTGCTATCATGAACAGAACAGCAATAAAAATGGTTGAGCAAGTGTCCCTGTAAGTAATATGAAGCATGTTTTGGGTATATGACCAAGAGAGGTATAAATGGATCTTGAGGTAGATAGATTCCCAATTTTCTAAGGAACTGCCATATCAATTTCCATAATGACTGTACAAGTTTGCACTCCCACCAGCAATAGATGAGTGTTCCCCTTATTCCATGTCTTCTCCAACATGAGCTGTCACGTGTGTTTTGATCTTAGCCATTCTGACAGGTGTAAGATGGAATCTCAACATAGTTTTGATTTTCATTTCCCTAATGGCTAAGGATTTTGAACAATTCTTTTAAGTGTGTCTCAGCCATTTGAGTTTCCTCTAAAGAAAATTCTCTGTTTAGGTCTGTACCCCATTTTTTAAAATGGATTATTTGGTTTTTTTGATACCTAGTTTCTTTAAATATTTTAGATATTAGTTCTCTATCAGACGGTGAGTTGCTAAAAATCTTTTACCATTCTGTAGACTGCTGCTTTGTCTGAATGGTGATGTCCTTTCCCTTACAAAAACTTTTCAATTTCACGAAGTTCCGTTTCTTCATTGTTGGTCTTATTGCCTACATTATCTATGTTCCGTTCAAGAAGTCTTCTCCTGTGCCAGTGAGTACAAGACTATCCCTCACTTTCTCTTCAATCAGTTCATTATATCTGATTTTTATACTGAGGTCTTTGAGCCACTTGGACTTGAGTTTTGGGCAGATAAGTATGGATCTATTTGCATTCTTCTACATGCAGACATTCAGTGAGAACAACACCATTTGTTGAAGATGCTCTTTTTTCATTGTATAATTTTGGCTTCTTTGCTTCTTTATCAAAAATCATAGTCCATGGGTCTGTGAATTTATGTATGGATCTTCAATTCAATTCCATTAATCAAAGTGGGTTTTTTTTTTTGGCAACACAATGATGTTTTTATTACTATTGCTTTGTAGTATTACTTGAGATCAGGAATGGTGAGACCTCCCAAAGTTCTTTTATTTTTCAGGAATGTTTTAATTATCTTGGTTTTTTTTTTTTTCCGTATGAAGTTAAGAATTGTTCTTTCAAGATCTGTGAAGATTTGCACTGAAATTTTGATTGGGATTGCACTGAATTTGTAGATTTTTTTTTTTTTTTAGGATGGTCATTTCACTATGTTAATCCTACTGATCCATGAGCATGGGAGATCTTTCTATCTTCTGATATCTTCGTCTATTTTTTCTTCAATATCTTACAGTTTTTATCATGTAAGTTTTTCACTTGCTTGGTAGAATTAACCCAAGAAGTTTTTTTCTATTATTTGAGGCTATAGTGAAAAGTGTTATTTCCCTGATTTTTATAGGAGGGCTACTGATTTTTGTGAGTTAATTCTGTATCCAGCTACTTTGTTGAAAATGTTTATCAGCTGTAGGAGTTCCCCAGTAGAATTGCTAGGGTCGGTTATGTATACTATAATATCATCTGCAAATAAAGATACTTTTATTTCTTCCTTTCCTATTTGTATACCCTTGATCTCCTTCCATTGTCTTATTGTTCTGGCTAAGACTTCAAGCACTAATATTCAATAGATATGGACAAAGTGGATACACTTGTCTTGTTCCTGATTTTAATGGAATTGCTGTGAGTATCTCTCCATTTAATTTTATGTTGCCCACGGGCTTACTGTAAACTGCTTTTATTATGTTTAGATACGTCCTTTATATCTCTACTCTCTCCAGGACCCTTATCATGAAGGGGTGTTGTATTTTGCCAAAGGCCTATTCTGCATCTAATGAGATGATTGTGTCTTTTTTTTCTTTCAGTTTGTTTATGTGGTGGATTACATTTATTGGTTTTTGTATACTGAGTTATCTTTACACTTCTGGGATGAAGCGACTTGATCATGATGTGTTCTTGGGTTCAGTTTGCAAGTATTTTATTAAGTATTTTTGTGTCTATGCTCATAAGAGGAAGTGGCCTGTAATTTTTTTTCTTTTTGGGGTCTTTATGTGGTTTGGGTATCAGGGTAACTGTGGCCTCATAAAATGAGACAGGCAATGTTTTTTCCATTTCTATTTTGTGAAATAATTTCAGAAGTGTTGGTGTTAACTCCTCTTTGAAAATATGGTATATTTCTAGTCTGGGGATTTCTTTGGTTGGAAGACTTTTAATGACTGCTTTTATTTCACTGGGGGTTTATAGATCTGTTTAAATTGCTTATCTGACCTTGATTTAACTTTGGTAAGTGGTACCTATTGAGAAAATTACCCGTTTCTTTTAAATTTTCTAATTTAGTGAAGTACAAGTTTTTTAAGAATTTACTTTTGAATCTCTAAATTTCCTAGGTGTCTGTTATTATGCTCCCCCTTTTTATTTCTAATTTTGTTAATTTGGATATTCTAGCTCTGCCTTTTAGCTTGAATAAATGCCTGCCTATCTTGTTGATTTCTGTCAAAGAACTAACTCTTTGTTTCATTGAATTTTTTCTTTTTTGGTATTTTCTTTGTTTCTATTTTATTGATTTCTTCCCTGAGTTTGATTATTTCTTGTGTCTATACCTCTTGCCTGTGATTACTTCTTTTTGTTCTAATACTTTCAGGTGTGCTGTTAAGTTGCTACTGAGAGATCTCTCCAGGTGTTTGTTTTTAAATGTAGACACTTAGTGCTATGAACTTCTGTCTTAGAGCCACTCCCACGGTGTCCCATAAGTTTGGGTATGTTGTGTAGGCACTTTCATTGAAATCTGGAAAGTCTTTCTTAATTTCTATCTTGGTCTGTTTTTCATTCAGTAGAGAGTTGTTCGGTTTCCATGAGTTTGTAAGCTTTCTGTTGTTGCTGTTGGTTTTAGTAGCTGACTTTAATCTGTGATCTGATAGGATGCAGGAAGTTATTTCAGTTTTCTTATTATCTACTGGGGCTTGCTTTTTATCTGAGTATGTGGTCAGTTTTGGAGAAGGTTTCATGAAGTGCAGAGAAGAATGCATAATCTTTTGTGTTTGGGTGAAATGTTTTGTAAATATCTGTTAAGTACATTTAGTTTATAAAGTCTGTTCGTGCCAGCATTTCTCCGATTAGTTTTTTGTCTGGTTGGCCTGTCCATTGGTGAGAATCGGGTATTGAGGTCTCCCACTATCAGTGTGGGAGGATCAATATGTGATTTAAGCTGTAGTAGTGTTTCTTTTACAAACCTGGGTACCCTTATGTTTGGGCATAGATGTTAACAATTGCAATGTCCTCTTGGTGTCCTTCCCTATCTCTTTTGATTAGTTTTAGCTTGAAGTCTATTTTTTCAGAAACCAAAATGGCTACACCAGCTTGTTTCTTAGGTCCATCTGCTTTGAATATCTTTTTCCATTCCTTTACTCTGAAATAACGTCTATCTTTGATGTTGAGGTGTGTTTTGGGGGTGTAACAGAAGGATGAATCCTATTTTCACATCCATTCTGTTAGTCTGTGTCTTTTTATTGGGGAATTGAGATCGCTGATATTGAGAGATGTCAATGACAAATGATTGTTGATTCCTACTGTTTGGGTGGTGATGGTGTGTGTGTGTGTGTGTGTGTGTGTGTGTGTGTGTATGTGTGTGTGTGTCTGAATGAAGTAAGTACTTGAAAATAATAGCCAAGTGTGGTGGTGTACACCTTTAATCTTGGCATTTGGAAGACAGAGGCAGGGGAGTTCCAGACCATTCTGGTCTACATAATGAGTTCCAGGTCAGTCCTCTATACATAGTGAGATCCTGTCTTAAAAACATGTATATGTTAGCTGATTCTGGTGCTGTGTTTCATATTTGTGTTTCATGCTTTATTAAGAAGGGTCCTAGTTCTGTTGTACACAGATCCTGGGCAGGACTTAGTTGTTTGTGGGATGGTCTAAGGAAGCTAAACAGCAAAACAGTAGCAGTTGGTGCTTGAGTACAGGCTATTGGGATATTAAAAAGGAAACCAGGGATGAGATATTCATTTTGTCAGACATGCTCAAAACAGGGAGTGAGACCTTGTTTTCAAAGAAGTCAAACATATGGATCACCCTAAGTGTACCTAGAGTTATTTCACAGATACTACGGAAGGATACAATATGCTCTAAATTCCTCCTGCTGCTACCCTTGGTGGAGTGAGTGGTCCCTTCTATTCAGTGCTGGGCATGGAGACCAACAGGGCTTTTCTGCCCCTCCCCCAGCAACTGGAGCAGGGAAACAGCCAAGAAGTGAAGGAGAACTACATATAGAAATCTGCATTCTTCTCTGACATCACAGGATAAGGAAGTTGGAGACAGTGAGCTCATGACTACTTTGTGCTGGAAAAGTCTTCTCCAAAGCAAGACTTACAGTCTTGTGCTCTGATTCAACTTCTCGTGGTTGTGTGAAGAGCCACTTAGCCTCCAGGGACAGAAGACAGAGTAGTCCACCACTCGCTCCTTGTTCATTCTCTCTATTAAGTCTTTCCTGTGTTGGTTTGATTATTTTCCACCCTCCTTCCATTTTTGCATCTATTCACTCAACCTTTCCCCTCTGATTTTTCTCCTATCTTCCATCAATGAAGGCAAAGATTAACCATGTATGAAACAATCACTATATGCCTGACATAATTCTAAGTTCTCTACAATATTACTTTGTCCAATCCCATGATACTCCATAAGATGGATTGTACTTATTAATAAGCCCATTTTCAGATGAAAGTGTTGATACAGAGATACTTAGAAGTCAAAAAGTGAGGAATTTTGTTTTAATCAAAGTTTAAGTGTTTGCTAGGAGGAGCAACACTAGTTAAGCAATGGATGACCACATCCCCACCTCTGTTTGAGATTTTGTGTTTTATTTCAAGTTTTAAAGTATTGATTCAGAATAACCTAAGTCTTAATAAAGATGACATAAAATAAAAACGTCTAGAAAAATGGTATACTGCTGTAGAGGGTTGTAGGTTGCTTTTTAAAAATACAACTGTGACCTAAGAATTTCTATAATTATGGGGAGAGTGACATAGGATTTCTGTTGGCCTGCCCTTTCCTTCCTCATTGCTCTCAACATCTCTTGCCTTATTTTGGCTAATATAACTGACTCTTATTTGAGTGTTGCATACTCAAGCTATGTCTGTTTGTCCTCCCAGTTCTCAAATATGGAGGGACCTTCTAGCCACACTGCTAACTCTGGGATGGAGATCAAAAAAGGATAGTTTAGTTCCTGCCCCACCCCCCAAACAAGAACAAGAAATGTTTATTTAAAGGACCATGAGGAAACAAAGGGTAGGAGTGATTGTTAAGCAATAATTCAACTGTACCTAGTTCCTCTCTAACATACCCTCTGCCTCACCCTGATGTCCCAACCTTTTTCTTTCCTTTAGAGTAGTATATTTAGTCCCTTCAACAATGTTATTTGTTTGAGAGATATTTACGAATGAGTGTGTTGTGTGTGTGTGTGTGTGTGTGTGTGGTATATGCCCATGTACACACAGGTGCATATGTGTGCACCTATATGAGGAGGTCAGAGGTCAACATACATAGTCTTTTTTCAATGCTCTCGCCCTTATTTTTTAAGATAGTTTCTCTAATTGAACCTGGAGTTCACTGATTCAGCGAGGTTGGATGACCAATGAGTTTCCAGGAATCTACCTGGCTCTTCCTCACCCCACCCCCCATCCCCATGGGGCTAGAGTTACAGATGTGTGCTGGAGATCTGAATTCAGGTCCTCATGCTTACAAAGCAATTGCTTGACAGGCTGAGTCATCTCTCCAGCCTCTTATTTGTTTTGTATTTAAGAAACAATGTAGTGGTCAGGATATGCCAGCCCACAGATATTAGCTTATTTAGCTCTCGTAATGCTTTTTATTAATTTATTTCTCTTACGTCCCCACTGCAGCTTCCTCTCTCTCCTCTCCTCCCACTCCTTCCTCTCCTCCCATCTTTCAACCCACTCCTCCTTCCTCCGTATTTGCTCAGAAAGGGGCAGGCCTCCCATGAGCATCAGCAAAGCATCTTGCGACAATTTTATGAAGTCAGTGTTATTTCCAGTGAAATCTGAAGAAACAGAGGCATGGAGGACTGATGGCTAGTGTCCCGTAACACCAGTAGTCACAGCCAGGTAGGACCGATGGCTAGTGTCCCATAACACCAGTAGTCACAGCCAGGTAGTCCCAGCCTTAAAGGCTGGTCAACAGTGACTTACAAAGGGGCAGGCCAAGGATGCGCCTAAAGGCAAGATTTCCTGGGGGGTCTCTAAATCCTTCTCCATTGGTACAGAAACTGGAGAGACCTGTCACTAGATCATCTAGCCCTCAAAGTGACTCAAAGTGACAGCTCTTCTTAGTTTTATTCACCAGCTAGGATCCTGAGGCTTAGCTAGTTCAGTACATTCTTGGATGTCTAGCTTGTCAGCAATGAAGGGAGCAGGCAAAAGCACCTTGGCCTGAGTACTGCCATTTTTACTTCAGACTCCATTTTACCTGTAGGGTAACATGTAGGCTAGGCAAGCCCTAAGAGAGCTGTGAACTTTACAATGGCTCACCAACCTCCTCCTTAGACAACAGAGTAGTCTGCTATGTCCCTCAGTTCTCTCAAAACATTATGGCTGTTCCTAATAACAGAAAAAAAAAACACAAATGCATCTGATTGGTTGGACTGAAAAACTTCCATTTTGTGTCAGCTGACAGTGATGGAGCACACAAAGAAAGTCCCTAATCTTTCATCTGATTGTGAAAATCATGTCTGTAACTTGGCAACAAACGTCTGTGAATTTTGTTCTTATAAACCCTGCTCTGGCCCTGTTCAGGGCTGCCAGGAGCAACCAGGCTCACGAGTCTCTGTTCTGAAGCCCTGATTGATCAGTGACCCGCTTAGGTGGTGACTTATTATTAAAGTCTTTAGAGCCCATAAGTGTTGTTTCTCTCCTTCCTTGTGGATCATAAGGGACTGAGTGTAACAAGCATTAGAGTCTGGCATGAATCATGTTTCTTGATCTGCAGTTTGGGGCACTGTTGCTATGTTGTGAGTCCCCATTCTGTAGATTCCTGTGGATTTTCTTTTCAAACAGTGCAGATATTCCAGTAGAAGGAAGCTACAATTTGCTGACTGTCCCGTCTCATTAATCAGTTTGAACTTTGACCAAGACCCAGAGACCAGTGAAGAATTCTCTTTGGCCCTCATTTTTAGTTTTGCTGTTGAATTTTCTCTCTTGTTGTTTATTTGTTTTATTTCATATTTCTATTGCTAAATAGAGTGATTTACTCACAGCAAGAAAAGGTATTCGTGTTCATTCTCCACCCCCCACCCCCAAGAAATACTTTAAAAACCATCCCCTGGTTATAGGAGACACATTAGTGATGAAAAGAAAGATTCTTCATTCAAGTAGACTGTGTTCAGGGAAACGGGGGTGATGATAAATTAACACACATATTTGAGACTTTAAGTAGTGTTGTCTGGCACAAAAAGAAAACACAAGGAGTGGGCGGCTTTAGCATTGGTGCTTGGGTGTCAGAACACAGTCCATGGGTGAAGCTGTGTGAGGGGATTTATTGGTGCTTGTGAGAAAATTCCAAGGAAAGAGAACAAGAGTCTTGTGACCTCCGTCCTCCAAAGCACAGAATTGTTCTTGGAAAGTGCTCTTGTGCCCCTTCTAGGTGCAGCAAATGGGAGTGGATTTGGTTCAAATGACCACTGCACTTACTGTGGTTACTCAGCCAAGCACAGCTTGTCCTTGTGATTGTATACAGCTTGAACCTTACAAACTTTGCCTACAGGATGACCTTGCGTAAAGGCTAAAACATTATCTGAGGCTCTAAAGTTGGCTATTGTGTGAGACTTCAGTCTGCCTCATTTTTAGGCTCCATTCTCCAGGTCCCAATGCTTTTGGAGTGGTGACAGTCAGGAAAGCTCTCTCTGATGGGAGGATGTCAGAATCAAGACCTACATAAGACGAAGGCATGCGGGAGGGTCTGGCATGAAAGGGAACGGAGCAGGCGCATACACCAAGGTGAAGCACTCCTGGCCTGTACGGCTGTCAGGGAGAGAGAAAGGATGGCAGGTGAATGACTGAGGTCTGACCTGGCAGGATCTAGATGATGGTGAAGTCCGTGAAAGGAGACTAAGTGATTTCACAAGCCCAGAGGACATGGTGTCTGCTCTTCATAGAACCTAAGAAGCACCACAACGAATTTCCCTCTGTCCAGTTCAAGACAGTCTAGCTCATACAGTCTAGCTCATCAAGTTCTCAACCCCAGATGGTTTTCTGACTCTTTTTCTGTTTCTTTATTCTTTTTCAAATGTCTTTTCCCAACATTCCTGTTGTCTCCTTCCAGTGGCAGCTTTGGATAGCTACTTATTCATGGAATGTGTGTTTGTGGAGTCCACGCACAGGCACAGAAGACATCATCCAGTTAAACACAGGTCGCTGGCTAATCCGTGGCCTCATCTGTCCTCTGGGAGAAGTACTCCAGCCTAAAGAGAGAGAGGCAGGCTGCCTTTCACAGAGAGTATGCCCACAGTGCTCCATCCATGCTGGTGTTGTCCATGATCTCTACTCTAGATTTTCTCCTCCTCAGAACTACCTAAAGGATCACCACAGACTTTTACCATGTGTTGAGTACGAATATGAAATATCTATCCCTCCTCAGGCCCCAAAACCCCATATGTTAAAGGCTTAGTTTTAATCTGCTGGGTTTGGAGAAGTGATCATATTACAAGGGTTCTAACTTCACCAGTGGGTCAATCTTTTGATATATTCAAGACCTGATGATGGTATTGGGAAGTGAGAGAAACTAGGAGACGGGGTCTAATGAAGACACATTGATTACTGCAAGTTATGCCCTAGAAAGGGAGACCTTGCTTCCCTACTCATCTGTTCTTTCTATGACTACTGAGTACCATGAGGAGGAAAGCTAGCCTCTAGCATGCTCCTTGCCGTGATATTCTACCTTGCCTCAGCTTATAGCAGTGGAGCTAAGTAGCTATGAACTAAAACCTATGAACTGTGAGTCAAAATAAATCTGTCCTCCTTTGATTCACATTGCAGCTTCTGTCACAATGGAATCTGAACACACATCACTCAAACCTCACCAGTGTAGCCTCTCCTGGCCCTTGTCTCTTCTTTGGAAGCACAGTCTGCCTCTCACTCTTCCCCTTTGTGGTCAGTTTGCTCTACGGGAGTTTGAAACTGAGACTGGTCAGCTATGATGTAGCTGTAGGACACCTCTTGACTTGGACCCCAAGGCTTCCGCAACCATTTGATCTGCTTCATCAACCTCCTGCCGGCTTATAAGACCACGTTTCGAACTTGTTCCACCAAAATAATTAAAACTACCACATATATGTACCACCCACACATTGTGCTAAGCGCTATTTCATACGTTATCAAATAGTTACCCACATCTAGAAATGAGGAGATAAGGGTTTCAATAGTTTTTTCATAATTATTCTGATAGGTACAAATACATCTGAACTTAAAACATGTACCCATTGTTGTCAGATTTCCTAGCCAGTTTGAGCCTGATCTCCTTCTTAGAAGCTGGTCTCGCCTTCCACATGACTGAAGAGGTGATGCCATCAGAATGGTTATCTGTCACTTTATGTTTTCGACACTAAATGTTTAGTATGCTGTAAGCCCCTTCTGTGTGCTGTGATAACAGCATCCTGTGAAACAGACGTTATTACAATCCATCCTGTAGTCTACCTAATGAAAGGGGTCATCAAGTGAGTACAAACCCACCCAGCCCAAACCCACATCCCTTCCACCTCCCCCAGCAGGATAATCTGGCTTCCCATTGGATTGTCTCACATGCTTTCCATTCTCAAAGAGCATCAATACACTTCTTCTGTCTTAGGGTTTTTATTGCTGTGAAGAGACATCATGATCATGGCAACTCATATAAATAAAAGGTTTAATTGGAGTAGCTCGCTTACAGTTTCAGAGGTTCAGCCCATTATCGTCACGGTGGGGAGCATGGCAGAGTGGAGGCAGAGTGCTGCTGGAGCTGAGAGTGCTATATCTTGCAGGCACAGGAAGTTGACTGACTCATTGGGTGATATTTCAAACATAGGAAACCTCAAGGCCCACCCCTACAGTGACACACTTCCTCCAGCAAAGCCACACTTCTGAATAGTGCCACTCCCTTTGGGGGCTGTTTTCTTTCAAACCACCACATCTTCAAAGACATAAAATTTAAAGAGATGTTTTCAGCTTCTGTCCTACTTGAACACTCTGAATCCCTTTTTGATCATCTTGAGGCTACAGTAGGTTCTCTGTTGATAAGTAGCCATCTGTTCTACTTGTTTGCTTTGCTGTTGTTTTTGATAATTCTTCTATTACTGTGGACACTGTTCACAAACTCAGCTCCAGATCTAAGCCTTACAGTTCCTGACTTTTATCTTTCTAGATCACTGACCTCAATACTTGGTTTCATGTTGATTCCTGACATTTCTCAGGGGTCCAGCTACCATGGCAAAATAAAGTATAAAGAAAAAGAGATGGAGAGAGCATCTTTTCTTCTCCTAAAAGACACTGGAGGCATATATAATACTTTACTTATATTTTCTATTTGCTTGGCCTGAACTCGGTGGCATGATGACACTCCACTATCAGAGAGCAGGATAACGTAGTCTATTCTTGTGGTCATCTGCCCTTTAACCATCAATGGTTCCATCACTGTGATGAAGGAGAGAACAAATATTGGAAAATAGCTAGCAGGTGTAACGAGTCTCTTTCTGTTCTGCCAGCCATCTCTCAAATAATGACACAGAGATTTTTTATTAATTATGCAAGTTTGGCCTATAGCTTAGACTTGTTCCTAACTAGCTTTTATAACTTAAATTAATCCATTTATTTTAATCTATGTTCTACCACATAGTGTTACCTGTATTCCATCTTGCACTTCCTGTTTCCTCTTTGTGTCTCCTGGCATCTCCTGCATGCCTAGATCCTCTTCCTCTTCCTTTTTCTCCCCCAAAATCTCACCTATACCTTCTGCCTAGCCGTTAGCTGTTCACCTTTTTACTACATCAATCATAGAAATATATCTTTACATGGTGTGCAAATATCCCACAGCAAGCAGGTTCTGTTGCCACGCTCTTCCATCCAACAATACCTCTAGACCATACTTTCTCCTATCACCCTTCCTTCCAACTGCTTACTAAGGTGGTCCAATCTCATCTCAGAGTCAATAGTTCTAACACTGGCCTTGTCTTTTCCGTTTGACATCTTTCCTGCATATCTGTTTTCTGCGTTTAGTTTTTCACTGACACAAACCAGAAGCTACAAACAAACAGCAAAACAAGTGAATTGCACGAGGTGCCTATTTCGTCATTGCCCTTCCTTGCACTATCTCTCAAACTCAGGCCTTCCTTTCCATTCCTATTATAACTCCCTCGGTTCATGCCCAGATGGCTACATTAGCCTCTTAAAGTTCTCTCTGGTTTCTTTACAGCATATCTGTTTCCTCTATTACCAAAGCTTCTCATTCTTTATATACATCATTACTATTTTAAATTACCCCCAACACATTATTTTAATCTTAATCCTCAAAAACTTTATTAGATCTCTCTACCTATTAAATAAACTCAAATTAAAGATTTCCCCATATCCCAACCTAATTTGTTTCCAGTACTCTCTCTCCCTCCCTCCCCCATCATGAAAATCCAGACTCAATTAGCATCAAAATTTGTGAACTTGAATTTAGAACCCAAAGACCTGAGACTCCTTTTCTTCCCACTACCTAGAGAATTTTGCTCTTTCCAATATGTTTTTCTAACAGCCATAGTTCAAAGTATTCTTTCTCTTTTGACATTTGACTGAAATTACCATTGATGGGTGTCATTCATTCACCTGACATTTCCCATTTCATACTGCAAAGGAAAGTTATTCACATGTGTATTATTACCCCAACTTGGTATTAATTCCCCTGAGGCTCAAACTTAGGGCCTCACATATGACATGCAAATCTCAGCCCCCTTTCAAGACATTTTTGTGCCACAAGTGCTCTCCGAAATTGGATTTTGTTGAGATTCCTTCTGGTAATAACAGAATATTCGAGTCTCTGCAGCATGTAGAAAAATAAATATTGGAGTTGATTGGCAGAAAGATTCTTTCTTTAAAAACTGAAGTATTTTGAGGGCAGAATGAGATCCACCAAGTAGAGCACTTAAAAGCACCCCGTTGGGCTTTACTTGAATTATCCCATAAATCTGCTTTAAAGCGGGGCGGGGGGGTCTAATATGGCCTCCGCATCACTGAGTTGTCACAGGGAAGGGCCATGCAATCTTTAAAATGCACATACCAATTGGTCAAGATCAACACCAGGAATAATTCACATTAGTTTCACTCTGGCAGTTAACAAAGCGCTTCTCATATTACACCATTTGCTGCTCACTGAGGAGATGGGGGCCAATGTTACGCTATTCTAGACTACAAAAGGTTTTGTAACTTTATTGAGTTTGCCCAGTTTGGAAGTAGATGCCCAGTCTGGAGCCTGTCTCGTGTGTTTTTCAGCTACATGCTATCGTCTCAAAGCTACCTCTCCCAGAGCAGGTGAGTGCCTTTGAAAGCAGCAGAAAATTCATTTCACACCTATTCAAACTCTTTGCTTTTTCTCAGCGAGCTCAAGGTTCTTGCAACCATATCAGCAACGCAAAAAGCTGCAGTATTTCCCCTGCAGCATCACCTAGCATTGCCCTTCCTGCTTGATTGCTCTTTGATAGCCCACCATCATTTCCTGAATGACTGCTGTGGGGTGTGGAGAGCAGCTGAACACTGACACCACATTCAAACGCTTGTGGTGGCACAACTGCTTTACCACCAAGAAGTTCTCAGCCTTAGCAAATGGCCTCCACATTTCCAGAAGATACTGATAGAGTTGTTGGGGTTCAGCTTCGATGGGTTCATATATTCAAAGGTAGGAGCGTGTGGATCAGAAATGTCAGACGGAAAAAACAGAAATAAAAAGAAATATACAAAGATCTACAATAGAGTCTGGAGGGCACCCCAGTGAATACTGAATTCCCCGTGTTTATTTTTCATATGCTTTATATATTCCAATCCAAAGGGAGTGGAGGGGGAGAGAAGGCAAAAGACTACTTTACCATGATACAAAAACAAACAGAATAACTACCTCTTCAATACCTGAAACATCAAGCATCCATATCCTGAGTTAAGTATTCTGTTGTTTAGGTAGGCCATGCAGCAACCACACCATATGCCAAGCATCCTGTAGGTAGCCACACCCTGGTTCAAACCTCCTTGTCATGAAGGAGCAAGAATATAACTGAACTCTCTGACCTTTGGTCAAGGTGGAACGGATCCACATCCATGGGCTCTGACATGAAACATAGCCAGAATTAGATACCACATATCTGGTTCATCTCATGCCTAACTTAAACCAGAAGAGGAGAACGGCAGCTCATCCATAGGACCTCCATTCAGAAAAGCCTTCAAACATGTAAGCAATCTGAGACAGGGGTTGGCTATGGCATTTGCAGGACCCAGTGTAAAGAGAAAATTTGGGGCTCTCTGTTTGAAATGTGTTAAGCATTTGGAAGTCACACAAGCACCAGAAAGCAAGTTCAGAATCCTTTAAGCTTAGCCTCTGGCATGCTACACCTGAGACACAAGCTAAGATATTCCAGGTGCCCTCTGTGAACCCTACCAGCCCAGTGGGATAATTTACCTGGTGACAATTGATGTTTTAGATTTCTGCAGAGTGTGGCTGCTACAGACAGCATTAGCCTAACTTTATGTTCTCTTCTGTATGTTTTCTTCCTGTCACCCGTTCCATTTGGCACCCGTCATGTTTCCTCTTATATTCTATGGGTTCCTCGGGGCTATAGCAGTATCTTATTATCCCTGTGCTCCTAACAGCATGGATGGGTAGTTAGCACTTAAAAAATATTGGTAGGTAAGTGTCCCTACTTTCCTCCTGTCCCACCCTTACTTGCTGTAGTGCCCTGAAACATGTTGACTTGGCTTGCCCATCCCAACTAAGTTACCAGTATTTCCTCCTTAGGGCAAACCTCCCACTGACCCAAAAGGAAAGAGGTTCATCTTAGCAGTCCTGGGCTTCTGCAGTAGCTACTGAACTGAAGGGCAAAAGTGGTCAGAGTGAGAGCCCCACCATGCTGAGAAATCCTTTCATTTTAGTGACTTGCGTTCACAACAGACCCTCTGTATACCAAGCCCTGTTAAGGGTTAACCTGAATCCACTTACGTGAGAAACATGAATCGACCTTTGGGGTCTGCACATAACTAGTTCACATCAAAACAGCCCGGCTAGTCATTCGTGATTCGTGACTGGTCAGTTCCCATGTCATAGACGTTATCACATACTTCATTATCACATACTTCCCGGCCAATCTCAAACACTCCTGGTCATTAAAGAAGCCACAGTAACAGGGCTGCTATATTAAAACATGCTACTACTGCTTTATAATAGAAGCATAAATTCTGAAGACTAGGAGGCATTCAAGGGAAAAAGGGCAGAAACCTTCATTAGATCCAAGATATCAAGTGTGTCCCTTTTCTGATCCTTCTACCCAGTAGTAGAAGCGTTGGGGACAGTTCCTGGAGTATGTGGGTCACTGCTTTGTTTGTTTGCTTTTTGTGTTTTACTGTGGTCTTCAAAAATATGTTACATTTTTTCTTTTATCCTTGGAAGATAAAGACAAAGAGTTCTTCCAGGTTCTGACAAAATTATTCCCTAAGTTGATGGTTTTGGGGGTATCTTTTCTGTTCACTTCTATCTTCCCAACCTACATAGAGCATATGACCCACAATACCTGTTTAACTACTTAATAGAGGGAAGTGTTAAAATTCACTCTTGTGTTGGATAGACTCTCTGGAAGCAGCTTACCAAATAGGCTAAGTTCATTTCTTCATTCATCCATTTATGAATGAACACATGTATTCATTCAGGGACAGTTTTGTTTCAGACAACACTGCAAATATTTAATTAAATTTTGCTTGTCATAGTATATTAGGCATACCTAGAGTAAGCTGGGCAGTGGAGTTGTACACCTTTAATCCCAGCACTTGGGAGGCAGAGACGGGTGGATCTCTCTGAGATCAAGGCCAGCCTGGGTTACATAGCTAGTTCAAGGACAGCCAGGACTACACACACACACACACACACAGAGAGAGAGAGAGAGAGAGAGAGAGAGAGAGAGTCTCGAAAAACCAAAACAAAAAAGAAAAAGAAGAAAAACATACCTAGAATGAAAGAAGACATCGTCAAGACACAGGATGAGCAAGTGTCTGAGTAAGTTCCTCAGTGATACTCAAGACAGAGAAGGAACACAAAGAGGTTCAACAGTCTGATGGTTACTGTTTTCTATTTATATCCTCAGGGTCTGAAGCAGCAGGAAGAGATGCAGATTCGCGCCTGGTGAATGGAATTCTTGGGGAGTCAGTTACTTTCCCCTTAAATATTCAAGAGCCACAGAAAGTTAAGATCATTGCCTGGACTTCTAAATCATCCGTTGCTTTTGTCAAACCAAGACTCCAAGGAGCACCACCTGAAGTTATTGTGACCCAGGTGGCTTATGAAGGACGAATAGATGTCATAGAACAGAACTATGACCTAATCATTAAAAACCTGAGAACGGAAGATACAGGAACTTACAAAGCAGACATAAATATAGAGAATACGCCCACCATCACAAAACACTACCATCTTCATATTTACCGTAAGTTATGGGAGGACAAAGGGCGAATTTTCCTTTTGCTTTGGGGTTTCTGACCTAAAGCACACCATATTTCTGAGAGTGGCTCCCTAACTCTTTTCGTACTCACAACTGTATAAGCATGTCAGCACTTCCAAAGGTCTAACTTTAATGCTAGACAGCACAGACTTCAGCTATATTGTTTTTCCAGCAGAACTTGTCCTTGGATCTTCTTTTTCCTTTCTTATAAAATGCCAACAATCATATTATTTAATTTGTAAGAGTTATTATGACAATCTAGTAAGACGCCATCCGCAAAGTGGTCTTTTAAAAGCTTCTTGTTTCAAAATAATTGCAGAATGCATGGGAAAGTGCAAAGAACAACCAAAGGAGATGCTGTGTGTCCTTCACTTCCCCTGTTCTGTTCCTCTAGATCCAACTCTCAGTCTCGTCTCCTGTGCTATGGGACCTCTGGGGTGACCTCTCTCCACTGTCTCCCTGATTCCAAGGAGATGCAATAAGCAGATGCTGGTTGAACTCTCCTCCTGTACATGTTAACTGCAGCTGGGTGTGCAAGCACAAAACAGGAAATGGATGTTAGTGTGGTCTGCAGAGCTTACTTAGGAGGCTCCAGCTGTACCTGCACTTAGTCAGGAATGGAATCCCTTGTAGTCCTATAGAATTTAATCATATGTGTAGATATCACAATCAAGGCAGTTAATTCAGTGTCGCATCCCAAGACTGCCTTGTCTCAGCTCAGGAGAGTGGAGAACTGTCAGCCCTGACTCTGGTTTTCTCTACTGAGCAGCTTATGCAGATAGCATCTCTGTTCCTACTGAGAAAGTAAAATGAGACTGTGGTTTTCACCACTATGTCTATACCAATACCCACCACACACACACACTCACACGCACGTGCGCATGCACGTGCGCGAGTACACACACACAAAGTCTCTCTGAAAATAGGTAAATATGGTCTTTTTCATGGGCTTCAGCCATGTTGGAATAGTCAAGGCCTGCTGTGGTAGGGTTGCCTGGCTGCAGTGGTGTCAGATTGCCCTGCCTGTTATTGACTGTGTTTTCATGCTGGTGTCTAGGTATCTGGGATAGGGATGATTATAAGTCTAGGTGCTGATCTAGGGATTTGTCTTTGTTGGATGGGTGTTTTGCTCCTTAGCTTCTGTTTCCTTTCTGAATTTTCAGAGAGTGTGA
Source organism: Chionomys nivalis (assembly GCF_950005125.1). Classification (NCBI taxonomy): domain Eukaryota; kingdom Metazoa; phylum Chordata; class Mammalia; order Rodentia; family Cricetidae; genus Chionomys; species Chionomys nivalis. Next base: position 22,160,388 of record NC_080090.1, on the reverse strand, counting down.
TGGATATGTGTTGTCTAGTAGAAAATTTTCTTTGGACCTGATAGTTGTGGCTACTGAAGGTTTCAGGTAAAATGTGTTTCTGGGTATTGGGAACTGACACTTAGGACCTGGGATGGGATAGGGATCTGAAGGGGTTCACCGGAAAGAGGAAGGGAAATTGTTCAACCAGCACCTGCTTATTTCATCTCCTTGGAATCGGGGGAGACAGTGGAGAGGGGTCACACCAGAGGGTCTGCTATAATACTGGGGATATGACTGGCGGGGAGGGGGTGCTGGATCTAGGGGAACAGAAGGAGAGGGGAAGATCTACTGACAGCCTATGTGCTTCCCTGGTAGAAGCGGTCTATGGATTAGCAGGGAGTGCCTGCTGGAGTTTGGAGCTAGGAAAGCAGCAGGTGGGGAGAGGGAGGTAGGAGGAAAGGACGTGGGTGGGTGGGAGGTTAGAAGGAAGGCAGCAGCAGGTGTTCTGCTGCAGAGCTGGCGATGAGACTGGGTTTGGAGGAGAGGGGGTACTGGTGAAGGTCTTCAGTTGACTTACCTGTTTCCCTGGCCTGCTCAACTGGTGTGTTTGCAGGGAATGCCTGCTGGTGTTTTCTGGGATGAATTGGGGAAAGGAGGGCTGGAGGAGAAGATAACAGTCCTCAAAGAAAAAAAAATTAATAAAACCCTTAAAGAAATCCATGAAAACACAAACAGTGGAAAAAACAAATAAAACTCTTCAAGACCTGAAAATAGAAGTAGGCTCAATAAAGAAAGCCCAAACTAGGGAGCTCTAGAAATGAAAAATTTAGGAATTTGAACAAGAAATACAGAGGCAAATTTCACCAACAAAATATGAGAAATGGAAGGGAAAAATACCAGGCACTGAAGATATAATAGAAAAAATGAATACACCAGTCAAAGAAAATGTTAAATTGAAAACGCTCCTGACAGAGAAAGGGTAAGAAGGCTGCTTTTGCAGTGGTATTGATGACTGTGGGCTCACAGTTGAGAAAGAGGGACACAGAAGGCTTCTGTGACAAGCCCTACCCCCACTCCACCCTCCAAAAAATGTAACAGCCTAGACAGGGAACCATTGAAGAGAGCGCTAAAAATTGTGATAAGGCTGCTGAAGTGTAGCTCTCCACAACTGACAGCTTTTGGTGGGGGTGGAGAATTTTCTTTAAGTGGCTAGCTACTGGAAGTTTGACCATGGGCAACACAAGTTGGACTTCACTTCTCCTCCTCCTCCTCTCCATCCTCCTCTTCCCTCTCCTTCTCTCTTTTTTTAGGGGGACACAAGGGGAGGCGAACCTGAAAGGACTGGAAAGTGAGTGTGATTGGGGTGCATGATGTGAAATTCCCAAATAATCAATTAAAATACTATGTTGGAAAAAGTACAGGGAATTTGGGACATTATGAAAAGACCAAACCTAAGAATGGTAGGAATACAGGAAGGAAAAGACTGTCAGCTCAAAGGCCCAGAAAATATTTTCAACAAAATCATAGAAGAAAAGTTTCTGACCTAAAGAAGGACATGCCTATAAAAGTACAAGAAGCTTACAGAACACCAAAGAGATTGGACCAGAAAAAAAAAAAACTCTTTAGCACTTTAAAAACATTAAAAGAACAAAGAAAGAATATTAAAAGCCTTAAGAGTAAAAGACCAAAGTAGCACATAAAGGCAGACCTATTAAAATCATACCGAGCTTCTCAGTTGAGATGCTAAAAGCCAGAAGGTCCTAGACAGATGTGGTGTCGACTCTAAAAGACCACTGATGCCATCCCAGACTACGAGAACCAGCAAAAGTTTTAATCACCATAAATGGATAAAATAAGCTAGTCCATGTTAAAGCCAAATTTAAGCAATATCTATCTACAAATCCAGCCCTACAGAAGATGCTAGAAGGAAAACTCCAACCTAAGAAGGTAAACTACACCCATAAAAACACAAGGAATAAACAATCTTAAAGCAGCAAAATTAAAAGGGAAGCACACATGCACACACACACGCACACACACACACACCACTACTACCAACAGCAATAATAAAACTGACAGGAATCAACAATCATTGACATTTCTCAATATCAGTGGTCTCAATTACCCAATAAAAAGACACAGACTAACAGAATGAATGTGAAAACAGGATCCATCCTTCTGCTACATTCAAGAAACACACCTCAACATCAAACATAAGCATTACCACAGATTAAAGGGTTGGAAAAAGGTATTCGAAGCAGATGGACCTAAGAAACAAGCTGGTGTAGCCATTTTAGTATCTGAAAAAAAAATAGACTTCAAACTAAAACTAATCAAAAGAGATAGGGAAGGACACCACATACTCATCAAAGGAAAAATCCACCAAGAGGACATTGCAATTGTTAACATCTATGCCCAAACATAAGGGTACCCATGTTTGTAAAAGAAACACTACTACAGCTTAAATCACATATTGACCCTCACACATTGATAATGGGAGACCTCAGTACCCAGCTCTCACTAATAGACGGGTCATCCAGACAAAAACTAATCAGAGAAATGCTGGAGCTAACTGATGCTATAAACTAAAGGGATCTAACAGATATTTACAGAACATTTCACCCAAACACAAAAGAATATACCTTCTTCTCTGCACCTCATGGAACATTCTTCAAAACTGACCACATACTCAGACACAAAGAAAGTCCCAATAGATACAAGAAAGCTGAAATAACTCCATGCAGCCTATCAGGACAGCACAGATTTCATCTGGTTATCAATAGCAACAGAAAGCTTACAAATTCCTGAAAACTGAACAATTCTCTATTGAATGGGAAATGGGTCAAGACAGAAATTAAAGATACTCTAGAATTCAAAGAAAATGAATACACACTCAAACAAGATTTTTATATCTAGTTTTAGGAGTATAACATCCTTTATTGGGAGACGATATTCAGTAACATGAAGATGGGAATCTCCCTGATAGAAATTGAGTCTTCACAGTCAGAACTATTCTAGAATTACTGAATTCTCTGTGACATCCTGTGCGCATGAGCTGGAGAACATTGTGATAAGTTTTTACTAACATCACTATTACAGCACAAATATTTTGGGAAAGTTAATGAAAAAAATGAAATGTTAAATGATATTTTGGCAAGCTTTGATCAGGAAAGATTTCAATTTTTTCCTATTAATAATGAAGCTATGTCATTCAGAAATAAGAATGTTTGTATGGCAAGCAGCGAGCTGAGTTTCCCATGAAGCATCTAACAGTATGCAGTCTCATTGGCAATCCATGTGACAAGCCACAAGTCTCAAATTTGGATCCCGAAAATTTCTAAGTTGCCACAAATATTTTCCCAGGCAAGATGAAACGCTTTCAAATGAAAGTAGTTAGAACCTTACGTAACAAAATGTGGTGCTTTATTATAATTCTCGTTGTTGTTGTCATTATTATAATTACTATTACGTTTTTTGGTGTTTGTTATTGAAACTACTGTATCATAAATGTGCAGGATAACTATTCCAGTTATCATAAGGTCCAAAAGGGAAAATATTACTTTCCTGTTAATGACATGTAGTCTCTTTGTTCTAATAGATACAAGGTACCTAGAGGTAGTATGTAGAGTAAATATTGTTCCATTAGTCTACTTCCTGCAGCTTCCATTATCTGAGGAAATGTTCGTAACAATTTTGTTTACAAATTTTTATTCTAGTCACTAAGGGCAGACACCCATACTACTGGGCTGATTATGCTTACATCTACAAAAGAAATGTTACATGATACTCAGGCCTCACTTTCCCTTCCATCATACATCTTCAAGGAATGTCAATAAACTCACCTTGGTATGGCAAAAAAAATTTAAAAAAAAGAATACACAGCATACCCAAACTTGGGACACAATGAAAGCAGGTATAAGTGCATAACACTAAGTGCCTACATTTAAAAAAAAAAAAAAAAAAAAAAACTGGAACAATCTCATACTTGCAACTTAGTAGCACACCTAAAAGTTCTAGAACTAAAAGTAATCACACACAAAAGGAGTATTTGGCAAGAAACAATCAAACTCAGGGCTGAAATCAACAAAATAAAAACAAAGAGAACAATACGAAAAGTCAATGAATCAAACTGTTGGTTCTTTGAAAAAAAAAAGCCAACAAGACAAACAAGCACTTACCCAAAATAACTAAAAGGCAGATTGAGAATATCCAAATTAACAAAATCACAAATGAAAATGGGGAGCACAACAGATACCTAGGAAATCCAGAAAATCCTAAGTGTATACTTTTAGAACCTGTGTTTTACTAAATTGAAAGATATAAATTAAATGGATAGTTTTTGTGGTGGATACCACTTACCAAACTTAAACCAAGATCAGATAAGAAATTTAGACAGATAAGCAAAGTTAAACTCCCAAAGAAATACTAGTCACACCTAGTCCAACAAGGCCACACCTACTCCAACCAGGCTACACCTCCTAATCCTTCTAATCATTTCAGTTTCATTCCCTGGTGACTAAACATTTAAACACATAAGCCAGTGGGAGCCATTTTCATGCAAACCACCACACCTTTAATGCTCATAATTTTCAGAATCAGTCTTTTATGTTTTGTTTTGTTTTGCTTGAATGGTTTTAGTAAGTATCCCACACTGGTGTCAAATTTATACATAACCTCCCACTTCACACTCCCAAATGCAAGGATTATAGGCATTAATCCACATGCCTAAATATAAGTAACTTCTTCGCTGAGGCAAAAAAAATGTTTTACAGATATTAGATCAATATATTTTGTTTTATATTAACAATGTAATGACTACAAACATGATATGCTTTTAAGTTTCATCTGTTTTAGTAACCTTTCATCCATTGCTTTCTCAAGCACATCAATGACAAAAGAATAAATCAAACCCAAAGTTACAACATTTCCAAATTTTTGTGGTTTAAGAACTTCTCCCTCTACTCCTCCCAGTTCCTCTCTACCACCCCTCCTTTCCTTTCTTAGAATGTATCATGTGAGAAAAGAAACTATTTTCAAATAAAAGGAAAAGTGAAAAATTAGGTATGCAAATAATTATATATATATACATATATATATCAACAAATAATGAAAAATAGACCATGAACTTGAAAAAGGAGGGGTATATGTTAAGGTTTGGAGGGAGGAAAGGGAAGGAAGGAATGGTGTAACTACATCATAATCTCAAAAAGCAAAGAAAAAAGTTCTTGTTAAATGCTTAATGGGAAAAGAAGAGAAAAAAATGCTTAATGGGAGTGACATAAAAATAAATAACTATAGGAAAAACATTTTTTAAAAACCTTCTGTGGCTGATTTTGAGATCTACAGGGTTGAAAGGATATGCTTGCTTGTATGTCCTTACAGAGCATGGATACGATGTGTGTAACTCACCGCCAGCACACAGACTACAATAAAATACCAAAAATAATTTTAAAACAATTTTAGTATAATTTATTTGTTGTCATAACTTAATTTTAATGCTGTGATTAACATCTCATCTATCCTACAAATTCCTGAAAAGTTAACAGTTGGTTCTCAGAAGGTTATAAATGTTGGTTTCAGCTCACTATACGGTAGTATATTTTCTCCTCACAGGTCGGCTTGGAAAACCAACAATTACACAGAGTTTAATAACATTTGTGAACAATTCTTGTAATGTCACACTGACCTGCTCTGTGGAGAAAGAAGAAGAGAATGTCACCTACAGTTGGAGTCCCTTTGGAGAGAGAAGCAACGTCCTTCAAATCTTCCAGTCCCCTGAGGATCAAAAACTGAATTACACATGCACCGTCCAGAACCCTGTCAGCAGCAGCTCCAGCTCTGTCACTGCCCAGGAACTCTGCACAGGTAACCAGCTCCATCCGTCTCTTCTGCAGAGCCTCAGAAATCACTCTGCAGAGCTTCAAGGCTTAACCTTTGACTAATTGTCACGTGCATGTGCCTCCTCTGTGCTGACATTAGCCCTGGTGTATCTTCACCCAAGCAGCCTACTGGGAGAAAGACCAAAGCCCTCTAGGGAGTGCTAAGCATTCCCAGGTGTTTTAAGGAGCTCCTGGTTGACTCTCTGATTCAGACTGTAAATTGAAGAGCTTTGGCAGTCTCTGAGAGGCATCCCGTTTTGACAATGGCCATGAAAGTAGACAAACCTGCACAGAATCTTAGCCCTGTCTCCTGATAGCCAAGACTCACAACAATTTCTCTTTCCAGACATTTCAAGCTTCCACCTCCGCCATGCTGCGTTGCCAAGTGGACTGGCTGTTGCTCTCCCTCTGCTTGTTCTCATTCCATTTTCAGTGTTTCTCTTCTATTTTTACAAGAGAAGGCACGATGGGACTGACCTGGAAGGTAAAATGTGAGAATGGGCTTTCTTTCTCCCCAGGAGTGAGTTCGTTTATTTAGCCAGGATGGAGTGGAGAGTATCATTTTGGGAACCATAGTGGTAAAGCCAAAGGAGCATTTGCCAGTCTAGTTTCTACTAGAGCTGCTTCAGAGCTGATGGGGACAACAAGGGTCTCTGGTTGGGGTTTCTGATCTGCCATAGGGTTGTAGGACCATAAGGCTAAAAAGGCTTAAGTAGTATTTTAGAGAAGGAGGTGGCAAGAAGTTAAAGGACAAAACTCATTGGCTGAGAAGTCATCATAGTGGAGACAGGCGCCAACACTGATGGTAATGGTTGATACTCCTGAGACAATGCCTTGTGGAGGTTAAAGGCTTCCAATCTGAAGGATATCAATTATGCCAGAAGGCTAAGTAAACGAGGGCCCGAAAGAATGAGAGTTCTTTTGGTGAACTGACCCACGAGGGGTAATAACTGAGAAATTCAGCTGCACGCGCTCTTCAAAAGGCCGGTTCGCTTTATCTAGTTGATCTGTATATGTGTGTGTGTGTGTGTGTGTGTGTGTTAATTTATAAATAGATACATAGATATATAGATACAGATCGTCCTGGTTATTAAAGACCTGGAGGACTGTGTCTCATAAAGTGAAGAAAGAAGCCTGGGATCCCTCATCTAGTTTTTGAAGGTTTTATCTAATATCCAGAGAGGCTTGGTGCACATATGCATCCAAATGGTACAAAGGTATCCATTGACCACATTGTGAAGGGAAGAATGTTCTCTGAAGTGAGGATGACTTTTCATTCTTCCCTGGATTCCCTAAATGAAGCTCTTAAGATTGTGTGAGGGGGGAAAAGACTTGGGTAAGGAAAGATGGCGGTTGGAGAGAAGGAGGGAGGGGAGGAAGCAGAGTTGCTAGATGGAGAGGCTAGTGAGTAGGGACTTGAATGCAACAAAGGAAAGGTGATCAAAGATGTCGCCTGTGGTTGAGTGTTGGAGCATGGTCCAGGAATGGAGTCATGCGAGGAGAACTCTCAGTGCTTGGGAGAAAACTTCAAGGAAACAAGAGCCTTGTGACCCCAGTTTCTTCTGTTGTTGGAATGTGTTCCTGTGCTCCTCCCCGGAGTAAGGAATAGGAGGAAGTTTACTTCAGGCCATTCATCACAACTGGTTGTTGTTATTTGTTTATTTGCCTCTGTGGAAAACATGTTCTTGCCACATGCGGCTTGTCCTTGGGACTGTACACTTTACTCGGGTGACTTTTCTTAACCCTCAGAGTACAAACTGTCTGGTGCTCTGAATAAAGCTGGCTATTGCTGCTATTGCTTGAGACTTCAAACTACATCGTTTTTAGGCTCCATGCTCCCAGGTCCCACACCTTTAGAGGGGTGTACAGTTGGCTTTAAAGGAGATGGACTAGTGTGAAACAATCTAGGAAGACACATCTAACATCCCTCTTGCAGCTTGAGGACTATAATGAGGCCATGAAGCTTAAATATAGGAGATCTACATCCTTACCTAAATTATGACAAAAGAGATTGAATTTTAATACCCAGTTTTACAGCAGTGTGCCATGAGGTGACCAGCATTCTTGACCTGAGAGTGGATATGAAGGGTCGAGTTTTATTGCAAAGTAAAACTAGGGGAGGTATTTTTCTTCTGATAATCTGTGATTCAAATTTGAACTACTTCTTCAGAATACATCCCATAAGTCAGAGGGAATAATGGGCATGAGACCCATCGTGTGAGTCCTACCAGAGGTGAAGTTTTTACTCAGAATGGACCATTTGAGGGAGCAACAGAACCCTAGTGTCAAGGACAATACCTGGCTGTGCTGCACTATCTCCATGGAGATGTGTTTGTAAGCTAAGGTGTCACTTGAGAACAGAGACTCTCAGACTGGAGAGATAATGGCTCGGTCGGTCATTAAAAGGCTAGACTTACAACCAAACATATAAGAGACTAGACACTCTCCTGGTGCATGGAAACTAAATTTGGTTTCACTCAACAGTCAAATCTCTCCAGCTGGTGAAATCAAAGCAACCCTGAAGGTAAAATTTTACAGTGTCGTACTTGCTGCGAATTGGTCAGAAGGGAAAAGAGAGGACTCACCATCCAGGAGAAGCCTAGGTGATTTATGGACCTTTTGGATTAGGAAGTATTGCCAGGAGCCAGAAATTATTGACAAAGAGCACCATCAACCTCTCGCTCACTCCCACCTGCTCTGGCAAGCAACAGCAATGTTTGAATGCGGGAAAGGAGTGAGAGAGGAGAGGGCAGACTAAGCCCTCACAATACGTGCACATTCGCCCTGGACAAGCGCTGCTGCCAACTGCGCTACACCTTGAGAGCAAAGTGGCCCTTCATTCTTACAAACTATAATGGGGGGGGGGGGGGCTGTTCTTTTTTTCCTTTCCTCGAGTCCTACCAAAGTAGACCCTTGATGTATTAGTTACTTTTCTCATTACTGTGACAAAATACACGGAATTCCATCTTGACTATTATTTGACCAGTTATTTTAGCTCTCTAAGATTCCACTTCCTCAGCTGTAAGATAGCCATAATAATGGGGTTTACTGCATATACTTATTAAGGAGATTACACACATGTAATAGACAGCCCGGCCCCTGGTACTAGGTAAATATTAGTTCCTGTGGGTATAATTGTCAGGCCTGAGAACGGTATAGAGGAGGCATTCTAAGGGAAAGGTTTTATGACATGCATCATAACTCAATCAGATTTACAAAAGGGAATGTCATCATCCCTCAGGCTGGATCTCCACGTTTACTCAAAGAAACATCTTCCTTCTTCTCACAGCCGAGAGAGTAAAGAGAAATAGAGAGACAGAAACAGAGAAATGGGGACAGACTATTCTTTGCACCCACAAATAAAATTGAGAGCGTTTTGTCCGACTCCCTTACTGAGTCTGGGGCAGAGACCAGACTAGCTCTGAACTACTGAGCCCTGGGATAATCTCAGATCTGACCCATCATTTGTACCTATTTTTGTGTCCTGTAATAAGAAGGCACAAAATCCTGGCTATCTCTTTTCAACTTGACCCTAAAACACTGTGTTGATACTAAACAAAAAGATTAATGCTTCATCTATCTCAGAAATTTTAAAAATTAAGGATCTTTGTACCCTTCCTTTGTTTCTCTGAGGCCTCCCATGGAGCCTGGCACAAACAAAAAGCTTAATAGATGCTTAACTATCTCATGAATGCTTGTGGTTATAGTCGGCTATGCACCAGGATAATAAAGCACCAAGTATAATTAGAATCAGTCATATTAAACAACTGAGACCCTGACGTGGAAAGTTCACTAGCCATGCATGGTCATCAATGCCAGAGCTACCTTTGAATTACATACAGGACTGGGGAGAGTCTCTTTAGGCTAAACTGAACTTCAGGAATAAAAAAGAATTCCCACTGGGATTTTGGTGCAATTTGAATGAGATATGTTCTATCACACATGCAATCCTTGGGATGAAAAGACCATCTGGTCCAAACACCCTTCTCTGTAGGGTGGGGGCCATTTAAACTCTGGGTTTTATTTCTTTACCACAGAAAGATAAAATAAGACTAAACAGTCTCTAAAACCCTGTCTGCCTTTCACAGACTATTGTTCTATGTTTATATGTGGCAGGTGATGTCTCAAAGGAAACAGCATACTCTGAAGTTTCAAGAAATGCTCATCCCATGGAGTCCAGAATCTATGATGAAATCCCTGAGGCCAAGGTGAGCTGATGCTACTCATGAATGCATCCTACCACTACCTGCAGAATAGGAGTCTTGGGCAACAATTGCCTGCTGTTTGCCATTGCATAGAAAGAAGCTACAGCCAAGAATCTGGAGGAACCAGCCAAGAGACACTATGCTAAGGCGATGATGCCATGGATCTCCCCATGAAATCAAGCGTAATCCATTCTCTCCTCATGGCAGCTTCCGTGGTATAAAACCCTGAGCTTCACATGAAGGAGTAGCCATGGCTTAGATGTGATTTGTGTGTAAGAAGCTCTCCCTGATGGGATTAAACAACGAAAGAGTCCTTATTGTGAGACAAAGGATGCTGCTGGGTTCCGACAGGGCAAAGTCATTGATTGCTAAGGTTGTTCCAAGGATGTAGAACTAAAGATGAACACCCTGGAACTACACTAGCTGGTCTGTCTGAAGCTTGTTTTCTCAGATTCTTTTTTCACTCTGACCCACACCTTGTGCCTTTTGTCTGCCTGCCTGTGCCTCGCCTCCACAAAGATCACCTTCAGTGCCTCCACAAGCCTGTTCCCTTGGAGTCTGCCAAGGACCAAAGGGAGACACTCAGGCTTCTCTGGTTAGTCTGTCCCTCCGCTTGAACTGTCAGGGATACGAATAGAGATTCACATAACTCACAGAAAGCTAAACTCCCAACTGAGCAAGACTCGGTCTAAACTACACAGAATCCTCCTCTTGGCTCTTGGAGGTTTTTTTGCTACAAGGCTGTACCCATCTGCCACCCACCATCCTTATCTCTACCTTAACCTGATCCAAAGTTGGATGGAACAAGAGCTCATGCCAGAAAAGGAGGCTACCCAGTAAAGTGGGACCAGAAATGGGTGATGGAGAGAGTAGAATTGGGAAGGGGGACTCCTAAGGACTGTCTTCTGCATTCTCACTGAGGGGAAAATACCTCTTTTCCAGGTGCTGCCCCGCAAGGAAGAGCCAATGAGCACCATTTACTCCTCAGTGCAGCCTTCTGAGAAGGTAAATCCTGTACGACTTTTTTACTCTCTTTTTCCACTTGTTCTGCCTACCCTGGTGAATCCCATCCACTAATATTTGATTGCAAGGCTCAATCAAGTCTTCTCGAGCCAATGGGAAAGTTGCTCCTAGCATCCTAAGTACTAGGTCACACGAGACATTAGTAGTGATGAGATGCCGGCAGTTCCTTGTCTTTATGTGGAGGTGAAAATGGAATCACTGGAGAAGGGAAAGAACTAAGGCTGAACTGGAAACAAATAATGCAGCCTGGATGTTGCTTAAAGCCTAACAATCAAAACCAATGTCAAATACCCCTACTCCCTTCTACTTATCTTTTCTGGGTTAAGAAGGTCCCTGAAGTTCCCAAATGGGGTGACTGGAGCTATAGTGACATTTCATTTGTACTTTAGTAAATAAAGCTTGCTTGAAGATCAGAGAGTAAAACAGTCACCCTGGTCAGTCATAAAGACCAGGCATTGGTGGAACACATCTTCAATCCCAGTAGCCACACTAGTTAGCCATAGAAGCTGGGCAGACGTGGTACACACCCTTAATCCCAGCATGAGAAAGGAACAAAAGGCAGGCAGAGACAGCTCTCAGGCCCAGTCTTAATCTGAGGATTCGTAAAGGCAGGATCACCATTTCTGTCTGAGGTAGAAGAAAGAACCAGTGACTGGCTGCTTTGTTTTTCTGATCTCCAGGTTGAACCCCAGTATCTGTCTCTGGGTTTTTATTATTCGAGCTACGTAGAGCAAAGGGAAAAGGCTCACCAAAGGAAATAGCCTGGCCATCCCCATTTCCCTAAGTACTGGCGAAATCTAAGACATCACCCTGTGCCATTTTCTTAACTACCTCTTGGGACTGGACTTAGCCAGCCACATCTTTCAGCTAACATGTTTTCATATTTCCCTCTCTTGCACAGGTGTGGAAAAACAACATGAAGGAAGACAGACTTCCCAAGACTTTGCGTAATGAAATTGTCATCTAGGTGAGCAGACAGCGTTCTCCCACCAGGAGCTGAAGTTACAAGCAGCAACAGGACATGTGTCCTGGAGACCAAGACTTTCTCTGGCTGTCCCATACCATGGCGTTCCAACTCACCACCTCCAAACACACAGGCAGAGCAGGAAACCTTCTGTTATTGGGCATTACTTGTACCCAAACGGGCTTGTGGACACTTGTCCTTACTTATCAAATCCTTTCTATGCAAGAAGCAAGACAGAGTCCCTAACATGGTACCTCCCAAACTTCTTCACATCACAGAAGATAGAAAAGTTATTTTATGGCACACTGGATGAAATCATCAAGGTTGCTCACATTTAAACAAGACTCAAGATAGCTGGGATTGTCAGCTCTGCCTGCAGCATCACTACCCGACAGCTGTGGGAAGATATCAGTCAATATTTTGAACACTTGGATGTTCTCTGAAGATGCAACGTGTGTAAGGAACCCTGATGCAAGGCCTCCACAGTTGCTGCAGTACCTTAAGCAACTTAGGAGAGGCATGCTTGGAGTATAAGTAAACCCTCACTTGAACACATGGCATGGCAAGCCAAGTATAGGCTACCCCTACTCATTCCTGAATTCAGGAGCCATCATGCAGGACACAGCTGCTGAGTTGTGGCCCTCAGCCAGGCTGATACATTCTCTAGAGTACAGACTAGACTGCTGGAGATCTTCAGAAGCCTCATAAGATTTCCTGTCTGGCCATGCTTTCCTTCCCTGTTTATTACTTCAGACAGCCTCAGCAAGGAGACACCATGCCGAAGAGCCTCACTCTCCAAAAAGAAATGGCCAGCTACATTTCTGACACCCTGAGAGAAGTGGGTGCAACCAAACCATCAAACCAAGAGATCTTGAGGACTGCAGAGTCATGCACATAAGAGGGAACCTGGGAGATGACATTGCAGATGGTGAAACTGGCTTCACCCCAGCTGCTGTTTCAGCCAACTCAGACAGGCACAGAGTTCAAGCTAAGGAGGAGCTCCTTCACCCCAGCACCACCCCACACACACACAAGCTCAAAACCAGCTGCCAGTCATGAGGAAGAATTTCCATCTGGACAGGGCAGCATGTGATCATTTGAGGCCATGGCTATCTTTTGTGTCAACAATCCTTACCAGCTAAATCTCAAACGTCCATGAATACCAGGCTCCACAGTAGGAATGAACTGTATTTGGGTACAAAAAAGTTGTGTGTCCCACAAAGGTCCTGGGCACATTTGAAAGGGTGGGAGGTACTACTAACTTGTCTTCTGAAAAGGTTAAACTGATTTTTGTTTTCAGTAAGTGTGCTGGTGTCCTTATACCCTCACTCTGCTTATCTGACAGGTGAAATTTTTCTCCCATATGCCCAAATAGTTACTGTTGATTGTATTCATTCTGTTTTGAAAATTTGTTGATATCTGTCAGGTTTCAAAGAAACCTGGAACAAATGGATAACTGAGTTGCCTGTTAGCATACCAAAGAGCACCACGCTGGCCAGGCCCACTCAGCCTGTGGCTCCTCTCTGCTCTTCCCACCCCACCCCCTTAGCCTAACCCTCTCCAGCCCAGGGGCTTCACTTCCCTTTCTCTCCTTTCTCTCTCTCTCTCTCTCTCTCTCTCTCTCTCTCTCTCTCTCTCTCTCTCTCTTTCTCTCTCTTGTGTGTGTGGCTTCCTTCTCTCTTGGTCCTCTTGGCCCTCCTCTCTCCTCTCTTCTTCTCTCACTCTACCCCCTACCCCCTTTCTCTCCTTTCATGGTATGGTCTATTCTCCTGGCTTTGTTCAATCTGCCACTTTCTCTATCTGTTCTGGAATCCTTCAGATGCCCCTGGCTGTACACTCCCTCATGTCTACAAAAAAACCTTATCTTCAACCACACCTAGGAGCAGTCAGTGTCCTCATTTTCATTCAATACCTTCTGTTCATTTCCCTATTGGTTTGTTTACAAAGGCTTTCCTGAATCACCTAAATGCCCCTTGACTTAAGAATGAATAAAGATGTGGTACCAAGGATGGCCCCAGCTAAGACCCTAAGCAATAGAGGAGAGGGTAGCCGAACTGGCCTTGCCCTGTAGTCAGATTGATGAATATCTTAAATATCACCACAGAATCTTTGTCCAGTCACTGATGGAAACAGAGGCAGAGACCCACATTGGAGCACTGGACTGAGCTCCCAAAGTCCAGGTTAAGAGTGGAAAGAATGAGAATATGAGCAAAGTGGTCAAGACCATAATGGGTACACCTACTGAAACAGTTTACCTGAGCTAATGGGAGCTCACCAACACCAGCCAGACTGTGAAGGAACAAGCATAGGGTCAAACTAGTCCCTCTGAATGTGGTTAACAGTTGCATGGCTGGGGCAGACTGAGGGGCCACTAGCAGTGACACCAAGATTTATCCCTACTGCTTGTACTGGTTTTTGGGAACCTATTCTCTTTGGATGGATGCCTTGCTCAGCCTAGATATAGTAGGGAGGGCCTTGTACCTTTCCCAAAACAAAGTGCCTTACCTTCTCTGAGGAGTGAGTGGGAGGTGGGGGGTTGGGGGGAATGGGAGGAGGGGAGGGAGTGGGAACTTGGATTGGGTGTGTATAATGGAATTTAAGAATTTAAGTAATTTTTATAATAAAAATTTAAAAAAGAAAAAAAATAACTCATACACCAACCATGCAGGGAAAATGACTCTTGTTGACATTTGATGCAAGTTCTTTTATGTACAAGAAGGTGTACTATTTTTTAATTAACAATGTATTTTAAGTATTTTCTGCGTATTAAGTTTTATCCTAAAACTTGACTATGAATCACTTGGTTGTGTCTATACACTGTAATAAATTGATCTATTTCCATTTTTGGACTTCAAAAAAGAACAAAAAGATGTGGTATATTTACACAATGAAGAACTACACTGTGAAAAAAGAACGATGTCTTGAAATTTGCGGGCAAATGGATAGGTCTAGAAAAGATCACATTGAATGAGGTAACCTAGAACCAGAAAGACAAATATAATATAAACTCTCTCATAAGTGGCTTTTAGACATAAAGCAAAGATAAACCAGCCTACAATTCACAACCCCAGAGAACCTAGTTACTTTTATTTATTACTTAATTTCCATCTGCATTTGCCACAACCCAACATAACACATTGTAGCCTATGTGAGAGCAGTAAATGCTGCGGGATAGAAATCCCAGGGAGGAGTCAGTTCAGAAGGCACGTGCTGGAAGCAGAGATAGATAGAAGCCAAGCGGCACAGGGAGCCAACTGACACCACACATTAGCATAAAGATGCAGACGTCAGCTATTGCCTTAGGGGAAGGGCATTTGGAGAGAAAAGACTCCAGCCAGAGAAAAGAGGCCAGCTAAAGCCAAGTGTGGTGATGAACGCCTGTAATCCCAGCACTGAGGTAGCAAAGGCACCTTCAGCTATACAACCAGTCCAAGACTGGCCTGGGCTAATGAGATACCCGTCTAAAAACAAAAACAAACACCACTTATATTTTCGCGGGAACATGGCCTCCACACTAGGTCAGCTGAAGTGGTGAGCTAGGCATGAAGAGGCAGTGCCCTGAAGAGGTTCACATGGAAAGGAATAAAGACACTTAGTCATAAAGGATGGAGATAAGCCACAGTTACACTGAACAGAGTTTCTCAAAATCACTCCTCAGCCTGCAGTGGAACTAAGGAATCTTGAACAGACCTCCTTCTCTAACTTGCCTCTTCTTTTCCCTGGTGAGCTCACTCAAGTTTGCAGCATCTTAAAGCTCTGGTGTGTAGTTCTAAATCTAAAGGACCAGAGGCGAGAGTTCTCCAGGCATTCTACAAGACCAGTTTTGTTTGAAGCATGTTAATTCTTTAGGTGGTCTTTGGACTCAGGACCAGCCTACATTTGTTACTTTTTTAGGAATCTTGTGGTTTATGAAAATATAAGCTATTCACTCCCTTCTTAGGACTCAGTTCTCAGATTCTTCTGAAAAAAAAATGGAGTTATATTATTTTCCCATTTCATTGTTTCTAAATGAACTAGATTATGGTCAGTATGCCCATAAAGATCAAAGTATACTTTCAATAGAATAGGATCTCTTAGTAGCCACAATGTGCCCCCTCACACACACACACACAAAATTGTGATGTCCAACACAGTGCCCTCTAGTGGAAAGTGCTGGTGAGCCAAGATGATCCCTTTTCACAAACACAGGGCTTCATCAGTGACTCAAGAAAGTAAATGAAAAGTTACAACTCATGCTCCCCAAAGAGTGGGAAAATGGGGATATTTAAAATATTTTTAATCTAAAAAAAGAATGTCCATAAACTAGTCATCCCACAAGAGAAGAGCTTGGCTGGGCCTCCTTAAAAATATCTACAAGCATGAAGAAACCTGTGTGGTCTGGGCTATATCAACAGAAACCAGTCTTAGCTAAAACCTGGTGAGAAGAAACAATTTAACCAGAACTTCTTCCAAGTTTATATCTATTTTTCTGTTTGACTTTTTCCTTGATTTGTAATGGTGGCGCTCATCTTTAATCCCAGCACTCGGGAAGCAGAGGCACATGAATCTCTGCGTTTGAAGCCAGACTGACTGGTTTACAGAGCTAGTTCCAGGACAGCCAGGGCTGTTACACAGAGAAACCCTGTCTCAAAAAACAAAAACACACCAACAAAAGAAAAGACTACTTGCATAATTTTCTAAAGAGCGTAGTCTCTACTTGGTATAAATGAAGCCTGAAAAACAAAGACAGACAGGAGAAAACGTGAGTGATCAGAAATGTAGGCTCTGACACTGCAGCACCTAAATCTAAAACCTAGTTTCCTAGTGACCTTAGAGCAAGAACCAGAGCTTCCTGTGCCTCGGGTTGCCCTTCTGTAAAATGGAAGTAGCTAAGAGTACCTTAGCCAGGATGATTGTGAGCATTAAGTGAGGTGTCACTATAAGAATATGCCAGAACGCAATAAAGTCCTGGGTCCTTTTAACTCAGCCCTTGGAACTAAGGCTATTTTGTTTCAGACCCATCTATTCCTTCTGCCATCCACATACACCAGTCCACGCACCGACTACAATACCTGTGTCTTCAAAGAGGCAGAAGGGACAAGGGCTTTATCTAAATAATAACTAACGTGAAACAGAGAGCTCCTGCAGGGCAGAGTTTGTAACAGTTCACTGGAGGCTTGCTTTGCATGCCAGTCGTTACTACATTGTATACTGTTGTCAATACAACAGCCCTGGGAAGTAGACATTATTTCTTCTAGTTTGCATTAAGACTAAGGGGATTAAAAACGTTGGCAAGATCAGAAAGCTGGGAACTCTAGAGTTGAATGTGAGATTTCATACATTTGCACCCTGACGCACAGCCTCCGTTTACCTGCTGTGGATTCCCAGTGCTTGACACGTGGCCCCAGACATAGCACACATCTGGCATTTTTGCATAATAGATGGATCACCAAACATCTGTTGAATGAATACTTGCATAGACTATTATTATAAAGCTACTAAAAGTAGTTCAATGCAAATACACTGACATGTTAATTCCATTGTAGTGTAGTCAACCACACAACTTTTCGGTTGGCAAGGCCAACAAACTAAAGAAGTTTGCATAGAGCTCTTTGGTTGCATCTGAACAGAACTGCTTTCATATCAAACTAGGGATCATAGTCATGTATGTTTCTGGTGAGTTTTTACAAAACGAGGGAGCAGTGTGTACTTCCACCATCATAAGAATTAACAAGAAGAGAAGAATTTGGAGGATTGCACTGTGCTACTTAATGCTTGCTAGTATGGGAAACTTTTGAAATTTTTCCAAATACATTGAAGTGTTAAGATATTTTGACAAATGAAAGTTAGTAGAAGTCTTGACCTCTAACCCAAGGAAGCAAAATAATGAGCAGAGTATTATGTAGAGGCTTTCAGAGCTTGAAATATTTACTTTAATAATTCATGAATAAATTTGTGATGGTAGTGAACATTTGCTGGCTGGTGGTCTAGTCTGTTCTCAACAGTCCTATACAAGTCTCTGGGTATAGGAGGGTCCATTCTCTGACCTAAACATGGCTGCGTCTTTGAAAATGAGAAACTGAGACATGCCTTTTTTCTTATAGGTCATCTGTCACTTCTTAAACATGCGCCAGTCTCAACCCTTTCATTTTTGTTTATTTCCAACCCTGATCTTCTTGTAGATCTCCAAAATCACCTCTAACTTAATGTGCCCCCAGTTGAGCGAGTCTTTCCTGACCTCCCACCTTGCTGTCTTGTTTCCCCTGTGCTAGGCAATGGTCCACTGTCAGCATAAAGACTAACACTTATTCAGTGCATGGTATGTGCCACGCCCTGTGCCCTTTGGCACAGAACTCACTTAAAGCTCTTGAGAAACAATGAAACCATCTGCTTTCTGAAGTAGATACATCATCCCATGTCATGGATTAAGAAGCTGAGAGTTACAGAAAGGCTAAGTCACTTAACTGAATAGGCAAAATCTCAACCCTTCCGTCTTCCTGCACCACAGTTCCCCTTTGTATCCAGTCATCCAGCTCCTCCGCACGACTCATCTCAAGGTCATCCCCCTCATCTACCTAATTCTGCTGGCCTTGTCGTGTGCTGCCGGCACTGTCACACGTGAAAAGCAATAACATAATTTCCTCTTTCCTTACTGGAATTCACTCCCCCAAAAGATTGGTATCCACTACAATGGAATCATCACAAAATTGTCATGGATTCAGGAACTGCCAAATCATGTCCACACCCCCGAAACACACTTTTCCCCATATCATGTCTGTCTTGAGAGTCTCAGTATCTCCTCTTCACTGTTCCTCCCAAATTCCCCTACCAAAGCTAATTATATATCACTCTGTTTTACTTCTACAGTATTTCATACCTAAGTGCATAGTGGCAGCACACACCACATCCTGTGGTGATTATGTGATGTGAGATCTTCTTAACACTCACTCTGACTGGTCAGAAACCTATCTTACCCCATTTTTTAGTTCTCTGGGCTTAATGAATATTAAATTCTCAAGGTTTTTTGTTAGGTTAGTTCATTACGAACAAGAAGATCATACTGAACGATAATAAACATGCACTAAACCTATTAGTAACACTAAGTCTTGTCTTCTCTTCATGTTGCCTTTTAGCTCTCTCATTTGTAAATTTCCTTATCCATAAGTTTCACGTTCTGTTTAAGACATTGGAATGCAGGCTCCATTTCATCAGGTAAGCACAATAAAGCGTGGTTTTCTAATGCGTCTTTTCATTTGTCTGACTCTTTTTTTCTTTTTTTTATTTTTATTTTTTATTTTTTTTATTTATTTTTTTATTTTTTTTGGTTTTTCGAGACAGGGTTTCTCTGTGGTTTTGGAGCCTGTCCTGGAACTAGCTCTTGTAGACCAGGCTGGTCTCGAACTCACAGAGATCTGCCTGCCTCTGCCTCCCGAGTGCTGGGATTAAAGGCGTGCGCCACCACCGCCCGGTTGTTTGTCTGACTCTTTTTTTCAAGGAAAGAAGAAATGCGCTAGCTGAAACAACAAAAGACAGACGGCATCGCACAAGTTCTCTGCACTCTGAAACCCCAGAATACTTAGAACTTAAGACTAGGGAACTGGAGAGTTGTCACCCATAGTACCACTTGGACGAAAGGAACTAAGGCATGGGATAGACAAAGACAACGAGGCTGTGATTTCCATCAAACCTTCAGGGCCTGAGGATGTGTTCTTAACAGGAAATGGCTACGTCCCTTGTCTCTCCCTTTTATTTTGTAATTATTATATTTTATTTATTGTATAAGGAGAAGCACACACACATGCCACCATGCACGTAGAAATCAGAAACAGCTCGTGGGAGTCAGTGGTCTCCTTCCACCATATGGGCCCCCAGGGATTGAGCTCAAGTCATCGGGCTTGACATCAAATATCTTTGCCCCACTGAGCTATGTTGTCAGACGCATATGCCTTGTGTATTTATTTCCCTTGACTGATTTGGCTTTACATACACTCACTGAAATAGATCAAATCCATGAGTATACTTCTACACTACCCAAGGGTTGTGTGACGCTTCCTGGGGAGATATGCAAAAAACGTCCCTTCCAGATGTGCAACAGTGCAACCAGATAGTGCAATGATAATAAACAAAGAACCCACTCCATCCAAGTTTAGCTTGGTGGGGCAATGAATTTACTGGGAATACTTTCAGCTGCACAGGTGATGGTTTACTTACATCAGCATAGGTGACTCAAGGGCAGATGGCCACATCTCTGAAAAGCTCACCCAGGCACAGCTGACAACTCTTGAAGCCTGCATCCCTAAATTCCCCTGAACAGTTTGCAGGAAGCTCCACTGAGGAGTCTCCTCTCCTACCACAGCTGTTTGCTGCTTCTGTAAACCTGGTGATGGGTTTCCTGGGTGGTAAAAGTTTTTATGAGCTTCCTAAGCCTTGAAAGTTAGTTACTCATCAGCCCGGCGGTGGTGGTGCACGCCTTTAATCCCAGCACTTGGGAGGCAGAGACAGGCGGATCTCTGGGAGTTCGAGGCCAGCCTGGTCTACAAGAGCTAGTTCCGGGACAGGCACCAAAGCTACAGAGAAACCCTGTCTCGAAAAAGCCAAAAAAAAAAAAAAAAAAAAAAGAAAGTTACTCATCTTCTTGAGTCTGGTGAGTCTTCCCCCTCCCTCCAGGAAGAAATGTTTCAATTCAAAGGAAACAACTATAGAACAACTCCACCCCTCTCTCCAGCTGCTACATTCTTTCTCCCCTCTCTTCTACAGTGTTTCTTAAGAGAGTGATAATAGTGTCTGGATAGTCCCTTCTGTTTATGGCTGAGTGGTGTGACACTGTGTCCACAGCCAAAGCCACTTCTTCTCAGTATTTTGACTGGTTTTCAACTTCTGCAGTAATTGCTACCTAAGGGGAAAAGGAAATTCTGCAGTAATGTGTGGGTATGAGCATAAATATTTAGAAGGCAAATTAAGAGGTACATAATACCTATTTCACAAAACAGTAACTGTGGCCTCCCTCAATCCTATAATCTCTCGGCCACAGATTTTACCCTGCTTTACCGTACCAACTATGAGTTCTATCCTGTGAGGTGGGCCTCAAATTCAAGCAGAAAGCAGTTGGTTGCACCTACATCAGCTGTACCACTGTTGAACCAATGGCCTATGCTGACTGATGTGTCAATAGTATCACACACAAGGTCCATAGCCAAGCAAGACTGTTGGTCACAATTCTCCCCAACAATCCTGCTATAGTTCCTTCAAGCACTACAAAAGCTTACCAACATGAAATGAGCTTCCAATTTATTCCAAATTTGATTTCTTAACATCCTGCAACTAAAGCATACAGTGTCTTCAGTTGTAGAAATTTAGCATCTAGTTCTAACATGTAGATAACAGCAGCGACAATAACATACTTTATGGGGTCCTCATGGCCCTCCCTGGCCAATAATCATTCAAGAGGTAATCTACTCCAGACTCACATTCTTTTAACTCAACAACTTTGTGTTCCTAGAAGTGCCTTTTCTCTGCCCACACAGGGTGCATTCCTTCAAACTTTTCAACTACTATTTTTACTGTTCTTCCAGATGCTTTTCCAAATCTGTAAGATACACAAAGTTTAAAGTTACATAACGAATCCTTTTAGAGAAGGTGGGCAGGACCTCTAAAGGTCCATTGCTGTCTCTTCTAAACAAATGCTAATTGGTTTTGGAATTCAATCTAAAGGGATATTTTTAAAGTTAGAGATATAGCATGAAAAGTATCCCACATTTGTGTCAACTGTTTTGTTTTTCAAAACACAATTTAGGTATATGAATTGGGGCACCATGTTATTTAGATATTTATCATCCATAATCATTATATTCCATATGTCACCCAGTATCTCATCCTGGGGAACTACGCATCTCCCCAACCTTGACAGGCTCCATGGGTCTGGTTTGTGATGTTCTGCCCAGGGACAAGTGAAAGATCAGTGCTGTAATCCATCACACCCACTAATTGAGCCTGCTCTCTGGATCAAACAGGCTTCAGGCTGCTTCCTTGGCCTCCGCCTCCATCAGTCAGCCCCGTCTTCTAACAGAACTCCATCCTGAACAATCTCTACTCCCAGTACCCTTTTCTGCAGGGAAAAAATGCACACAGTATCCTGGGGGATAACTGCACAGTCCTAAGACAAGCTTTTCCACTTGCACTGATCTGTCGTACCATCCTTCCTCCCTCCCTTCCTTCCTTTCTTCTTTCCTTTCTTCCTCCCTTCCTTCCCCCATTTTGTGAACCATTATTTGGGTTTTAAAGCCTTCCCAAGAACAGTACTTGTCTACATTTGCTTTGAGGCAATAGACCCCATTACCTGCTTTTCTCTCTTTCTTTTTTAAAATTACATTTATTTATTTGTTTATGGGGGTGGATGCTGTGACATTGTGTTGGGGGATGGAGTACAGAAGACAGCTTTCAGGAGTCATTTCTCTCCTCCTCCCATGCGGGTACCAAGAATAGACTCGGGCCTTTAGGCTTGGCAGTAAGTACCTTTTACCAGCCCAGATTTCCCTTTTTCTATTCCCTTCCTAAATACCTCAGCAACCATATAGACACAATTTGTAGTCAGATCCATATGGCCTCTCTAATTTTATAAAGATCATAAAGCAACATCAGACTCAGCGAAGCCACTTGCCCTATACCAGTCCCAGGGTGCCTGCTGAGTCGATGTTTTACTCTCTCCGGTGAACAAAGTTCCATCTGGCTTGCTCGCCTGGGCATCAAACACCTTGTCATGCTTACACAGTTCTCTTGACAATGCCTGTCATTCCTTTATTGTCTTCTATGCCTGATATTCACAGAGATCGCAGCCAGTGATAGTCAAGCATGCCTAATCATTCATACGAGCCAGTTCATTGGGAATAGTTTCCCTTACATTACCTCAAACTAAGCAGCCTGTATCTGAAAAGGAAAACCACTCAATTTCTCACTTCCAAAATGGCAAGCGGATCTCATCTTCCTCCCGCCATGTCCTGTGGCCTCCCAAGTCAAGCTTTGAAAAGTTCTTCTGTTGCTTATTTAAAGGTCTCTCCCAAGCTGAGAGAGTTTCAAAGCCAAATATCCCCCTGAGTAGTTCATTTTCTGGACTGAGGAATTATTCAGGCTTCCATCTGCATACTGAGTCGTGGATTCTTCCATCTTCTCTATTGTAAATCAGGCCAGAAGGACATCATCTATCAGTTCTACTTCATCTCTCATTGTTCACTGTCTGATCCTTCTCACGGATCAAGATTTTTGGGTTCCAGGAAGAGGTCTCTAGCACAGGTCTAATGAACTCTCTTTCACTAACTGAAAGGAAAAACAGAATAGGAAAGCATCCTTCTTTTCCCTCCTTTCCTGGCAAATCAGAAGGCAGTGTGGAGGACAACATTCGTGGGTCTCTTCTTTTGGAATTCCTCCCTTCTGTTGACAATTCCTTAGCTTCAGTTACATCTCTTATGGATTCGGCAAAGACCAAATGTCTACTTCCATGACTTGCTTATAATCACATGCCCTGTGTGTCATTTCGGGGATTACAATGGGTTCTTTAGTCCATCAGTCACTTTAGGGGGCATTCCTGTACTTGAGCAACAGACCATATACATAAGGGGTATGCCAACCTTACCACACAGAGGAAGATAGTCACCCTGGGTTTCCCCTCAAAGATGTTTCAATTTTATTCATATCAGTTTTATTTATATCACACAACTGCCACTACAGCATGGAGGCACACTGTCCCGTACCACCAGGGAAGAGTAATCAGATCAGGATTGCCCCATGGATGCTCCACCCACAGCTGGATCCGTCATTATTGCATGGGTCTCACCCATAGCAAGGAAGTAGGCAACTCCTCCTCCCAGATTACTCTTTGTTCTGTTTGTCCCATTCAGGCACCAGTTGTGACTTTTTTTTTTCCCCCTGGGGAGATTTAAACAAGTATCTCTCTTCACCCCAGATTGATCATTGACAATAAAACAAAGAAACAGCCCACATAAAGTCTAGATTAGTTCATCGGAGTTACCTACCAGTGCATGAGTGACGCATTTGCATACCTGAAAAGCCCACTGCCAAAGCACAATCAATGACCTAATAGTCTCCCACAAGGACCCACTTCTCAAAGGTCCCACCACCCCTCTGCATCACCACACTGGAGACCAAGCCTCCAGCATACGAATCTTCTGGGGTCAGAACAACAGGAAGTTCATAAATAAAGGACCTGAGCAACGCTATGAGCCAGCAGGAGCTGACTGACATTACAGACGACAAGAACATTTTCTCAAATGCACAGACAGCTCATGATACAAGTCTCCCTAAACTTTTTCAAGTTAAAATTATACAAGGTATTTTTTAAATTTATTCTCTTATCTATTACATCTCGACCACAGTTCCCCTCCTTCCTTCCCTCCCAACCCCCCCCCCACACACACACACACTCCTCCTCCATTTCCCTTCAGAAAAGAGCAGGCCTCCCAGGAATATCAACATGGTATATAAAGTTGCAACAAGACTAGGCACCTCCCCTCATATTAAGACTGGACTGTGTAACCCAGTAAGAGAAAAGGAGTTCCAAGAGCAGGCAAAAGAGTCAGAGACAGTCCCCACTCCCACGGTTAGGAGTCCCACAAAAACACAAAGCTACCCAACCATAACATATTTGTCATATGTTATAGAACCACAACATGGGTCTAGGTCAGTACCGTGCAGGCTCCCTGATGGTCACTTCAGTCTCTGTGAGATGCTATGAGCCCAGGTTAGTTGACTCTAGATTTTCTTGGGGTGTTCTTGATCCCTCTGACGCCTGCATTCCTCCCCCCGCCCCATCTTCCACAGGATTCCTTGAGTTCAGCCTAATTGTTTTTAGGGGGGCAGGCCATCCAACCTCTGGTTCCTGGCTCTCCGGGCACTGTCAGGCATAGGCTCCCTCTGAGTAGCGTGGGTCTGAAGCTGGTCCAGTCATTGGTGGCCACTCCCACCATCTGCACCACCTTTACCAGCCCGTAGACAGGAAATTGTAGGTCAAAGGTTTGTGGCTGGATTGATGTTCCAGTCCCTTCACTGGAAGTCTTGTCTGGTTACAGGAGATGGCCGGTTCAGGTTCCGTATCCCTCAGTACTAGGAGTCTTAACTTACACAAGGTATTTCTATGAGCAATGTGTGACGGTAAAGATCAATAACCAAAGACTTGCTAACGCAGAGGAAGAGCTCGCATCACTAGAGGAAAGGGAAGTCTCAGAGACAAGCTTGTGAAAGAATGGCTGTCTCAAGGGCTCCAGTGCGTGACTCTGCCCGTCAGATCATCTGGCTGTTCACACTTGTCTTCTGCCTCGGCTCAGGTAAATGTCTGTGGACACTGATATTGTCGCTGATTGAGTCCCTTCTTAGGGACAGCTTGCTCAATCTAAGTCATCTAGATCGGGCTGACTGCCTGGTTCTCTGTTCAGAGACCGAGGAAGTTTGAGGTGATTTATAGCAAACTGCTGCCCTTGGACTGTGGTGGCGCTGAGTTAGGGCAAACATTTCAGATGGGGCTGACTGGAAGGAAAGTGTTTCCTGGGGGCATGGAAAATGAGGCTTTGTAAGTCAGGACTGTTTGTGACCTGCATGTTGTGGTACAAAAATAAGTTTGGGGGTGGAGAGTCTTCTACATTTTAGCCTCTGTGATACTATGTATCTTCAGTGGGATTTATTATTCTTTCTGAACTTCAGTCTTCATTCAAATACTGAAAACCCAGCACTGCAGTTGGGACCGTACTGACTGAGCCTGCTTCTTCTCCCTGCTGTCTGTTACGAGAGCAGGAAGGCTCACATCAGGTTTGAGAAGTCACGGGGTGTCCATTTGGGCACCTAGGAAAGGTGACCAAAGGTTGCTAACTCAGACCTAACTCTGAGGGAGTTCACTGGAAAAAAAAAAAGAAAAAAAAAAGCTAGCATTTATTTTGCTCCAGAAATGGGCTACATATTAAACATGCATTATGTTTAGAAGTCTTATGGCATATATGTGGATTTATTCTATTAATAGCTTCATGTTAACACAAGAAATTGAGATTATGATCATTTAAATAACTTGCCAAAATTTCATTAGCCAGCAAGAGGCTGAAAAGCAAACAAACAAACAAAAAAATCAGTTGCCTAAACCCGTCAGTAACTCAAGAAAAATCAAGACAGACTGCAGATGTAGAACTAAGTAGATTAATTGACACCAGAAATAAGAGGAAAGGAAGGCTCATTAAGTCATTGGCTAACCATTCTAAAATGCCTACTGAACGACTGGACTGTAGTAATTTCAGGAGCTACATCAGGACCTAAGTCAGCGTCAGCAAAACTTTCTCTTCTTGAGGAATTAACATCTTGGCAGGGAAGATAAACTCTAAACAAGTAAAATGTGCACTGGCTAGCAACATATAATTCTGAAGAAATGAGCAAGAAAGAGAGAAAGAAAAAGAGGAAGGAATTCAGATAGCAGACAGGACGGTCAAAGATAGGAACAGAGGTCAGCTCCTCTTTGGATCTTTATGATATCAGTGCGATCAACAAGAGCTAGAAGCTGAGGCACAAGACTAAGGCTGAGAATAGAGACTAAGTCAAGCTAAGGAGAACAGAGGAAGGAGGACAGAACCTTGGGAAATACAAACAAGATGCAGAAAAAGACAAGAAATATTTTCCTCGTGTCTGTGTTACCACTTCCTGACCTGGGACAGGCCAGTAACTTGAGTGTTTAACCTCACATTTATCGCTATAAAACAGGAAATTCCTGAGAGTCCTCTTATTTAAACCCCCCCCCCATCTCGTGGATTCTTCTTATAACAAGCCTGTGAGATGTGAGGCTCAGTCCCCATCTGTGGATGAGGAAACAAGGTGCAGAGCCCAAGTAACAGCCGCTGCCACACAGCTGTGGGGGAGGGTGTTAGCGATGGTTGACTGAATCCACAGGAGATAGAGGCAGGTGCTCAGAAACCCCTCAGTGGAGCGGAACTGTGGTTGCGGCCCGGGGTGGAAAGTGGAGGCTAGGTAGGGCACCAAAAACAAGGGAGCTGCTCTGGACTTGGTGAGGAAGAACTTTCTGGAATAAGTGAAAATGATACGTGAAGTTAAATAGAGAGGGAAACGGAGCAGGGAAGAGTTTAGAGTGAGCGAGGGAGGAAAGACAAGGCCACTGTGACAAGTATGTAGGACATAGATGCTCTCAGAAAATTGCTCACTTGCTACAGCTTTCAGATAGGTGAGACACATCCTGATTCCATTTGAGAAACTTAGCGCAAAGACAAACCACGTTGGAAATCTAATCTTACTTCTTTTGTGCGCACCTCTGAGTGTTTACTTATTCCTGCCCGTTTACAAACGTGTAGGGCCAGAGGAGGACATCCACTGACTGCTTCTCTCTCTACCTTTGTCTTTTGAGATGGGGCTCTCAATGAACCCGAAGCTTGCTCTTTTGGCTAGGCTGACTGATCAGTAAGCCCTAGGGCTCCTCCTGCCTCCCAGGGCTGAGTTAACAGCACTGGCTTTATATTACCTTCCCTTGACTTTGGACTTGGGTCCTGGGGATCTGAACTCGGATGGTCCTGCTAGCATAGCAAGTACTTGGCCAATTTATGCCTCACCCCAGCCAGCTTCATTCCTTTTAACTCATTTCCTTGGGTGCAAAACTAACCTACCATGTGACCTGACCGTTGTACCCTTCAATGAACAGCAGCTGTGACTACCAGCACAAGACATGCACAAAATTAGGCCTAGCAGCATCCTGTCAAGAAGATGGAGGAGGCCAATCAGGCCCACTCCTCCCTCAGGACTTTTAAGTGGTTCATGGTTGGTTGGGTAGGGAGAGACATTTTCCTCAGTGGTGTGACCTCTTGTAAGGTGTCCTGGCCTCCGTACACAACCCCTTACTCCTATAAGCAACCCTAAGAAACTCATTGGCTCATCAGAGGGAAAAAGAAAAAAGAACAAAATAGAAGACAGATTACTTGAAAAGCTTAACAGGAGTGGGAAGGGGTCAGACAGGGTACTGTGGGTAAACATGATCAAAATATATACGTATATGAAAATACAATGAAACCTGTTAACCGCATATAATTAATAGATCCTATCAAAAACATTTTTGGACCTAGTCTGACATCCAGGTGTGATGGTGCCTGCTTTTAATCCCAGTACAGGATCCTGAGGCAACTTGGGCTCTACAGCAAACCAAATTGGAAAAACCCTGAAAGCAAAGTAGCGGTTATAGAGGAAATCAAGCACCGTGCTGGATCTCAGCTACTTCTCTACTTATTCTTTCTACGTAGAAATTTGTCAAACTTTCCTGTATATATCACTGAGAATTTTACTAGAATGGAGACTCTGAGAGGAAGCTGTAAACATCTGCATTTCTAACAAACTGCCCATGGACCGCGCCTTGAGAAGCGCGGTTCTGAAACGTAGTCACACTGAAACGGGTGCCAGAGGAAAACAGGAACTAATTCTTGGGGTGAATTCGAAGGATGCAGCTACAGGTGCTGTGGGGCCCAGGGAAGAGCAGTGACCGGATGGACAGGGAAAGGAAAAACATGTGGACTGGCTCTCAAGTCTCCCTGACCCTCTTCCCTTCCTTCTCTCCTCCTTCCACTTATTTTGCAGCTAAGGATCCAACCTGGGCTTCAAGCATGGTATCATCCTGCCACTTGAACTACCCCGGCAGCCCTGGTTCTGAACTTTTTGAGACAAAAGTGTGTATGGTTCTACGGCTAGCAGATTGTTGTTGTCTAACGACGCCCCTCCCCCAAGTGCCGTTATCTTCTCCTTAAGAACCATCTGCTGTTCAAATGGTTATTTTACCTCATCAAAGGCAGAGTGCTGTTTCATATCTTGTTATTATGCTCAAATACACATGATTTTCCATCGCTCGGGCTCTGTGTTCTGTCGTGTTTCTCTCTCCCCTCCCCCGCACCCTGTGATCTCTCCCCTTCCTGGCCTCACAGCTCTCCACTCTGGGTCCCTCACTCCAGATGGAGCTCGGATTGTTTCCTTCACTCACGCTAAGGCCTTTGGCTTTTGTTTGGTTTTTTGGCGTTTTGGTTGTTGAGTTTTAGGGGGTTTTTTTGTTTGTTTGTTTGGTTGGTTGGTTGGTTGGTTGGTTGGTTTTTCAAGAAAGGCTTTCTCTATGTAGCCTTGGTGCCTGTCCTGGACCTCACTCTGTAGGTCAGGCTGGCCTCAAACTCACAGAGATCCACCTGCCTCTGCCTCCTGAGTGCTGGGATTAAAGGCGTGCGCCACCGTTGCCCAGCTGGTTTTTTATTTTCGAGATGAAATTCACATAGCACGTGTTCTGCAATCATCACTTCGAATGTTTTAAAATGCCCATCGCTCAAAAAGAAAATTCCAAGCTGGGGGTGTAGCTCAGTGGTAGAGTTTGCGCTTCAAGACCTTTGGATCAAACCAACAGAGAGAGGGAGAGAAAGCTGTTCTTCACCTCCATTTTCCCGTTTCTTCTTATCCCAATCTCCTAGCCAACCCTAGCTTTCTGCATCCATTGAGCAACTAAATGAAGGCATATAATGGCTGACCTACTGTGTCCCATCTAACAGAATGTGAGGATCTGCTAAGATATTGTGTTCTAACATCCTTTGATACACTTTTTTTAGTTTTGATATAATAGAATTTACCTATTTTTTTTCTTTCAGTGTGTTTTTGGTATCATATCTAAGAATTCATTGTCAAATTCAAGATCATTAACATTGGCCCCTACCTATGGTTGTTTATAGTTCACATCTAGAGCTCTGTGTGCGCTAAGCAAGTACTCTGCCACTGGCTGTATCCCCATCCCAACTTTTCTGTTTTCTTCTACAAGTTTTATACATTTAACTCTTACAAATACTTGACATAGTTTGAGTTTTGCTTTGTTGAGACAGGGATTCGCTAGTAGTCTTGGCTGAAGTGGAACTCGCTATGTAGACCAGACAGGACTAAAACTTATAGAGATCTTCCTGCCTCTGTCTCCAAATGTTGAGGCTGATGGCATGTGCTGCCACACCCAGTTATAGTTTAAGTTGGTGTGAGAGACAGGAATTTAGCTCCATTCTTTTGTATTTGTCCCAGCATCTTTTCTTTTTCTTTCTTTCTTTTCTTCTTCTCCTTCTCCTTCTTCTTCTTCTTTTCCACAAAGATAGCAGCAACTAATTCTTTTTCACATTCAGAAATACTTAACTGCCTAAGTTGTATTGTTTTATAACTGAAAATGTTGGTTTGTTAAAGGGACTTGAACAATTACTTAGTATCAACCTTTTTTTAGCTTTAAAACTAAAATAATAAAAATTTGATGCTAGGATCTGTCATAGAAGAAAGAACATGTGGCATTTGTCTTCCTAGGTCTTGATTATTTCATTCAAGAAAATTTTAGTTCCACCCATTTTCCCTACATTTTCATAATTTCATTTTTTATAAATGAATAAAAACTCTGTAGTGTGTATGTATGACATTTTAATTATTCGCTCATCTGTTAGTGGTCATCGAGGATGAATCTGTTTCCTAGCTGTGAACAGAGCATCAGTGAGCATAGTTGTGTAGGTGTGGAAACCTTTGCTATTTCTGGACCATACATGAGTTCTATGTTTAGTGTTTTTGAGGAACCTCCACTCCACTGTACATTACTAATAGTGGACGAGGTTTCTCTCCACCCACATCTTCATTTGCAGTCATGTGTTTGTCATGTTGGCCATTCTGACCGACCTGAAATGGAATCTCAGATGAGTTTTGATTTTCATTGCCCTCATGGGAGAGGATACTGAACACTTTTTAAAATATTTATTAGTATTCTACATTTCTCTTTTTGAAAATTCTCTGCCCATTTCCACGGCCTGTTTTTGATTAGGTTGTGTGGTTTGGGGTGTTTAGCTGTTTCAGTTCTTTGCATATTGTAGATACTAATCCTCCACTAGGATAGAGAGCTGGTAAAGATTTTCTTCCATTATGAAAGCTGCTTTGACATTTGATTAATAGACTCATTGTTCTATAGAAACTTTTATTTTCTTTGAAAGTTCCATACATCTATCCAATGTGCACTGATCGCATCCATTCACCGCTTCCTCTCTCCCACTCCGCTTTGGCAATCCCGCCCCACTCTGCCTGTCTCTCGGCTTCATGTTATCCTTCTTCTTCTTTTATGTAGACTGCCATTAATGAGCCTCTGAGTCTAATTAGTGCTGCCCATATGCATATGAGCATGTGGCTAACCACTGAGGCATGAACAACCTATTATCAGCCACGTTTCCAAAAGAGAGTGACTCTCTCTCCCTTAGCAGCCATCATCTGCCATCAGCCCCTCTGATATGTGTGAAATTTTGACTGGCTTCTCTTCTGCAGGTAACCACAGCTGCTGTGAGTCATTATAAACAACGTCCCTTTCACATCTAGATGATATTTCACGGCTCTGCATTCTTTTCTCTTCCTCTTCTTTGAGGTCCCTGAGCCTTGGATGGTGAGAAGAAGTTGGTATAAATGACCCATTCACAATTGAGCACCCAGAGTTATTTATACCCAGTACTTTGGCTAGTCATGAGTCTATGAATTAATTACCAGTTGCAAAAAAAAAAATAGAAGAAGAAAAAGAAGCTATCCTGACCAAAGTTGAGAGCAGCCCAAATTTGTGGGTATACACACAAATGTTTAGAACTCAGTTTGACTGAATGAACACTTAGCAAAATTCTGCAAACAATAGTAGGTCCCCTCTTCCTTGTCCAGCACCTATGAATTCCCCCATTAAAGTCCTCTCACCATGCTAACATACCAGGTACAAAATCTCTCCTGTGAAACAGGCCTTATATCTGATCAGAAAACAGTTGGTTTCCTCCCAGAACCTTTCATGCTACTATTGAACCAAAAGGCATACCTTGCCCACATGTCAGTGTTGTAGCATGCGAGGTCCATCACTGAGAGAGAACATTGATATCTTTCTCCCTTAGCAGCTTACGTAGAACCTTCTGGAACTATATAAGTTGGCCAGCAGCAAGAGAGTATCCTGGTAAGTTAGAGGTTGATTTCACTATATCCTGTATCCAAAATGAGCGGAATCTTCAGCAACAGGGTCTTACCATGTTGTTATGACAGGCAGCCAAGAGCAATTGCAAATGCCAGCATCTTTGAGGCTCTGCTAGGACCTCCCTGACCAAAAACTCATATGGGCCATCTGTGCCTGGAACTGAGATGTTTTGTGGGGTATATTGTTGATGTTTCTGTAACCCGCTGAGTTCAGTTAGTGCTGCCTACTAGGATGTTGACCGATTTTGTTGGCTTGATCTTGTGCAAGTCACCGTAGCTTGCTGTGAGTTCATGAGTGGCACTGTGCTGTCATGTCTAGAAAACAGCATTTCTTAGCACCCCTTCACAATCTC
The DNA here is from genome assembly GCF_950005125.1 of Chionomys nivalis. Taxonomy (NCBI): domain Eukaryota; kingdom Metazoa; phylum Chordata; class Mammalia; order Rodentia; family Cricetidae; genus Chionomys; species Chionomys nivalis. The sequence goes on along the minus strand of NC_080090.1, from coordinate 22,128,014 downwards.
TGCCTCTTATACTCTTTCCACATCATCTTCCCTGATGTTTCCTGAGCCTTGTGGTGTTGAAATGATGTCCTTTTTAGGGATGAGCACTTACTAGTCATCTATTCCCACCCTTTGACTATGAGTCACTCCATTAACTCTTGCCCATGACAGAAGCAGCATCTCTGGCCAAGGTTGATACTAATCTATGGACCCCTAGCTATGTTGTTCTTCCAGGTACTATTGTAGATGAAATTTGCTTTCTTCATTTCCTTTCTAGATTGCTCTTCATTGCTAGTGTGGACAAATGCAAACACTAGTTTTTGTTGGGCTTTGTTTTTGTTTGCTGGTTGAGACAACTTCTCTCTTCACAGCCCTGGGTATCCTGGAACCCACTGTGAAGACCAGACTGGCCTTGAACTCACAAGAGATTATTTGCCTTTGCCCCTCACCGCCCTAAATGCTGAGATTAAAGGCATGAGCCACCATACCCAGCCAAACTAGTTTCTGTATGTGTGATCTTGTGACCTGTGATTTTGCTGAATTCATTTATTAGCTCTGGTTACTTTTGTGGATACATCAGGAATTTCTGCTTACATGGCCATAGCATCTATGAGCAAGAATTGTTTTACTTTTTTTTTCAATTGATATGCTTTTTGTTTCTTTTTCTTACCTATTTTCTCTTTAGTCCATCGACTGGTTTACACAATGGAGTCTAACTTCCACATTATTGTGCATTTTTTGTTTATCTTTCTGTTCTTGATTTCTGGTTTTATTCCATAGTAGTCAAAGAAGAGTTTTTCTATTATTTGAGACATTTAGAATTTTTTGATTGTTTTGTGCTTTCATATATAGTCTATCTTGGAGAATGACCCAAGAATATTTTCCTTCAGGACCTATCCAAATCAATTCGCCTTATAATTTTGAGATCAAGCTACATAAAGTATCTAAATGTCTTCCTTCTCCTATAAATCTCTTAAGGTCTTAGCCTCATTTTTGCTTACCTTGATGGCGGAAGAGATCCATTCAAAACGGATACCACACTTGTGCTTCTGAGCCCCACTTTGGCTTCCTCCTCAGAAACAGCTGTGTTTTCAACATTCCTTTCCTCCGTATCTTTAAAGCCTTTCTCCATGTTTTGTTCCTTTTTCTCTAAATTTACCTATGGCTCTTTCTATCCTTCCCCTCATCCCACCTCTACCTAAAAGATCTACCCTATGTTTCTCTTCCTTTCTCTGTCAACTTGCTCAACAAATCAGTCCCCACTTCCTTTCACTCTGAATTCATTGCCTGGGAAGTAAAACAGCCCCCCATATCTCCTTTGGTGATGAACAGACCTAAGTGTTCTAGGTTAGAAACACCAAGTCTCTTGTGACTTTCCGTTCTTTTTCAGAGTCATCTTAGGCCTACAATGACTTATGCTTCCCAAAACACTGTTTTCCATATACTTTTCTACTTCTCCAAAGTATGCTACATTTACTAATACCTTACAAAGTCAATTCCCACTGGTCAAGTGACCCATTAAGACTTTCTACATTCTAATTTCAGTCTGTATAGCTTTCATTGAATACTCTAAAGCAACTTCTGGAGAAAAAAAGTTAAGTCAGACATTATTCATGTTCCTAGAAACATGTCATCCATTGGTCGGAACATGAAAAGTATGAGATCATGTTTCCTGGTTTGCTATCACCAAAGAATATCAGCATAGTCCAAGTGGTCCTCCAGTGGTTTATAGAGTACCAAAGGGATGCTTTCTATGCATTCTACCGGCCCCCAATGTGCCAAGTAACCTGCCACAGCCAGAGCCATCATGAAGCATCTTTCCAACTTCTATCCTGGCTCTGCTCTTCCATATTTACAACCAGCAGAGCACTTGGATGTCCCAGAATGTCAGTATCCACACCAAAGGTATTGGTCCAGAGTGATTAAAAGCATCTGTAAAAAATTCTGTGTTTCCTCTGAGACAAACCCCATCACCTAGTGGTCTTTTGAACATGTTCAGTACCTTCCCATCTTCAACTTCATGCACTACAAGGAGGTTGGATCTAGTTTTGTCATTACTTTGTCTTAGACCTGCAGGGAACTACTCTTACTGTTCCTTCTGTCTGTGCACCTCTCTGTCTCCAGCACAGCTCCCTTCTCCTCCCCCTGTACCGCTGAAAAGTTCCACAAATAGAAAGAGAGGCGAAGAGGTATTTCAGTGTAGACCGCCTTGACGGGTTACTCTGTCTAGGGTTTGTAACCCGCCTGGCTGGTCAGTTATTCCAGGGTCACAGAGAGGCACCACCTGAAAGACATAGGCTGATAAGGAGGAAGGAGGCTAGGCATATTTGTCGAAGTCTCCGTTTATTAGAGTCATGGTTACAGCTTATATAGCCCCTGGATGAGGAGCTTGGGGGCTGGGGCACGGGATCTTGCCACGTGGTCCATGACGGTCACGTAGTCCAAGAGGTTACGATCGGTCAGGAAGTCACAAGTTGACACACCTAGTTCTCTAGATAGTTTGGAATGTGAGGCAGGTTCCATTAACAGATAGCTCTCTATTAACAGTTAATTTGGGTGTGGGATAGTCTTTGTCAATGAAACTATTCTCAATACAGTTGGGAAGTAAAGCTCTCTGCAAAACTCCTCATGGCGGTGCTTCCTGTAAATTTTGGGGGGACACGGCTCCTGACATTTCAGCAGCCTTTCAAAGACAAGTAACAACTTCCCATGTAGAAATAAGGGGAGGGCATTTCAGACAGAGGCGACCGCAGTGCAAAGGCAGCAGAATCGCCTAGGGAATTTGCACATCACTGAGCAATGGGAAAGCCCCTGCTGTCATTCAAAATCTTCCTACAACATCATATTTTTTGGCTGTTCCTTCCTAGCTGTCCTTGGTCCATCATTCACTATCTGTGCTTCTGTAGAGCACATATATACCTCCATCAACTCATTATTGACTGGAAATGGGGTTAAGCAATAAGAGTATATAGGAAACAAGCATAACACCTGCTCTCGTTTAACAAGAAAAGGAGGAAATAATACCATAATTAAAATAAAGGAAATGAGTACTCAACATAGATGGTGTAGCAGTGGTATTCAGACAAAGCAGAGGCACCTAGTCCCAAGTCAGTGCCTACAGTCCACATCATAGCTACTCATTCACCTGCCAGTCTTCTCTGTCAGAGAGTGAACCAGCAAATCAGGACTATCTTGTTCATCCATACAACATATGTATTCCCCAGATCCAAACCAGAAGCAAACATATGAAAGGGAATTAATAATATGGTCTGGATGCCATGATTTCCAAATTTTACCCACTAAATTAGCACAAAATTAAGTAAATAGTAAAATATATTTATTCCTTTTAAATAAACTAATAATTCAGGCATAGTAACACTTGCCTATAATCCTAGACCTCAGGAGTCTAAGGCAGAGGATTGCCCATTTGAGGCTAGCCTGGGCTACACATAAGACCTGCCTCAAAACCACAACCACAAAGAAAATATTTGATCCATAAAATCAAGGGAACTTAAAGGACTCTGCCAGGCAGGGGAAGGAGAAGTTCCTGGTGAGTCCTGTGATTCTTGACAGTGCAGATTTGTCTTGCTTGGTTTTAATTTTAAACAAGCAGAATACTGCTTGAAGGAGCCTTTTGGACTCAAGAATTTGCGTGTTATTTTTTTTACTCGTGTGGTTCTGAGAGGAATGAGAGATCAAGATGACAAATAGCCGTGTGTCAAGAGGCTGATGGGAATCATGCAGTGCAGAAGGGGATTGCGATGGCAGCACGGATGTGCCTGGAAATCCTGTGACCACTCAGAAAAGAAAGCAGAAGTGCAAGGTCATGAAAGAGCTGAGTAAGGGTCGGGATCCTCTGGGTCACCCCCAAAATACACACATATGCAACTTTTCCCTGGAAAGTAAGACACCCCCGCCCCCACCAAGAAAATTAACGTCCCAAACATGTTTATTTGTTGACTGATACCACACACTTCCACAGATCACCTCGTTTGTCAAACACTGTGCAGAGTGCTAAATGCTAAGGGTTGGAGTAAGAGAACAATCACCGTTAGACCAGCAAGCAGAGCTCTAGAAAACAAAGTAATGGTGCTAGGAATTTGGCATTGACTCTAAAGAAGCATTTATCCTTTCTAAGAGCTGTTAACCATGGGGGTGGAGTGATGACTCAGCAATTAAGAGCCTGGGCTGCTCTCTCAGAGAACTCTGGTTTGCTTCTCAATACCAACAAGGCAGATCACAACTGTCTGTAACTTCAGTTCCATGGGCCCAACTCCCTCTCCTGGCTCTGCTATTTTTTAGATGTACAACCAAGGAACATTAGTTAACTTCTCTCTATCTCAGTCTCTTTACCCATAAACAGACATCTTTTTTATCTGCCTCAAAGTCAGTTATCAACATCAAATGATGATGCAGGCAAAGAACAGCACATGCAGTAAATCCCTATTATTGGCTTTCTGGATTGCAAAAGCACGCTACATAGACAGATGTTAGGTAAATCATAAATGACTGGCTGTGCCAATACTGACGTTAGCAAAGACTTGCAATTGTTGGAGTTTGTGTTAAGGGGTTAATAAAGTTTCTTATCCCTCTCACAGATTGGTGCCAAAATATTTTAAAGGCTTAAGGGGCTGGAGATACGGCTCAAAGGTTAAGAGCACTGACTGCTTTTCCAGAGGTCCTGAGTTCAATTCCCAGCAATCACATGGTGGCTCACAACCATCATATAATGGGATCTGGTGCCCTCTTCTGGCCTGCAGGCATGGAGGCTGAACACTGTGTACATAATAAATAAATAAATCTTAAAAAAAAAAAAAAAGGCTTAAGGTCACTAAAGATTGGCCAGCCAGGGTGGACATAGACCATGGGTCAGAATCATCTAACTAGACCAGTTGCCTATTGACCAAGACCGTCTGATATTTTGCTGAAGGTGGAGCTATTAGGAGTGTCGACAACACTTACAACCCTTTTTATCCCCATCACACCTCTGGCTTTCCTCCAAAGAGCTTAAACAGACTGGCAGAATGAAGAGAATGGATGCAGAAATGGAAGGGGCTGTCAGGAGCAGTTTTATAGCCTTCTCCTTCTGTGTTTACAGGGAATGAAGTTCCACAAAGCAGCACAAGCCCAAAGGTGGTGAATGGTGTTCTAGGGGAGTCTGCAACTCTTCTTCTGGAGCTTCCTGCAGGAGAGAATGCCAGCGTCATCATCTGGCAGCACCGAGGAAGAGAGTCACACGACACTGCAATCCTTATCGTCCAGTTAAACAAATCTGAAAGTCCACAAATCACGAGAATGGATCCGGAGAGGGGAAAGCGACTGAACATCGCCCAGTCCTCTTCCTTACAGATCAGCAACCTCACAATGGCGGACGAAGGATCGTATACTGCACAGATAAGCACAAACTCCAGACAGTACATGTTCAAGTATGTTCTGAGGGTCTTCGGTGAGTCCAAATATGGCATTTGATCACATATAAACTGAAAACAAATACAAATCATGTATGTCAACCCTGTGTGCCAACAAGAGTGTACTGTATGTAGCCTACGGATAAAGAAGGTGGCATTTGACGTCACCGCGAGGTCCAGAAGTAGGGCAGTTAGATAATGCTGTGCCACTAAATAGCAGCAGTGCAGGGCTAGGAGCTTATATCATGTGGCTGTCTATACCAGACACTTTTTTTCCCTTTCAACCAGAAAGGTAGAGTTCATGGAAGCAAAATATTGCCCTTGCTTCTTACAAAGCCTCTGTGAGCTGTGCAGAATCCTATGCCCAAAGCCTGGGCCTAGTCACAGAAGGTAAGTGGTGGCACTTCCCTCATGACTGACCTGTCTCTCGCTGTACGAAGGCCAAGCTGACCCAGCAGAGTTACCTACTCAGGAGGTGCTCTGCACAGGTGAGCCAATTAATAGAAAAACTAATAGAAAAATTCATAGAAAACCTTTTCTGTCGAGGTTATTTTATTTTTCATTTCTAACGGTACTTTCTCAAAATGGCTCACATTGATCACTAATCAAAAAAAAAAAAAAAAAAAAAACAGCCTGCCTTTCTAACTGGATTGATGATGTACATCTAATCTAATCTCTAAACCCAACATGTGTGGGAATTTGAGACAGGAGGATCAGGAGTTTGAGGTCAGCCTATACTGCATAGCCAGACTGTCTCAAATAAATAAACCTACCTCCCTAATATTAAAGAACGAAAGTATTTTCAACATAAAATTATGGAAATAATGAGATACTTTATTAATCTAAACCATCAAAATAGGCTACTAGAGATGTCCAGAAATGCCATGGATGGCTTAGCAGCAATGTTTTACAGGAGACCCAAGCACGAGATTGGCTACCTAAGGGCAGTGTTCTTAGTTAGGGTTTCCATTACTGTGAAGAAACACCACGGCCACAGCAACTCTTATAAAGGAAAACATTTAATCAAGGTGACTCCCTTACAGTTCCAAAATTTAGCCCATTATCAACATGGTAGGAAGCATGGCAGCATGCAGGCGGACATGCTAGAGAAGGAGCTGAGAGTTCTTACACCTTGTCCCACAGGAAAGTTATCTGAGACTAGGCATATCCTGAGCATAAGAGACCTCAAAGTTCACTCCTACAGTGACACACTTCCTCCAACAAGGTCACACCTACTCCAACAAAGTCGCGCTTCCTAATAGTGCCACTCCCAATGAGCTTGGCGGGGGGGGGGGGGGGGGGGGGGGGGGTTACATTCGAACCACCACAGGCAGTGAGCTGGCTCAGTAGGTGAAGGTGCTTGCTGCCAAGCCTGATGCCCTGAGTCTGATTTCTAGAGCTCAGGTGGAAGGAGAGAACAGACTCCTGTAAGTTGTCCTCTGATCTCTTTATGCATAGCATGGACTCGTGTACACACACACACGTGCACGCACACACACACACACATGAGAGAGAGAGAGAGAGAAGCAAATAGCTAAATTAACTAAATATTAGTTCATCATGAGGTTCACACCTTTAATCCCAGCATTCTAAGGGCAGGAGCAGGTGGATCTTTGTGAGTTTGAGGCCAGATTAGTCTATATAGTGAGTTCCAGGACAGCCAGGGCTATGTACAGAGAACTTGTCTGAAAAAAAAAAAACTAAATAAGTAAACATTAAATGTTATTACAGTTTTTAAAATAAATATGTGAATGGACTCCATACTAGACAACTCTAAAGACCACCAAGATTCTATAATTTCTCTACCGAAGAGTCCACAGATCTAAACTTCATTTAGAGTCCTTTGGCTTAAGGTGTGGAACCCTTTAAAAGGCACCATTAAAATAAAATATCCCCATAAATTGTTTACACTTTAACCTCCATATCCCCTGACTATCTGATGAGTTCACCTTGTTGCGTTAGTCAAAGTCCCGTCACTGGAAAGAACATGACACGGAACAAGTAATCATGCCTGAGAAAAAAACGATGTCTGGAAATTTTCTGAGCAGAGAATTCCTCGACATAAGGCCAGGTAGCCTCAGGGCAATGGATTTGTTTGCTGAAGTAGCCCTAGCCCAAATAAAATTTCACAAGGCTCATGGCCTAAATAACAAGAATCTACTCTTGTGAAGTTCCAGGTATGGCCAGATGCCATCTGTTCTTTGTGTTGCTGCTTTTGGTTATTATAGATTCCTTGGTATTCCTTGGCCATGGCTACATCATTCTGGCTTCGGCCTTCTCCACCTCTTTATACCCATCTTCTGTTTGTCTCAAATGTCCTTTTGCTTATCTCTTAGACAGATACTTGTCTTTGGAAAGTCGGGGATGGCCTCCTCAACTAGTTTATATAAAAGTTACACAGACCTTCTTTTCAAGCAAGATAGCACAAGTCTGGAATTAAGACGTGGGTGTCTCTTTGGGGCCGTCCTCATTCCAGCCATCAGAGTCAGAACCACCTGACTGATTTATACTCATCAGGACACTGCTAGATTTATGGAGAGAACTGAGATGCACACAACAGGAAGCCTGAAAATAGATGCTGCCTGCCAGGCTCTATCACATGTGCTGGGACACCATTATTTTGACACTACCGAGGATACCATGACTTCTATAGCAGCCAGACTCCTTACACTTATTGATAACCCATATTCAGGGCTGCTTAGAGCACCTTCCCTTCAAAGACTCATATACCTAAAGATATGTGATCTGTACCCCAACCTTTTCCTCGTCAGTGCAAAGGAATTTCCAAGAATAAAGTACAGATTTTGTTTCTCAAACACTGACCAAGCACTCTGTACGTGCTAAGATAGAGAAAGTAAAAACTTGATCTTTTAGAAAGTCCCCAATTAATCGGGAGTAACTGACTAGAGTTGAGTATTGGATGTGAAGACATGTTTAGTTTATTCATTGAATAACAATATTTATTGCCATGGATAATGTACAAGGCAGTCTTATATGCAACTAGAAAACATCGATACGCAAAACAAAGGTCATTGCCCTCATGAAGCTTATAGTATGCTGTGAGTGCTAAGGAAAAAAAGCATGGGGGCATAGGAGTACCAGGAAACAAACAGGACACATGGTGCTAGGGACCAAAACTAGACCCTTGAGCAAGCTAGGTAAATGCTCTATCACTGAATGTACGCCAGGCCCAGGGTATCATTTTAGAGGAAGCAATCAGAATGGGCCTCACTGAAAACATGACATGACATTTGAGTCAATATCTATTGGTGTTAAGAGAGTAGGCATGCAGATATCTGGAGGAAGAGCCAAACAGAACAGATAGCAAAGTTCTTCTGTGCTAAAGAGCATCCCTTCAGAAGGCTGAACGTCAGTTCTCAGAACCCACATAGACATCTGGGAATGGTGGCAAACATCTGTAGTCCTAGCTCTAGGGAAAAAGAGATAGGAAAATCCCTGGAGCGTGTTGACCAGCTATGCTTGACCAAACAGTAAGCTCCAGGTTCAATGAGAGACCTTGTCCCAAAATATAAGGCAGAGGATGATAGAGAAAGACAACCTCTGACCTCCACATGCATGTAAGCATGTACCCATACACACATGCACACATAGTACCATATGCACACACATACACACACCAAAAGAAAAGGCAAGAAGGTGGGGGATGTTTTTCACAGGTTGATGAGCAAAGTCATGTGTTGCAGACTTTTGCGGAGGCACCAACCAGCTCCTAAATTATGTCATGGAGACTTATTAATTATGAATGGTCACCTTATCTTATTCTTGTCCCACTAGCTCTTATAACTTAACCTGTTTCTCTTCATCTATGTTTTGGGCTTTTTACATTTCTCTCCATCCCTCCCCACCCTCCCCTCTCCAGACAGGGTTTCTCTGTGTGTAGCTTTGGCTGTCCTGGAACTTGCTCTGTAGACCAGACTGGTCTCAAAGTCACAGAGATTTGCCTGCACCTGCCTCCCAAGTGCTGGGATTAAAGGCGTGCACCACCACCACCCACTTCTTTCTTTCCTTCTGTATGTCTTACCTTCACTGTTTCTCATGTCTGACTGGCTGGTGGCTGCCTAGTTTCTGGCCCTAGGCATGTCCCTCTCTTTCTCCCATGTTCTCTCCTCTCTCTCTCTCTCTCTCTCTCTCTCTCTCTCTCTCTCTCTCTCATCTATATTTGTCCTCTTACTTATTCTCTCTCCTTGTTAGCCCCGCCTATCCCTCTCCTGCTTAGCTACTGGCTGTTCAGCTTTTTATTAGACCAATCATAAGCCTTAGGCAGGCAAGGTGAAACAAGTGCAGGACATCTTTACATAATCAAACAAATGCAGCACAAATAAATGTAACACATCTTTATATCATTAACAAAGGCAGCAGAAACAAATGTAGCACATCCTTTACTAGTTTAAAATAATATCCTACAATGGTCGCGTGTCCTTTTTCTTTTTCGTGTGCATTGGTGTTTTGCCTGCATGTATGTCCAAGTGAGGGTGTAACTAAAGTTACAGGCAGTTGTGAGCTGCCATGTGGGTGCCAGGATTGAATCGGGATCCTCTGTAAAGGCAGTCAGCACCCTTAACCATTCTAGCCCAAGCCATGTGTCCTTAACTAAGGTCTTTTTACACAGAACGACTGAATAACTTAGAAGTTATCAACCACACTCGCCTGTTTGAGAACGGGACCTGCGAGATCTACCTGACCTGTACTGTGGAGAACCCAAATCATACTGCCTCAATTGGGTGGCAGGCCTCAGGAAACATCTCTTTAGGGGACCCAAATCTCACTGTCTCCTGGGACCCAAAAAATTCCCGTGACCAGAGTTACAGCTGCCACGCTCTGAACCCTGTCAGCGAGCTGTCTGTCTCTGTCTCTGCCCAGAGTCTTTGCACAGGTAACACCTGCCTTGGGTCTTTGTGGAAGCTTCAAGCAGCTGTGTAATGTTGTAGCGTGGTTTTACAGCCTATGTGAATGCCTGGACACTAGCAGTGGGAGGAGCCAAACTCCTGGGGGAGAGGCTCTAAAACTCTATGTCTCTCATTAGTGTTCCCTTTCCCTTCCCAAGTCCCCTTCCAAGAGCAAGGCCTTAGGATCCAGGATGACTTTCTCCCTCCCCCAGCCCAGCCCCCACCTGTCATGCCTCCACAGGGGTCCTCAGAAAGCCTGACAGGGCCCCAAACTAGGAATATAAATGACCCATACCCAACCTCTGTAGGCAGCCCAGAAGAGACTCAAGAAGGTCCTAAAACAAGCTCAAAGGAGCCCCCAGTTTATGTATCCTAAGAGGTTCCACTTCTCTTTTTTCTTCTTCTGCTTTTCAGGTGTTTTAACTAATGAAAATCTATACCAGTATAAAGAATGGCTTTTTGGTCTTGTGCCTATAGTCACCATATGCATAGTCATATGCGTATGTAAGAAGAGAAGAAAAAGAAAAGGTAAGTGTTCCATCTGCCTTCTTCTATCTCCTCTGAGACTTCTAGTGTTTAGAGTCTGGTTGCCAAGGGTCAAAGGAGGGTGGACACGACCTCTGCTATTTTAGTGTATTGGGATAGTTCCTGGGGTGTGGCCAGACATCTGTTAATATTTCAAGGGAGGTGTACTACCGAGAAAAACAGGACCCAGCCTCGGGATCCACTTGCTCACCTGCCCTTCTTTTGGGTCCTGCTGCCTGCATCCTCTGAAAAGACACCTGTTGGGGAAGGAGGGAGAAAGCCTTCCTTCACTGAAGTCCTGCATTTCAGCTTCCTGCTTTCATTTTTCAGGTTCTCTTTCTCTGGGTAGAAGACAACATCCAGGTGAGCATCTATGCTCTTAATGACAGAACTTAAATCAGACAGGAAGAGATCAATGGAAGAGGAGAGAGGGGGCTGGCCAGAGGGTTGAACAGGGAGAGAGGAGAGAAACCAGACCACCCCTGGCCCGCTGGAGCCTATGGTGTCTGACAGTCTGGTTTATCGCCATGGCACCTGTAGAGTTCCTCCCAAGCATGTGAGGGACATCACAGTTTTCTACAGCAAGGTCAAGATCATTCACTTCCTTTCTGATGAAGAAAATAAGTCCCAGTGAAGGGGTCATCTATGGACCACCCACTGTCACCCAGCTGGTGTGGGACAGAAATAGGGCCTGAGCATGAAACACTCCGAACCAGACTCCGTGACTGTCCCTTTGGTGTTCAGCCAAGGTTTAGACCCCAGTGAACTGATGCCATTGAAAACTATGGTGTGATAAAGAGATGTGAAGGCAGGCTCATTTTCTGAGTCTCGTCCCCTGGGTGATAGTTACAAGATACCATTGTTGAAGTGAGGACACCAAGTCGGAGATCAGAACACTGCATTCCAGTTCCAGTCCCACTGTTTCCTGGGTGACTTTGTACAAGTCTAACAACTTCTCTTGAACCTGCAATTCTTCCTCTCTAAAACCATCAAGTCTGTCACACTGTCTGTGAAAACAGTGTCTCCAGGGATCCCATGGGTGGTGGTATTCAGGCCTTCATGTGTTCAGCATGGGGGAATTTCTGAGACCCTAAGTCATAAGAACACCATCAACTCACCCAAGAAACGAGGTAGAAATAGACTATATGAAAGTTCTTGTTTAGCCCAGAACTCCAAAGGTTTGGAGGCAGGGAGGGAGTCCCTAAGGAAGAGCAAGCTAGAAAAACTGCTTTGGGGATAAAAAGTGCTCTGGGGGCCAGCAAGACCTAAGGTCCTGTGGGAAGCAGCCCCGCAGTCCTACCGCTGACAGCCGTACCTTTTTGTATTAACCGTAGATTCCTCCGAGAACACAGATACTCCAGGCTCTCCAGGGAACACTGTGTATGCACAAGTCACTCACCCAGTGAAGGTAAGTCCTTTCCACTCTATCCTCCACAGTTGTGTTATTATTATGGTCACTCATAAACCTGTCACCATAATCATCAGCATTTGTTGTTGGAGAAGGCAACCACAGGGCTGACCATCCCAGTGTCGGCCATGATCACCCCTAAGGGAATGCTTACTGCTACTTACTTCCCAGTGTTCTCAAACTGCTTAATGTTCCAGTAGGGCTTCCCTTCTGGGTAGGGACAACCTGCTTGGAAATACAAATTAGATTTCCTCCCTTTCCCTTGCTGTGTGTAGCATGACATTCGACAAGCACTTGAGATTTTACCCTAGGAAGAGCTGTCATCCAGGTACAGAGATGCTAGGAGAGCCTAAAGTGGTCTCTCAAGAGAAGAGGGGAGTAAGCATCATAACCCCTCCACAATAAACGAAACTAAGGCACAAGAACCCCCACATAATAGGATGACCTTGGTCAAGTGCCAGAAAGTCCTCTGTCCCCACTACCTATGAATAAAGCACAGAGTCTATTTTGTATTAATCATAAAAACTCAGAGTCAGATATAGGGGTTAATGCCAAAGATCAGAGAAGCAAAGCAGTCAACAACTAGAGAATTCTTTTACCTCTACCAATGCTCAGATTAAAGGGGAGATCCTATCCTCACACTGCACCGCTCCTTGACTGCATGCTCCTCAGACAGCATCGAGCTCCTGTCTCTCCTCCCGCATTATAGTCCTCTCCCACCCAACCATATCACTCCTGTCTCCTCCTCCCTTGTGCTGGGATTAAAGTGTGGCATCCCAAGTGCTGGGATCATGTTTGTGTGAGCTCTGTTTCTCTTTTAGACAGATTCAATCTTGTGCAGCCCAGGGTGGCCTTGAACCAACAGAGATTCCTCTGCCTCTGCCTCTCAAGTTCTGGGATGAAAGTGTGGCCACCATTCCCTGGGCTCTAGTGGCTTAGTTCTGCACTCTAATCTTCAGGCAAGCTTTATTTGTTAAAGCACAAACAAAATATCACTACATATGAGTGAGACAGTTGTGAAGACATTTCTTTTTTTTTTTCTTTTTTTGTTTTTTGTTTTTTGAGACAGGGTTTCCCTGTATACCCTATCTGTCCTGGAACTCACTCTCTAGACTACTACACTGGCCTCAAACTCACAGAGATCCACCTGCCTCTACCTCCCGAGTGCTGGAATTAAACACCACCTGACTGGGGACACTTTTCTAAATATCTAGACATACTGGTCATGTTTTCTAAAAAATAAGTGAAAAGACCTTGGCATTCTTGAAACAATGGAAGCAACAGCCCAGCTAGAAGTCTTGGATTCCCCGAGCAAACGCTCTTGACTAAGATCATCACAGGCTTTGGGAAGTAGACTCCTGAAACGGAGGACAATAAGGGACATTCACATCACTTACTCAATTGCCATTCCCAGCTCCTGCTGGGAGCAAGCTCTCCAACAAACCCAAGTACAAATGGCTAACCCATTTGTCAGCTTCTTTTCAAAACAAAACAAAACAAAAAGCATTTTACCTTGGAGAGTTTCTGGAATCTTAATTATTCTCTAAATATTCCTTCATTAATTTAAAGTATCAAAATATATCAATGGGTCATCTAGGGCCTGGGATTTCTGCTGTTACTATTGCTTAGTGTATCTTTAGAGAGTCATTCTTAAAACTAGGAGTTCCTATACATCTGGTTCCCTACCATGACCACAACAAGGTGACTGGGTCATTAGAATTACAGGGCTAAATGAAGCAAGCAAAGTGGGTGGCTCCAGGTATAGCTAATAAAGACTGAGACAAAGATATGATGCAATAACTGTCTGGCATGTAAGTTCTTACAGACAGAGGAGGAGTAAACATAGAATCATATGCAAAACACGAATGTTTCTGTCCCTCCACAGGAGGTCACCTTTCTGCTACTCTCTGGTTGGGGCCTTTGTATTGCTGGGATGTTGCTCTTCTATTTAGTTTGCTTTTCTGTTTCTCTTATATTTTTGGTTGTGAGCCTAAACTTTAATGGCTGAGCTATTTCTCCAGCCGCTTTTCTACTTCTCAAGAAATGTTCCTAAAATCTCCCAGGTTTGAACTTGTAGAACTTAGTCCCCACCTCCTCTTGGCATACCACTTCTTTCTCCTCGCACTGCCTTGCCCCAAAATATGGGTATGCACAGACCTGTCTCTGTGAGAGCCGAATACATATAACTCTTTTGTTTTTCTTGTTTACAGGAAACAGAAATCCCAAAATCTATAAAAAATGATTCCATGACAATTTACTCCAAAGTTAATCATTCTAGAGAGGTAAAATCCATGACTGCTTTATCTTCTTTGATTTTGTATGAGTGAATATGTGTGTAATGTACGTTTGTGATTTGTGCTCATGAGTGTGAGAATGGGAACAGCTCCATCCAGTGCCCTTCCCTACCATTCTCTATCTTACTCCTAATAAACAGGGTCTCTCACTAAACCTTAAGCTAAACCTATGGCCAGAAAGACCAAACAATCTTCCTACCTCTGGTCCCTAAAATACTGGCATTACAAGTGTATGCACTGCTTTTTACATGGGGACTGGGGATTTGAACTCAAACCCTCATGCTTGCTCAGCAACCTCTCTTATCCACTGAGCCATCTTGCCAGCCCCTATATTCATGTATTTTTTACTCCTCTCCCAAACCTTCAATTTTGCAAGTAAAATGAAAGGTCCATTTTACAGATATCCAAATACCACAAGAAAAAGAAAAAAAGTCTTGGAACATTACCAAAATATAAAAAGTCATATTGGGACTAGTGAGATGACTCAGTGGGTAAAAGGCAGTTTTCACCAAGCCTGATGACCTGAGTTCAATCCCCAGGACCCACATTGTAGGAAAGAACCAACTCCCACAAGTTGTTCTCTAAAGTGGAAACAAACACAGAGAGAGAGAGAGAAGCATACACATACACACACACATACAGAGACATACACACACAGAGACACACAGAGAGACACACATACAAACATACAAAAACACACAATAAATAAAGTGTTGAAATTTTTGGTTATCTTGTATTAGGATCACCTATTATAATTAACCTACTTGTTCTTTAATGTAACCCTGCCTCATGCCATTAGTAGCCCTAACATTTGACCGGCAGGGCTCTCGTGTTCTCTCTGCATTCATGGAAGGTAGGCTATGCTTACCTATTAATCTACTTCTTTCTTTTCTCAAAAAACAAGCCCGTTTCTCCCAGGATGAATACTCTTAAGGACATCAAGTAAGTTGGTGGAAGACTTTAAAGGAACTCAGGTAGAGTACATCTACTGACCCCCTGGAAGAGAAGAGAGAAGCATGGTTTTCTGCTGGCAATGGAATCCAGATATCCAGGGATATCACATCAGACTTGATCCTGCATACCTAGGTCAGAGGCTTGACGAGTAGCAAGATCTCCAGTATGGAACCTCAAAACTGCTTTTCAACCCACTCCAGGACAAGTCCTGCCTTGGATAATACACCCACATGTTGCCTTCTCTTTGACAACTAAACAATCAGAGTTTTGGTTGACAGATTATAATTCTACAGGTAATCATTTCTCTCCTTCTAAAAGGCAATCAGGATGTGATTGGTTGGAGAGAGAACATGGTGTTTTGGTTAAGTATGTAGTGTCTGGCGCTGGATAGGCCCACACTCATGTCCTATGAATCATTTTTACTAGACAGGCCTCCTGGGATGTTTCCTGTGTTCTTGGTGCTTTAATCTCATAGCTAAAACATGAGAAGATTAATGCATCGACCAGGCCTATTACTCAAGCCAGGAATCTGAGCCATCCCTGATTACAGCCTCTCTATCACCAAGTCCTCATACTCTACCTCCAGGATACATTAGCATATCTATCTCTTTCCAACTTGTAGAGCATCCTCCCGTATCTGAAACCGAATGCTCCAATAACCTCTAAACATCCCTTCTAATTTTGTTCTTGTCTCCCTGCAACCCATGGTCCAAAAGACAACGAGCACGGCGTCCCTAGTATAGACCAGCTCTTTCTCTTGTCTGCTCGTAACCCCACAGACTTCTCACTGCACTCAGTGTGAAAGCCAGTCTCCATGACCCAGGTTGGTCTGACTCCTACCCAGACTCCCTCTGCCAGCTGCCCTCTCCCCGTTCTCTAGGCTCTGCCAGCTGCCCTCTCCCCATCCTCTGTTTGGCCTTTGTGATCTTTCAAGTCCTCTAGGAGAGAAGAACATTCTCCATATTACCATCATTTACATCTGCCTGAAGGTTCTTCCTCTGCCTATTGGGCTCCTCCTGTTCTTTAGACTTCAGCTTAAACGCATCAGCTTCTGGAAGAGACCTTCCCAGAACTCTCTGCTCTCTACCTAAAGCAGGTTTCCTTATCATCCATTCTTTTAAACCTTCCATGTTGTTTATCACATGTCGTTGAGTATTTATTTTTATTTTTAGCATCTGTTTCCCTCATTAGAACATAAGTTGGTGGGATCAGAGACAATAATTATTTTATTGCTAGAACACTGTAAGTATTAATTAATTACATTGTAAGTGTTAATTAATACCTAGTGCATTGTAAGTGTTCAAACAATATTTTTAGTAAATGAATACATTTGTAATGGGTTTGTGTGGTAATTAAATAAGACAATACAGTTGGATCTTCAACTGTGGGTCTGCTTCTGTGTATTCTATGAACTGCAAACTGAAGTATTTGAGAAAGAATTGCATCTGTACTAACTATATACATGCGCTTTCTTATTATTCTCTTAAGGTAGACATAGGTTCCATACTATCTCATTTTATATGAGGGACTGGCCTCTAAGGTTAGCCTAGAACCATCTCCCAGGAATACAAAGAATGACTATAAACTCTTAGCATAGTGCCTAACACATTAAAAAAAAAAAAAGCTCAAGAAATATCCAGTCTAATTGCTAGTAGTGCCATGTGGTAGGGCCTCCTAGAATTCCAGTGTTTGGACAGTGGAGTCAAGAGGATTCAGTGTCATCCTCAGCTATACAGAAAGTTCAAGGTCGGTCTGGGCTATATGAAACCTTGTCTCAAAAAGAAATTGATCACTGATGTTATCATCACTATTAAATTTCATTCTCCTAAAGTCATAGAATCTTCTTGAATAACTTCAGCACCTAAGGCAGAAGAATCCTAAATTCAAGGCCAGCCTGGGCTACATAGAAAATTCCATGACCATCTAAGCTACATAGCAAGACTCTGTCACAAAAAGTAAAATAAAATAAATGAGAAGAGAAAAAGCATAGTACTTGAAGGTACTTCTTGCCTTTACTCAAGTTTCAAATTCTCGTATTTTACCCCATGTGAAGAATAATGTTCCTCTGTCCTTGAGAAGCATTTTTAGAGGGAGAAGAGGTTCTAGTATTTCTTTTAATATATTTCATTTTTCTCAAAAATACTAAATATGGTTATTGTGAATAATTGACATACTCTAAAACGTCTCTACAATATCAAAGATAAAAAAAAATCCTAGCCGGGTGGTGGTGGCGCACGCCTTTAATTCCAACACTCGGGAGGCAGAGGCAGGCAGATCTCTGTGAGTTCGAGGCCAGCCTGGTCTACAAGAGCTAGTTCCAGGACAGGCTCCAAAGCTACAGAGAAACCCTGTCTTGAAAAAACAAAAAACAAAACAAAACAAAACAAATCCTATATTAAATAGTACCACTTTTACCAAAATGAAATATTTTCACAATTTTGTCTTGGCTTTTAGCTTATTTTGTTTTTTTTATTTGTTCTGACTTGCTTTATTTTTGCTTAACAATGTCCCTGAAGGCCGGGTGGTGGTGGCGCACGCCTTTAATCCCAGCACTCAGGAGGCAGAGGCAGGCGGATCTCTGTGAGTTCGAGACCAGCCTGGTCTACAAGAGCTAGTTCCAGGAGAGGCTCCAAAACCACAGAGAAACCCTCTCTCGAAAAACTAAAAAAAAAAAGTCCCTGAAGTAACTTTCTTAAATCAGATTCTATAATCTTACTAACAGTCATTTTCACTCTTACTTTTTTTTTCAATTTTATTTACTAATTGTAGGCTAATCCACAAGAGCCTGCTTAAAGGAGTAACTAAGATTTATTAAGATACATTCACAGATACACAACAGGGTAAATGGCCACCATGGTCCTCCATTCTGCCCGGGGGTGACTGGCACCAGCAGTCCAATCTCCGACCACCCTGCGAGAGAGAGCACAAGTGCCCGTCTCTTTCTTTAAAGAAGTCACTACCTCTATTGGGTCAGACGGCCCAAGGTCATGGGCGGAGCGAATACCCACTACAACTAATAGTTGAGAGTCAAGCAATGGTTTAAAATATGTCTAGAAACTAGATAAAGGATTTTATTTTGTGTTCCTTACTTCCATACCTTCCCATTCACACACATAAAACACATTATCTATTGATTCCCTACTATTTGTTGAGATACTTTCCCTGCCTTATCTTTCTAGAGTGAATAAATGTCAATTTTGAATAAATACAAATTCAAAAACTTTATCGTTATGGCCATATTAAAAATTGATTATTTATTGATGCAATACGTGATGTGATCAGGCTGACCTCGAACACACAGAGATCCCTCTGCCTTTGCCTCTCAAGTGCTGGGATTAAGGGCATGTGCCACCAACACCCGGCCAATGTTTTATTTTTTAATTTAAAAAAAAAGTTAATGTTTTTAGTGGGGAGAGCCTTGGTCCTGCCTCAAAGCAATGTGCTAGGTTTTGTTGATTCCCATGGGAAGCCTTACCCTCTCTAAGGAGTGAATGGGGTGGGGAAGGAAGGTGGAAGAAGCAGAAGAAGGGGAGGGAGGGCAAAATGGATTTGGCATGTAAAATGAGAAAAGGTAGCTTTTTAAAACAAAAATATATATATTGTTTTAAACTGAAATATAATTATATCACTTAGTCCTTCCTTTTCTCCTCCAGGTCCTCCTAGCAAACTCCCTTCAATCCCTTTCCATGGCCCTCAATTCTTTTTTCTTTTCTTTTTGTTTGTTTGCTTGTCTGGTTTTTGAGACAGGGTTTCTCTGCGTACCCCTGACTCTGCTGGAACTCTCTTTGTAGACCAGGCTGGCCTCAAACTCATGTAAATAAATCTACCTCTGCCTCCTGAGTGCTGGTGTCCTGAAGCATAGAGGAAGACTCGCGGATGAATATGAAGTGCACTCCTTTACTTTTACTTTTTACATTTATGTGTGCTTGGGTACTTATCAGGCATGTGGGGCAACAGAGAATGTCTTAGTGAAGAGTTTTTTTGCTGTGATGATACATGATCAAAAAGCAAATTGGTAAGGGAAGGGTTTATTTGGCTCACACTTCCACATCATTGTTCATCATCAAAGGAAGGCAGGACAGAAACTCAAACATGGCAGGAACCTGTAGGCAAGAGCTAATGCAGAAGCCGTGGAGGAGCACTGCTTACTAGCTTGCTCCTCGTGGCTTGCTCAGCCCGCTTTTTTATAGAACCCAGGATCACCAGTCCAGGGGTGGCATCACCCAGCAATGGGCCAGACCCTCCTCCATCAATCACTAATTAAGCAAATGCCCACATGCCTGCCCTGTCTTATGGAGGCATTTTCTTAACTGAGGTTTCCTTCCATTTGATGACTTCAGCCTGTGTCAAGTTGACATAAAACTATCCTGCATAGAGGATAACTTGAGGGAGATCTCTCCTTCCACCATGTGGATCCTAGGAATTGAACTCTGGTCATTGGGTTTGGCTGCAAGTGCTTTAAACTGTTAACCTTTTCATCCCGCCCTTGAAAATGTTTTCATTTATCAAGTGATAATAAATAAATAAATAAATAAATAAATAAATAAATAAATAAGAAAGAAAGATATTCAGTGACCCTCACGGAGAGAGAAAAAAAAAACTGTAAAGTTGGGGAAGGTAGGAAATACATTCCAAAACAAGGTCACCAAGAAATTTGCAGGCAAATGGATGGAACCAGAAAAAATCATCCTGAGTGAGCTAACTCAGACCGAGAAAGACACATGGTATGTTCTCACTCATAAGTGGATATTAGCTGTAAAATAAGGGATAACTATGCTACAATCCACAGGCCCAGAGAGACTAAGTAACAAGGAGGGTTCATGGGAGAATTCCCTCATCTCCCTGGAAAGGAGAAATAGACGAGATTTTGTGAGTGGACGGAGGGAGGGTTGGGATGGAAACACAAGTGATCAGATTGTGGGGTAGGAAGGAGAAGAGGGAGAGTACAGAAAGAGTCTACTAGAAAGTGGGGTGCGTTTCCGGGGACAGATAAAAACCTGGTGCAAGGGAATCTCCCAGGAATCTACAAAATGACCCCAACTAAGACTCCTAACCATAGTGAAAAACGTAGCCTGAACTGGCCATCTCCTGCGACCAGATTGGCGCCTAACCCAGTTGTCATCAGAGAGGCTTCATTCAGCAACTGATGGAAACAAACGCATACCCGCAGCCAGACTTTAGGTGGAGTCCGGGAAATCCTGCAGAAGAGGAGGAGAAAGGATTGTAAAAGCCAGAGGGGTCAAGGGCTCCTCAAGAAAACTCACAAAATCAACTAACCTGGGCTCATAGGGGCTCACAGAAACTGAACCGACAACCAGGGAGCCTGCATGGGACTGACCTAGGCTCTTTGCATATATGTTACAGTTGTGTAGCTTGGTCCTCTTGTGGGAGGTCACAGGGGGAGGGGGATTCCTACTCTTCAGTGGTGTAGCCACAGGTACTTTCACAAATGCAGTGAAACACACACACACACTGAGCTATGTACCCATCACTTCTTAGTACATTACTTGCCACCTTCTGTCCCCACCATACTCACATCCTGCTCTCTCTCCCCCTTTCCTCCTTACTCATCATTGTTTTCTCTTCTCTCCTTACCCCTGGCTCTAAGGGGAGTAGGCAGACGGATGATACTATATAAATGTGAGTGACGGAAGAGAGTGAATATGTCTGCTGTAGTTCAGGTTCCCAAACCCACAAATCCACTATCCATCTTCTTTTAAGGCAGTGGGGGACAAACACCACCTCACTGAGAAGATTAATTTACTCTTAAATTACCCTTATCCACTCTGTATGCAAAAGTGAAGGTTCTCTTTTTTCCTAGGAAGAGCGCTCTAGCCACTTAGGGGAATTAAACAATGCTGTCACTTCAGCTCCTCCAGCTTAAATTAATGAAATCCATGTCTCTGGAGATCGAACGCTGTCATTTGCATTTTCAAAAGCTTCCTAGATGATGTGTTGAGACGCCAGTAGGCTAAGAGCCATTATAGCAGGGTGGTTTGATTAGGACTATGTAAGGTAGAGGGAGTCTGGCATAGTGCAAGTATCATTGAAAGGGACAATGGACCAAAGGGAAGTGGGAGACATTTGTGCCTTGCTGTGTAGTTCTCTGGTTTCTTTAGGATGAGGGTTGAAGAGGCCTCCGAGTTGGCACAAAACACACCCAGACACCAAATTCTCAGCACAAAGGAGATTTATTACCCACAGGGAACAAGCAGGTTGGGGGTGGGGAGCTGCCTCTGGATCAGACGAAGAGCAACAGGTGCTTTTGAAGGAGTGGATTTTAAAAAGAAACGAAGATATCTATGCTAAGATCTAGTTGGTAAGTCCTGATTGGACGTTTTAGCCAGTGTAGTCAACCAATGACTTTTGTTTGCTGGACCTTGATGTTTTGATAGGTGAACCTTGGGATTTTAGTCAGCCAAAGGAAGTGGCCAAATAAGGTAATGGACCTTGGAGGCTAGCTTTAGCAAGCGAGAGGGACGGGGAAGGACAAGGCCTACTGATGCCATGTTTGCAATGCTTGGGCTTGTTAGAGAGCCCTTTGGGGGTAGGGAATCCCTTGGATTGGCTATTGGTCCAGAGAGTGGAAAGCAAAAAGGGAGGGTATGTGGAGTGTTAGTAATGGGTTTGTTGGTCTGTGAACAAGAAATTGAAGATGGCCAGATAGAGACTAAGGGTGGCACCCAAGGGTGCAGGGAGAATGGAAGGAAGAAAGAGAGGATCACTGTAAGAAACAAGGCCGAGGTTTGTCATCCTGATGTTTGGCTCCCCGGTGGTTCTGTTGTCGGGATCAAGGGGAAATGGGACAATTCTCCTGGAGATTCTAAGTTGCTGCTTCTGTCACCCTGGAACCACGCTCCCACAGAATGGCATCACTGGTCCTCTGCTAACTGGGACTGTCTCTTGGTCTCACCCCCGGCCTTTCTGCCTACTCCACTCACATCCTGTCTACCCGGTTTCTAAAAATATTTACATTTCCAACACCTAATCTTAAGCCATGAATCCTTGCCTCACCTCAGCCTGATCAAAGATCACACCAGGTACTCTCAACATAGTGTTGCCTTATTCTTTTGTTCCCTCCCCCATTCCACTGCCAAACCCAGCATCTGGGCAGTTTCAGGACTCCTACCTGAAACTTTTGGTAAAAACTGTTTACCATTCTTTGAGATGAAGTATAAAGCTGAGCTGGGAGAAATGGCTGCAGATGACGGCAGAACAGAGTGAAGGTAGCCTGCTCAGGTTGGGGGTGGGCACAAGACAGGCATTTCATCTTAGGTTTCAAGGTGTTGAGAAGAATGGGCTGAAAGGTGACTTCTCATGTAAATGAAGCAAGCATGACCTCTGACCTTCCTCTTCCCTGAGACTAGTCAGAGACTACTGGCTGAGGCTGCTTGTTTGTTTCTCGGCTACCCAGAACCGAAATAATTGCATACAAAATGTATTAATTAAAACACTGTTTGGCCTATTAGCTTAGGCATATTGCTAGCTAGTTCATCTCTTAAATTAACCAATTTTTATTATTCTATGTTTTATCACAAGGCTCATGGTTTACCAGCAAGGTTCCCAGGTTTCTGTCTCCTTCAGTGACTACACGGCATCCTGACTCTGCCTACTTTCTCCCAGCAGTTTAGCTCCCCCTGCCTAGCTCTATTCTGCCCTGTGGTAGGCCCAAGTAGCTTATTTATTAACCAATGGTATTCACAGCATACAGAGGGGAATCCCATATCAAAATAAACTCTCTGTGGAAAGGGCGATGTCACTGACCTTTTCCTCACAGATCTCTGGAATGAGTGACAGTGGCCAAGGCTTTTTCTTCCTGACTCCCAGTCTGTTACAGATCCTCTGCAGCTGCACTCACAGAAGATGCATGGATTTTCTCCTCTATGTG
The DNA here is from genome assembly GCF_950005125.1 of Chionomys nivalis. Classification (NCBI taxonomy): domain Eukaryota; kingdom Metazoa; phylum Chordata; class Mammalia; order Rodentia; family Cricetidae; genus Chionomys; species Chionomys nivalis. Next base: position 22,104,651 of record NC_080090.1, on the reverse strand, counting down.
CCAGTGTCTCTGCAGTGCTTATCTCAAAACCCTGCCATGTGAACTTCCCCTCCTAGGTCTCCTTAATCACATCCAATTTTTTTTTTTTTTTTTTGGTTTTTCGAGACAGGGTTTCTCTATAGCTTTGGTGCCTGTCCTGGAACTAGCTCTTGTAGACCAGGCTGGCCTCGAACTCACAGAGATCTGCCTGCCTCTGCCTCCCGAGTGCTGGGATTAAAGGCGTGCGCCACCACCGCCCGGCTCACATCCAATTTTTTTTTCTGACCTTCTGCCTTCCCTTCCCTCTCCCCAGCTAGTCTTCCTTTACACTTCCTGTCTCCTAAGTAGACTTGCTTCCCTAGGTTCTGCTGACGGGCAACCCCTTGGATAGCCCATTATCACCCTAGATTCTGCTTTTCTCTCTCCCTGTATCCCTTTCTATGTACAAATATGAATGAGTCTTTTTTTGTGTTTTTAGTCAGGGTCTCTCTATGTAGCTCTGGCTTTCCTCGAACTCACTGTGTGGACCAGGTTGACCTCAAACTCACAGAGATCTGCCTGCTTCTGCCTCCTGAGTGCTGGGACTAAAGTTGTGCACCACCACACCTGGCTCATGAACAAGATCTTAGTGAACCAATGGGAGAGAAATGTCTATGTCAAAACCTGTCTCTGGATCTTACTACAGTCCAGACCACAGGGAGTATTCAGACAGGTGGGCAAATAAATTGAGCACCTAACTTCTTGGGATACAGATTTTCATGGGAGAAGGGATGCGAGAAAGGATCATACCTATAGTATAGAGCAAATTGTACAATTTGATAGGGCATAGACAATAGTATAGGGTTTTATTTTAATTGATAGTGCCAATCAGTGAGTTTCGCTGTGGCATTTCCATGTATGCAAATATCATGTTTTGGTCATTTTCAACTATTCCCTTTCCTTGGTCATTTCCTTACCCTTCACTAAATTGTCCCTCTACTACTTTTAAAAGTATTATATTTTTCATCTTTAAAAAAATCAGGGGAGGGGAAAAACATAAGTCATCTGGGTATAATAGCACATATACCTGCAATCTCCAAATTCAAGAAACAGAGTGGAGAAGATGAGAAGTTCAAGGCTAGCCTGGGCTATGCAACAATTCCAAGCCTAGCCTAGACTACAGGAGATCCTGGCTCAAGAAAGCCATGAAATAGAAAAATGCAAAAATTAACTATTAAAAAATTAATCCCCATGGAGCTGGAGAGATGGATCCACAGTTAAGAGCACTCACTGGGGGCTGGAGAGATGGCTCAGAGGTTAAGAGCATTGCCTGCTCTTCCAAAGGTCCTGAGTTCAATTCCCAGCAACCACATGGTGGCTCACAACCATCTGTAATGACGTCTGGTTCCCTCTTCTGGCCTGCAGGCATACACACAGACAGAATATTGTATACGTAATAAATAAATAAATATTTAAAAAAAAAAAAAAGAGTACTCACTGCTCTTACAGAGAACCTGGGTTAGAGTCTCAGAAGTCACCTGGCAATTCACAACTGTAACTCCAGTCCCAGGGGTTCTGGTGCCCTTTTCTGACCTCCACACTCACCTGGTATGCATGCGGTTATAGGAGGCACAGTATAAAGAAAACATTGGAGGAACCAGACTTGTTAAATATGCAGGTCTATTTTCTTCAAAGGAAGATAAATGACTGGCACCTGGTCACCCAGAAGGCTGGAGTGAATGTTGTCACAACCTGGTGATCTTTTTGCTTTTCTATGCAGTCCTGAATCCCCCAATATCCCAAGCATTCTTTAGGCCCTTACCCTGAGCTTCAGTTTCTCAGTGTTCTCAGTGAACAGAACCCATCCTATGAAAGAGGTCCCATGTATTTTGCATCCTCCATCATTAGAATCTATCCTCATGCTTATTACAAATCGTTCCTGCCTAAGCCCTTGCCTTGAGCACTATTTATCAGCCAACAGGACACATTCTTACTGTAAAGGTCATGGGTGTTTTGCTATCTTGCTAGGAGTTTTTATGGAGCTATGCTTAAAGCTTTGTTGATATCATTGTCACCTGGAAACCTCCTTCCAAAGTTTTACTGTGCTTAAATGTGTAAGAGAAATAAACCCTGAGGTCAGACTCTGGAAGTTTTGACCCAGCATCTGCAAATCTTCACCTCATGGTGTAGTAATATTTCATTTGTATTTTAATAAATAAAGCTTGCCTAAAGAGCAGAGTAAAACAGCCACACTGGCCAGCCTTACAGACCAGGCAGTGGTGACACACACTTTTAATTCCAGTAGCTATGCTGGTTTACCACAGAAACCAGGTGGTAGTGGTGCACACCTTTAATACCAACACTAGAGAGGAATATAAAATGGGAGAAGACAGCTCTCACACACAGGCTTTAATCTCTGCATGAGAGAGGAATATATAAGCTCTCACACACAATCTCATTCTGTGTGTGAATCTTGGAGGCAGGATCGCCATTTCAGATTGAGGTAGAAGTAAGAGCCAGTGACTGGCTGTTTTGCTTTTCCGACCTTCAGGCTAAACCCCAATATCTGTCTCTTGGTTTTTATTAATTGTGCTATGTTATGGGACTTTTCTCCTGCTGACTGTGACACTCACAGAGTCCCTAGCATGTAGGCAAAACACTCATATAAATAATGTAAATAAATAACTCTTTTTTAAAAACTAAGCCTACCAATAATATTATTTAACAAGTAGTTGTCATGTAACTATTTATAGATTTAGTTAACATTTAACTGCCACTGTGGTTCTGCAAGAATTGAACTGACCTTGAATATCATGGACACGGCCCTAGGCATCAGGAATCTTAGGAATAACAGACAATAAACAAATATGCAAACCAGGCATGGTGACTTATGTCTGTGATCCCAGTACTTAGGATTCTAAGGCAGAAGGACCATCATGAGTTTGAGGCCAACCTGGATTACACAGTGAATTCCAGAACAAAACAAACTTGTGTGTAATAGCTCTAAATAGGTAAACAAAAATAAACAGATTAAGTCTGTAGACAGAAGTTTCTGTTCCACCTGGTCCTGCAGCCATTCAGTCTCAAAGAAGCACACAGAGGCTTATATTAATTATAAACTGTTTGGCCTATTAGCTCAGTCTTATTATTACCTAGCTCTTACAATTTAAATTAACTTAATTCTTGTCTATGTTTGGCCAGTTGGCTTGGTATCTTTTCTTAGTAAGGCATTCTCTTCTTGCTTCCTCTGTGTCTGGCTGGTGATTGGCTCTCTGCCTTTCCTCGTCCCAGAATTCTCCTAATCTGGTTGCCCTACCTATACTTCCTACCTGTCTACTGACCAATCAGCATTTTATTAAACTAATACAAGCGACAAATTTTTACAGGGAACAAGAACATTGTCCCACAGAGTAAGTACAATGAATATTTCAGTGATGCTGATAACATCTTTGCACATGCCAAGGGTGTACAGCCTCAGGACCTTCATGCTTGCTGCTCTTGTTTTATGGCTAGCTTTATTTCTTTGTTCACATACTAAAAACTTCATCCTCATAAAAAGGCTATGATAAATCAACTTAAATGATTCCTTTCCTCCCCCACCCCATTCATTCTTGGCCTTTGTTTTCTTCACAGCACTGACCACTACTGGAAAATACATTGTGTTAATTTTTTTTATCAAGGATGTGAATTTTATTTATGTGGTTTACATGGTTTAGAGGATGCAGCTCAGGGCTTCAATCATGCTAGGAAATAACTGTACCACTGAGCTACATTTCCAGGCACACTGTTTATTTCTGCAGAGTTTCTTACCTGTTTCCCCCACGGCGATGCATAATCTTGATTGCCAACTTGCTGGACTCTAAAGCGACCATGGAAACAAATCTCTGGGCATATTGTGAGAGATGATCTAGATTGGGGTTATTGAGGAGAGGAGACTCATCCAAAATATGTGTGGCATCATTCTATGGGCTGGGTTTCCAGACTTAGGAAGAGGAGAAAGCAAACTGAGCACAAGTGTTGCGCTGTTTCCTGACTACAGTGATGCATCAGCCTCCTGTTCCTGCTACCACTCCTTTCCACTATGGTGGAATGTCTCCCCTCAAACTGCAAGCCAGGATAAACTGTTCTTTCCTTAAATTGCTTCTTTTCCGATTTTGTTACTGTAAAAAGATAAGTAAGCAACTGATACATCCACCTTCCTCTAAGTTCAAGAAAAATATCACTGCTACATTCCTAGAACACAGAATACATGAGTTAACACAGATATCTCAATATCTATAAACTAATAAAGGCACAATTAATGCTATAAAGAAGGTTTATGGGGATAGAGTGATTAGGGAATATTTCTCTGAGATGGTGACTTTTTTATTGTTTCTCTTTTTTTTTTTTTTTTTTTTTTTGACAGGATTTCTCTGTGTAGCCTTGGCTGTCCTGGAACTCACTTTATAGACCAGGCTGGCCTCAAACTCAGAGATCCACCTGCCTCTGCCTCCAAGTGCTGGGATTAAAGGCGTGCATCACCATCACCCAGCTATTTCTATTTTTCATTTACAATGATAACTACAACTAAAACTTTTAATGTCATCTGGATTCATAGAGTGATTTTCAAGCTATAATGTTTAGGGAGCCACATATCTGAGTCATAGATTATAGTGGGTTAATATTCAACACATATCTAATATTCTATGTACCTGTCTTTATCTTTTTTGAATTTTATGAGACAGGGTTTTGCTATCTTCAAGCTGGCCTCAACTCAGCATCTTTCTTTCTCAGTCTTCCAAGTACCACCAAGTCTAGTTTCATTGTGCTGCAGGAATTAATATAGAATAAGCTGTATTGCCTAGATTTCCATGAAGCTAGATAAATGCCTCCCTGCCTTTCTTTGACATTTTTTTACTGATACAGATTTGACAGATGAAAGGGGTTAGTGAGAGTCAATGAGTGTTGGCATTTCAGAAATAGAATTTGTATTTCTCAAACGGAATCCACAGGCAGGGGAAACTGCTTAGTCAGAAAAGTACTTACTGCACAAATATAAAGACTTGAGTTTAAATCCCCAGAACCCAAGACAAAGTCAGGAGTGGGAGTGCACATCAGCTACCCTGGCATCCTACAGAGAGATGATAGGGAAAGGCAGAAGAATCCCCTGAAGTTTGAGGGCCAGCTAGTCTGATGTATACAACACCGAATGAAAGAGGGTATCAGGTTTCTCAGAACTGCAGCTATAGGTGGTTGTGAGTTGCCTGATGTGGGGAACAAACTTGGATCTTCTGGAAGAGCAGCAAGCACTCTTAATCGCTGGGCCATCTCTCCACCCTGTCGAAATGTCTAAAACAAGGTGGAAAACAAGGATCAACACCTTCTATCCTCCATACATTCAGTATGTCAAGTGTGTACCCAAATTCATACATACAAACGCATACACACACGCATAGAAAAAAATGAATCCATAAGAATTAGTCACTGAGTTTATATGGGCGATGAGGAAGAGGAGTAGACTGGTAAGTCAAAACATCTTTGTGGTTGACTGGAATTTTAAAATGAAGCAAAGGAAACTAGAAAAGATAACTCAGACCCAATTTAAGCTGCCAGGAGGACATCTGAATGCTTCTCATCAAGCACTCCGAAATACAGTACAGGTACAGAGGAGTTCAGTTGAGGCTAGAGATAAAGATTTGGAGGCTATATGCATTTGGGCAATAGCTAAAGTCATGAGATTCATAAATCACCCAGGAAGTATGCACACAGTGAGAAGAGAGAACACTGGGTAACCCCTCTGAACAGAAAAGTTTACAAGATGACAAAAAAACAAAACAAATAAACAAAAACAACGGAGTTCACCCAAAAAGTAGAAGAACAAACAATTCCCAGGACTGAAGCATTTCAAGAAAATATAAATAATTAAAGGTGAAGGTGCTATCCAGGGTTAGTCCCACACAGATACAATCTATAATCCCAGTACTCACTAAGGTAGGAGGATTGTAAATTCAAGGCCACCCTGGGCTACACAACAAAACCTTGTTTTTAACTTTTTTTTCAATAAGAAATTAAAAGGAAGGGTGAAAGAAAGAAAAAATAAAGGAAAAGAGAATGAAAAAAGAAAGAATAAGAGAAAAGGGGAAGTGAAGACTAATTCTGAAGAAGACCTCAGATAAAATTTTAGTAGGGAGGAAATCAGGCGCGGCTCAAGGTAAACGCTTTTAGACTGACCCACCCTGCTCTTCCTGTTGCAACCACTCCCCCCTAGCAATTGAAGTGTTTAGCTGACTGTCTCTTCTTTACCATGCCTTTCTAATAGGTCACTGGCCTTCCCTCCAAAAACCCTGCCCTCCATTCCTTTAGCCTTTCAAAAAGTCACCTCCCTCTTCCACAATTCCATTCTGAGCAGCCCACTGTTTCTAATCAACACTATCCATTAATTTTCTTCAAAAGCCCTTTAACCTCCTTAGAAATCTACAGTTCTTTTTTATAATGCAATCTCTTTCTACTCTCCTCATGGCCCCTTGTGTTATCGTTTCCCTCCTACACTCCATTCTTTCCTCAAGTGCCTCAAGGCTTCTACACTTAAATCTCTTTCATGAATTAATCAGTCTAAGCAGATCCCACCCCTCCTGATCTCTCCACAACTTGTTTGTGCCACAGTGTTCCCCAGCTCAATAAGTTGCAACTCCAACTTTCCAGGTGCTTAGACAAGAATCCTTGGCGTCCTCCTTCACACTCTCCCATCCAACCTGTGGTCCCATGCTCTTAGTACTCCCTTCGAAAACAGAACTGGAATCAGCTGCTTCCCTGCTGCTCCCTGGTCCAGAACACCATCGACCAGTTGCTGTGCTAGTTTTTCTATAGAGTTGCTCTACCTCCTGTCTTATTCTTTACAAATTGCCTCCAATGGAACATAACCCTCTCTGCTCCATTCCTCCAAGACTTTTTCTCTTCTCACAGAAGTTAGAGTCAGTCAAATGGTCCCACGTGACTTGAGCCCTCTTGATTGCTTCTCTGTCCTCATTTGCTATTAAAACTTTCCGCTCCATTGTCACTGACTTCCTTGTCCTTTTTTGTACATGCTGAGTACACTCATACCTCCAAAGTCTCTGATAGTTTTCCAGGTGTACACATGAATTGGGTTTTTTTTCCCCTCACCTCTTTAAAGGAGCAGGTTGGAGAGTTAAGCAGCTGGGGACCATTGTCATTTGCAGGAAAACGGGAGCCATGGTACTACTGAAACTGTGCAAGTAGCGTGCAGTAGGGAAAGATGCTCATATACAGAGCCTGTGGTAAGTGGCAGGGATCCCAACAGGATAGAAAGGGGAATTGACAGAAGTTAGGGGAACCAGAAAAACCTAACTTCACAACATGCAAAGAAGAGGGGATTTCCAAGAAATAGGAAACGTGTCAGTAAATTCTCCAGAAAACTTAAGTAATCTATGAGTTCGGTGAGGAGGAAGTCAGAAGGGAGCTTCTGCTCACATAGAAGCTAGAAAGCAAGGATTTGAAAAATGCCAGGAAGAAATGGAACTAGAAACTAAAACTGGAGATTGTTTTCTCAGAAGCTGAGCTCAGTAAAGAATGCATACCTGTCTGAGGCAAGAGCAGATGTTAGCAAGGAGGAGAATGCAAATACACATGAAGACGGGATTTGCTTGGGGGGATTTCTGTCTTTTGTGGCTTCAGGTTGGGCAGTGGTGGCTGGAGGAGAAGGCAGGTGGATCTCTGTAAGTTCGAGGCCAACCTGGTCTACAGAGAAAGTTCCAGGACAGGCTCCAAAGCTACACAGAGAAACACTGTCTCAAAAAACCAAAAAGAAAATAAGTGCAAATTTGAGGATCTTGAGAGATAGTTTTGTGAGCCCAAGTACAATTCTAGCACATTGGGCAGCTCAAAATTGCCTGCAACTTCAGCTCTGGGGGATCCAATACTCTCTTCTTATCTCTGCAGGCACCCATATACTTGCTATACAGTCAGTGTCTCTCTCTCTCTCTCTCTCCCCCTCTCCTCCCCGTTCCCTCCCTCTCCTCTCTCCCACACACACATACACACACAAAAATAGATAGATAGATAGATAGATAGATAGATAGATAGATAGATAGATAGATCTGTTCTAAACACACAAATTTTTTTTAAATATTTTATTTATTATGTATACAATATTCTGTCTGTGTGTATGCCTGCAGACCAGAAGAGGGCACCAGATCTCATTACAGATGGTTGTGAGCCACCATGTGGTTGCTGGGAATTGAACTCAGGACCTTTGGAAGAGCAGGCAATGCTCTTAACCTCTGAGCCATCTCTCCAGCCCCCTAAACACACAAATTTGAAGGTGGACAAGGTACCTCAGCAGGTAAACATGTTAAGTCTGAGCACCTATGTTTGATATCCAGGATCTCTCATAGTAGAAAGAGAGAACCAACTTCTGCAAGTTGTCCTCTGACTTCCACATGCATGCCATGGCTTACACACATGCACACACACACACACACACACACATACATACATACATACATACATGCCATACATATAAATAAACATTTTAAAAATATATGGTGTGCAAGTATAAACTAAAAGTTGGAAGTGAAAGAAAAAGATATTCAGAAGAAGGAATAATTGATGTGATTAAGATCTGCAAAGGAGTTTCAATAAATGTCCAGATAATACTTAAGGTATGCCTGCTACCTCTGGAAGCCAAATGTTAGGATACAAAGAGTAAAATCAACATAAAATAGCTTTTAACATAATGGATGTGAATGAGGTTAAGACCACAATTGTAGGTCTTACTCTTTAAACTCAAGGGAAACCAAGAGAGGGAGTCAAAGGTGGGATGTTAAGGAATTTCGTATATTCTGGTTTCAATTTTCTCAGCAGATGCAATCTATTGAAAGCAAAGGGGCAATAAGGAGCAGACTTACAGTAGAAAATTGAGGCTAAATATTCACCATAGAGTTGTCCAGATGGCTCATCGGATAGACACTTGCTTCCAAGCCCAATAACCCGAGTTCCATACCCAAGACCCACACAGTAGATGGAAAGAACTGAGTCCTAAAAGTTGTTCTCTGACCTCCACACATATTTTATGGGATATGAATATCACACACATACATGTACACACAAATAAATAAATAAATAAAATAAAATTTTAAATCATTTTAAAAGATTTACAGTAAGTAAACAAGAGGTGGAAACAATAAAACTAAGAACAATTCTACATGCCTAAATAATATTAAATGCTGCTAATCTGTAGAAGGCCCATTGTCTCCATGTTTGTGTCCTTTATCCAACAGTCAGCATTAAACTATGGAAAGATCTGTACAAAAGCTACCTGACGGCTTGGAAGTGAAGAGAAGTGATAAAATCCAAGTTGCTAATGTGGATTTTTCCATCTCTACCTCTTTTTCCCTTTGCCTACCTCTAACAAGGAGACAATAAAATTCAAAACAGTACATCCCCAGCTCCTCTGCAGCAGGAAGAAGCCACACGACACACTTCTGGTCAATAAGACAAACCGTAGGGTTGAAAATCACCATGATCTGTACAGCTTTGGATCCGACCTGACAAGTGTGATGAGGGACTGAAGAAAGAACAGACACACACATAGAAAAGCTGGGATTGAGTGGGCCATGTCCTCTCTGATGGAGACACCAACCACAACCTGAAAACTCAGCATATTTATTGTGTATGACTCAACAAGCAGGTGGGTTTATTACATAAAGCTGATAAGGAGGGTTAGTCCACCTCCATAGACAGGTGAGCTGTCTCGGGCTGTAGTTATCTTGAAGGAGGAAGCTGTGGTTGATACTTTCTGTAGACTCTCAATATACATACTCAGACCAGGGGAAGGCTTTGCTGTTTCCATGATCTGAGACACTGGGATCCTTGACATGGAAGTGCCTATGTGAACAATATACATCCACTCAGAATTTCATCTATTCTCCACGTCTTCCCTTTCTTGTTTCTTCGATGTTCCTGATGCAGCTTGACTTCTAATTTTGCAAAACTCTACATAGTCTCTGGAGCCCAGCTGAAAAGAGAAAGAAACAAAGCATTGTGGTCTCAGGTCTGGATTATTTGGCTCATCCTGCTCAAAACGTAGAACAACTGAAAAACTGGCAAGGTCCTCCTCCTCCTGACCACCACATTCCACTCCCTGGCTCCCATAAGCTTGTAACAATATCATAATACACCAGAAATTAAAGGTGTGCATCACCACATACAGCCCTAAGCTTTTCTTTAATTCTTTTTCACAAATTGGAAAGTTAACTGGGTAAGATCTTGCCCTGATGTCACCACTCCCTTTATTCCATTTCTTAATCTGTTTATCTCCTTGAACACAGGACTTAGCTCCATTTCACTTCCTGGTGCTCCTTTTCTCCTCAAATCGTACATTTTGCATTTTTCCTTTCTCAGCTTGCTCCTATTCATTAGAAATCTTCATTAGAGCTAACACTAAAATGACAAAAAACGACATGACAGAGTCTATGCTATACTGTTTGGAGATTTCCTCTGCCAATGGAATTAATTCAAAACTCTTCACTTTAACCTTGGGCAGACTTTTCAGATAAGGGCCAAAAGCAGTCACATTCTTCAACAAAATATCACAAAAGCAACCTCTGGGCAACACACTACAATTCTTTTCCTCTGAACCCTCTTGAGCCAGGTCCCCACAGTTCATCAAATCATACTCAGCACCACTGTCTTCCATGTTCCTACAAGTATGGTCCATTAAGAAGTAGATAAACCATTCCATTGTTTTCCTAATCCACAGTCCCAAAGTCCATATTCCTTCAAACAAAAATATGCTCAGGCCTATGACGGCAATACCTCAGTCACTGGTACCAACTTCTGTCTTAGTTAGGGTGTCTATTGCTATGAAGAAACACCATGACCATGATAACTCTTATGATGGAGGAAGGTCATTGGTTAAAAAATAAAGAAACTGCTTGGCCCTCATAGGTTAGAACATAGGTCGGTGGAGTAAACAGAACAGAATGCTGGGAGGAAGAGGAAGACACCATGCTCCCCTCGCGGGCAGACGCGATGAAGCAAGCCGCCAGGTCAGACATGCTGAATCTTTCCCGGTAAGACTGGTGCTACACAGATTACTAAAAAAGGGGTTAGGCAAAATATGAGAATTAGCCAGTAAGGGCTAGAGCTAATGGGCCAAGCAGTGTTTAAAAGAATACAGTTTGTGTGTTGTTATTTTGGGGCATAAGCTAGCCAGTCAGCCATGAGCCGGGCTGTGGGAAGAGGCCCGCAGCTCCTACTACACTCTTATAAAGGAAAACATTTAATTTAATTCAGAGGTTTAGTCCTTTATTATCATGGAAGGATTAGTGGCATTCAGGTAGACATGGTGCTGGAGAAGAAGCTGAGAATCCTACATCTTGATCTCCAGGTAATAGGAAGTGAACTGAGACACTGGGCATAGCTTGAGCATAGGAGATCTCAAAGCCTGACCCCACAGTGACACATTTCCTCCAACAAGGTCACATCTCCTAATAATTTCGCTCCCTATGAGCTTATGGGGGTCAGTTACATTCAAACTACCATACTTTGCAAATCTCAGTGACAAGATTTTTATTCCCCTTTAAATTCTCTCAGTGCCTTTAATTTGTTGTAAGCTTGCCATCCCCAAATAGTTTAATGGAGCCCACTGAAATGTCCCCTAAAATAAAGGGAGTAATTTGTATAAACAAGTGTGGAAGGATGTGACCAAGCCACTGGATGAAAACCTGTGGATCTAGTAAGTTCTCCCCTGACTCAACTTATCTACATGGATATAATTATCAGACATATCAGAAATATGGCTTCCAGGCTATTTCCCAAACCTCATGCTCTCCCCATTTGCATTAGCCTTATTATCTGACCCCCACATTTATTGGCAGAGGCATCTTCCTTGTAGTTTGTATAAGAGACCTCCTCCTCCTCTGAACCCCCTTGATCAGTTTCAAGAGTCACTGATGTGGAACTCCCCTCTATATGTTGTGAATTGTTTTGTTAATGAATAAAGCTGCTTTGGTCCTATTGCAGTGCAGAATAGGGCAAGGTGGGAGTTCCAAGCAGATAGAGGAGGAAAGAGTAGGTGGAGTCAGAGAGAAGCCATGTATCCACCACAGGAGACAGATGCTGGACACCGGATGGAACCAGGGATGGTGGTGCATGCTTTTAAGCCAGCACTCAAGAGGCAGAGACAGGCAGATCTCTGAGTTCCAGGCCAGCCTGGTCTATAGGGCAATTTCCAGGACAGCTGGAGCTATACAAAGAAACCTTATCTTGAAAAGAATTTAGAGTCTGAAGAGATGGCTCAGTGGTTAAGAGCATCATTGCCTGCTCTTCTAAAGGTTCTGAGTTCAATTCCCAGCAACAACATGGTGGCTCACAACCATCTGTAATGAGATCTGGTGCCCTTGTATACATAATAAATAAATAGTATTTTTAAAAAAGAATTTAAATAAAATAAAACAAAGAGCAGTAATTTACAAAATTCATATCCATTGATGAGTCATTGAAGTTAGAAAGTCAGTATAAATTCAGCCTTAATTACAGGAATTCTTTTACATGCTATAACACAGATGTTACATTGTTGAGTGAACTAACACAGGCACAAAAAGACAAATAGCTAGCTATGCTCATGCATGCCTGTGATTCCAACACTTCAGAGACTGAGGCAGGAGACTGAATGTGAAGTCAGCTGGACTACACAAGTTCCAAATCAGTTGGGCTACATAGTGGTACATTGCTTATGTGTATGTGTGACATTGCTTGTGTGTGTGTGTGTGTGTGTGTAGTATGATTGTGTTTAAGTTAGATGTCTATAGAACTCAAAAGTAAAATTAGGCACTCACCAAGGTTTGGGAGGAGGAAGCATGAGAAGAAAACACAGAGGGATAGAGCAGCCAATAAAACTTCAACAGGACTTTAAACATGAGAATGTCCCAGTAACACAAACACTGAGAGCAACAATTAATAAATGGGACCTCCTGAAACTGAAAAGCTTCTGTAAAGCAAAGAACACTGTCGACAAGACAAAACGATAGCCTACAGAATGGGAAAAGATCTTCACCAACCCCATATCAGACAGAGGACTGATCTCCAAAATATATAAAGAACTCAAGAAACTTGACATCAAAAGAACAAATAATCCAATAAAAAGGGGGGTACAGACCTAAACAGAGAATGCTCAACAGAAGAATCTCAAATGACTGAAAGACACTTAAGGAAATGCTCAACATCCTTAGTCATCAGAGAACTGCAAATCAAAACAACTCTAAGATTCCATCTTAACACCTGTAAAAATGGCCAAAATCAAAAATGCTGATAACAGCTTATGCTGAAGAGTATGTAGGGAAAGGGGAACACTCCTCCATTGCTGGTGGAAGTGCAGACTTGTACAGTCTCTTTAGAAATCAGTATAATGATTTCTCAGAAAATTAAGAAATAATCTACCTCAAGACACAGCAATGCCACTTTTGGGTATATACCCAAAGGATGCTCAATCATACCACAAGGACATGTGCTCAATGATGTTCATAGCAGCATTATTCATAATATCCAGAACCTGGAAATAACCTAGATATCTGCCCCTCAATCAAAGAATGGATATAGAAAATGTAGTACATTTATGCAATGGAGTACTACTTAGCAGTAATGACATCTTGAAATTTGCAGACAAATGGATGGATCTAGAAAAAAATCATATTGAGTGAGGTAACCCAGACTCAGGAAAACAAATATCATATCTACTCAATCATAAGTGGCTTTTAGACATAAAGCAAAAAAAAAAACAAAAAACAAAAACAAAAAAAACAGCCTACAGTCCACAACCCCAGAGAACCTAGACAACAAAGAGGACCCTAAGAGAGATTACATGGATCTACATAGAAAGGAGAAAAAGACAAGATCTCCTGAGTAAACTGGGAGCATGGGGGTCCCTAGAGAGAGTAGAAGAGGAAAGAGGGGAGGGAATGAGGGGAGCAGAGAAAAATGTATAGCTCAATAAAAAGAAAACATGAGAATATGCACGAGAACGGGAACGCTTTCAAGGATTAACCCAAGGCATCTCCCTTGAGAACTGTGCCACGAAAACAGAGACTGAGAATTAGGAGCAGGAAGTAGACTCCTTGTGCTTTCGTTGTCAATAACCTGAGAATGAGATAAGAAGAGAACATTAAACTGAAAAGCATAACTAGAGAGGCAGCACGGAGGTGCTTCGGTTAACATAAAATACAATCATAGAAACAAATCTGGAAAATGAGGAGAGTGGTTATAGGGGTGTTTTGGAACTCGAATATGAAAATGACTTGGTCTGTCTGCCTTTATACAGTGCACTTAAGAAACAATGGGACTGATCCACCCTGCCCTATCAAGAGAATACTAATGACTTGTTTTACTTCTAAACAGCCATTTCATTTTTGCTGTGTTCTAAGAATACAATTACCACTGATTCTCTACTAATGAAGGGCTAAGAGATGACCCAAGAACCTCTCCTACAGAGCTTTGGGATAAACACAGTGGTAATCCTTTTTGTAGCTAAGCTCTTCTTGACATTTCTCAAAGTCTGAGGATGTCTATGTGATAATTTTACAGGCATAGCTTTTGGGTCACACTTTCCATACACACATCATGCCTTCCTTACAGTCCAGAAAGGAATCAGAATGGAAAAGTGGCCCGGACATGCACACACTTCTTCATTGATCTAATAATGACAGGACAAGTAAGGTGGCTCAGTATGTTAAGGAACCTTCCACCAAGTTAGATGGCCTGAGCTCAATCCCTAGATCCCACATGGTGGAGTAGAGAACCAACTCCTAATATCCAGTCACAATAATGACCCAAATCTCTTTGTTGCATACTTGCCTATTTAAGTCATGTTAATATTCAAATATTTATTTCTTAAGTAGATAAGCCAAATGTTTTTATGTCTTTTGCCTTTTAAGTTCATTCTTTCATCTAACATCTAAATAAAATATACCTTTGCATGTTCCACCGGGAACCTGCACTTCTACCGGGAACCTGTATTTCCACCAGAAATCTGCAATTCCAACGGGATTTCAGAAGCACTGGGAAGAGATGACGCTTATGTTCTCCTAGTGTCCTCTCCTAATTCCTGGGCCTAGAGGCTTTCCAACCCCTGTTGCCATCTCACCATCTGCAGGTGTCCCCACCATACTGTTCCATCTCAAACACAGGCTATGCCCCTCCAAGGACCACCAATAAAAGTCTGTGTGTCACTCACTGTCACTTGAAGATTGCAGGACAAGGGCAGGAATCTAAAGCACCACGCAGAAGAGGAAGCACATGGCTGGGAAGATTGCTCAGTTGGTAAAATGCCTGCTGAACAAACATGAGGACGTGAGCACAGAGCCCCAGCATCGAAGCACGATATAGGATAGGTGCATCTGTAACCCTAGTGCTGGGGCTTGGGGAGAGGGGGCGGGGGTAGACAGATACCCAGAGCTTGTTGGATAGCCAGTCTAACCAGCTAATGAGTCCCAGACTCAAGGAAAAAAAAAATCTTAAAAAAGTGCATAATAAAGGAAGAAACCCAGCATTGATCTCTGGCCCCATACATATGAGAGAGAGAGAGAGAGAGAGAGAGAGAGAGAGAGAGAGAGAGAGAGAGAGAGAGAGAGAGAGAGAAGGAAGGATCGACAATTTGTTTTAATAATAGGAAACATTAAGTGCTTTAAGTCACTGTCCTCAGAGTTTTTGGTCGTTCCTGCATTCCCGCACAGGGACATTCTTACTGAGTATCATTTTTCCAAGCTCCTGAAAACATCCTTCCTTGGGGCCTACTGATATTCCTGAAGTTATTCATACCTACTTGGCTTATAATAAAATATTTTATCCTGGTGGACATCTTTCCCCAGTAACTTAGTACAAATGTTCCCTCAGAAACTGGCAGACTGCAAAGCTGTTTGTGTGTGTGTTTGTCTGTTGCCAGTGCATTTACTCGTCTGCCTCACCCCTAAGGAAAACTGAAACACACTCATTACTCTGCGATTCAGACCAAGGTCAACACTCCATTAAACAGCTGATCCCGCTTCAGGACAGGCTTTGGGGCCTATCCTTGCCCACTGAGGCTTTCCTAAACTCAAGAACCTCCTACTTCTTACACAAAGTTTAGCAACCATGATCAGTTTCTAAATAATCTATTAACAAATCTTTGGCTCATCCACTGTTTTTATCAATAGTAATAAATATCAAACATAACATTCAGAATGAAGATGACTCACAAGAAGTCAAAATGACCTCCAAGGTCAGGAGGCCTGTGGTGTCTTTGGAAAAGGTGATGCTCCCTTGCAGGAGGGATTTGGGAGACTTTGTCTTGTTGAAGGAAAGCTTTGAAAGCAAAGCTAATGGAAACTCTCTTCTCTGTGAGGGGGAGGGTGGTTAATAAAAGTGAGAAAGCACCCCTTTCCCTCCTTTGTGAGTCATTTCCTTCTCAGGGCTTCCTGTTTGTCCTTGGTTGTTCCTCAAGCCTACCTTTCCGCCCTTGCCTCCCCTCCCCAGCACGATTTTCACAGGTCCACGGTTGAGTGAGTCGAAAGAGGCCTCCAAAGCCTTTGATGTTGAAAACGGTTATGAAGCCAGAAATGACTCCTGAATTTACAAACTTTCCAGGCAGGGTGAGCCTGTCTTGATGCAACAGGTAGCTACAAGCTCCAAACCCAGCCCTGCTCATGTGTGTGTGTTCCCCCTCCACTTCCCTCCCTCCATCTCGTCCCATTTCTTCACGATCATCTCTCCGCTCCCCTCTTTCTTACTTAAGTGCTGTTTTCGTGGATTTAAAGACACTTAGACTAGGGATGCAATCTCAAGCATGGAAAGTAAAGCTTTTTGGTTTGTTTTCTTTTGAAACAGGGTCTCTCTCTCTACACAGTAGTGGCTGTCCTAGAACTCCCTCTGTAGACCAGACTGACCTTGAACTCAGAAATACGCCTGCCTCTCCCTCCCCAGTGCTGGGATTAAAGGTGTGCCACCTTGTCTGGCAGGAAATAAAGCTTTGAGATGAAGATTTTGAAGCTTTTAACTAAACTCCAAGTTGGCTGGTCCTCAAGAAGCATAAGAAATAAAGTTGGGGTTTTGTTTTGTTTTTTTGTTTTTTAAAGAGGAAAAAAAACAGAGATCTTTTGCAAGGGTAACCTTAAAGATGAAACATCTTAGCCTGGTGTCTCCTGATCTAAGTGGCGCCGGTAGAGCTGTTTCTGAGAATAATGACAGCTGGCCTGTGTGTGGCTACTTTTTCTCAAGCGGACAAGTCATCAGCAAGAGGTCACACTTCGTTGTGGGCTGGCTCTGAGAATAAATGCTGGCCTTCCTCACTAGCTGGCCTGCCCTGGGTAAGACACATGGCCTAGCCCAGCAGTTTTCATCAGCACAGCGCTAGTTAGGACCCTTAGTGGCCAGTACCATCCTAATTGCCAATGACTATGCTGGACCAGCTGCAGCTATTATTAACTCTGAATAAATTAACTTTTATGTGTAAATAACCTATCACTGACACATAATTGTAGATGCTCAATTGATTTTAGCTCTACTAATGATTATTTTCCTCCCTACCCACCCCCAGACCTCATCATCAAGTCAGTTCTGTTGGGAAACTGGTTTTTGCTTTTAAGTATTATTCTAATGTTCCACAGTTTACAGAAAGGAAACCTTAGACACAGAGGTGAATAGACTAAAAACACAATATTGAGTCAGAGGCTCCAGTATAAGACTGTGTATGCCATTTCAGAATGCAGACCAATAATTCCAAGCAGAACTCTATAGGAATCAATTACAATTGTCAAGAGAAAAAGGGCTCAAACTTTTAAATCAGGAGGACGTGGGTTCAGGCTCTGTTCCCACCAGTTACTGTCCATGTGATCTCAAAAAAGCCATTTACCCTCTACAATCTCATTTCCCCCGTGGACAAAATGGCACCTAAATGATTAAGTGGGATAGTCAGTCCATGTGCAAATGAAATTTTAAATGGGATTCTTTCTCCTTTAGTTTTAAATGGTGCTCCAAAATCCAAAATCTGAACTATAAGTTTTCCTGTATTGCAAAGCATGGGCACTTGTTTAAAGGATACAACCAAGGCTGGTGTTGTGACCGTCGGCACATCACCTACTTCATGAACTGAAGTTGAAGAGAAGCAGGGTAAGATCTTCGGCAGCGCGTTCTGGAATATCGCATTCTACTCCTCTTCCCTATGGGGAAAGGAAACTCCCATTGTGTCAAGTCAATCAACAGGCTTCAGTGGAAACATGAGTGGCTCATTCAGAGAGGCATACGCCCCCAGAATATAGATGGTAGGAGAGAGGCTTGCAGACGTGCTTGAGAGCACAGAGCAGAGGAAGAGAGAGGCCATGCGTAGGATGGTCGCACAGTGGTGTTTTTACAGATCAGCATAAGCGTTCCAAGGTGGAATTAGTTGGAAATCTCACCACTCCATGGAAGTCCATGAAGACTAGGAAAAGAGTTGCAGTTAAAAGGGAAATCAAGCCAGATAAGAGTTATAATATCAAAATTAAAGCCCCCAGCAGGGAAGTCTTTGAAGAACCTAAAGTATATTCCGTGGGAGAAATAGCCTTCTGTTTTATATCTTTTATGTTTCAGTTGGATGTAAAACACATTCCAGATGTTACCAAAGTCCTAGGCTATAAAGGGCTTGATTTGAGGGAGTCCCAACAAATTAGGTCTGACCACTCACTCCAGAAGTCAAAAAGAAAAAGTAATAGTAAATATGGGTTCTATCAATATATTTTAAAAAGAAAAGAAATCAATGTATTCCAGCCCTGACTTTGAGTGTTCTGCAGTGAGCTTTAGGGTTGGTGAATGAAGAACTGAGGCATAAGGGCAACAGGGATGCACAGTTAGGTCACACACATCAAACTGTGGTCTGGTTGACCCTTATCTCAAATCTGGCTCTGTTAGGTTGGTCCAGATAAATCACTGTCACACCAATTAAGAGATCATTTCAGCTCCCTCTGTTTCTGGCATAGGATAACTGCCTTTGTTTGTTGTGAACACTCTTATAGAGTAATCTACCTTCAAGACTCCACTGTTCCTAGAATTCAACACAACTGGAGATTTAGAGCAATGTCCAAGACTTTCAGATACATTCTCAAGGGTCTAGAATAGATTTTGTAAAAGCTAGCAGTAAAAATGCCTTGGTTCTTTTTAGTTTGATGACTTCAGTCTTAAAAGGTAAAGCAGATTAGATAAATTTGAGGCTAATCATGAAAAATAAATTTTAAAAAAAAATGGAGGCTAACCAACCTGTATTACCAGCTTTTACACCAGTACTGTTTGAGTAATTAACACACCTATAAGCAGAGTTGAATAGGGATCTGACACAAAGTAAAAGACAGATACAAAAGGAGGATAGATGTGTTAAGCTCCATCCTGACTCTAATTACGCAGCTGCAGGCGCAAGTGCAAGTCATGACTGTGCCTATTACAGTTTGAGTATGAAAAAACCTTCCAAAAAGATCCATATGTTGAAAGCTTATAGTTCCCAGTTGGCGGAGCCAATCATAGTGAGGTGACTGGATCATGATGGCTCTAATCTAATCAATTGCTTAATTTTTAAAATTATTTATTTTTATTTATTATTGGGTAATTTCATATATGTATATGTAGTGCATTTTATATTTACACACATCTACATTTTCTTATCCACTTTCCATTTCCCCTGGACTCTCACCCCCTTTTTTTCTTCCAAAATGTTTCTCTCCTATCTTCATGCATTGTTGTTTTTTTTTTTTAATGACTCACAAATTTTAATTAGGGTTGCTTCCATGACCATGGGTATGATATTATTTACTGGAGCATGGGAAACTTACAGTAGCTTTACCAATGGAGAAAAGTGACTTCTCTTCCTCAACCACCATTAACTGTCAAAAGTTCCCCATCTATAGATATAAATGTAAATATTTAAGAGGCATTTTGATAATACATCCATTTAGCAAAGCATCAGTAGTAGGTTCCCTCTAGTCCCTATGATCTTCTCATCCACGAGCTTTTGATCAGATTTACAGTGCCAGTCATGAGATCCCTTCTGTAGAGCAGGTCTCAAATCTAACTGGAAAGCAATTGAGCATCTTCCTAACTGTCATGCCACTACCACACCAACAGGCACATCTTGCCTGGTAGATTGCATTACAGGTCAAAGAGCTCACAGCTAAGTAAGACTGTTGATGGTTTTTCTCCTTCAGCAGCCTGGATAGCATCTTCCAGCATTGTGAAAGCTAGCTGGCAGGAAAGAAGCTTCCAACTCAATGCAAGTTTGATTTCTCTCCATGTCCTACAACCAAAGTGTACGGTATCTTCAGCAACATGGTCTTACCCTCTAGTTCTTGTTGGGGACTAAGCAACTGATAGAATGGCAGCGGGGAGTAAGAGATGAAGCCTAGCTGGAGGAAGCAATAAGGGTATCTTGTTCCTCCCCTCAGAGGTGGGGGAGGACAGGGTGGTGGGGCTTGGCAGCCATCAGGAGGTAAACACCCCTCCTCCGGTACATCTTCCCTATCTAGTCTCAGGACCACAGTGATGAGGCCAGCTACCCTTTGGGCAATTAAAGCCTCTAAAATCATGATCTCAAAAATAACTTTCCTCTTTTAAATTGTCTTTCTGAAATATTTGTCACAATTATGAAAAAGTGACTAATATAGTACTTTTTAAATTTTTTTTTTCAAAATCAGCCTTTGAGTCCTCGTTACAATTTCCATTCTAGCCCCTATGGTATTCCAGTATCTTCTGCCAGAGCAAAGTTCATGGTCCCTCCAAATTCCTACTTCTGATTAGTTTATGAAACATTAGTGACCGACTTTCGCGTGCCTTTCCTACCTACCTTGAACTAGGTATTCTACCTTAAACCTGTATTCTCTTAATGGTTTTTCTTTACTTTTCTCTGTCTTCAGTCTCCTATTTCTTCCTAAGGTCAAAACTAGATTTCTTCCTTTTCTTATGCAGAAATGTCCAATCCAACCCTTTCTTTCTTTCTTTCTTTCTTTCTTTCTTTCTTTCTTTCTTTCTTTCTTTTTTCAGGATGAAGAGATGAAGATGAAGAGCCCTGGGTACTCTTCTAGATGACCTCAAATTGAGTCTCAGTGGATCTGATGCCCTCTTCTAGCCTCTGAAGGCACTGCACACAGATGGTGCACAGAAATCCATACAGGCAGAATATCCATGCACAATTTTTTTTTAATTTTCCCTGTATATTTCCTAAAATCTTTTTCTTCAGGTCACTTCTTTCATCTTGAGTGTTTTATTGAGATATTTTCTTAAAGATAGTTCAACAGCTCAATACAAGAAAATGTCTTAGGTGTAACAATATACACCTATAATCATAGCACTTGGGAAGTAGAAACAGCAGGATTAGGGGTTCAAGGACAGCAGCCTACAGATAGAAAGAAGAGCTACATCACAAGTTAGACGGCAGTCTGGGCTACGTGAGCTCTTGGTAAAAAGGAAGGCAGAGCAGTGGTGGTACACACCTTTAATACCAGCACTCAAGAGGCAGAGGCGGGGGGGGGTGGGATCTCTGAGTTCAAGGTCAGCCTGGTTTACATAGCAAGTTCCAGATAGCCATGGCTACACATAGACATCCTGTCTCAGGGGAAAAAAAAGTGAAGGAGAAGGAAAGAGGAGAAGGAGGAAGAGGGAGTTAGAATATAGCTCGGTGGTAGAGGGCTCACTCAGCATATTTTAGGTTCAGTTATCAACACTGGAAAGAAGGGGGTGGAGGTATTTGAACCATTAGTTGTTACTTCAAGAAAGAATTCAAACCAGGGAGCTTTTGCAGAGTAAGTTTCTGGATAATTGGTCAGTTAAATTAATGTTCTTCATCTATAGACTTATGTAAAACAGCTAGCCTGGCCTCTTTAATAAGCTTAGAGAATCCAAGTGGATTGCCTAACTTCAGAAAGAAGTTGGTAATAACATAAAAACTGGTGTTGCAAGGAGGGGCTGCTTGTTTGTCCCAGCTGCCCAGCTAGCTTAGCCCTGAAATAACCACACAGGAACTATATTAATTAAATCACTGCTTGGCCCATTAGCTCTAACTTCTTATTGGCTAACTCTTACACCTTAATTTAACCCATTTCTATTAATCTGTGTATCACCACGTGGAAGTGGCTTACCAGGTAAAATTCCCAGCTTCTGATTCCGGCGGCTCCATGGCATCTCTTCACTCCACCCTTCTTCTTCCTAGCATTCAGTTCTATCTTCCCTGCCCACCTAAGTTCTACCCTGTCAATAGGCCAAATTCATTAACCAAGAAAAGCAACACAGAGGCAGAAGGATCCCACACCAAACTGGGATTCTGAATTTTTGTGGAGAGTTCCCTGAAACAAACAACAAACCCTTTCTACTTGACTACTGCCAGAATATAGGTTGTTTTAGATTTAAAAATTCATTTCAAAAGGGACTCCTTACCTGAAGGGGGATGGAGATGGTAGAAGGATTGCTACAAAAATAGAGTTAGGAAATAATGGAGACATCAAGGTGTAAATGAATGAGAGTGGAGAAATTAGGGAGAAGATCAGGTGCAGAAGAGGGTTATCCAAAACTAAAGGTGTAGGAAGAAGTCACATGAGAATATACTACTTTATATGCTAATTTTAAAACATAATGTTTAAAAAAGACTCCAAGTATAGATGGCATGCATGGTAGATGATGCCAACCCCAGAAACCATAGATTACTAAACTAAAATCTCAAGAGTGCTTGTAGGCCACCTCCCTAGGAGTTGCCGGCCAGGTATGCTTCAGAGGTCGGCAAAACTATCCCGGTTATGGCCATTGCCCTTGGTTGCCCACCAGACCCCATACAACTTAGTCACAGCATACAGAGAAGTCACACTGGAACTGAGCAGGACGTTGCTCTCTGCTGGCTAACCTACAAGTACCAGAAGTTGTTAGGAAGGCAGCTGAAAGGAAAAGCTACCAATAACCTTTCCTAGCTTTGGGCTTTTCAAGAAGTGTTTTGTTGGCACAATAATGGGACTGTTACAGGGTTCAGCAACTGACTTTGGGTTATGTCTGAGGCCCACTCGATAGAAAGGAATTCCTTCCCAATAGTGTAACCACGGTTAAAGACCCATTACTGGGGAGGGCATAGGCACTAGGAGTGAAACTAGTATTTTTGCTTTGCTAAATAGCCATGTTGTCGAACTGCTTCCTGAGTATATTTATACCCCTGGACTAGGGCAAGCATCAGCCATCATCAGAGAAGCCTCAAATGAAAAGCACTTAATGCAGAGACCAGAGACTGGTCAAGGTCCTGGGGGAAGTGACTGTTGAATGCTCAGACTTAAATGGGACAACCGTATCTTTCCCTCCAAGTTTCCAGGAACATTGTAGACAAGGGAGCTGGGAGCTGTGAAGCTCTATGTTATGTCCATGACACAGTCATGGCTATGTGCTTACAACACTTGTCACTGTTCACAAAGGGCCCACATGAGACTGAGCTATAAACATGCAGTCATAGGTGGGAGAGGGGCTCACAGTACCCCCACCCCACCCAGAGGAGCAAATGGTAATCTAGGGCTAGTGAGGGAAAAGAAAGTATTGTCTTCAATGAAGAAGCTACTGACCAATTGCCCATATTCCAGTGAGTAGCTTCACACCCATGACCTTGTGAGTAGCCTGGGTTAAATCCAAGGGGGCACAAAACAAACACGGAAACAAAACAAAAGGGCGTGGGAAGAAGAACCGGTAAGGTGGATCAGCATTAAAGATGCTGGATTTGATCCGAGACCCAGGGCGGAAGGAGAATTGACTCCTGAACATTATTGTCTGACCTCTACAAGCACACTTGCTACAGACACCTCTTCCAACATACTTACACAATTAATTGATTATTTAATTAATTAATAACTAATTCATGGGGGAAAAAAGCAAAGCAGAGAGACATGGAAGCAAGGCAGGGACTTGGCAAAAGTGGGGAAATGGTGAGACACAGGCTGAGAGTGGCAGGATGGGTGTGACATGAATGTGTCACACCTGAGGGAACCTGCCAAGGAATAAATTAATTTTTAAAGTTAATGAATTAAAAGGACCTCTGTTCTTTAGTCCCTCGACCTTAAAACGATGAAAAGTAGATAACCAGTCATCAAACACCAATCTGAAAGCCCTTTTTCTGACTATAAATAAAAACTAAAATAACAACAATAATAAATAGGTTAATTTGGGTCATCCAAGAAGCAGATGCCAAAACTGTGCTGGGAAGATGCCTGTAAGAGAAAAATCACAAGAGCTAGAGAGAGCAGGGAGACTGTGATGGAGATCTGACCCCTGGGAGAAAGAGAGGACAGGGAGGATTAGATTAGCTGGGTCTCAGACTGCTGTGCCATTCTAAGAAAGTTTTAGCCAGGCCACTGGGGAGTCATCAAGTCAAAGGCACCCATCAAAGGAGTCTGCATCTTGCAGGCAAAGGCCTACATTAATATTCATGCCGCCCTGAGTACCGGCTAGGAAAGCCCCATTAAAAGTACAAACACAATGGTGAATTCAGAGACCAGCTGCTAAGTCATCCATCACTTAGACTTTCTCAAAACAAAGGATCTGAGAAGTGTCCTTTCTCGCTGCCTCAATAAAAAAGATTTTAAAAGCAGAACTCACATTTGGATATATATATATTCTATATCTTTCCTCATTGTGTTGATATGGAAACAAACTAAGCTATATAGCTGAAAAATACAATATCCGAAATAAGATTCACTAGGTAGAGCTAACTGGAGCAGAAAATGAACAGTAAACTTGATGGTATTCAGTGCAAACCATCTAATTATGGATAAAGAAAAACATCAATGAAGAGAAGCACTGTTAAGCGATATAATATAAATGGAACCAGAGACCCCCAAAGAGGAAGGAACAAAAAATAATTGGAAAAATTAATAGCTTAAAATATTTCCAAACAGAGACATCTAAGGTGTTCAGTGAACCTCAGACAAGAGAAACATAATGCAAACTGAACCAAGTAATAAGACCAAACAGAAAAAAGAAGAGCTATAAAAAGATAGTCTTAAAAGTAACCTAAGGAAAAAAGAAAATAGCAAACAAGGGAACTCACAGAGGTGGGAGGATTTGGGAGGGCAGGGGTGCAAAATTCTAGTAAAGCACAATGTTAATCCAGAAAAAAAAAATCTTTAAAGATTTAGGGAAAGTAAAAATGAAAACACTAAGTCTAAAGTTCTAGCCGGGCGATGGTGGCGCACGCCTTTAATCCCAGCACTCGGGAGGCAGAGACAGGCGGATCTCTGTGAGTTCGAGACCAGCCTGGTCTACAGAGCTAGTTCCAGGACAGGCTCCAAAGCCACAGAGAAACCCTGTCTCGAAAAACCAAAAAAAAAAAAAAAAAAAAAAAAAAAAAAAAAAAAAGTTCTATGCAAAGAAAATATATCAGAGCCGGGCGGTGGTGGCGCACGCCTTTAATCCCAGCACCCGGGAGGCAGAGGCAGGCGGATCTCTGTGAGTTCGAGACCAGCCTGGTCTACAAGAGCTAGTTCCAGGACAGGCTCCAAAACCACAGAGAAACCCTGTCTCGAAAAAGCAAAAAAAAAAAAAAAAAAAAAAAAAAAAAACAAAGAAAGAAAATATATCAGGAAAGTAAATAAAATCAAAAAGGAATATGGTTAGAAGATATACACTATATGTGTTAAAGGAAGTTCTTGAGGCCAAAATTAAAGGATTCCAGATATAAGTTCAGATATATACAAAAGGATTAAGAGCCCTGAATCTAATCTCACCTAGCAATGGTTAAAAACAAATCTCAAAGTAGTCAACAATTTCCAAGTAAATTAGTTGTACCCACAACACTTGAAAGTATTTAAAGAAGTGCAAAAAGTTCAAATCTAAAATTTTATATTGTCATGATATCTGACATCCAATAAAAAACTATCAACTATGTGGGGCTGAAGAGGTGACTAGGAGCATATATTGCTCTCCCAGAGGACTCTGGTTCATTTCCCAGCACCTACATTAGGCAGCTCAGAACTGCCTGTAACTCCAGCTCCAGGTGATCCAGTGCCCTCTTCTGGACACCACAGGTACCTGTACTCACACATGAGTATACAGCTTCCGCCCTGCACCCCAACACACACCCACACATAATTAAAAGTAATTTTTTTTAATTTCTTAAAACTGGTGCTAAAAAGAAAGCTATTTAGTGACTAGAGGAAAAAAGCCTAAGAAAGACAAGAGTGACAGCTGACAGGAGACTGTGGAAGGAGCAACAGTCAACAGTATCGATCAACCTAGAAGTCTGGACTCTGAGCATAACTTCCAAAAACAACATTTTCATACACACAAAACCAGAAAGAAGTCATCATTAGCATACCAGCACTACCAGAAATTACAGAAAACCCTTCAGAAAGAATGAAAATGGTGACAGGTGCTCTAATCAGGAGTGACACAGACACCTCTGAGCCTTCCCTCTACCTTCTCTCTAAGTGCCCAGGTGGGGACTCTGAGAATGCCAAGGAAAACTTCAGAGCCACCTCCAGTGAACTCTAAGGGCCTTTCCTGTTCCCCCCTTTAAACAAGGCTATTTTAGAACACATGTTCTCTTAGGTAGGACACACATTAAATAATAGCAATAGATGTGTGTGTTAATTTGAATGAAATGTTTCCCATGGGCTCATGGATTTGAACACTTAGTCCCCAGTTGGTAGCACTGTTTGGGGAGTTTTAGGAGATGCAGCCTTGTTGGAGGAAGTATGTCACTAGAGATGGACTTTGAGGGTCTAAAGACTCAGACCACTTCTAGTTGCAGCCTCTGCTTCGTGCTTGCAGTTCAAGTCGTGAACTCTCAGCTTCCCGCTGCAGCGGCCATGCCTCCCTTCCATGATGGATTCCCATCTCTCTGGAGTCACAAGCCTAAAAGACCTCTTCCTCCTGTAAGCTGCGTCTGACCTTGGCATTTTATCACAGCAATAGAAAGGTAGCTAGGGTGATGAGTTAGGGTTTTATGATACCAATATTAACAATAACTTAGTGAGGTGATAATTCAAAACTGTCTTTTTCCAGTACTCGTGGTATAGACTGAGAACTGTTAAAATCATTAGTAATCAGGGATATGGTGAAGGAGTCAGGAGTGGATGTTTGCTAGAGCTCAATCAGGGGGAAAAGACGATAACAAAAATCTCAGCGGTCGTAGTCAAAAGTATAGTGGAGTTGACCCTTGGGAAAGAATGCTGGGTATTCCCCTCCATGAATCTATGTAGGGTTATGTAAATTTGGAGCTTACACTTCTCTTCTGAATCTCAGTTTCCTCACATGTATAGCTAACGGCTGGCTCTGTGAGCCTGTGCTTCTATGAACATGGCTGAAGTTAGACGTCTGACCACTTTAAATCCTTCTCAGTATGACGAGGTGAACGGGAAATCCCCACAACCCCAAAATAACCGTCACTAGTGTAATTCAAAAATGAAGATCCATATTTTGCATTTGAAAATCTTTTCAAGGCCGGGCATGGTGGCTCACACCTTTACTCCCAGTGCTTGGGAGGCAGAGACAGAAGGATCTCTGTGAGTGTGAGGCCAGCCTGATCTAAAGAGTAAGTTCCAGGATAGCCAGGACTACACAGAGAGATCCTATCTCAAAAAATAAAGAAAAAGAAAGGAAGGAATGAACGAAGGAATAAGGGAGGGAGGGAGGGAGGGAGGGAGGGAGGGAGGGAGGGAGGGAGGAAGGGAAGCAGGGAGGGAGGGAGGCAGGGAGGAAGAAAAAGAAAGAGAGAGAGAGGGAGGGAGGGAGGGAGGGAGGGAGGGAGGGAGGGAGGAAGGAAGGAAGGAAGGAAGGAAGGAAGGAAGGAAGGAAGGAAGGAAGGAAGGAAGGAAAGAAAGAAAGAAAGAAAGAAAGAAAAGAAAGCAGGCAAGCAAGCAAGCTGACTGGGGGAAGGGATGTCAAAGAAGCCTTGAGTGACTGTATAAAAAGCGGGTGGCATCCTGAGTGGATGTGTAGTGTTTGACATGAGCACAGTTGTCTCAAGAACCCAATGTCTCAGACTCATAGGAATGACAGAACCTTACTCCATCCATGGACGGAGCCGCAGAGGGATGGCAGAACCTTCTCTGGTCCAAGTGTTAATGTTGACATTGATCCAAGTGCAAATGTTGACAGTGTAAAGCAAGTGTGAGTATTTATAAATGATTGACCAGTGTGTGCAAAAAGCAGTATGTTTTCTCATCCCAGATGTATACAACCTGAAACTGCTGCCTACAGCCTCCTCCCCAGACAAGCTAACCTCTCCCCCCGTGCTGTACATGACAACGGTGATGAGGTTGCAGGGTGTTGGGTGGAAGTTGGTGCCACTCCATCAGAGTGTGCGTGTCCCGTGTAATCCCAGCTTTTCTGTATGTGTGTCTGTCCTTTATTCATTCCCTCACCACCCCAGTTTAGGGCCCAAGCCACACAGGATGCAGCAGTCAGCAAAGGAACACCGTGAGTAAAAGCACTTCCCGTGCAAATCTGGCAGCCTGCGTTCAAGGCGTGGAGCACACCGTGGAAAAAGAGAAACAACTCCCAAAGATGTCTTCTGACCTCCACACATGTGTGCACACAGCATACGCACATACATGTGTTCTCTCCCCCCACAACACACATACACATTGTCGGAGTCCAGCCCCAACATAAATCATTTCTCGTACCTGAGTGGAGGTGTAGGAATAATTGAGACACAGTTTACATGGCAATATTAGGAGGAATCTTCAAAAACACATACTCATACACCTCACACACAATGATAATAAATAAAAGAAAAAATATTTCTTTTCTTTTCTTTTCTTTTCTTTTTTTTTTTTTTTTTTGGTTTTTTGAGACATGATTTCCCTGTTTAACAGTCCCAACTGTCCTGGAACTAGATCTTGTAGACCAGGCTGGCCTCGAACTCACAGGTATTCACCTGCCTCTGCCTCCCAAGTGCTGGGATTAAAGGCGTGCGCCACCATGGCCTGGCCCAAGAAAAAATATTTTCAAACTGTCCACATAATACATTGTCCCAGAACACATCAAATTATAGTTCAGAGAACTGACTAGGGTTTAGTAGGGAGAACAGTGTCAACTACAAATTGATGGCACTGAGAAATGTTTTTAAAGACAGTATCTCACTCACTATGTAACCTGAGATGACCTCAAACTGTCATCCCTGAGCTGAGCCCTGGGGTTCCAGTGTGTACCACCATGCCAGGCCCAGGGAACTTTCAGCATAGTAGAGTTGTTCAGTATCTTGATCACGAGGGTGGTTTTATGACTGCATTCCTTTATGAAGACCTATAAAAGTACATACGATAAGCTTGCATTTCAATGTGTTGAAATTCAAAATGAATGGTATTTTTAAACAACTCGAGCAGCAGCACCCGTGGTGATTTCATATCCATCTTTTCTAAGCTTGCATCATTTTAGTATGCCCTAGATAACTTTC
The DNA here is from genome assembly GCF_950005125.1 of Chionomys nivalis. Taxonomy (NCBI): domain Eukaryota; kingdom Metazoa; phylum Chordata; class Mammalia; order Rodentia; family Cricetidae; genus Chionomys; species Chionomys nivalis. The sequence goes on along the minus strand of NC_080090.1, from coordinate 22,075,292 downwards.
CAGGTATTAAATTTAAGTTTTACTTTGAGCATTTAGTCTCTTAAGAGAATCTCGATTACTTTAAACATAAAAAAGGTATACTGTAAAATAAATGCATCCTTTTAAAACTATGCTCATTGCGTTTTCGGAAGCATCGTGGGGTGGAGAGATGGCTCAGTGTTTGTTAGCACTGACTGCTCTTCCAGAGGACCCGGGTTCAATTCCCAGAACCTACATGGCAGCTCACTACCATCTGTAAATCCAGTTCCAGGGGATTCAATGCCCTCCTCTGGTCTCTGCAGACACCGTGCACACATGAGGTGCACAGACATGCATGCAGGCAAACATTTGCACACATAAGATAAAAATTAAATGCCTTTAAAACCATCGTTAAAAACACTTACTAAAAGCCGGGTATAGTTGTACACACCTTTAATCCCAACACTACGGAGGCAGAGGTCGGCAGATCTCTGTGAGTTCGAGGACAGCTGGCTGAGTTCCAGAATAGCCAAAGCTACATAGTAAGAACCTATTTCAAAGGAAAAAAGAAAAAAAATAAAGAAAAGACAACAAAAAGAAAAAGAGAAAAACACCTACTGAGGTATACTTTATATACCATATAACTCTCCATGCAGAAGGGGGTGAATTTAGAGTTGTATTGTCATTGTCTCGATTTAATTTTTGATCCCTTCATCACCCCATAAAATCCTCATGCCCATTTTTCAGTTTAACAGATTTCCAAAAAAAAAAAAGGAAAAGGCCAGCATGCCCAATGACAAGCTTGCTATCATAGAATGGCCCAATTTCTCGCCCCAGAAGGTCACCGCCGGCCAGGCTGACACTCCTACATAAGGTCTGTTGTGCTGTCACTGTGCCTAGCAGTTCAACAGAGTGACGCGAGAGTGACCGCCTTAGTTAGCAACTCATTTCACCCTTGCCCAGGTCTATACATCACACAACTATTCTTCGCCTTGAAGCACTAACGCTTTCATGGGCCCTCCATATGCCCAAACTTCAGAAAGTCCCAACTGCAGCCCTCTTGAAATTTTGTAAAACTCAAAAGTAGCTCTGTTGGGCAAGGGGGAGGGGAGACGTGTACATATGACAGTGTCTAGGATTGATGATTGCATTAGCAGGCCAGGAAAACAGAAACTTGAAACAAATAAAAGAAAGCTGCAAGCATTAAACCAGCAGGGAGGCCAAGGGATGGAGCACTGCTTTCAAGACAAGCGGGGAGCTGGAGTATGGCCAGGAGCATGTCAGGGTAGAAAACAAAAGGACAACAGACTAAGATGCTAGTTGACGCAACTGCGTAGAGCCACTCGAGGCAGAACGTTTTGTGTCAACTGAGTCCAGACGGCCTACCAGTGAAGTGAACCAAAGCTACTGCTGTGTAATTAAAACGGAATCTAAAACTAGGATTGCTTACGTAATCCCATCGGATGAATGTCACACTTTCTACCAAGTGGCTAATAACTTGCATGGCTGGCTCTTGTATGCCGCCTTAAATGCGTGAAAAGACCAGGGAAAGTTCATTAATTCCATAAGCCACCAAAGGTGTCAAGGAGAGCATATATGCTGGGTGTCTAGAAACTGTCGCCTGGAAACAACATTGTTAGGTCTGGAGTCACGGGTTTGTGACATATGTTATCACACAGAGTCTGTTGTCACTCACTCATGTATGATTTAGTTTATTCGTTTAGGCAGGGTCTTAGTTTTCTGCTCCAGGCTGGCCCTAAATTCCTGGGCTCACACAATCTCCTTGCCTCAGCCTCTTATTTAGCTACTGATGCATGTCTGAAGCTCTTAATAATGTTTTAACAAAGGACTCTGCTCTGTTTTCATCTTGGCAGTTCCGTAGCCAGCTATGAGGCCCGTTCACACCTTAGGAGACAAGAAGCAAGAGACAAGAGCAGTAGCAATGGGCACACACCACAGTTGAACAACCTTGTCGGGTCTGGAAGCCCTTTCGTGTACTTCTCAATTGACCCTTACAATTTACCTACTCAAAAAGAAAAAGAAATTAGGAACACTGGTAGTTTGTCCAAGGACACAGACTGAGAAAATTTTAGAAGGAGATTACCAACTGTCTAGTTTATCTTTCTTATGTTTCCAAGTTTGTTTCTCTGTTGCTGTAATAGGAACAGCAGCTGAAAGCAGCTTAGGGAAGGGAAGGGTTTACTTGACTTACGGGTTGTAGTTACATCAAGGAAAGCCAAAGCAGAAACTCAAGCCAAGAACTGAAGCAGAGAACACAGAGGAACGCCAGTTACTGCCTTGCTCTGCATGGCTTGCTCGGTTTGCTTTTTCATCCAACCCAAGACCACCTGCCTAGGGATGGCACTGCCCATAGTGGGCTGGGTCCTCCCACATCAATCATTAACCAAGAAAACTAATTCCCACAGATCAATGTGATGGAGGTAATTCCTCAGTTGGGGGCTCCCCCTTCCCAGGTAACTCTAGATTGTACCAAGTTAACAAAAACTAAGCAATTCATATACTTCATTTTACAAACACAAAAGTGTGTGCTTAAAGAAACTAAGAAAGCAGGCTTCTTGCTTCTACTCCAGGGTTTCACCGGCCACCCCATAGCATGGGGAAATAAAGACCAATCATGAGTTGCTTGAGGCCAATGTCATGTGTTATATGGTGTAGGATGGTACCCAATGAATGTCTATAAAAGTGCTATTTTTTAAAATACTTTTTTTTGTGGTGGCGGTAATGTATAATGTATAATGTGGTGGATGTGTAACCCAGGGCCTCACACTGCTGGGCAAGCACTCTACCACTGAGCTACATCTCCTGCCCAATACTTAACCATTTGCATATCTACTACCCCATTTGCACGTCCCAACAAGCTCATATAATAAACAAAACCACTATTGTGCTTTCCTTATTTGTAAGTGAGCGAAACATACATGCCTCCCAATGACTCCTACAGCAGACTTGCGTGGGCTTTTCTCACCCCTGCTTCTCAGCTCGGCATTTACCCTAAGTAGGTGGCTTCCTTTCCTGTTTCTCCTTAGGTGGATCTGAACTATTCTCCCTAAAGCAGAAAGAAATCAAATGTGTGTTGAGCACACAGTCTGAACGGCTGCCAGGAGAACATCTGGAGCAAAGGCAAAAGAAACCAATGGACACTGAGAGTCCTCTATCCACACAGGAAGATGGGAGCAGAGTCCTGTTGTATTCAGAGAGACACTGAAGCTCATGTAGTCCAACGCTTAAACAAAATTGAGTCACACACACACACACACAAAAAAAAAAAAAAAAAAAAAAAAAAAAAACAGAAAGAAAAAACAAACCCTACATTTTCATGCATCTATGGCCAGTACTCAATTTCGACAGGCACTGCTCACTGGATTTCTGTCACAGTTCTCTCCTTGGTGACTTAAACCATCCTTTATACTCCTTAAAATAGCACAAGCAGGTGACTCTCATTTGTTTGACTTGGTGGCAGCCCTCAGAAGGTGTGAAAGGGAACTAGAGTCCTCCTGATCATGCTGATTCGCCTCAAGCTGTCTCGGGGCAGCTAAGAAGCACTGGGTACTGAGTGTATTGAGATGTCCTCGCTACGCAAAAGCCGCAAAATGACCACAGGGAAACAATAAATGGGGAAGGGAAAAGAACGGACACACAGTCAGCAATTCCATTGCTCTCGCTTTTGCACAGGGAACACGGATGACTCAGACTGCAAAAATCAACAGGAAACTGATAAACAGCAGAGGCGGCAGTGGAGGGGGAAGACTGTAACTTTTGCTTTGCTTAATAAATTCCCTTAAAAGAAGTGGATCTCCCTCTGCACTACTTGTCAGCCTACGTGGCTCTGAATTCCAGGAATGCTGACAAAACAATGGTCTGAAAAGACGCTCTTTGATCTTTAAAGAACCACAGAAGACCTTCCTGGCTTCAGCTTAATAAGAGATTTCTTTAGAAGATATTTTACTATACCAACCTACAATTTTCCACTCCACCAACTGAGCTACCTAGCTGCTAGGGTTAAGGTTAGCAACAGAAATGTCAGGTTGAGCCAGGGCAACCCCAGGCATTCACAGATAAAGGTCAGGTATGGTCAGACAAGACTTCCAGGGCACAAGGGGCAGCTGCTGGGGTCTGCGAGATCCTTTTACTGACAGCTACAGGCTGCTTTCTTCTGGGGGGTCTTTCTGTCTCGCCAGGGCTAGCAAACGGCTTGGTTGTTCTACTCTGAAACAACTGAAAACAAAACAAAAGCAAAACCTTTTTCAAACTATTTCTATACCAAATAGGAAGTAGGAGGTACCTGCTATGAAAGCAGAATGGGCTGTAACAACAGCCACCCCACCCCACCCCACCCAAAACTATTCCAGCGCACAACTAATGCAAGCGGCATGAAAGGTGGGAAGTTCAGACTACATCCAGACGAACGAGAAAATTTACAATCCCTGGTCTCAACAAGCTTAGTCTTAAAACAACAGGAACAACATATGAAGTGTGTTCAAAAAATTTGCATTAAACCCATTACTTTTTATGCTGACTAAAATAAAAATTAATAAAATAGGCATGTTGCTGGGCACAGTGGTTCACGCCTTTGATGCCAGCACTTGGGGAGGCGGTGCCAGGGAGACAGATTTCTGTGAGTTCTGGCCAGGCAGTGTTCAAAATGATAATAATCCCCTAAGCCAGTCATTCTCAAGCTGTGAGTCGTGACGCCCTTTGGGGAAGTAGAATGACCTTATCACAGGGGTTGTCTGAGACCATCATGCATATCAGATATTTATATTACGATTCATAACAGTAGCAAAATTGCAGTTATGAAGTAGTAACAAAAATAATTTTAAGGCTGGGGTTGCCACAACATAAGGAACTGTATTAAAGGGTCACAGCAAAAGAAGACTGAGAACTATGTAGGGCCTAAACTCTAATGGCACAGATATTTAAGTCTAATTTCTGAGACACTATTTTATTTGGTTAACCCTTTATTGATATGAAAAATACCCCTGGAAGCTATCAAAATTAATAAACTTAGGACAAAAGAAATATAATTACTAAAGGCCAGGAGTGGTAGTGCACACCTTTAATCCCAGCACTTGAGAGGCAGAGGGAGGCAGATCTCTGTGAGTTCCAGGCCAGCGTGATCTACATAGCAAGTACCAGGCCAAAGTTACACAATGAGATCTTGGCACAAAACCAACAAAGTAAATAAATAAATACTAAGGCTGAGCATTTACTCTGTTCTCACTATTTCTATTTTATTTATCCAGACATTTGTGGAAATACATGTGACTCTGTATACAGTTGCTTAACTTAATCATGAATGCTCAAAACTTTATGTCGTGATTCTGGTGAGCCCTAGAAAGTGTGGTCCAGCAGGAAGGCCTTCTGAGTGCTTTATCTCCTGTTAACTGGCAATGATGACCCACCCAGTCACGGACCCAGCCTCAGTACCACACAAAGCACTTTCTGAGACAGGGTCTCTTGTATCCGACACTGACCTGGAATCTTTATGTTAACCAAGAACAACCTTGACTCTCCGATCCTCCTCCCTCCACCTCTCGCATGCCAGATTACAGGTATGTGCCACCAAGACTGGTTTCTATGATGCCGGGGATCAAACTCAGAATCTAGGCAAGCGCATTCTTATCTATTAAATCCTAAATTCATTCTTGGATGGTAATAGTGAAGATAAATGTGAGCGATATCACCCCATATCACTTGAGAGGATCTGACTGATGAGCTTGGAATAGCAAGCTGCCAGTGATGGGAAACCTGGAAAACGTTAATGAACACTTTGCTTGGTCCACTTCAGGGATCCCAGGGCTGTGTGCACTATTATTTAGGTCTAATAATTACCCTGCAGTGGATAAGGACCACGGTTAAAGTTTTAACCCATAATTATTAAAGAAAACACCAGCCTGCCCAACCCTCCTATCTGTGATGAACTGCTCCCCTGTAGGTGCTTAGGATGCTAAATTTTTTTTTTATTTATTATGTATACAATATTCTGTCTGTGTGTATGCCTGCAGGCCAGAAGAGGGCACCAGACCTCATTACAGATGGTTGTGAGCCACCATGTGGTTGCTGGGAATTGAACTCAGGACCTTTGGAAGAGCAGGCAGTGCTCTTAACCTCTGAGCCATCTCTCCAGCCCCCAGGATGCTGAATTTTTATGTGGTGAACTTACAGAGGCTCCCAGGAAAAGCCCTCCCCTCAGTGCATGAATGAAGTTTGTCCTCAAGGAAGTCTTAGCCCTGGGCAAAATGGAAGCTTTTTGTATCTCCGGAGGCCAGCTTCAAGCTCCAGCCTCCTGCATTCCTGTTGAAAACACTAATTTTGTAAGTGAACAAAGGGAAGATCACAAGCATCTCTCCTTAGCATCTCTCTCCCCAACCAGGGCCTCAGTGCAGGACCACAATGACGCCATCGCTGGTTGTAATAACATTCTACTGTTTGTTTGTTCATCTGCTTGTTTGTTTGTTTGTTTGTTTTTAAACACAGGGTTTTTCTGTGTAACAGCCCTGGCTGTCTGGATCTCACTCTGTAGACCAGGCTGACCTCAGACTCACAGAGATTCACCTGCCTCTGCCTCCCAAGTGCTAGGATTAAAGGCATGCATGCACCACCTTAGTTCTAATGCTGAGAAATCTTTGAGTAACTTTGGAAGGTTCAGTGACTTCAACACTCACTATATAGCAACTATGTGGACAATGTCATCACAGAACAGAAAGAGTAAGGTCTCTCTTATAAAACGGGGTGCTTTCTTGTTTGTTTTACTTTTTAATGTGTGTGTGTGTGTGTGAATCTGTGCATGCATTCATGTGAGGAAGTGTGCTCTCACCAGGGCCCACACGTGCCATGGTGCACATGTGGTCAGAGGACAATTTCAGGTGCCCATCTTACCTTTCACCTTGATTACCTTATTTACAGCAGGGTCTCTTCCTGTTTTGTTTTTTTTTTTGTTTTGTTTTTTTTTTTTTGGTTTTTGAGTTTTGGTTTTCCTTTTTTTTTTTTTAAGATTTATTTATTCATTTATTATGTATACAGTGTTCTGTCTGCATGTGCATCTGCAGGCCAGAAGAGGGCACCAGATCTCACCACAGATGGTTGTGAGCCACCATGTGGTTGCTGGGAATTGAACTCAGGACCTCTGGAAGAACAGCCAGTGCTCTTAACTGCTGAGCCATCTCTCCAGCCCTGGTTTTCCGTTTGTTTTGAGACAGGATTTCTCTGTATAGCCCTAGCTGTCCTTGCTTGGAGACCAGACTGGCCTTGAACTCCCAGAGATCCCCCTGGCTCTGCCTCCCAAGTGCTGGCACCCCCACCACTCAGAGGCAGGGTCTCCTCTTGTCTTCCCACTGTGTATATAGAGCCAGGTTAGCAGGTCCTCGGGCTCTTGGGACTTCTCCCTGTCTCTGTCTTTATTCTCATTCTATACTTATTGCAATAAATATAAATATTCGAGTGCATCACAGGATCTTATCTGAAATCCGTTAAATACAGTTGAAGACCTAAATATCCTTTGTTCTATCGGCAGTGTTGACAAGAAGTTTCTGGGGAAAGATAATTAATTCAAACAGTATGCATGCTGCTGCTTTAACGCTTTGGCATTTTTCAAGATTTACTTTTAACTGTTTAAAGTGTGTGTGTGTGTGTGTGTGTGTGTGTGTGTGTGTGTGTGTGTGTGGTTGCAGGACCTGTGGAAGTCCGGATCATAGTTACAGGTGCTTGTGATTTACTAGCTCAGGTCTGCTGTAGGCAGAGGATTTTGGTGCTAAAAATCCAGCATCATGGCTCTTCTTTGAACCATTATACCAAGAAGCCAACTTCTCTTGCATAAACCCAACACATAAGCCCCCCATCTCACAATATATTAGTATTTAAATGTCTCACAGAAATCAGTTTGATGCATATATGCAATCATATAACATGAGCAACAATGACTTTATCAAGATATTTATTATGGTCATGAAGCTCACTAATAATAATTTTTGTTTTTTGAGATAGGGTCTCATTATATGGCTCAAGCTAGCCTGGAAGACATTATATAGTGATCCTCCTGCCTCCGTGTCTCAAGCACTGAGATCACAGATGTGCACCACCACACTCAGCAAACAATTTTGAACTCTTGCATCAAGCATTATTTCTTATTAAGGCAAATTTGGTCCCCTTCAACTTCATGAGTACAAAAACTTTCTCTTACGGCCTTGCTACTCCAAGTAAGATCTGCCTAACAGTATCAGCAATGTCTGCTGGCACTGCAGACTGAGTCGCGTGATCAGAATTCAGGTGCTGAAGCCTCGCCTGATTTGATGTTCTTTCAGTAGAAATTAGGATAAGATGAGGGCATAAAAGAGGGGAATTAGTGACCTGGCTAGAAATCAGAAACCTAGTGTTTCTCTCTCTCTCTCTCTCTCTCTCTCTCTCTCTCTCTCTCTCTCTCTCTCTCTCTCTCTCTCTCTCTCCGCCCCCAATGTGATGTGATGTCACAGTAAGAGGAAACTGGTCTACAACCCAACCCTCTTCTCCAGATCACAACCATGTAATCCTTGGCGTTTAAGCTCCCAGAACAATAAGAAATGAATAAATTCTATTTATGTCACCCAATCTGTGGTATTTTGTCATGGCAGCCCAAGCTGACTAAGAAACCAGATGTGTATACCCTCAAGATGTATACTCCCAGGCAGGTAGTGGGGGGCCACACCTTTAATCCCAGAAGCAGAAGCAGGCAGATCTCTGAGTCTGAGGCCTACCTGGTCTTCAGAGTGAGTTCCAGGACAGCCAAGGTTACACAGACAAACCCTGGTCCCATCCCAGACCTTATGTGTAAGGTCCTAAGACCACCTGTACACGATGATGTGTACACCCTGGTATGAGCACACTTACATTTACATGAATGCATGCACAGGTTCATACACACACACACACTAAGAAGCTGCATATCTGGAAGATGCTGGAGTGATCTACACATGTCATAGGTACAGTGACAGTGTGAGAAGCTCTATTTGGGGGGAACTGCCTCAAGATAGACTAGAACCGCCGGAACATTTCAATCCATGAAAGAAAGATCCCTGCTGTCCAACTCTTTGATATGCTCCAATTCAAGAGGCATCGGATTCCATAGTCGTCTTAGCAAATGAAATCTACACAGTTAGCTTTGTCTGTTTTCTTTTCAGCTCAGCCCCATCCTGCGGAGCAAGGAGCTGTGTTCGGGGAGAAGGGCAGAAGCAGAAGACAACGACCCAAGTGGAATCCATCTAGACTGTCAAAACTCTCCCAGTCTATTCCACCCTAAAATTACACGTTAAGGTGTCAATGGAAACTAATGTTAACAGGAACTGGTAAAGAGCAAAACCCAGCTCTATCCACTTTATCTCCCAACACAGTGAGGCCCATGCAAATTTTTGGCATCTGTGGTAGATCATGAGGCCCTCCCTTTCCTCTTCGGATGTTTTTGTTGCATTTCCACATTTTTTATCTGCTATCTTAAGTCCTACACTAGTGCTTTTATTGCTTAATCTATGTCTAGAACTACACATGTGTAGTGGGGAGCTGCAGGCCTCTTCCCACAGCCCAGCTCATGGCTGCCTGGCTAGCTTATGCCCCAAAATAACGACACACAAACTGTATTCCTTTAAACACTGCCTGGCCCATTAGTTCCAACCTCTTATTGGCTAGCTCTTACATATTGATCTAACCCATTTCTAATATTCTGTGTAGCACCATGAGCTGGCTTACCAGGAAAGATCTTAACCTGCGTCTGTCTGGAGTGGGAGAATCATGGCGACTCCTGACTCGGCTTCTTTCTCCCAGCATTCTGTCTGTTTACTCCACCCACCTAAGGGCTGGCCTATAAATGGGCCAAGGCAGTTTCTTTATTAAATGAAAGTAACTCCTCCATCATTTCCCCTTTTTTTGTTTAAACAAAAAAGGAAGGCTTTCACTTTAACATAGTAAGATTACATATAGCAAAACAGTTATCAAGCAAGAATTACAGTTATAATATTTATATCTATTTTATCTTTTATCATAACTAAGGAAAACTATAACTATAACTAACCATTCTTCAACTCCATCAAAGACTCCAGAAGGATATAATATTACCTAAGTAAACAAGAAATCCAAAACTCTAGAAATGACAGAGACATTTCGCTGCCTGGACAGTCACCCAAAGTTCTTTTGTACCGTTGGGGCATCCATCTTCTGCCTGCAGGCCCATAGTATCCAGCAGACATTTTCATGAAGCAGGAAATTTCAAAGACAGTTCAGTCACTATCTGCTGTGTCCTGCAGAATGTCTCGTAGACTCTTTCATGAGTCAGGAACCCCGAAAGATCATCTCACCTTTAGGCAAGTTCAGTAGTCCTCCCTCTGAGGGTTCTCTGTGTCCAGTTTATGCAACAGTCCAGGCAAGAGCAGTTTCTTGCCCAAATGGCTATCAAACTCCATAAGGAGCCTCTTTGATGCCCATCTTCCTCTTGAAGTAGATTGGTGCTGTCAGGAGCAGATGTGTCTCATTTTCATAAAAAGCCCTAAGTTTTTAAAACATTAAATGCCATATTCTGCAGTCTTTGAAAGATATGAAGAATGCCTATCTAGCTGAAATATATTTATGCACATCTAGAAAATCTAACTAACATGACTACAAGCTTGACTATTATTTATGATTATCCATTAGCAACCTATATTTCCTAATTATACATTACATTTTTAAATGAACTACACAATCACAATACCTTAATCAAGATCAGAAATACATATACATATAACAAAATTGACCTTAAAATCTATACAAATGCAAATTGTTCATATCTATATCATATCCCCCTTTAAATGTAAAAGAATATTCATAAACAATATTTGGGAATATGGGCGCAGTTTTTTTCTCTCCAAACTGCTTCCTGCTGAATGGGGGCGCTGTATTCAGATCTTTCATGGTGTAACCTGTGTGTCAGGGTCATCTCAGTCAGCAGTTGAGTGAAGTAATTTTCTGAAGGTGTTCACAGTAACCTTTCAGGAGGGCGTGGTCTATCATACCATATTGGGATAGAAGAAATCCACAGGGTCGCATCCTCTGTGAAAACAAAAGAAGACCCTCTCCAAAGCATCATATCCTTAAACCCATATTCTGAAATCATAATACCCTTGTATCCATTTTGGTTTAGCTTGGCAGCCCATATAATGAAATGTCTTTCTGCAGTTAGCTCCTTTACAGTCAAAAATTTTAAAGAAAACACAATAATACAAAGAATCCAGACTCTCTGTGAATTTTCCATTTCTACGTGGCTTATTTTTCTTTATTTCTTTTAATCTATAACTATCTGTACTCTGTCTCTTTAAGGACTTTATCCCCCCCCTTTTTAAGGGCATTAACTTTATTCTTTATATATATTTTTTTCTCTCTCTCAAGCCTACGTACATTCATCCAACAGTGTCTGAATCAGTTTTATTGTGAATCTGTAATTTTTTTACTATCCAGGAGCATTTCTTAAAATGTTAAGCACTTTTTAAAAACTTAAGTTGCACCATGTACAGATAATACAGTACCGCCTGTGTCCTGCACAGTCCAAACCTTAACTGCGCTGTTATTATAGTAATTACGGTAGTTCCTTTCTGAGACCACCACAGTTCAGCGTGGTGGAGTTGAGCCGCTCCTGCCTCAGAGCCATTTGGTGCCCCTGAGCCACACACAGTTCCAGGCACACAGCAGTCCACATGCCATCAAGCAAGACGTAGCTCTTTACTCCAAATGATCCATTCAAAAGCTCTGTCTCCAGCAGGAGGCAAACAGAGATCACAATGGCGGCACAGCCCAGAAAGCCGGCATTTTAAAACAGCCAATTTTTTCCTGTTGCTGAGTCAGGACAATTTCTTTGCCACACGCAACCCACAAACAGCAAAAAGCTGTCTTAAATTCTCTCTCTGTCCTTTTTAAGCCCTCTCAGGTTTTACGTGGAGTTCATTAGCACGTTGGGTGCCACTCTGTTCACACATGGCTGTATTTGGTGCTTTGCTTAGGTTTTTGTTTGTGTTACATAGACTTCATTTTTCTAAGAGCTGCAGTTTCTCAGGAAAATTGAATCTAATTCGGAGATTGTCCTTAACTCTCTCCTGCCCCGTCCCCTGTTCAGCCCTGCACTGGAGTGAGCCAGGGGTGACAACTGGCAAACTTGCAATGATGCACATTATCAAAGCCCATAATTAACATTGGGGTTCAGTCTTGGTAAGGTACAGTCTGGATTTGAACAAATGATGATACTGTGTACACTACGGTAACATCCACCACCACTATAGTAGCATATCTAGTCTCACTGCCCTAAAAGCCGTCTTTCCCAGTGCTAACAACATAGTTGCCTGGGTGCTGCGGCCAGCGCAGCCTGCATAGCCAAGACTGGCGGGGGGTGCTGGGATTGAGACACGGACGCTTCATTTCAGGTGGAAGAACAGCAGCCTTTATTTTTCCCAGCAACCTTTTATACCTCTACTCCTTCTGTGGAGCCCCACTGGCCAGAAAGAACACAAACATCCTTGTCAATTACAGACCACAAGGAAGTTCCCCTGTCCGATCAGGGGGAGTAAGGGCAACTGGATCACAACACCTGGTTAAGCAGCAAGCAGCACTGGTTAGTTGTGTAAAAGCGAGAATGACTAAGACACAACCATATCCAAACTTTTTTCCCAACCACAGATTCTCTTACAGGATATCAGTTCAGACAGCCTTGCAAGTAGTGGCTACATGATAGTTTACCCACTCCTACATTGCTTGCTTCTGTCTGTCTCTTGCCTATGCCATGGGTCTCCTCTAGGGGAAAGTGTGATGTATTTCCTTAGTTGTCAACAGTAGGAGACAAAATGACAATAATGGTATTTCCCACTTGTACTAGCAAAGGTCCTGAGAGCTCCTAGGGAATGGGAGTGACCCTTTATTTCCCTCTGCATCCCAGTATCACTATCACAAAGAAATGTCTTCCCGAAACTTGCAGAGGTAAGAGAAACCATTGTGTTGCCCAAGTTTCACAGATCATTTAAACGAGTATCTTTTCCCCCCACTCCACTTAAATGTGGCACTTGCTATGTATCACGCCTGTCCTGCCTTTTGTAATGAATTCCGTTCTCTACTTTAAAAGGTGAGAAGCTACAGAGCTCTTTCTACTGTACGCCCAGGGGTTTCTCTCTCCCTCTCTCCCTGCCCCCCTTTTTCCTACCACTTTAAAATGCATTAATGCTGCAATGGCTTCCCATGAGCTGACGTTCCCCCACCCAACCTTCCTAGCAATTGGAGGAGCCTTTGCATCATTTGCTTAGACTAATAAATAAAATGAGGCACTATTTTGAGTAGCTGGCTCTCAGTTCTGGGCAAGTGATTGAACTGTTCCCCTCCTCCAAAACACTAGTAACAAATCACTAAAAACTGAGTGTAACATTGTGTCACTTCACCAAGAACCACAGCCTGCCCCCCCACCCCACCCCACCACTCTGCCCCCCAGCTACATTGCAAAGTCAAAGACTACACCATCACATTTGAGGAACAAGAAGAAGTCTTGGTCATGACCTTGACAATCAACTAAGCTGAGTACCTATCTTCTTCAGTGATAGTGAAGTGCTTCCAAACTGTCCCTTCTCAACTAAAGGTTACAAATACCCTTTGTTTACATGGCAAAGGGCTGACATCATGACTTTCACTTTTAGCAAACCCCTGAAGAAAATAAGGTCTTACTGACGAGCATTGAGGCTGGTCTTAAGTTGATTAGTTCCTGGACCAGCCTTTTTGGTTAGTTTATTGGTTTTGTTTTTTGGCTTTTTGAGTCAGGGTTTCTCTTTGTAGCCCTGGTTTGACCTGGAACTCGGTCCTATAGACCAGGCCGGTCTCAAACTCAGAAATCCACCTGCCTCTGCCTCCAGGGAACTGGGACTAAAGGCGTGTGTCCCATTCCTAGCCTGGACCAACGTTTAATAACGAGGTCCATTATGTTAAATGGACACTGCTCAAAGGTCCACAAAGGTCAGTTCAGTGAGAGCAGGACCATGGCCACTATCTTTACCACCCAAGGCAAGGCACTTTAGTACCAGACTGGGGACATCAAGGCACCAAACAAAAGCTTAGTATACTAAATGGCATTTATTCTATATTTCAATAATTTCAAAGGTTTGAAGTAGAAATCTGGTCATACTAAAACTTAACTATGAGGTGAACTGAAAACAATAAATACAAGTATTTCTTCCATAAGCCGAAGTACAAAGAGGACAGGGGTGTAGTTTCCAGAGAAGTATTTTTGTGGCCAAATAAGAAAGATGTTTAAAAGTAGAAGCGAGGGGCTATAGTACAGTTCAATTGGTAGAGTGCTTGCCTAGTATCCATGAAAGCCCTGGTTCAATCCCTAGCACCACCTAGATTGAACATGGTTGTGCAAGCCTATAAGCATGAACTGGGGGTAAAAGTGGGGCAATCAGGAATTAAAGGTCATCCCCAGGACAGGCTGGGATACATGAGACCTTATCTCAGACAAAACAAAAGCTAATGGTACTATGTGTGCCCTTGTGTGTGTGTGAGGGGGGTGAGTTTGTTTGTGTGGACACACATGTGGAGGTGGTGTCTTCCTTGATGCTCTTCACCTTATTTTTTAGGCAGGGTTGGAGCTCATTGGTTTAGTTAAGCTGGCTGGCCAATGAACTCCATGGAACTGTCTGTCTCCCTTCCTCCCCAAGCAAAACCACTGTGGCTACCCAGTTTTTTACATGAACCCCTGGGGATTTGAACACAGGTCCTCATGCTTGTGTGGTGGCCACTTTACTGACTAAGCCATCTTTCTAGTCATTATCATGTTAATCTAACTCATTGTTCATTTAGCAATATTTTTAACTCTATTGGGGCTTTTTTTTTTTTTAAATACATAAGGGTTTTTTGTTTTGTTTTGTTTTTGCCTGCATGGGTGTCTGTGAACCACATGCATTCCTGGTGTGCTCAGGGGCCAGGAAGGGATATTCTATCCCTTGAACTGGAATTAAAGTCAGCTGTGAGCTGCCCTGTGGGTGCTGGGAATCAAACCTGGGTCGTCTAGAAAAGTATCCAGTGCTCTTAATTCCCCTGCCTTCTTACCAGCCCCAATTAACGATATTTTTGTTGAGCATCAACACTATATGAATTAGGGCAGACGGCAGTAATGTTTAGAGAAATAACACTTAATCTCAAGGCTGTGGTACTCCCCTCTGAAGTCTTAAAGAAGAAAAGCTCCCTGCTACACAGCCCTTTAGGGTTAGCTCTCCACACTGCTGAAGACTGATTGGGCCTCCCATTTCAGTTCTCTGATCTGGCATCTCCAATAAATGTGTCTTGCATTTGCATCCACAAAGCCTGGAAAAGCCGTGAGGCAGGGGCAAAGGAGGACAATATCTAGTAAATGTGTCATCTCCACGGAGGAAAGTGTAGGTTTGTTTTAAACCTGAGAAGACAAGGGGCCCAGCCTGGAGCACACCAGGACTACGCCAGTAGTAACAGGACTCAGGAAGCGGTAACAGGAGGATAGCAGGCAAGCACACAAACACCCATAAAGAACCTGCTATACGGAAGTGCATTCTTTTTGCTGATGGTGGTGTTTGTTTGCTGAGACCGGGTTTTTCTGTGTAGCCCTGGCTGTTCAGGAACTCATTCTAGTATCGGACCAGGCTGGCCTTGAACTCAGAGATCCGCCTTCCTCTGCCTCCCAAGTCCTGGGATTAAAGACTGCTCCATCACTGCCCAGTAGAGGTGCAGTCTTTAACTCAGCACTCTGTAAATTGAGGGAATAAGTATCTGAAACCCAGGAATTTAAAGCCAGCTTGGGGTACATAATAAGACCTCCCTTCTTTCTCTTAAGACTTTTTTTTAACATTTAAGTGTTTCTCAGCCATCTGAGATTCCTCCATTGAGAATTAGATCTGTACCCCATTTTTTTTTTTTTTTTTTTTTTTTTTTTGGTTTTTCGAGACAGGGTTTCTCTGTGGCTTTGGAGCCTGTCCTGGAGCTAGCTCTTGTAGACCAGGCTGGTCTCAAACTCACAGAGATTCACCTGCCTCTGCCTCCCAAGTGCTGGGATTAAAGGCGTGCGCCACCACCGCCCGGCTGTACCCCATTTTTTAATTGGATTATTTGGTTTGTTGATGTCTAGTTTCTTGAGTTCTTCATTTATTTTGGATATTATACCTCTATCAGATGTGGACTTGGAGAAAACCTTTTCCCATTCTGCAGGCTACTGTTTTGTCCTTTATCTTGCAGCTTTTCGGTTTCACGAGGTCCCACTTATTGTTGATCTGAGTGCTCGCACTATTGATGTTCTGTTCTGGAAGTTGTCTCCTGCGCCAATGCACTCAAGGCTACCATCCACTTTCTCTTCTATCAGGCTCAGTACATCTGGTTTTATGTTGAGGTCTTTGATCCACTTGGACTTGAGTTTTGTACAGGGTGATAAATACGGATCTATTTGCATTCTTCTACATGCAGACATCCAATTAGACCAGCATGTAAAGATGCTTTCTTTTTTCCGTTGTGTATTTCTGGCTTATCAAAAATCATGTGTCCATAGGTGTGTGGATTTATATCTGAATCTTTGACTTGATCCCATTGATAAATATGCCTGCTTTTAGCCATCAGGGAAATACAAATGAAAATTACTTGAGATTCCATCTTACACCTGTCAGAATGGCTAAGATCAATAACACAAGTGACAGCTCATGCTGGTGAGGATGTGGAGCAAGGGGAACGCTCCTCAATTGCTGATGGGAGTGCAAACTTGTACAACCGCTATGGAAATCAATATGGCAATTCCTCAGAAAATTGAGAATTAATCTACCTCAAGACCCAACTAAACCACTCTTGGACATAAACCCAAAAGATGCTCCATCCTACCACAAGAACACTTGATCAATTATGTTCACAGTGGCTTTATCCATAATAGCCAGAAATTATAAACAGCCTACATATCCCTCAATCAAAGAATGGATAAAGAAAATGTGGTACATTTATACATGGCTATTAGAAAAAATAACATCATGAAATTTTTGGCAAATGAATGGAACTAGAAAAAAATATCATTCTGAGTCATGTAACCCAGAAAGACAAACAAGATTGGTGCCTAGGCCAATTATCATCAGAGAGGTTTCCTCTGGCAGTTGGTAGGAGCAGATAACACCCACAGCCAAACATTAGGTTAAGCTTGGGGAACCCAAGTGGGGTGAGGAGAAACATTTATAGGAGCCAGAGGGGTCAAGGTGGGCAGGATAACATGGTCCAGAGAAGCAACTAAGCAGGGCTCATAGGGGCTCACAGAGACTAAATCAACAACCATAGCGCCTGCAAGGCTCCTCTGAATACATGTTACGGTTGTTCGATATGACTAAGAGGAATGCAGGGAAGGGAAACTGTGGTCGGGATGTGAGAGAAGAATTTAAAAAAAGAAGAAGATTTATACACACGTGCGCGTGCAGAAGGCCAGAAGAGGGCACCAGATCCCCTAGAGCTGGTGGTTATGAGCCACTGCCAATGTAGGTGCTGGGAACCAAACTCGAGTCCTCTGTAGGAGCAACAAGTAAGTGCTCTTAACACTGAGCCATCTCTTCAGCCCCAGGAATCCACCGTTTAAAAATAAATAAAACCAGCGGTGAAGTTTGGGGACTTTCATAAGTGAAACGTGAGAAGCCGTCACATCATCATTTTCTGGTTGAGAGCCCACTCCAGTTCTCACTTGGAGGCCACGCGCACACACAGACACACTCAAGAAGACAGGGGATGAGAGCAACCTTCCTCCCCTTCCCTCCGCTTCCTCCTCCACCCGCCCCCAGGACCCAGAGATTATCCATCGCAGCTCTCCTCAGAATGAGGGTTAGCAGCAAGCGGTTTGCTTTCTCATTTTCCCTCATTCTCCTCCAAGCTGCCTGAGGCCTGCAGCAAGACAAAGTTCACACTGCCCCCTACTGCCCAGTCACAGTCTCTTTTCCTCGACCACCTTTATCCCACTTTGAAAAAAGAAAAGCAACAGCATACCCCCACAAAAGTCAAATGTCTTTATTTATATATATAAAAAAAATTTGTACAGTTTTAGTTCCTATGTTTAAGAAAAAAAATCCCTAAAATTGCCATAATGTTTAATCCACTGCAAACTGTAAAAACAAGATTTTTATATATTAAAAAAATTTACATTTTACAATTTTCTACATGCATGCACAAGATCTCAGCTCTGTAACCAAAAAAAGGAGGAAAAAGAAAGAAAGAAAGAAAAAAAGGAAAGAAAAGAAAGAGAAAGAAAAAAAGAAGAAAAGGGGGGAAGAAAAGGAATTTAAAAATCTAGATCCAACCATGGAAAATTCTAAATTACATTCTCACTTGGAAGAGATTCAAGAAGGCCCTTCCTTTTGCACACAGAAGAACAAATTACAACAATCACACATCAGAACAGAATCCATCAGTAGATGTTGTCCCACGAGGAGAACAGAGGGGGCAAGAGACTGACAGACACTAGGAACTGACAAGGCAGAGCAAGGCCCAACCAACAGGGCAAGCACAAACCCTGGAAACCAGACATTTGGAGTGAGGACCTCCCAGGATCCTGCCTCCTTGTCTTTATTAAATCAGGGTTTACAGTGGGAATGCTGTGGCTGGCTAGGACCAAAAGCAGAAGGGAAGAGATTCCAGAACTGGGAGGACATAAAATAAAAACAGAGCGAACAAAGACACTTATTTAGGAGAAACCAGGAAGGGACCGATGGGGATAGCGACAGAGTGGTGAGGTAGGTGAAGGACTTAGGCACGGTGTCCTGGCGTGGAGGGAAGAGAGGTAAGCACTCCAAGGTCGTGAAAACAAAGGCCAAGGAGCAGCGGGATGAGCTAGGACGCCTCACGGATGGAGAAGCGAGGACACTAAAGTAGGCCAGCACAGCATCCCCTGCGGTGATAGCGCTGGGCTGGGCAGGCACATTCCTCCAGTGGAAGAATAGAAACCAAGTGAGTGGTGGGACAAGATTGGTGGGGGAAACTGCTCAGAGGGACTGAGTCAGCCACCCACACACAGCGGTTCACAGCATGAAGACAACTTCCTATTCTGAAGAAGAAAAGACACACAGATACACACCTCTCTCTCTCTCTCTCTCTCTCTCTCTCTCTCTCTCTCTCTCTCTCTCACACACACACACACACACACACACACACACACAGAGCTATATTCTTGACAAGTCATCCGGACATTTTAAAAAACATAATAACCAAAGTAGACAAAGATACCACAGTTCTGACACAAAGGACCAAAACGCTATACCATTCTTAGTCACAGCCCTTAGTGCTTTGACAGAGAGTCGGGGAGACTTTTTTCTTTTTCATTTTAGGGAAAAGGAATGAAAATATCACAGTGATTAAAAAACATGGCAGGTTCTTAAAATAAACGCCCCTGCGCCCCTAACCTAGGGCATCAACTAAGATCCCAAATATTTTCCTTCTGCCCACCCCCACCCACTGCTTAAACCAACACCATACCCCATTCTTGCCCAAAAAGGCAGCGGTCCCCAATCACCATCCAGGCCCTGCTTTCCAGGATAGTGAGGTATTTATGTGACCCAAAAGGACTCCTTTGAAACCTGCTTTGAAAGAAAGAAAGAAAGAAAGGAAGGAAGGAAGGAAGGAAGGAAGGAAGGAAGGAAGGAAGGAAGGAAGGAAGGAAGGAGAAAAGGAAAGATACCTTCCCGTGACTCAAGTACAGATTTATTTCCCTGGAGTCTATCCAGGAACCTCTACCAGACGCCTAGGCTAACCTTGAGGCCCTGCCTAAGTCAGCTCCAAAAGCCCATTCCTGTGGGAACAGTAAGGGGTGGTTGGCTATGGATCCCACAGCCTCACATAGAGATCAATGGGTACCTCATCTCAGCGGACGGCAAACACCAGCAAAATTTCCAGGGAAGTGAAAGGCCTATGCAGGGGCTTTGGTAGTTATTTAAGAGACATGACCGACCCAGGGGCATTGCTCCGTCCCAGCCATCAGAATCATCTCCCACACGGACTCCTGGAAGGATGGATGTGGATATTTCCTGTTTCTACTTTCTTGTGATAAAAGATAATTTAAAGGTGTCTGATTTAAGGGCTTAAATTTGCTCTGAAAATATCCACTAGAGGGTTAATGAATCCTGCTCAAAATGAGCTTTCAATTACTGAGATTCAGATGTGGTGCAAAGGCTATGTTAGTTAAAATGGGGTGAGGAGCTAAGACCTACAAAAGGCAGGAATCCTGGTCCCTCACCCCAATATAGAGCCTAGAAAGCAAGGCAGGGAGAGAAGAGGATGGGACCCTGGAAGGCCATGGAAAAGAGACCCCTGAGGCAAAGAACCGGACTTAAGGCAGGGGATGAGAAGGAGCGGCTGGGCCCTCCCCTAAGAAGAGATGAGGCCACAGGTCTCTAGAGTTGGAAGTTAGCAGGACTGGGGTAGCTGGTGCAGAAAAGAAAAATGTCTTAGGCCATGGTCTTAGACCACATCTTAGGGTTGGTCAGGGTCTGCACATCATAAAGTCCCTACAGAAGTCAACATGCATCCTTCACGGGTAAGGGTGGAAACGAACTGCTCAGAGGGATAAGGGTCAGTGGTTCAGAGGGATAGGGGCCAGTGACAAGCATCTCTCCAACTTGAGGGGGTTGTCCTGCCCTTCCCCTTAGAAGTTGCCCAAAAAAGAAATACCGAACCTCCCCCACAGCCCTAGTAAAGTGGTCAAAGAGGTTTTCACCTCAATTTGCCTATGATCATGTGATCCCACAAGTCAGAAATAGCAATGAAGACTCCTGGGTGGGACTTCCCACTTGTTCTGTCTGTGCGTGGACCAGGAAAGTACAGCTGTAACAGCGGGAAGCAAGTTAACACGCAGGGAGAATCCTAACTCTGGGACTTGTCACAGGTCCAGCCCTGCCCAGGGACTCGGGGCTATGAGTGGGCACAGGGAACAGGGTTAGCTGCTGTCCCGCAAGAGTTTGGCACCATGGCTCTCTGGGGTCAAAGCTCTGCGCCCCCACTCCAGAGAAACCCTATTAGGACCACTGGAGAGCAGGGCTCTAAGAACTTAGGTTTGTTATGTGGAAGTTCAGGGTTAAGGTACAATCAAGAAGGTCCTGCGCCCTTTGAGAAGGGACTTCCATCCAGGGGACACTTTGGGAAAGAACAGGGTAAGAGGCACTGTTTCCTGCAGAGCCTGGAGTGATACAAACTTGGGGGGGGGAGGCAGGGTGGTTCCCAAATATTGTTAAAGCAAGGTGGTCTCTCCAGATTTACATGGGAAAACTGAGGAAGAGGGGTGGAGACCAGATACAGGATAAGTTAATTCAAGTAAAAAAACAAAACAAAACAAAAACAAGAGCAAGAGGAAGTAGGGCAGCAGAAATGTGGCAGGGCCGGAGCCCCAAGCCAAGCCCACTCTGCAGGAGCCCCCCCCACATCCCCCCCTGCCCTGCTACTGCTGTAGAGTCACACAGAGGTCTCCGACTGCAGCCGCATGACAAACTTGTGAGACTTGGGATCCACAAATTCCTCAGAGAGTTTGAAGAATGGCACCTTCTTGGTGCTCACCACCAGGCTGAAGTCCTGGCGTTTTAAGAGGAAAACGATGCCGTCCTTAAGCCCGTTGGTCACCGGCTCCTCGCTCACCAATGTCCACTGTTTGGCCAGCCACCGTTCCTTGTGGTACTGGATGGTGGGTCCAGCTGCCAAATATCGCTCCAGGAAAGCCTGAGGAGGAGAAAAGACACTGCCTGGGCATCTCTATCACCCGCCCATCCTTCATCCTCTGCCACACAGCTTTCAAGGGCAGCCATGATGTTCTGAGCTCATTCTATACACATGAACAAGTATCTTCAAATGTGTGAGCAAAAGAGAGCCTGCGAGAAGCTTAATATTCAGATGAGGAGGATAGCATGCACAGAGGTGAGAGTGCTCCAGTCAGGACCAGAACTCACTCTGTTCCCTGCACCAGGCTGCGTCCCAGGCAACTTGACCCTCATTCTTCCTTCTTTCTTCCTCCCCTTCCATACAGCTTATATGATTAGAGCCATGTAGGTCTGCACACAGACAGAAGAGGGCCAATCAAAGATATACATGCAACAGAGTGTGTGTGTGTGTATGTGCGTGTGTGTGTATGTGCGTGCGTGCGTGCGTGCATGCGTGTGTGTTGTGCTAGTAATTGAAATCAAGAACTCAGGCCTGCTCTAGCACTGAGCTACATCCCCAGCCTCTTTAGCACCCACTCACCAAAGAAGGCTCTGAGAAAGCCATTCTAGGAAGCTGGCAACTGGGTTGAGGCAAGCAATGGCTAAAAGTAAGCACAGGCAGAAAGCTTACTTGGAGGCCGAAGGGTCAGGAGGGTAAAGGTGAGACTTGGAAATGTAGAAATTCCAGAGCCTTATGAAGAAGAGCAACAGGCCTCTGACATCCCCCCAAATGGTTCAGAAGCCTACCCTTGCCTCCTCCACTCCACACAGACAGGTTAGGTGGAGTGGGGACGAGAAAAGAGATTACAGAAAAGAAGTGAGGAAGAGGCAAAGAGAGGGAAGGTGAGTGAAGGAAGAGCAGCCATGAACAAAGGGAACCGGAAGCTGGACCCAGAGGAAGGGCTCAAGGCGGCAGGCCTACCTTGGGCGTCATGTCATGAGTGATGCAGAACTCCAGGTGCTGTAGGATGCTCTCCATGGTATGGTAAGGCTGCTGCTTGGTGGTCCGGAGGTACTTCTGCATAGCACGGGCCATGGAGGCAAAGATGGCTTGGGCTGCTTCCCGGGGATCCATCACCTCCCTGGGGTTCTTCTGCTCCTCTTCCTGCAGCCGCTTAATGTGAGTGAAGGCCTCCTCCACAGCCACCACAAGCCTGGGGACAGGCAGTAGCTGAGGCAGATGCCCACTGCGGCCCCACCCTCCACCTACTGGCTTTAACTGCTGCAGTCAGAGCAAGGTCAGGCATCCCTGCTCTCTCTAGTCCTAGAAGCCCATTTGGAGCCAAGTGCTTGGGGATTAAGAGATGGGGGGGCAGGCAGGTGATGTTTTCTCACAGGCAACAATAAACAGTTGTAGAACTCAGTGGACTCAGACTAGAGTTCTAAAGTGAACAGGCCTGGCATCAAATCCAGAAAGACACCTAAGAACTATGTTACTGAAAATGCCAAGTATCCCACCATACCCTAGGAAAAGTCTCCACACCACACCACACTATACTATGTAAGAAAATTAATAGATATGAGTAAAGGGAAATGGCTCATTATCATCATTATTATTTATTTATCGTTATCATCATCATTTATTATTACCATCAAAGTTATTTATGTGTATGTAGGCATGCATATGTCTTCTGTGGAGGTTTGAGAAATCCCTTCTTTTTCTAACATACGGATTCTGGGGATTGAACTCAGATCATCAGGCTTGGCAGCAAGACTTTGCTCCTGGCCCTAGAAATGTGGTTTCTGTTCAGCCACAGTGGGAGAGGCGGTGCTGACACTTGACTGGGACCAGAGTAGGGGAAGGGGGAGAAAACACAGACACAACATGGGACATCTACAGTAGCTAAAGCTGTATCTACTATACAACGAACTGCTATCTAAAATACACAAGGAATTCACTACAGATCAGGAAGGAAAATGTAAACTCTTTAAAATAATGAATAAAAGAGGAGGCTGGTAAGAGAGCTCAGCCAGGAGAGGGACTTGCCACCAAGTCTGACACCTGAGTTCTATCCCTGGACTTACATGGTGGAGGAACAAAACCCACGTGCAAAAATTGTCCTCTAACCTCCATATGAACTCTGAAGTGTGCATGGCCACACAGACACATAAATAAATAAATGCAACTATTTAATTACTGACAAGGGAGCCAGGAAAGATGACATATTCCTATAATCCCAGTACTTGGTAAGCAGAGGCAGAAGAATCACAGGTTCCAGACCAGGCTGGTCTACAGTGAGATTCTATCTCAAAAAACTAAGTACACTCAAATAAAATCAGACCAAGGAAGTAAAGGATTCATATGAAACCTGAAGGACACTAGGCAAGTAGAGATACAAACTGAACACTAATAAGGAGCTAGAGAGGACGGCTCGGTGGTTAAGCAAACCCATTGTTCTGGCATAGGACCCAGGTTCAGTTCCTAGCACTCACATGACGGTTCACAGCTGCAAGTAACTCCAGGTCCAAGGGATCCCATGTCCTTTTCTACCTCCCTGGACAGCATGCACACACATGGTATTCATACATGGAGGCAAAACACTAATACACATAAAATAATCTTTTTGTGTGTTTGTCCATCGTCTCGTTCTCCCCTCCCCCAATCCGGTGTCAGCACCACCTGTCCCACTGTGGCCGAATAGAAATGTCATTTTCAGAGCCAGGAGTAAAGGCTCTTGCTGGCAAGTCTGATGACTTGAGTTCGATCCCTAGAACTGGAACTGGAGTTACAGACAGCAGTGAGCTGTCATGTGGGTGATGGGAACTGAACCTGGATCCTCTGGAACAGCGTCAGTGCTCTTGATCACTGAGTCATCAATCCAGCCCCTAAAATATTTTTTTTAGTTTTTAAAAATAAATAAAACATTAAAAAGATGCTTCTTCATCAAGATGGAAAAAACTATAATCCTAACACTGGACAGCAAGTCAGGGGCTGGTGCAGGACAACTGTCTATATTCTGTCAATTATGTTTTAAATAAACACTAATTGGTCAGTAGCCAGGCAGGAAGTATAGGTGGGACAACCAGACAGGAAGTAGAGGCGGGTCAATAAGAACAGGAGAATTCTGGGAAGAGGGAAGCTCCCTCTGCAATCCTGTCCAGGCACAGAAGAAGCAAGGTGTGACTATGCTGCTGAAAAAGGTACTGAGCCATGTGGCTAACACCCATAAGAATAATGGGCTAATGTAAGTTATAAGAGTTAATAAGAAGCCTGAGCTAACAGGCCCATCAGTTTATCATTAATATAGACCTCTATGTGATTTCTTTGGGACTTAACGACTGTGGGAACCGGGCAGGACAGAAACCTCAGACAACAAGGGGCATCCTATGAACCACAGCGCAGCAATAACATGCAATGAGGGGGACACATAGGTGAACCTCAAAACACACTACAGAGGAAGAAAAATCAGTTTAGCAGAGGGCCTGGATGAGTTTGAAGTCAGCCTGTCTGCATAATGAGTTCCAGGCCAGTCAAGGCTACAAAGATGATTTTATCTCAAAAAAACAAACAAAAAAGTCAGTTAACACTAATATCACAGAGCCACACAAGCCAACACATCATTTGTTCAAAAACACAGATTCTAAGGACCTCAAGCCAGACTCAAGTATATGAGAAAAGACTGTGAAGGAACTATGACCCCAGGTGGTAACAGCTGAGGACAGCGAGGAGCGTCGTACCCACTAAGTCTAAAAACTGAAACAAAACCCTTGACCTGAAAGTAGGAATGACCAGAAGTGATAAGACAAGAAAGAATGTGAGGCCTGGATCCCAGAATCCAGACACCTGGGGACCTTCCATGAGCTCAGGATGGAACTCTGGGCTAGTACATGCCTTTGTCTGCAGGTCTCCTTTCTGGACATCCTTATGCCTCCTTACGTTTCTTGGTAAAGTTTCTTTAGAAAAAAGATCTTTTTGTTTCAGGTGAACCAGAGTTTCTACCAGCTACAAGCAAGGTAATGGGGAGAAGAAAAAAACCCGTATGCCAAGAGGGACAGCGGCCGTGATACCCAAGACCCTAATCGGGAAATAGCAAAAGGGCCTTCACTGGTTTCTTTCCAACAAGTGCCATTTCCAAGACAACAGGCAATGTCATAGAAGTAGAGCTGGTGGTCTTTGCTCTCCGGGGGACACCAAGCTACATTAAGACCAAGACTGGGCTCTCTCTGCCCTGAAGCCTACAGATGGGAAGTGGGTGGAAGGCAGGGTGGATGTTCCAGTCCTATATTTCTGCTCCTCTCTTCTCCAGTGAAATCCTAGAAGTTTCAGCCGGAACCTGGTAGCAGCAGATACTGAGAAAGAGTCTTCAGACATGGTTTAAGTTCTTATGACAAAGGGAGACATAAAGACAGCATTTAAGAATTTACCAAATGAGGTCAGGCGTGGTGGAACACGCCTTTAATCCCAGCTCTTGAAAGTAAGATATCATCAGATCTCTGTGAGTTTGGGGCCAGCCTGAACTACATAGTGAGTTTCAGGGCAGCTAGGGCTACATAGTAAGGCCCTGTCTCAACAAAACAAACAAACAAACAAAAAATCAAAGTCTATGTCCTATACTTTGAATCTCAACACCAGGGAAACAGAGATGACAGATCCCTGGCATCTGATGGCCAGCCAGCTTAATTTAACCTACTTGGTGAGCTCCAAAGCGAGGAAGATACCATCTCAAAACACAAAGTGGATGAAACCTGAGGAACAATAGCCCAGACTGTCGTCTGACCTTCACATGCATGCACACACAAATATATACACACACACAAATAATAAATAATGAACAGACAAACAAACAAATAAATAATCTGTTGAGGCCTGAAAACCACTTTTCCCTGTAGATAGCAAAATTTAGAAAGAGCAATCTCCTGTTAGAAAAAACTGGAACCTGTTGGAGTTTCATGACATGAAAGTGATCCCATCAAAAGCCAGGGAACTTGGAAGAGAAGCCCGGGCTCAGATGAGAGCCACACAGATTTATCCTTCAAGGTCAAAGCAGATGGTCCAGCAAACCCGAACCTGACCCACGGAACAGAGCAATAATAAATGCACTGTTTTACAGCTGCTGAGTCTGTGGCAATCAACCACGGAAGCACTAGAAAATGACTACGCAAACCTGTATCATCACTGCTCTACCCCCAGTGGGTCTACGCCTCCTATGCTTCCTCTCCCCAGTCCATCCCAGAGGCTCGCCCTCCCCATCCTCCCGGCTCTTCCCTTCCTTAGGGTACTCGCCAGGCCCCTGAACTCACGGCCAGTACCCACCTGGCCCTGCGCTTCCGCACTCTGCGCTCATGCTCGGCTTCCTCGTAGTAGTACTCATTGTGACTGTTGTCCCGCCTCCGTGCCGCTGCCGCAATCACAGCCCTTGACTGGCCAGTGGAGTTATTGGTGCTGTTTTCTGCACAGGAGCAGGATGGAGGAGATGGTCAAAAAAAACAAAAGAACAAAGATAGCCTCCGCACTTTGCTGGAGCTCTGGGAAAATGCCTGACACATCCAAAGGATACGCCCCCACCACCCAGCAATGCCTCCCAGTCCCAGCCCTCCTGGCTACCTCTGGAAGAAGCTGCAGGAAAGCAACCAGGAAGGCATTGGAAGGGCAGAAGTCCTGCATATATGCCTCCCGAGGCAGGAGACTTTGCAGCTCAGGGCCGAAGGGTAGAGACCAGGGGTATGAGAAGACACAGGTGCTAAACCAGGGGACACACCGTAGCATAAAAAGGATCAGCAGCTAAGACCAGCTACCTGAAGTCAAGGGAAATGACAGAACAGAGGGGGCTGGGACACAGGCCAGAGAAAGGAAAAGGCAAGGGAAGTAGCTTGGAGTCCTGTTTAGGAAGAGGCCGGGAGGGGCGGAGGAGCAGGGCCGCTCACCCTCTCCGAGAGAATACACCTTGAAGCCAGACACTTTCTTGGCCAGGACGGACTTGGGCAGGTTGAGGAGGGCGGGGTTGTAGACAGGGAAGTCATGGTAATACTTCTCCAGGATCCACACTGCCACTCGCTGGATGCTGTTGGGGAGACGGCAGGAGGGGAGGGAGAAGGGACAGACAAGGGGCGCAGGGGAAGGGACACATCAGGGCAGGTCGGCAGGGCTGGAGAGGACACATGACAGGGACAAGCTGCTTCCAGGAAGCCTGGCTCAAGCCTGAGGTCTACTTACCAGGCCCCTAACCTTTCCCAAGACTGGGTCTCCTAGTCATTTCCTACCATGCTGAAGCCCAGGGGTAAATAGGGCCCAGCCAGAGGTCTCCTCATCCCCCTCGAACATTCTCCCAAGGTTACTGACAGGACCTGGGAGGTGCCACTGATGCTCCGCACAGCCAGGGGGAGGGAGGGAGTCATCCTGCCCATAAGCCTGGTAGGAGGCAGCCCATCCTCTGACCAGTTCATCTCGCTGACTACTTGCAGGAAGCTGTGCCTCCAAGAAAAGGTTAGAAACCTCCTGTTGCTACCCCGTATCTCTCTCTCCTTTGGTCCATCCTCCCCTAAGACTCCTGATTTTGAACTGCCTATCCCTCGCAGTTCACAACTCCCACAGGCATCTTGCCCACGGGTCTCCATATGACTTTGCCATCAGGTTGAAAATATCCCTTCCATCCAGCCCCTCCCATCCATCGCTTACTGTTCCCACCACCACACTCTTCCCCTCCCCCCAAGACCTTTCAGGTCTCATCTTCGTCCTATGCATTGTCCCACCTACTGCCACGCACCCATACCTGAGATGGCCGACATTGTAGAAGCGGCTGGCCCCGTCCGTCGACCGCACGACCTTAAGCGTGAACTGGGGCTGGAGTTGGCGCAACTCCAGCAGAACTACAGCCAGGTAGTGCACGAAGAGTAGGGCGTCCACTAGCGAAACAGCAAACTGAACCACGCCCTGGTAGCTGCGCTCCCGCGCATCCAAGATGCGCACGCCGTAGAAGAGCCAGTAGGAGATAACGAGCAGGAAGACGAGCACCATGAGCAGGGCGCGTAACACGAAGACTCGGGGCAACGAGGCCTTGGGCCGGCGGAAGAACAGAGCCCAGCTGCCCAAGAGCAAGATGAGCAGCTTGAAGGCCACGGAGATGAAGAGGCCCTCACACGCTGTCCCACACGGCTCCAGCTCCTCCCGCCACAGTAGTGGAGGCAGAAGCAGGAAAGCCAGCGGGGTGAGGAAAGAGAGGAGCGCCAGAGTGGCCCCTGCTGCCACGCCCAAGTGGCGTGAACAGTCCAGCGGCACACTGTCCTCCATGTCCTTGGCGATGCGCGTGAGGTCATCGTGGGAGATACTGTGCTCGGAGGTGCCTGTGACCACCGTTGTTGTCTCTCCCCAGTTGTCATCCTACAGTCGGGAAGGGGACGAAGGAGAAAAGATAAGCAGAGAAGACAGAGGCGCACAGGAGAAAGGAGACAGCAGAAAGAAGGGGAATCAACAAATACACCGTCATCGGAGGATGCTGAGCTCCACCATGCGCCCGTCTTGTTGCTGCAGGAATTGCAATATAAAACCCAAATCCTCGGGGAGCTGCACAGAGACTGGGGAGGGAAACGCCACGTATGCAGCGATGACCCTCAGAAAACAAACCACAGGACAACTGCCAAGGGAACAGCTTGGGACGGTGACAATGACCCAGGGGCAGGCTTGCCAGGCAAAACAGGCAGTTTCCAGAGAGTGATAGGACCCGAGCTGACCCCCCCAGCAGCGGGTGACATGCAAAAGCTCTTCTGAATTAGTGGTTCCCAACCCCAGCTGCACACATTAGAATCACCCTGGGGAGCTTGGAAAACATACCAATTATGCAAAGTGAGATCTGCTTGTCAACCTTTTTTTAAAACAGTCCCGAGATGATTATAATGTTCAGCCAAGATTGGGAACTCTGAACTAAATGATCTCCAGGGGCTGCTAGTCAGAACACTCTGTGGACCAGCAGAGCAGCAGTCACCTGGGAGCATGTGAGAAACGCAGAACCACAGGTCCACCCCACATTTACCAAGGCACAGTCTGCACTTCAACAAGATGCCCAGGAACTGTTTCAACTTAGAGTTCTCCTAAGTTTCTTACAGCTCTTGCAGAAGACCACAATTTCAACAGAAGCCAGAGACAGACATTCAGGGCAGAGATTCAGAGGGCTGAGGATCCAAGCACAGGGGCTTGGAAGTGCCTGGGAAGGGGAAGTCAAAAGCCACTTGTGCAGGCCATGTGGCAATGCCAGGCTAAGCAACAGACATCTATCCCGGTCAAGTGAGGTAATGCATAACTACGATTCCAGCGTAGAGGAGGTTGAAGCTGGAGGATCGTGTCAGCTCAAGATTAGCCTGGGTCACAGATCAAGACAGTCTCAAAGAGGGAAGAAAAAAAAAAAGCCAGGGGCTTTTACATGCCTGTAATCCTATCACTTGGGGAAGTGGAGGAAGAACTATGAGAGGGTCAAAGCCATCCTCAATTATATTAGTGAGTTCAAGGCCAGCCTGAGCTCGGGAGACCTCATCTTTTGAAAAAGCCGTCTATTCTTCAACCATGAGCAGCTACTGCGGTGTTCCCACAAGGGATAAAGGGAGACAAGACGGCCGGCGAGTGATCTAAATAGGATGTGGGAAACACACTGCAGACTCAGGGGTCACCATGGGTGACCTCAGGTCACTCGGGATCTCTGGGAAGCTAGTGCGGCTGGGTGGCCATCTGAACAATCATGGTTTTGGTCTGTGGAGGTAAGCAGTGGACAGGCTGGGTGCCTCAGGTACTCTCCAGAGTGTGAGCTGCCCACATCCGCTTCTCTGCAGTGGCCAGAGACCATCCTCCAAAGAAGTCCCAGGACACCAGGACTTCCAGTACCCACAATTCACTTCCTGGACAGCCTGGGCATATGGAGTCATACCCTGAAGCCCAGGGGATGCAGGCCACAGGACCGAGTCACACAGTGCAGTGAAGGGGGGTGGCCTAGAAGGGCCAGTGACTAGAGGGCTGAGGAATCTCCTCTCCCAAGGAGGGGGGAAGAACCCAAACTGAATGTAGAAAGTAGAAGCTCTGGCAACTGTTGGCCGTGGGGGTGGAACCACACCCTCACCCGGTGACCCCAGAAACACTGTCTACCCTCTCAAGGATCAAGGCCTAGGGAACCCCACCCCATCAGGAGTGATCAAGATCACTTCAAAAATCTATGAAGCTTGGTATCATGGAAAGAAATGAGCTTCCAATGTCAGACAGGTCTGCCCCCCGTCCCCTTTTCGAGGAAAAAGAAGCTAAGAGTCTCAACTTCCTAAGAAGGAAGTTCAGGAATAAGAAGATTTGGGCAATCTCTGTCACTGCAAACCCTGTTGCTCCTCAATTCCAGGACTGTATTCCGGACCCAGAGAGTGCAATGAACCAGAAGTTAGAACAGGAACAACAGTTCCCTCCGTCCTGGAGAAATCTTTTCCAAGGTACCTTCCTTAACTGCTCAGCCTCTCCTCTCTCCCTAGGACCTAGGTGATGCCATTTCCACATCCTGACAGCAGAGGGCGCAAACCTGAGACTCAAGGGAAACCTGTGGTCTACCCACCAAGACTGCTGCCCTCCTACTCCAACCTGCACCAGCCTGCCAGACTAACTGGAGCCTCAGAGGAGCGGCCCATTTCTCCTTATTCAGCTAAACCCCCTCCACCGCTTGAGAAAGGGTAGTTTTCCACTAAAATTCCCTGAATTCCAACAGGGCTCCACCTTGGAACCCTAAACTAAGGAAGGGAATAGTAGCACACAGCTGTAACCCGGACACCTGGGAGTCGAGACACGAGCGTACCATTTTAAAAGCAGTCTGGGGACCAGGGATAGTGGCGCACACCTTTAATCCAGCACTCGGGGCAGAGGCAGGCGGATCTCTTTGAGCTGGATGCTAGCTTCGGCTACACTGTGAGGCCCTGTCTCACAACCATAACAACAAAACAAAAGAAAACCTAAGACCAGTCTGGGCTACATAATGAGTTCAAGTCTAGCCTGGGTTACAAAAAGAGACCTTGTCTTGAAAAACAAATGAAAAGATTCCCTTCTGGATCCTGTAACTGTCCCAGGAGACCAGATATTTATCTTGGCCCTTCCCTTGCCTAGTGGAGCCCCGACCTCCCTCAAGGGATCAGAAAATGTCAGCTCTAAACCATCTTACTCCTAATGCTCACCCGCTCATCTCCCCTCGTGGACTCATTGTCCAGCAGGGGCTCTCCTGGAGCCTGGATCGTCACTGATTTATCTCCACGGCTCCCATCCCGGCTCTTAGAGCGGTGTCGGTCCCGGCGGTCCCTGCAGCAAGAAGTCGGAGAAACAGGAACAAAAGGTCAAGAGGGGATCTTAAAGATCCTTTCAGGAGACCCCTACCCTGCCCACCTCTCTACCAGCCGGACCCTCCCCACCATTCAGCCGGACACACCTGTGCTTTCTGGAACTGCGGGAATGGCCCGACTTGTAAGAGTAGCCCGAGTACTGGGACTCGGTGTCCATGGCGTCTGAACGCCGTGCCTTGTAGCGCTCCAGGGTCGCGGGCTGGAGCCTCTTGGGGGGCCCCACAGCCACCTCCTTTAGCACAGGCTTCTTCAGGCCAAGAGGCACCTTTAGGAAGTCAACTGTCACCCTGAGGGACTCTATTTTGCTGGACGAGTGGGCTTATCTCAGAGAAATTCAAGCGGCGACACCTAAGGAGATAAAGCAGTTGCTTAGGGGTAGCCTGGATTCCCCCATGGGTGAAGACACAAAAGAAAACCATGCCCAAATGTCACCAGAAGCTTAGGTAAACCCAGACACAACCTGAGAATACCTCATTTTTGGTTCCTGTTCTGTTCAATAGACTCAGCTCCTCCTGCTCCGCCAGCTAGAAAAATCCTTCACCCACGGTGTGCCCAGTATTCAGGGCGGGGGAAATACTGGCACAGGCTCCGAGGGCAAGAAGGACACCCCGAATAACCCAGCTTGGATGCCCCATTGGGAAGAATCAAAGCAGTACTTTCCTATTCTCAGCCAGGAAGACAGAGACTTAGAGACACATGGACATATGTACAAACTCACAAACATAATATCTCTCTCTCTCTCTCTCTCTCTCTCTCTCTCTCTCTCTCTCTCTCTCTCTCTCTGTCATTGATGGGTGGATGGAGGAAGTAGCCTGACAGCAGAAAACAAACAGAAGCATCCTCCAAACACCTGAAATCTCTGGACAAGCAAGATCCAAATCTATCCCCACTTTGGGCTGGTGGGCAGCCTCCTTTATCTACACTGCACAACTCTGCAGCAGAGGATGGTATCTCCTCCCCGAATCTCTAAGCACCACCCATCCTTCAGAGCCCAGCCCCAGCTCTCACAAAAGTCCCAGCTACTCTAGCAACTAGGGCCATCTTCTCCACTGATGCTGGCAACACTAACTTAAGTCATCACCTTGCCCTGAGAACTTCCTGTCTTCACTCAGTGATTGAGCAAACCTCTCTAACGCACCTACTTTGAACTATATACTTTGCTATGCCCTGGGTACTGTGGTGTAACTGACTCTGAGTTTATAGTCTGGGGAAAGATGTACGCTAAGCAACTAGGCCAATAAATACAAGCAGCCATGTCAGTGTGGTGGAGCTTGGCCGACAACAGGCAAAGGTATCAGGGACCGAACCCTGTGTTCTAAGCAGGCATTCTACCACTGAGCTAGCTACATTTCCAGCCCCATGGAGATGGTTTAAACTGAGTGTCTGGAAACATTGGAAAACAACACTTAAATGGATGCTGAAGAAAGGAAGGAAAAGCTCCAGGAGGGGAAGAAGTAACACCACATCAGGGAAAGTCAAGTCAAAAGTGCTCGTGAATTTAAGGCACAACCACCACACAGCTGAGGACAAGAGAGGAAGACAGAAGCAGCGGGCGGCAAGTGAAGAGGTCGGGTTTTATTCTAAGGTTATCAGGAGACTATTTTGCTGTGCAGATTTGGGTTGGAAAGAAGAAGCAGCAGAAACGGAGATATCAGTGAGGAGGGTCCACGGCAGGAAGACTTGGCTGCCAGAACCAAGAAGGAGGAAAGAAATGGACTCCCAGAACCAACCAGACCTGGTGAAAGGCTGGCTGAGGGGGTGAGGAGCAACAAAAACACCTAATCAAGCACATAAAATAAGTAAGTAAAACGTAATCAAAATAAATAAAAACAAACAAACCTAGCCTGAGCAAGGGAGAAGGTGCTGAGTCTCTGGTAAGGCAGATTATTAGAAGACAGGGTTGGGGGACACTGTTTCTGAAGAATTCTGTGTGGAGAGAAGGGCTGTGAGGACTATTCCCCACGCATTGAAGGTCATGCCTATGAGGAACTGGACAGTTTGGCATTCAAGGAACTGGAGTCTGAGCTGGATGTAGGGGCCACAAGCAAGAGACACTGCACTGAGCTCAGGAGAAAACTTCATAATTACATGCAAGAAATGGAAGGGAAGGTGTCCAGCATAGAGGTTTAAAAGGAGAGTCCAGAGGTCAGTAGAGTGTAATCTCAAGGCAACCGATAAGACAAGTGGACTTCCAGGGAGGAATAAACACAACCAGGTCCGACACCACTGAGAAGCCCAGTTTTACGCACTCAAACAGACTTGCTTTGTGGAGTAACCTTTTTTCCAACCACTTTAAATCACCAACAAGTGGAGAACGCGCAGATTAAGTCATACATATTCGCAGACATCTCCCCTCCTGTGGGTACAGGGCAAGTAACCGATACCCACCTAGTAAACGAACACGCTTCAGGGAAACTGCCACTGCAGGGAGATAAGCATCAATGTGAAATCTATTCATTTCTCCGCCTAACAGAGTCACGTGGAAGCGATCCATGAGCCAGTGATATCAATACCCCCACATCAAAGCACTGTGCGATAGAGACATACTTTGGGACAAATATAATTCAACCCGAACCTGAACCTCTCTAAACAGAACCATAAACAGGGCCCGTCCCATGCTCATCCCTCTGCCTGCAAATCACATGTTGGAGTTCTCCACCCCTCCCCAGGGACCCACTCTACTGGTTTACTCCACCATGTGGCTCAGACAGTCGCGGCCACATCACTTTTTGATGTGGTTCCCACCTATTCTTTCTAGTTCTCCTCTTAAACACTGAACTTTGCCAGGAGGCTCTGAAACCAGCAGATTAGGGGAAGGGGGTGAAATAAAAGGACAAAGAAATGCCATGGATTAGATCCAGACAGACACTAGAGCCCTCTCCTTCGCCACCCCCATCCCCGAATACCTACACTCTATCTGCCAGAGCCAACAGCAGAAAGAGCCTGGATTTACACAAAGACCTGGCTTTAAAGGCTCCCTCTCCCATTGCTGAGCTGTCTTAACTGTGGGCAAATTACTAACCTTTTTGTGCTAGTTGGCCTGGTGGGCCCTGGTAAAATGAGGTGATGATACCTCCTTCATGGGGTAGCTGCAAGGAACACGGGGATGGAAGGAGTGCTTTTATACGCTGTACAGCTACTAACAGTTAAGCAATTAATAAGCTCTCAAACTCCAGTCCCCAACCACTTCCTCTGAAACTAGGGAAGGCGATGGTATAAATAAATTGTACGACTAAATAAAGAACTCGTTCGCACACACACATCCCAAACAGACCCACTACTTCAAACACACCCAGATGTGAGGTGAAGCCGCTGTTTCCCCTACAGATAAATGTCAAGCCAGACAGGGTACCAGCCATCTCCCAAGTCTTTGTTCTGAGTCACTTAGCCTGGATCCACTCCCTTCCTCACTAGCAAAAGGCAAACCCCGCAGCCCTAGAATACAGAGGGCTCCCCAAAATGCAACAAAACGTGCTCCTTCCTCAACTACCAAACACAGAGGGCACAAAGGACCACTTCTGAAGCCTTTGCCTGCTGTCCCTTTGGGTACCCAAGGGAGCTAGCTAATCACAGCATTGGGAAGGGATGAAAGGTAGGCAAAAATATGGGCAGATGATCCCCCCCCCTTACTTAATTGGTCTCAAGGATCAGGTTTGGAGGGTCTCCCGGGTGGGCAGTGTTCCCAGGAAACAAGGTGGGGGAGGGGATCAGTGGATGAGATCAACAAGTAGAAATGTCAGAGCGATGAAAAGACAGGAGAGAAGTCTGGACTTGGCACAGGGCAGAGAGCTGTACCCAGCTGAGGGGCAGAGGGTAGGAGGCTGTAAAAAGGGAATATGCCCCACTGTTTTTCAACTCACCCCCCCCCCCACTCCTCAAGACACAAATACAGGCACCTCGTCCCCTACTCAAACCAGCCATGGATTATCTGGGGTTAAAAGGAGGCCAAGGAGGAGAGGGAGAGAGCAAAGAGAGCCCCACACAAAAAGGAGACCCTTCTCCCCTCCAAAGGCCTTTCAGAAATAAAATTAATGGAATGTGTCTCAGTATCACCCCAAGGGAATTGGGGGGGGAGGGCTGAGGGGAATGTGGGGGCTTTTGTCCCGGCTGCCCAGCTTCTCCCACATTGATCACCATAGCAACCAAAGCCCCCTGTTGCCTAGGTGATGGCAGCCAGGTCCTGGAACCCATACCCAGCATCCAAAGCGAGAAAGGTTATAGAGGTGGGAGAATGGAACAGAGGAGAGAACGGGGTTTCTCCTCTGGCAGCCCCAGCTTTTGTCTAAGCTTGGGATCGCGTTTCTTCAAGAAACAATTGGAGGCCTCTAGAAAAAAAAAAATAAACTGAAAACTTGGCAAGAGGGCCCTGGGGTA
Organism: Chionomys nivalis; assembly: GCF_950005125.1. Classification (NCBI taxonomy): domain Eukaryota; kingdom Metazoa; phylum Chordata; class Mammalia; order Rodentia; family Cricetidae; genus Chionomys; species Chionomys nivalis. Next base: position 22,038,972 of record NC_080090.1, on the reverse strand, counting down.
CATGGTACGTGAGTAGATATGGGTGCCGGGTAAATACAGACCAGGACAAAACGACCCTTCCTCATTCACCACTCACAGGAACAGCTGAGTGTCAGCTGAGTGTTCTGCGTGTGCGCACACGTGCACACACACACAGGCACCCCACATGTGGCAGGTGCTCAGGACAACAACCAGGCATGGGAACCTATGGTCACCACCTCCTTCTGCCACTGCAGTAGCCCCGGCCTTTAGACCCAGCATGGGGACATGAGGCAAAACACAGCGAGGACACATCTAGGAAGAATCAGAGAGCCTGGGTGACTCAGCCAGAGAAAGATAGGGAAGGGACAGATGCCCAGTGCACACCTCAGAAGCAGCGTGCTTCGTCTATACCCATATGACAGGGTTGGAAGTAGCCGGCCTGCGGGGTGGAGGTACCTGTTCCTGAGGACAGGAAAGTTCCTGAGGACAAGAAGCTAAAAGTGCTGCTTAGACAGAAGTCTGTCTCTAGGAGAGCACATTCCCCCTTCCCAGCCAGGGACCAGGAGGTCTCCTGAAGAGGCATCCATCTGTGGGAGCTTGCCCATTACAGCCTTCTGATTTCTACACAAGAGTCACAGTCGTCCTGTATCTGGCCTGGCCCCACTTCTGCACCACAGCCCGTAGAGAGGTGAGGGACTCCTAGGTAGCTCTCACAAGTGCTGAGTGCCTACTTTGGAGGTGGGGGTTTACTGATTAGCTATCTGGCCGGAAGCGGAGCACCTAGTCATAAGGCTCATCATCAAGAGGCAGAGAGAAGGTTTAGAGGTTCCTTTGGTCCTTACCACACTATCCCTTGAATGTCTGAGATGCGTCCAAACAGGTGGCCTGTCAGGCAATAGTAGAGACTCAAGGCTTTTGATGTGGGTGAAAATACAGACACCTAACTCGGATCTCTGAAGAAAGGGGTAGAGCTCTCTGATTCTGCCCTCGTCTCTCCTACACCGGGAGACAGTGAACTGACCCACAATTCTCTCAGCTACTGCAAGCATTAGCTGAATGGTAACTCGGAGCCCTAAAACCAACCGAGTTTTACAGTAAGGCCCAATGAAGGGAAAGAAATGGCTGGCCAGTGGTCACTACTTCCATGACAGCCGATTCTGGCCTCTTACTGCTGGGAAAATTTCTCTTGAAGAGCAATCAGATTCTTCTGCGAGCCTCCCTCTTGCCCTTTCAACAGACAACACTAAAAGAAGCTGAGGGAAGGAGATATGCTGACTCCTGCCTTGAGCCTTCCCATCAGTGAAAACGATCAGAGGTCAGGCAGGCCTAAACCCAATAGCAAAGAATCCCTACGTAACCAGCCACGGCTCCAAAGAGCGTCAGCACACCTTCATTCCTCCGCATCCAGTCTTGGACATGGGCAAGCCTCCCATTCCAAGAGGCTCATGCCAGGTCCTTCCCATCACAGAAAGAACCAAGGCACAGAATGGGCGAGGACCACCCTCAGCCTAAAAATGGGCTCCAGACTCACTCTTTTAAGTAGTCGGAATAGACCCAGTGACTCTAGTGACCCAAGAGGCCAAGAAGGCAGCTGGATCTCAGGGGGCCCAGTGGGAAGGCTACAAGACCAGGTGCCCAGGAGCTGGCACCAGGTGCCCCACCCCCGGACTGCTAACCAAGCACTCTCCTAGGAGGGCCAGACATGAGCTCACCATCCTCACAGCCCCAGGGTGGGGGAAGGAGCCTTCCCCTCGCAGGGGAGGGGCAGAGGAGCAGGGAAGGGCCCACAGATGGGCTTCTACCAGGGTACAAGATACTAACTAGGAAGGAAGGTGCTAGAAAGCAGAGCCACGCCCCTTTCCACCTTCTGTAATTTCCCTCGATGTAAAGGAGATCAGTGTGGAGGATACCCTCCAAACCCAGACAAACACCGACACACACACACACACACGCCCATACATTCTAGTTCCCCTTCTGAAACCTGGAATGGTTCCTGCCTGCCCCACCCAGCTCCACCCACCCTGGCTAGGCAGGTTCTGTAGAGACCTGTTCTGCTCTCTCTGGCACCCCTACCCCCACCCGGCTCTCAGAGTCCCTACCCCCAATCCAGCACGCATACAAACACACACACACAGCCCATAGCATCCCATTCTTCAGTTTCTCCTAGACTCATCCCTGGTCAATCTCGAGCAGAATGTTGAGGGGTGAACATTCCCTTTGGCATCTTTCCCGGGTTGAGGCTATAGGGAGAGAGAGAGAGGACACAGAACTTGTACGGAGGCAACCAGGACTAAAATGCCAGGATGCTCTAGTTAATTTTCACCACCCACAGGGCTTTGAGCTGCTGCCTCCCAGGTTGTGGCAAAAGAGGCCCCTCCCCACATGCCAGGTGAGGTGTGGACAGACTAAGGAGGAAAAACGGAAGGACAAGAGGAAGGAGGTGAGCTGTGCTGACCCACAGGCCCACTCCCCCACACATGGTCATACTAAATGCCATCTTGAAGATATCCTAAGGAGGCCTCAACTGTCCCTGACCCCAAGAGACCTCGACGCCTGCTCACTCAAACCCTGCCTCAAGGCAGGAAGAGTTATTTAGGAAGGGGAAGTCAGCCAACCTCAGGCTGGCAATGTCGACCAGGAGCGCTGAGACGTGGGGAAGGAGTGTGGGGGAAGAAACATATGGGACACTGTGGGTGAAGGCCGATTGTATGGGGAAGCAGTAGAGTGAGCCTCAAGGTGTGAGACACAGTGTGTGTGTTGGGGGGGCGGGTAGGCCTGAGGTTCTCCATAAAACCTCCTCCACCCACCTCAGCCCAGGGCCACTCATATCGAGGAACACTGAGCAGGCCGAAAGGCCTGAGTTCTAACCAGCCTCCGCCCTCCTGACAACACCCACCTCCCTCATCCGAGATTCAGATTCTGGCTCTTTCTAAAGATGATCAACTCCCCCATCCTTATATCTGCCACTTCCATTCCTGGAGTAGAGCAGGTGACAAAATATGTGTTTCTGTTCACACTTGGCTGTTTTCTGAGTTACCACATCACGCGTCAGGCTCAGCACCTGTTTCTGCCTGACCTCCTCCGCTTATCCTAAAAAGCTAGAGCCCCCATTCACAAACCCCCTCTTGTCTTCCGTCGAGGCCAAGGGAGCCAGGCGCCAGTGAAAGCAGAACCTGAGGACGTACAGTAACGACTGTGGGAAAATCCTATGACAAGGATGGCAAGATCTCCTCCACACAAGACTCCATGAGCTACGGTAGCGAAGCTTATTCTCTTGGCTGAGCGCCTGCTCCACACAAAAGGGAAGAGCTTCAGCTCCAACAGGAGTCCTGCCATGGCTTAGACAATGAGGTGCCCACCCCCAGAAAAAGCCTGGGTTTCTCCAATAAGGCCCCATCTGGTTCTCATCCTTAGAAGGTGTCTCTACTCATCAGGCTATATGGACTCGAGTTAGCTTTCCAAGGGGGAAGAGGAATTAGTCACGTTCAAGATTAAAGCCAAGAAGGAGCAATCAGATAAAATTGGGATGACAGCGCAGACACGACAAGAGCACTTTGAGAAAAGGAAGACCAAAGAGCACAGAAATTACAGAGATCAAGCCCAGCCTTTAGGGGCTACGCCATCTTGAAGACTTCCTTGCCTTCTCTAAGCTTATTTTCCTGGCTGTAAAATGGGGACAATAGTTTTCCATATAATGTATCTAGTAAGTCAAAGAAGCTGTAATATACAAGATGCTCCATCAGGCCAGATACAACAGTCACATGTTTTTGTGATCCAAGCACTTCAGAGACAGAGGCAGGCAGACCTATGTGAGTCTGAGACCAATCTGGTCTATAAAGAAAGTTTCAGGCTAGTCAGGACCACACAGTGAGTGAGACCCTGTTTCAAAAAACAAAAGATAGCTAGACCTATAGATGATAGATTAAAAACTGATGCTCAGTGAAATGTGTTTCCCAGCTCTTTTAGGTACCGGATAGTCAATCCTTCGACTTCTTTTCCTCTAACCTCATTATAAAAAATAGATTCCACTCAGAATAAGGAGGATGCAGAGGTGGTTCCTCCCCAACATGGGCCTCAGCCAGAACTAATCCTACTGTGATCCATTTCCTCGGGAGCTCTTGGGTCCCCAGCTTCTCTCTTCTGCTCCTCCCTCTTCTTCAGTGAGGTCAGGCCTAGGATCCAATGTCTTGCCACTCTTCTCCAGTCTCTCATCCTAGCTACTCATCAATGGGAAGAGGAAGGAGACCCCAAGGCTCCTGCCCCTCTCCAGCCCCCCAGCTACTGCCTACTCGCCCCTGTTAGGGCCCCACCCTGATTACCAGGATAGCCTCAGTGCTGCTGATTCCAAGCTTGCTTCTCCCAAGCCCATCCCCAGCTGTCTTGTCTGTAATTACCAACCTTGCCAGGGGCATCAGACTGGCAATGCAACAGCTCATTTCCAAAGGGTCCCACCACAGAAGACTCTGCCTCCCACTCTGCACCACGCAGAAGGGAGAATAAAAGAGATGAAAAGTTCTGTCCAGGTCACTGTTGAGAAAGTGACAAACGGCTGTCGAAGACCAAACACGATAGAGCCCATCACATCTCTCCTATCAAAATCACACGCAACACAGGACTACCCACCTGTAGAGGGCAAAAGGCTTCAGGTCAACTCAGAGAGAGAGGAAATTGATTGGAGGCAAAGCAGGAAGACAATTCGCACAGGGATGAGAGCAGAAGCGCACAGGGCACAGGTGGGAGCTTCGAGGAGAGAGGAGGAAACAGTAAGTTAAAAAGAAAAAGACCTGAGAAGAGACAAGACTATCATCCCAGTCTCTCTCCCTGAGGCAGCCACCTCTACCAACAAACACCACAGACAGGAAAGAAAAGGGATCGTTAATTTTGTTTTATAGCTAGGGAAACTGAGACCAAATCCTCACTTCGTACTTCAAGATCCAGCAGGACCAAACACCACAGTCCTTCCTGCTCATGCTCAGCCTCTACCAGCAAGCCCTCCTCAGTTCTCTCCATCTTTCTTCCTTTGAAAAACTGCCAAGGGCCAGGCGTGGTGGCACAGGACTGAGCCAGAGAGGCAAGCAGATCTCTACGAGTTCCAGGTCAGCAAAGATAAAAAGCAAGACTTTACAGATAGATAGATAGATAGATAGATAGATAGATAGATAGATAGATAGATAGATAGATAGATAGATAGATAGATGATAGAGAGAGGATAGTGAGAGATAAATGGGATCTTCTAAGAAATATGTGCGTAGTAGAATATTACTAAGCCATAAAAAGGAGCGATGTACATACATGCTGCCACATGACTAAGCCTTTCAAACATGTTCAGTGGAGGAATCCAGACATAAAATGACGAAATTTGGAGGAAATAGCCAGAGCAGGTAACTCCACAGAAACAGACTGCATGTTAGGGGTGGCCAAGAACTGAAAAAGAGGGCATTGGGAACTTAGTGTGCCTGCAGTTCCTTCAGGACTAGCAATAATGTCCCACAACTCGACAGAAATGGCTGCAGAGTATTGTGTGTGTGCACAAAACTCCACTCTCTTTAATGTTCATTTCATGTTAACTTCTAAAACTCCAGCGGCCAACACATCTCCTTCAGGAACCTTGCCCAATACTCCACCTCAGAACCAAACTCTATGCTGCAAAGGCCTCCAGAATACACCTCCATCCGGCACTCAGGGGCTTACGGGGATCGACATGTTCAAGCATGCTTCCCCTGTGAACAGTGTCTTCTTCACCCTTCCATCCCCCGTGCTTCTCACAACACCTAGCAGAAAGTGGACTGCACTGACTGTGATCTGCCAGGGGAGAGCACAAAGCAAGCTAGTTCACTCCCCTGCCCCACTGCCCGGACCTCCATCGCTTACAACAGCCATGGATTAAAATTCAAGCCACACCAGCCAGGACTTACTAAGTCATTTCCCCTGTGCCTGGCACTGAGGAGCATACTCTTCCCAGGTTATTTCACTTGGTCCTCATGAACCTAAGAGGTGGGACTTTATCATCAAGCCATGTAACAGGTGAGGCTTTACAAAACTTATCCGTTTTGTCTGAGGTCACAGAATCAGGCAAAGCTAAAAGTTAAGAGCAAATTGTCAACAGGGGAGAGAGGTCACAGCACCAGGAGGGGGACTTGGGATTCCTTGTGGATGGGTTCAGAGTGGCCATGGAGGATGGTGTCTTAGAACACCTAGGCGGCTAAGGAATGGAACTTAATTACATGCATCCGGTCACATTGCTCTTAGACTAAGTGAAACTGTCTGACTCTTCCTTTTGTCTCATAGTGTGGGAACCAGCAAAAGAGAAAACCAGAGTCCTTAAAGCTCAGAAGGAACGAAGGGCCAGGGAAAGGGGGATCTCCCTCCTCACGTCCTACAAGAAGGTGAGGGAGCACAGGAAGAGAAAGGAAGGCAGCCCTGTAGGAATTAGAGAAAGTAGAAAGCAGGACCAAGACAATAGAGAAGGAGGGGCCAATGTGGCCACTGGTTTCCAGTCTGGAAGTACTTTCTGAAATGGCACTTCCTATTGTCTAACCACAATTCCTCCTGCTTGGAGGGCAACTCCTACTGGTGGTGAGCATAAACTGAGCAAATAAGGTATGCCAAAAAGTCAGGCACTTTGGACACAAGTGCTTTGCAGGTTTGGGGAAAAACATCTGATTGGTGTCTGATTTTAAGAAATAGAGCAGTGAGGTGGGGAAGGGGACATCTAATCTTTTCCTAGCCTGCTCCTCTTCCTAGTCCAACATTTTCTAAACCTCTCCACTCTTTCCAAAGGCTTTATGAAGGGTAGGGAGCTCTGAGGGCTAAAGATGGAACATTCCAACTGCACATGCCCATTAGAGACCAACATTCCAGTTGCAATTACCCAGGGACTCTAATGGGCCCCTGTCTTAAAACCGGTGACCCCGCCTAACTAACCTCTGGCAGCAAGTGGGAAATGGTTGAGAATGTGCAGCTGGGAACAAGACTTGGGTCCCAGAGGAGACGACCACCCCGGTCTTCCTTTCACCCCAAAGGAGAATGAACAAGAGCAAAGAGAGAAAGAAAGGAGGTAGCCGCTGCTACTCCTCAGAGAAGAGATGTTCCCCTCATGGTCTCTGACTTCCCACCCACTCTCATAATGATGAAGGCAGACCCTTCCCACCATGTGGACAATCTGGCCCCTGGCACGATCAGCGCCACCACACACACACACACGAACTCACACACAGACACATTCACACAGAAACACAAACACAAGCACACGTGTACATATGAACTCACGCATTCACACATATGTGCACACACACAAACATGTACACACATGTACACACACACAAGGCTTCTCATCAAGAAACTACAGGACACACACTCGGACACCTGCAGAAACTCCCAGAGAAGCACCCCATGTCCCTTTCTCAACCCTGTGCCTCCCTACCAGGTCTCATGCTGTGTGCATGTTTCTTCTCACCCCCCAGCACACACACACACACACACACACACACACACGTCTCTGGATCCTAAAGGTAGGGCAGAGTTGGAGGGCTCTGAAGTAGTCACCTTCAAGACAGCTTTCCAAGAAAGCTGTGGCCTCAGAGAAGAACTGGGGCAGAGAAGCCAAGCATGTGGCCTCAAAGAACACTAGAGCCCAGCCTAGAACAGTGGGGAAGATCGCTACTCTTATTTGTGTCCTTGAATCCTTGAACCCCAAAATTCCTTAGGACTACAGAGCCCCTCCACCTCTCCTGAGCCTATTCCCCACTCCCTTACAATACACACCATCTTCCAAAAAAGTCTACCTTCCCAAATACGCACCACCTCATAAAGCTCACTACCCCCCAAATGCACAATCCCCATGAGGGTCTCAGATCCTCAAGACACTACCCTTGAATCTAGGCAGAGCCATTCAAATCCTGCGGATAGCCTTCCCTGTGGGCTTTTGGCCAGGAAAATCTGCCTGCAGAGACAAGAGGTACCCCCAAAACATACTCAAAAATACACACCCTAGCAAAGGCAGGCACACACATTGACATCTACCCATCAGTACAGGTTACTCACGAGAGCACAGATTCACACACACACACACACACACACATACCCGTTCCCACCACACCGGTGCCCACACAACTATCCACTTATACCACCCATTCTGCTCTTATAAACCCATTTTTTCTAATACCTACCCACCTCTTTCCTATAAGCCCCTCTCTCAGCACATACACAGATACACACCCCTTCCCTAGAGTATACACACAAATACATACCAAACACACAGCAGATATGTGGCCAGCTCTCTCTCTCTCTCTCTCTCTCTCTCTCTCTCTCTCTCTAGAGAGAGAGAGAGAGAGAGAGAGAGAGAGAGAGAGAGAACCATCTACAACCCAGGGCCCACCTGCAGGAACACGCAGCACGTCAAGGCGTGCACACACACACAAAAACAAAGAATCATACATACTGATCCCCCAATCAACCCTTTAAAACTCACTAACGCAGTGTCCAAGCCCTTCGATGAGTAAATAGGAGGAGGGAGAGATGATGTCGTTTCCCACAACCCACCCAGAAACACATTCCCCGGTATCGCTGCAAGTCCCATCCTTGGGTCTCTCTCTCTCTCTCTCTCTCTCTCTCTCTCTCTCTCTCTCTCTCTCTCTCTCTCACACACACACACACACACACACACACACACACACACTGCTGTCCAGGGCCATCTCTCAGGGATCCACTCTACACCATGTACATAGAGTTCATGAACCTGCCCCTTCCCTCCCGACATTTCAAAGGTGTATATGCAGCCCTACATACCTTTAGCTTCCAACACCTCCAGCCTCCGATCCTTCCACGGCCTCTACCACCACCTCCAACACACGCTTCCCAATCCCCAGCTTCAATGGGCTCTCTGGGGATCGTTCAAGCGCCCGACCCGGGCCCCCAGCCCAGGAAAGTCCCCGGCTCTTAAGGCCTGGGCTCCGCCCCTTCCCCACGAACCCTTTCCCCTCCCCAAAGTTGGGGGTACTCCGCTGGGTAGTAGAGAACAGACCGGAAGGGGGTTGCCTCGAGCCCCCCTTCCCCCAGAAGCCACCCCGCTTTCTCCAGGGCCGGGCGCTCCCTGATCCTTTGCATGATCTCCTTTTTTTCTGCTGCTTTCTTTCTTTCTTTTTTTCTTTTTTTGCAAACTTTGCCCGCGCCCCCGCGGCCCGCCACTCACCCGCCGCTGCGAACAGTCGGCTGGACTGGGCGCACGCCCCGCTCCGCTCCGCGCCTTTGTATCCGCAGCGCACCGGGTCGCTCCGAACTCAGCGCTCCAGGACCGGCAGCGCGGCCGATGGGGGTTGTTGAGGGGGGCTCCTGAGGTCGTTCACCCCGGCTCCGTCCCAGACCACTCGCCTCTTTCCCCGTCGAGGCCCCGGGGGCAGGGGGCCGGGGGAACTGCAGGGCGCTCAGGCTCCCATGGCGGGACCGAGGAGGACCAAGCAATCGGGGATCAGGAATCAGATCTCCAGCCGGCGGCGGAGGGGGGGAGGGGATAGAGGGGGAGGGGACCGGAGGGGGGCAGGGGGCGGGGAGCCTGCTCCCAGGTGCCGCCTCCCGGCTGTTCCCGCAGCCGCCGCCCCTCCCGCCGCTGCGTCCATTGTCTGCGGCCCGGCTCTTCCCCAAGTCGTGGCACCCCCAGCTCTGCGCCTGGCCATGCCCTGCGCCCTCGGGATCCTGGGAATCCGCTCCGGGTTTGCGAACCTGGCCAGGAAGGTGGGCTTGATGCTGCCTCGATTCTTGGCTTTGGTCCAGCCCGCAGCCCCTCTTGGAACTGTCTCCTTCGACCCCCCGTTGAAGACCTTTTCCCTAGGCCCTGATGCTGGCCATATTCTCTTCTTTGGGACCACAAACCCGGCCACATGAAATCCACTGGAATCTGAGACGTGGGAAGATTGATCCCCCCGGCCCAGAGCTGCGAAAAGGGTCATCCCTGATTTTAATTAGTGACAAGAGACAGGCCCCTCTCCCATGTATACGGAATTTCCCTGACACCATCGCCACCATACCCCCCTTCTTCCAAAAATAATTTAATTACTCGGTGTTCTAGCTGTGAGCGACGACCGCCTAGTCAGACTGGGACGCTCGCTCATTAACACGTTTTCCTCCCCTCTGGTTTGAGTGTTGGGATTAATTACAAAGGGAATCCTGCCCTACGGGAACGGGGGAGGGGGGGGGGATCGACGACGAGGGCCCGCGACTTCAGGCGGCGGAGGAGAGGGGGGATTTCTCCCAGGAACCTAGAGTAAAAAATGCCTGGGTCGGTGCGGAACTCCTAGCTCTCCACCCATGGACTTTTGAGTAGTTTAGCTTTGCAAGTAGGTCCCAGAGAATGTAGGTTAGCACAAAATATCTGGCATTTCCACTTCAGAGCACACTAAGAAACAGAGTTCCTAAAGAGGGAAAGAACCCAACAGAGGAGAGCCTACCATAAAGTGGCTGTGGGAAGGCCAGGTTGCCTTCGGAGTGAGTGAAAGCAAAAGTATTATTATATCGCCGCTGGTATTATTTACCCTGTAACCTGCCACTTACCTTGAACAGTATGGCTTCAAAAGCATCTTCACACACGTCTCAACACCCCCACCATCTCCACCTTTCAATTCTGATACCTGCCCTCCCAACCCTGTGATTAAGAAATCCCAAGGAAGGCGACTCCCATCCTCCTTCCTCTGATACTCTCTCCGAAAACTCCCTCTTGTCGCTGCTGTACATCTAACCGGTCCCCAAATGAGGACAGGTTGTCTTTATCTTCGTTATGACCGTTCGAAGGTGAAGAACCGAAACAAATGTGTCCTGTCCACCTTGCCCAAACCCTTGCTTTTCCTCAGCCACTAGTTTTTTTTACTAACCATTATGGGTTAGCAAAAAAATTAGCACCAAGACTTCAATAGTCATCATTTCAAGTACCACAGCCTGTGCAAACACAGTGGCCCTCATTCACCTACATCTATCTTGTGCCGACACTGGGCTGTTCTGGGGGTCCCATACCACCAGGAATGTAACGGAGGGACACATGGCAGGAGAGCAGGAAACCATAAAAGGAGATAGTAAAGACATCAGAGTCCCCTGGCCTGTCCAAAGCATACCTCCAGTGTTGAACACAAGTTTATAATTTGACAGTGTTGGGGCTGCCACGTCACTGGAGGTCCTCTGCTATGTTTAGTGTATATTAAATTCATATTCTGCCAGTTTTTTTTCCAGACCTCAGAAGACCCTCAAAGAATTGGAAACGAGTATCGATGTGAGAACTACAGTCGATTTTTTTTGTTTGTTGTTTGTTTGCTTTTATTTTTTTGATACAAGGTCTCTCTGTACAGTCTTGACTGTCCTATAGACCAGGCTGGCCTTGAACTCACAGAGATCCGCCTGCCTCTGCCTCATGAATGCTGGGGTTAAAGGCATGTGCTACCACCGCCTAGCTAGATTATAGATGAGTTTGTAGACTGGCCCCAGTTAAAGCTTGAAATGTCAGTCAAGATGCCAGGTGAGTACACAAGACTTTAAAATTAATGTCCGTAAGGCATGAGCCTGGAATACACTCCATTCTTCTTTTTTTCTTCTGAGGATGAAATGTAATTGATAAATTGTATCTGCGATGATGAAAATACTGTCTTATAGAACTATCTGACATTAAATGTAATTGCTCTAGTATGTCCTATCCGTACATACAGCTCTCTGAACAACCCTCCACTCTCACCCATTGGATGAAATTCACACATCCTCAGATCACAGAGTGGAAGCCAAGGCCCAAAGACAAGAGTCAGTCATGCATTCAGGTCCTAGCCTAATTCTTTAGGAAGAAGAGCACCCACCGAGGCAGGTGATATCTAACCACAATTTCCCGAGGACAACATGCTGAAGCAGAGCAGGGCTGGAAACTAAGGAGGTCAGGAACCTGAAGGACCACGTAGAGGGACAATTGGACTTTGTTTCGTTACATAGTCCAGGTCTCTTTATGTAGTCAGGCTAGCTTGGAATTTAAAACCCTCCTGCCTCAGCTTCCCAAATACCACCATGTCTGACTTAGCATTCTTGGATGTTGAATGCACAAACAACGTATTTATTCAAACCTCAAATCTATTCATGTAAAGCATACTAATGAGGTAACAGAAGGCGTCCCCTCTGTAGATCCACAAGGTCGATAGAACCAGTGAGTTCCTGGTCAAGTTCCTCTTTCCTCCCTGTTCCATGCCTACGGCACCCCTGGGTCTTTGGGGATTCTTCTTCAGGGAAGTGATTTCTAGTCCAAAGTCAAGGCCTTCAGTAAAATCTCTTCTAAGTCCTTGCCAGCTCAGGGTCCTGGGCAGCAGGGATGGAGCAAGCAGACATCCCAGAGGTGTCTCAGAAACCCTGGGAGGTTTGTCTTTCAGAGAAGATTCAAAAAGCAAGAATAGTTTCTCTTCAGGAAGACAATCAGGCTATAGAAAAAATGCCTGTTTTCCTGCATCAGTAAAGCTGTCCCTGGCCAGGCAAAGGTGGCACACTCCTCTAATCCCAGAAAGAAAGAAAAAACTAGTAGATTACTATCTATGTCTTTCCTTTCTAATATCTTTCTTTTCTCCATTTTCGTCTGTCTCAAACTTTTGTGGCTCTCTACTCATTCAGTGCTTCCTAATTTTGAGTTTCCTTGAATTCAATTCCATTATCACTAATCTAAAAAGTTACCTACAAATTAAATGGATGATTCTCAACCTTCATCATAGATAATAATCTCATGTGGAACTCTGAAAATATAGCAATGCCCAGGACTCATCCCATACTAATTAAACCAGAAACTTCCAAGGTGTTATCCAACTATGGGCTTTTTTGTTTGTTTCTTTGTTTGTTTTGTTTCCTTAGTGATTACTCTAATATAAAAATCATTACTGTAGCTTTGTTTTGTTACTTTTCTGGTCCTGTGATAGAACACCTTGACCAAAGCAACTTCTAGAAGGTGAAAGACCTGGATAAATACAGACCCCCTCTAGCAGGAAGAATAGAGCCAAAAATCTAACAGAAAGAGAAGAGCCAAAAATCTATGTTAGCCGGTTCAGTGACTCTGTTCCAGGAACTACCTGACCATAAAGTTAGATTATAATCTTGAGAATAATCTTGAGAAATGGGAAGTACCCCCTTGTGATTATCACTGGTATTTTTGGAATTTTCCAACAATGCCCTCCCTACCCTCTTTGGGTTGTGGTTTCTTCCCCTAAATACCCCTTCTCCCAGCTACTCAGGGTCAAACTCCTCTACCCCTGTGTGGGAAATGAGTTTCGGCCCTAGTGCACTGGTTCCTGTCAATAAACCTTGTGTGATTGCAGCAAGTATGGTCTCTCGTGATTTCCTGGGGAGTCATGTTATCCCAAGACTTGAGTGAGAGTTTCCCCACTCCAGGGGTCTTTCAAAGGGAGGGTTTATTTGACTTATGGTTCTAGAGGGGTGAGAATCCATCATGGTAGAGAAATGGGGCAGGGAAAAACAGATATGGCGGCTGGACAGAAGCTGAGGGCTCACATCTTGAACAGACAGTAGGAAGCAGAGACAGCAAATGGGAAATGGCACCAGGTTTCAAACTCTTAAAGTCTGCCTCCAGTGACATCATTTCTCCAATAAGGCCACAGCCAGAGCCTCTCCAAACAGTGCCACCAACTGGGGACAAAGCACTCAACTGCCAGGTAGTAAGGAGGACACCTTATTCACTACCACTTTTTGATTCCCTCCCCCCTCTCTGGGAAAATAAATGACTGTCCTGCTTTTCTTGGGAGGCGGGTCTTGTCCCTTTCCATTTCTGTCAGTTATCCCCAGTGTCTCCCACACCTGACTTTGACCTCTTCACTCATCTGCATCTCACATAACAAAATCAAATAACAGATGGCAGTGGCTCACACCTTTCATTCCAGCACTTGGGAAGCAGAGGCAGGTGGATCTCTCTGGCCAGCCTGGTAAAACAAAAACAGTTCCAGGACAGCCAGGGCTACACAGAGAAACCCTACCTTGAAACAAACAAACCAAATACCTCCCTCCACTCAGTACCCATCTTTGCTTCAGTTTTCTCTTCCTTCTCATTCTACTTTCCCCCCCACACCACAACCCACCCACCCGTCACAACTGTGTACCCAAGGATCCTGCTCCACCTCCTAAGTGCTAACTGCCAGGACTACTGGTATGAGCCACTATGGCTCATTTATATGGTCCTGGGGACTGAGAACACGGTGTCATGCATGCTTGGTAAGCACTCTGCTTACCATCTTAAAGGGATAGATTCCCCATCAGTATCCTTTCTTCTACCTTCACTACAAAGCTCTCTGGGATGGCTGCCTCCTCTTCCATGCCTAGACTCCATCTCCATGTTCCTTCAGCCTTCACACTGCTCTCCCCGAACCATGTCGTTCTCTCCTGTCAATTCAACCAGTGCTTACTTACTGACACTTCAGACTCCAGGTCTCTCGTCTAAGCAGCAGATTCGAGTTTCCAACTTCCTACTAGGCATTCAGGCATGTACATTCTTTGGGTACCTGTCCTCGTCAAGATTACTATTGCTGTGATGAAACACCATGACCAAAAACAAGTTGGGAAGGATAGGGTTTCACATCATTGTTCATCATCTAAAGAAGTCAGAATAGAAACTCAAAGAGGGCAGAAACCTAGAAGCAGGCGCTGATGCAGAGGTCATGGAGGAGTGCTGCTTACTAGCTTGCTCCTTGTGGCTTGCTTCTTATAGAATCCAGGATCACCAGTCCAGGAGTGGCCCTACCCACAATGGGCTGTGCCTTCCCATATCAATCACCAATTAAGAAAATGCCCTATAGCATCATTTCTCAATCCACAGGTCTCGAACCCTTCAGGGGTTGAATGACCCTTTCACAGGGATGCCTAAGACCATCCTGCATATCTGATATTTACGTTACTATTAATAGCAGTAGTAAAATTGCAGTTATGAAGTAGAAACGAAAATAATTTTATGGCTTGCTGTGGAATAATCTTTGTGTTCACTGTGTGAATATGTGTCACTATGATTAGTTTAATAAACAAGTTAACTGGCCAATAGCTGAACAGGATAAGGTTAGGCAGGAAAGACAGACTGAGAATATTGGGATAAGAAAGAGTCAGACGTATCACCAGCCAGATGGAGAATGAGTTGTCCTAAAAAATGGGATAGTGGTACAAGCCATGATCCTGGGGCAGCACATAAATTTATAGAAATGGGTTAAGTTGTAAGAGCTAGGTAGTAATAAGCCTGAGCTATTGGCTGAGCAATTATAATTTATATTAAGTCTCTTGTAGTTATTTGGGACTGGTGGCTGGGACTAGGAAAGAAATATTCGCCTACAAGGATTGGGGGTCACCACAACATGAGAAAATGTATTAAAAGTCAAAACATTAGGAAGGTTGAGAACCAACTGCCCTAGAGACTTGCCTACAGATCAATCTTAGGGAGGTATTTTCTCAGCTGAAGGTCACTCCTCTCCAGTAACTCTACCTTGTGTCAAACTGACATAAAACTAGACAGCACAGTACCTAAAATGTAAAAATTTTCAAAGAAATATATTATCTTCCTTCAGGAATCATGCCCAACTTGATTTATCCAGAACTTTACCACTTCTAAACTTGTTTCATCTCTTTCAGTCCCTCTTATCCATTGCCAACTGAATTTTTCTTTTCAAAAAAAAGATTTGTTTTGGGGCCTGGAGAGATGGCTCAGAGGTAAAAAGCACTGGTTGCTCTTCCAGAGGTCCTGAGTTCAATTGGAGTTACAGACAGTTGCAAACTACCATGTGGGCACTGGAAGCAAACCTAGACCCTCTGGAAGAGTATCCAGTGCTCTCAACCTGCACCATCTCTCCAGTTCGCAAGTGATCTCTGAAAAGAAGACAATATGATCCTTAACATTAGCAATGAATACACACACAATGAAAAACACAGTTTTGTTGCATGCAGTGTTTTGAGTCTATGTTCCCAACTACTTAGGAAACTGTGGCAAAATGGTGGCTGGAGTTTAGGCATGCAAGGCCAGCCTAGAGGTCATAGCAAGATCCCCATCTTGAAAGCAGGAAGATGAGTGGGGCTTGAAGATATACCACAAGGGTAGAGATCATGAGGCCCTGGATTATGTAACATACTATAAAATATTTTAATACTATTTATATAGTTTAATACTATTAGTAGTTTAATACCATTTACATAGTATTAAACACACATATATAAATATAATGTGAATAAAATAAAATGTTCTTTAGGAATACATCTAACAAAAGGTGTTCAAATCAAGTTTACTGAAAACTACAAAATACTAATCAGAACAATCAAGGAAGATCTAAATAAATGGACTGGTGTACACTTTCACAAATTGAAGGACTCAGTAATATTAAGATTTAATTTTCAGTTGAGTGTGATGGCACACACTTGAAATCCCAGCACATGGGAGACTAAGACAGGAGGGTCACAGCAAGTACAAGACCAGCTAGGGATACAGAGTAAGAACTTGACGCAAAATATTTTAAAAAGAAAGAAAGAAAATATTTCATTCTCCACAAATTGAATCTATAGAATAAATTCAATCCAAACAAAATCATAACACTCCTTTAAAAACAATATAAATTGACAAGATGGGCCACTAGCTCATGTCTATGAATCAAACAGGGAGAAAAGGCAGGAGGATTGCCATGAGTTCTAGGACTACATAGTAAGTGCCTAGCCAGCCTGGGCTACAAAGTGACACTCTGTCTCAGAAGGGCACGGTGGGGATGTGGGTGGATGGCTCAGTTAAGAGCACTGGTGATTCTTCCAGAGGACTCAGGGTCCAATCATCAGCACCCATATAGCAGCTCACAATCATGTGTAGATCCAGTTCCAAGAGATCTGATGTCCTCTTATGGCCTCTGTGGGCACTGGGCACACAGTGGCCCAGAGACATGTATGCAAGCTGAGTACCTATGCACATAGAAAAAATGGACTGGAGAGAAGCTCAGCATATAAGAGCACTAGCTGCTCTTCCAGAAGACCTGGGTTCCATTCCCAGTACCCACATGGAGACTCACAAATGCTTGTAACTCCAGTTCTAGGGAATCTAAGAATACCTGTACACACATGTACAGAGTCATGCAGACACACACATAATTTAAAGCTAAAAATAAATTGTATACATAATTGACAAATATTTTTTAAAATAAATAAATAGAAATAAAGCAGGGCAAGGGAGAAGGAAGAAACTAACAACAGTGATTCTAAACATCACATGGAGTTGTTGGATTTTTCTGTCCTGCCTGCCAGCTCCCAAACAAACAACACGGAAACTTATTAATTATGAAAGCTTGGCCAATAGCTTAGGCTTATTTTTAACCAGCTCTTACAACTTAAATTAACTCATTTCTATTAGTCTATGTGCTGCCTGAGGCTCGTTTACTTCATCTATGCATTTATCCATTGTGCTTGTTCTGCATCTTATGGCATCTCCCTCAGATCTTTACCTTCTTCCCAGCATTCCCCTCTGCATCAAAAATCCTACCTAGCTATTGGCTGTTCAGCTTTTTATTAAACCAATCCAAGTGACACATCCTCACAGTGTACAAAAAGACTATTCCACAACAACATAGAAATTCAAAGGAACAAAACAACTTTGAAGGAGAATAAAGTGGAGTTATGTAACATAAACTAATCAAGACAGTAGGGGCATAAGTATAAAGATAGACAAGTTGAACAGGGAACAATAGGAAGTCCAAAGACAAGTCCACCTACAAATGGCCGATTTTTTGCTAAGGCAGAAGGACATCCAAATGCAAAAATTAATAACCCACCCCAGTCATAAGAATTAACCCAAAATTGATCACAAAACTAGAACTGGAGTCTAGTTTAATGACAGGCCAGCATGCATGAGGCCCTGGGCTAGGCTCCTAGCACCATGTATGCAAGCACACATACATACACACACACAGAAACTCCTAGAAGAAAACAAGGGAGAAAAGGCATGGTAGCCCATGCCTCTAATGCACTTTGAAGGCAGAAGCAGA
This sequence comes from Chionomys nivalis, assembly GCF_950005125.1. NCBI lineage: Eukaryota > Metazoa > Chordata > Mammalia > Rodentia > Cricetidae > Chionomys > Chionomys nivalis. Next base: position 22,021,012 of record NC_080090.1, on the reverse strand, counting down.
AGATCATCTAAAGTCCAGTATTAGTCAGGTCTAACTTAAGACCCTGCCTCAAGACAGCAACGAAAAAAGTAGGATGAAAATCTTTGTAACTTTGGGATAAACAAAATTTTCTTAGGTACGATGCTAAGAACAAGGTACACAAAAGAAAATGAGAAATTAGAATTTATCTAAATTAAGAATTTCCATTTTTGAGCAGGGCAATGGTAGCCCATGCCTTTAATCCTAGCACTCAGGAGGCAGAGGCAGTCAGAGCTCTGAGCTCAAGGGCAGCCTGGTCTACAGAGCAAGTTTCAGGACAGCCAGGGCCACACAGAGAAACCCTGTCTTGAAAACCCCAAAAAGAATTTCTATTCTCAAACCACTTGTTTTGTTGGTTTATTTGTTTTCAGATGGAATCTCACTATGTATTCTTAACAGGCCTGGAAACCCTACATGAGTCAGGTTGCCCTCAAACTCATAGAGATCTGTCTGTCTTTGCTTCCTGAGCTTTGAGATCAAGACACTTCAGCTGCAGACCAGGGAGAAAAGAGGTGAAGAGCACATTTAACAGAGCATATAACTGCGGTGTTAAAAATAATTCTTAAAGGCCAGTGAAACAGCTTAGCAAGTAAGAGCACTTAGTGTTTGATTGCTGTGATGAAACACCATGACCAAGTAACTTGGGGAGGAAAGGGTTTACTCAGGTTACACTTCCACTGTTCACCATCAAAGGAAGTCAGGACAGGGACTCAAACAGGGCTGGAACCTGGAGACAGGAGCTGATGCAGAGGCCATGGACGGGTGCTGCTAACTGGCTTGCTTCTTATGGTTGCTCAGTCTACTTTCTCATAGAACCCAGGACCACCAGCCTAGGCAGGGATGACCCCACCCACAATGGACTGGGCCTTCCCATATCAATCACTAATAAAGAAAATGCCCTACGAGCTTGATTACAGTCCCATCTCAGTGAAGCATGGGAACTTCCTACCTGCCAAAGCCTAACGACCTGAGTTTGATTCATGGAACCCATGTGATGGAAACAGAGAGTGGAAGGAGAGTGTCTTACCACATGTTCACCATGGCACATGTACACATACATGTGTGTGTGTATGTACATACATACAAAACGAATAGATATTTAAAACTTTTAAGGGCTGGAGAGATGGCTCAGTGGTTAAGAGTATTGCCTGCTCTTCCAAAGGTCCTGAGTTCAATTCCCAGCAACCACATGGTGGCTCACAACCATCTGTAATGAGGTCTGGTGCCCTCTTCTGGCCTGTAGGCATACACACAGAACATTGTATACATAATAAATAAATAAATAAATATTTTAAAAAAATAAAATAAAACTTTTAAAACATTTTTTAATGTCCCAAAAGTAAAGCAGGGGCTAGGGGTGTGGCTCAGGTGGTAAAGTACTTGCCTAGCGTGAGTGAATCCCTGGCTTCAATCCGTGACACTGCATGCACCGGGCATGGCTCTGTGCACCTATAATCCCAGCACTGGCCTGGAAACAGGAGAATCAGAAGTTCAAGGGCATCCTTGACTACATAGGAAATTAGAGGCCAACCTGGACAACATGAGGTCCTGTCTCAAAAAAACCTAAAATGAGAAGCTAGAAAATGGCAAGACTATTTAAAAAAAATACAAAGGAAGAAATTTTTTTTTTTTTTTTAGTGTTGATGTTTTATTACATGAATGGGATAACTGGGTGACCTGTGGAGAAAATAAAGTTGGGTTGCTACCTGGATTTTACATCTAATGAAATACAGATAGTGGATCTGAGAATGAAGCTCAGTGGTAGAACACGTACTTAGCAGGCATAAAGATCTGGGTTCTACCCCAAGTGCCAAAGGACAAGAACAACAGCTAAACAATAATAATAATTATAATGGAATATGTAGGGTTTTTCTGCTATGATTTTTAGAGCAGAGAAGATTAAGACCCAAAATGCAACCATTTTCTTTCTAAACTGAGACTGGTGAGCCTAGCCTGCAATGCCGTCTACTCAGGAGGCTGAGGCAAGAAGATCTCATGTACAAAGCCTACCTGAGCTATGTGAGTTTAAGATGAGTCTGGACAACTTGACTCAAAATAAAAAGTAAAAATAGGACTGGATATCTCGTTCACATCACTTGTCTACCTCTGCTTTTAATCCCTGGCAACACATAAATTATTACCTAACTAAATTTGGCATGGCAAAGTTAATATCTATAGTCCTGTGACTCCTGCAATTTTATAATCCTAAAGATCTTAGAGTGAGTTAGAAAATTCCAAACAACCAAACAGAAAAATAGTATCTTTCACTTTATATCACTTTACCTAAGTAGTAAAATTTAATAGTTGAATAATATAAAATGTTAATGAAGTCTTCCTACCAAGGAAATGGAACCCAAAATGAGCTACTGGTGTGGATATAAATCTGTGTGTTTTATAGGACAATTTAGAAGTATCTATTAAAATTGAATACGTGTATAGTCTATGATCCAGTTCCACTTTTAGGAATATATTATTAACCAACCCTGTAAATGACACACAAAATAGCATAATCAAGGGTGTTTATTGCAGAAAATGAGGAAAATCTTACATGATAGATTGCAGAACATATACATAGTATATATAGATACAAAAGATAAACTATATGCCATGTTACATTTGAAATTCCATCCCCTGTATAAAAAGAGAATTGTTGGGTTAGTAATGTTCTCCTCAAGATCCATAGACTAGGACTGAGCCAGCGACCTAGGCCAGAGCAGGCCTGGAAAGGTGAACTCCACGGGAGCAGTAGTGGATCTAGACCAGGGACATTTGCCAAAGTAGGACTGAGCCAGCAACCTGTTCATAGCAGCATTGTTTGTCATAGCCAGAACCTGGAAACAACCTAAATGCTCCTCGACCAAAGAATGGATAAGGAAAATGTGGTACAGGTACACAATGGAGTACTTACTACACAGCAGAAAAAAAAAAATAATGGCATCTTGAGATTCGCAGGCAAATGGATGGAGCTAGAAAACATCATACTGAGTGAGGTAACCTAGATTCAGAAAGACAATTATAATATGTACTCACTCATAAGTGGTTTTTAAAATATAAAGCAAAGAAAACCACCCTACAAATCACAATACCAGAGAACCTAGACAACAATGAGGACTCTAAGAGAGACATATATGGATCTAATCTACACAGGAAATTGAAAAAGGCAAGATCTCCTGCGTAAATTGGGAGCATGAGGACCTTGGGAGAGGGCTGAAGGGGAGGGGAGAGGCAGGGAGGGGAGCAGAGAAATATGTAGAGCTCAATAAAATCAATTAAAAAAATCCATAGACTAACAAAAATCTCAATAGCAGACATGAGAGACTCTGACATGGAATGCCCTTCTGTAGGCTGAGAATATGTGTTGCTTTTATTGGTTGATGAATAAAGTTGCTTTGGCCTACAGCAGGACAGAATATAGCTAGGCAGGAAAGCCAAAGTGAATACAGGGACAAAGAAGGCAGAGTCAAGGGAGATGCCATGTAGTCACCCGAAAAGAGAGATGCCAGCAGCAGCCAAAGGGGAAAGATGCCCGAACAGAGGTAACATCACCGCCATGTGATGATACATAAATCAGTAGAAATGGGTTAATTTATAGGTAGAGCTAGCCAGTAAGAAGCCTCAGCCATTGGCCAAACAATTATATTTAATATATTAGCCTCAAGAGATTATTTCATAAGCAGCTGTGGGGACTGGTGGGTGGAGAGAAACTGGTCTAGTGGGGAGAAAAGTCTCCATTTACAAGGCTCACTTTGAATTGCTGGTCAGAGCTGTCCAAAAGACTTCCAAAACATTATTGGCTATTTGCTGTTGCCTTTGGGTGTCTCCCAGAGATGAAAGGTAAGTCCCTATTGCTAAAGATAAATACACTTTGGACACAGGACTCAGAGGACCTGAGCTGGATCTGACCTGAAAGTCTCCTCCCTGAAGAACAGCTTTCGGGGTACCAGAATGTGTCATCCAAGCCTCCAAGAGAGAGAAGAAACCAACAGTCCTACCCAGTTATGACACCTATGAACCACAACAATGGCCAACATGTCACAATAACATAAGGGTGTAATGTGTCTTTTTGGGGCAGAGGTGGTTTCGAAACAGTTTCTATGTGTAGCCCTGGCTGTTCTGAAGCTAGCTTTGTAGACCAGGCTGGCCTCTAACTCACAAAGATTCACCTGCCTCTGCCTCCTGAATGCTGGGATTAACGGCGTGCGTCACCACTGCCCAGAAAGAATAGCTTCTATTGCTGTGAAGAGACACCATGACCATGGCAACTCTTACAAAGAAAAACATTTAGTCCATTATCATCATGGCAGGAAACATGGCAGTGTGCAGGCAGACATGGTGCTGGAGAAGGAGCTGAGAGTCCTACATCCGGATTGGCAGGCAGCAGGAAGAGACTGCCACACTGGGCCTGACTTGAGCATTTGACATCTCAAAGCCTGCCCCCATGACACACTACTCCAACAAGGCCATTGCCTAATAGAGCCTCTCCTTGTTGACCAAGCATTCAAACACATGAGTTCATGGGGGCCATTCCCATTCAAACCACCAAAGAATGTATATTTAAAGTTTTAAATTGAGTTGTTCGTGTGTGTGTGTGTGTGTGTGTGTGCATGCAGGCCTTCACATGACACGGCACATTTGTGGAGTTAGAGGACAACTGTTCATCACCTTGTTGAGGCAGACTCTGTCGTATTTCTGTTGCTGTATTGTACACTCCAGGTTACCTTGTCTAGGAGCTTCTGGTCTATTTTTTTTTCTTTTTTTTTGAGTCTGCCTCCTATCTTGCCGAGGCAGTGCTGGGATGACAGATTTGGGCCACCACTTCCAACATTTTCCACGAATTCCGGGGATTGAATTCAAAGCATCAGGCCGTGTTATTGGAACCACCTTCCTGACCCCACATTTAAAATTTTGATAGGTGGTGACAATCGTTCCTCAAAAAGAACAGTATTTTATTTTATCTTTTCTGAGTCAGGGTCTCCCTATGCAGCGCTGGACAGCACCAGACTTGCAGTGTTGCCCCTTGCCTCTGCTTCCCAAGCGCTAGGACTGTAGGGAGATGTAATCATGGCGCTTTACATGTCTTCTATTTGAACCGGGGGTGAAAATCCTCATCCCTCTAGATCATGTAAATTCCAATGAAGTGGAAAAAACAAAACACAGCTCTGGAGGAAATAACTTACGAAAGCCCCATCTGAAATGAATGCTGGGAGAGAGAAAGAAACCCATATTCTCAAGGTGGATGACAACAGGCAGATGCAGAGACACCGCAGCAACTGAAACACTAGATAGTAAAAGCATTAACTTCCCTAACACAGATGCCCTTTGTCGAGCACCGTTCTGCACCAGCATAGGGCTGAACATGTTATCTCAATAATTTATTCTGGTTCACGCAGAAATCCATGTGTGAGTAGAGAGGTGATGTCAATAAAATTCCATGTAGTGAGGGTGTAGTGGTTGAGTGAAAGTGGCCCCTATAGGCTTATAGAAAGTGACACTTTTAGGAAGTGTGGCCTTGCTGGAGGAAGTGGGAGTGGGCTTTGAGGTGTCAGATGCTCAAGCCAGGCCCAGTGTCCCTCTCTCTTCCAGCTGCCTGTGGATCCAGATGTAGAACATTCAGCTACATCTTCAGCACCTTCTCTGCTTGCATGCCATCATGCTTCCTGGCATGACAATGATGGACTAAACCTCTGAACTGTGAGCCAGCCCCAATTAAATTGTTAAATTGAAAGAGTTGCTGTGGCTATGGTGTCTCTTCGCAGCAACAGGAATGCTAGCTAAGACAGAAGCTGGACCAGAAGTGGGGGTTTGTTGTGATAGGCATAATTCCTTTTTTGCCTGGAAAACAATGGAACACTTTACGGCTTTGAACTAAAAAAGCAACTGGACACTTTGAGCAGGGTTTAATGGGCCATACTGGGAGAAGCATGAAAGATAGTAGTGTTTAGAGTAATTTGAAGGTGGGGGTCAACTCAAGAGTTTTCAGAGGAGAAAATTTTTAGGATGTGGCCTAGAGACTGTTATGTGATATTTTGATAATAAAAAAAAATGTAGCTGCTTTTTGTCCTTGTTCAAAAAGTCTGCCTGAGGGGCTGGAGAGATGGCTCAGAGGTTAAGAGCATTGCCTGCTCTTCCAAAGGTCCTGAGTTCAATTCCCAGCAACCACATGGTGGCTCACAACCATCTGTAATGAGGTCTGGTGCCCTCTTCTGGCCTGCAGACATACACACAGACAGAATATTGTATACATAATAAATAAATATTTAAATAAATAAATAAATAAATAAATAAAAAGTCTGCCTGAGGCTGAATTGAAAAGTTTTGGATTAACTGTGTTGGCAGAGGCAAATCTCAAAACAGCCTAGTATGAACTCTGTCATGTCGTTATTAGTGTTCACTCTTATGCAGATCTATAATATGAACTCTCTCATGTCGTTATTAGTGTCCACTCTTATGCAGATCTATAGTATGAACTCTGTCATGTCGTTATTAGTGTCCACTCTTATGCAGATCTATAGTTTGAACTCTGTCATGTCGTTATTAGTGTTCACTCTTATGCAGATCTACAGTGAAAAGGAGCAAGTTAAGAAAGTAAAAACACAAAATGTACAGTTTGAAGAGCAAAGGGGTACCAGGAAGAGAAATGGAGCTAAATCCTGTCTTCAAGGAGATAAACAAGGAAAAGTCTGATGGAATAAAGAGAGTGGTGACCTCAAAGTGAGACCCCCACCTAGCTAAGCTCCCAATTTGTGAAAAGGAATTAAAGAAAAGTAAAAAAGAATTAAAGAAAAGTTTGAGGCTAGGTATGATGGTACACATCTTTAATCCCAGAGCTCAGAAGGCAAAGGCTGGCAGATCTCTGAGTTCAAGGCCAGCCTGGTCTACAGAGCAAGTTCCAGGACAGTCAAACTTAGACAGCAAAAGACAGAAAGCTGGTGAAGATGTAATTGAATGAGGGGCCATGTTCCAGCCCCAGCAAGCAGCAGAACTTGGCAGCTTCAGCCACATGGTTCTGGCTTAGAGTCAAGGATACATAAAAGTGGTTATAGAATCTCCTGCAACTAAGGAAAGCCTGTTTCAGGGTTGTCCCTGCATGAAGGGCTAGAGAGATCATTGTGTGAAGCTGTGAAGGTGAAGCCTTGGAGATCCTAAGAAGCTGGAGATGCCAGATTCATGGGATGCCTGCAGAGAAAAGCCGCTAACAGGAATAGAACAAGTCTAAGAGAAGAAATGTGTTGCAGTCAACAAAGTTGAAAGGCTTGGAGATCTGAAGAGCGCTTTGACATCAGGCATGGAAATGCAGACTTTGGAGTTTGCCCAGCTGGTTTTTCTATCTTGCTTTGTTCCGGGTCACTGTGCTCCCTTTCCTCCCTGATGAAATGGTAATATATTTCCTGCACCATTGTATGTTGGAACTGTGTGATCTGCTTTTTATTTTGCTTTTACTAGGAATTACAGTTAAGAGATTGTATGAATTGCAGAAGAGACTTTGAACTTTTTAAACATTGTTGAGACTGTGGCAGATCATGGGGACTTTTGAAGTTGGACTGAATGCAGTTTTTCATTATGATATGGCCACAAGTCTATGAGGGCTGGGGAGTGGAATGTGGCATTTGAGTGAAAATGGCCCCCAGAGGTTCATGGGGAGTGACACTGCTGAGAAGTGTGACATTACTGGAGAAGGTGTGACAGTGGGGGTGGGCTTTGAGGTTTCAGATGCTCAAGCTCGGCCCCGCTGCCTGACGATCCAGAAGTCTCGGCTACCTCTCCAGCATCACGTTTGCCTGCATGCGATCATGCTTCCCACCATGACAAAAATGGACTAAACCTCTAAACTGTAAGGCAGCCCCAATTAAATGCTTTCCTTTAGATGAGTTGCTATGGCTGTGGTGTCTCTTCACAGCAATAGACACCCTAAGACAGAGGGCAGTCATGGAAGCAGGCATTCCATGAAAGGAGCACAGTGGAGCAGGGTCTGGCTTGGGGCTTTTGGAGGAACACACCCCTTCTGAGAGAGTTTTGGAGATGAAGACATCTGTTGTTATCCTGAAAGGTGAGCAAGCCACAGAAGAAGTGCAGAGCATGGGAGATCTCGGATGAAGGAACTCCTGGGTAAAGGACAGGTAGAGAAGCCGTGCTAGTGTAGACACAGAAGTGGGAAATGCACCGAAGGATGCTGATCTCGCGAGAACTGCCAGACCCTAAAGCACAAGGATGGAATGACATCCGAGGCTGGGCAGAGCGGCAGGAGAGGCACCCGGAAGGAAGTCTCATCCCAAGTGGAAGAATGAGTTTTCTTCTGGAAATCATGGGGAGCCAGGGGAAAGAACTGATCCAGATGAATCCGGTTAAATTTGCATTGTGATTAGGTAAGTGTGATGTCAGACTGCACTGTGGACTCAAGAAGAGGGACCTGGGAAGTAAAGGGTGGGCATTTAAGCAACAGCTAAAGCTCTATGGAAAGAAAAGAGAGGTATTAACGGATATACAAGACGGTTCAAACCTCATTTAAGAGGTAAAAATGTAGCCTGTGATGACAGGCTGCAGATGTTACAGGATATTCAATCACACTATAAACCCTGAGCTTGAGTTTGCATTAATTAAATAAAATCAACCTTCGGTCAGGAGGCGGAGTCAGCAACTAGTTGACAGGAAGTAACCATAGAAAGTCAGAGGGGATCTGGAAGATGGATAGAGAAACACACAGGAAGTAGTAAGGAGGGACTTTGAGTGTGGTGGTCCTTTTTTGGTTTGGCAGAGCAGGAGGCTCCCCTTTTAAGACAACTGTGAAGAGCAAAGTTCAGTTAGCTGTCCCTCGGCCTCTCTGAGCTAGCAAGTTTTCATCCCAGCCTCTGACTCCTGAGTCTTATTGATACATAGAACAATAGACATTTAGTTAAAAACTACATTTGGTGGTAGCAACAGCAGGAGGCAGATCTGGTGGGACATAGGCCAGTAACTGCAGAACGACACTTCTGGCTAAAACAGCAGTAGATTCGGGTACAACTGCTTTGGGGAGGTGAAACGACATAGGTGGGAGGAGAGAGAAGGAACGTGTGGTAGCCAGGGCAATGGAGCTCTGGTGTGCTGGCAGCACTGTGGTCAGGGAGCAGGAAGAAGATAAAATAACTCTTTCAGGGCATGTAGAGTTGGAGATTTCTGGAGTGATCTCTGGTAAAGAGACCCAGCTCTTCAGCTACAAACCCAAGAAGAGAGCTGGGCGGTGGTGACCGTGTCCTTTGCTTTACAGAAGCTTTTCAGTTTCAGGAGGTCCCATTTATTGTTTCTATCTGTGCTGCTGGGGTTCTGTTTAGGAAGGGGCTCCCTGTGCCAATACGTTCAAGTGTACTTCCCACTTTCTCTTCTATAAGGTTCAGTGTGACTGGCTTTATGTTGAGGTCTTTGATCCATTTGGACTTGAGTTTTGTGCATGGTGATAGATATGGGTCTATTTTCATTCTTCTACATGTTGATATCCAGTTATGCCAGCACCATTTGTTTCCTTTCTCCGTTTGATATTTTTTGCTTCTTTGTCAAAAATCAGGTATTCGAAAGTGTGTGGATTGATATCCGGGTCTTCTATTTGGTTCCATTGGTTCTCCTGTCTGTTTATGCCAATACCAGACTGTTTTCAGCCCTGTAGCTCCGTAGTAGAGATTGAAGTCAGCAGTAGGTACTCTAAGTGCTGAACCATCTGCCCAGCCTCTCAAAGTGACATTTTTAAGATATGAAATGATGGTGGCACCTATGTACCGTACTAGTGCCTGTCCACTGTTTGCTCTCCCATCCGTGCACGGCAAAGGACTGGACGCTACCTACCTTACCTGACCATTGTCCATCCATCTCCTGTTTCTCCCCACTTAGCTTCAAAAGCACTGGGATTATCCACACCGTGCTAAAACACTCTTTTGTTTTGGTTTTGTTCTGTGTTTTCTGCTTGTTGTTTTCACCGCTGGAGACTGAACCCAGGGCCTCACGCAGACATCGTAAGTGAGCATTCTATTACTGAACCACACCTATGGTGGGAACGGGGTCCTTTGATTCTGACATTGAACGCAGGCAAGGGCTCCCAGGAGTGGACTTGGTTCAGGTGTGAGGTAATGACAGGGTGACTACAGAGGCCTCTGGGGATCCCACAAGGGTTCTCAGGCTTGGGATAGCCCACATCGGCCAATCATTGCATTCAGATGCCCCCGGGAGAGAGCCATCTTCCTCCCAGGGCATGTCCTGGAGAGACTCACCTGTGAGTCAGCACGCCTACACCTACACGCCTACACCTAGGAAGAAAGTGCCTCTGTCCAATGAAGAAGGCTTCTTGGCTATAGCAGCCACTTTAATCACCTTGCTGACCTGAGAGGCCCTTGACCTTCAGAACCCAGCTTGGATTTACCTGTTTCTGTGCTCAGCAGTCTTCCTCACACCACTTTTTTTTTTTTTAAGATTTGTTTATTATGTATACAGTGTTCTGCCTGCATGTGTCCCTGCCAGCCAGAAGAGGGCACCAGATCTCATCACAGGTGGTTGTGAGCCTGTATGAGAACCTGCAGCCGTGCTGGATGCACCTGGAGTTTCGGTAGATATGTGTCGCACTGGATGGAATAGAACCCTCTAAGAGTATAAAAGGGACAGTTTGCCGGGCGGTGGTGGCGCACGCCTTTAATCCCAGCACTCAGGAGGCAGAGACAGGCAGATCTTTGTGAGTTCTTGGCCAGCCTGGTCTACTGAGTTCCAGGACAGGCTACAAAGCTACACAGAGAAACCCTGTCTTGAAAAAATAAATAAATAAACAAATAAATAAATGGAAAAGTTGGAATTGAATGCCATGGAAGATAAAAGAAAGGGGGAAAAAGGTAGCTAGCAGACAGACTGTGTTCTCAGACTCTTATCTCTCCCTTGCTTCTCTTGGAAGAGCCAAGTCTTTCATGTTAGAGAAAATCAAGTGTCTGAGCTGAGAATGAAGTGGGACAGGGATCAGAAAAAACAAAATCTGCGACCTGCAAACAGCCACACGGATGATAGAGCCTTTCAAAAGTGAGACGTGAAACTCAGAGAAAGAAAAGGCCTCCAGGAAAAAGGAGAAAACAGTGCCTTGTTCTTGCTGCCTACCTAACAGCCAGCACCCAGATTCCTACATAAAGAAAGGCACGAAGGGACTGGACAGTGGCTCAGAGCATATGAGTGCACACTGTTCTTGCACAGTACCAGAGTTTGGTCCCCAGCACCCACATCAGGTGGCTCACAATCACCTGGAACTCCAGCTCCAGGGCATCCAGCACTTCTGGCCTCCGCTAGCATCTGCACTGGGGTGTGTGTGTGCATGCACGCATGTGTGTGTGTGTGTGTGTACGTGTGTACGTGTGTGTATGCACCCACAAGAAACAAGCATCAAGACACAGGTGTGTAGCCACACCAAATGATACAGCCACAGACAAAAATGATTTGAAATTCTCGTCAATGAATAGATGTAATAAAACACGAGGTCTGGTCTATGTGCCTAGTCAGCACCCCACATTCCCTTATCGTCCAGGAACAGAATCCTGTGTTGCACACCCCACCAGCGTTTTCTCTGCTCTTTGTCCCCAAGTCTGATAGTTTCCTCAGGGTTTTTTTTTTTTTTCCGGTTTCTTAGCTGCTCTCCTTCAGGAAGACGAAGTCTGAAAAACATCTCTGCTAGTGACCAGCAGGGGGCAGTGTTCAACAAGCAATGGTCAAGATTTACAGAAATTGGGCCTGGAGAAGGAAACCAACCAAACGGGTTCTCAAACGCTTTTCTATTTCATTTTTTCTTTTCTATTTCTCTGGCTCCCTATTCTATTTCTTAAGCCCCCATCCCAGCCCCACCCCCACTCCCCTGGCTATAATTTCTCCAGTCTTAGTTTAGTGTATCTCCCAGCTTGCTTGCTTGCTTTTTTTTTTTGACCTTTAAGACAGCGTTTCTCTGTGTAGCTTTAGAGCCTGTCCTGGAACTCGCTCTATGTACCAGACCGGCCTCAAACTCACAGAGATCCACCTGCCTCTGCCTCATGAGCGCTGAGATTAAAAGCCAGTGCCACCACTGACGGGCATATGGAACACTTTCATGCAAATCTCATTTAATCCTCCTAGCACTCTGGCAGGCTTTAATTGTCTTCCCACTTTACAGATGAAGAAGTTGACAGCATAACAGACAGTTTGTTTATTACAGTTAAAGTAATAAACAGTAAAGATGAAGTAAAGGCTTACACCTGTATTCCCAGAACTTGGAGCTGAGGCAGGAGGATGGCAGCAAGTTTTCTATCTCAACAACACTAATTAGGAAGAAGAGGAGGAGGGGAAGGAAGACAGGGAGAGAGGGAAGGGAACTAGGTCACCACCAGTCCGCTGGCTGTCGGGTATGGGCTGGGCTTTCTCGCCCTCTGCACAGTGTTGCTGCTGCCTAGCCCTGTTTCTCCACCCCACCCCACCCCCGGCACCCCATGCCTCCCAATCTTACAGACAAATGGTTTTGTGTATTCTTCTCCTGTGTTAATGACCTGTGGTGGCGACTTTCTTGCTAACTCACCCTCCATGCTTGGTCGAATTCGAAAGCACGGGAAAGATCATTAGAAAGAAGCAGAAAGATGAAGGCTGGGGCCTTCGGGGAAGAGAAGGAGAGGAGGCTAACAAGACAAGTGTTCTATGGGGCCTGGAGAAGGAAGGGGTGGGTGAGCTGAGAGAGAGAGGAGGAGAGAGAGAGAGAGAGAGGCACCCGCATTCTATGCCCAAGCTGTAAAGGGGCACAAACAGGGACTCCATTGTGAGGGCACAAAGAAGCCATATGTCTGCCAGTCTACCTCAGTGTGTATGTGTGTGTGTGTGTGTGTGTGTGTGTGTGTGTGTGTGTGTGTGTGTGTGGAGAGGACTGGCTTAGAGACCCCATTCCGAAGCCCTTGAGGCCTTGCCTTCTGCTGTCACTGAGTTAAGGCTTTCTGAGATAGAAGGCAGGGGGGCAATTATATTGCAGGCAGGACTTGAAGATTAGGGCCTGTGGCCACCAGGGGATGAACAACTGCAAGAGACCGCGCTGTGCATGGGCCCTCGAAGAGGAAAGGGATGATGTGTCAGACTCCCCCTCACCAGACAGCCCGCTTCGCTCACACCCTGCCGGCTCTGGATCCAAGTTTTGCTTTTTGTCTTGTGATTTCATTTTGTTTCTTCTTTCGGTTTTTTGAGATCGGGTCTTGCTATGTATGCAACCCTGGTTGGCCCAGAACTCTCTATATAGCCGAAACTGGCCTCTCGAACTTGGGATCATCCTGTCTCTGCCTTCCTGGTGCTGGGATTCCAAGCCTGAGTCACCACACCCTGCTTTGGAGCGGGGTTCTGGAGCAGTGTAAAATGAGCTGTGTCCTATCCCTGCCTCTCTCACTGCCTGTTGGCTTTGCAGCTTCCACTTTCCTCTTCTTCCCTCAGCCCTGGGACTGCCATCTCCCGCACTGCGCGCGCGCTCACGCTCACTCACACACACGCGCGCGCGCTCCCGTCTCCTGTCCCCTCCTCCCCTCACCCTCTGCCTCCTTCCCTGTCCTGCCACGCAGAGCAGAGCGGCAGCCGAGGCCAATTGATTATCTGAAGAAATTCGGAGTTAGCAGCACAACAGCTGCAGCCGCCCTCTCTCACCACCCTCAGGCCCTGAGGGACCTGCGAGGGGAGGGGCCCCTAACCCTTCTGCTCTCCAGCCTGGGAGGGAGGGAGGGAGGGAGGGAGGGAGGGAGGGAGGGAGGGAGGGAGGGAGGGAGGGAGGGAGGGAGGGAGGGAGGGAGGGAGGGAGGGAGGGAGATGGTCCCTGAGCACGGAGGCCTAGTGCTAAGGCTTGGGTTCACACCCAGGATCCTGAGAGTCTTCGTGAGTCATGTCACTTTTCTGGATAGGTAGCTGTCCTTGAAACAAAGGTGTTACCAGGCACCCAGGCACGGTGGTGGAGGCATATAACTGTCATCCAAGCTTTGTAAAGGAAAAAGCAGGTGCTTGCTAAGTTAAAGGCCAGTCTGGGCTATTTAATGTGTCTTTTTTTCTTTTCTTTTCTTTTCTTTTCTTTTTTTTTTTTTTTTTTTTTTTTTGTTTTTGTTTTTGTTTTTTCAAGACAGGGTTTCTTTGTAGCTTTGGAGCTTGTCCTGGAACTAGCTCTTGTAGACCAGGCTGGTCTCGAACTCACAGAGATCCGCCTGCCTCTACCTCCCGAGTGCTGGGATTAAAGGCATGCGCCACCACCGCCCGGGTTAATGTGTCTTTATATCAAAATGAGTAGTTAAATAAATAACCGCTGGGCGGTGGTGGTGCCCGCCTTTAATCCCAGCACTTGGGAGGCAGAGGCAGGCGGATCTCTGTGAGTTCGAGGCCAGCCTGGTCTACAAGAGCTAGTTCCGGGACAGGCACCAAAAGCTACAGAGAAACCCTGTCTCGAAAAACAAAAAAAAACAAAAAAATAAATAAATAAATAAATAACCAAAGGTGTTGGTCATGTACAGTGGCGCACCCTTGTAATTCTAGCCCTGGGGAGACTGAGGTAGGAGGATGGCAAGTCGGAGGCCAGGTTGAGCTATATAGTGACACCTGGTATCAAGTTTTTTAAAAAAAATAAAAATGAAAATTAAGGCCGAGGTCTGGGGAGATGGCTCAGTTGTTAAGAGGTCCTGAGTTCAAGTCCCAGCAACCACATGGTGGCTCACAACCATCTATAATGAGATCTGGTGCTCTCTTCTGGTATGTGTATAATCAATCAATCAATCAATCAATAAAATTAGGGCCGAGCAGTGGTGGTACCTTTAATCCCAGCACTCAGGAATCAGAGGCAGGAATCTGTGAGTTCAAGGCCAACCTAGTCTTCAGAGCGAGCAAGTTTCAGGACAGCCAGGGCTACACAGAAAAACCCTGTCTTGAAAGCAAACAAACAAAGAATTTAAAAGGAAGAGAGGTAGGAATGGGGGGAGCTGGACACTGGGATCTTCCAAGGTCCTTCCAACACAGCGCTCGGATTTCGCTGCCCTCAGTTCAGCCCGTCCTCCTGCCAGGCTCTGGGCTCAGGATATTTCACTTAAATCACCCGCAGAAGAGAAGACATCACATCTTAGGAGTTCCTTTCCAACTGTCATCCAAAGCCCTCTTACTAATGGCATTCTGCAGCCACCCTGGGATGTATGTAGTACATACTGCATTCTGTTGGACCAGAGGATGGATGTCTCAGTAGACCCTTCCCACTAATTGAAGTTCAGCTGTCTCGCATGGCCCTAAGTTAGGAAAGGCTCTTCCAGAGATCCTTCTGGAATGGGAATGTGCTCTAGGTATCTCTTTACAGACTAGATACTTCAGCCCCTCTACCTGGATTCCTCTCTATGGGGCAAATGGACAGCTCCAGACTCTACAAAACTGCCAAGTTTTTCTTGGAAATAAAATCTATTATGCTATAGCCTCTACTCAGTGATCATGATTCTAGCTTCTGGAGACATAGAAAGTCCATTTTTCTTCATTTAGTATTTGAAGATAAGGATGGTTTTACTTCTAAATCTACTCCTTGCTTGCTTTGTTTTTTGAGGTTGGCTCTCACACATATTCCAGGGTGACCTCAACTGTAGCTGAGAATAACTTTGATCCACCTGCTGCCACCTTGGAGTGCCAGGGTCAGAGGGGTGCAACCTACCCCTTTTATGCAATGCCAGGGATCAAGCCCAGGTTTCTGTGCTTACTAGGCATGCACTTTACCAACTGAACAGTCCCTAACTATACTATAAATATAATATATATATATTCTAGCCCCTAAATATACTCTTATCAAGACAGACATCATTCCTATCCCCTCTCCAGCACCCGCCCCAACCGCCCCAACCACCCCAATGGTACAGCACTGGCCTACAATGTGTGAGACCTCTGGTCCCATCCCCAGCATCAAACCAAAAGCAAAACAAAAACCCCAAATGTATCTTCTGTTTTCCTTGTAGCGTGGTCTCCAGACCTTTCACTTTCTTAGCCATGTGATGGGCCTCTCTGTTCTATCAGTGTTCCTCTTAAAAACGGGGGGTCCAAAAGAGCACTGTCTGGGCCGGGCGGTGGTGGCGCACGCCTTTAATCCCAGCACTTGGGAGGCAGAGGCAGGCGGATCTCTGTGAGTTCGAGACCAGCCTGGTCTACAAGAGCTAGTTCCAGGACAGGCTCCAAAACCACAGAGAAACCCTGACTCGAAAAAGAAAGAAAGGAAAAAAAAAAAAAAAGCACTGTCTGTCAGGTTGGCTTCTTCTAGGGAGATCAGATAGAGCGGGGAGCACCTGTAATTCCAGCACTTGGGAGGTTAGCAGGTGGAAAAAAATCTCAAATTTAAGACTGCCTATGACTGTGTGTCAGTCAAGATTAAAGCCAACCTGAGCTACATGAGACCCTGTCTTCAACTGACCCACTTGCCCCCCAAAAAGAAGCTGACTGTAAGTCTGAGTCTTAACTGTGTCCCTAATAACTTTGTGACCTTGGGGAAGGTGCTCTCTGACTCTGGGTTTAAATGTCTTTATAAGTTGATTTTAGAGTTTTTTCAAGAATCCTTCTGATGCCGGTTCAGCACCTCCCCCGGCTCTGGTGTTTTGGGCAGGTTCTGGGCTGGACTTGAACGCGTGGCTGCCTGCCTCAGTCTCACAGACTCAGCCACTCAGCACTCTATTTTTTTAATTACTTTCATTCTCTCACTATCACGTCCTCCATCACGCTCCATCCTGTAGCTGATGATGCGGTGCACAGAACAGACCATGAGCTGTTTCAAGTAATTTTGACCCATCCTGGAGATGATCAGAGAAAAGGCAATGCCTTGATTTTATACCATGGCTTTCTCCAGCAGCATGGACCTACAGACACAGGTAGGGACACCTAGCTGCCTTTTCTCAAGGCCCTAGTGAGAAAGATCTGAAAAACAGAAAGCATCACTCAATGACTGCTAAAATGGAATGTATGAGATTTCTGGTAGGAGACCTGGGGCGTAGGCACAACCTCTTTTTCCTGTAGCCCCTCTTCTCTGTCTCCATTTATTTACCACACGAAGCTCTCATCATGATACAGACAGACACTTTGAAGAGGCCTCAGTGCCTAGGACCCTCGATATCCTCTTTACATAATCTTTTTCCTTTCTATCTTTTTGTTTTTTGTTTTCCGAGACAGGGCTTCTCTGTAGCTTTGGGGACTTGTCCTGGAACTAGTTCTTGTAGACCAAGCTGTACTCAAACTCACAGAGATCCGCCTGCCTCTGCCTCCTTAGTGCTGGGATTAAAGGCGTGCGCCACCATCGCCCGGCTATATTCTTCAGGCCAGCTTCCCAACACAAAGTAGCCACAACCATTTCTGGTACTAGATCGAGGTCACTTTAATTTTTCTTTTTTTAAGAAATTAGCAGTGTAACCAGAGAGAGACTTACACACAGGACACCAGACCTGGACTCTGGGGTCTGCTCTTGGTGGTATTGGGAAAAGCAGAGTCAATAAGAGGAATGGAGGTGGGTAGGACTGGAGCGGGACTGCCAGGGATGGAGGGGTTGAGAGAGGGCACCCAGAAGGTGGGAGGCTGGGGGAGGGGCACTATTCCAGAGGAAAGGGGGTGGGGACGGAGCTGAGGAAAGGGTGCTGGTATGCTGGGTGAAGGGATCCCCACACACACCTGCATTGGAGAAGGAGCAAGAAAAGGAAAGAAGGTACCAGGAGAAAGGATGGTCCCAGCTAGAGTTAGCTGCAGGGAGCCCCCCTCACCATACCCCAAAGTGCATAACTCAGTAATAAATAGTAATATTTATAAATAAATAAATAAATAAATGCATAAATAAATAAATACATAAATAAATACCCTTGTAGAGCTAGGAGTTTGCTGTGAGGGTGGGTGGAGCATGGAGAAGCAGTGAGTTCATCTCTTCTACAAGGAGTCTAAGACCCATGGACTCACGGTGCACAGACTACAAAGGGCAGGTGGGGCTCAGAGGCATGGGCGGGGCTCAGCAGCATGGGCGGGGCACCTTCCTTCCATGGCAGCTTCAGAAAGGAGGGGGGAATATAATAAGAAGGCCCAAGAGCATGCACAGGAGGCAGGCACAGGCATCCCCTTGCATCTGAGTGGGAAGCTGATAGGGTTTGCATGTTTTCAAGGTCTGCTGGGACCGAAGCAGCTGCGCTGAGCTGCCCCATGCAAGGCCTGGGCCTTTTGCAAGGTGCCTTGGGCTATTCAGAGATGACATTTTCATCCCAGGACTGAGGTTTTCCTTTTGCTAGCTGCCACAGGGGAAAGGAGAAAACTGGAATGGCAGAAGTGGGAAGAGACGGGAGCGGTCAGACAGCTCCTAGAGAAGGCAAGGCACTCACTACCAAGTAAGATCTGAGGTCTATATAATTCTAAGCCTCAGGAGTAAGATAGGAAAGGAAGGGCAGACTTTTTCTATAACCCCTGGCTACCCAGGAGTCACCTCACTCATTTTTCTGTCCCAAGAGCCCATTCCTCTCCCAGGCATGGCTGGAGAAGTCTGGGACTTAGGAACCCACTCCTCGCTCTCCCACTGGTCATTTCCCCTTTGGATTCTGATGCTGAATCCCACACCATTGCCAGAAGAGAATAATGGGTCTAAGGTCTCTGAAAACTTAGACATAGGGCAGAAGAGGCAGCAGCTGACCAGAGGCTAGGGTAAGTAAATCCAGCAAGGGCTCCATTCTGACCACTCAGGCAAGCAGCTCTGATCAGCTAGGCCCTAACAACTCTCTGAAAGAACCCACGAGAGCATCCCTCACAAGCCTAGGTCAATGAAAAGAAACTGGCCTTCAGGACCAGCGGTGTGAGCCCGGTCCTCTGGGATGGGAAGAAGACAGCCATAGGTAATGCATGGTGGCAGGGATCTCAGAAGAGGCCCCAGGAGGAGGGGAGAATCCAGGGTGGGAGGCGGGCTGAGTTCAGACATCCAGCACGTGATTCAGGTAGGAGATGTAGCAGATGGCCAGACGCAGGATCTCAATCTTGGAAAGCTTCTTGTCTGGGGGCAGAGTGGGCAGCAGTTTGCGCAGCTCGGCGAAGGCCAGGTTGAAGGCTTCCACGCGGATGCGTTCTCGCGTGGCATGTGCTGTGCGGTACTTGGCCGTGGCTCGGCGCCGACGTCGGCGCTCCTCCCGGCTCAGGTGCTGCAGGTCTTTGCGGCCGGCTTCTCCGAGATCTGCGCTTCGGACCTGGCCCACTCCGGGATCCCCCGACCCGGCGCCATCCGGGCCCGGCCCGCCCCCACAGTCGCTAAAGCCCGACTCGGTCTCCGAGTGGGTGGGAGGCAGGTCCAGCTCCATGGTGTCAGAGTTGAGCATCATGATGGAAACCCCCAGCCTAGTGAAAGCCGGATCACCTCCCTACCCCTCCCTCTCGGAGCTTGAAAACGGGCTGTGGGAGAGGCAGTAAGGGTCTGGAGTGCTGGGGTCCACCGCTAAGCTCAGGAAAGCAGAGTCGCTTCAAGGTTCCATGGTCAGGATTCCAGCCTGGAGCCTGAAACAGAGAAGAAGAATTAAGAATTGACTGCTGAGTGGGTTGAGCGGCTCAGAGCTGGGAGAAGAGTTGGAAACTTGGAGTCAGGGCTGTCCAAGGTTAGAGAGACCAGCAGGCAGAAAAGAGTGAGAGGAAAAACAGAGGAAAGAGAAAGTTCTAGGAAAGACACAGCAGGCACCGTAACACTGAACAAGAGAAATGAAGACCTAGAACCGCTGCTTCCTAGAAGAAAACAGAGGGGAAACCTTTCGAGACATTGGACTTGGCCTTCATTTTTCTTGACTATGAGAACAGAAGCATAAGCAGAAAGGAAAAAAATGTACACCAAACTGTAGCACACTAAGAACAATTACCACGGTGAAAATTCAACCTACGGAATAAGGAAGCAGTCACAAATCATATATCTGGTAATAAGTTCATATCCAGAGCATATGAAGAAGTTCTTAGGCAAGTGTGGCAGCATATGTCTGTGTAACCCCAGCACTCAGAAGACTGAGGCAGGAGGATTGTGAATTTGAGACTGGATACATAGTGATACTCAGTCTCAAAAGAGGAAAGTACAGAGCAACCAAAATATCGCATAACTTCATTTTGAAGTGGGAAAAGGACTTGAACGGACATTTCTCCAAAGATGATGCACAAATGGCCAACGTGCTTATGAAAATACGTGGTCACTAAAAATGCAAATGAAAACCACAGTAAAATATCACCTCTCATTCACTAGAGATAGAACAACAAAAAACAAAACAACAACAGAAAGAAAAAAAACTAAAACTCAGTCAGTGTTGACAAGAATGTGAAGAAAGCCGGGCGATGGTGGCGCACGCCTTTAATCCCAGCACTCGGGAGGCAGAGGCAGGTGGTGTGAGTTCGAGACCAGCCTGGTCTACAGAGCTAGTTCCAGGACAGGCTCCAAAGCCACAGAGAAACCCTGTCTCGAAAAACCAAAAAAAAAAAAAAGAATGTGAAGAAATAGGAACCCTTGTTTATAGGACTGTAGAGCGGTACAACTGTTATGGAAAACAGCTTAGATGTTACTCAAAAGCAACAATGACAAAAAAAACCACCTGAAACTGGAAATACAGTGTGTTCTAGCATTCGTGAAATATTGGCACACCCATGCTCATAATAATAGCAGAAGCAGCTCAAATGTTCACCGGTAGAGCAGTGGATAAACAGCATGCAAATATGATGCATACATTATAAATGTATACATCTCTATATAAACATAAATAAATATAAAATTATATAAATATATACAGTATAGCTTCGACTAGGAAGGGACTCCTGTCATACTGCAACGTCGATTAAACCTTGAGGACATTATAAGACAAGTACTATGGCTCCACTAGTTTAAGTTCCTAAAGTCGTCTAATTCATAAAAAGAGAAAGTGGAGTGGTGGCTGCCAGGGGTGGAGGGAAGGCAAAGGGAAGTTGTTTTATAAGGATCATAGAATTTCACATTCAAAAGATGAAAAAGTTCTGGAGATCAGTTCCACATAAAAGAATATACTTAACATTCTCAGGTTCTACCCTCATTTGTTGTGATTGCAAATTTTGTTGGGGTTGTGTGTAGGGTTTTTTTGCCAGGTGGGAGCTCACATAATAATAAATAAGGGGAAAGACAGAGAAATAGCCCCAAAGGAAGTTGGTTATAATTCTAGCCCTTTCCCAGTAGTGAGGGGAGGACTGTTAAGCCTTGGCTTTGGGACCCTCTGTCCTCTTGTTCCTTGCTGGGGAGAGGAAGCAAATGCAGAGACTGGTCATTGTTGCGTGCGCTGGGATATATGAAGCATGGTACAACTTTCTCAGCACCACCGCTGGAAACATTATGTCCTACCACCCTGCCCATCAGGACCACCGGACTCCCCAGCTCTGTCCTCAGCACAGTTAGCCCTTGCCGTTTCATGGCCTCTTGGAAAGCCTTCAAGGTAGCCAGGGGACACTCACCCACAGCCTGCAACACGGTCTGCAGAGGAGGACACAGGAAGTTCCTTGGAGCTACCCTTATGGAGACCAGCTAAGTTTGCTTGTCCCAGAATCTCTGGGTCTTTCACAGTGAGTTCAGCCTTAATAGAAACAGAGGCACTGGGACTCCTTCCCAGCCACCATGCCCTTCGTCCCCAGCCCTGGCTTTCCAGCTGACAGACAGTCTCACAGGACCCACTCTTTCTCCGAGGCTTGCCCCCGCCCCACCGCACAGAAGACAGGTTTGAGACCAGAACAGTTACAAGCCTTTAAGGGGACACTAGACCACTAGCTTCTGATGACGGAGAGACACCTACACACCAACCACACCATAAAACAGAAGCTGACTAAAGCTGAAATTATGAACGGGGTCCAAAGAAAGAAGAGAGGAGAGAAATAGTGTGGGGTGGTGGGAGAGCAGTTCCCAGTAGTCCATAATTCCCGACTCACAGGGTGGGCTGGAACCAAGAGTTTAGCCTTGGAGTTCCCAGTACATCTATTACAACTGGATTCCCTCCCTGACCAGTCCCTATGTTCCCACATCCTCCATTGCTCTCTGATGCCCTCCCCTTCTCTCTGCTGCTCCCCATCTGTCACGACCCATCTCCACCTGCCCCTCCCGTCTCCCCACCTCCAGTCCTGGCAGCAGCTTCTATTTTCCCATCAAGTCTTTTTCCTCCATGTCTGGTCTCAAAGTTTCAGGCTCCGAGGAGCAGGGACGCAACAATTCCAAGCATCCAAGACAGAAATTCCCACCCTACTTCTTCGAACTACAGTTGACAGAGGCTGCACAAAGAATCCAAGAGAACGGGAGAAGAGAGAGAAAGGCAGAGGCTGAGGGAGACCCAGCTAGGGGAAGGTTTTGGGAGGAGGGGACTCCAACCAGAGATTGGGAGTGGCATGCCCACCCTTCCTTCCAGCCCATGGTTTTCCCTTACCTAGAAGGACTCTGCCAAAGGATCCAAGCCGGCGGATGAGGGGGACAGTGTAGAGTGTTCCAGTCTCTTCTGGCTGCTCAAGGGTCATCTGTCTGCAAAGTTAGTGGTCAGTTTTAGAGCTCTTAGGGATAGCTTGTTGTGGCTGAACAGGCTCCAGGACGGATGAGAGGGGTACGCATGGTAGAGATGTAAGGCCTAGCCAGAAGGGGGGTCTTACTCAAACACTGGAGTCACCCACACTCATACACTCATACACACACTCATACACACTCACAGACACATACACACCTGTACTGGCCCAGCCTTATGTGTACATATATATGGAGATACACACACACCCCCAGCTCTCCATTGGCTGGCCCAGGCAGCCCCCTCATCAATATTAAACAGCCAGGCCAGGCAGCCATTGGCAGAGGGATCTGGGAACCCCTTGGGAGCTGGGGGCGGGGGCTGGCCCTGAGGGGGGCGGGGAGTGGGGGAGCAGGGACATCTGTTCTCCATGCATATTTCATAAGCAAGAAATAGAGAGCTGGGGAAGGGGTGGGGCTGGGGCGAGAGCCAGGGCAGGGCCACAGATGAACCCCTTCAGTCTCCGCACTAGAGGTAGTAGGGCAGGGTCTCTAAAGAAGCTGGATTTAAAATAGTTCCATTCTGAGTTCCAGAGTGGCTTTGACTGTCCCTTCTCCGTATCTCCCTTCCCCTGGGAAGAAGGCTGTCCCTAGTACTAACAGCGAAACTATGAAAAGACTAAGAGACCGGCACTAGGACTTGGAAGATGACCTGGAAGTCCTCCCCGTGTATGAGTTCTCATACACACAGTTTGCACAGTTGGGCAGGCTGCACCTCGCTACTGTCCAGGTCCTAGCTCTTGTCATCCTGGGACTCAAGCACCCCATTTTCCCACTTACCCCATCACCAGGCTGTAGTGGGGTCAGATTCTAGATAGAGACCCCTCCCCCCCGAGGAGTTCTTCCAGACTGGTCAGCCCAGGGACTTGGGGAAACCGCGGGGGGGGGGGGGGAGCTAATAGGAGAGGAAGGAGGAGATCCAAGAGAGGCGGAACAGAGATTGGAAGGACTCTGGGAGAGGAGGGCAGGGCAGTCCAGGCTGCCTGAGTGTGCAGACCATCAAATGAGCATCAAGAAAAGTAGATACAAAATCATGTGCAAATGAGCACTGATTACGCTCACTTCGAAAGCTCAGCCGCCTCCAGGGTCTGTGCCTGTGCCCTGTGCGTATGCGTGTGTTTGTGTCTGTGTGGGTGTGTTGCAAGGTAGCAAGTTTCTGGGGCTGAGGGAAGCACAGAGAAGCAGTGAGCTGGGTTTCAGCGTGGAAATTCTCCCATGTACTGAGCCGCAGGACGTTTCCATTGAGCCTCGGTATCAGAAACATACCATGGCTGGAGAGACCCCAGACACAGTGAGCGACAGCGAAAGGGGCTCTGTCAGTGCACGACCTTGGGCAAGCAATGACCTTTGGGCCGCAATGTTTTCTTTAAGATGGGGTAAATTCTAACTATTTAGGTTATCATGGAGATCAAGGGGGATAATGCTTGTAATAAGCATAGACCCTAGTAGGAGCTCACGCTGTGGGAGGGATTTGCCACTTCACTGTACCTTCTCAACCTTTTCTGGGCTTTCTCCAGGGTGAGGCCTTCCCTATAGGGAATCCTATAATTCCTCCCCAAGCTCACCCTCCTCTCCCCACCCCCAAGGTCTGGGAGGTGCCAACTCCCACCTGGGCAGGCCCAGACAGGTGCCCAGGCGCCAGCAGATGGGCTGAGCTGGAGGGGAAAGAAGGTCTGAGGAGGGGGTGGGGGGGCAGGGGATCAGGTGGCGGTTTGGTTCTTGCATCATCATTGTCATGGTGCTGATTAAAAACCAATCTCTACCTAATGAGCCCCCAGCAACAACAATTCTACTTCCACCACCCTCCCGCCCTCCAACCCATCTAAGGAGTGGGGAGCCATGGGAGGGATGAGAGGAGACGGGGAGAAGCAGAGGAAAATGATGGAGAGTAGAGGAGACGCTGAGACGTGGGGAGACATGGAGAAGAGGGAGGATGTAGTCACAAGGTGACAGAGACATAGGGGAGACAGAGGTGGAGAAAGAGGGTGGGGTCAGGTTGCCAAGTCTTTGCAAGAAAAGAAGGGGAAAAACTTGGGGGGGGGGATCTGAAAAATGACTGTTATGGAGATTCAGGTGTGGAAGGACGGACTCAGGAACGGGAAAGTCTGAGAGAAGCCACAGACAGAAGAGAGAGGTAAACAAGGGGAAAGCAGAGAGTGGACAGTTGTCAGGAGGAGAAAAATCATGGGTGATAAGGTAGGGAGACACAATCGTCAAGTGTTAAAGTGTCACCAAAATGGGGGACCCAGATCCCAAAGGGTAAGGCATTGAGGAACACAGGAGCAGAGTCTTGAGAGACCACAGAGCAAAAAGGAATGATGGGACGAGGAAGGGACACTGGGGGAGGGAGCCAAGCTCCTGTTGCCAGCCTCCCCCCTGCAGGCTATTTAGCTCAGATAGTTTCAGCCCTGCAAGCCCTGTCCCTGAAGCATTCAGCTCTAGCTGTCCCACGTGCTCTGGGGACTATTTCTTCCTCCTCTGCATCTGTCATCCCAAGATCTTAGGCTCTGGGGAGCCCCAGTCCTAGGCCTCATACAGGAATTCAGTTTTTACCTTTTAGGGCAGTAGCTAAAAAGAACACAGGTAGGTAGTAAAGAGGAGCCAAGAGCCTAGAACCATAGAAAGCACTGTGTCTACTCAACCTGGAGTCTGTTGGACATGAGGCCAATTCCTTGTGACCTTGGACAAGTCACATAACCTTCAGTGGATTCTTTGCAGTCTGTAACATGGGCATAATGCTGCCTTCTCTATAGGGCTGTTATGACACCCAATGAAACAGTTCGTGGGAGATCGCTCAGTGAACTGGGGAGTGTTCACCCCAATTCTCTACATATGCACGGTGGTTGAAAGGATATAGGAAGTTTCATTCACATATGTGTGTGAGGCAGTATGACTGAGGGAATCTGAGGTAAGCTCTCCATGTTGGGAGATATGGGCGTGCGTGCGTGCGTGCGTGCGTGCGTGTGTGTGTGTGTGTGTGTGCTTGATGTTTGTATAGGGCTATCTTCCCTGCAAGGAAGTCAAGAGGAACAGGCTTTGGGGATGGAGAAAATTATTATACCTTTGTGATTTATTGTTATTTTGTATTTTACAGGCATCTACTTTTTCAGGCTGTGGATTACAAATTTCGTTCTATCCTTAGGCAGGCTATGAGGTTCTAAGGGGAGGAGGGAGTTCGGAGGGTAGGTTAGACACAAGGGCTGGGGCTGGTCCTTGAGGGTGAGGGGAGGGCCTGGAGAAGCTGGGAAGCAGTGGGCTTGGCAGGAGAGGGGGTGACATATGTAGGGAGCCCTGGGGACCCAACCAGGCAAATGGCTGGCAGGGAGAGCAGACAGTGTTAACTCTTGCTGTGCTGACCCTTTCCTGAGAGTGGCTGGGGTTGAGGTGTCATTTTGTCAGCCGCTGGAGGCACATTGGGTCACAGAGACACAGGCAGGCAGGAGAAGCCTGAGTAGGAGGTGCTGTCACTTGGAAATGGCAGGAGTGCTTTAGTGTCTTCATCTTCCAGTTTCTGTTCTTGGTTGCCACATGGCTTCTGTCAGTCTTTCTGCCTCTACCTCTCTGTGCCTCTCGAAGGTGACAGCGGGTCTCCACTCTGGCTAACCACACAATCTGTCACTCTCTGCGCTGCCAGCCCAGCTGGAAGCCCCCCCTTCTCAGCACCCAGCCCCAGCCCTCTGCCCCTGGCCCCCTAGGCCTTATCGCCTTTGTCTCCTAAGGCGGCCTCCCCTTTCTTCTTCCTCTTCACTCACCTCAGAGCCCATCTCCAATCTCATTACAGTCTCAGGCTCCAACCACTGTACCCCTACCCCCAGCCTCCCCCCTTCCCTCCCCCACCCATCTGTCTTCCCTGAAGCCCTCCTCTTTGTGTCTTCCCATCTGTCACCACCAGCACTGGGCCTACTCCCCTCCTGGCCATACCCTCCCGGCCTTTCTCCCCTTGGGCTCAGTTCCCTCTCCCTCCCCTTCCTCCTTAGGCCCTACTAGGAAACCAGCTTCCCCTGTTTCCTATCATAATTTTGTTTTTCCAGGTTGTCTTCTCTCACTTCACGTTTTAATTCCACCCCTCTGACTTGTGAGTTGGGGGAAAAGCGAGGACTCCAGGGTCCCAGCCCCTAAGCTCTGAGCAACCACTTAGTTGGGACAGAGGATGGTAATGTTGGCTCACAGTTGCATCACCTCAGGTGAGTGACTTCTCCTCAGGCCCCCTGAGATGACCCTCCACTCTTGCTCCACGTTTCCCAGTGTGGGCCCAGGGCTTACACTGCCCTTCTGCACCACAGGAGGTGAGACTCTCATACTTTCTGAGTTTGAATTCATGAGAAATAAAATTTTATCCAGAAGCCCACTGGGACCCTGGCCTTCCATGGCTTCAGATACTCCAGCATAACCACAGCTTTCTCTTTTATTTCTTCTATTTCTTTTTTGTCCTTCCTTTCTCCTTTCTTCTTCTACCCTCCTTCTCTCACCTTCACTCCCTCTCCCCCTCCCTCCCTCCTCCCTTCTTTCTTCTCTTTCTCCCTTCTTCTTTATTTCTTTTGAGGAAATGAAGCCACATTTATCAAATTTCTCCTGGTCCTAGGCTAGGGAACAATAGTGTCCCTTTCTAGAATTGATCCTTATGCCATCTTGAGAGTTCATAAGTTGATGTTTTTTTTTTTTCAAATGGTCCTTGCCCCAAGGAACTTAGGGAAAAGGAAGAGGCTAGAACCCCAATTGTTCCTTCACGGAACCAGACAGAGCCAGTATAGACTAGAGACTACACTCTGGAGAGAACACTGGAGCCCGGAGAAGGACAATGCTCCTCCCGCTGCCACACAGGCAGCAGACCATCCCACAACATAAGGCTCCTCTCCACTGGCCTTTGCCCTCTGAACTCAGGTAGAACCTTCTAAGACTGATCTAGTGTGATGCACACACAGTCTTGCTGGGTTATCTTGCGCTATGTCCCTTCCTTCCATCCAAACTTTGGAATCTTCAAGAAAAGACGCAATATCTCTTATGCTTTTACCATGTGGGGACAAAGTGGCTCCCGGGTAGCTATGCTTAGCAAGCGTTTGCTACTCCATGGCTGCCGGCAGAGATACCAGGCATGTTCTAGTTCCCCCTCAGACTCCCGTTTATTGGAGGACCCTGTGCAAGCAGCATCACTCCTCCAGGCTAGCCTCCCCTGCTTATCAATCAAATGAGCTGAGCCTCCGAACATGGCGGCACATGCTGGTATTTCCAGGACTCGAGACACTGAGGCAGGAATGGCTGAGTTTGAGGCTAACCTGGGTTTAAGACTCAGTCTCAAAAAAGAGGGAAAAAGGGCTGGAGAGATGGCTCAGAGGTTAAGAGCACTGACTGCTCTTCTAAAGGTCCTGAGTTCAATTCCCAGCAACCACATGGGGACCCCCAACCATTTGTAGTGAGATCTGGGGCCCTCTTCTGGTGCTGCAAGCAGAATACTGTACACATAATAAATAAATATTAAAAAAAAAAAAGAGGGAAAAAATACACATGATTTCTAAGGTCTTAGAAATTCTAAGTCCCTGGATGCAGAGAGTATGGGAAGAAGCAAAGGGGGAAGAGGAAGATGCCATATAGTATGAAAATGCCATAATGAAACTCGCTGCTTTGTATGCTAACTTAAAAAAAAAAAAAAAAGTTGGCGGGGCTGAAAATGGTTCAGCGGTTAAGAGCACTGGCTGTGCTTTCAGAGAACCTGGGTTCAATTCCCAGCACCCACATGGCAGCTCACAAGTGTCTGTAACTCCTGTTCCAGGGGACCCAACACGTTCACACAGACATACATGCAGGAAAAAAGCACCAATGTACATAAAATACAAATGACTAAATAAAAAAAGTAAAAAAAAATTTTTTTTTAAAGATTTATTTAAGCCGGGTGGTGGTGGCACACGCCTTTAATCTCAGCAGAGGCAGGCGGATCTCTGTGAGTTCGAGGCCAGCGTGGTCTAGAAGAGCTAGTTCCAGGACAGGAACCAAAAAAGCTACAGAGAAACCCTGTCTTGAAAATCAAAAAAAAAAAAAAAAAAAAGATTTATTTATTTATTATGTACACAGTGTTCAGCCTCCATGCCTGCAGGCCAGAAGAGGGCATCAGATCTCATTACAGATGGTTGTGAGCCACCATGTGGTTGCTGGGAATTGAACTCAGGACATCTGGAAGAGGAGTCAGTGCTCTTAACCTCTGAGCCATCTCTCCAGCCCAAAGTAAAAAATTTAAAAAAAAACGTTGGTTGTGGCACACTCCTTAAATTCTACCTCTCAGAAGCAGGTGGATCTCTGTGAGTTTGAAGTCAGCCTGTTCTACATAGCAAGTGCCAGGCTAGCTGGGGCTACAATAGTTAAACCCTACCTCATATCTAATTAATTTCCCTCAAGGGCAAAAAGTTCTATTGAGTAAGGTGGGATTTCAGTGCAGAGCACCAGAATACAGACCAGAGAAATGGCTAGGCCAGCGAGAGTGCTTGCCATGCAAGCCTGGCCACCGAAGGTTGATTCCTGGGTCCCATGGTAGGAGAGAATTGGCTCCCCAGAGTTGTCCTCTGACCACACACATGCTCTGACATGCGCGTGCATGCACATACACACAAAAGTAAACATCTCTTCCTACAGTGTGCTTTTCAACAACCACCAAGATGTTAAAAAAAGGAAAACAGTATCTTTATTCAAACAGATTGGAGAAGACACTGGCTTCATGGGTAGACAGACTGGTATCGAGGCATAGGGAGTCATTCATTCAACTTTCTACCTGGGCTCGGAGAGAAGGGCTGATACGAAGCTAACAAAACATAGGGTGAGAGAGAAGCCCTGGGGGAAGGGAAAGGGCTAGAAAATGACACATTTCAGAAGGCACAGACCTTCTAGGGTACAAAGGAAGACTAAGGGATTATAATAAAAGTGGGTCCTAAGATGCTGCAGGCCATTTGGTCTTCAGGGCACAAGGGGTAACCTCTTGAGAGGCCAGCACACTGGTCTGAGAGAGGGAGCGGGTCTGGGAGTCCCTGAGGGTCGGTCTCGGTGGCTATGTTCCTTCCATGGAGTCTGACCTCTGCAGAGACCGTGAAGAACTGGGTTCTGAGGTTGCTGGCAGGGGGCAGGGATAAAGAATGGAGCGACTGGAGCAAGGAAGACAGATGAGCTCGTATTCTGTGTCCTTCCCTAGGAGCAGGAAACATCTTGTCCTCTTCTTTTTTCCTACCCCGATCCCTTGACTCTGCCCAAGCCTCTGCTTCTCTATTTAGCCCCCTCTCTGGTACCCAGCCATGTCCCCACTTCCTGAAGCTGCCAGCAGGATGAGGGAGTTTACTGCTCTGTCCGCTGGGAGACCTGTTGGCCAAGGGAGGCATGGAGCCGGCCCAGCCGAAGGCGGCAGCTGTGCTCAGCTCCCACCAGTGCCAGCACAGCACACAGCTTTTCCAGCTCCAACTGGGGGCTGGCAGGGGAGCAGCAGGGTATATTTCCTATCTCAGAACCCTGAACATGCTTCCTCCAGGGAGCCTGGAGAGAAACCTGGAGGAAAATCATCTCCTCTCAGCAGGATTCTCGAAAAGGTAAACAGCTCAACCAAGGAACGGTGTCTGGACTGTGCAAACACCGGCTTTCCATGTCCGCTGGTCTTCAGACATGTGTGAGCAATGGCCTCCTGGCCAGCAACAAGGAGAGATAGCAAGCCCCAGTTAGGCATCCACCCCTGCTGGCTCTCTTCCCCCACCCTCTGTTGACTCAGCCTCGGCCCACAATCACTGTGGCTCTGTTCATCTCTACTCTGCAACTGAACCTCCACGAAGACACAGGGACTTGGTCTCTAAGAGCTGAGGGTCTCCCTGAAGCAGCCCCCAAACCACTCTTGTGTTGAGCGACAAGAAGTCTGCCATCAGTACAGGGCCCAAATTCCTTAGCATGCCACCCAAGAACCTTCGGGTGTGGCCCCAGCCTCACCGCCTGCTCATCCTCATGGTTCAGGCACACTGAGTACACTTACCATGGCCCAGACACAGGCTTCTGCTTGCTGTGCTTCTGCGTGTGGGGAATTCTAATCCTAACTCACGGTCACATCCATTGCCCTGACTCCCATCTGCAGCACATCACAACGCTTCCGCTTCCATTTAGTACACTCAATAGTACATCCAGTTCTAAGGCTGTCTTTGTCTCTCACTCCAACCCTGAGCTCAAGGCTTAGAGCTGCATCTGCTCAGAGCGGATACAGTAAGCAGAAACTCCACTAATACTGTTCTAAGAGGGGCTCTGGGGATGTCTGAGCCCTGCATTTCACCTCTGCTGTAACAGTATCTTACTTCTGGAGGCCAAGGCTACACACACACACACACACACACGGTGCTCTAGTCCGGGGTCACCGAACAAGGTGATCTGGGAAGGAATACAAAGGAACAAATACAAATTGTATGGGATAATTTTAATGAAACTTGCTATTTATATATTTACAAAAAAGGAAAAAACCCAACAAAAATAGATATTACAGTTTAATAATAAAAAGTACAACTGAGCACTGTGGGCTAGAGGTGGGATACCCACCTAACGGCATGCCCACCCTAACATGTCATCTGGGGGCCTGGAGAGAGGACTGTGAGAAAGACACAGGGGCTCAGCCAGAGAACCCGCTCTTCTCCCCAAGGGTTAGGGCAGTTTGAATTTGATGCTCAATCCTTCACATCCTCTTCCTTGTCCAGCAGGTGGCTGGGTACAGGGGTGGGGGTAGGGTGACACTAGGATCAGAGGGAGGTACAGAGCAGGACGGAAAGACAAGACGTATCCCAGGAAAGGGCAGACAAGGGTGGGTGACTGGTGACTTAAGCAGAAGGAAGTTCCTATCATAATTCCTGGTATTAGAGACGGGGGAGCAAACAGGAAAGGAGAGCGGGAAAGGGGAGGCAACTTGTCCACCTCTCCCTGTCTCCACTCACAGTTCCATTCCGTGTGTCAATTCCAGTCTAGGACAGACCCAGAGACAGTCCAGTGATAAATTAGTGGTTTGTTCCCAGTGGAACAACTGATCGAGGAAATGAAGTCCAAAGCTGGTAGGGAGAGCTGGAGTCTTCTTCAGTAAGACACGGATCCTGGCTCTCGGGGAGCAACGAAAAGGACATCGGCTTTGGCATTGATGCAGTAAGTGACGATGAGAGAGAAGATGAGGATGCCGAAGCCCACGATCAGGGTGATGAACTGCAAGGGTGAAAGTGTGAGCAGGAAAGGAGAGTTCTCAGATGCCACAGTCTTAGGTAACCCAGGAAGAAACGACATCAGAATTCTGATAGTAGACTCAAGTACCAAGAACCAGCAACAACCATGGGCAGCATCTTCCCAGTGAGCAGCCCGAGCTCTCCTTAGGTGAAAAGAGCGGTGTCTGTGTTCTTTAAGTGATCTGAAGGTAGGCAGGACTCAGGCCTCAGTCCTCTTATACTTATGCTCATGACTTACTTGTAACAGGGGCTCAGTGACTATTCGACTGACTTCTCCCAGCTATGCCATAAAGTAGATGCTAGGTAGGAGTGGAAGATACAACTGAACTTCTTAGATTGAACAGGGCTCTTCTAAATAAGCATGCATTTACACTATCAGTGCAGAGAGGCCTTCGAAAGGGAGGCAATAGCAGACCAGGCACAGATTTGCACTGGTTTTGCTGTAAATCTGGGACAAATGAGAAACAACAGAAAGGAGCCTAACAGAACTGAGATGAGAGATAGCAAAGAAGACCCCAATGGAACTCTACTACCTCCCTCCAGCCCATTCTTACCTCAAGTTCTTTGCTGGCAATCAGGAATATCCGAGCTTGGATGTCTTTCCAGCGGCTTTCAGCCCATGTAGAATATTCTGTGGAGCCCCACTGACTTAGTTCAAAGGCAGGGGACAAGGCCCTGGCCAGTCGTACTGTGGAGCGCACACACCGGGGGAGCCGCTCTGTCTTGTTGGAATTCCAAGGGCCTTGTACCCATGAGTATTCATACAGCTGCACAAGAAGACAGTCAGAGCGCAGGGCTGAGGTGACGGGTCTTCTCACTCGCTCCCAGCTTCCCTATTAGCACCACATTCCAACCCACCAACTGGCTGACACTTCAGCCCACAGGTGGCCCAATTTCACTCAGGATACTGCTTCCTCAACACGCAGGTTCAAGGACTATATCCCTCTACCTTCCCATGCCCATTCCAACGTCTGCCCCACAGATTTCCAACTCTTCCAAGGGAAAGAGGCCCCAGGACACCTCCGACACCCACCGCCACTCACATCCTTGCTTTCATTTGGGACTTTACTTGGATCCTGGCACTGCTCTCGGGTGAGGTCGGTCACCTTGCCTGTCAGATTTGCTAAGGCATACTGCACAACGTAAGTAGTGTTGGTAGGGCTGGAGACAGCGATGTAATGTTGAAGAGGCCCATCATCTGATTGCAGGTCAAAGGGAAAGGGACGATTTGGGAGGTGAGGTCAAGGTCGGCAGAAACAGAAAGAATCCAGAATTGGCAGGAACCAGAAGGGAGCAGGTTAAGAGAAAATAGCCCAATAAGCATCAAGAAAAAGAAAGGAAAATGGGGAAAGAAAGCAGAAAGGGAAAGAAGAATAAAGATTAAGCAAAATGACACCTTTTTCTCTATACATTTTGTTGGGTAGGGACCCCCCTCTCAGAGCAGATGCTTACCCAAATAGGACCTTAGGTCCTGTCTGAGGATAGACTGGAACCACGAGTTGTTGGCTCTAACCAGGAACCCATAGAGCAGACGTGTAACCTAGGATTGGGACACAGAGAAGAAAAAAACGTTGTGACTTTGAGCAAGACCAGGGAAACAACGAGCAGAGATCAGTTATGAGACAGGACGTCTCCCAGGGCTGGGAGTCAGTGGGCAGTTCACAAGGATGTAGACGAAGCCACTCGAGAGCGCTCAAGTATCATCCTTGCAGGCATGAACAGGCATGCTAAATTCCAAAGTTCAGAAAGTTGGCAAGGACCACGGGGGATGGGGGTGGCCTGTGTTAACAGAAACAGGAGGGACTAGGGGCCCATCTTTTCTTACTGTTTGGGGATCAGCCTGAATGGAGTCATTGAAGTTGGTTCCTCCTGCAAGCTCATACAATGCGCGAGCCAGCACTGTGGCCACGTTCGCCAGAGCCTGCAGCGGGTGAGGAGAAGGGCTAGATGGCTCACCTGTCTCCCAGGGCTTCCCTTGGGCCATCTCTGCTATATTTCCAATGCTCCTACCCAGCCCAGATCGGTGCTACCTTGGCAGTGTCTGTCACAAAGTTCAGATCCTCTTCTGGGCTCTGCCACTCCGGATAGGTCACGTTAATGTTCTCAGCAGTGTCATAAATGCTCTGGTAATACCTGCCAGAAAAGTCAGCATGAGCCCTGGCTATATGAAGCCAGGTCCTTGTCCCTTTCCTATCTAAATGTCCTTATGTGGGAACTTGCTATCTTATTTTTCATTGTCCAGTGGGAAAAGGAAAGAGAAAATCAGGCTACATTATTAAAAGGGTATTGGAAATGGGGAAGTAGGAATAACGGTGAGGTAAAGCAATTTAAAGCCTCTGTTGCTAGACAGAGTATAAAAAATAAGCCACACAGCCGGGCAGGGGTGGCACACGCCTTTAATCCCAGCACTTGGGAGGCAGAGACAGGCAGATCTCTGTAAGTTCGAGGCCAGCCTGGTCTACAGAGTGAGTTCCAGGACAAGTTCCAAATCTGCAGTGAAACCCTGTCTTGAAAGACCAAAAAGAAGAATAAGAATAAGCAGCAGCAGCAGCAGCAGCAGGCAGCTCTGGACACACAGGAGGCTGCCTGGCTTCTCAGAGAACTATCTCCCTGTATGAGTGTTCCCACAGATGCTCACAGTGACAGAGGGGAGGCTGTTGGGGCTAAAACCAGGGATGCTCACAGACAGACACTCTGGATCAGATCACTGTAATTGTCCCTCTGAGTGACAAGGAAACATATTTTAAAGAGCACCCTTAGCCTTCCTATTCAAATGCCTCTTATGTAGGTATGAATTGCTGCCCCAAGAAACAGCCAAGCAAGCCACATAATCAAGTGAATTATCTCTTACCCCATAGGGAAAAAAAAGCTGATAGTGACAGTAATCTAGAACCGCTCCCCTGAGGAGTGAGAAAGGATCTTTGCTACGGTCAGAGAATCAAAGTTCAAACATTTTTATTGAAAAAACTCATTTGGGTCCAACGAGGCTGGAGAAAGAAAGAGAGACATCTAGCCTGAGTGAGAACCCCATTATCCCTGGGCTCAAGTTAGGAAGGCGTGATGACCTCTCCAGAACCAGGAGAGGTGACGGGTGCCTTCTTATCTTCAGAGGCCTCTCCTGCATCAGCCACGTGCACCTATCACGTGGTGAGAACATGTTACATTTCAGAGTAAGAACACTGCTTGTGGACCCCAAATAGAACTCCTTTCTAGCTTCCCATGCTTTGGCCTGAGATGAAGACCTCCGTGGCAGCCATTGGGAGCACAGGTGCCGGGAGAACCTGGGAAAAGTGGACCCGCAGCAGAGGATGATTGCTCTAGGAGTGCTCGAGGTTGAGGACCAGGGTTCCAGGCCTCCTGTGGACAGGCTACTGGGTAAAGAACACCCGGTTGGAAGTGTATGGGGTGGGAAGAGACAGCATCTTCCTCCCAGACTACAGACTAGACTGTCTCTGAGAACAAAGAAGGTGTGGGGTCAGGTGACTTACCGGTTATGGAAGGAACCAGAGTGGTCGGCCAGAACCACACCCGAGATGTTTCGAGCCCGAAGAAATCGTTGTAGAGATGATGGTGGAAGGGCCTGGGACTGATTCTGCCTTCTGAGGACAACTTCAGGGACACTAGCACCACTCTTCTCCAGAGTGACCAGGAGGTTCTCCACCTGAGGAAGGAACAGAAGCAGACTGCTGAGAGGCGGGGTGGTGGGAGGGCTCTATCAGCCTATGCTCTCCTAGATATATTCTTCAAATGCCCTGGAACCAAGACTGAATTCCCTACAGTTCCCATGGTTCTTTCTACAGTTAGGAAATTAGAGCCCAAAGATGCCTGGGTTTTCCACATTTATAGGTAAGTTCTGTCCTCAGGACTCTGCCTTATCCTCAGTGGGTATTTCCTGTAGAATTCATTGTGCAGATCTGGAGGGGGCCAATCAACAACAAAATGCCAAATATGTAAGTCATTCTCTAAGTGCTACAGGAGTCCAGAGCAGACATGACAGCAGCTGCAGAGGCAACAAGAGCACTTCAAGGAGAAAGCAGGCATACAGCTGCACTTGGTAGCACATAAGAGTCATGAATAAGCATGGAGAAAGAGGAGGGCAGAGGCAAGAGAGATGGCTCAGTGGTTGAAAGTACTGGTTGCTTTTGCAGGAACCCAGGTTTGATCCACAGTGAATTCATACCTATCTATAACTCCAGTTCTAGGAAATCTGCCCCTCTTCTGATCCTGAGCACCAGACATGCATATGGTGAATATACATGCAGGCAAATACTCTTACATATAAGATAAAATAGATCTGTAAATCCCCCCCCCCCCCGCAATAAAGTGGAAGGCAATTTGGGCAGGAGCCTGGTGCAGGCAGGACTCCAGCAGGCAGCTCTGACAACTGGGTCCATGGGACAGCAAGACTAGAACAGAAAGAGCAAGTCACACTAGGTGGTGGTGAAGTACGCCTTAATCCCAAAACTTGGGAGGCAGAGGCAGATGATCTCTGTGAGTTCGAGAACAGCCTGGTCTACAGAGTTTCAGGATAGCCAGGGCTATTATGTCTTGAAAAACAACAACAACAACAACAACAACAACAACAACAACAACAACAACAAAAAACCAAAAAAAAAAAAAGAAAAGAAAAGAGAAGAACAAAGGAAGAAAGGAAAAGAAGAGAAAGAAGGAGCAGCCACTCAAATGTCAGTAGTGATACTATTTAGGTGCTGAATGATCACAGAGAACTACCTACTCCAGGGAACCGATGAGATACCACTGTCTCTATTATTCTTCTCACAAAGCAGTGGTGTTCAGCTTTAGCCAACACCTAATTTCATCCTTTCTCTTATCTGTTGGGTTACCTGGTTCTTCACAGAGTCATTCTTCTGAGACATGGGATCTGTGTGCATCCAGAGATCTAGGGAAGTTCTTAAGGCCACCTGGGAAGGATGAAGAGCACCATGCATATCTGTCTCCTGCTGTGATCCATGTCTGGGAGACAGACACTAGGGGATGGGTGACAGCCGCACAACAGGGTGCTTAAGTGCGAGGAAGAGGTGGAGGATAGAGGCTCACACCTGTCCCAGCTCCACAAATGAGTCGATGTTCTCGAGCCGCACGGGAAACTTGCCGTTCTCCATGTCATAGACCATCCTTGAGCTGCCAATGTAGTCAAAAGTCTCCTGAGGAGTGGAGATAGGAGAGATTCCCAAGGGATAGGGCAGTCTGAGGTCAACACAGTGGGTTGCTTTCTTGGGTTATCTTAGCTGACAGTCATCTTACAGTCATGAGATCTAGCATCCCCCCAGCAACCTCCCAGCTGCCTCTCACATGCATGTATCATGGGATTTTTGAGCCTAGAGGTGGGGAAAGC
The DNA here is from genome assembly GCF_950005125.1 of Chionomys nivalis. NCBI lineage: Eukaryota > Metazoa > Chordata > Mammalia > Rodentia > Cricetidae > Chionomys > Chionomys nivalis. The sequence continues at coordinate 21,983,916 of NC_080090.1, read as the reverse complement.
AGCCTTTGTAAAGGATTGAAGCAAACACCAGCTGCTACAGTTGCTTCTTGATTCTCCACCATCTCCACAGCTCTGGCTTCTACTACCGTACACTTCAGCCAAGCTGTAACACCACAGGGATTGGACAGTAAACACGAAAGGAAGCCTCAAACGAATTTTGTTAATGGGGGAAGGAAGGGGACACATAAATTCAGGAAATCTAAGCTTCCTAAAACAGAGGATGTCAAAGGGGAAACAGAGAGACACACGCAGAAACTCTGGTTAACAGCTCAGGTCAGTAATTCCTCTCCCACCATTACCATCCCCTCTTCATTGCCCTCTTGCCCTACGGAAAAGCCCTTACCCCCTGGAAGAAGACAAACATCACATTGCGGGGTAGCGTGGTCACATCAGGTGCCTTGTGCAAAGCTTCAGCTGCAGCCAGCTGAGTGACAAAGGAGGCTACAGCGCTTTCTGCCCCTGGGGCCACGTTCCAGAAAAAGGACCGGCTATCCAGCTGGAATAGCAGAAGACAAGACAGGGTGGTGTACTTTAAAACTGGACCGTTAGAGCCAAGTAAGCACCTTCTCTTTGGGGCAAGTACTAGAGCCAAGGAGTCCAACAGCCCAGCTCCCTCTCCACTTAAGGCTCCCCAGTGTGCTCACTCTGAAATCAGATGTATCTAATGGGGAACCCTGCCCATGCTGCACAGGGGCAACACTCACCCGGGTGGCAGCAACCACAACCTTTTCATCAGGTTCTAGTGCCCCAGATGTATTTATAGGCTTAAGCATGCTCCATACGTTGTAGTCAGATAAGGGGTCACAGACGATTTCTGAGTAGGACACAAACAACGAGAGATCAATAGTACTAAGGGAGAAGGCAGTTGTGGAGAATGCCTTCAAGATGGCTTAGCCTCTGTCCCCATAAACTCCGAGGACCATTTTCTCCACCTTCAACAGCTCTAGCTCCGCTTCTCTGCCACCGTCCACTTCAGGTGCAGGCTGCCTCTTCTCTTCAAGATTCTCCTATCCAGTGCCTGCTGCCCGGGCCCACTCTTCCCTGGATGATCTCACCAAACTCCCCGGCTGGGTCCACCCCACTCACCGCAGTCCACCTGCATGGCTTGGCTCTCTGCCTACCTGGGTTGATGCTGAAGGTGCTCTGGATGAAGTTGCGCCGCATGCAGGTAGCGGTGCTGATGACGGCGTGCATGTGTGAGAAGAGCTGCATAGCACACAGTGGGAAGCTTGGTGCAGAGCCATTCTGACCCAGGTTGTGATCTTGATAGCACTGGAGAGGAGATGGACCCCACTGAGACAGCTAGCTGTGGAGGCCCTCTCTCGCTTTCCAGGAAGAGGAAGACCCAGCTCCATTCTTAAGCCATTCCCTTTTGGGAGACATAAGTCCCCAAGCTACAGGTGTCCTGGGATAACCATATAAGGTCAAAGAGAAAAATTCCTCAATCAGTACAAATAGCATGGACTCAACAGACTGGTTGGAGCAGATAAACTTATCCAATTCTAACTGGTGTGGTCCAAGCTTCAGCCACCACAGGGTCTTGCTACACAGTTTACTCATAATCCTGTTTCAGTTTCCCAAGCATTGACAGTACAGGAGTGTGTTACTGTGCCTGGCTTCAGAAATAAAGAATAAAAATTCAGGACAGCTTGGCCAGCAACTCACTTTGATAAATCTCTCAATTTATCTTAAAGTGAAGACGCTGGACTAGACAGAATGAGGACATCAGAGCCGTAAACAACTCATCTGAGATGGCTCAGGGGGGAAGGATGTTCACTGTGCAAATATGAAGAGCTATGTTCCAATCCTAATACCCATGTAAAATGCTGGACACAGCCAAGCATGAACCCGTAACCCCAGTGATGTTGGGAGAAAAGACAAGAGGACTGCAGGAGCTTGCTGGCTGCCAGTCTAGGTGGAGAGTGATAGGGAAAGATATCTGATGCCTTCCTCTGGCCTGTGCATATATACTCAGGTATACACATTGCATACATACACAGAGAGACAGACAGAGAGAGAGAGAACCTCAGGGATTTACTGAACTCAACCGCTCAACCCCTAGTTCAATGCTCTCTCTTTCTGTTTTTGTTTTGACCTTTATCAGACAAGCACTCACTGCAGGCTGACCTATTCTTGCCAGTGCCTGGGATTAAGCATGGTCCAAAGTTCTTTTTATGTCTTTTTTTTTTTTTTTTGGTTTTTCGAGACAGGGTTTCTCCGTAGCTTTGGTGCCCGTCCCGGAACTAGCTCTTGTAGACCAGGCTGGCCTCGAACTCTCAGAGATTCGCCTGCCTCTGCCTCCCGAGTGCTGGGATTAAAGGCGTGCACCACCACAGCCCGGCATCATTTTTTGTTTTTGTTTGAAACAGGGTTTCTCTGTGTAGCCCTGGCTGTCCTGGAACTAGCTCTGCAGATCAGGCTGACCTCTTTCAATGTGTGCACTAGCAGAACAAACCACCCACCAAACAGGACAGCAATGGGAAAAATAATCCTGTTTCTCACTGGAATCGCCAGAAGCTGGCAGAGTCAGTACCTGCTTGATGACCTTGGTTTCATTCTCATCTTCAAGAAGAAAGATGGGAAAACTGAAGTCTTCATAAGCCAAGCCATTGCCCAGTTCATTCCACAGTGTTTGTTTGCAGTGAGCAAACTCTGACCCATAGGAGTTGGAGTAAATACCTGAGGGAGGAGGCAGGGAGGGGTACAGAGAACAGTATATTGAAGCACCAAGTATTTAGGGACCAGGAGAGGTAGGAAGGGCTGGGGCTAAGAGTACAGAAAGAGACAATGATTCTAAGAGGCAGTCATGAATCTATCACCAGCCCCATTAGATAGAAACTGCTATCAGGGAAACCTAGGCTGGCAGATTAGGTATCTGAGCATGCGACAAGAAGGGATGGTGGAAGAGGAAGTGGGGAGGAGTCAGTTGTACATAGTCCACACAGACATCTGCCCCCTGCCCCGAGACCTGATGCTGGTGTAACAGTTAGCTTTGTACAATAGAAGGTTCTCATGAGCTTTTGAGGCTCTTACCAAACCCATCATTTGGGCACTGCACACTAGGAGAGAAGCTTGAAGTCGAATTGGGCTTGGCTAGAGTCACTGCAAGACCAGCAATTCTGTTGGTTTTCCCCTTCAGCTTTTCCATTACATCCCTAGAACGAACAAGGACAGGAGAGAAGACAGGAAGGTATCAGAGAGACTAATACTCAAGACGGAAACAACTGGAGAATTAGGGACTCAGAACTCCAACTCACTTCTTCTCTTTTGGGGCTTAACTTCTGAGTCTGGACTATGGTCCAACCTGAGTTCAGGGTTTCATTTACCTTGTCCCTGCGTGGTTTTGGACAACCCTCCTTCCCTGAAGAGGGTCTAATTTTTTTTTTTAATAATTATTTATTATGTATGCAATAGTCAGTCTGTGTGTATGCCTGCAGGCCAGACTTCATTACAGATGGTTGTGAACCACCATGTGGTTGCTGGGAATTGAACTCAGGACCTTTGGAAGAGCAGGCAATGCTCTTAACCACTGAGCCATCTCTCCAGCCCAAGAGGGTCTAATTTTGAGATCAATAAGATGATTCCTTTTGATGTTACCTCTTTTCTGAATATAAACCCAGCTTCCCTTCCCACACCAGACTAGTGCAACAGAAGTTGCCACTCATCAGTACAAGGAGCAGATCTTTTCTTTCTCTACATACGGTTCCAGAATGACACATACAGTTCTTACCTGATAAAGAGCCTGCCCTCCAGTAGAACCACATACGGGGGGTTGGGGCCATCCGTCAATGCCCACTGCAGGTCCTCTTCTTTCTCCACGACATGGATAACCCCTGTATCCCCACTAATTGAAGCTGCCAGGACAGAATGGGTCAAATTAAAGCTCTCATGGTTGATAATTCTGCAGATTTTTTTTTTTTTTTTTTTTTTTTTAAAAAAAACAGGGTCTCACTGTGTAACCCTGGCTGACCTGAACTGACTGTGTAGACCAGGCTGGCCTTGAATTTGCAGTGATCCTCCTGCCTCTGTTTTCCAAGTGCTGTGATTCAAGGCCACCACATCCAGCTTCTGTAGATTTTATCTCTAAAGATGTCACAAAATATTAGGGTAAACACTGCCACTTCTAGACTTGAAGAGCTGAATTACCCCAGCTCCATTTGAAGGAGGAAAAGGAGAACAAAAGCCCAAGAGGACTCATTAGAAGTCTTTCTGAATTTTTTTTTTAAAGTTTGAACTTGGGTCATTAGGATTGTAGAACAAGAGCTTTCACCCTTCAGGTCTTCTCACTGGCCTCTATAACCCTTTTCATTAGATGTTGGAAAGACGGCACTTTTCTTTTTAACCCAATTCCAAAGATCTCACTTAACCATATAACAAGATTCTAGAACACCAGACATTCAAGTTCCAAAATCTGATTTTTCCTCAAGAAAATGCCAGACTCTTTATTGCCAGCTAAGACTTCTAGCTTTGATCTTCCTTTGAAAAGACACAGATTCTGTGGCCTCAACAGCCATTCTCCAGCCTCCTTTGGGAATGTCTTTATTTGCTCCTGGCCAGGGTTAGGTGATTTTAATCTAGAACTCTGAACTCTCTAGAGCAGAGCTTCCCAATTGATAGGCCTGGAATGGACTGAAGACATGCTGATAATCACTAACTCCTTTCTGGGAATCTAGGGTTTCAAAAGATCCTCAATTGTCCAAAAACAAGAGCAGACTCCTCATTTACCCAGGATGACCCATAAATAATACCCATTTTTATATGTTAGGATGCCAAATTCAATATTTCTATGCATCTCATGATATGACAAAGACTAGGAAGTACAGCCTCACAGAACAAATGATCCACAGTCCAGGATGTCTAGAATTTAACATGATAGCCTGAGTCTCCAGGGATTCATGTGGAGACAACCTAGGGAAGACTAGATGTGCTATTCGAGAGTTCCTTTAGACCTAGCCCTCACACAACTGTGTGAGTACAATTACATCGGAAGTATTCTTTGCTTTGCTTTTTTGGCACTAGGGACTGAGTCAGAAGCCTTGTGGACAACACCCACTACCAATGAGCTGCACCCCCAGCCACTGGAATTTTAGGAAGTATAAATGCTTGGGCATTCTCTCAGTGGAGCCTGGATATATGTATTTTCTAAAATTATCATATGTAATTCTTGGCTATTTACAGTTAGACATAAGAACTATGCTTCTAGACCACAGCACTGAAATCAACTTGCAACTGGCAGAAGACTGGAAACCATCAAGTACTTCTCAATTGCTAACTAAACAGAACTCTTCTCCTGGGACATCTAATAAACAGTAAATACAGTGAAGAGTCTACAACATTTGCCTATCCTTATATATAGTAAATAATTAACAGGATCATGGCCATGGCAATAAAACGTAGTGGAAGAATTGCGGAGCTGGGCATCGCTTTAGTTAAGATCCAGATATTAACAAAGGTTTTAAGTAAAACAATAGAAAGGAGAAAACAGTCTCTACTTGCTAAAGTTCTTAAAACATGAGAAAAGTTAGTGTAGTGAATTAAGAAGAAATAAATAAAGGTAACCGGTAACCAGCTCTAAGGAGGACAGGGAAGAGACAAACTGTGATGCTGAACTAAAGAAACCTGGACTCTCATCCAGGTCCTGACTGGTGCCTGCAGAGTTTCAAGTAATGTGTTTGCTTTCTTTGGATCTTCAGGAAGGAACAGTTTTCTTATCCCTATTCATCTTCTACAGTGGGGATGGAGGGAAAACAGTTACATGTAGCTCTCTTTGAGCACTTTAAGGATCCAATAAGTGGGTCATAATAATCAGAAAATCAAATCTAGAGCTCATCTTTTCTCCTCAGTTTCATTAAGCTCCAACCCTAATTAAAAGGGTGTTGCCTGTGAAGGAATGGACTGGAGTGATGAAGCAAGACTCAGAAGTAAGAAGGTTGGAAGGGAAACACGATCCTAATGAGGAAGTGGCCAGAGTCCAGCCCCTCCCTCTCCTCTCTGCACTAGCTTTGGCTTTATCTCCAGAGGTACTGCTCTGCTTCCCACGGGGCTGCCTGCAGAACACGCAATGCAGTGACTCATCTCCAAAGGAGAGTTTTTAGAGCCCTGCTTCAGGAGGATGGGGTCCTTGCAGTCAGGCTCTGGCATATCCAGCAGTCTGATTTCAGCCTACCCTGGACCTAGTTCTCCTTCATTCACAACTCAGAAGAGAAACTAAATCCAAAAACCTTAAGGCTGTCTGTAACCAATGAATCTGCTTGTGGTGTTTCCTGTATGGGCGACATGGGACAATTAGCTCACGGACGTATAGGTAGAAAAGCATTAACTACCTCCCTGAGAAAATTCCTTACTTTCTAGTAACTGAGTTTCTTTTCAACCAAGATGGAAGGCAATCACATAAAACTGTTTGACACTTTACTCCAAATCAACAACAGACGCTTACTTAAAAAGTGTTTGAAGCAGGAAGTGGAGGACTGTGACTACGTGATTTCAGCATTAGGAAGCCTGAGACAAGAAGATCACAAGTTCAAGACCAGTCTGGGCTATATGATTAGATACTGTCTTTAAAAACAGAAAAGAAAAAAGAGATACTTTGACTTTCAGCTTTGTGTATCACTATCCCAGTCATTATTAAAAGGATAAATTAAAATTCAAAAAGTGATCAATTTGATAATAAAGCCAATATCAGGCCCTGCTTATCTGCAAAAATATATCCTGACAGAGCTACTGTTCACAGAAGACTGCAATCTGATGATAACAGATAGCTCAAGCAGAAAACAGCTGTAATTTTTATTTTATTTATTTTTTTTTAATATGTGTAGTACCAAGAGATAGAATTCAGGGCCTTGTGCATATTAGGCAAGTGCTCCACCACTGAGCTACCCTTCCAGTAATTTATACAGTACTGAGAGTGATAGTGTTCTCATGGTATTGTTTTGGAACACATTTACAAAGTATAAGGATAAGTCCAAATACTTCACTTATTTCTCTTTTGGTAGATGGCATGGGCAATAGGGTCTCTACCTCAGGCTGGCTTTGGCAACCTACCTCCTGGTTGTTATTATAGCATATAATAAAATATATAATTTATACGGTGCTAGGGACTTAAATCAGGACTTTGTATTTGCTAGGAACACACTCTACCAACGACTTCCATCCCTAGCCTTTATCTGGCATTTGTGTGTACATGTGTGCACTGTGTGCAAATGCCCGACAGAAGACAACGTCAGCTCTGTCCTTGTCTTTGGTCTTGTTTGGGGCAGGATCACAACAGACTACCTGGCCTGTGAGTTTCCACTGATTCTACTGTCTCTGCATCTTGTCTCTCTATAGGAATGCTAGGATTATAAGCAATCATATTATGCCTCTAGCTGTTTTAAAAATGTGAACTCCAGAGATTCAAATTCACGCCTAAGAACTATTTTACCTACTGAGCCATCCCCAGCCCTTAGTTGTCATAAAAAACAAATAAATAAAAATAAATATTTTTTAAAAATTGTGTACGTGAGTGTTTTGCCTCCATGTATGTATGTGCACCCACACATGTGTTCAGTGCCAACGGAGGTGAGAAGCATCATCAGAGTTCCTGGAACTGAAGTAATAGCTAGTTGAGAGCCACCATGTGAGTGCTAAAAACCAAAAGTCAGCCCTCTGCAACAGTAATGAACACTATTACTGAACCATCTCTCCGGCCCCCTGCTTAGCATTTTTAATGCTTTTTCTTCAACTAGTTTACTGCCGGTGAAGAAGCTGATTTTTGGAGGCTCGGGATACTAGTTTGAGGATAGGGATTTAATCAACAGCATCACAAAACAACAAGAGAAGCTCAGACAAATAGGGGTGCATGTTTGTAGCCCCAGAACTATGCAGAAGGCTAAAGTCAGACTGGGGTGCACAGTAAGGTTCTGCTCAAACGAAGAAAAAAAAGGCCATTTTGGCTCAAAAAAGATCACTCAGATGCCAGAGTGATGGCCAGATTCCATAGAATATGGATTTCTTCTTTCTTAGAGAACTCTATGATAAAATAGTTAAGAGTCCCACCAGGGTTCAGGTCCTAGCACAATTTCTTATTATGATAATGGTGGGAAAGCTAAACAGTTTCTGTAAGTTTTAGTCCCATTGTTTGTACAATGTTAATAACAGGGATTGATGTGGAGGTAAAAATATAATGCACACATTAAAACAACATTTACTAAATTTTAGCTCTTATTATCTTGCCTGGTTTGACAGATGCTAATCACACTCTGATTTGAATGCCAAAATTCCTAAGCAGGATACGAGTATTTCTGCATATCCACGAAGCAAACTGAATTATTAGCGGCCACAAATACAAACTGCAATTTCAACTTACACTGGCAGCCGATCTGATGAGTGGCATTGAGCAGGCGGACACAAGGAGCTGTTTTATTTAAGGGGATGTAGATTTTCCTCTCCACTGAGTTTCCCAGACACAATCCTGGCCAGAAGATAAAAAGTATTAGGGAAAAATGAAAGATATTTGGTATTAGCCTCTATCATCATTAGCTTGGCTCATGGTAAATCATTCCCTGTCATATTTTCTAACACAGGACTAATGATCACTGTTTTCACTTCTTGGTCACATTAGTGGAACATAAACATTGTATAAGAGTACCTAGCTATTAATAACTATTTAATAACTTAGGAAGTTATTACACTCCATGATGACCAATTAACAATAAAGTTAAAAAATGATTTGTCAGAAGTCCTTGACTTGAGATGTGTCAGTGTCTGGTTGCATGGGTACAGGCTTCTGCTTTTCTATCTTGTATGTATATTACCAAGTAGCAAAAGACCTCTGGTTTGAGAATATAGCTTACCAAAACCAAACAAAGAAAAGCATTCAACAACAAAACCCGGCTAAGAATCTGAACAGGCCTAGGAGAAACCTTATGCCACACACCTGTTCAATCAAACATCAGATCATTTGTGTATACAGCTAGAGTAGGTGGCGGCTACCATTTCTTCCTTGAAGAAGGTCGAAAACAATGTGAATGGAGGGGATAATTTAGTCATGATTATACCCCGGAATGTTTGCATTTTAAGACTTAACTAGAAAGCCATAACCATATAAAGAAATATTTACACTTTGCTCAATTCTTAGTTGAACACACTATAAAGAATTACTGATGTGTTAATTATTGTAATTCGTAATTGCGAAATTACTAAATGTATATTAAATCGAAAAAATGAAAATATTCATATACATTAAACGTCTAAAAGTCCTTGACTCATTACTTCCCTCTTAACAGTTTAAAGCAGTCAAGCCCAGTTTACCCTCACTTTAGTAAGTAAAGGAAATAAGGAACACATATTTAGTATACAACCATCAACAGGAGGAAATGAGGGCACTCCCCCCTCCCAGGGTTGCAAAAGCTCCCACAAAACAAGACTTTTGGTCTCAAAAATACTAGCCCAGAGAAAGAAAGCAGGCTGAGCTTTTTACACCTGTCCCTTTTGGTTGTGGGTGGGGTGGCTGGGGCTTTAAAGAAAACGAGGCATGTGAATAAGGTATAAGAGAATCAGACAGGAACCCCGGGTAAGGGCTTGAGAGAACTGATCGAAACGACGCGCCTCGGGAGACAGGAAACGAAGGTCCTGTCAAAGGGGGAACTTATGTCGTGGGAACGAAAGACAAGACGGATTTACAGGGCGGGGGGGACAGAGGGGCAATGGGAACCAGAAGGGCAACGCCTGCGCTTAGCGAAGGGCCGATCCGGACGGTTCTCCTTACAGAGCAGAGCCCCGGGGTAGGGTGGCCTCACCTGCCAGTGTCATGGAAAAAGACAGAAGGAGAAGAAGACCCCGACTTCCTGGGTCAGGCCCAGAGCCGCCCCTAGTCGTAGCCATCTTGCCTCTCGGCAGGGCGGAAGCATCGGGTCCCTTCCAGTCTCGTATCGGCCTCTCTAGGCTTCCGCCGGCACCGTCTCTGTAGCCCAGCGCTCCAAAGACCGGAAGTTACTGTTGCGGAGCTTCCGGGAGCCACGACCTCGGGTAGCTGACGTGGAGGCCTTGGGAAGGCAACCACAACCGGGAGCGGCCGTAGCGGCTAATCGGACCTGGGAACCGGAGGCCTGAAGGATGCTAACCAAATTCGAGACCAAGAGCGCGCGGGTCAAAGGTAGTGAAGAAGAAGAAAAGGAGAACAACGGGGGTTAGATGTTAGGGGCGGTGCTGTCACTAAGGGAGTGAGGATGGGCGGAATCGCTGACCGAATTGGGCCCACTTGAACCCGGAGGAATACTCGAGGGAGGCGGGTTAGGTCTAGTGGAGTCTCTGCAGTCTGCGCTTCTTAGTGAGTTCTGGGACTTTGATTTCCTCATAAAATGGTTCCTGCATTGAAGGAGATCCCTTAGGCCCGCTTCCTATTATTTCCATCCACCTCTTCTTAGGGCTGTGCTCCGACTTTTATTCTTTCTGTTCTTATGGCCTTGTGACTTTTATGTTTTTTTGATGACCATGTTATATGGAGTACCTCTGGCGTTTGGTTCTCCACCTCTGTCACTGTAGCTTTTTTGGAGTAGGCACTGGCTACTCCATTAGCCTGTCTGCACATCTCGATGTCCAGTGCTTCCGTTGGACTCTACTGCCTACTTGTCTACAGCCCCATCAAGTCCCGAGACTGGCAAGATTGTTCGATAAATACAAGATGCTTTGTATTAGATTTGAATGTCAGACAATTTTTTGGTAATAATTTTTTAAGGACAGAGGCCTGAGATCAAAGTCTTTCAGAATGTTGAAATTAGAGAAGCAGAGAATTAAGTCTACGGAAATCTGGTTAGAGATATATCTGGAATAGTTCCTAAAATGCATTATAGTGAAGTGGTTTGGAATTTGTTCTCTGGAGTCCAGTTGTCTTCCTTAGGAATTCTGAAGCATCCACTAACAAACTATATGGCCCGAGTCAGCAGACTTACTATCTCTAAAGTTCTATATTCTTATTTTTAAAACTAAGGGTAATTAACATCCTTTTATAAAGAGAATTAAAATGAGAAAGTATGTTGCATATGTTATGATAATGCCCGGCCAGATTCAGTAACTCAAAAAACTGGAGGTTATAGCTGAGCAGTTTCCAAGTATCGTGGGAAATTTGATCATGAAAGGTACCCTTAAAATTCCTACTACCGGGGCTGGAGAGATGGCTCAGAGGTTAAGAGCATTGCCTGCTCTTCCAAAGGTCCTGAGTTCAATTCCCAGCAACCACATGGTGGCTCATAACCATCTGTAGAGGGGTCTGGTGCCCTCTTCTGGCCTGCAGGCATACACACAGACAGAATATTGTATACATAATAAATAAATAAATATTTAAAGAAAAAAATTCCTACTACCATCATGGCTATGTAGAGCCTGTCTCAGTGGCAATAAAAAGAAAGACCCATCATCTCTGGTACAGTCATGGTGGCTTTAATCCTAGCACTCTGGAGCCAGATGCAGGTCAATCTCTGTGAGTTGGAGGATAGTGTGGTCTACACAGTGAGCTCCAGGCCAGTCAAAGCTGCAGTGAGACACTTCCAAAAAACGGTTCTGGGGCCGGAAAGATGGCTCCGTTAACAGGATTTACTGCTCTTGCAGAGGATTTGAGTTTGGTTCCCAGGCCCCATGTTTGGCAGCTCACAGCCACCTGTAACTCCAGCTCCAGATGATCTAATCCCCTCTTCTGGACTCTGTGTGCACCTGAACTCATATGTGCCTGAGCGTAATTGAAAACAAACAAAACCAGTTTCTGGTACTTGAGTAGATGATGGGAGTCTTCATTTCCTCTTAGTTCTTTTCAGATGTCTTCTTGGTCAGTAGGAAGGGGTGGGGGAATGAGTACTTGAGAGTTTGTGCAATCAGAGTTAAAACTGCATACTGCTCATGCAGAGTTTGGTTCCCATCATCCGTGTCATATGCCTCACAACTACCTATACCTTCAGCTCCATAGGATCCAGTGTCCTCTGTCCCCCTTCAGGCCCTTGTACTAATGTGCACATAATCCCACACAGATACACTTCGTTAAAAATAAAAAAAAAAAATGTAAGTGCTAAGTTAGACGCTGTGGTTCATGTCTGTAAATCCCAGCGCATGAGAGTCTGAGGCAGGAGAATTGCTGTGCATTGGAGGCTACTTGGTGAGACCTGTCCAAAAAGGGGGGGGGGGGGAGAAGTTAACAGTATACCATAAAAATAAAAGAAACACCATGCAAAATTGGTGTCTTTGTAAACTTGCTGATTGAGCATATTCGTACAGTGTTCTTACAACTAAGCAATAGCTACCGGAGTTGGATGTGGTGGTTCTCACCTGTCATCCCAGCACATGGGAGGCTAAGGCAAGAGGTTTGTTGCAAGTTTGAGACCAGCCTAAACTACAAAGTGAGTCCCTGTTTTAAAAACCCAAACATTTAGTGCCAGGACAGGCTCCAAAGCTACAGAGAAACCGTGTCTCGAAAAACAAAAACAAAAACAAAAAAAACCCAAACATTGCTGGGTGTGGTGGCATAGAGCAGGCAGAGTTTGAAGCCAGCCTAGTCTCTAGAGTGAGTTCCAGGACAGCCAGGGCTACACAAAGAAACCTTAGCTCTGAAAAACTAAAACCCAAACATTTACCAGAATATTAAATGTACATGTTCTAAGCCAGTGAGATGGCTCAGTGGGTAAAGGTGCCTCTCACCAAGTGATCCCCATGACCTACATGGAAGGAGAGAGCTGATTCTCACACACATATATCATGACATGTGTGTATGTGGACACAAAGACATATATACACTCTCAAATAAATGTAATGCAAACTTTTTAATGTACGCGTTCTATTTTGTAGCCATTCCATTTTCAAGTTTTTAGCCTAAAGCACTGTTAAGGCAATTGGTCTAGATTATATATAAACATATCTTCAGTAGATTTTTTTTTTTTTTTTTTTGGTTATTTTTTGAGACAGGATTTCTCTGTGTGTCCCTGGCTGTCCTGGAACTCATTCTGTAGACCAGGCTAACCTCAAATTCACAGAGATTCACCTGCCTCTGGTTCCTAAGTGCTGGGATTAAAGGCATGTGCCACCACTCAGCTTCAGCAGATCCTTTTGATAGCCAGAAACTAGAGGTGGAACTTAAATGTTTTCTAAGAGTAAGGTGGGTTTTTTGTTTGTTTGTTTGTTTATTTATTGACAATGTCTCGCTATATAGCCCCTGTGGGCTTCAAACTCATGATGTTTCTGCTTCAGCCTTACAGGTGCCAGGATTACAGGTGTGTGACACCATGCTCAGTTTGGGAGTGTGTGTGTGTGTGTGTGTGTATGTGTGTTAATGACTAAACTGGGCACCAGGCAAGCCACCTCTCTCCCACTGAAGTAAATCTCCAATTCCAAAATAGTTTAAAATGTGATAGACGAGTAAGATGACTCAGTGGTTAAAGTTCTTACCACCAAGCCTAATGATCTAAGTTCAGTCCGCAAGGCCCTATGGTAGAAGAAGGGAATTGACACCTGCAAGGTTTTGTTGTTGTTGTTTTGGTATTTTTTTTTTTTTTTTTTTGGTTTTTTTCAAGACAGGGTTTCTCTGTGGTTTTGGAGCCTGTCCTGGAACTAGCTCTTGTAGACCAGGCTGGTCTCGAACTCACAGAGATCCGCCTGCCTCTGCCTCCCGAGTGCTGGGATTAAAGGCGTGCGCCACCACCGCCCGGCCTGTTTTGTTTTGTTTTTTAAGGCAATATCTCAATATGTAGCTCATATATATACATATATATGAATTGTCCTCAGACTTCCACACATGGACCATGGTACATGCGTGCCTACACAAGAACACACGTGCGTACACACAGTAAATAAATAAATGTAATTAAAAATTTTAAGTTTGGTGCCTTTGTTCTTTACAGTTGTAAAAAAAAGAATGAATTTCCATTAAGTATAAAAAGATTTATGTCATATATTTAAGTGAGAAAGGTTTGCAAAATAGCATTGTATAATTCCATGCCCATAAAATAGTAAGGCCTGTGTTTATATGTAGCTGCATTGAAAACCTGGACACACTCCAAACTGTTAACAATTCTTTTCTTCTAGTTTGTCCTTTCATCATCCTGGTGGAGTAACAAGGGATATATTTGTTTCCCTTTCTTAAATCACTAAACAACTAAACAAAACTACAAAGGTTTCAGACATTGATCAGTAAAGAGTACCAGAAATTATTCCTTGAGGGAAGGGAAATAAACGGGGTGAGTCCTATGTTTGTTTAGATTAGTGCTTAGAGACAGATTCCAGGCAGTAGTGAAGGAAGAGGGAAGAACCCTGTAGTCTAGCAGATGAATAAGAGCTCAGCATTTGGGGCAACAAAGATGACTAAAATGTGCTTGGAAAATACCAGAAATGACAGAGCACTGGAGGTCTATATGGGTTCCCTTGGGCCTTTCTTAGAGTGCTGATAGGTACATGCATGTGAGAAAAAAAAATCCATAATTTAAGAAAAGGCTATCAAGAGGTAGTTGTGGAGCTGGAGAGATGACTCAGTGGTTAATAACACTTGGCATCCTTACAGAGGACCCAGGTTCAGTTCTCAGCATCTCAGTGGTTATGGTGGCTCATAACCATTGGTAACTCCAGTTCCAGGGGATCTGACCTCCACAGGCACCAGGCATGCATGCGGTGCACATAGACACATACAGGCAAAATACTCAGCATTTGCAGTGGTGGCACACATCTTTAATCCCAGTGGGAGACAGAGACAGGTGGATCTTTGTGAGTTTGAGGCCAGCCTGGTCTACAGAGAGAATTCCAGGACAGGCTCCAAAGCTACAGAGAAACCCTATCTCAAAAACAAAAGCAAACAAAAAAATTAAGAGTTCATTTTAGAAGTTGTACATACCTATAATCTGAGCACTGGGAGGCTGAGATGGAAAGATTGTGACTTTTTAGGCTAGCCTAGGCATAAGAATGAGGTCTGTCTTTTTTAAAAAGAGGAAAAAAATAGTAATCGAGGGCTCCAGAGATGGCTCAGTGGTTAAGAGCACTTGTTCTTCCAGAGGTCACAAGTTCAGTTCCCAGAACCCATGCCAGGTGGCTCACAATCACCTGTAACTCCAGTTCCAGAGGATCCAACACGTCTGGCCTTCATAGGTTTTCATAGGCACCTGCACTTATGTGTGCATACCCACACATAGACACACACCTACACATAATGAAAAAGAATACAAAAACAAATATTTTTAAGATTTATTTGTTTTTATGTATATATGAGTGTTCTATCTGCATGTACACCTTTACACCAAAAGACATCAGATCCCACTATATATGGTTGTGAGCCACTATGTGGTTGCTGGGAATTAAACTCAGGATCTATGGAAGAGCAGCCAGTTCTCTTAACTTCTGAGACATCTCCCCAGCCCCACAGAAACAAATTTTGTTTTGTTCTGTTTTGTTTTTGTTTTTTCGAGACAGGGTTTCTCTATAGCTTTTGGAGCCTGTCCTGGAACTAGCTCTTGTAGAACAGGTTCACCTTGAACTCACAGAGATCCGCCTGCCTCTGCCTCCCGAGTGCTGGGATTAAAGGCGTATGCCACCACTGTCTGACAAAAACAAATCTTTTTTTTTTTTTTTTCAAGACAGGGTTTCTCTGTGGTTTTGGAGCCTGTCCTGGAACTAGCTCTTGTAGACCAGGCTGGTCTCGAACTCACAGAGATCCGCCTGCCTCTGCCTCCCGAGTGCTGGGATTAAAGGCGTGCGCCACCACCGCCCAGCCAAAAACAAATCTTAATAATAATTTTAAAATAAAGAATGGACAGAGAAAGCAGAACAGTTATCCCTGGAGCTCACACAAAGGTGGAAATAGTCTGTGCTCCTATAAGACAAACAGAAAGGGTTTTTTTGTTTTGTTTTTGTGGGGCTGGAGAGATGGCTCAGCAGTTAAAGATTTCCTGACATTATTGAGCATCCTATAGAGACCCTCTGGTGGGTATTCCTTAGCAGTGATTTCAAATTAGACTATAAAGGCAGCTATAGACCCACAGTAACAAAACTTTAGGTCCTATCTGTCAGCTGATTCCAGCTAAGATACACCTCAGAACAAAGCCTAGCAATGCTTAAAAAAGAAATACCTAACAATAAGATTTATTGTATTTGGTATCCAATAAAAAGCTAGTTATCAGCCAACAGGCGGTAGCGCATACCTTTAATCCCAGCACTCGAGGAGACAAAGGCAGGCAAATCTGTGAGTTCCAGGACAGTCTGTTTTACAAAGTAAGTTCCAGAACAGTCAGGACCATACAAAGACACTTTAAAAATTAGGGAGAAAGCTATCAAGCATGTTGAAGGAATAGATAGCCTCTGGTTAATCTAGTTGTTCCTTTTTATCAGACTTGACAAAAGAAGACATCAGGGACCCTATCTCATGGTATAATTTTCTGCTTGTCCCCTTTCCCCAGGCCTAAGTTTCCATCCCAAAAGACCCTGGATCCTGACCAGTTTACACAATGGGGTCATCCAGTTATGGGACTATCGGATGTGCACTCTAATCGACAAGTTTGATGAACATGATGGTAAGTTAGTTTCTAGGGGAAAATTATAAGATTTAAGTATTGGGGCTGGAGAGGTGACTCAGAAGTGAAAAGTGAAAACTGTTCTTGCAGGACCTGAGTTCAATTCCCTGCCCACATCAATCCAGGGCTCACAAACCAGCTGGAACTCCAGCTCCAGGTGATTTGATACTCTCTTTTGGCCTCCACTAGCACTTGAACACATGTGTACATGCACATATACATAATAACAATGAATATTTTCATATTCTTTGGTTGTGAGCCTAGCATTTAATGGCCGAGCCATCTCTCCAGCCCAAAAATGAATACTTTTAAAGGCCAAGTATTTGTCATTATATAGGGTGATTTAATCATCCCTCAAATAAGAATCCTAGTTTGACAAGGATTCCCCTAAAACTAAAGAATGTGAAAGTGGAAAGAGGTAGAAACAAACAAACAAAAGCTACAAATAAGAATTTTTTTCTCTGTGAAACAGTCCTGGCTGTCCTGGAACTCACTCTGTAGACCAGGCTGGCCTCAAACAGAGATCAGCCTGCCTCTGCCTTCCGAGTGCTGGGATTAAAGGCGTGCACCACCATTGCCTGGCCTATACAAATAAGAATCTTAAACCTGGGTGGTGGCTCACACCTTTAATCCCAGCACTTGGAGGCAGAGATAGGCAGATCTCTGAGTTCGAGGCCAGTGTGGTCTACAAAGCAAAGTCCAGGACAGCTAAGACTATTACTCAGAGAAACCCTGCCTCAAAAAAAAAAAAAAAAAAAAAAGGTGTGGGGGGGAGCAGGAGGAGCTTAGAGGGTAAACGTGCTGCTAAGCCTGAGTTAGGTGAGTTCCATCCCCGTGGCCCATATGGTAGAAGAAGAGAATTGACTCTGCAGCTTGTTTTCTGACCTCTGCATGTGCACCACATGTAGACACAAATAAAGAGGATAACTTTCCTTTACATACATTGCCTGCCTTCTTCCCTAGGTCCAGTGCGAGGCATTGACTTCCATAAGCAGCAGCCCCTGTTCGTCTCTGGAGGAGATGACTATAAGATTAAGGTACAGGCCATCTGTCATGGCTGGGAATAACGGATGGGAGAATGTGGTAAGGTTTGGGAACTAAGGAACTGAAAGACAGAATTCATTTATTGAGGACTTGGACTTCTAACATTATCCAAAGCACTTATCCAACAAACACTTACTGAATACTCACTGTATATCAGAAACTTTTCTTTTGTGTGGGAATTGAAAGATAAGTACAAAGTAACTTTTGTTCTCAAGGAGCCTTTATTCTAATACAAGAGATAAATGTACACTCAAATAATAGCATGTATAGTGTACTAGCTGGTTTTGTATGTCAATTTGACACAAGCTAGAAGCATCAGAGAGGAATGAGCCTCGGCTGAGTAAGTGCCTCGATAAGATCCAGCTGTAAGGTATCTTCTCCTTTAGTGATCATTGAGGGAGGGCCCATGGTGGGTGGTGCCATCCCTGGGCAGGTGGTCCTGGGTTCTATAAGAGGGTGGGGTGAGTGGGCCAGGGAGCAAGCAGGATTCCTTCCTGGCCTCTCTGCATCAGCTCTCGCCTCCCAGATTCTGTTCTGTTTGAGTTTCTGTCCTGACGTCTTTCAGTGATGACTAGCAATGCTGACATGTGAGCCTAATGAACCCTTCCTCCCCAACTTGCTTTTTGGTCATGGTGTTTCATTGTAGCAGTAGAAACCCTAAGACAAATAGTTTGAATGATATAATAAAATACTCAAAATAGAAAAAGAACAGTCCAGGTACAGAAATGGACATGCATAGCTGGATGTGTTTGGGAATCTCTAGTTCCTTTTAGAGAGATAAAATCTAGAGACAGTGAAAGAGGGCAGAAGACAGAGAGATCTAGAAGGTAGATAAGATCATGAGTGCACATTTGCGGTGCCCAGGAGTTCTCGTTATTATACAAGCGTGGAGCCAATACTGGGGCTTAGGTAGAGGAGTGGTAGAAGATTTACATTGATTTTATTTTTTAAATTTCTCAAATGAGGCTGGGCAGTGGTCCCAGCACTTGGGAGGAAGAGGCAGGCGGATCTCTGTGATTTTGAGGCCAGCGTGCTCTACAGAGTGAGTTCCAGGACAGCCAAGACTACACTGAGAAACCCTGTCTCGAAAAACAAAACCAAAAAAAATTTTTTTTTCTCAAATAATAGTAAATAAAAGATTGGATAAGTAGGGAAGGACTGAAGACATAGATACCAATGAGGAAACTATTTTATAAGTGCTTGGGGAAAGTGAACAGAACCTGAACTTAGGCAATACCATCTGAAATGGAGAGAAGTAGATGGATATGAGAGCTTAAGGAAAAAACCATTGTGATGGACGTCAGAGGGATGATAAAGAAAAGTGAATGAGATACTATTGTGGTACATTCCCCCTCACTGCTGGGGACTGATCTTAGGACTTCATATGTACTTGGCAAGTACTCTACCGCTCAGGTACATCCCCAGCCCTAACAGAAGGTCATTAACTTGGAAAGATGAGTCTGCAGTAGGTACAGTTTTCTGGAGTTTTGGAGTATGAATAATTCCATATTGGCTCTACTATGCTTGAAGTACCTAGGAGACTCACTGAAGATATTTGGAATTTGTCAGTAGTAAGGAGAGAAGAGCTAAAGCCGTAGTGTAAAGGATACTGCACAGGGAATAGTTTGAATGATAGACAAATGATAATCTAAGACAGAGAGAGGTGACTTTCCTTTGAGCCCATTCCCATATATGTCTTTGAGAAGCCTATAT
Source organism: Chionomys nivalis (assembly GCF_950005125.1). NCBI lineage: Eukaryota > Metazoa > Chordata > Mammalia > Rodentia > Cricetidae > Chionomys > Chionomys nivalis. The sequence goes on along the minus strand of NC_080090.1, from coordinate 21,964,651 downwards.
TCGTGCTCTTGGGCGTGCCTTACTTTCTTCTGAGTACCTCTCTTTCTCTTACCCCTTGTGCTTAAGTCTGCATTAAGAAATCTGTATTAGGGGGCTGGTGAGATGGCTCAGAGGTTAAGAACATTGCCTGCTCTTTCAAAGGTCCTGAGTTCAGTTCCCAGCTCACAACCATCTGTAATGGGGTCTGGTGCCCTCTTCTGGCCTGTAGGCATACACACAGACAGAATATTGTATACATAATAAATAAAAAAATTTTAAAAAAAAGATATCTGTATTAAACACCAGCTATACTTGATGGGAAAAAGAAGAAAAATTGAATAAGTAAGAGTAATTTTATAGTTTGGAGATAAACCAAGGAAAAGCTAAGGAAGAAGGAAGTTTAGGGGAAAATGAAGTCATCAGAATAAGATCCAGATGAAGAAGAAACCTCTAGATTGCTGAGTAAGGAGTTTATTAGTAATAGTAACACCTTAACATGAGGTGAGATAGTCAGCAGAATGTAGACAGATCTAAAGGTAAAATATAGTGCAGCAACTTTGGATCTCCAAAACTAGATTTCAGGGCTGAGGATGAGGCTCATTTAAGTGGAATGTTTTTGAAGTTTAGCACCATATAAAACTGGGTCTCAGCACTCAGGAATTGGAGGCAGGATTAGCAATTCAAGGTCGTTGTTGGCCACATAGTAAGTGCAACTGTAGGAGTTTCTATGTATATGAAACCCGTTTCAAACAAGCAAGCAAACAAAAGGAACTCAGTGAGACTTTCTTAAGTCCAAGGTGTTTATGTCCTATTCCATGGTTGAATTTCTGTCTTTTCAGGTTTGGAATTATAAACTTCGGCGCTGCCTCTTCACATTGCTTGGGCACTTGGATTATATCCGTACCACATTTTTTCATCATGTAAGTGGCTATTGACCTTCGTTATGCAGTGTTTTGTGGTAATTTCTCCACAGTAATCTCTATGCCTGGCACTAGAGCTCCAGCTGTGAATAAGAAGCTGGGCACTGTGACTGCATAGCTTAAGGCTAGCCTAAACTACATAGTAAATCCTGTCTGAAAAACAAGGGCTGGGGTATAACTTAGTGATGCTAGGACACTTGTCAGGCGTGCACAAGGATCTGGCCTGACAGAACGAGATTGTCCTAGCCCTGTCTGAAATGTCTTTCAGGAGTATCCTTGGATTCTGAGTGCCTCAGATGACCAAACCATTCGCGTGTGGAACTGGCAATCTAGAACCTGTGTCTGGTAAACCAAGAGGCAGTAGCCTCAAAAAAGGGTCTAATTCTTTCTAAATACTTAAAATCAGCTTCTTCTCAGGTCAGCCATCTTCCTTCCCAGGCAGGCCATATCTGCTGATTAATTACTGATCATATTTGTAGGATTCTTTTAAATATAACATTAGCCTAGATTTTGTGATGTCTTAACAAGAAGAATAGGTCATAAGACTAGATCTTTGGAGTAGAGCGTTTAGATCCGTTTTCAGTTCTATGTCCATAGAACTGGAGTTGTAATATAGACAATGAGTCTCACTTAGTGTTTGGGCTGGTCCTCTAGTAGAATTGCCATAAGAATTTCCAACTTCAGCCACTAAAGGTATTCTACTAAAATCTTTCAAGTGTATTTCCTATATGAATTACTAATATTGCATTTATTTTCATATTTTTATAAGTCTTTAATCTGAGAGTAATCTCGATTCCATGAAATTAGTAATATTTAAATATTAAACAGTTAGTGTTAGAAAGAGAATTATTGGAGAAAGCAAAAAGGTGCCTTGCAAGCCTGGTGACCTGAGTTTGATCCATGTAAAGGGGAGGAGAGAACTGACTCCACGCGGCACCCACTGTTGCCACGGCACTAAGAAGAAGATAACTTTTTTTTTTTTTGGTTTTTCGAGACAGAGTTTCTCTGTGGTTTTGGAGCCTGTCCTGGAACTAGCTCTTGTAGACCAGGCTGGTCTCGAACTCACAGAGATCCGCCTGCCTCTGCCTCCCAAGTGCTGGGATTAAAGGCGTGCGCCACCACCACCCGGCTAATAACTTTTTTTTTTTTTTTTTGGTCTGTTTGAGACAGGGTTTCTCTGTGTAGCCCTGCCTGGCTGTCCTAGAACTTGCTCTGTAGACCAGGCTGGTCTCAAACCCACGGAGATCTGCTTGCCTCTGCCTTCTGGCTGGGCTCAAAGGCATGTGCCATCACTGCCTGGCCAAAAACTATATATTTTTTAAAAGGAGCTATTAGCTGGACATGCCTTTAATCCCAGCACTCGGGATCAAAAGAACCACAAAACAAAACAACAGAAAAGGAACCATTGTTAGCACGGGTGTCATTGCTTATTACTAGTTTAGAATTGTTAGGATGGCTTACATTGCTCCCACAAAAATATGAGAAAAGCGTCCTCTGACTGTGAAGAAAGCATTTAGCTTAGGAGCCTGTTGATTTCTACCTTTAATTGAATGTTTTTTCCTTGCAGTGTGTTAACGGGACACAACCATTATGTAATGTGTGCCCAGTTCCACCCCTCTGAAGACCTGGTGGTGTCTGCTAGCCTGGACCAGACTGTCCGCGTTTGGGATATTTCTGGTGAGCTGCCCAAGTTCAGGGGACAGTCTAGTCACGTCTGGCGCAAAACTGCAATTGCTTAAAACAGCGAGAGTATTTGGCTTAAAACAACAAAATTCAGAATTTCCATTTCTGTATAATATCTTTGTTTTTGAAGGTATTGAATCTGCTTTGATGTTCATGTTAGCATATTTTCTATGAAAGCAACTTACTCTAGGAAGCTAATTTGATTTCTTTAGTTACCTCAGATTTTCATTAAAATATGTACTGGAGAGATGACTCAGCAGTTAAGAGCTCTGGCTGTTCTTACAGAGGTTCCAGGTTCAATTCCCTGCACACACATGGCAGCTCACAACTGTCTGTAACTCCAGTTCCAAGATACCTGATACCTTCAAACCAATGCACATAAAATAAAATTAAATAAGTTATTTTTTAAAAAGTACATCTGATTTATTTCATTAAGAACCAAGCTTTCCACTTAAGTAAAATACATATTTTACAAAAAAGAAAAATGAAAATATGTAAGTAAATGGGATTTGTGAATCCTGTTGCCTTATTTATAAATAGAAAAGTCTCCCTATTAGATTTCTTCTATAATAAGGAACATAGAATGGGTAAGGAGTTGGTGACTTTTGTATTCAGAATACCTTTTAATAAGCTTTCTGAGGGCGGGAGAAATGGCTCAGTGGTTAAGAACACTGCCTGCTCATCTAAAGGTCCTGAGTTCAATTCCCGCCAACCACATGGTGGCTTACAACCATCTGTAATGAGATCTGGCGTCTTCTTCTAGCCTGCAGACATGCATGTAGGCAGAATACTGTATACACAATAAATAAATAAATCTTAAAAAAAATAAGCTTTCTGAGCCCTTTGAATAATTAGGCCAAGTTCTGTCATAATTTATATATAATGATTTTTGAGATAAAGATTGAAATTTTAGTGTCATACGGAGATCTAAAATGTTGCCACACAGAGAATACTGAGAGAGAATGCTGTCTATGACTTGCATGGAGGGGCTTCATACTGGAATAGGGAACTGAGACTCTAAATACTGTGCTTCTCTGCCCAGTTAAATTTCAAAACCAAAAAACCTCACTCACTGAATTATCTTTATTTGCCACTTCAGAAATTCTGAGATTGGGTTCTTAGGAAAGTCATATGAGACTGTAAAACAGCATTTCTTACCTAAATAGGAAGGCCCTTGTGGGCCCTTACCTGCTTCTCTGTGGAAGTGAAGGAGTTAGCTTTCCCTTTCTATAAAGTGCTAAAGTGATAACTACCCAGCTCCCTCTGACAGTGCTGGGCTAGGACCATTTAGGAGTTGCTGCTTTTATAAACCATCAGTGAACAGCAAGTGCAAACTTTGGATTCCTGAATACAATGATTAGAATGTTATAGTAGCATTTAAAATTTATTTATTGTAGAAATAAACCAAGGAAATTTGGGCATGGTCTTGCATGCTATAATCCCAACACTTAGGAGGTAGAAGCAGGAGAATCAGAAATTCAAAGTCATTCTTGACTACATAATAAGTTTAAGGCCAGCCAGGGCTATGTGAGACCCTATCTCAAAGAACCAAACCAAAGGAAAAACAAAACCCAAACAAGTCAAGGAGAAAAGAGGGCAGTTGGAGAGTAGGGTCACTGTATCATGCTATCTCTGCAGTTTTCCAAAGCAAGACAGTGGTGTAAACAAGATGGTTTGGGAGATAGGGCCATTATGTTCATCCTCTAGGGCTTTGCCATTGCAGTTTTCTGTCAGACCGACTAGGCTATTTGAAGTACACCCAGATGTGACCAGCCATGCCAACAGGAGGAGCTTGGTACAGGCTTTGTGAGCCTGTGCCCTCTCCTCCCTGCCAGTACTGGGGAGCTTAGCATTCACTCTGCAGTAACCTGGCTGTGGCTTTCCATACGGTTGCTCCATGCTCACATTCAAGACACACTCTCTGCTCGGGATATACGCACTAATGAGGTCAGCTCCCAGCCTGTGCTGTCCCCGCTGATCAGGGAAAGCTATGTAGATAGTCTTGAGTTCTGTGAGAAAGGTTCTGGAGGAAGTATCCTGCGTGATTTTTCTCAGTTCTCCCAGGAATTGTGTACAGCTAATTCTATCCTAGAACATATGTTAATTTTATACCTACACAGTTGTTTTTAGGTACTAGGGGTTCATCCCCAGAACATTGAGTTGAGAAAGGCCCCATACCGCTCCACTTTAAAAGTACTGCTTGTGCCATATGCTGCTAGCACAGCGTGTTCCCTGTGGTCTAGCTAAAGTGACTTGGAAAATGCATTTTTAAAAATCTGTTAATTAAAATAAGAAGCAATTTGGAAAAGTAAAGTGGCTAGGTTCTCATTTGTGACCATGAAATGCCCAGGACAAGAAGTACTTTCTTCATCTTTTGCAGGCAGAAAGCATGTTTACATCAAAGTTAAGGGCCTTAGATTAGAGGAGTGAGGGAGAGTATGACCTGGGTGGGGTTTGTGTTGCTCTTGAATGTGTGGGTTGCATGGATTGCTATGTGGTATTGCAGTTGCTGTAATTTGTAGATGGTATAGTGAGAATGTTGTACTAACTTGTTGTACTAATGTGAACGCATCTGCTGTTTCTCTGCTGACTCTGCTGACTTAAAGTAATCCTTTAACTGGAGTGGAAGGCAATGTTTTGGTATTTGAGTAAGCAGAAGAGCATTTGGGTTAGACTTTTTACACTTATATTTTCCTGTCCTCAAAATTTGCATACTCTTCAGAATTCCATTTTGCTTTAGTTCCGGTTAGTCTGAAACAGTAAGAGAAACCAATTTTCTGGTCTCTTAGGGACTGACAATAACATTTCCAAGGCAGGAAAGGACCTTCTGAATAAGGGAATGAATGTACCCAAATTTAGGGGATTGTGACATTTCTCATTATTTTGACTCTCTTGAAAAGAACACTAAATTAGTGGGTAACACCAAGAGAATGTAGAACGCTTTAAAGGCAAAGCGGTCCCTTAACACCTGTCCCATGTGAATTTAGCCCCCAGAACTTACTAGAACCTGAATATTCTGTGAGCCTGGAAAACAATCATTTGTTTTTAGGGGAACATTGAATAAAAACTAGCTGTGGAAGATGGGTTTCAGTTTGTGCTTCCAAGTAAACTGTCAGTTAAATTATTTTAATATGCTTATACCTTTGCATGTCAACCCCATATAATTCAGGCTCACTCTTTGAAATATCTACTAGAATATATTAATATGCTGCCAAATCCTTTGCTCATCCCTCTCTCTTTACTGCTTCCTCTGGTCCCCACTGGGAGGCATGTAATAACTGGTCCAGTCTGAGAGTGTTCTCCTCTCCCTCTGGATTTGGGTAGCTGCTGTAGAAATTTTCCATCTGTCGCTCAGTCCTAGTGAGTGGCTTGTCAAAGGCTCAAATATTTCTTCTCTAAATATCTTTTCACTGCCTGTCACTATTCATCCGTTTCCCCTTCCCCTTTTCTTGGATCATTGCAGGCAAGTGCAACAAAGACTTTAATTCTGTCGTGCAGCTTTCATTTTAATGTGTTTGTTGAAGGTTATTGGAGGTGAAGTTCCTCACAGCTGTATGCTTTTGTATCTGTCCTGAACCTATTTCATACATTAGCCTCATTAGAAAAAATTGACAGACCCTATTAAAGGGACAAATGAAGTCAAAGGCAGCTTCATGTATTAATGAAGCTTGAGGAGAGTGCTTTTTTTCATAACTTTTATGTCTCTATACCTACAAAGAATCTCTTGAATTAGGCATAAGCTAAATTAAAACCGTTCTCTGATACTGATGTTAGGTACTATTCTAATAGAAGAAATACAGTATAGTTTAAAACAATGACCATAAGTTCATTGAACTTAACTTTTTTTTCTTTCTCTACAGATACCACATTTTAGTCTGAAGCTTCTTAGGTTTTATTTTCAATTATATGTTTTATTTAGTCCCTGTTTTAAAATATTGTCTGTTTAAAAAAATTTAACAAATACTAAGTAACCTTTTCTTAACCATTTTTTCTCCCAAATATTTTTAAAGGATTTTCATCCCTATTTCGTTTTGTTATGTACAATTTGGTATGGTATACATGATTATTATTACCTATCTCTAAGGGTTGTTATCAGAATTAAATCTGATACTGGTACTTTGTATTATAATTTTGCTTTTTTTTTTTAATTGGTTTTTCGAGACAGTGTTTGTGTGGTTTTGGAACCTGTCCTGGAACTAGCTTTTGTAGACCAAGTTGGTCTCAGACTCACAGAGATCCACCTGCCTCTGCCTCCCGAGTGCTAGGATTAAAGGCGTGTGCACCACCACCGCCCAGCCTTGCTTCTGGTTTTAACACAAGTAGTCAACTTTCCACCAGCCCTCCCTGCTTTTTGAAATAGGACCCTATAGCCCAGGCTAGCCTTGAAACTCACTACATAGCCCAGGTTCACCTTGTGGCAGTCCTCCTGCCTCTAACTCCTGAGTGCTAAAATTGCATGTATAAGCCAACACAACTTACTTCAAGTAGTTATCTTTTATAGATTTCTAGATGAATTGCAAACATGATCGTCCACAAAAATACACTTCTCGTCCTGGTGTCTTTTGCCTATCATTTAAAAATTATCAGTCAGGCGGTGGCAGCTCATGCCTTTAATCCCAGCACTTGGGAGGCAGAGGCAGGTAGATCTCTGTGAGTCTGAGGTCAGTCTGGTCTACAGAGTGAGGTCCAGGAGAGCCAGGACCACACAATGAAACCATGTCTCGAAAAACAAAAAACAACAACAACAAAAAATTATCAGCTAATAATTCCCCCCAGTAAAACTGGCATCTGTTGGCTTTAATGGAAAAATACATATGTTCATATCTATAAGCAGCTTTTATGCAAGAAAATGAGAAATCAAACAGTTTTAATTATTTGGTGTCTTGTCCAAGAGGCAAGTAGGTGTGAGTACACTTTTTTTTTTTTTTTTTTTTTTTTTTTTTGGTTTTTCGAGACAGGGTTTCTCTGTGGTTTTTGGAGCCTGTCCTGGAACTAGCTCTTGTAGACCAGGTTGGTCTCGAACTCACAGAGATCCGCCTGCCTCTGCCTCCCAAGTGCTGGGATTAAAGGCGTGTGCCACCACCGCCCGGCCGTGAGTACACTTTTTGCTAGTACCTTATTGCTGTATCTTCTCATAGTGTTTATAATAGTTCTTCCAAACTAAATAACTGTTTTGTTTAATATGTGTAGTTCTGCAGTGCATCTGGAATGCCTCTGCACATTGCTTCCAGTTTGGGAAACACTAAAGCACAAACTCCCCCGGGGCATTTCTTCAAATTGCTTCTATCATGAGGATTGGAGATATTGCTCAGAATTTAAGAGCACTGACCACTCTTCCATAGAACCTGGGGGTTCAGTTCCCAGCACCCACTTAGCAGCTTACAAATATCTGTAACTTCAATTCCAGAGGATATGAAGCCCTCTTCTGGCCTCTGCAGGCACTGGTCATGAATGTAGTCTCACAGATGTACATGCAGGCAAACCCCCATACTCATCAAATAATAAAATACATTTTTTGAAAAAAATTAAAAAGTAAAAAAAATAAAAATTTAAGATGGGAAAAGGTTGCTATAGGTTTTATGACCCTGAAAGAAGACATTGAGTGATTACCATTTGAGGCCACATTTAGAGAAGAATGGAAATGCTATTAATCTGAAATAGAATGGTCTTTGAGATGAGATTTAATGAACTGAGTTGTGTTGGAAGTTTGGGCCGGCTCCTAGCAGGGGTCTTGTAAGTGTTAAGGAAGGAGCTAGTGCACACACAGAGGTATTTGTGAGCTCCTTTCTTCCTTTTCTCTAGGTTTACCTGCCCGGTTCCTTTTATCTTAGTCTTTCGATACCTATATGCAGTTCTGCTACTTTGCTCTTATGACATTGTATTTGCATCTTTCATTCCACTCCTTAACCCTCCGAAGGTCTGAGGAAAAAAAATTTGTCTCCTGGTGCTGTGGAGTCGGATGTGAGAGGAATAACCGGGGTTGACCTGTTTGGAACTACAGATGCAGTGGTGAAGCACGTACTTGAGGTATTTATCTGTGTTGCCGGTGGTGAGTGGGTGCTACCCGCTAGGGAATACGCTGTTCGTTTTATTTCATCTCTATATGGGTGTGTGATGTGTGTGGGTGTGTGCCTCAACACGTGTGTGGAGTCTAGAGGACAAGTTTATAGAGTTGGTTCTCTCAGTCTTTTTATGAGTCCCAGGATTTAAACTGTGACTTAGGGAGTGAGCATTTTATCCACTGAGCCATCTTGCTGGCCAACGATTTTTCATTCTTTCAGCAAATATGTAAGTATTGGGCACCATTTGAGGTTTGGAGAATAGAACTGTAAGTAAGCCAACATTGAAAGGGAGAGATATGCTATCTTATAAACCCAGTGGGGAAAAAGGAAGAAAACTGGACATGTGCTTCATCCCTGTCACAAAGCAGAACCCATTATTAGGCTTGTGGAAGGAAGGCTCCTAAAGAAAGTCAGTGAGAGCCGGGCAGTGGTGGAGCTGGGCGGTGGTGGCGCATGCCTTTAATCCCAGCACTAGAGAAGCAGAGAGAGGTAGATCTCTGTGAGTTCGAGACCAGCCTGGTCTACAGGAGCTAGTTCCAGGGCAGGTTTCAAAGCTAAGAGAAACCCTGTCTTGAAAAACCAGAAAAAAAGAGAAATTCAGTGAGAAGGACCAAGAGCCAATTTCATATGAGAAACTTTGTTAATGATGAGAAATGGAAAAGAAACTAGGTTTTCTGGTGGTGGTGTTGCACACCTTTAATCCCAACACTTGGGAGGCAGAGGCAGGTCTGTGAGTTTGAGGCCAGCCTGGTCTACAGGAGCTAGTTCCAAGACAGCGGGGACTGTAGCACAGAGAAACCCTGTCTCAAAAAACCAAAAAAAGAGTCTAAACCATACAACTACTCACTGAAATACATACTATTTGAATCAAAGCTGCCTTACCTATGATTCTGTCAAAGAATGAAGTACAATAGAATAGGGACTATCTTGCATCATCATTCTTAAACTTTCATAGGAATTCTCAAGAGTTGATTTATGTATTATATCTGTCAATATTAGCCATATTTTCTTTTTTTTTCTTTTTTTTTCTTGCTGATTTTTTTTATTGATTAATTAATTTAATTATTAAAGATTTCTGCCTCTTCCCCGCCACCACCTCCCATTCCCTCCCCCTCCCCCAATCAAGTCTTCCTTCCTCCTCAGCCCAAAGAGCAAGCAGGTTTCTCTGCCCTGTGGGAGGTCCAAGGACCACCCACCTCCATCCAGGTCTATTAAGGTGAGCATCCAAACTACCTGGGCTCCCACAAAGCCATTATATGCAATAGGATCAAGAACCCATTGCCATTGTTCTTCAGTTCTCAGTAGTCCTCATTGTCCATTATGTTCAGCGAGACCGGTTTTGTCCCATGCTTTTTCAGTCCCCGGCCAGCTGGCCTTGGTGAGTTCCCGATAGAACATCCCCATTGCCTCAGTGTGTGGGTGCACCCCTCGCCGTCCTGAGTTCCTTGCTCGTGCTCACTCTCCTTCTGCTCCTCCTTTGGATCGTGAGACTTCAGTCCAGTGCTCCAATGTTGGTCTCTGTCTCTGTCTTCTTTCATCGCCTGATGAAGGTTAATATTCAGGGGGATGCTTATATGTTTTTCTTTGGGTTCACCTTCTTATTTAGCTTCTCTAGAGTCACGATTTATAGTCTCAATGTCCTTTATTTATGGCTAGAAACCAAATATGAGTGAGTACATCCCATGTTCCTCTTTTTGGGTCTGGCTTATCTCACTCAGGATAGTGTTTTCTATTTCCGTCCATTTGTATGCAAAATTCAAGAAGTCATTGTTTTTTACTGCTGAGTAGTACTCTAATATGTATATATTCCATACTTTCTTCATCCATTCTTCCATTGAAGGACATCTAGGTTGTTTCCAGGTTCTGATTAGCCATATTTTAAATGAAGCAGGTCTTTTTATTTATTTTTATGTATGAGAGTGATTTACTTTTGGGGGAACAAGGAGGAGTGGAGGGAATGGTAACTGGTTGGGATGTATTGTATGAGAGAAGAATCTATTTTCAATTAAAAAAATTTTTTAAGTGTTTTACTTGCAAGTATATCTATACCATATGAATGTCTGATCCCTTCAGAGGCCATCAGAGGGCACTAAATCTCTTAGGACTAGAGTTACAGGCAATTATGAACAGTCATATATGGTTGCTGGGAACCAAACCTGGGTGGGTCCTTTTCAATAAAAGTCAGTACTCTTAACCAGTGAACCATCTCTTTAGCCCCTTGTTTTTTGTTTTTATTGTTTTTGTTTGTGCTAGGAATTAAACCTGGTACCTTGCACATAGTAAACAGATGCTCTACCATTGAATTGAATTACACCCCCAGCCTAAAACTGAGGGCCTTTAAAAAGATGGGCTCTGTCAGCATATATCTCTTTAACTGTCAGAGCAATGATGTCATCACCTATCACGTATCCTATGGAAAATATGGATAATAACAATAAAGTCTTAGGATTAGGAAAGTAGCTTTGAGTTTACAGACTTTCAGATGGCTCTTGGAACTCCTTCAAAGGATTCCAGATCATGCTCTGAGAACTTCTGAATTAACTTATAAAGTAGGTCTTTATACTTAAGAAGTTACAGTTACTTGGAGCAATAAAACATACATAGACAAGTAAAAAGGAAGGCAAAACATACTAAATACAAATAAAACTAGCTCAGTGGTGTGGTGCATGCCTTTAATCCCAGCACTCAGGAGGCAGAGGCAGGCGGATCTCTGTGAGTTTGAGGCCAGCTTGATCTACAAGAGCTGGTTCCAGGACAGGCTACAAGCCTACAGAGAAACCCTGTCTTAAGAAAACAAAACAAGGGGTTGGTGAGATGGCTCAGTGGTTAAGAGCACTGACTGCTCTTCCAGAGGTCCTGAGTTCAATTTCCAGTAATCACATGGTGGCTCACAGACATCTGTAATGAGATCTGGTGCCCCCTTCTGGTGTGCAGGTATACATGGAAGGAATGTTGTATACATAATAAATAAATCTTTAGAAAAATAAATAAATAAAGAAAGAAAGAAAGAAAGAAAGAAAGAAAGAAAGAAAGAAAGAAAGAAAGAAAGAAAGAAAGAAAGCTAAATTTCCTGGTGGAAATCTTTGGAACGACCCATGAGAATTTGAAGTAAGTGAACATATTGACATGGCTATTCTAATGTTCAAAGCTTTACAGTAAGCCAAGTATAATGCCACATACCTGTACTCCAGAAGACTGAAGGAGAAAGGTCTGGAGTTTAAACCCAACTCAATCTATACAACAAGACCCTGTCTTTAAAAAACATATCAAATGAAAATAAAACAACAACAAATGGACTTTAAAGTGGCACAGTCCCTTGAGTCTTTTTACTTGAAGAGTGTTTCAGAGGGCTGGAGAAATAGCTCAGCGGTAGACTACTGTCTTAGCATATCCGAGGCCCTGAGTTAGAGTGCCTGTATTGCAGAAAAAGAAACACCAGCGTGATTGCTTTGAATTGTGTCTTTAAAGCTGTTTTTGAAGACCCACCTTGTCTTTTTAACAGGGCCATGATCGTGGAGTAAACTGGGCTGCCTTCCACCCCACCATGCCCCTTATTGTATCTGGGGCAGACGACCGACAAGTGAAGATCTGGCGCATGAATGGTGAGTAAGGCTGTGGTGGTGTTGCCATATCCGAGAAAGGGACTGCTGGCCAGTGAGGGAAAGTAGCCAGGTCTTCTGGATTTGGATCTGTTTCCCTTCCTTGGGTGATTATTTCCTGCTAGTTCTAAGTGATTAGTCATTATTTCTTCCTTTTTTCCTCATGGCTTATAACCTTATTAAGAGACATGAGCATAGTTAGAGTAAAAATTCATGCAGTCATTTAACAAATAATAACTGTTTTGTTTCAGATTGTGTTCAGGACTCTATATTATTGTGAGTAGAAAATTCCGTGCTATAAAGTTTATATTGTTCTAAAATGTCAGCTAGTAATACATACAAAGAGAATAAAATAGAATAAAAGCTTATAGAATTTTTTAATATAGGTATTGTAGTCAATAGGGGCTCAGAATAAAAGATCAGAGATGTACAGAAAAACTAGGAAGTTTAGAGTTGAGATAGCATGTGATAGCAGCTTCAGCTACTCAAGAGGCTGAGTCCGTATTGTTCCTAGGAGTTCAAAGCCAGCTTGTACAACACAGCAAAACTGTATCTCCTCAGAAAAGAGGGTGTTGGGGATAGAATAACAGCAAAACCACACAGACAAACAATACATAAAGAGGAAAAGACTTACATAAAATCATTGCCCCATTTGGGGAAAAATTATTTTAGTATTTTTGCAATAATATGTAACACTTGATTAAGAGTATCACAGCTAGATATGGTGGTATATTCTTGCAGTCTCAGCATGTACGATGTTGATCACAAGTATAAGACCAGCCTGAGCCACATAGCAAAACCTCGTCTCTTCAAAACATTGGGGCTATAGAGATAGCTCAGTGGACCTTCAGAGGACCTGATTTTGGTTCCTGACATAGCACCTATGTCAGACTTCTCACAACCACCTATTACTCCAGCTCTGGGGGATCCAGTGCCTTGTCCTGGCCTCCACAGGCACTGTACTTAGGTGCACAAACTCACAGACACACACACATAATTAAAAATACAAATAAAATCTTTTTTTTTTTTTTAAAGGATGTTGGATTTATAGATGCCAGACTTATAGAGAATTGTGGTAATAATTCCTTTTGTTCTTCAGAGTCAAAGGCATGGGAAGTTGACACCTGCCGGGGCCATTACAACAATGTGTCTTGTGCTGTTTTCCACCCTCGCCAAGAGTTGATCCTCAGCAATTCTGAGGACAAGAGTATCCGAGTCTGGGATATGTCTAAGCGGTAAGAAAATTATTAATGTTATGTGACTTTCTTATTCTCTGTCTTTGAAAATGAGATTAGAAACCAACCATGGTAGCACATACCTGTAATGTCAGCACTTGGGTGTTGGCAGGGGGTGGTCATCTGCTGTATGGTGAGTTGGACCCAACCAAGGTTACCTGAAACCCTGTCTCAAAAATTTAAAAACAAAACAAAACAAAACCAACAACAAATGATGAGATGGCTCAGCAGGTAAAATCACTTTGCATACAAGTTTGATGACCTGCTTTAATCCCTGAGCCTACAGTAGAAGAAGAGAACCATCTCCCAAAAGCAAGTTGTCCTCTGACTTTCACATGAGTAGGTGGTGTGCACATGTACACACCTTATACGTTAATACTTTTTTTTAAAGGAAAGGGAAAAGTTAGAATTTTCTTTCTCTTTAGCATGAAAAAAAATCAAGCCCTACATTATGAAAATTTGAAGGGTATAGTTCTTTGTGGTAAAAGTGTTTGCCTATCGTGCATGAGACCCTCAATTTAATGTCCACTGCTGTTAAAATAAATAAGCAAACAAACCTTAGAGACTGAAATATCAACACATATTTATTAGATAGAAATCTCCATGTATTCTTCTTTCTCCTCTAAACTTAAATGTGATTTTTTTTCCTTCTTGGATGCTTAGCTAAGGAGGTGAGAACTGGGAAATGAGCATGCAGTAGGAAGTGGCAAGGGAGAAGCTGACGAGTTGCAGTAATAGGATCAGTTTGTCCTTGAAGACTGTGTCCCGACACACGACTTCATCTATACTGTTTGTCAGCTTATATGCTTTCTGTCAGTTCTCGTGTGTATGTTGTACTGAAGTTTCATAATTAACAGTTTTCTTCGTGTACCTTTTCATTTCCTAGGACTGGGGTTCAGACTTTCCGCAGGGATCATGATCGTTTCTGGGTCCTAGCTGCCCACCCCAACCTTAACCTGTTTGCAGCAGGTGAGAGCCATTTCTTATCCCACCCCTCTGATTTAGTTAAACGTTTGTAAGGTTTGAAAGTGGGTTTTCATTAGTTTTGTCTCCAGTATGCGGTAATAAGATAACAAAAAGAAGCAGAATTCTCAGAGCCACCTAATTGAAGAGCTTCTCATTTTTACCTCTCTTTTGGGGAAAGTATTCTTTAGTGTTCTTCTCATCCCAGATCTGTTTAACCTTAAGCTCATTCTCTTGGATGTGCTCCTAGGAGCTCATTGGAGACTAATATTGAACACTTAGAGTTCTCACACTGAGAAAATAGAAGTCAAGTCTATTTCATTCATTTGTCAAATACATAATAAATATTAGGCTCTGAGTGCTGATATCAAAGCAGTGCATGAAAGTCCCTGTCTTGATGGAACTTTAAGGGAAATAGACTGTAAACAGTAAGTATATAAAATGATGTGTGTTTTAAAACGCTTTGAACAAAAATGAAGCAAAAAGAAAGATGACAGTGTGTGTCCTACTGGCTTATATTGAGTGTTCAGGAAAATGAAAATGAATGAAAAAGGAAGACTGTCATAGGCAAAGAACATGAACTAGATGAAAAAGAGAAGTTCTTAGCACGATAGGGGAATATTAGAAATGCCAGTATACAGAAATACATAGTACATGGTATTAGATAGTAGGAAGTAAAACCACATCAGATTTTGCTTGGTTTTATAAGCTATGGCTTGTAATTGACTGTTTTTACTCTGTTCTTTGGGGGCTTGCCCCCCAGCTCCCAAGTAAATACGTGGAGACTTATTCTTAATTAGGAATACCTGGCCTTAGCTTGACTTGTTTCTAGCCAGCTTTTCTAACTTAAATTATCCTATCTACCTTTTGCCTCTGGGTTTATACCTTTCTTTATTCTAGGTGTCTTTCTTATTTCTTACTCTGTTGTTGGCTGTGTGGCTGAGTGGCTGGCCCCTGGCATCCTCCTTTCCTTTTCCTTTTCTCACTCCTCCTTCTCTTTTTCTCCTTCTGTTTATTCTCTCTGCCCCTGGAAACCCCACCTATCTCTTTCCTTCCTAGCTATTGGCTGTTCAGCTCTTTATTAGACCAATCAGGTATTTTAGGCAGGCAAAGTAACACAGTTTCACAGGGCTAAACAAATGCAACATAAAAGAATGCAACACATCTTTGCATCATTAAACAAATATTCCACAGCATAAACAAATCTAACACATCTTAAACTGATATTCCATAATAATGGCTAGAACTTAATATTTTACTCTGGCTGGGCAGTAGTGTCACTCACCTTTAATCCCAGGTGGAGCTCTGTGTGTTCAAGACCGGCCTGGTCTACAGAGTGAGTTTCTAGGACAGCTAGAGTGTGTGAGAAACCCTGTCTCAAAAAAACAAACAAAATTTAATTGGATGAATTAAAAGCCACTGGAAAGGGGCTAAAAAGATGGCGCAGTGGTTAAGAGCCCTTGTTATTCTTGGAGAAGACTGTGGTTTGACTCCCAGCACCCACACAGTAACACAACCATCCATAACTCTAGTTCCAGAGAATCAGATGCCCTCTTCTGACCTCTGGAGGCACGTATGTGGTATACAGATATACATGTAGGCAAAGCACTCACACACAGAAAAAAAATCTATCAAGTTTTTAAAAGAAGCCATTGGAAGATTTTGAGTTGAAAGTAAAGCTGGTTTGTACATGGAGAGCAAGCAATTGGAGTATAAAAATAAGATTATTTAAGGAGTGGATGGTGCTAATTGGGAGAATACAAACTTTTTTCCTCTCCAGGCAGGGTTTCTCTGGTAGCCCTAACTGTCCTCGAACTCACAAAAACCTGACTGCATCTGTCTCTATTGTGCTGGGAATAAAGGCGTGTGCCACTACCACCTGGAAACATTTTCTTAAAAACATCATAAAAGCTTTTTTTTGTTATAGGCTGGGCAGTGGTATCCCACTCCTTTAATCTCAGCAGTCAGGAGGCAGAGGCAGGAGGATCTCTGAATTCGAGGCCAGCCTGGTCTACAAAGTGAGTTCTACAATAATAGAGAGAGCCTGTCTCAAAAAAAAAAAAGAAACAAAAAGATTTTTCGCTTTTTGTTTTTTAATTTATTTACTTGTTTCATAAAGGCTTCTTAAATTGACTTTCATGTGCAGGCGAAATGGCTCAGCTGGTAAAAGTGTTTGCCAATAAGCCTGACCACCTGAGACAATCCCCGGAACCCACGTGGTAGGAGAAAACCGACTCTCACAAGTAGTCCTCCCGCCTCCAAACACATAAAATCATATGCCCTCCCCCGGTAAACAAAGAAATGTAGAAAAAGTGAACATTCATTCTTTTAAGCAGATAGTTTTTATGGTTTTCTTACTTGCTAAAGACTGAGGAAGAATGAAAAATCATATAAATCTGTCTTCAGAGAACATGTTAAATAGTTGGGGTGAGACACGTGAATGCTAACAGCGGTTTATACACAGTATTAAGGGAATACACAGAGGGTGTACTAAACACAGGGCTGGGAATATAGTTCATTGGTAGAGTGCTTTCCTAGCTTGTTTGATATCCTGGGTTCAAGAAGAAAGGGCAAGGAGATAAGTGACAGAAAATTACTTGGAAAAAGATTCGAAGGATTGTGAGAGTTTAGGAATGCTTTTAGATGTTATATTATTCTGTTATCTATAGCTCTAGCGAAATACTTCACACTAGGTACTTTTTTAAAAAAGAGATTTAGACTAGAGAGATGCCTCATGGGTGAAGAGTACTTGCTACCCTTAAAGAGGATTAAGGTTCCATTCCCAGCACCCACATGGTGGTTCAGAGCTGCCTGTTACTCCAGTTCCAAGGGATCTGATGCCCTCTTTTGGCTTCCTCGGGCACTGGGCATATACAATGTGGATATAATTTGAATGCAGGTACTCACATGTAGAAAAAGAAAAGGTGTTTATTTTTTTCACCATTAAAGAGGTTGAAAATCCGAGATTGAGCAGCCCAACTGTTTGTCCTTTGGTGAGGATTCCCTTGGCTCAATTACAGTATGACACAAAGCATCTTGATAGTAGTGATCAAGAGGGAGAGATCACATGACCAGGGAAGACTCCAGAGAGAATTCAGGATATTCTTTGTATAGCAACATTCTCCCCAGGGTGCTCTAATGACCTAGTGACATTTCACTAAGCCTCATCTCTTAGAGATTCTACCACCTCAGCATCTCACACTAAGCTTCTACACGTGAACCCTTGAGGCACAGTCCATCTCCAAGCCGTAGGAGATGCCCTCTACCCTTTTAGCATTGAATATATTCATCTGTGTATCTCCTATTTCTAACCATCCTTTTGCTTACAGATGATTGTTTCCTCTCTTCCCTCTGTTCTCTAGGCCATGATGGTGGAATGATTGTATTTAAGCTGGAACGTGAGCGTCCAGCCTATGCTGTTCATGGCAATATGCTGCATTATGTAAAGGACCGGTTCCTGCGTCAGCTGGACTTCAACAGCTCCAAAGATGTAGCTGTGATGCAGTTGAGGAGGCAAGTCTGACTTCTCCTTTCCACACCCTTTCATCTGTTGCACTTCCTCAGGCAGGACTCTTTAACCAGCCTTTTGGGTCTCAGCTATCAGACATCGATTCCCATTGAGCAAACCTCTTCAGTTTAATTCCCATAATGACAGATACAGAGGTGTCATGAACAGGAGGTCTTCTATTGGGACTGCTCGTGGCTCTGTGCAAGGACATTCTACTAATGTCTACAAAATCTCTTGCAGATCACAGAAAGCTCCTAGCTAAAAAGTAGCCCAATTTGGTAATGCAAATTTTGGCCTTTTTCATTTATGCCTTGAGGAACTTTGTGGCAGAGTGGGGTGATAAACCTAAATGACTGGAGTTCAGGATAATAAAATAGGGAAGATATTTTTTAAGAGTTGCAGTATATCAGAATTCAACCTTTACAGCAAAATCCCACAACCCTAAAAGGGAAAACTGTGTCTCTGGAACGGTTAGCTCTGAAGATATGATAACCTCTGGGATGCCTGGCCAAAGGACCTGTGCTTTGAATGCCAGCTGCAGCATGCTGAAACATTCATGGCAGCAAACACTGGCATGCAGGCTTGATAACCACCCGCTAGCTTCACTATGACAAAAAAATGGGTTTTTGTGAACAGTCCCAGGGACAGAAGAAAACAAGCAGAGAAATCACATCAGGCTACACTGTGGTGTCCACTGCAATTATGCATAGGAATTTGTACCAGGCAGAACTGTCACCACTTACCACCTTCTGATGGAAATGTGGCTTGTGCTTTGCTGATTGTACGATTAAGTAGTCAAGCTTTAATGGAAAGAGAAAAAAACACAGTATCTGTTTTTCCTCAGTATAGAAGTAGTGAACATATGTGTACTGAGTGGCTATGTAGACATTGAAGGGATAATTTTTTTTTTCTTTCCTGTTCTTTTTTTCTTTTGTTTTTTTGAGTCAGGGTTTCTCTTGTGTAACAGCCCTAGCTGTCCTGGAACTAACTCTTGTAGACCAGGCTGGCCTCGAACTCACAGAGATCCATCTGTCTCTGCCTCCTGAATGCTGGGATTAAAGGCATGTACCACCACCGCCCAGCCTTCTTTTCTATTCTTACACCTATTCTATTTCTTCCTTTTTTATGTAGTGGTTCCAAGTTTCCAGTGTTCAACATGTCATACAATCCAGCAGAAAATGCAGTCCTGCTGTGTACTGTAAGTAATTATGGCTTCTCTAGGTTCTCCTCAGTTTTTGTATCTTACTGCCTTTAGAGAGCCACTGATGGCATTTTTTGAGACACTTTGACTGTCCTCAGACTCACCCTGTAGACCAGGCTGGCCTTGAATTCACAGAGATCCACCTCCCTCTGCCTCCCCAGTGCTGGGATTAAAGGCTAAAGGCATGTGTACCACCATTACCCGGCCTCTAATTGCCTCTTTAAAGCTCCTCCCTTCCCCCTCAGTACTGAGGAGTAAACCTATGGGCACCTGGTGGGCAAGTTGACCCTTTCCTGATAAAGCTCCTAACGGATGTTTTGTAAGAGCTGACGCAGTGGACACTCCAGCTCACACTAATGGTCATGAACCTGCTAAAGGTTGTGAAGTGGTCAGAAGGAATGCTTGAATTGTGTGCTGAACACACAGGAGATGCCTTCTGTTCCTTTTGCTCAGGTGAACACAGCAGGCCTGTGCTGGAAGCTGATTCTCCAGTGAATCACCTCTGAGTTTTCAGGGCCCTCCCCGTTTCCTGCCACATAATTTGGGGAAAAAAAAAAAAAAAGAATGGAGAAATGGCATTCTGATTTTAGTATACTGGTGGCTGAATGAAAACTGCTTTTCCTATATAACTTTTCATACATAATCTTGCTCATTTAGTATCTAACACAACCATATTCTTCTGACAGTTTCTTGACTGTCTTCTTAGATCGGTTTTGTTTTGTTTTCCTTTTCTTTTTTCAAGTATACTTTTAAGTTGACAAGTATATTCAGATGAAGCACCAGGTTCCTCGTCTTTTAATTTGTGGAATAGAGAGAAATCTTTGTGTCTATTCAGATAATATCTGCATTTTTAGAGGATAAAGAAAATAGTGCCATCAGTGCTTGGTTATTTGGCTAAGAGCGTTATAATTGTTACATATAGAAATAACTGAAGTACCCTCTGGGTACGGGTAATGGAAGTATGCGTTCAGTATTGTCTGTGTTGCAGTGATATCTTCTCTGTCAGAAAACGGTGTCTTCAATGCTGCTTCCTAAACATGTCTTCCTTTTCCCTACAGAGAGCAAGCAATTTAGAGAATAGTACTTATGATCTATACACCATCCCCAAAGATGCAGACTCCCAGAATCCTGATGGTGGGTGTTCTTTGTCTCCTCCACTCTGCTTCTAGCTCTCCTCACCAATATCATCACTTCTTTTCAAGTTTTTCATATCCCATCCACAGGCCGTGGCTACATCACTCATGTCTGTTGGCAGGTGCTGCTGACAGTTGCACCAGAGGCAATTGTGGTGTGAAATATTCATGTTCTGCCTCCATTTTATTACCCCAGCTAGATATATATATTTTATAATTTGGTTATTAGAAACTCTCCATTTTCTCTTTCAGCACAGCATGTTATCCTAGATTATTGTCAGCCGATATGACTTTCACCCTGGTAGTTTCATTTATTTAAAAATGTGGCGCCAGTCTTGCAATGTCTCATCCTGGGCCTGGGGATTTATTCTTGCCTTTCTATATCCAGATCCGATTTGCTTTCTTTTGCATGTCAAAAAGATGAGGCTGCTAACAGCCCCATGACCCACCTGGGATCCCAGGATCCAGCTGAGACCCCTGCCTGCCTCTTTCATCACCACCATCCCCTGTTGATGTTCTTACTATTAGAATTTGCTGACAAAACATTCTCAGAATGGATTGGAGTCTCATTTATGCTCTTTTCAGTGCAGTTCTTCCAGTGGATTTACAGGCCTTAAACAATCTAAAGCTTATTCCACAGGCCCTGCCTTTTACTAGTACATTTTGTTATTTTATACTCTCCAAAGTTCTGAGAAATATTTTGCTAGGTCTCTCCCTTTTGTGAGTGCCAAGAGGTCATTATTATTGTAATATTCTCTTTTGTTTGTTTTGTTGTTTTGGAGAGTGCATATATGCGAATAAGAGAGGGTCTCACTGTGTAACCCAGAGAAGCCTAGAACTCATAGTTGCCCTTAATACTGGAATTACACATTATGCCATCTCCCTTTACCCTTTTAAATGTGCTCAGTCTGAGATGATGAGAGAAACAATATATATATTTGGATCCATAAAGTGAAGTTTCCCTCACAAATTAGTCAGTTAAGTCTTCCTAAGTAAACTTACGTTTTGGTGCCTCCCAACCCACCATAGTTTTATTCATTTTCCATATCTCTTAGCAATCAGCAGAACTTCTGTTATCCATCCTTTAAGAGGGATAGTAATTATAAAGGTGTGGTCCAGCGGTGGACACCAGAGAAAAAGTAGAAGCTCAGGTAGTATGCGTTGTGGTAGAAATTTGTTCTGTAAATTCTTTGCCATTCCAGGTACCAGAAAAGTACAAAACAAGGCTGGCCAGCATGCTCTGGTCTGTTTTCCATTGCTATAACAGATAAGATTGTTTGAATATAATCTTTACAAGTTTCTCAGAGAGTGGAGTATCCATTTCAAAATTCTAATCAGCTGCAAACTGAGGAACATTTTATAACTCTCCTCAGGGCGATAATGCTGAATTGACATTCACAGAGCAACAGCTTGATGCTGTGTTGCCCAGCACTGAGCCTGTCAACATTTAGCTGGAAGTACTGTGTCCCACCCTGCCCGACTAGGGGGCCAGCATTAGCATGTTAAAAGCAGCCGAGCAGCTGCGTCCTGGGGTGGGGTTCTGTCACTTCTCCAGCTTGCTTAGATAGGAGGTCTTAGACTTTGACAGGCTGCTTGCTGTGCCTCAGCTTGGCCAGGAAGGCCCTGCTCGTTAGCTTGATGGAGTATCTGTCTCCCAAGATGGGCAGCATTTCTGCCAGGATGTGGTGCTGGCTGAAACGCAGCCACTTGGCCTAGAGATAAGAGGCTTGGCAGGGGTGGGGGCTGGAGTTTGGAGGGAACTGGTGGAGAAAAGTCACTGACAGTAGCCTGAGGTTATGGCTGAATTAGTTAGGAAGCAGCTGAACTGGCAAAGCCAAAATGGCAGCTCCATGGCACCTGACTCTGTCACCTGCTAGTGGCTCACCACATGCTCTCATACTTTGGTTTTGTTCTTCTCAGCCCCTGAAGGGAAACGATCCTCGGGCCTGACAGCAGTTTGGGTTGCTCGGAATCGGTTTGCTGTCCTAGATCGCATGCATTCGGTGAGTTAAGGTTGAAAGTGGAAACCAGTTTAGGGAGTGTGATAGCAGTACACAGTGAAGAGCACTGCTTTTCCTTAGTCTCTCCAGAGCAGTTGTGGTCCTGGGGTCCTGGGTCTCCCTCTAGCCCTGGCCCTAGACTAATCCCTGGGGAGGAAAAGTTGATTTGTTGGGTTGATGTTATAGGGCTCTGGGCTTCTGAGCTTAGGGGAGCTAAGACCATCAGATTTTAATTAATTTAGTAAAATATCATTTATATGCAGAGATTTTCCTCCCTGTCCCACTCCCCTTATCAGTACTTAAAATGTAATAGGTTTAGATTCCCAGGCATGGTAGCACACTCATTTAAGTCTTGAGGCAGGCAGATTTCTGTGAGTTTGAGGCCAGCCTGGTCCCCAGAACAAGTTCCAGGATAGCCAGAGCTGTACAGAGAAACCCTACCTCAAAATAAATAAATGAATGAGTGAGTGAATGAATGAATGAATACGATAGGCCCATTTTAGGATAAGTGAAGGTCTCCCAATAAAATACTTAACTAAAGCTTAATCCCTGCCTGGTTTCTTTCCAACTGATTGAGAAAATCAAATTTAGGTGAATTTCATTTTTTTGTTGTTTGCTGATTTTTGAGTCCTAGGGATTGGATTTAGGGCCTTGTTCATGCAAGGTAGGTGCTCTGCCACTTACCTATATCCCAAACTATTTTTTTTTTAAACTGTGTGTGTGTATGCTGTGTAATTTTGAGCATCTCACTAAGACTAGTGAGGATCTGTGTAGACTGGGAATGAACTCACTCCTTAACCCCGACTGGGCTCGTAGTCCTATGGTCCTACCTGAGCCTCTCAAGTGGCTGAGATTATAAACCTACACCACCACGAGGACAAGGCCCAGCCTCTCATGATCTCTCTCTCTCTCTCTCTCTCTCTCTCTCTCTCTCTCTGTTTTGAGGCAGGGTTTCTCTGTGTAGTTCTCGCTGTCCTGGAACTCACTCTGCAGACCAGGCTGGCCTCAAACTCACAGAGATCCGCCTGCTTCTGCCTCCCTGAGTGCCAGGATTAAAGGCATGCACCACTACCACCCAGCTAGGATTTCTTTTTTAAGAGAGAGGTGAGAGGCCATTAGATGTCTCAGTGGGAAAGGACCCTTTCTAAGGTAGATGACCTAAATACAATCCCTGGGAACCATATGTAGAAGGAGAGAATTTCCTTCTTCACTTTCTCCTCTGACCCTACATATGGGCACCATGGTGTGTGTGTACCCACATATGCATAAACGTTGAGCAAGGTGGGGAAGAAGTGAGACCAGACAGAGGTTAATAATAAGGCCCTGGAGACAGTCTTGGAGCAATCAGCATGATGACTTGGACAGGGAAAAAGATTCTTTATTGAAAGAATAATTGCTGAGGGACGTCATTAGCTGTTACGTGACTTATTCGCCTCTTGTAACTTCACCTGTACTCATTTCAGCTTCTGATAAAGAATCTGAAGAATGAGATCACCAAAAAAATCCAGGTGCCCAACTGTGATGAAATCTTCTATGCTGGCACTGGCAACCTCTTGCTTCGGGATGCAGATTCCATCACACTCTTTGATGTCCAGCAGAAGCGGTAACATGGCAGATACCTCTGACAGACAGAGATGTAGTGAGGGAAAGTTGAAATTTTTACTAAGCCTTTTCCTAGGCTTACTATGTGGTGTAGCTGCTGCTTGTACTCTTCAAGACTGTCCATAGTTCTTTTTCTCCTTCCGTGGCAATCCTACCACCCTACGCATGCACTCTAGTGGTATAGCAACGGGCTATGTAGTTAGGTATTTTTATAATACATACCTAACGGCAAATGCTTTCAGGTCGTAGAGTGAGAAGGACACAAGTTGAATAGCAGTTACTGTCCTTAAAGAATTTTATACTTTTAGTAGACTGATAGGTGTAAGTGCCTATAGGAGGGAATAGGGGACAAAGAATGAGGAAGGGGGCAGTGCAGAGTGTGAGCCAAAACATTTTAGCTCACTGACCTACAGTGTAGGCAATGTTTCCTTGGTGTTACATTGAGAAATTGAGTTTTACATTAATCAAAGATGGAAAAGACATAGCTTAGCTTGAGACAAGGGGATTCAGCCAGTTTGTGATTACCTTTCTCTTGCTGTCCCAGGACTCTGGCATCAGTGAAGATTTCCAAGGTGAAATACGTTATCTGGTCAGCAGACATGTCTCATGTAGCACTGCTGGCCAAACATGGTAAGGCTTCATTATATCCACCGTCTTAGAGCCCACTTCCTCCCTGCCAGTCTGCTGCACTCACCCTGTCCAACAGAGCACTCATGCCCTTTGCCTCTTACAGCCATTGTGATCTGTAACCGCAAGCTGGATGCTCTGTGTAACATTCATGAGAACATTCGTGTCAAGAGTGGGGCCTGGGATGAGAGTGGGGTGTTTATCTATACCACAAGCAACCACATCAAATATGCCGTCACCACTGGGTAAGTTAATTATCTGGGACACAGTAGGAGAAGGTGTCTTCTTGAAATCACTGTGCTAACTCAAGAGATATAACTGCAGTTCTCTGTTAACATTCTCCATGAAAAAGCTAGCAGGGCACCTATGTGCTAAAGACATTCATGTGGGCGGGTGTGGGCGTGTGGTGTGTGTATAGAGGCAAGTTTTCACAGACCCGGTAACTTGAGTTCAAGCCCCAGATTCCTTCAAGTGGCTGAAGAGAACCAGCTACTTCTGAGAGTTATCCTCCAACACCCAACACACACATTATATACACATACAAACACATATACATAAAAGGTTTTTCAAAACTTCAGGAAAAAAATATAAAGGATTGGGGAGGGACCAGTGATACGGTGCATCAGGTCTAAACAAAAATACTTTATGTGTGAGCCTGGCTAGCGCCCCGAGTTTGATCACAGAACCCTTGTATGGGTGGAAGGAGGGAGAGAACGGATTCCTCAAAGCTGTCCTCTGCCTTCCACACATGCAGTGCGCACACATTTATATACATCATGGTCACATATGATTTGTAACATTTTTAAGGGAGGCTGGTCAGTGGTAATATGCTTTCCTAGAATGGCCAAGACTCTAGGTTCAATCCATTTTATTACAAAACATAAAAAGTCCATAGCATCAGCTGGGTGGTGATGGCTCATACCTTTAATTCTAGCATTTGGGTGGCAGAGGCAGGCGGATCTCTGTGAGTTCGAGGCCAGCTTGGTCTACAGAGTGAGTTTCAGGGTAACCAAGACTGTTTCACAGAGAAATCCTAACTTGAAAAACCAAAAAGAAAAAAAAAAAGAAGCTGGGTTTCCTTGCACTTCCTGAAAATTGTGCCTTTCCCCCCTATTCCTAGGGACCATGGGATCATCCGAACTCTGGACTTACCCATCTATGTGACAAGAGTGAAGGGCAACAATGTATACTGCCTGGACAGGGAGTGTCGTCCTCGGGTACTCACCATTGACCCCACCGAGTTCAAATTCAAGCTGGCCCTGATCAACAGGAAGTATGATGAGGTATGAAGCAGGGAGCCCTAATGGGAAGTGCAAGAGGCTGTGCACCTTTTTCCTGATAAGCAGCCTCTGCTTCCTGCTTCCCACACCAAATGTCTAGGTTCTGCACATGGTGAGGAACGCCAAACTTGTAGGCCAGTCAATCATTGCGTATCTCCAGAAGAAGGGTTATCCTGAAGTGGCCCTGCATTTTGTGAAGGATGAGAAAACTCGATTCAGCCTAGCTCTGGAGTGCGGAAACATCGAGGTGAGAGGGCTACAATCCTGTCCCGGGTGGCTGTAGAGAAAGGGAAGTTCCAGTCAGTGGAACGTAGTAGAGAGCTAGGTGGAAAAGTGCTCTCCAGAAAGTTCTTCTGTTTCTGATTCTTCCATCTCTTCTTCTGCCACAGTATTTCCACTCTCATGATTATCTTCTTTTTTCTTCCTTTCTCTCTCTCTCTCTCTCTCTCTCTCTCTCGCTCGCTCGCTCGCTCGCTCTTGCTCTCTCTCTTTCTTTCTTTTTTTCTTTTGTCAAAGTTGAAGCAGGCTTTAATTAAATACTGGCCAGGAGGGTGAACTCTGGCCAGGTCCTCTACTGGGTTTGCAGGAAATGGCCTCTTTTTTTTGTTTTGTTTTGTATTTTTGAGACAGGGTTTCTCTGTAGCTTTGGAGCTAGTACTGGAACTAGCTCTGTAGACCAGGCTGGCCTTGAACTCATAGAGCTCCACCTGCCTCTGCCTCCTGAGTGCTGGGATTAAAAGTGTGTGCCACTACCGCCTGATGAAATGGCCTCTTTTTACTATTTTCAAACTGAATTCAAGAATTTCTAAGCTGGGCCGTAGTAGCATGCACCTTTTAATCCCAGCATTTGGGAGGCAGTGGCAGATGGATCTCCAAGTTCAAGGCCAGTCTGGTCTACAAAATAAATTCCCGGACAGCCAGGATTGAAACACAGAAGAACCCTTTCTGGAAAACACAATAAAAAAAAAAAAAAAAGAACTTCTAGTATTGAAGCAAGATAGTAGAAATCCCAAGAATCTGCTTGTTTTCCTTGGTGCTTGCTATTGCTGGATGAAGTACTTAGAAATTGTTGAGGCACAGAGGGTACAAACATTGTTTCAAGGAGGAAAGGACCTAGGAAAGCTGCTTTTCAGTTGCATTTCTTCTCTTCTTATTATTTGCTCTGCCTTCCCTAAAGCCCCTGTGGAGTTTCAGAGCTAGCAGATAGGAAATAAGACGCATAAGCAAGGCCTGTCTCCGTGGAGTACGCAACTGATGGTGACTGTACTGTACAAGTAAATTTCAGAGGGCGAGAACACTGGGATAGCCCCAAATCACATTGTACATAGAATTCCTGATAGAAATAGAATGGAAGTAGTG
Source organism: Chionomys nivalis (assembly GCF_950005125.1). Classification (NCBI taxonomy): domain Eukaryota; kingdom Metazoa; phylum Chordata; class Mammalia; order Rodentia; family Cricetidae; genus Chionomys; species Chionomys nivalis. The sequence continues at coordinate 21,937,500 of NC_080090.1, read as the reverse complement.
ATTGCAAGTATAGAGAATTCCTTGGGAAATTTTTGGCAATGCTTTTGAGACTCCCCTGGTTTTGAGTCATAGTCTACCCTAAACACTGACCATGGGAATTCTTTAGATTGCTCTAGAAGCAGCCAAAGCCCTGGATGACAAGAACTGCTGGGAGAAGCTGGGAGAAGTGGCCCTGCTACAGGGTAATCACCAGATTGTAGAAATGTGCTATCAGCGTACCAAAAACTTTGACAAACTTTCCTTCTTGTACCTTATTACCGGCAACCTGGAGAAACTTCGTAAAATGATGAAGATTGGTGAGTTCCTTTAAAACTAAGGTTGGGAAGTGTGGAACTTGTGGGGAAGGAAGGAGGTAAATAGAGGAGAGAGGTCTCTAGAGAGAAGGCTTAAGTTGGTTTCTCGTTGACTTGATGCAGCTGAGATCCGAAAGGACATGAGTGGCCATTATCAGAATGCCCTATACCTGGGTGATGTGTCAGAGAGAGTGCGAATCCTGAAGAACTGTGGACAGAGTAAGTATCTACCCACTACCCACCAACCTCCTTGAGACCTTTGGAAGTATTTTTTGGGAATTGCTCTTTATTGTACTGTGTGTGTGTGTGTGTGTGTGTGTGTGTGTGTGTGTGTGTGTGTGTGTGTGTGAAAAATAATAGTATGTTTAATTTTTTTTTCCAAACCAAATGGTGGTGGAGCCAGACAAGGAGTCCTGTTTCTTAACTTGCACTGTAGAGATTAAACTCATGCAGTTTACAGGACTTGATTTGTTGTTGCTCTTGTTTGTTTCTTACTGTATACCAAATATGCTAGAATTTGAGATCCATTAAGGAACAAGTTCCAATCCTGAGTCCAATTCCCAACAATCACATGGTGGCTCACAACCATCTGTAATGAGATCTGGTGCTGTCTTGAGGAAGAGACCTGCTCAGTCATCCTTATCAACTTAGACCAACCATGAAACCCAATATGGATAAGTTCAACAGAACCAACATATACAGGCTGCCCATGCATTGCCAGGGTATAAATTACAAATTCATTCATTCATTCCAAAGAAGGATACCTAAAATATAATTGTTTTTAAATTTAATTTACTTTTAACATTTAATTATAATAGACTCTAATAGAACACTTCTAGTAAGTGACAAAAGATGTGACAATGAACTCAGATATTTAAGCAGGAATGGAATCAAGGGTCACAGTCATCAGGCACAACAAACAAGTTTCTTTTTACTAGATTTTTTTCATCCATGTTTTTAGCATGCTTCTTGGGCTGTTTTAGGGACTTCTTGCCACATTTATGATACCTATTGCCCCTTTCCAAGATATATTGTAAAACAGCTGAGGGAACCAACTCCCAACAGATTGTCCTCTGGTCTTCACATGTGTGCTATGAGACTTCCACACAAATATGTATACACAATAAACATACAAAAAAAATAATAAATAAAACATTCCCTCACATTTAGAGTATGGCTTAGCTTTGGTTCAGTGTGTTCTACTAAAGCTGCATTCAAAGGGTGGCTAGTACTGTAGACATACAAAGACCCAACAGGAGAAGAATGCATTTCCACACTCACTTGTATGGGTGTGGGTGGTATTTGGGTCTTTGTTCTCCTTCGTCTGAGAAGCAGCATAATCTTGCCATGTTGCCTTTTCCATCATAAAATTCACAACATGGTACCTGGTTACCCTCAGAACAGGTAATCAAGATGACACCCAAATAGAATCCACAATCACTGTAAGCTGATCTTGAGTGTGACAGTTCATCACTTCCGATATATTCTGTATATTAGAAGCTAGTTAACAACCTCAGGTTGCATGTAGGGTTGGGTATTAGGAAGCATCTGGGTACTAGGAGATAGGGGTCACCCCCTCCCGCAGGAGTCTACTGAAATAACATTCTCTTGGGACTGTAATTATACCACAAAGCCTGTGTTTTCTTTAGAATCCCTGGCCTATCTCACAGCTGCTACACATGGCTTAGATGAGGAAGCTGAGAGTCTGAAGGAAACATTTGATCCCGAGAAGGAGACAGTGAGTATTTACACATGTGTCTCTGATAACAGGATTCATCCTTATCTTGGGATAATTTAAAACCATAAATTTTACTCAGCAAACTATTGAGAAATGTCTAGGGGAAGCAGCATAACCTTTTCTATGTGATGCTGTTGAGAGCTTGAGAGTTGTTCATCCTTAACGTCTCCATTATTCCACCTCTCAGATCCCAGAGATCGATCCTAATGCCAAGCTGCTCCAGCCTCCTGCACCTATCATGCCATTGGATACCAATTGGCCCTTATTGACTGTGTCCAAAGGGTTCTTTGAAGGCTCCATTGCCAGCAAGGGTAAGTGCTCATTTCTCCTATAGCACTCTTGTTACTAGTTTTTTTTTTTTTTTGGTTTTTCGAGTCAGGGTTTCTCTGTGGTTTTGGAGCCTGTCCTGGAACTAGCTCTTGTAGACCAGGCTGGTCTCGAACTCACAGAGATCCGCCTGCCTCTGCCTCCCGAGTGCTGGGATTAAAGGCGTGCGCCACCACTGCCCGGCTCTTGTTACTAGTTTTATAGAGAGCTATCCTAAATGGGTCTGAGTATATACTTAGTAGATTGCTTGCCTAGCATGTGGAACTCTGGGTTCAGTCCCTACCGTTATGCACATAACTGACACACACCTGCAATACCAACTAGGGATGTAGAGGTAAGAGAATAAAAAATTCAAGGTCATCCTTGGCCACATAGTCAGTTTTAGGACAGTCTGGACTACATGAGACCATGTTTTAAAAACAAACGAACAAAAACCATTTTTAGGAGGTACCAGTAAGTAACAGTTCCATCTGTTCTTTTTGCTGTGTGAAGTTTCACAGAGCACTGAAATGCTAGCCAGGGCTAGGATGTAGTCTCACAAACTGAGGAAAAGTTTTTTGAGAGCATTAAAGAGAATGTGAGCCAGATGTGACACATATTCTCAGCAATTAGGAAGTTGATGCACAGAGGAGACAAGAATTCAAAGCCAGCCATCACAGATTACATAACTAGTTTAAGGTCAGGCTGGGCCTCATGAAACCCTTTCTCGGCTCTCTAGCCCTACCCGCCCCCCCACACACACACCTAAAACAAACAAACAAACAAAATAGAGTTTAGGGGCTAGAGAGATGGCTCAGTGGTGGAAAGCAGTGTCTGCTCTTCCAGAGTTCAATTCCCAGCATGCTCACAACCATCTGTAGTGGGATTGATGCAGAAAATGTTTTAGAACATTTAGAAAATTATGTCGGTGGGTGGCTGTGCTACCCTGACATCTGGGAAGACTTTGGTGTGTTTCTCTAGTTCACCATGCTTGCAGTCATCTCCTCTCCCTGTTTCCTGTTCATTGTGAGCTGTGTGTGTCTGTGGACAAATATTTCAGGAAGAAGTTCCTGGAGTGGGCAGCCAGAGACAGCCAGGTTTTGGTAATAGGGAGTTAGTTCACTCCTACCTCAACAGGGATTGAATCCAGGGCCACATGGATAACAAACAAGCTCTCTTCCACTGAACTACAGCAACCTCTGGTTATCTCTCCTATTTCCTCGCTTTGTGGAGCCTGTTGCAAGTTAGCATAACATATATACAACAGGAACAATAACTCATAATATATGGATGGCAACTTTGGAAATTGCTTAGTTAGTAAAGTACCTGCCATGCAAGAGTGAGGAGGACCTGAGTTTGGGTTCCCAGCACTGGAATTGCAGCCACTCACATACACACACATTTAAAAAAAAGAAAATTGGACAAAGCAGAACAGGACAGCACCTTGGCAGTTACTGTTTCTTGGTTGAGTTTTTTGTTTTTTTGTTTGTTTTGTTTTGAGACTTAACAACACAATAACATATGTTTACTGACATTCAGAGTTACCACTTTCTAAGTGGACAGCACACACTCCTGAGGACACAGCCCGGAGCAACTGCTTTTGAAAGCATGCGCCTTGCCTGTAGAGGAGATCAAGACTTGAGACTTGCCAGTCTCTGATATTTCCCTTCTGTCCTTCCTTTGGTAGGGAAGGGAGGAGCATTGGCTGCTGACATTGACATCGACACTGTTGGTACTGAAGGCTGGGGAGAGGATGCGGAACTGCAGCTAGATGAAGGTAAGAATGCTGTTTTAGGGCTCTTCTGAGATGATAGGCTCCATTGTAAATGGACCTTTCCTGTCCCGACCACCTGTCCCCAAGTACCTGGCAGCTGCTTCCTAAATTACCATGCAGGCTTCTATTAATTATAAATGCTCAGGCTTATTACTAACTTTTACATTTTAAGTTAACCCATATTCCTTATTTACTCTCTGCCACATGGCGGTCCCTTTATTAGCTTGGCATGTTCATCTCCTGTTCCTCCGTGTCTGACTGGCAACTCCAGACTCTGCCCTTCTCTTTCCCAGCATTCTCAGTGTGGCTCTCCTGCCTAACCTTATTCTGTTCAATTATTGGCTAGTCAGCTTGTTTATTAAACCAATCACAGCAACAAATCTTTGCAGTGCTCAAAGGGGTTATTCCACAGCACTCCGTGGGTATTTGTGCAGCAATCTGTAAGCTTCTAACTCATGGACCAATAGGGTCCTAATAGTTGCTTTTTTTTCTGACTGTGCTACCACCCAAATCTATTTTGATCCTGAATTCCTTACAGATGGATTTGTGGAGGCTCCAGAAGGTTTGGGAGAGGATACTCTTGGCAAGGGACAAGAAGAAGGAGGTGGCTGGGATGTAGAAGAAGATCTGGAGCTGCCACCTGAGCTGGTGTGTGAAGTTCCTGCTCTGGAATTTCTTTCCTTTTCACCCTCTGAAAACTAGAGGGGTGTGCTCTCTGACTGTCTCTGTCTCTGCCTCTCTCTCACACACACACACTCCTCTTACACTCTGCCTATCCCGAAGTCTCCACAAAGGAGGGGGTCCAGAGCAGCCTCCTATTCTGGTATATATCTCTGATACATTGTGTAAGAGGAGAGCCATGTTTCCCTTCTCATGTAGCATAAGAGAAGGGGATGCAGTTTCCCTCTATCTGATACTTGTCTTCCACTTGAAAGAGGGGAGTGTTTGAAATCTGAGTTGGAGATTTTGGTATGTTTTCATTTTGGTGAGGTGGCTCCCTATTCTATCTCTCTTATAATGTCACCTTTCTCCTATAGAGGTAGGCATCTAAAAGGTTGTATCTTTTTTGTCCTTGGTGAGATGGCTCCCATTGTCTCTCTCCCATAACCATCACATCTTTTCTTAAACAGAGGTAGGCGTCTAAATGGTTGTGTCTTGAATTCATCAGAACACCAGTACCTGGACAGTTTTTTTTTTTTTTTTTTTTTTTTTTTTTTGGTTTTTCGAGACAGGGTTTCTCTGTGGTTTTGGAGCCTGTCCTGGAACTAGCTCTTGTAGACCAGGCTGGTCTCGAACTCACAGAGATTCACCTGCCTCTGCCTCCCAAGTGCTGGGATTAAAGGCGTGCGCCACCACCGCCCGGCTTTGGACAGTTTTTTAAATGTCTTAATTTGGGACCTGCAAATGTAAGTCAGTTGTAGGGTGCTTGCCTGCCATGCACAAAACCTTTGTTTTGATCCCCACAATATGTAAATCAGGCACAGCGGCATATGACCATTATCCTAGCACTAGGTTGAGGCAGGAGGAGTTTTTGCTACATGGAGAGTTTGAGGTTTTGTCAGACTCTGTTTAGACAAATAAATAAAGCCTTTGTTTTTGTTTGTTTGTTTGTTTCCTTTTTCTCTTTTAGGATGTACCCTCTGGGGTCACCAGTGGTGCTGAAGATGGGTTTTTTGTGCCCCCCACCAAGGGAACAAGCCCAACTCAGGTAAGTGGAAAAACACAATTATACAGGGATGAGTGCTTCTGAGCTGGTTAATATTTGGTTACTGTGTAAAAAAAATATATATATATTGGCTACTTTTAACAGAGATGGAGGAGGAGAATTGGAAAGAGAAAGGAAATTTTTCATTTTGCTTAGGTTTTCTGTTTCTTACTAGATCTGGTGCAATAACTCTCAGCTTCCAGTTGATCACATCCTGGCAGGTTCTTTTGAAACAGCCATGCGGGTAAGTCTTTAAAAGTCTTGGCCTTCTCTCCTGAGTGTCTTATCCGGAGTTCCAGGGAGAATAGTTGATTATCTATTTAACCACATGGGAGTGGTTTTTGTTTTTTATTTATTTTTTTTTATTTATTTATTTTTTTTTGGTTTTTTTCGAGACAGGGTTTCTCTGTGGCTTTGGAGCCTGTCCTGGAACTAGCTCTTGTAGACCAGGCTGGTCTCGAACTCACAGAGATTCACCTGCCTCTGCCTCCCAAGTGCTGGGATTAAAGGCGTGCGCCACCACCGCCCGGCATGGGAGTGGTTTTTGTTGTTGTTGTTTGTTTGTTTCGAGACAGGGTTTCTCTGGGTAGCCCTGGCTGTCCTGGATCTCAGAACTCACTCTGTAGACCAGGCTGACCTTGAACTCACAGAGATCTGTCATTTTGCTTTCTGGCTTACATTAATAAAATCAGCACTTCTTTTAGTACACACTGTATCAAATGTAATGATGACAATAGCACCTATATCAATGATTATTTATTGTCTCTATGTATGGATTTTTAAAAAATACTTTATGTAGATATTTAAATGGAGTAGATCCCGTATTTTAGTAATGAGGAAAAAGTACACAGAAGTAAAATACCTTGCCCAAGTTTGACTTAATTTTTAATTGGTAGAAAACAAATCCTCCAGTACTCTAGAGGCAGAGGCAGGTGGATCTCTGTGAGTTCGAGGCCATCCTGGTCAGGACAGAGAGTTCAGGACAGCCAGAGCCACATAGAGACACCTTATCCTGAAAAACCAAACAAAGAAAATAAATCCTTGTGTTTCTTTTTTCTTATTTGCTAGCTTCTTCATGACCAGGTGGGAGTAATCCAGTTTGGCCCCTATAAGCAGCTTTTCCTGCAGACATATGCTCGAGGCCGCACCACCTATCAAGCCCTTCCCTGCTTGCCGTCCATGTATAGTTACCCTAATCGCAATTGGTAAGGTCCATTACTCCTTGCTACCTACTCCAAGTTGGAGTAAACACTTCAGATGGTAGCCACAGTGACATGGAATTGCCCCAGAGCTAAAGTTTCCGAAAGAAAGGATCTGTGGCTTGTTACTTTGGAGTTTGGTTTTTTACCAGCTGCCATCCTATTCCCAGCTACTTTCACAGTAGGGTTGTTGGTGATTGTGTTTGCTAGAAACAGGGCATGAGTCCTTGGCTCTTGACTATCCTATTTTCTTCATAATTTTCCCTTTCCAGGAAGGATGCAGGGCTAAAGAATGGTGTACCAGCTGTGGGCCTAAAGCTTAATGACCTGATCCAACGATTGCAGCTGTGCTACCAGCTCACCACAGTTGGCAAGTTTGAAGAAGCTGTGGAAAAATTCCGTTCCATCCTGCTCAGTGTGCCTCTTCTTGTTGTGGACAATAAACAGGAGATTGCGGAGGTAGGAGAGTCTAGCCACTTGCTCGGTCCTGGGCACCTCCGTAGTCTTGTCTGTGTCACATGACTGCCTTCTGCAACCTCTTCAGGCCCAGCAGCTCATCACCATCTGCCGAGAATATATTGTGGGTTTGTGCATGGAGATAGAAAGGAAGAAACTGCCTAAGGAGAGCCTAGACCAACAGAAGCGCATCTGCGAGGTAAGATGTGTGGAGCCAGTGCTGCAAAGGCACCGTCCCCGAAGCCCTCCATTACATCTAAAGTGTTTGGTTCGGAACTTTATTGACTTTGGGGAGGAAAGAAAAATGGAGTTCATCTCCTTGAAGAGGTACTCCATTTCTCCACCCTGTTCCTCAGATCATCAGTTCTCATATTTTAAGAGGTAGAACTAATCTCTGTTTAAAAGTCTATTATGTTTGCTTTCTGTTGTGGTGTTCTTTTATGATTGTGTAGCTGTTTATAAACAGCTGAATATCAGTCTGCCTTGTGTTCTATTCTGTCCACTAGATGGCAGCCTATTTCACACACTCAAACCTGCAGCCTGTGCACATGATCCTGGTGCTGCGGACAGCCCTCAATCTTTTCTTCAAGCTCAAGAACTTCAAGACAGCTGCCACCTTTGCCCGGCGCCTGCTGGAACTAGGGCCCAAGCCTGAAGTGGCCCAACAGGTACAGTAGAATTCCATCGGTGACTTTAGGGGAACCAGATGGAAGGAGTAGAGGCCCAAGATCCTTGTCTCTGAAACAAAACAATAGTATTCAACCTGAAAGAAAAAGAAAAATAGAGTATCACCCTCTGACCACTTACCGACCTTTAACCTTGAAACTAGAGTAATAATTTATTCATATATGGCATTGGGTAATTGACATTCTGAAATACTCTATATAGATATTTAAATGGAGTGGAGCCTATAATTACCTGTATTTTAGTAATGAGACAGCAATACAGAAAAATAAAAATACCTTACCCAAATTTGACTCATTTTTTTTTCTATGTAGATCTGATTGTCCTGGAATTCACTATGTAGACTAGGCTGACCTTGAACTCACAGAGATCTGCCTGCCTCTGCCTCCCCAGTACTAGGATTAAAAACCACATGCTTCACAGCCGGGCGGTGGTGGCGCACGCCTTTAATCCCAGCACTCGGGAGGCAGAGGCAGGCGGATCTCTGTGAGTTCGAGACCAGCCTGGTCTACAAGAGTTAGTTCCAGGACAGGCTCCAAAACCACAGAGAAACCCTGTCTCGAAAAACCAAAAAAAAAAAAAAAAAAAAAAAAAATGCTTCACCACACCTGGGTTTAATTTTTAATTTGACATTTGTGCTACATCTTACTGCTCCATCACTTTGCAACCTAAATAGCTCCAGTGCATCTGTAGATAATGCATCTATCCTTAAGTTACAGTGCACCTGCAGATAATGCATCTGTCCTTAAACTCTAGTGTACCTGCAGATAATGCATGAGTTGTTAAACTCCAGTGCACCTGAAGATAATGTATCTGTCCTTAAGTTACAGTGCACCTGCAGATAATGCGTCGTACTTAAGCTCCATCTTGACTTCTTGTACTTATACAGATTCCATTATCTGTGCCATCTAAAAACATTCTTCTTGGGCAATAGAAATCCGTTTTAACTCTTTCTGGGGCCCAAGCCTGATAATCTAATCCTCAGACTTTGTTAGATTGTGACTTTAGAGCAATGGAGCCATGTGGAGAAAGAGAAAGATTTCACTGTGTATCCCAAACCTGCCCTCAAACTCCTGAATCTCCTGTTTCTGACTCCTGAGTGCTACCGAGAAGCAATGGCAATTGTTAATTTTTCACATACATCCTATACACAGGACAGTACCTGTATTCCTGTAGAACAGTTACTTTTGTTGTTGTGTTCTGTTTTTGGAGACTGGGTCTCAGTATGTAACTCAGGCTAGCCTGGAACTTGAGATCCTCCTGCTCCTAAGTGCTGACATTGTAGATTTAGACCATCATACCTAGCATATAGTTGTATTTGTAGCAGAGATTATTTGTGCTGCTTTCTGTCTTCTTAAATAAAATGTTCCTTCCCTCTTCTAGACCAGAAAAATCCTGTCTGCCTGTGAGAAGAACCCCACAGATGCCTGCCAACTCAATTATGACATGCACAACCCCTTTGACATTTGTGCTGCATCTTACCGGCCCATCTACCGTGGAAAACCAGTGGAGAAGTGTCCACTCAGTGGGGCCTGCTATTCCCCTGAGTTCAAGGGGCAAATCTGCAGGGTCACTACAGTAAGTACCATCCTCAAGAATGTGTCTAGGAGCTGAGCAGTGGTGGCGCACGCCTTTTATCCCAGCACCCAGGAAGGCAGAGGCAGGCCGATCTCTGTGAGTTTGAGGCCAGCCTGGCCTGGTCTACAGAGTGAGTTCCAGGACAGACTCCAAAGCTACACAGAGTAACCCTCTCTCAGGGGGAGAAAAAAAAAATGTGTCTAGGAGGGGGAGGGACAGAAGAAAAAGATGGAAACAGTGGTTGGTTTCTCACTTTATGTTTGCCCCAGCTCCTTGAGGCAGTGGTACTGGGGAGAGCTCGAGCTTCTGCTCACTGTTCACTTCTCAGCACCAGCCATCCTTCTGACTGCTCATTGTAGGGTGTCGGGAATAATCTTTCTGGGGTTTTCAGCCTTGTTAATCTCTAACTTGATCCTCTTTTCCACTTCCACAGGTGACAGAGATTGGCAAAGATGTGATTGGTCTGAGGATCAGTCCTCTTCAGTTCCGCTAAGACCTCTTGGGTTAATCACATATTGTTCCCTCAGAGTATAGCCTCCAACCTTCCACTCTCCCCTTACACTGACACTTCAGCTTGTTGACATTTGGTTCTCCCTAAAATTTCATGTCCTTCTCTACTATGGCAAATGAGAATTTCCAAGCCTAACTTTGTGGCTAGTCCAGCAGACCTCTCTCCTGAAAGTGGCTGTGGCTGTGATCATAGAGGACTTTGCCTTGCAGCTTGGGTCTTGCAAGGGACAAATGAAAACCTTGTGCTGAATGTTTGTTTAGCAGATCCTTTCAGTATTTATTCCTCTCTTACCCATCACCTTTGTTTCCATTCCACTAGAAAACAGTGTAATGTAAAAAAATGCCATTTTTCCTCAGCCACACGAAATTCCTAACAATCTTGTATTTTCCTTGGGCATTTAATTGGTCATCAATAGGTTCCTGCTCTCTGTGGGCCCAGATGCTTGCAGTCTGAAAAGAAGTCTTTTTTTTTATTATTTGCAAAATGTATACCATTTCTCATTGATTTGTTTCTGTCCTTTATTACCATTGTTCTTGTGTTTTATTGCTCACACTAAATAAAATAAATTTCTAAGAGAGCTCCCTGGTTTGCCGTTTTCTTCTTGGACACTTACTTTCATGTCCCAGTTCACATCCATGTATCTCTCTCACGAGAACAAATTCTTTGCTTGAGAATTTTTTTTTTTTATGTGTAGTGTTCTGTCTTTATATATGCCTGCAGGCCAGAAGAGAGCACCAGATCTAATTATAGATGGCTGGGAGCCATCATGTGGTTACTTGGAATTGAACTCAAGACCTTTGGAAGAGCAGGCAGTGTTCTTAACCACAGAGCCATCTCTTCAACCCTCTATATACACTGCAAAGAGAAAAATGATACTGTTTTTTTAGTTCTACATTGTTAGACAATGGTAAAAAGAGTTCTCTTGGGGCTGGAGAAATGGCTCAATAGTTAAGCACACTGACTGCTCTTCCAGAGGACCCAGCTTCAGTTCCGGCACCCATATGGCAGCTCACAATTGTCTGTAACTCCAGTTCTAGGGAATTTGACACTCACACAGACATAAATGCAGGCAAAACACCAATAAAATAAAATTTAAAAAAAAAAAAAAGAGTTCTCTGTTCCATTTTTTCTGCAACTTTTTTACCTATTGCTAATTACAGCCAGTATTTGCTGAGCACCTATCTGTCCATCACTGTTGTATTTGACATATTCACGTAGAAGATAATTAGATAAATAAACTACATATTTACAGTAAGCATATAGTTGTCTTATCGTCTTTTCTCATTGCTGCAATAAAATCCCCTGACAGCCGGGCGGTGGTGGCACACGCCTTTAATCCCAGCACTTGGGAGGCAGAGGCAGGTGGATCTCTGTGAGTTCGAGACCAGCCTGGTCTACAAGAGCTAGTTCCAGGACAGGCTCTAAAACCACAGAGAAACCCTGTCTTGAAAAACCTAAATAAATAAATAAAATCCCCTGACAAAAGCAACTTCAGGGAGAAAAGATCAATGTGACTCACAATTCCAGCTTAAATTGTCACTGTAGGGAAGTGAAGGTGGCCAGAATCTGAAGCAGCCAGAGAGCAGTGAATTCAAGGAGTCCTGCCAGTACTCAACTAGAGGTTTCTTCTTGTTTTTTTTTTTTTTTTTGTGTGTGTGTGTTTTGTTTTTGAGTCAGGGTCTCACTTAGCTGGGCTGGAACTTGCTATGTAGACCTGGCAGGCCCTGAACTGACAAGAGTGGAGAAAAAGATGTCTACCTCTTTCAATACCAACATTCTGGAGGCAGAGGCAAGTAGCTTTCTCCTTTAAATTCAGGACCTCAGACCCAGCAAATGCTGCTGCCCACAGTGGGCAGGTCTTTCCCTTATCAATTAATTAAATAATTCTTCACAAACATTCCCTGAGGTCCTTTTTAAAAATAAACAAATAAATACTTGGTTTTTTTATTTTTTGGTTTTTTTGAGACACAGTTTCTCTGTATAGCTTTGGAGCCTGTCTGGAACTTACTCTATAGATCACACTGGCCTCGAAACTCAGAGATTTGCCTTTCTCTGTCTCCTGAGTGCTGGGATTAAAGGTGTGCGCTACCACTGACCTGCTTGCTTATTTATTTACTTATTTGTGTATGTTTTTCCACAGAGGTGAGAAGAAGGTATTGGATGGATCTCCTGGAACTGGAGCCATAAATGGTTGTAAGCACCATGTGTGCACTGGGCATCAAACCCAAGTCCACTGGAAGAGTAACCAATGCTCATAACCGCTAAACCATCTTTCCAGCCCCCTCAGAGGTCCTACCAGGTGATTCTAGATTATGTCAAATTGATAGACTATCAAAATTGTCAATAGGGCATTTTGCCTATTGTAAATAGTAATATTTACTAAACTAATTGAGGAAATGATGTGTTACTCCATTGATTTAAAATACAAATATTCAGGTCCAGCCTGGTGGCTCCATCTGTTCTAGCACTTGCAAGGTAGAAACAGGACCAAAGGTTTAAGAGCAGCCAGGCTTGGTGGCACATGCCTTTAATCCCAGCAATTGGGAGCAGAGTCAAACCTCTGAATTCAAGATCAACCTGATCCAGTGTACATAGTGAGTTCCAGTCAGCCAAGCACCACATAATGAAATCCTATCTCCAAAACTTAAAAAAATTAAATATCAGAGACTAGAGAGATGTCTCAGCAGTTAAAAGCATTGGCTGCAGTTCAGAGTGCCCAGTTTCAGCTCCACAACACCCATATGGTAGCTGAACCATCCATAGCTTCAGTTGCAGGGGATCTAACACCCTTCAGATAACCACAGGTACTGAACGTACATGGTGCACAAACCTACACCCCCGTCAAAACATTTAACCACACAATAATCATTAAATTCAGGATAACCCCAGCTATTTCAGAGCCAGCCTGGACTACCCTATCTCAAAAACAACAAAATAGACTAGAGAGGTGGCTCAGCAGTTAAGAGCAAGTATTGTGTTGTGATTTAAAAAGCACAAGAGAGGGGCTGGAGAGATGGCTCAGAGGTTAAGAGCATTGTCTGCTCTTCCAAAGGTCCTGAGTTCAATTCCCAGCAACCATATGGTGGCTCACAACCATCTGTAATGGGGTCTGGTGCCCTCTTCTGGCCTGCAGGCAGACACACAGAATATTGTGTATAATAAATAAATAAATAAATATTTAAAAAAAATTAAAAAAATTAAAAAGCACAAGAGAGATGCCACATGATAGAGCTCGCATGGAGATTTTTTTTAATTTATTGCCAGAAGAGGGCACCAGATCTCATTATAGATATTGTGAGCACCATGTGGTTGCTGGGAGTTGAACTCAGGACCTCTGGAAGAGCAGCCAGTGTTCTTAATCTCTGAACCATCTCTCCAGCCCTGTTTTTTTTTTTTTGTTTTTTTTTTGTTTTTTTTTTTTTTAATTTGGGGAAAGGGAACATAAAAAGGGGGAAGAGTAGGGGACCGGCTTCTAGTTTCAGAAGTGGCAGAAGAGGAGAGAGGCAGGTGATGTGGGATTCTCCTCTGTATGCTGTGAATACCATTGGTGAATAAACTAGCTTGATCTGATAGGGTAGAACAGAGCTAGGTGGGGGAAACTAAACTGAATGCTGGGAGAAAGAAGGCAGGGTCAGAGAGAAGCCATGTAGTCCTGCTGGAGACAGATGCTGGAACTTTACCCAGGTAAGACACAGCCTTGTGGCGATACACAGATTAATGGAGATGGGTTAATTTAAGATATGAGTTAGCCAGAAATACGCTTAAGCTATTGGCCAAATAGTATTGCAAATAATATGGTTTCTGTGTGATTATTTCAGTACTGAGCAGCCAGAAACAAAACAAGCAGCCTCATACTACAAATTGGCACACCATCATCAACTATATCCTTGTAAAATCTCAGAAAGCTTAGAAAGTAATTCTAGGTGCAAAAGAACAGAGTTAAGCATGGCTTCTTGGTAACCCAGCTACTGGTGGCATGCTGCAACTCCTTTAAGAGAGGTCTTACTGATTCAGTAGTAGCAGAAAAATAGAGCCGCTCATTTTTTAAATGGTGGCTTCATGGGCCTTGCTACCAGTACAAACTCTGATGAGGTCCAGCTATGGAGCATTTAAATAGGGTTTGTGAGTGGAGTGCTACAACTTGCTTAATGGCAACATAGACATGCTATGTACCTGAAAATGGGGCTATGAGCATGGCCTGCTCTAAACAGACCTCCGCCCCACCATGTTGGACTGAGTGGAGCAAAAAGACAAAGCAGCCTAGCTATTTAGCATTTTAAGAAGCCATCCTGGTCAAAAAAGGATTACAGATAGGCAATAAAGACATATTCAGGCATAAAGACCTTTAAATGTGACAGTGTTTTAAAAATGTATATAGGCTTGGGAGAGAAGAAAAAATGAGAGAGAATAAATGTAATATAAAAGAATACAGGCAATCATAGATTAAAGGAGTAAAGATAATAAAATAAATATTAAACTTGTAGAAAAATAATAGAGTAAGAAAAATATAAGTCATGTAAAGATGGAATATACACAGAGAGTCTAGAGTATGTATACTATTGTGTTTTCTTTGAATTTTTTGATTGTGAATGAGCTAAGTACAGAGAGACATTTCATTGTACATATTGTTAAACTAAACCAACATATATACTCTAAAGGTATCTTGACTTCAAAATTTGGGTCTAAGGATACGTTGCTTTGGAAAAGAGGTTCTTTTGTTTCCACAGAGGATGAGAACCTATGGAAGGAATCCTTCTAGACTAATGTGGTTTGATGGACCAAGACCCCCTGAAAGGTCGCCTTGAATACC
Source organism: Chionomys nivalis (assembly GCF_950005125.1). NCBI lineage: Eukaryota > Metazoa > Chordata > Mammalia > Rodentia > Cricetidae > Chionomys > Chionomys nivalis. The sequence goes on along the minus strand of NC_080090.1, from coordinate 21,922,446 downwards.
CCTCAAACAAATAACTTTGCCCAACGTAAAGCAGGAAGCAGTTTGGAGAAGAACTATGCCCATATTCCCAAATATTGTTTATAAATGTTCCTTTACATTTTAAAGGGGAGTATGATATAGAGATTTGCATTGGTATGGATCTTGATCTATTAATACAAATTTAAGGTCAATTTTGTTATATATATATATCTGCTCTTGATTAAAATATTGTGTTCGTGCAGCTCATCTAAAAATGTAATGTATAATTAAGAAATATAGGTTAATAGATAATCATCTCTAATAGTCAAGCTTATAGTCATGTTAGTTACATTTTCTAGATGTGCAGAGATATATTTCAGATGGATAGGCATTCTTCAAACCTTTCAAAGACTACAGAATATAACATTTAAAATGTTTTAAGAACTTAGGACTTTTCATGACAGTGAGACACATGTGCTCCTGGAAGCACCAAATTACTTCAAGAGGAAGATGAACATCAAAGAGGTTCCTTATGGAGTTGGTTAGTCATTTGGACAAGAAACTACTCTCGCCTGGACTGCTTGATATTATGCTGTATGAACTGGACATTCAGGACCCACAGAAAAATGACTGCTGAACTTGCCTAAAGGTGAGATGGTCCTTCAGGGTTCCTGCTACATGAAAGAATCTACCAGACATTCTGTAGGAAATAGAAGAAATCAACTAATTGACTTTACTATTACAAGGCAGAACAGATCTTCAAATTTCCTACTTTGTGGAAAAGTCTGCTGGATACTATGGACCTGTGGGCTGAAGATGGATGCTCCAACAATATAGAAGAACTTTGGGTGACTGTTCAGGCAGCGAGATGTCTCTGTCGATTCTAGAGTTTTTTGAAGTTGTTTACAATACCCTTCCTGTTTACTTTGGTAATATTATATCCTTCTGGAGTCTTTGATGGAGTTGAAGAATATATAGCTATAGTTTTCCTTAGTTATGATAAAAGATATAGTAGATATAAATATTCTAACTGTAATTCTTGCTTGATACCTGTTCTATGTAATTTTACAATGTTAAAGTTAAAGCCTTACTTTTTATTTAAACATAAAAAGGGAGGTGATGTGGGATTCCCCTCTGTATGCTTTGAATACCATTGATTAATAAGGAAACTGCTTTGAGCCTATTGCAGAGCAGGACACAGCAGAGCTAGGCAGGGAAAACTAAACTGAATGCTGGGAGAAAGGAGGCAGAGTCAGGAGGAGAAGCCATGTAGCCCTGCCGGAGACAGATGCCAGAACTTTGCCTGTAAACCTCATGGCAATACACAGATTGGTGGAGATGGGTTAATTTAAGATATAAGTTAGCCACAAATATGCTTTAAGCTATTGGTCAAACAGTATTGCAAATAATATGGTTTCTATGTGATTATTTCGGGGCTGAGCAGCTGGGAACAAACAAGCAGCCTTCTATAACAGGCAGAGAGGTTGGGGAAGAGACAGAGACAAGCAGAGAAGCAGAAACAGAGGAACAGATGGGAGGAAAAGGGAGGAGAGGTGGGCAAGGCTCATCTTTTAAAAGGGAGCATAGCAAATGTACACAGAAGGTGCTCTTAGTGGCTGCAGCTAAGGACGTGTCCTGTCAGGACCTCAAGGGCAGGCCAGTACAGATGCCTGACTACTGGCATATTGTTCTTCCAGAGTTCCTGGGTTCAGTTCTGATCACCCAGGCAAGGTGGTTGAGGACTCCAGCTCCAGGGGAGCCAGTGTTTTGTTTTGGCCTTCATGAGCACCTGCACTCCATGAAAACCCACATGTAGCTGCATATAAACAGAACAGTTGGAAATGCTCCATTGTAGAGTGCTGGCTTAGTATGTACAGGATCCTGGATTTAGTTCCTAGTACTACATATGGTAGCACACAACTTTCTCAAAAACTAGATAAATGTAGAAATTTTGTTCAATTAGTTACTGGATATTTAACCCAGGTTTGCTCATGATAGGCAAGCCTTCTACTACTGAGTTATCTATATCCACAGGAAAAAGGTGTACAAAGTATTTAACAGTTTCTATGTGTTGTTTCTTGAGAAAGGTCTTGAACTGTATAGGCAAGAATGACCTTAAACTTTTTTTTTTTTTTTTTTTTTTTTTTTGGTTTTTCGAGACAGGGTTTCTCTGTGGCTTTGGAGCCTGTCCTGGAACTAGCTCTGTAGACCAGGCTGGTCTCGAACTCACAGAGATCCGCCTGCCTCTGCCTCCCGAGTGCTGGGATTAAAGGCGTGCGCCACCGCCGCCCGGCTTTTTGTTTTGTTTTTGTCTTTTTTCAACATAGGGTTTTCCTGGCTGTTCTGGAGCTAGACTGGAACTCAAAGAGATCCACCTGCCTCTGCCTCCCTAGTGCTGGGATCAAAGGCCTGTACCGCCACTGCTCTGCAACCTTGAACTTTTTTTATTTATTTGTATTTTATGTATGAGTGCTCTGCATGCCAGAAGAGGGCATCAGATCCTGTTATAAAATGGTTGTGAGCCACCAAGTGGTTGCTGGGAATTGAACTCAAGACCTCTGGAAGAGCAGCCAGTGCTCTTAACCCCTGAGCTATCTCTCCAGACCCAACCTTGAACTCTTAATCTTCCAGCTTCCACTTCCTGGGTGCTGAAATTACTCAAATTTTTCATTTAATTCATTTTAAATCCATTTTTTCCTTTAATCATGTAGTTCACACACCAGTATTTAGAACTATGCTGTCAGGCCAGTGAAATGGCCTAGAAAGTAAGGGCACTTGAGGTCAAGCCCCACAACCTGAGTTTAATCCCAGAAATCCACACAGTGGAAGGAGAGAACTGGATCCTCCAAGTTGTCCTATAATCTCTCTACAAGCATCATAGTGTGTACGCCCACATACATACACACTCAAGCAAAATAAATATTTTTAAATTGTGTTTTAAAAACAACTATATTATGACAAGTTTATCTTGTGTACTTTTTTCCCTGAGCCACTCAGTTTCCATCACCTTTCCCCAAACAGGTAACTAGTTTCCAGTTGGTTGCCTTATGGTTTATATTTATGAGCAGATATACATTTGTTTTTCCCATTTTCCTTTTATACATGACAGAAACTTAATATTCTTTGTTATTTTTTGTTCATTTGACACATTTTAAAGTTTTTTCATATACATATATTTTATTTTTCTCATTGCATATTTTATTATAAGTTATGAAAGTGTCTCAAAGTAGCTGGGTTATTTGCAACCTTTTGCAGTTATCAACATTGCTGCAACAAATAAACTTTAACACACATTATATGGGTGGAGGAGTGTTCCTGAGACTACACTACAAGAGGAACACCTGCTTCAAAGAGCAGAGGACCTCAAACTTAGACTGCTTTCTCAAAAATCTCTATACTATGAAAATGTTTTCCTACGTTTTAAACATCCTTCCTGCAAATACAGGAAACGCTCAGGCGTGGTCGTTCACACCTGTAACTCAAATTCTTGGAAGGAAAAAAAAATTCTTGGAAGGCTAAGGCAGAACAATTGTCTCAAGTTCAAGTCCAACCTTGCCTAAAGAGTGACACCCTGTCTCAAAAATTGGACATCTTGGAATTACAGAAATGGCTTAGCTCTGCTTTTGCAGAAGACTCAAGTTCAGTTCCCAGCACCCACATCTGGTGGCTCATAATTACCTATAACTCTAGCTCCAGAGGAATTTGCCACCTCTTGTCCCTGAGAGAAAGTGCACTCACATACACACACCCAAATGCAGATATGCACGCACACACAAATATATTTAAAAATATATTGTAAGTCTTGGCAGGCAGATCTTTGTGAGTTCTAGGCTAGACATAGTGAGACCCTGTCTTTAAAAAAATAAATAAAATAAAATAAAAGGTCTTATTTTTTAAATAAATATTTATTATGTATACAGTGTCCTGCCTATCTATATGCCAGAAGAGGGCACCAGATCTCATTATAGATGGTTGTGAGCCACCATATGGTTGCTGGGAATTGAATTCAGGACCTCTGGGAGAGCAGCCAGTTTCTTAACCTCTGAGTCATTTCTACAGCCCTATTTATTATTTTTTGTTTTGTTTTGTTTTTCTCTGTAACAGTTCAGACTGTCTTGGAACTCGCTTTCTGGACCAGGCTGGCCTCAAACTCACTGAGATCCGCCTGCCTCTGGCGGCAGGACTAAAGGCATGAGCCACCACCACCCGGCAAAAGGTCTTTTTTTTTTTTTTTTGAAACCTAAAATAATTTTATCAAAACCTCTTTCTCAATAAGAAAGTAAACCCAACTGTAATCTTCAAGTAATCTAAGCAGCCCCTATTTTTAGGAAAACAATATTTTTTTAGAGATTCACCTGCCTCTGCAAAAGGTCTTTTTTCAAAAAATAATTTTACAAATGAAATTACAAAATTGTATTCAAACATTCTAAAATGAGTTTTGTGAACAAAGTTGATGATCTTTGCTTCTTGTCACTTATGTAACTGAGGAAATAAGAATGGATATATATGAAATAATTGTAAATCAAGAATCTGAAGTTAATCTATAATCAGGGGAGAGCCATTAACTCCTTCAATAAGACTGATATGAAAAGAATGCTGTGAGCAGAAAAGGGCATGGTAGTGCATATCTGTATTCCTAGCACTTGGCGTGTAGGCAACAGGATGAGGAGTTCTAGGCAAGCCTGGGCTAAACGAGCCCCGTCAAGCAAGAAAGAAAGGGAAAGGGGTTCTATTAAATACCGTTTTGTCAGTATTCATTATATATTAGGAAGCCAGAAAGAGTAGTTGCGGTAAATCAGCATTGAGGTAGGAGGCTAGGAATATCAATAGTAAGAACAGAAAACACATGCCTTTAGTCCCAGCACTCTGGAGGCAGAAGCAGGCAATCTCTGTGAGTTCCATGCCACTCTGGTCTACCGAGTGAGTTCCAGCACAGTCAGCGCTACACAGAGAAACCTCGTCTTGATAAAACAAAACAAAACAAAACAAATACACACACAAAAGAAAAAGACCACAGAGAAAGAATTGTTTGTTTTTGAGTCTGTTTTAATTTATTAATTACCACCTATGTTTCTAATTCTACTTCAAGTTAACCCTTACAGGCAGGACCAAGTGATTTATTTGCTTATTTCATTGTTCTCAGAATAAGATTGTATACATCAGTAGATGCTCGCTACGTGCTAAAAATAGATTTGCTAATCCGTTTGTTTATCTATTTTGTGTTTGTATAAGAGCACACGTGGAGGTCTCCTACCATGCAGGCTCTGGGGGTGAAACCAAGATTGCCTCAATTTTGCAATTCTGTCTCAGCCTAAAAAAAATGCGTGTTACTAGATGTATAGCTCCAGATTTAGCTGAGCTTTGTGGTGTAAGTAGGAAAACAAAACCTCTCCAGACTAAAAGTTCCGTGTGAAAGGGAAAGTAAACAAACAAGGAAAGCAAATCCTCTCACTTCTTCAGCCCCCCCATCTCGACTCCCACATCAAGCTGGGCGGGTGGGTCAAGCATTTGGGAAATAGAGACCGGAGGAGCCCGATTTCTAGAACAGCCTGCTCAAGTTCTAGGCCAAGTTCAACTGCTGTGGCTGTGTAGCTCCAGGGGTGGTGTGATAGTTTAATAGGAATAAGGGCCTAGGTAGATTTCCAGAACAAAAACAAAAACAAACCCACGGTTTCCTGTCCCTTTAAAGATGGCGGTCCTGCACAGTAGAACGATTTCATTGGCTGCACAAGTCTTGGGGGCGGGGCTAGGGGCGAGACAGGTGCTGGCTTTAGTGGTTCCACCTCCTACGGCAAGTCGGAGGCAGCAAGATGGCGGCCGCTGAGGAAGGTTGCGATGTTGCGGTCGAAGCGGACCGGGAACTGGAGGAGCTTCTGGAAAGTAAGAGCCCATGATGGGAAAGGCCAGAGCGGTCGGGGACGAGGACCCATTGGGGGTTAAATGAACTTGAGATTTCGGGGAGGAACGGGAGAATCTCTCCAATGGTTGGCGGGGGAGGTGGTCTGACTTCGACCCCGGCCCTCCTCGTTAGCAGGAGCTAGGTGTCACCTTGGCCAACGATCAGCCCAGACCGCAAATCTCCCTGCGAAGGAGAAAACTAACTGTTATGAGATGTTTCACGGCCCACCCCCGCCCCAAACTTCTCTTGCTGGTTTTGAGGCAGGATCTCACCCTGTAGCATAGCCTGGCCTTGAACTCCCGACAGCCTCCCTGCCGAAGCCTCTGGAGTGCTGCGAAGGGCTGGAACCTCCAGGACCGGCTTTAGTAAATTACTGAAATCTCCTTTCCTGTAAGCAGCAGCACTGACAGAATAACCTTTAACTCCAAGAGTCCTTATGCCCATGATCGTATCAAAGTATCTTTCCTAACTCCTTTTATCTCACAGTCTTTCCTAAGATTTTACCAGGCTCTTAGTTCTTTCGTGTCAGCAGTTCAAGGAAACCACTCCTAAAGTTATTGTTGGCTTGAGAGACTGTCTCATGTAGTCGAAGCTGGCCCTCAGACTCAAGGATGGTTTTGAACTTGTGATTTTCTGGCCCACTACCAAAAGGGCACCACCATGCCTGACATCCTTTTTCATCCCTTGGAGAAACTAAGAGTAAGCCAGTCCCGGGGAAAAACACTTCATCTTCCTGAAATGATGGTGGATGTTTCTTGCTTGCTAGCTCTTGCCCTCCACTCTGGTTTCCTGCTCAGAATGAGGCCAGTGCCCTTTCACTGGGTCCTGGCAAGCTTTTCAGGGCAGAGGTGAACCTTTTATCTGTTGCTCAGTCACAGCGAGGTAGGCCGGCACAAAATGAGCAGATCTGGTGAGGCGTGCCAAGTGACCCGATTGGCCAAGGGTTACTGCACATCAGGCCAAGGGAACCTGTAGGTGCCTGCCGAGGGAGAACTAAATTGGAACAGAATTTAAGAATTTGCTGCGGGGCTGGAGAGATGGCTCAGCGGTTAAGAGCATTGCCTGCTCTTCCAAAGGTCCTGAGTTCAATTCCCAGCAACCACATGGTGGCTCACAACCATCTGAAATGAGATCTGATGCCTTCTTCTGGCCTTCAGGCAGACACACAAGACAGAATATTATATACATAAATTAAATAAATAAATATTAAAAAAAAAAAAGAATTTGCTGCCCTCCTATAGAATGTGTGGAATTTGTGGTAGTAGTAGGGCCCGTACAATGTTGAGTGGGCTATCTTGTGCTTTCTTATGAGAGGTTCTTTAAAGGCCCTCAGAGTGAGTTCAAAGAAATAAGTCTCTCTCTCCCCACTATTCATGTTAGATAACTGTGTGGGACTTTTAGGGAATTTTATAGTATGCATATAGAGATTTCTCTTCATGGCTTATTTAACCCTTCCCTCCTAGTTCTGAGATGAACACGGGTTCTATGTAAAAGTTTTTTGTTTTTTGTTTTCCCAATTGGTCACAGTAAGTTAGGTGATTCCCAAGGGTGGTAGGAAACCTGTTGATCCGTGGACCAGGCAGGGGAGACGCCAAGAAAAGAGAGTGAGTTCAGGAAAGCTGGCATTTTATATGATTGTTTTCCTGAGAATTGGCACGGAACACACAGCTGTCTAGCCTTACCCATCCCCAACATACCCATCATGTCTCTTGTTTCCAAAGGTGCTCTTGATGATTTCGATAAAGCCAAACCCTCCCCAGCACCCCCTCCTACCACCTCGGCCCCTGATGCATCAGGGCCCCAGAAGAGATCGCCAGGAGACACGGCCAAAGTATAAGTTCCACACCCTTAAGGGAGGGGGGTGTGGGCATGGAGCTCAGAGCAGGGGTGGGACAGGCCCCTGTGGGCCACAAGGGTGGGTGGGAGGATACCTTTGCCTCACACTGCTGAATGTTCCTCCAGGCCTCAGTTCTTGTGAAACAAGGATCTGGGATTATATTGAGGGATAGCAAGGAAGTAGCTTGAGAAAAGAGCAGTTTTAAGTGGTTGGATTTGTATGCTACCTCATACTGTTCCTTCAGTGGCCAGCTTCTTTGCCTGAGGCCCCCTAAGAAGAGACAGGTAGAATGTTCAGTAGAGGTGTTTGTCGGGGAGGTGTTTTGTTTTCCAAAACCTCAACCTGAGCTCCTATAGGAGGCTAGACTCAGGGTGGTGCTGCAAGAAGTGAATTTTGTCCATTTCCTCCCTGCAGGATGCACTCTTCGCCTCCCAAGAGAAATTCTTCCAGGAACTGTTCGACAGTGAGCTGGCTTCCCAAGCCACTGCAGAGTTTGAGAAGGCAATGAAGGAGTTGGCAGAAGAAGAGCCCCACCTGGTGGAACAGTTCCAAAAGCTCTCAGAGGCAGCTGGGAGAGTGGGTGAGGAAATCCCAAACAGAAAATACTGGACAGACCTCTTTATTGCTGAGAATACCAGGATTGTGAAATTACTGACAGTCATAATGTCACAGCCATGGAGTGTGGGACAAGGCAGGAGGAAGAGATGTGGGCATCTTGCTTACTGAAAGAAATGGTTAAGATATTTTGGAAAGTAATAAAAAAAAAGATTATTTCAGCCAGGTATAATAGTATATTCCTTTAACCCTTAACCATTGAGAGGCAGAGGCAGGTGGATCACTGAGTTCCAGGCCAGCCTGATCTGCCTAGTAAGTTCCAGAACAGCTAGAACTACATAATGAAACCTTGTCTCAAAAGTAAATAAATACATAAGATTATCCCAAACCAACCGTTTTAAAGACCAGGGTTGCGAGTGTTACTGTGGAGAGCTGTTAACACATTATATAGATTTATGGCATGACCATGAAGGTGACCAAAGACTAGTTAAGATTTTGAAGTGGTAGTAGTTTGACAATAAATGTTTTCTATCTAGACTAGTAAGTAGGTCAGTCTAGACAAGTTGACAGTTAACATCCTAGGTAATCCTGGTTCTTTTTGTCTCTCCTAGGCAGTGATGCAAACTCTCAACAAGAATTTACTTCTTGCCTAAAGGAGACATTAAGTGGACTAGCCAAAAATGCCACTGACCTTCAGGTACTTCCACTCCCAGATGCTCCTGGGCAGTCTCACAAAGAGATGCTCTAGGGGATCTCCCCGACTCTGACCCTGCCTTAATTGTTGTTACAGGCACATCTAGATAGTTTTTTCCACCCAAATGAAAGTGCAGTGTAACCTGTTCACCTCTCCTTGATCTTGTCTAGAACTCAGGCATGTCTGAAGAGGAGCTCACCAAAGCCATGGAAGGGCTGGGCATGGATGAAGGGGATGGGGAGGGGAACATCTTCCCCATCATGCAGAGTATCATGCAGAACCTGCTGTCTAAGGATGTGCTGTACCCGTCCCTGAAGGAGATCACGGAAAAGGTTTGTGAATTTCCACTTCTGCCTCTTCTCCTGTTTTCATTATATCAACTTGTGGGCCACTTTGCTCAGACCGTGCATAATAAAAGTGTGGTTTGAGCATACAAGTACTTTTTCAAGCTTTGTTGGAGGTAGAAGAAGTTATTGAGAATAAGGTACAGAGGTGGTCTATCTGATTGTTCGTCCACGCTGGGACAAATTCTTCGGCTTTAGTTTTCTGTAAATTAGTTCAAGACTGTGAGTCTAACTAGTCCGCTCCTTCTTGTATCTCTAACTTTATTGGTTTCTCTAGTAAGAACTCACAGGGTTTGTGCTGGTGCTGTGAGCAGTTTGAGAGTAGTTGAAGTAATGGTCCCTCTTTAAAAGCTTATCATTTCACTAGAGAAATGAGGTAGAGAAATAGAAGCTCTGTAGCATTACAGGACAGCATGTGCCTGAGTGGGAAGTGGATAACAGCCTAAGTCCAACTCGAAGAGTATTTTTTACATTCTTTTAAAAATATTTACTTTTGGCCGGGCGGTGGTGGCGCACGCCTTTAATCCCAGCACTTGGGAGGCAGAGGCAGGCGGATCTCTGTGAGTTCGAGACCAGCCTGGTCTACAAGAGCTAGTTCCAGGACAGGCTCCAAAGCCACAGAGAAACCCTGTCTCGAAAAACCAAAAAAAAAAAAAAAATTTACTTTTAATTAGGGGTTTGTGCGTGGGTGTGCACACATGTGCGTACATGAGTTCAGGTGCCTATGGAGGCCACAGGCATCAGACCACCCTCCAACTAGAGTTACAGCTGGCAGTGAGCCACCTCACATGAGTGCTGGCTATTGAACTTGAATTGGGTGATGGAGGTGGGTCTTGTATTAATCTGTTGCTTTCATTGGTTAATTAATAAAGAAACTGCCTAGGCCCATTTGATAGGCCAACCCTTAGGTGGGTGGAGTAAACAACAGAATGCTGGGAGAAAGAAGCTGAGTCAGGGAGTCGCCATGATTCTCCCACTCCAGACAGACGCAGGTTAAGATCTTTCCTGGTAAGCCAGCTCATGGTGCTACACAAAATATTAAAAATGGGTTAGATCAATATGTAAGAGCTAGCCAATAAGAGGCTGGAACTAATGGGCTAGGCAGTGTTCAAAAAAATATAGTTTACGTGTAATTATTTTGGGGCATAAGCCATGCGGGCAGCCGGGTGGCGGAACACAGCCCCGCCGCTCCTATTACAACAATTGGGGTCCTTTGCAAGAGCAGTATGTTTTCTTAACCACTGAGCCATCTTCCCAGCCCCGGTTTTTGTATTTTTAAGTTTAAAAACAACAGGACTGGAGAGAGATTCAACAGTTAAGACCACTGACTTCCACCAGGTGATGGTGGTGCAGACCTTTAATCCCAGCACTCAGAAGGCAGAGGCAGACAGATCTCAGTGAATTTGAGGCTAGCCTGGTCTACAAAGTGAGTTCCAGGACAACCAGGACTGTTAACACAAAGAAACCCTGTCTCGAAAAACCAAATCCCTTCCCCGCCACCCAAAAAAAAAAGAAGAGCACTGACTGTTCTTCCAGCGGACCTGGGTTCAATTCCCAGAACCCACATGGTAGCTCAGAATGGACTGTGGCTCCAGTTCCAGGGGGTTTGATGTCCTCTTCCAGCTTCCGAGAGCACCAGACACACATGGTGCACAGCCATACAAGCAGGCAGAACATTCATATAAAACCGAATAGAATTTAAGCCTGTTGGTGATGGTGCACGCCTAATCCCAGCACTCGGAAGGCAGAGGCAGGCAGATCTGTGTGAGTTCGGGACCAGTCGGGTCTATAAGAGCTAGTTTTCAGGACAGAGAAACCCTGCCTTGCAAAACCAAAAAAAAAAAAAAAAAAAGTATATATTAATACAATTTTTAAAAATTATTAAAAAAAAGGCAGAGGGGGGGCTTGTTTTTGTGTTTTCCTATGGTTTTATTTGTTGTTTGTTTGTTTGCTTTTCGAGACATGGTTTCTTTGTGTGACAGCCCTGGCTGTTCTGGAACTCACTCTGTAGACCAGGCTGGCCTCTAACTCACAGAGATATGCCTGCCTCTGCCTCCCAAATGCTGGGATTAAAGGCGTGTGCCACCCTTGCCCCCCACCAAAACCCCAGCTAGAGGGGGCTTGTTAAAGAGTACTTGCTGGTCTTACAGAGGTCCCGGTTTGGCTCCCAGCACCAACATGGTAGCTCATAACCATCTGTAACTGTAGTTCTAGGGGATCTGACATCCCTTTCTCTGACCTTCAAGTGCGGCAGGTATGCACATGGTACAAATACATACAGGTAATATACTACTAATACATAAAAAGTAAAAATAAATCTAAAAAACAACAGAGAACAATGTTCAACAGAGACCACATGTGACCCATGTTCTAGCTAGCTGCAACTGTCAAGTTTACATAACCCAGAGTCATTTGAGGGGGTCTAGTTGGGGGATTGCCCAAATTAGATTGGACTGTGACCATGTGTATGAGGAATTGCCTTGATTGATGGTTGGTGTGGAAGGGCATAGTTCACTGTGGGTGGTACCGTTTCTAGGCAGATGGTACCTAGACTATATGAGAAGCTAAAAAGTCAAAGAAGAAAGTAAGCCAGTATTCCTCCATGGTCTCTGCTTGAGTTCCTGCCTTCAGTGATGTACTGTTACCTGGAAGTATCAGATGAAATAAAATAAACTCTTTCCTCCCCAAATTGTTTTTGTTGTTTTGTCACAGGAATGAAACTAGAACCTAAATAAAATGATTACTATCTTGCTTTTCACAGACAGAGTTTACTAATCTGCAGTTACCATAAATACTAGTATATCCAGGTGGAGTCACCGTACTTTGTCTTTTCCACAGTGAACTTAGTGAACTTGCTTACTTAGCCTTCTTTCCTCTTTGTCCTCTTCTCTTCACATTCTAAGCCCCTTCTCTCCTTGTTCACTTAATTCTTTCCCACCCATTCCCTCTCTTTCCTTAGTATCCGGAATGGTTGCAGAGTCACCAGGAATCTATTCCTCCAGAGCAGTTTGAAAAGTATCAGGAGCAGCACAGGGTCATGGGCAAAATATGTGAGCAGTTTGAGGCAGAGACACCCACGGACAGCGAGGCTACTCACAGGGCTCGTTTTGAGACGGTGCTAGATCTTATGCAGCAGGTAAGACCTTTCACTGCCTTCCTGGTGCTGTCCACTTTGGTGCTGAATGGAAGAGATGTCTGGAAAGGGTGCTATACAACTAAACCTGTGTGCAGGGAGCATAAAAAAATCTATATACCATGGTCAGAAGAAATCAGATCATGACGGGTGGTGGCGGCACATGCCTTCAATCCCACCAGCACTCGGAGGCAGAGGCAGGTGGATCTCTGTGAGTTCGAGGCCAGCTTGGTCTACAGAGCTAGTTCCAGGACAGGCTCCAAAGCCACAGAGAAACCCTGTCTCAAAAAAAGAAATCCAGATCACAAATCAGATTCCTTTTGTTACTTTTTTGTGTTTTTTCCCCTGTGATATTTATTTATTATCTCATATTTTTATTTTCTAGTTACAGGACTTAGGCCATCCTCCGAAAGAGCTGGCTGGGGAGATGGTGAGTATGCTTTTCACATTTTAACCCAGTTTGCAGACTCCGGTAACACCCGGTTAATCTACATAAGGTGATAACTGTGGCTGCTAGGGATGAGCCTTCAGAAGCTCTGACCTGAAATATGAGTGGTTTTCTCAGTTGCTTCATCTCTTCTCCAGCCTCCTGGCCTCAACTTTGACCTGGATACCCTCAATCTATCGGGCCCACCAGGTGCCAATGGCGAACAGTGTCTGGTCATGTGAAACACAGCTCGCTTTCTTCCTTGAGTCCCAGCCATGGGGAACATCTGGAGTCAGCAGAACCATTGAGAACTGAGGCAGAAGTGTCGTCTCTGGGAGCTGGCTGCCCCACACTACATCCCATTCAAGACTGTGCCATACCAGCTGAGGGTCTGTTCTGTAGGCATTTCTGTGAGCCTTACTCCATCATGAGTTCTGCTGTTAGAAACAAGCCAATTAATTGCCAGGTGAAGGAAGGCATCCTTTTCGGGGCATTTCACTCCTTCTTGGTCCCAGAAATAATGTTATATATGGCTGTACTCATGTTCCCCTTTATTCCCAGGGACTTCGTGCCTTGTTTCTACTTCCTGTCTTGGATCTGGGGAGCAGGAACTGAGTCCTAAGACTTTGTGTTTCTATTAGGCGGAGCCTCTGGGATGGGGAGAAATGTAGCCTGCCCTGGGGCTGTAGGTTTGGCAGCACATCTCCTTGCCTTCATTTTGAACTCTCTGAAGGAAAAGGACTTTTGCACTTACCTGTGGTCAGGATGGAAGTGAAGCCCTAGGTTTTTTCTGTCCCTAGGTGCTGTGCCCTTAGTTTCCTTTCTTCCTGAGAACTCAAGTTGCTACCCTGGTTCTTTCTACAGCTCTCTGATTTAGGTGAACCAAGCTCTTGACCTTCCTTTGCTGTCTGGCTGTCCTCTTACCTCCTCTCTTTAGATTTTTATTTATTCCAGCCCCTCTGAACAATGTTGTGATTAATGAAGGCCAATCTTGTTTCCTTTCGTCTAGTACCTGTACCATTCTTACTAGACCCTTCCCTTCCCTGGCCAACACATAATTGTGGTGTCAGATCTGGTAAATGAATGGCCATTCTACCCAGATACATTCTGGTTTACTTGACATCAAATTCCCTAGACTCCTTGGTTCAGGAAGGTGTTTGGGAAAGTGATGTAGCCTGAGTCTCTTCCTGCAAGCCCCAGGGGACAGTATCTAATAAATATTCTGAGTGCATGTGTGGGTTATTTTTCATCCAGGTCTGTTTCTAATCTTCCTGAGCTTCGAAGCTGCAGAGTGTGAAGTGTTAGGAGATAGTTCTGTATAACATTATAATACATGCTAGGCTGTACCATGACCCTGCCCTCCAGCTCAGACTGCCCTTCCTTTGGTAGAAGGATACTGTCTTCATCTTCTTGGTAGTTCAGTCTTCTTACATTATAGTTGATGTTAATGATATATTGTTAACATGTTTTCTAAATTACCTAGCATTAAATGATCTCAGTAGGTCTAAGGACCATGGTTGCCATATATTTTATGGATATTCCTTTTAGCCCACCTAGCTGTCCTGGTTCACTTGGAAAATAACTTTTAAAATATATGTTTTTATTAATTCTTTGGGAATTTTATACATGTATGAAATGTATTTTGATCATATCCACTCCCATGGAAAATAACTTTTGCAAGAACAAATTCACATTTATCATTTGAGTCACTTTGATACATCCTCCCTGACTCTGGGTTAAAGTCACTCTTAAAGATCCCACATCCCACACATTCTGTGGAAGGAAACGTGCTTGCAAATAGCCTGTGGGAACTAATCAGCGTTTAAATATTTAAACTGTCCTCAAAGTTCACAAGAGCTTCTCTTCCAAAATTCTGTGTGTTCGGGTAACAAATTTCTGATTGGATAGATGGATTCATGAAACAATCAAATTTTTACAAGATGTATGATAATGTCTTTTTCCTATGACCCTAGGACATGCTTTCATGTCCCAAAGACTAGAACTAGGCTGTTGGGAAGCTTGGGGAGTTTGGAGAAAATGGCCCACATAAAAAAAGAAAATTAAAACATCTGACATAAAAACCTCTTAAGGTTTATTGTTAATCTGTTTGTGTGTATGTGTGTTTTGGGCCTCTGATCTCCTGCACTGGAGTTATGAGTAGTTGCGAGCCACCAGATGTGGGTGCTGGGAACTGAACTCCTGCTTTCTGAAAGAGCAACAAGCTCTTAACCACTGTCCCACATTAAGTAGACATGGCAGGTAAGACAAAAATGTACAAAAAAGATTCAGGAAGTAGGCATGCAGTGTTTGCTGTTGAACTGAAAAATTCACTTTGTTCCTTTGGAAAGCAAATGCAGCACTTACCTGTTTAAGCAAAATGGAAGCTTTTCTACGGGGAAACAGCTTGAATGGAGATTGATAATAGAGCCCAGGTGATCTATGAGCAGGACAGATAGGCAACCAAGAAATAGAAATAAGACCTTCAAAAGCGAGGTCAAAGAAGAGTGGTAAGTTTTGCTCAGCATCTGAGTTACAAACTGTTAAGATCCATTTAGTTACCAACACACTCAGGAAAGAACATCCAAAGAAGTTGGAATACATGGCTAATAGGGGTTTTCTAGAGGAACAGTAGAGGCAGGTAGATCTCTGTGAGTTCAAGGCCAGCCAAAACTACAGAAACCCTGTCTCGAAAAACAAACAAACAAACAAAAATAATCAAGTCAGAGCCAGGCAGTGGTGGCACATGCCTCTAATCCCAGCATTCAGGAGGCAGAGTCAGGCAGATCTAAAGTGGAATTCCCCTCTGTATGCTGTGAATATGTTTTACCATTGGTTAATAAAGAAGCTGCTTTGGGCCTATGGCAGGGCAGGATATAGCCAGGCAGGATATCTGAACAGAGATATATAGAGAGTAGGGAGAGGAGTCAGGGAGATGCCCCAGAACCTTACTGGTAAACCATGACCCTCATGGTAAAATACAGATTAATAGAAATGGGTTGATTTACGATGTAAGAGTAAGAAGCCTAATGTATTGACCAAGCAGTGTTGTAAATAATATAGTTTCTGTGTTATTATTTGTGTTCAGGTGGCTGGGAAATGAACGAGCAGTCACTGCCTACACAGATCTCTGAGTTTGAGGCCAGCCTTGTCTACAGAGAGTTCTAAGACAGCCAGGGCTAAACAGAAACCCTGTCTCGAAAACACAGAAAACATGAAGGCAGTCAGGCAGGCAAATAATACTTTCAGCTGAAAGGTGCTTCCTATTGGGGGAGGATCTTCCCCTCTCAGTCCTTCACAGAAGTGTCCTTACAGACCTGCCCACGTGTTTCTTGGCTGATTCCACATCCAACAAATGAACATCAAGATAAGCCATCAGTGTGATCGGGAGGTAACTCAATGATTAAGAGTACTTGTTGGTCTTTCAGAAGACTTCAGTTTGGGTCCCAGTGTCCACATGGTGGCTTACAGCTGTCTGTAAATCCAATTTCAGGGCCTCTGATGCCCTTTTCTGACTTATGTCGGCATTGCATGCATGCGGTCCACTCACAGGCATGACACTCAACACACACAAACTACATCACACCACACACAGATCACAGGTCTTTGTAGGCGTTCATGTCCGTAGATTCAAAGCACCATAGCAGTGTCTCTCCAAACTTTCCTCATTTAGGAAACTATGGGATACATAAGTGGGATGCCAGACCAAATCTGCCTTACAGTGGGTCTACAGATTCTATCTTCGATGATTTCCGCAATATCCAAATGTGTGTCTCTGTATGACTTGCCAGTGAAGATGCCCAGCATTTGGCAGAAAGACCACGTAGAAACTCCTGCGACTGCATCCTCACCTCTGTCAGGATAAAAATAATGTTATATTGTGAAGGAAATGGCAAGGATTAGTTCACCCTCAAAGGGTTCATTAGATCCTCATTTACTTTAATCTTTCTGGCTTTTGCAGAAACTGACTGGTGGGTTACAGTGGACAGCTTGCAAGCTAACCAAGTAGTGGTCCTCAAAGCAGGTTATGTGACAATTATATAGGGGTCAGCAGATTACAGCCTATAAGTCAAATGTGGTCAGTTTCCCAACAAAAAACTATTTCATGCGTGTGTGTGTGTGTTTGATGGGGTGAAGCCATGAACATGTGGAAGTTAGAGGACAACTTTGTGGAATCAGTTCTCTCCTTCCACCTTTATTAACCAGTGTCTACCCGCTGATGTGAGCCATCACAGGCCAGTTGCTTTCCAGGTTTTGTATAGGCTTATTGATGTTCTCGATCATTTATGTACTGTCTTTTAATGCTTTTGTGCTACCTTGGCCATGTAGAGTAGTGACAGATAGTATGACTTGCAAAGCCTAAAATACTTAGTAACTGAAGTTCATAAACCCCCAGTTGGGAATGTATGCTCTCAGTTCCCATCAGAAAGTATCAGAAGGAGTTTGTATTTGTAAGGGATCACTAACAATTATTAACAGTCTTAAACCTTGGATATGTCCATTCTCACTCTTTTTTTCTTGTGTTTCAGGGTCTTTTGAGTGGGGAGAGGGATATAAAGTGGGTAGGCAGGTGGAGAGGATCTGGGAGGAGTTGGGGGAAGGAAAAACATGATCAAAGTATATTTTTAAAATGTTAAAAAAAATAGGCCGGGCGGTGGTGGCACACGCCTTTAATCCCAGCACTTGGGAGGCAGAGGCAGGCGGATCTCTGTGAGTTCGAGACCAGCCTGGTCTACAGAGCTAGTTCCAGGACAGGAACCAAAAAACCACAGAGAAACCCTGTCTCGAAAAACCAAAAAAATAAAAGTTAAAAAATACCTTGGGGTTAGTGAAATACCATAGCTTTCCAAAAACAGATCCTGAGAATTCCAATATAATCAATGGAGTTTTCACTTACTGTATTCATGATATGATGGCATTATTGGGAGGTGGTAAAAGGTGGGAGTGGATAGTGCTCTAGCTGGAGGAAGTAGGTCACTACCTGCCCTTGAGGCTATAGACCTGGTTGGCTTCTTTCTATATTATCCCATTTCTTTGTTTCCTGTCTGCCAAGGACAAGAACAACCTTCACCCCACCTCCTGCTGTAATATTCTGCCCAAGCACATGGAGCCAGGCAACAATGGGCTGAATCTTCTGAAATCATAAGCCAAAATAAAACAGATCCCCATTTAATCAGCTTGTTATTGTCACACCAACCAAGTTATCAGATTGGGTGGACACAAGTGTGGTCCATCTTAATAGGTTGATGCAAAAGGAACTGTGTTTTTAGATTATGAATTTTAAATCATTGTAACGAAGCTCAAACACATTAACCAAAATAGGAACCGTTACAATCACCAGTCTTTCCCAGTGAGAAGTAAGGTTGTTTATTTCTGTAGCATAAAAATCCATGCTGCCGGGCGGTGGTGGTGCACACCTTTAATCCCAGCACCCAGGAGGCAGAGGCAGGTAGATCTCTGTGAGTTCAAGGCCAGCGTGGTCTATAAGAGCTAGTTTCAGGACAGGCTCTAAAGCTACAGAGAAACCCTGTCTCAGAAAAAAACAAACAAACAAACAAACAAAAAACCAACTTCATGCTTTGAGATTTGACAAACAGCTGAATG
This sequence comes from Chionomys nivalis, assembly GCF_950005125.1. Classification (NCBI taxonomy): domain Eukaryota; kingdom Metazoa; phylum Chordata; class Mammalia; order Rodentia; family Cricetidae; genus Chionomys; species Chionomys nivalis. The sequence goes on along the minus strand of NC_080090.1, from coordinate 21,903,998 downwards.
TTTCCCCTCAAAAACCCTGCTCCTGTTCCCCTACATGTATCTCAGAAAAAGGCCTTGCTCTTTTTCAGTTAAGATAACTCACACATCCTTGCTTTTTTCCTCTTATCTCACATCCGTGTTCAATCTATTAGCAAGTTCACCTCCTTGCCCCTTTGAGAGCGCATCCTCAGCGCGGCCACTTGTGCCACTTGGACTGCAATACTCGTCCTGCAGGTCTTTTGTCATAACCTTCCTAACGAGTCTGTCAGCTTCTGAAGGCAGTTACAGAAGTCAGCTAGGGTGAGCTTCAGTTAGAAATCAGTCATGCCACTTTTATTAAAAATTTTAATTTATTTATTAATTTATCTATATCCTTCTCTTGTACTACTTGGCTTCCTATGTAAGCATACTTTTTTTTTTTTTTTTTTTTTTTAAGTTTTTCGAGACAGGGTTTCTCTGTGGCTTTGGAGCCTGTCCTGGAACTAGCTCTTGTAGACCAGGCTGGTCTCGAACTCACAGAGATCCACCTGCCTCTGCCTCCCAAGTGCTGGGATTAAAGGCGTGCGCCACCACCGCCCGGCATATGTAAGCATACTTAACCTTTGGACTGGAACACTTTTCTCCAGGTGTGTATGGCTCAATTTCTCACTTCAGGTTCTTATTCTGAGCATTCCTCAGCAAAGGGGCCTTCTCTGAACTCCCAGGATAAGAGAGCACACCCATCCTGGTAAACTTTACATTATTGTCTACGTATCTCTCCTCCCTCTTCACTAAAAGGTTATGTAAACAAAAGAGTCTTGGTTTATTTTATTCACTGCTCTTGTGCCAAGATCACAGCCTCTCATGTAATAGGGATATAAGAAGTAGTTGCTGACTAATGAAGGAATGCAGGGTGATAGGACCTTCACTACTTGGCTCACTAGACTTCCTATAGGTGTTAAGGTCACAAAGATGAAAAAGGGGTAATTCCTGTCTTCAGCAACTTATATTCTAATAATACAGTTAGATTTAAAATATGTAATTGGAGACTAGAGAGGTGATCTAGTGATTAAGAGCATTGGCGTCTCTTCAGACAACCCCATTTGAATTCCAGCATCCACATGGCAGTTCACAATCAGTTGTAGCTCCAGTTCCTGGGGATCTGGTGCCCTCTTCTGGCTTCCACAGGCACTGCACTCACACAAGTGGTGCCCATCCACACATTAAATTTAACCTATAACTATAGGTTAAGTGTTATAAAGTAAAATATGTTATGAAAAAGTAATGCAGCCTGGGTACACTAGTGTGCATCTGTTCTCCTGCTATGGAGGCTGAGGCCGAAGATCACTTGAGCCCAAGAGCTGGAGACCTGCCTTTCTTCTTTTTTGTTTTCAGACAGGATCCTATAAGCCTAAGGATGGCCTTAAACTACTGATCCTCCTGCTTCCACCTCTCAAGTTCTGGGATTACCTGTATGGGCCACCACACCCAACCTGTGAAGCCTCTTCTCTTAAAAGCAGAGCCAGGTGTGGCGGTGCCTTTAACCTCAGAACTCAGGTGGCAGAAGGCACTTGGGTTCAAGGTCAGCCAGAACTACACAGTGAGACCCTGTCAGTAAATAAATAAAAGCAGAATGGGGATAGAGGTGGATGGATAGTGAAGTGTTATTCCCAATAGTCAAGAGCTGCCTCTCTTTGAAAGTACCAGTTGTATAGAGACCTAACTTAAGAGGAAAGATGCTTTCTAATAAACTTTATAGCTGAATATTCCAAGGTAAAACACCAAGCTGGAGCTGACACATACAGTGAATTTTGTGATAGCAATAAGGGTAATGAGGCTAAAACAGATCCAGGCAGCCAGGGAAGAGATAAAATCAAAAATAAGAACCAATGATGTAAAGCCTGTGATAATTTTGATTTAAAACATTTAAAAAGATTTGTTTATTATGTATAGTGTTTTGTCTGCATATCTGCCTGCAGGCAGAAGAGGGCGCCAGATCTCTTGTTAGGAATTGAACTCGGGACCTCTGGAAAAACAGCCAGTACTCTTAACCACTGAGCCATGTCTCCGCCCTCCCTTTTAAAAAGAGTTATTTATGAGCCGGGCTGTGGTGGCGCACGCCTTTAATCCCAGCACTCGAGAGGCAGAGGCAGACGGATCTCTGGAAGTTCGAGACCAGCCTGGTCTACAAGAGCTAGTTCCGGGATGGGCACCAAAGCTACAGAGAAACCCTGTCTCGAAAAACCAAAAAAAAAAAAAAAAAAAAAAAAAAAAGAGTTATTTATTATGTATATATAAAAATATTTTTTTCAAGAGTTTCACTGTGTAGCCCTGGCTGTCCTGAAACTCGATCTATAGACCAGGCTGTCTTGAACTCACAGAGAACCACCTGCCTCTGCTTCTCCAGTGCTAGGATTCAAGGGGTACACCACCCCTGCACTTGTGTCTATATACCACGTTTGTGCAAATGCCTACAGAGCCAGAAGAGGGCATCATCTCCTGGAACTGGATTTTGTTAGCCACCTTGTTGGGTGTTGGAACTTGAACCTGAATCTTCTGGAAGAGCAGTTAGTGCTCCTAACTGCTGAGCCATCTCTCCACTTCAGATAATTCTGATTTTTAGTATGGGATGGGAAAGCTTTGGATGTTTTGGGTAGGGAACTATGACATGACTTATATTTTAAAAGACACTCTGACTGTCTTATGTGTGAGGGCATCAAGGCACTAATGGAAACAGACAAACTACTGTACTGGTTGCTTTCCTAATGGACAGAGCGTGGGATCTGTGAAACTTAAGCAAGGGTTTATTTCAGCTCATAGTTTGAGGGGAAGTTCATCATGATGGGGAAGGCATGGCAACAAGTATGAATAAGGTTCACATCAAGAAACAGAGAGATGAGCACTGGTGCTCAGTTCACCTTCTCCTTTTTATTCAGTTAAACCCCCAGCCCATGGAGTGGCGTTGCCCCTGCTTAGGCTGGGTCTTCCCACCTCAGTTCTCCTCCTAACCTAGGGAATCCCTCACAGGTGTGCTAGAGGCATATCTCCTAACTAATTATGGATCTTGTCAAGTTAACAGTATTAATCACATGTCTAACACAGCAGGTAGTTAAGCAAGAGACAGTTTGGACTAGAATATGGCTGGGAACATAGTTCAGTTGGTAGAGTGCTTGCCCTGGTATGCATGAAGCCCTGTTATATTCCCACTGCTGGATAAAATCAGACATGGTGGTGCATGCCCAGCCCTCAGGAGATGGAGATAGTAGTTATATAAATTTAAAGCTATTCTAGGATACTTAAGTACCTGTCTCAGAAACAAAGATCTGAAGTCGGGGAGGGAGGGAGGGAGGGAGGGAGGGAGGGAGGGAGGGAGGGAGGGAGGGAATGGTATTGATATGGGTCAGTGTTGAGGAGTCTGAACCTAGCACCTCGACCTTCTGTTTAAAAGAAAAAGGCAAAGTTGTAATTTACTTGGTAGAGTACTTTTTCAACATGTCCAAAGCCTGGCACATACATACACATTACACATACTTATTCGTATTTAACAGGAAATACAAAGGAGCCTGAGAGGCAAGGAAGAGATTATAAAGGGAGGGAATGGAAGAGGAGATAAAAGGGAACAGATCTGGCTGGATGGTGGTGGCACATGCTGTAAGTTTGAGACCAGCCTGGTTTACAAAGCGAGTTCTAGGACAGCCAGGGCTGTTACACAAAGAAACCCTGTCTTGATAAGCAAACGAGAAGGAGTGAAATAGACACTTGTCGTGAAAGCTAAGGGTAACTAATTGAAGGTATCAACAAGGAGAAAGAAGGTTATTGGGGAAGGGGACCAATAAGAACCAAGTATGACACAAATGTATGAGGAGCCGGGTGGTGGTGGCACGCGCTTTTAATCCCAGCACTTGGGAGGCAAGAGGTAGGCAGATCTCTGTGAGTTCAAGGCCAGCCTGGTCTACAAGAGCTAGTTCCAGGACAGGCTCCAAAGCTACAGAGAAACCCTGTCTGGAAAAACCAAAATAAATAAATAAATGAAAGAAAAAAGAAAAAGAATACCACAAGGAAATCGACTATTTTATTTTTGTGTATATGTTGTGTGTGTTTGTTAGGGATGGGGGAAGGACTCATTCTGGCCCAGAATTTACTACTGATTGGATTGACCTCCTGCTTGAGCCTCCTAAGTGCTAGCTGTGCACCACTATGCCCAGCTTGAAACCTGGCTCACATTTCTTGTTTAAAGAAAAACAGAACAGGGCTGGAGAAATGGCTCAGAGGTTAAGAGCACTGACTGTTCTTCCAGAGGTCCTGAGTTCAATTCCCAGCAACCACATGGTGGCCCAAAGCCACCATGAGATCTGGTGCCCTCTTCTGGCATGCAAGCATACACGGAAGGAATGTTGTATACATAATAAATAAATCTTTAAAAAAAATAAAAAATAAAGAAAAACATAACAAACAAAAACGTCTGCTTTGAGGGTCAATACTGTGTTTAAACCGGGAGGTGGTGGCGCACTTGGGAGGCAGAGGCAGGCGGATCTCTTGAGTCTGAGGTCAACCTTGTCAACAGTACGAGTTCCAGGACAGCAGAAAAACAGTCTGGAAACCGCCTCCCCCCCCCCCCCCAAAAAAAAGAAAGATTTTAAAAAATGTGTCAAGAGTTAGACCCTCAGGACTGGAGGATGCCTAGTGACTTGCCTGCCAGTCCCTTGGAAAGTGAGGTTCATTTTCCGTCACAACGCTAAGGAGCCCCTAAATCACATGTGTTTTGAATACTAGGCGCCAAGCCACCACTCTGAAACCACAAAAACAACTTGACTCCTCCGCAGCGCGCACGCGCCCCTCGCGGCTTCGGTTGGCCGTAAGCCCCGCCCCTTGCGCGGCCACCGGGAGGGTTGGGAGGCGAGGGCTCGCGCGACCGTTCTCGCTCAGTCTCCTCCAGCACAGCGTCGCAAACGCGGCCGGAAAGCGTGACGGCGCAGGCGCAGGCGCAGAGACCCGAGGCGGCGGTGGTGGCTGCCGCTGGCCAGTGTAAGATGGCGGCGGTGTTGGTGGCGGCAGTGGACGGGGCGGCTGGGCCTGGAACAGTCGGAGCATCCGCTGGCAGAAGGATGACCCAAGACGGGAAGCGGGCCGCCGAGCCTCGCCGACTCCCGTGCTTGTAACTGTCCCAGCCGAACGCCCTCCCCTTGACCTACCCGGTCCGTGTCTCGTTCCGGCTCGGCCTGTCCCCCCCCTCTCCCTGACCGCTTCCCCGCAGGATGGGCCCTATCCCTTTCCTAAGCTCCCAGGGTTTAGGTCTTCCTCCCCTCACCCGGGTCAGTGCTGGGAGGACTGCTTGTCCTTTGCCCAGGTCAGTCCCGGGGTTGCCCCCTAGAGCTAACCCCCATAATTCACGGGGACTTTTCGTTCGTCCGGTGACCCATCTGTATGCTCTCATTTCTCTCTTTATAATGTGAGGACCCGGTTCTGTCTGCGTCTCCCTGTCACTTTAGGGCCACCGCGCAGTGTGCCTCCCCTCCCCCATTCCAAGTTCTCAGGCCCAGCACCTTGTACGGAAGCCGAGGTCCAAGAAACTGGCAGTTTATACTTGAGGTCTGGTCTTGTATGCTTTGTAATATGATTATCTTAGTCTACCTCCCCCTGTCCCGAAATCTTTTAGGACACCTTAGAACGGCCCCAGTTGGTCCTTATTGGAAAGCATCTGGTGGCTTGAATTTCTGACTCATGATTGTTGGTAGAGTCTGTAAACAAACCGGCACTAGCGCTATCACGTTCTCGCTGAGTCCTCCCCCTCCCCCCTCCACTCTGTAGCTTGTGGATGAGAGGTGGTTTGGTGTAGAGTTGAAAAGATGCAGGTTTTCCTGATAAATGACTTCTTAGTGTTGGTGGAACTGGGAGATAACTTGCTTGACGTGTAAGTCTCGTGTTAATTCTTTGTATTTAAGTTCCGTGTATGGGTTTTGTTCAGTAGTCAGAACTGAATTAAGTAAGTTATTTTGGTTTTAAATAGTTCTGAAGCCGACTAGAAAATAGTAAAGTGTGGTCATAAATATTTTGACTATGTTCAGAAGAGACACCTTTGCCATGTAAACTTTAACTTTTCTCAGTTATTCAGTGGACCTCCAGACGAGTTTTCTCAGGAGCCAGCTTTACACCGGTGACAAAAGGAGGAAAGGTGAGTGGGAGTGGGAGACATTCAATTCCTCAGTCCAGGACAGACTCTTACTTGATGCTCAAGTGCATATCGCTAAACTCTTAACAAATTTACCATGCTTTTCAAAAGTTTGGCTATTGTAACTTTGTTCCAGCTTTGGTTAAATTACTTAAATTGGCTGTGTTTTGACCTGCTACCCTAAACTATTGCTGTGTGACTACAAATGATTTGAGTTAAGCCTAGAGTGAGCACTCTGCCTCTGTGGTGTTTGTTTTGGTTTTAATTCATTTGCACTGTGTTTTGTCTTTGTGTGGATCATGTCTTATACTATTTAAAAATTGAGAATGGGCTTGCCGGAAATCTGTTTAGTTTTTTTTTTTTGGGGGGGTGCGCGCTGGTTTTTTGAGACAGAGTTTCTCTGTGTAACTGTCCTGGCTGTTCTGGAACTTGGCTTTGTAGGTCATTCTGGCTTGAAACTCACAGAGATTCGCTTGCCTCTACCTCCTGAGTGCTGGGATTAAAGGCAGTTAGCCTTTTGTCAATTCAAATCTCTTCTCCCAGACCCAAAAGTTATCATCCATGCCATAGGAGTGAAGAGTGATTCTCCATTTAGTTGGTGTCCAAGTCCAGATAGTCTCAGAGGTCCAACTTTTCAAAACACAGTGGTTAATTTTTTTGGCTAAAAGTATCTCCTTTTGTAGCTAACTTACAGAACTTTTGATTAGTAGAAACAGCATCCTGTGCTTTCATCAAAGTGGGCCAAGCCACAGAAGGAGTCGGAACACAGTTGTAAATGTAGTTTCTGTCAGGCTTTTAGATTTCTGGTAGCTGTTTTTGAGACTCATAAGACTTACTAGAAAAGCTAAGTGGTCTCACCAGTTCTTAGTATCCTTATGATTTGTAGTATAAAAATTTGAGAGTGACTCTGCTAAGTTTTATTCCACATGATGCCCAAGCCAGAAAATGTTTATTATGAACTAAAATAAAAATTTTAATGATGATGTATATATGTAAGATCTAAGAATATGCTGGCCGGTGGTGGCGCACGCCTTTAATCCCAGCACTTGGGAGGCAGAGGCAGGCAGATCTCTGTGAGTTCGAGGCCAGCCTGGTCTACAAGAGCTAGTTCCAAGACAAGGCTCCAAAGCTATAGAGAAACCTTGTCTCGAAAAACCAAAAAAAAAAAAAAAAGTAAGAGTTAAGAATAAAAGTACAGCTTTTAAAATTTAGTTTTATGTGTATGGGTGTTTTACCTGCATGGTTATCTGTGCACTACTTGCATGACTCATACAGGAGGAGATCAGAAGATCAGAAGAGAGTGTCAGATACCCTGAAATTGTAGGTATAGATAGATGGTGAGTTGCTATGGGTGCTGTGAATCAAATCTGGGTCCTCTCCAAGAACAGCAAGTGCTCTTAACCACTGAACCATTTCTCCAGCCCATTTATTTGATTTTTTTTTTTTTTTTTTTTTTTGGTTTTTGGTTTTTCGAGACAGGGTTTCTCTGTGGCTTTGGAGCCTGTCCTGGAACTAGCTCTGTAGACCAGGCTGGTCTCGAACTCACAGAGATCCGCCTGCCTCTGCCTCCCGAGTGCTGGGATTAAAGGCGTGCGCCACCACCGCCCGGCCCATTTATTTGATTTTTGAGACAAGGACTCACTATCCTGGGCTGGCCTGAAATTGGCTATGTAGATCAGGCTCATCTTGCAAACTGTAAGCCTTCTCTAGTTTCCTAAGTTCTTGTGTACAGATGTGGGGCCCAGTGCCCAGGAAGTTACATGTGTTTGTTTTGTTTTAGCACTCATCTTTCTAATTTCTTCCAGTTTTTTGGTTTGTTTGTTTGTTTGTTATAAAAGAATTGGGGCCTAGGCTGGTGGTGGTAGTGCACACCTTTAATCCCAGCACTTGAAAGCAGAGGTAGGCAGATTTCTGTGAGTTTGAGGCCAGCCTGGTCTGTAAAGTGAGTTCCATGACAGCCAGAACTACATAGTGAGACCCTGTCTCAGAAAAACAAAAACTGGGCCTATGTTTCATGTATACTAAGTAAACTCTGTTACTGAGTCACAGCCTCAGATTCATTTTTAAGATTTATGTATCTGTCTTGTGTGGGAATTTATGCATTTGAGGGCAGTGCCTATGGAGGCTAGAACAGAAGAAAGCACCACTTAGGAGCTGGAGTTACAACCTGTTGTGAACTGTTGTGTGGTTTCCAGAAATTGAACTCAGGTCCTCTGCAAGACCAGTAAGCACTTTAATTGCTGAGCCAACTTCAGTTCCCTCAAATTTAGTTTTAATTGTTCATATCAGATGTTTGCTTTGTAAGTGCTCATGTGAGGTATCTTTTAAACCTGATTTCTGAGTATAAGACTAGGGAATGTTTGTATATATGTATTTCTAAATATGTCTCTGTCCCTTCCATCCCCATACAAGGCTGTCCTGGAACCTGTTCTGTAGACCAGCCTGGCTCTAAATACATTCCTTTCCTTTTCTTTTTCTTTTTTTTTTTAAAATATTTATTTATTTATTTATTATGTATACAATATTCTGTCTCTGTGTGTGTCTGCAGGCTAGAAGAGGGCACCAGACCTCATTACAGATGGTTTGTGAGCCACCATGTGGTTGCTGGGAATTGAACTCAGGACCTTTGGAAGAGCAGGCAATGCCCTTAACCACTGAGCCATCTCTCCAGCCCCATCTTTTTCTTTTTTTTAAAGATTTATTTATTTATTATGTATACAACATTTTGCCTCTATGTATGCCTGTAGGCCAGAAGAGTGCGTCAAATCTCATTACAGATGTGGTTGCTGGGAATTGAACTCAAGACCTCTGGAAGAGCAGCCACTGCTCTTAACCGCTAAACCATCTCTCCAGCCCCTCTAAATGCATTCTTAAACTAAATATCAATAATTTCTTTTTGTTTTGTTTCTGTTTTTTCAAGATAGGGTTTCTCCTTTAACAATTCTGGCTGTCGCTGTCCTGGAACTCTCTTTGTAGACCAGGCTGGCCTTGAACTCACAGTGATCCACCTTTGCCTCCCAAGTGCTGGGATTAAAGGCATGAGCCACCACCGGCCAGCCATCAATAATTTCTTTGTTCATTGATTTCTTCTTCTTTGTCTGTTAACATACCTTATAGTATTTGTTTCTTCTATAATGTTCACAAGTTTGTAACTGTCCCCTGTGTGATTCAGTTTTGATGCAAAAAGGGATAATTTTCTCCAAGATGATGAGCCCTGCGGTGAACCTCACCAACAGATGATTAAGAATGTGATAACAGCCAGACGATGGTGGTGCACACCTTTAATCCCAGCACTCAAGAGGCAGAGGCAGACATATCTCTGTGAGTTCGAGGCCAGCCAGTTCAACAGAGCGAGTTCCAGGACAGGCCCCAAAGCTACAGAGAAACCCTGTCTCGAAAAACCAAAATAAAAAAAAATTTAAAAAAAGGAATGTGAGAAGGAAATATTTTTTTCTCAAGTGAATCTACATTATCTTTAGACAGTGCAGATAAAGAATTTTAAACCATTTTAGTTTTTTTTTCCCACATCTGTTTGGAAGAGTAAAGGGTTCATAAAAGTTGAAGTTTTGATGACAGTACAGCAAGTAGACACTTCTAGGTCATGATTTTTGTTGTTGTTGTTGTTTTAGGGCTGATTAACTTTTATCACCACTACCCAGGGGCTAGATTTCCTATCGATATGTCAAGACTCTTGGCAGTGGTCATGAGTTAGGCATTTGTATTTTATGAGATTGGAGGTTTTTGTTGCATGAAGGCTGTGGAGGAGAAAAGGAAATATGTTGAAAAAATAACTTGACTACCCTTTACTGCCTTTTTTACTGGATAAGGACCCTCCACCCCCACCCACTTCCAAAACCTGCAGGAAAGATTTTAGGTAGCATCTTGGTGTACATTGAATCCTATTTTTTAGTCTGTGTATCACAGCTGTAAAATTCTTGTCTAAGGACATTTCAGTGTTCTGATTATTATCAGAGAATAAGGATTTTGTTGTTGTTTATTTCTCCCTCTCTTCTAAAGATGGACTCTCATGTAGCCCAGTTTGGCCTCAAACTCATTATGTAACTGAGCATGAACTGAACTTCCAGTCTTAGATAGCCTCTGCCTTCCTAATGCCATCACAGCATGTACCACCATCCTGGTTTTATTTTTTTGAGAGCACCTCATCTTGAGCTCACTACATAGCTCAGACTGACCTTGAACTCGCACCACCACCACCACCACCACCACTACTACTACCACCACTACTACTGTTCAATGTCCTGAGTGCTAGCATTATAGGTATGGGTGACCACGCCTGACTTTAGATTAGAGGTTATTAAAATCAAATGACTAGTCAAACTATGTTATTGGTAGATTTACTACTATATTGTTCTTGCTGTATAAAAGTTACACTGATCTAGGAAATAGCTAAATTATAAAAAAGCAGCAAGGCTCCAAAGTGTTGAGTATTGTGGTGCACATTTTTAATCTTGGCACTCAGGAGGCAGAGGCACTGAGTTTGGGAGCTAGTCTTGTGTACACAGTGTGTTTCAGGACAGAGCTATATATAGAGAGACCCTGTCAGAAAAAAAGGAAGGGCGAGAGAGAGAGAGAGAGAGAGAGAGAGAGAGAGAGAGAGAGAGAGAGAGAGAGAGAATCAATCCAGTCTGAAGTTTCTACTATATAGCATTGGCGTTAGAGTTGTTTTTAAATTTATTTATTTATTTTTGGCTATGTGATAATTGTCTTTCTGTGTCTGGGTTACCTCACTCAAAATAATGTTTTCTAGCTCCATCCATTTTGAGGCAGGAGAATCTTGACTGTAAGGGCAGTGTGTGCACCCTGCATGTCCCAAATCCTCCCCCCCCCAAGAAAAGAACAAGAGTGTTATGCTGTGGCTTCTGAGATATACTTAATAAAGGATCATCAGAAAGACACCACACTGAACTTGTATATATTTTTTAAAGGTTTATCTCTTTTTATGTTATGTTCATGTGTGTTGTGTGACAAAAGTTTGCCTGTGGAGAAACAACACATATCACCCCAGATAGGGAGCCTACCACAGACTAAAGTATGGATACCACCAGAATCCATCTTGCAGGAATATGGGCAAGAGGTAACTTACAGACGCAGAGATAATTTACAGACAGGTATAGTGACTTTTTTTTTTCCTTTTTTTTTTTATCTTGGTTTTTCAAGACAGAGTTTCTTTGTGTAGCCTTGGCTGTCTTTGACTGGCCTCGAACTCAGAGACATCCATTGTTACTGCCTCCCAAGTTAAACTTGTTAAACACCGATTAAAGGTGTGCCACCACCGCCCAGATTCAAGTTTGCCATAGAAACCAGGTGGTAGTGGTACACACCCTTAATCCCAGCCCTAGAGAGGTATATAAGACAGCTCTCACTCACAGTCTCATTCTGAGATTCCTGGAAGCAAGATCGCTTTTTCGGACTGAGGTAGAGGTAAGAACCAGTGGCTGCCTGTTTTAATCTCTGAACTTCAGGCAAGCCTTGGTGCCAGAGGGGGTCTTTCTGTGTGGTTCAGGCCAACCCAGTGCTGCTGTATTCTTTGTACCTTCTAAGCTGGAAACGGTCATTCTGCTTAGCCTCCTGAGTGTGGAAATTGTAGACATGCACTACCATGCCCAGCTTATTGTTGTTTTAAGCCTGTTTATTTTTATTTTAAGTAGTGTATTTGGAGTCACACTTTTTTTTTTTTTTTTTTGGTTTTTCGAGACAGGGTTTCTCTGTGGCTTTGGAGCCTGTCCTGGAACTAGCTCTTGTAGACCAGGCTGGTCTCGAACTCACAGAGATCCGCCTGCCTCTGCCTCCCGAGTGCTGGGATTAAAGGCGTGCGCCACCATCGCCCGGCATTGGAGTCACACTTTTTAATTTCTGTAATCTACAGTTCAGTGATGTAAGAGAAAACGGAAGTATGAATGACTAACAGTGTTAATGGGGACAGAATTCTGATAGGAAAGGTAAATCGGAATGGAAACAGTGGGAATAGATGATCCTGTATGTTCACTTAAATTGATAAATGAGTTTGACTGTTCTCAAAATTTTTTGTTTGTTTTTTTGTAACAATCTGGCTGTCCTGGAACTTATTCTGTAGACCAAGCTGGCTTCTAACAGAGATCTGCCTGCCTCTGCTTCCCAAGTGCTGGGTTTAAAGGCCTAGAGTGCATTCTTAACATGCTCCAAAGCAACACCACTAGAATCAAAGCCTAAAAGTATAAGCCCTGGCATTTGGTATTATTAACATAGAGAATGGGACATTAATCTGTAGAATAAACAGTTTCTTTCTCACCTCCTCCCCTTAAAAAAATATAGGTTCTTATGTAGTCCAGTCTGGACTGCGAATTAGTTGAGAATGATCTTGAACTTTTGAGCTTCTTGCCTCCACCTCGTAAGTGCTGGAGATATAGTTGTGAGCCATCAGTACAGCCTTGACTGAGAGTTAACTGAATCCTAGTGGGGTCCCCCTCCTCCCCACCCCAATGGTTTCTCTATAGCTTTGGCGCCTGTCCTGGAATTCATTTTGTAGACCAGGCTGGCCTTGAACTCACAGAGATCCACCTGCCTCTGCCTCCTGAGTGCTAGGATTAAAGGCGTGTGCCATCATTGCTCTATGAATCCTAGTGTGTTATGAGATTCTTGGATGGGGAAAAGAAATAGCTGAGTCCTTGAATAACAGAGTCACTTAGCTGGGCACAGTGGCATACACTGTTACCCTAGTTATCCTAGCACCCAGAAGCCTGAGGCAGGAGGGTGACTTTGAATTTGAGACAAATCTGGGCTAAAATAGCAAGTTTTCAGGTGAGTATATGCTACATTAGTCCTTGTCTCAATTGCCACCTCCCCAAAAAAGCTCCCTAGGTAATTCCATTAGAATACCTTCTCACTCTCAGAATCTTTTCATCTATACAAATGTTTCTTTGTAGTGATGGAAGTAAGAGGAAACATGAATCCTTTTTTTGTTTGTTTCAATTGTGTTTTTGTTGTTTGAGACAGTGTTTTTGTGTGTAGCCTTTGCTGTCCTGGAACTCACTCTCTAGACCAGGCTGGCCTTGAACTCAGATTCGACTGCCTCCTGCCTCCCACGTGCTGGGACTAAAGGCATGAGCCACCATGCCCAGTGAAGTCTTTTTACCCTTGACTTTCCTCACCCATTTTGTTCCCACTCAATCTTTTCTCTAAGAAGAGATATTTCCTAAGATTCTTGCCTGGGACTTTCTTTCTTAGAGCTTAATTAGTCTTAGGTACTGATTTAGTTTGTTTTTAATAAGATTTCGATTACAGGGTATCTGATTTTGAAATTTCTGTTTAGATAATTTGTAATTTGGTATATCTATCTCTAATTTATTTCTTCAAAAAATTTGAATTCTGTTTTTACTTGAGTGGGTGTGTGTATACATGTGCCATGATGTACTTGTGGAAACCAGAAGACAGCTTGCAGGAGCTGATCATCTCTTACCACATGGGTCTAAGTTCTACATCTTCTGCATTGGTTCTGACTACCTTCATAACATTTCAGCTTGGATTTAAACATACTAGAATTAGTCTTCCAGGTGCCAACTTGTCATTTGAGGCATTTGATTTGTGTTCTCAAAATGTGTCTTTAACTTTTAGTTTTAGAATTATTTTATGAAGCTAAATACTGTTTACCCTATAGTGTTTCTAATGTCCATTTCCCATTATTTCCATGTGCCACCAATCTGAAGCAACTATAATAGCTTTTAAACTCGTTTCTCAATTTTGGATTGTCTTCCCATCTTTCTTTTAAAGATTTATTTATTTTATGTATATGAGAGGCTTATCGACTTTATACCAGAAGAGGGCATCAGATCCCACTATAGATGGTTATGAGCCACTGTGTGGTTGCAGGAAATTGAACTCAGGACCTCTGAAACAGCAGCCAGTGCTCTTAACCTCTGAGCCATCTATTCAGCCCCTGCCTTATCTTTGCCAAAATAACCTCCCTGATGATACCCAAGGAGGAATGGGCGCACGCATGAACTCACTCTTTGTACTCTTATTGGGTTTTGTTCACAGTATGGGGAGGCTGGACCAGGACTTTGTAGATGCTCAGCAAGCACTGCACCACTGAACCTCCTGTTTGACTAGCTCATTAAAGTTAGTTAAAGCTGACGCACATGCTTTCGCTTTCATTTTGTTTTTCTTTCTGGGTAGTCAGAATATCATTGTCATTGCCATCTTCCTCTTTCTCGACTTTATCTTTCTTCTCTTTGAAATTTTATTCATCGTCTTAAAAGCTTGTTTTCCCTTTTTCCCAAAAGTAAAAATAGCACTTTACTCCCACCACCCCAGACAGGGTTTCTCTCTGTAACAGCCCTGGCCATTCTAGAACTAACTCTATAGACCAGGCTGGCCTTGAAGTCAGAGATATCCCTCCCACCCCCGCCCCTGCCTCCCAAGTGCTGGGATTAAAGGCATGTGCCACCACCAGACACTTTCTTTAATTATAACATTTTAATTTGTTTTCTTTTTGAGGCAGGCTCATTGTGTAGCTCAGGTTGGTCTTATGACTTAGGATTTCTAGCCTTGGCCTCTTGTATATATTTTTAATGTTCTTGATATTTGTACCCTTTTGTTAAAATAGTTACTTTCCCCAGTTGGTTAGTTGGCTATACAAGGGATTATAGAGGTATTATTTAGTTGTAGTTTCTGCCAGGTGTGGTGGCCCACGCCTTTAATCTCAGTACTGGGGAGGAAGAGACAGGCAGAACTCTGTAAATTCAAGGCTAACCAGAATTATGTTGAGACTCTATTTAAATAATAATAATATATTTTCAGCTTTATCAACTGGTACATTGATGCATACCAGTTTGCTTGTCTCAGATAGACTGCTCGGTAGTTCAAGAGTCTTATAATGTGGCTAGATTACCCAACACCTCTGTACAGTTGGGTTGCTTTGTGCTATCAGATTTTTGCACAGTGGAAAATAGATACCCTGATCCCAAAATACCCAGTTTTCCTTCTGTTCCTGTATCCAGTGTACAAAAGGATAAAATGGTGGTTATTTGTTCCATCCAAATATTTAGTAATAGAAAGTAACCCAAAGTCCTGACTCCCATAAACACTTGATTTTTTTCAATTATTTATTTATTTATTTATTGAGGTAAGACCTCACGACATAGCCCTGGCCACCCTGGAACTTAACTATGTAGACAGTCTGTTTTGGAACTCATATAGAGATGCATCTTCCTCTGCCTCCTGAGTGCTGAGATCAAAGGTATGCATCACCACACCTGGCCCCATAAACATAATTTATGTAGTGTGAATCTCCTGCTTTGTATTTCAGTGCTAATAGGATAGTAAATAGTATACTATAATAATGTAACTGGCAGTATTACCAGAAAATTGGCTTGGAGAATTATTTGTTATGAGGAAGAAAAATATTAAAGTGAGAAAATGAACATTTTCTCTTGTAAATAACTTAATTTTACCAGGCAGTGGTAGCACACACCTTTAATTTCAGAACTTAGGAGACAGAGATGGGTGGATTCCTGTGAGATCCCTGGTCTTATAGAATGAGTTTCAGGACTGGCTCCAAAGCTACAGAGAAACGCTGTCTTGAAAAACCAAAATAAATAAATAAATAATAAAATAAAAAAATTTTTAACTTATTTTTTAAAGTATCTATTTTTTTTGTTTGTTTGTTTTGGTTTGGTTTTGAAATAGGGTTACTTTGTGTAACCCTGTCTGTTGCTGTCCTGGTATTTGATCTGTAGACCAGACTTGTCTTAAATTCACAGATCTACCTATCTGCCTCCCAAGTGCTGGAATTAAAAGCATGTGCCACCATCATCTGGATAGTATCTTTAGTTTTTGAAATTAAAATATAATAGCATATATTCTCCCTTCTCTTCTCTCTTCAATGCCTCCCTGTACTCCTCTGCTCAAATTCATGGCCTCTTTTTCTTTAATTATTGTTTTACACACATACACACTTCTAAATATATAAATATAACCAGTTCAGTCTGTTTAATATCACTTGTATGTATATTATTTCAGGTCTGATCACTTGGTATTGGATAATGAATTAGGGCTCTTTTCCCTGGGGAAGACTTTCTCCCATTGTCTTTTTCTCTCCCCTGTCAATGTTTCTTTGTCTAGGGCTGGGGCCTGGTGAGGGTTCCCGTTCCATGTTAGCTTGTCTATTGGTGTTATCCTTCTTCAGGTCTTGTTTAGGTAGCCACAATGAGGCTTCATGGGTGTAGCTTCTTTAGTTTCTAGATGTAGAGAACCTGGTGCCCTGTTCCAGCAGATAACATCTAAAACACAATTCCAGCACCTAAAGCTTAGGGATCCTCTGGGGTGGGGAGCAGATTGTAAGAGCCAGAATAAAATGAATTTTAAATGAGCTGGTTTTGTTTGGAAACAAGAATTGATAATAAGGAAAGGAGGACTAATTCCAGATGATAATGGGATCTAGAAAAGCAGATCTGTCTTCTTAGTGGAAACTAAAACCTTACCTCATTTAAATATAGATGTTCATGTAGGAAAGTTAGCTGCATAGCAGAATGAAACATGGTTGGCCTGAGAGAATGCTGGGAAAATAGAAGTCATAAGAACTGACTATAGCCTTTAATCCCAGCACTTGGGAGGCAGAGGCAGGCGGATCTCTGTGAGTTCGAGACCAGCCTGGTCTACAAGAGCTAGTTCCAGGACAGGCTCCAAAGCCACAGAGAAACCCTGTCTCGAAAAAGCAAAAAGCAAAAAAAAAAAAAAAAAGAACTGACTATAGGGCTGGAGAGACAGCTTAGCCGTTAAGAGCATTGACTGCTCTTCCAGAGGTCCTGAGATCAATTCCCAGCAGCCACATGGTGGCTCACAACCATCTATAATGAGATCAGGCATACATGCAGGCAAAATACTGTATATATAATAAATAAGTCTTAAAAAAAAAACTGACTAAAACCAAGTTCTTAGTAAAAGGATCAAGGACAGTACCCCCTATAATGTTACTGAGATGTTTCTGTCAGGCCCAAGATAAAGTAAAGTCATCAGTCATCAGACTAGTTTTTATAGGTCCTAGACTGAAGGATTTAACATGAATCTAAGGAAAGTTAAAACAAAATGTCAGCCAAGCAGTGGTATTGCACATCTTTAATCCCAGTACTCAGGAGGCAGAGGCAGGCGGTTCTCAGAGTTCGAGGCCAGCCTAGTCTACAGGTAGAGTTCCAGCTTGGACAGCCAGGGAGGGCTACACAGAGAAACCCTGTCTCACAAAACAAAATAATGTCAACATAGAGGCAATAGAAGTGTAGCTCAGTGGTGGTGTTTATCATGCCTGTGTGAGCCCTGAGCTCAATTTCTAGCACCAGTAAGGATTCAGATTAATAGCTTACTTGCTAGAAATACATTGAGTTTTTAGCAGAATATTCTTAGTTTTCACCAAAACAGTAAAGTTAGAGGTTCTTTATCTTATGTTGGATTCATCTTGCCATTTATGTTGGTTACTGATAAATAAATGCTTTATCTGAGGCACAAATCCATTTAGCACTTGCAATTTTAGGTTAGGAGATGTGACATTTTACTCAGTTGCTATGATGCATTGGCCACGTTCATAAATTTATATTAATAATGATAGCTTTATCCAGCCGTGGTGGCTCATGTATGTGTAACCCCAGTACTGGTCTGGTGGAAGGAAGGATCAATGCAAATCTGAGACCAACGTAGATTATATAGTGAGTTCTAGGCTGCCCTGGGCTATGTGGTAATAACTTATCTCAAACAAAACAAATATCTCCGTCCTCCAGATAAAGTGCAGGAGTAATAATAGGGATAGTAATGGTGCAGCCTTGAGAATTTAGTGGCTTAAAAAACAAAAACCAGTTAATAGCAGGCAGTGGTGACATACACCAGCAGGCGAATCTCTGAGTTGGAGGCCAGCCTGGTCTACAAAGTGATTCTAGGACAGCCAGGGCTACACAGAGAAACTTGTCTTGGCAAACAAAAAACAAACCAAAGCAAAAAAAAAAAATTTATTTCTTAAAATTATGTGTATGTGTCTGGGGAATGCAGGTATCCACAGAGGCCAGAGACATTGGATCCCACAGGAGTTAGAGGTGGTGGTGCCGTGCAGTGTGGGTTCTGGAAAGGGAACTCTGATCCTCTGTAAGATGGGTAGTGTAGTCTCAGCAGTTTTAGTTAATTAATGATAAAGTTCAGAATCTTTCCTCAGTTGGTCATTATATGTTTTAAGAAGTTTTTTGTTGCCGGGCGATGGTGGCGCACGCCTTTAATCCCAGCACTCAGGAGGCAGAGGCAGGTGGATCTCTCTGAGTTCGTGACCAGCCTGGTCTACAGAGCTAGTTCCAGGACAGGCTCCAAAGCCACAGAGAAACCCTGTCTCGAAAAACCAAAAAAAAAAAAAAAAAAGTTTTTTGTTGTATATTTTTAAATTTTGGGGACAGGGACTTACTCTGTAGCCCTGACTGGCCTGAAACCTACCATGTAGACCAGGCTGGCCTCGAACTCCCAGAGATCCGCCTGCCTCTGTCTCCCGAGTGCTGGGATTAAAGGCGTGTGCCACTACCGCCCGGCTAGCACGTGTGGTTTGTTATACAGAACTTTCATCAGTAAGGAAGTCCTGAATTTTTCTTTTTATTTATTTTTTATTTTTATTTGTTTTTTGAGACAGGGTTTCTTATGTAGCCCTGGCTGCCCTGGAACAAACATGTAGACCAGGCTAGTCTTAGACTCATAGAGATCTTCCTGCCTCTGCTTCTTGAGTTCTAGGGTTAAAAGCATGTGTGCCACCAAACCTGTTCACCAAAAATTTTTAAATAAGAGATTCTTGATTATGTTTCTGCTGACATTTAGTTAATAGTTTGTCATATAGTTAGCTAAAAAAACTTAAGCTCTATTATTAATACAGGAAAAAAACCACTAGATCACTTGGATTTATTACTGAACTTGAAATAACACCTGGATCCACACACACACACACACACACACACACACACACACACACGCACACACACACACACACCATCCTCAAATAGTTTACTCTTTAACCTTCAGTTTGACAGGAGTCGGGCTATTTTTAGAGTATAGGCGGTAGAGCTAATCTAAACTCCTCCTGCTACCTGAGACAGTGATCTCCCCAGCTCTTCAGCTCAGCATGGTTTGTTCTGGACCATATTTTACATGTTAATTGACCAGAGTGGAAACAGTGGAGAGTTTTGGGGTATGTAATGCATTGAAAAATGAAAAAGGTGGTTGGGGCTTGACTCAAAATAGATTTGTTGATGAATGGAAGAGATTCTGCAGTGGCTATGATATTAAAGTTGTAGGGCACAGTTAATTGTTTGTGTCTGCTTTAGTTTGGTATTATCTTAAGATAGCTCAGGGTGCTAGAACAAAATAACGACTGGTGGCCTAAACAACATAATTTAATTCCCTTATTATTCTAGAGGGTAAAATCTAAGAGTAATGTACTAGTGTGGATGGTTTCTGGCCACGGATATCTTTCACCTTCGGAGTTCTCCTCCACGTGTGCCCTCACGTGCTAGAGAAAAGGGGAGAAATAAAGGACTCTGTTTCTCACAAAGGTAACAATCCTGGAATGAGGCTATTCTCCTCTAAACCTGATTGTATCCTAAAGACTCCATCTCTAAATGCTATCACATTGGAAGTTATGCTTTCCATATATACATTGTAGGTGGTCACTGCAGTTTCTGCACTAGAGTTGAATTAGTTGTATTTAATTTTGACTGAAACTAAGGAGAATTATAGCATCTCTCAAGAGTAGTAGTTGTATTGACATAATTTGTGTGTGTATATGAGAGAGAGAGAGAGAGAGAGAGAGAGAGAGAGAGAGAGAGAGAGAGAGAGAGAGAGAGAGTATACGTGCACATACTTGATATACAAGTATGCTGCAGCATGCGTGTCGGGGCAGAGACAACAACTTCAGAGGGCTGTCCTCACTTTCCACCTTGTTTGTGGTAGGGTCTTTGCTTGCGCCTGAGTATACCATACTAACTCGACTGCAAGTTTCTTGAATTCTCTTTTCTCTAGCTCCCATCTTTCCTAGGAACACTGACGTGACAGATGTGAGCTTACCATATCTTGCTTTTTTTGTGGCACCTGAGGATTTGAACTCATCCTTAACACTTGTGTGTCGCAAGCACTTTCTTTACCCACTAAACTATCTCTTCAATCTGTAATTTCTTGATTTTATAGAGAAGTAGTTTCCCAAAATGGGAAATTTTTAGTCTCATTAAAAGATTCTATAAGATGATCCAGTGGTGTATAGATAATGTTGAATACTTGTTTGGCATATATTCTAGAAAATAATTAAATACCTTTTAAAAATTATTACGTTTTTCTTATTTTGTGTGTGTGCCACGGTACATGTGTGGTCTGAGAACAATTTGGAGCCCGTTTTCCTTCCACCATGTGAGTCCCAAGGTTCAAACTCAGATTCGCAGACTTGGTACCAGGTCAGGTACACTACTGAGCTATCTTGCTAGCCCTATATTTTTAAAAATTATTTTGTTTTATTATGTGTATGGGTGTTCCTGCCTGTGCAGCACATGTGTGCTTGGTGCTTCTAAAGACCAGAAGAGGGCGTCCTGTTCCTTAGAACAGATGATTGTGAGCTGCCATGTGGGTACTGGGGAATTGACCCTGGGTCTTCTGAAAGAGCAGCCAGTGCTCTTAAGCTCTGAGCCATCTCTCCAGCTCCCCTATTTTGTGTTTTTGAGATAGGGTCATATTTTGTAGCTTTGGCTGGCTGTTACTCTGAATGTAACCCATGTTGGCCTCTAACTCTTGGCAGTTCTCTTGCCTCAGCCTCTCAAGTGCTGGAATTACCAATGTGTGTTTCTAAGCTTTGCTAACTTTAATACTGAATACAATCCGATTGTAAGTGTATAAATATATATTGGGGGTAGATGCCCAAAGTTTACACTGAAGTTCATTAATAAAATTTTGATCACTGCTTTTTTCTACAGTTTTTTTTTTTTAACTTTTATTTCACTCGCAGTGGTGGTTTGCTTGCATGTATGTCTGTGTGAGGTTGTCAGGTCCTCTGGAACTGGAGTCACAGGTAGTTGCGAGCTGCCATGTGGATGGTGGAAATTGAACCCACGTCCTCTGGAGGAGTAGCCAGTGCTCTTAAGCTCTGAGCCATCTCTCCAGTCCATCTGCACAGGTTTTAATGTAAAATTCTTCTAATGTATAACTCTTTTTGAATAGCTACAGGTTGACTATCCCTTTCTTAAACTGCTCAGGACCAGAATTATTTTATGTTTCAGTTTGTCACATTCGTAGTTCTTATTGCAGTATTGGGCCTTGAGCCCAGGGCCTCGTGCGTGCTGGCCAAGCACTCCATTAAACTATACTTTCAGACCAGATTTGGAATGTTTGCATATAAATATAGGAACATCTGAAATGCTCTAAAATTTGAAACTAATTAGGAAACTAATTCTCAAAGAGTGTCACAATTTGGGGGCATTTGAAACTTAAACTAGGGACACTCAAGTCTTTTTTGTCTTTTTGAGGCCAGCGTCTCATGTAACCCACAGTACCAACAGCTAGAATTTTCTAAGGATAGGTAACCCTGAACTCAGATCTATCTTCACCTCTCAAGTCCTGGGATTACAAGCATGTGCTACCCTGTCCAGCTTTCTGTCTGTGATTTTATAGATGGAAAGAGCAAAGTCTAGCAAGAATCATGAGCTCATCATATACAGTGTACAGTCTGTTAATGGCTTCACTCATTCGCTGGGATCTTGAACTTCTACTTTTTAGTCTGGAACTGATTTTGTTATCTAAAGATTAAGATACTATCTGCTGTGGTTTGCATAAGCATTCACAGGGTTTTACACTTCTAAATTTAATAATAAGGTCTGTCAACTCTATCTCAAAAAGAAGATCGTTTTTTGGAAGAACTTTAGTTCATTTTCTCTCCCAAAAGACTATCCTGTAAACTCTGGATATGAAATGAACATCGTGGCTCCCTTTTCCCTGCCTCTCAGAGCAGGTCACAGAGGCTGGGTAAGCCTTTTCTAGAACAATTCGACAAGTTCATACATTCCCAACCTCCTGGAGAGGATGCTCTTTAGTTATGAGAAAGGTTTTCAGGAGCTGCTGTTTTTATCTTCTTGAAATGGATAATAGTGGAGTAGGAATGTGACATGGTAGACGGTTTAGTTCTAGAAGTGGAAGAATATCTCTGCTACTCCTGATCTACCGTGACAGTGATCTGCTTTATGACTAGTAATGACATAACTTTCCTTGTTTCATAGGACTTTTACAGTAATTTAATTAATTTTAAACCTATAGATTCAGGGTTGGGGAGGTTACTGAGGTGCTAAAGAATATCAATAGTGACTATTGAGAAGCAAAGCCAAGTACTGTGTGGGAAATGCTTTACCAAAATTCATCCAAATGGGATGGGAAAGGTGGCTCAGAGGTTGAGAGCACTTACTTGACTTGGGAAGACCTAGGTTCGTTTCTCAGCACCTGCATGGTGGCTCACAAACTATTAACTCCAGTTTCAGGGAACCCAACACCATCATCTGACCTTCTCAGGCACATATGTGATACACATAGCTACATACATGCATGTATGCATGCATGCATATAAGCAAAAAATCTCACACAAAAATCTTTGTTTAAAATGATGTACACGTCATTTAAGGAGGGAAAAGATGCCAGTTGTGGTGGCTTTCAGCTGTTAAAAGTAATCTGCTCTGGAAATAGCTTGTGTACAGCTGTTCACATCTTGTGTCTTTCATCACTGCTCTCTAGGTGTTCTCAGACGCAGTCCTGTTTTTTATTTTTGTTTTTGCATATTTTAACTTCTTCATTGTGGCCTGCTACAAGCATTCTTTGGGCAGCTGTCTCTGCAGAGGGCAGTTTTTATGAAACAGTGTAGGTTTCTGTAAAGGAGAGAAGTAGAGGGTGAGGATAAGGATGGACTTCTAGGATAATTGTTAGGGGAATAAAGGGCTGTTGAAAGACTGGAGGATGGTGCCTGGGTACTTGGTCTTAGCTCATAATCATACCCTGTCTTTTACTACTGCCTTTTGTTCAAGACACTGAAAGGGCTAAACAAAACTCTAGCCTGAATAATATTATTCTTTGCTCTTTGGAATTTGCTGGAGGTGGCAGTAAGGCCCTGGAGAGGGGTGGGAGTGTTACAGTGCAGTAAAGAAATAAGATACATTCCCTAGTTCTACGTAGGGTTTTGCTACAGAGGTAAATCTGGTGAAAATTAGGAGAATTAGCTGAAGTAATGTTAGCCACTATGTTAAAATGAGCTAAGATGTTTTAGTGGGAATTCTCTTTTACATACCTTTGTATGGCCAGTCTGGCACTAACAGAGATCTGCCTGCCTCTGCCTCCCAAGTGCTGGGATCAAAGGTGTGCGCCACCATCGCTCAACCTCTGCTTATAGTCTTTTTTTTTTTTTTTTTTTTTTTTTTGGTTTTTCGAGACAGGGTTTCTCTGTGGTTTTGGAGCCTGTCCTGGAACTAGCTCTGTAGACCAGGCTGGTCTCGAACTCACAGAGATCCGCCTGCCTCTGCCTCCCAAGTGCTGGGATTAAAGGCGTGCGCCACCACCGCCCGGCCTCTGCTTATAGTCTTATGTGTTTTGCTCATTATACAGGCTTGACATCTGAGTGACCAAAGATTAGGTTGCGTTGCAAGAACTTGATTTCTTCTTTTTGTGTGTGAAATGAGATTCATATATTCGTTTTGTGAAAAGAGAAGCTTCACAGAATTTGTGGAAACGTGTGTTACTTACAGTGGGGTATTCTTGCTCAGAGGGCAGTGTTGAAGGTAGCCTTTTTGTGTTAAAGTTCTTAGCTAGCAGCTTGTTATTAGATTTGCGCCTACTGTTTCAAATTTTATCTCAGATCCTTCTTTCCCATGTAGATAAAAAACCACTATCAGCTACTCAAGAAAGATGGCAAAGAGTTGGTAGTTGACCTCCTTCCCAGTATGTCTCTCTATGGAATTATGTCCAGGGAAGTTTGGGGTTGGGAGTAGTTAATATTAACAAAAGATTAATTCTTATGAAAATGGTAAAACCTATGAATTGTTAAGTGTCCTTGTCTATTTTATTGTCTTTCCCAGGGGCTTTTCTAATTATTTTGTTTCCTTCTTCCCCAATCCAGGCTGGATACAGCAAATATCATTTTCAAGATGTCCAGCAAAGGGAGCAGCACAGATGGCAGAACAGATTTAGCTAATGGTAAGGGACGGCAAAAAGGTCACACTCTGTTTACTGTCAGGTGGGGTCTCCCTCCTTCTCTAAGGGATAGTGGAGACCTGAATTTTAGTGGAACCAAGGAGCCCTTCGTGTGTTGTTTGAATGAGAAAGCACATAGCAATCTTCAT
This sequence comes from Chionomys nivalis, assembly GCF_950005125.1. NCBI lineage: Eukaryota > Metazoa > Chordata > Mammalia > Rodentia > Cricetidae > Chionomys > Chionomys nivalis. Next base: position 21,879,509 of record NC_080090.1, on the reverse strand, counting down.
GGATTGCCTGCTGCTTTTGCTCTTTTGAATTTTATCTGATTGTTTTCAGAAAATATTTCTTTTATAATTTTTGTTTTATATGTCTGGTTATTTTGCCTGCATATATGTCTGTGCACCACTTTTGTGCCTGTTGCCTGCAGAGGCTAGTAGAAGGCCTTCGGTCCTTTGAAACTAGAGTTACAGACCATTGTGAGTCACCATGTGGATTCTGAGAGTTGAACATGGGTCCTTTGAAAGAGAGGCCCATTCTTTTAACTGCTGGGCCATCTCTAGCCTCAGAAATTTATTGACTTTTTAGTGAAGTGGTTTGAATTTTTGAAAACCTGTTTACAGAAGGATATACTTATGAAATCCTATTAAGAAAAAAAAAGTAAGGTAGAGGAAGTAATAAGGTAATAGTCAGTCAGGGAAGACTATTAATTGAGAGGTCTGTTTCTATGGTAGATGATAGTTTCAAAGAGTGGTAAGAAATGAAGTTTCAAGCTGGCTGTGGTGGCGCATGCCTTTAATCCCAACACTCAGTAAGCAGAGGCAGATGGATCTCTGAGTTTGAGGCCAGCCTGGTCTATAGAGTTTCAGGACAGCCAAAGTTACACAGAGAAACCCTGTCTCGAAAAACCAAAAAAAAAAAAAAAAAAAAAAAAAGAAGAAGAAGAAGAAGGAGAAGTTGTTACTGGGAATGTATCTCAATGATGAGTACATGTAGACACTTGGTTTATTCCCCTGTGCCAAAAAGATGAAGAGAGGAAAAAGTTAAAACCAAAATTATCCAGAACCAGGTCTTCCTTCTATCCTTTTATATTCTGTTTAATTAAAAGGGATAGGATTCTAAAGACATTTTAGGTATTAATATTTCTCTCTCTCTTTCTCTACGACCGTGCCTGTGCCTGTGTGTATGTGTAGATGCTAAGTGGACATAATGGTCCCCATGTGTAATTCCAGTCTCAGACAGTGGAGACAGAGAGGTCCTGAAACAAGCTACCTAAGCTAGATTGACTGCATCAGCAAGCTCTGGGTTCAGCTGACAGGCTGCATTTCAGTAAGGCGGAAAATGATTAAGACTCCTTATGTCAATCTTTGGCCACTTCACACACGTGGGCACCCCTCCCCCACGAACACAGCATATACTCGCACATACCACATACAAACATGTAAAAAAGGGTTCATCAAAACATAGTCATGTCTATTTATGTAGTATCTATGAGTTGCTTTTGTGTGGGTTAGGTTCAGTAATTGAGACAGTGATAATGGTCTTCTGCAACTTAAAATTTTGACCATCTGTGTACAGGAAAAATAAAATTGTCAGATCCTAAGGTAGATCTTGGGCAGTGACCACTGAGCCCCTTCTTCAAGCTTGTTACTGGTATACTCTGTCTGATATATTAATGTCCTACTACCTTCTCAGTCTGAATTTGTTATCACAACTTTAAATTTTATATTACATTTATTTGTTTAGTGTTCACTTGTGCCATGGTACTTTAGTAGAATCTGGTTCTTTTTCTACCCTTTTGGTCTTGGAGACCAAAATTCATGCTATCAGGCTTAATGACAAGGCCTTTATGTACTATACCATCTTACTGGTCCTTGTTCATAATTTTAATAGTAAATTCCAGGAATGTGAGGGGTTTTCTTTTTCCTTGCATCTAGGGCTCTGTTAGGTGTTGTGTGCAGGGGTATAGTACCTAACGTCTACCCAGAACCTTGTACACACTAAAAAGGGTGCTTCACCATTGAACTAGACCCTCAGCCCTAGGAATGTTTTTATTTATTTTTTTATTTTATATATTTTTTTGGTTTTTCAAGACAGGGTTTCTCTGTGGCTTTGGAACCTGTCCTGGAACTTGCTCTGTAGACCAGGCTGGTCTCGAACTCACAGAGATCTGCCTGCCTCTGCCTCCCGAGTGCTGGGATTAAAGGCGTGCGCCACCATCGCTCAGCCCTAGGAATGTTTTTAAAGTCCTTTCTTATCAATGCCAAGATTTAGCCCAATTGCATTTAAATACATCTATTATACTTTCTTAGCGTTTGTAATTCTCAGCAAATCTGCTTTCTAAGTTCAGATTTCTATGGGTTCCCCCCACTTCTACCTGATAGCCCAGTTTTCCTGTTATGCTGTTTTGTGGGTTGCTTTTGTGTTGTTCAACCTTCTCTTGTTACTTCAAACAAAACATTTTTATCTGTTTTCTGTGTTGGGATTTTTCTAAGAGTTCATTGGGAGGAGTTTTTGTTTCTTGAGCAGTCTCACAAATCACCACTCCAGCCCAGACAACAAGGCAGTATAAAGTGCTCCAGCTGTCCATCAGTAAACATTATTGGACCTGAGTAGCTTATACTGGAGTCATACAACTGGTTTATCTTTCTCCAACTTGACTTGTAGCAGGATAGAATTTGTACTCCTCTGCGGAGAGGAGACAAAAGTAAACAGTGTTACAGCATTTTTAAAGCGTTTCTTGTTATTCTTTTTTCTATACCTTGACCTTAGGTTGAAAGTTGTGATTGTATTGGGTGTGAACATTGCTCAAGGGCTCATTGCAATGATAAATTTTTTTTTTTGCTAGATGGGAATGCAACATTTAATTGTAAGCACTGAAAGTCATCAGTTATGTAACTGCCAAGATAGCAGATCTACACTATACTGAGCCTCTCAAGAACCACTTAAAGTAGCCATGCTTTTTACCAACTTCATGAATGTTTCTCAATAAAACCATTTTATTTCTTAATAAAGAGACTGGAAATCTGTGTTTTAGTATGAAAATTTTAAGCTAGATTTGGACATGTAGCTTCAAGGGTAGACCTTGCCAAGCAAGTACAAGGTATTGAGTTTGATCCCTGAAAACATGGAAGAAGGGACTGGAGAGATGGCTCCCTGGTTAAGAGCACTGACTGCTCTTCCAGAAGTCCTGAGTTCAATTCCCAGCAACCACCTGTAATGAGATATGGCGCCCTCTTCTGGCCTGCAGGAATACATGCAGACAGAACACTGTATACATAATAAATAAATAAATCTTTAAAAAAAAGAAAACATGGAAGAAAAGGAAAAAATATTTTTTATTACTATTTACTAAACTGTTTTAGTTACTATTTACTAAACTATGTTAGTGTTTCATACCTGTAATCTTAACACTTGAGAAACCAAGACAGAATCTTTGTGAGTTTGAGGCCAGAGTGGGCTACATAGTGAGACCATATCTAAAACAAGGTAGCTAATTGAGGTAAGTTAATATACATTTTTTAGAAAGAGGCTAGTGAAAACCTATTTAAGTGATCATAATGACCAACTTAAAATCTTTCAACCCCATGTTTCCTGGGTTTTAAGAACTTAAAAGATTGGCTAGCATTATATATAGCTCAGTGGATAAAATTGCTTGCTACCTGGTTGGTGCCTGAGTTTGATCCTGGAACTCATATGGAGGAAGAAGGAAACTCAGTCCTCCAAATTGTCCTTTTATGGCCACATGCTCACTGTGGCACCTACCCCTTCAATGAATAAATTTTTTAAAATAAAAAATCTTCATGGGTGAAAGTTAGCAGTGAATCAGCAGGGGTAGGTGCTTTCTTTTTTTTTTTTTTTGTTTTTTTTTGTTTTTTTTGTTTTTGTTGTTGTTTTTTTTTTTGGTTTTTCGAGACAGGGTTTCTCTGTAGCTTTGGAGCCTGTCCTGGAACTAGCTCTTGTAGACCAGGCTGGCCTCGAACTCACGGAGATCCACCTGCCTCTGCCTCCCGAGTGCTGGGATTAAAGGCGTGCGCTACCACCGCCCGGCTGGTAGGTGCTTTCTTGATATGGGAAATGGCATAGGCCACTGCGATTTTTGTCAGTTACCACGGCTATGTAGTTCTTGCTGAGATATTTTTTCTTTTGATTTTTTTTTCAATTGAAATGATGCCTTGTTATTGCTGGATGTTTTTTGTTTTATTTTGTTTTTTGTTGTTGTTTGTTTTGGTTTTTTGAGACAGGATTTCTCTGTGTAGCTTTGGAACTCTCTGTCTCAGACCATGCTGGCCTCAAACACAGAGATCCGCCTGCTTCTGCTTCTAGTTCCCAAGTGCCAGGATTAAGGAGGGTGTGTGCCACCACCACCTGGCACTGGAATTTTTTTGTTTTTCTCCCAAGACAGGGTTTCTCTGTAGCTTTGAAGCCTGTCCTGGAACTAGCTCTTGTAGATTAGGCTGGCCTTGAACTCACAGAGTTCTGCTTTCTCTGCCTCCCGAGTTTAAAGACGCATGCCACCACTGCTTGGCAGCACTGAAAATTTTTTAGTAGATAACTTAATTATTTGCTGTAATCAGTAGGTGCCTATCAAACAACATAGCATAAAGCCAGGTGTGTGGTGGCATATGCGGGTGATCTCAGTGCTCAGGAAGTATAAAAGAAGACTTTCCACAATTGGAGGTCGGCCTGATCTACATAATGAGTTTTAGGCTAGCCATTTATTGGGAGATCCTGTCTCACATAGAGGGCAAAGTCTAAGATAGTTGCATCGGGCACACACACTTTTTTGTTTTGTTTTGTTTTGTTTGTTTTCCGAGAGAGGGTTTCTCTGTGTAGCAGTTCTGGCTGTCCTGGAACTTGCTGTGTAGACCAAGTTGGCCTCAAACTCACTGAGATTCTCTTTTGGCTTCCCAAGTGTTAGGATTACTGGCATAACAAGTGCTGGGATTAAAGTTGTATACCACCACTGCCTGGCCACACTCTTTTTTTTTTTTTTAAAGGAATATTTTTAAAATTTATTCTGTGTGTGTATCTGTTTTGAGGCAGGTTTTCTCTGTACCCCTGTAAATTAGATTTACTAGGTATGAATCCTAGAACTTACTCTGTAGACCAGGCTAGTATCGAACTCAGAGAGATCCACCTCCCTCTGACTTGTATAGATACTCCAAACTAAACACATATAATCTGTAAGTTTGAAGCTAAGATTCACATAAGAGAGAATACATGTGATGTCTTTATGAGCCTAAGTTACCTCCAGGCACAGATTCATACAGTATTCCAGCACAACATCCTTTTTGGGTTTGGGAGACTGGATCTTTTTGTGTCGTCCTGACTGATAGTGAACTTGGGGTAATCCTCCTGTCTCTGCTTTCTGACTATGGGAATTGCCAGTGTGTGCTTCCATGTCTAGTGCCTGTGTAGCTTTAATCTTAATCTTTTATTTAAAACAAACAGCTGGGGGCTGGAGAGATGGCTCAGTGGTTAAGAACTTTGCCTGCTCTTTCAAAGGTCCTGAGTTTAATTCCCAGCAACCAACATGTGCTCACAACCATCTGTAATGAGATTTGGTGCTCTCTTCTGGCCTGCAGGGATACATGCAGGCAGAACACTGAATGCATAATAAATAAATAAATCTTAAAAAAAAAACAAACAAAAAAAAATCAGCCAGGCGGTGGCGGCACACACCTTTAATCTCAACACTTGGGAAGCAAAGACAGACAAATCTCTGTGAGTCCAAGGCCAGCCTGGTCTAAATCAAATTCCAGAGCTACACAAAGAAATACTGTCTTGAAAAACCTAAATAAATAATAAAACATATCAAGATTTCATCTCAAAAGTTCCACCATTCCACTTTTTTGAGACATTAGCCTGAGGAGCCTTAAAACTTGCTGATGATGACTTTGGATTACAAGCATATATCACCTTGCCTGGCTAGAAATTATTCTTTATGACCATTTGGAAAGAGACACATTTATTGAAATTTGTTTCTTGGTCTTTAGGGTAATAGTTTCTTAAACCAACGTGGAAAGTCTTTGCTGTCCTAATTATTTTTCCATATTTTTTCTTTGCGTATATCCATTAATGTCCAGGAAGCCTGTCTAGCAGTCCAGAAGAGATGTCTGGAGCTGAAGAGGGGAGGGAAACATCCTCAGGTATTGAAGTAGAGGCCTCAGACCTCAGTTTGAGCTTGACTGGGGATGATGGTGGCCCCAACCGCACCAGCACAGAAAGTCGAGGTACAGACACAGAGAGCTCAGGTGAAGACAAGGACTCTGACAGCATGGAGGACACTGGCCATTATTCCATCAATGATGAGAACCGAGTTCATGACCATTCTGAAGAGGAGGAAGAAGAACAGCCTCGGCACCGTGTACAGCGCAAACGGGCCAGCCGTGATCAGGACTCATCAGATGATGAGCGAGCCCTGGAAGACTGGGTATCCTCAGAGACAACAGCTTTGCCCCGACCTCGCTGGCAAGCCCTTCCTGCCCTTCGGGAGCGGGAGCTGGGTTCAAGTTCCCGCTTCGTGTATGAGGCTTGTGGGGCAAGAGTCTTTGTGCAGCGTTTCCGCCTACAGCATGGGCTTGAGGGCCATACCGGTTGTGTCAATACCTTGCACTTTAACCAGCGTGGCACCTGGCTAGCCAGTGGCAGTGATGACCTGAAGGTGGTGGTTTGGGATTGGGTGCGGCGGCAACCAGTACTGGACTTTGAGAGTGGCCACAAAAGTAATGTCTTCCAGGTAATTAGCAACTTGAGAAAATCAAGCGGGAAGGTAGACTAAGTTGCTTCTAAGGGCAGAAGCTAGTAGCAAGTTGTGATTGGAATTAGATAGCAGGACTTGACTATAATGATATACTGAGAGACCATGGCACATAAGGAAACATTATCCTATCCCATTATGGATAGGATACTTGAAACTCAAACGTATATCATATAGGTATATAGGTATATCAATACACGGCAGTGTAAGACAGCGCACAGGATCCTGAGCCAAACTGCTTAGTTTTCAGATCCTAGTCCTATGTAAATTTGGATAGTTATTTAACTTGCACTTTGAGTTTCTATATCTATGAAATAGGGCTTGTAACACATCAGCACTAACAGTGCATGGACATGAAGTGTAGTTCAGTGGTAGAGCATTTGCCAAGATTCTTTGCTAAGAGTTCTTTCTCCAGTACTCAAGAAAAAGAAAGCAAGGAGAAATAAGCACTTAAATTTATGGCTGTTGTTTACTTGCATTTGATCAGTTTTCCCTAATAATGTTTATTTTATGGAGATACTACATCTTAATCCCATTGTCCATATGGTACTGCCACCCGTCCACAAGCATGCCCTTTTCTTCCAGGTTCCTTTCCCTTTGTAGCAAATATATGTTTGTTAGGTAGATGAAGATTTGTCCTTGTTTATTTTTTGCTTTTTCTTCTTTAAGGCATAATTGCAGTTTACTAGTGTTTAATCATGTAACATTCACCCTTCTAGAACCTTCCAGAATACACTTTTATGTCAAAGTGACTTCCTTTCTCTTCCTTTTACTGCTGGAAGAATTTGAGCTTAGCTGTCTGTACAAAGAGTAGGAAAGGAACATACAGCTGTACAAGGAAAGGGTGACAAGGGGTCATCAACACATTTTTCTCTTAAATTTACTTATGTGTCCCTTTTTCATTCTTAATACTCTAGGCCAAGTTTCTTCCCAACAGTGGTGATTCCACCCTGGCAATGTGTGCCCGGGATGGGCAGGTCCGTGTGGCAGAACTGTCTGCTACACAGTGCTGCAAGAACACAAAGCGTGTGGCCCAGCACAAGGGAGCATCTCACAAGGTCAGTAAGCCTTTGTTCCTAAGACTGTGAACCCAGACCTCCATGGATCTCTAAACCAGTGTTTTCCCTTGTGTTTCCTCTGTTGTCTTCACCTGCCTTACCTCATTCAGCCCCTAGGTTTGTTTTTTGTTTTTTTTTGTTTTTGTTTTTCGAGACAGGGTTTCTCTATGGCTTTGGAGCCTGCCATGGAACTAGCTCTTGTAGACCAGGCTGGTCTCGAACTCACAGAGATTCACCTGCCTCTGCCTCCCAAGTGCTGGGATTAAAGGCGTGCGCCACCACCGCCCGGCCCCTAGGTTTGTTAAGAAGGGAGTAAAACAGTTGTCCTAAAGTTCCCGAAAAACCCAAGTACTTGAAAGACCTTCAGCTCACATACTGACAAAGTTTGGTTGATTATCCCCTGGCTGGGTGTGGTGGTTTATAACTGTAATCCTAGTACTTGGAAAGCTGAGGCAACATTGCTGTGGGTTTAGAGCTAGCCTAGGCTACAGAGTCAGACTGTCTTGAGAACCCCAAAATAAACAAACCTAGCCTCAAGTGGAGAATAGTTAGTTCAGAGACCCTTGAGTTCCTGTGTCTTCTGAAGTTTACTGTTTTTAGATCATTTTAATGGGTCCCAGGTGCTAGTGGTTGGGTCTTCTAAATCCTGATTTTCCTGCTCACCACTAGCCTATAAATAGCCATGTTATTGACAACTGTATTTAAAGCTGTGACTATACAGTGGATAGTCATGGTGGCAGCTAGGGAGGCACTGAGAACTTCCCAGCCTCAGGGTAGATATTATGTTTGTTTATTTGTTTTTCATGCCATGCAAAGAATGATATTCTCTTACAAAACCTAAGAAAAGTTGGAGCCCAGAAGGCTCCAGAAATATGAAAAATACTCACTTCTTTGATTTTTTCCCTCCTCACTTTAATTTTTTTTTTATTTTCGAGACAGGGTTTCTCCGTAGCTTTTGGTTCCTGTCCTGGAACTAGCTCTTGTAGACCAGGCTGGCCTCGAACTCACAGAGATCCGCCTGCCTCTGCCTCCCGAGTACTGGGATTAAAGGCGTGCACCACCACCGCCTGGCTCTTCACTTTAATTTTTAAGTCTAGTTCCCACCCACTAAGTAACTAATTTTTAGAGTTAAGATACAGGTAGGAAAGAAGTTTCTAATATTATTGTCTACATGTCTGAACTGAACTTTATTTTATAATGAAGTTTTTGTTTTTTGAGACAGAGTTTCTCTGTTTAACAGTTCTGGTTGTCCTGGAATTCAATTTGTAGACCAGGCTAGCCTCGAACTTACTGAAATCAGCCTGCCTCTGCCTTCCAAGTGCTGAGATTAAAGGCGTGTGCCGCCACCACCTGGCTGAATGATGCTTTCTTTGCTATCTCTGTTCATGTTCATTGTGATTTGGTTAAAATAGAAAATTACCTGTATAGAATAAGTGGACTATTAACTCACCCAGAAGAGTGAGTGAAGCTTAAATTATTTCCCTTCTTAGGATTTTTAAAAAGATTTATTTATTATGTATACAGTGTTCTGCCTGCATATATTAGAGTTGGTTGTGAGCCACCATGTGATTGCTAAGAATTGAACTAAGGGCCTCTGGAAGAATAGCCAGTGCTCTTAACCGCTAAGTCATCTCTCCAATCCCCTTCTTCCCTTTTTAGGGTTTTATAAAAACAAACAAAAAAAGTACACATTTTACTTGCTAAGACTTTTTTTTTTTTTGAGACATGGTTTCACTATGTAGACCACACAGATCTCGCCTCAAACTCCCAAATTGGTATTAAAGGTATGTACCTACCATGCCTGGCCTGCTAAAACATTTTAATTGCTTCCCTTCTTAAAGGTAAGTCAGTGAACAAGATTCCCTCTCAGTATTTAGAAATCACATCCTTTCCCTTTCTCTCCTTCAGTTGGCCCTAGAACCAGACTCTCCCTGTACGTTCCTGTCTGCTGGTGAAGATGCTGTTGTCTTCACCATTGATCTGAGACAAGACAGACCAGCTTCGTAAGTTCAGCCATAATATCTTTTTTAAAGATTTGTATTAGTTTTAGCCAGGTGGTGGTGTGCATGCCTTTAATCCCAGCACTCTAGAGGCAGGGGCAGGTGGATCTCTGTGAGTTCAAGGTCAGCCTTGTCTACAGAGTGAATTCCAGGAAAGTCAAAGCTACACAGGTTTGTTTTATGCTTGATCTTAACCAAAATGCCTAGAAGTAATGATATATTTTATTTGTAATCTTGTGTAGGTGTGTATCTGTGGGGCAGGTATGTACACATGAGTACAGATGTTCGACATAGATGCTGGGAGTCAAACTCGGGTCCTCTGCAAAAGCAATGTGTACTCTTTAACTTCCGAGCCATCTTTCTAGCTTGTGGTCACATTTTCTTTGCAGAATTCTATTCCTTGGCCTTGAAAATGTTCCTTACGTCATGATAATGTTGAACTCTTAGGAGCACAAACCACAGTATCTTTAATTTGTGTATGATAAGAGATAGCTTCAGGTTTTGGAGAGATTCTTACCTCCATGTCTGTTTTTTAGTATAAATTGCCCAAGCTACCTTTATCTTTCAGAGGTGCTCATTTTTTATGTGTAGACTTTAATAATTTGGTAATCTTCTGTTCTCTATTCACAAATCTACCTGGTCAGCAAGCTTTGGGGATGACCCCTTGTCTGCCTCCCCAGCACTAGGATTAGAGGGGTACATCTTCATATCCAGTCTTTCTTGTGAGAGCTTTAGCTCAGCACAGCACACACTTCACTAACTGACACATCTCTTCAAACCCGAAGCCAGGTTCCAGGGAATTTTTTTTATTTTTTTATTTTTCTAAAAATTGGGAGATAGACTTTGATCTCCAGGCGGTTTAGCTTCCTGTTGCTATGATTCTTCCAGCACTCCTTGTATCTCCAGGTGTTTTGTATCATGTATCAAGCTTTTAGTTTGTGTTTAATTTTTTTAATTTATTATTTTATATGTACAGATATTTTGCCTGCTTATATCTCTTGCTTACCACATAAGTGCAGTGCCTGAAGAGGCCAGAAAGGACATTGGATCCCCTAGAACTGGAGTTACAGACAGTGGTAGGCCACCATGTGGTTGCAAGTAAACAAACTCGGGTCCTCTGGAAGGAAGGACAGACAGTGCTCTTAACCACTGAGCCATCTCTTTGTTCCCCAGCTTATTTTTTATTATTGCATCTATTTTACAGAATGATGGATTCATTATTGCAGGTTCAAGTACATGTAATATAGTTTGATCATCATCATCTAGATTCTTCCCTCACTCCGTAAAGCATCTTCCTTTCCCTCATAGTCTTCCTCCTATTTCTTCCTTTGTAAAAACAAGACTATCAGTTCCATAAATGGCAGAGGATGACATTAGCTTCTCATCTTCTTGTCTCTGCTTCTGATGCTGGACTTACAGCCATGCCATGATGGCAGCCCTCTTCTCTTTCTTGTTGTACTTTCTCTTCCCTTACTCCGTCATGGAGGAAAGCAGGCAGTATATTTTTATGACTCTGGTTTAATTACTTGATGATTTCCCGCTATTCTCCTCAGACACTAGAAAATTACTTCATGTTTTCCCCCAGTCTTCAAAATAGCATAGTGCATTTTCTTGTTATTTAGAACAGAATAAAACAAAACAAAAACAACTTTTTTTTGGTACAGATTAGAATTTGATTTCTTAATCACATCTTCATTTGCTTTCCTGATTTTTCACTTTTCATGACCACCTTGAGTCTTTTAGTTTTGGGGGTTTTGTTAGGGAAAGAGGGCACGGTAACCCAGGTTAACCTGGAAGTCACTAACTATGCTGGCCCTGAATTCAGGCAGTTAACTTCTTGAGTGCTGGGATGACAGATCTGAGCGACCATGCTGAGCTCCATCTGGGTCTTTTGGACGCTGTAACTGTTGCCTTTTCTATTCTTTGAAGGAAACTGGTGGTGACAAAAGAGAAGGAGAAGAAAGTGGGGCTGTATACAATCTATGTGAACCCTGCCAATACCCACCAGTTTGCAGTAGGTGGACGAGACCAGTTTGTAAGGTGAGTTTGTCGGTCCTTTGGCTCTTTTAGAGTTTGAGACTTATGATACATTGTATATTGCCAGATATTACTCAATGCTAAGTTAGCAAATTGTAGGAATTCATTAACTACGCTGTTGAAGTTTTTACCCTTTTGGAAATGCTTTACCTGAGACATTCTGTTCCTTATGACAACAATCTGAGGAATTTCATATTATGGAAATTATTATATTTTAAAATTAATATATTTTATTTGTATTTTGTCTGCTTGTGTATAACTGGGTACCATGTTCATGAGTGGTGCCTGAGGAAGTCAGAGAAGGAGGTCGGATCTTCTGGGATTGGAGTTAGAGATGGTTGTTGGGCACCATGTGGGTGCTGAGAATTGGAACTAATCCTCTTAACCACTATGCCATCTTTTCAGTCCCGGGATTATCATGTTTTAAAGATTGATAAATTTGTCCCAAATAATGGCTCAGACATAAAACCCATATGTGCCACTATTTTTAACATTGTACTGCAATCTTTTCATTGTTTTTTGTTTTGTTTTGTTTTTTGAGACAGGGTTTCTCTGTGTAGCTTTGGAGCCTGCCTTGGAACTTACTCTGTAGATCAGGCTGGCCTCAACCTCACAGAGATCTACCTGCCTCTGCCTCCTGAGTGTTAGGATTAAAGGTGTGTGCTGCAACCACCACTCCCTGGCTTTTTCAAATAATTTTAAAATTTAATTTTAGTATTATCTGTGAGAGTGATGTATTTATGAGGGGTGTATGCCATAGTGCACGTTAACATGCATTAGAAGTCACAGAACAACTTTGTGGAGTCATTTTGTTCTTAACTCTTGTTCCGGAATCAAACTCAGATTGTGAGGCTTGCATCATTGAGCAGCAAGTATGTTTACCCAGGTAATCATCTTGACAGCTCTTCATTAGCAGTTTGGAGCACTGGTTAGATTTAGAAAAAAAATTGTCTCGGGAACACTCTGTAACTGAGGATTTTTGTTTCTGTTGTCCTGGACCATTTTTCTTTATCTGTAGTAATATCTTTGTTACAATGAATATCTGTTTTTAACACTGGCTTTTGAAACACATCCTAAGGGAAAACAGACAACCTTCTTTCAGTCCCCATTGTACCAGTTGTTTTCCTCCTGACCCGTATTCTCTAGTTAGCCAGCTGCTGTATTTTAACTACATTTCTGTGGGGTTTTCAGTTTGAAAACGGAGGGACAGCATAATTAGAAAAGTGGTGTTTTGTTTTTCTATTCTACTTGTAGTTGAAAAGTGACACTTTTTTTTTTTTTTTTTTTTTGATTTTTCGAGACAGGGTTTCTCTGTGGCTTTGGAGCCTGTCCTGGAACTAGCTCTTGTAGACCAGGCTGGTCTCGAACTCACAGAGATCTGCCTGCCTCTGCCTCCCAAGTGCTGGGATTAAAGGCGTGCGCCACCACCGCCCGGCTATGAGAGCACATTTTTAAAACTATTTTGAAATTACTTAGCGCACGCCTTTAATCCCAGCACTCGGGAGGCAGAGGCAGGCGGATCTCTGTGAGTTTGAGGCCAGCGTGATTTACAAGAGCTAGTTCCATGGCAGGCACCAAAGCTACAGAGAAACCTTGTCTCGAAAAACAAAACAGAGAGAGAGAGAGAGAGAGAGAAATTTCAGAAAATATATGACTTTGTTCAAGAGTTCTGGATAATTTGTTACTCTTTTCAAAATTTGTTTCTTTTACCCGTAGTCTTTAAATATATAGCAGTATTTTATGTATTTATTTTTGTGTACCTTATGGTGTGCCTGGTGCCCACAGAGGCTAAAAAAGGGCTTTGGATTCCCTAGGAGTGGAGTTGTGGGTGGTTGTGAGCCACCATGTGGGTGCTGGGAATTGAACCTGTGTCCTGCAAGAACAGCTAGTGCTCTTAACTGCTGGCCCATCTCTTCAGCTTCCTATTTTCTATGCTGTTAATAATAAAAAGGCTATCGTTGGAGCTTTCTGGGTTAAGCTTGAAGCGTCTCTGAACCTCTGGTTGGGATTTTTTTTCTTGGAGAAATAAATTGCTTGAAAAGACTCTTATGGAGAATATAACCACTAGGACCAAGATTTTTAAAGAGGAATGGGTGAGTTGGATGTATTGACTACTCTGAAGATCTTTTTTTTTTTTTTTTAATATTTATTTATTTATTTATTATGTATACAATATTCTGTCTGCGTGTATGTCTGCAGGCCAGAAGAGGGCACCAGACCTCATTACAGATGATTGTGAGCCACCATGTGGTTGCCGGGAATTGAACTCAGGACCTTTGGAAGAGCAGGCAATGCTCTTAACCACTGAGCCATCTCTCCAGCCCCTCTGAAGATCTTAATAAAGTTCCAGTACCCTATTCCACAACTTGTAATTTCCCAAGGCTAAAAATTGGACTGAGAATTATTTTAGCAAACAGGAATAAAATACCCAGATCTTTTCTTTTATCTGCGTCAGTGTTTTCAGTCCCCGTGTGCACCCCATGTCCTTGCAGATGGGCGCCTGTATACCTGCCAGGAGCACATGCAGACTATGAGCCACACTGCTCTCCATGAGTAGAGGTCCTTTTAGCACTGAGGTCTCTGACAGTATCCTCTTCTCAGTCTACAAAGAGATATAGCCTACTCAACCTTAAGGCTTCATATAATTATTACTGAATTTTAGGGTTGTGAAAGGTATATGTGTAGGGTCTTAAGGAAAAACTAAGAAGTTTTATTGTTTTGTTTGCTTGTTTGGTTTGGTTTTTCACGACAGAGCTTCTCTGTGAAACAGAGCTAACAGTGATAGCTATCCTGGTGGTTCTGTAGACCAGGCTGGCCTGGAATTCAGAGAGATCTGCAGATGTTTGAGCTTTTGTTTCCTGTAAAGTGCTCAGAAATTACTGAGGAGATTTGAATGGGAACTTAAAATTTTGTATAAAATTCTGATGACGACATGAGCAGGAAAATCAGAAGGATATCAAAATAAGCAAAGTATGATGGAAGGAAGTAGGAAAAGCAGATATAACCAAAACTGCATACCCAGGGAGAGGAACTGACAAGAAGTAAACTATAGAAGAGAGAAAAGACTGGGGAGAAATGGAGGGATGAACATGGGTTTTTTAAAACACACACACACACACACATATCAAATACATGTATGAAATTATCAAAGAACTAACCAAAAGTTTTAAGTGTGAGAGACCTGTATGTGGCTTGGTCATCTGTATCAAGGATAGTGTCACGAACAGATTGAGGGCTAGGGACAGGTTTAGAAAGAGTTTTGGAAGGAAAATGAGTTTGCTTTTGGACAACATATTATTAGAATATTTGATTGGTAAGTAGATGTTACAGATGTTAAGTCTGGAACTCAGAGTAAGAGACACAGATTTAAAATAGATTTCCAGATATAGGGAACTAGTGGTAGTTAAAAAATGCTAATAGATTTTCCTTATCAAAAGAAAGTAACAGTAATTTCCCCTAATCTATAAAGAATGCATACCATGGTGATAGCTTTGAACCTCTGGATAGTAATGAACCCTAGAAGTACTGCGTTTGTTTTGTTTCTCATATATATCTATGATAATTTATGAATTAGGCACAGTGATTGATTAGCAGCAATGACTAATAGTAAAGTAGAATGTTATAGAAATACTGTAAAGAAATTTTTATTAAAACTAGTAAATTGGGTTTTTTTCTGGACTTATTCATTTAACATTTTGAATAGTTGACTACAGGTAACTTCGGGAGATTGGTGGTTTGGGGATAGTTTTTGTGGCCTGTAAGAGAGAGTCTAGCCAAATGAAAGTTTAAGGAAGGAGGGATGGAAAGATGGCTCAGCAGTTATGAACACTTGATGTTCTTTCAGAGGATCTGGGTTCAGTTTCTTCTACCCACATGACAGCTCACAACCATCTGTAACTCCAGTTCTCTGGGATCTGGGACCCTATTCCTGGCCTCTGCAGCACTGCACTCATACATGAGATATATATATATATATATATGTATGTATGTATGTATATATATACATACATGGAGGCAGAGCACTCATACACTTAAATAAAAATAATTTTTTAAAGGACTTAAGATCTACTTACATAAAATGGCCTCTGCCCATAAATAATAAATGCTTTGGGATAAGTAGCATTTGTATAAAAAGTGTGTATACTAATTGCTTCAGTGAAAATAAAACATAAATGGGGCTTGGCAGATGGATAGTTCAGTCTATAGAATGTGGAATCCCAGTGTATCCGTGGGGCTTGCTGGCCAGCAGCTCTGGTATAATTGGTGACTCTAGAACAGTGAGGAACCCTGCTGTAAAGAATGTGAATGGTGTTCCAAAGGATGACACCCAAGGTAACATACCACCACTAAAATAAACAGTAGGTGACATGAAACTTGAGAGAGACCATTCCAAATGGATGCACTTGAGGATTGCTGCTTTATGAAAGCCATCTGGATAAGGCAAAGTTTAGAACTGGATTGCAGAGGGGACACCTTTCCTAGAGAGAAGACAAGGAAGAAGCTTGACTAGGAAACAAGAGCCTTGCTTTCAGCCCTGCAAAGGGATCACTTTGTAAGTTTTGACACTTTGACTGCTTCTTTCATTAAAGGATTTATGACCAGAGGAAAATTGACGAGAATGAGAATAACGGAGTACTAAAGAAATTCTGTCCTCATCACTTGGTAAGATTCCTGAAGGACTAGTGGCTTCTGGCTTTTTTGACTTCATTCTGTGCTGCCTCCAAACTTACTGGCATAATGCGAAGAGTTTGGAGTTTGAAGTCAGACAGATTTTAATCCTGGTTTTCTCACAAATTTTATGATTTTAGGTACCCAGTTGAATTTTTTTTTAGCCTCAGTGTTGTCAACAACAAAATGGAGATTGGCACCAGCACGGTGGCCTAATGAGATAATGCATCTGAAATGCTAGCACTCAAAAGAGAACCAAGACAGGGCCTAAGACTACTTCTTGAGATGGACATATTTCCTCAGTTAGATACCTCACTCACTCTCTCGCCCCTCCCACTGCCTCTTTCTATTTATCTTTTGTTTGTCTCTGAGGAAAGATACAGAGGAGTTTTTTTAAAAAGCCTGTTCCTGAAGTTGATATAACAAATGGGGTGGGGTGGGGGCATCAGTCAGTATCTGCTCCTTATTGCAGGTGAACAGTGAGTCCAAAGCAAACATCACCTGTCTTGTGTACAGCCACGACGGCACAGGTACGTGAGCAGGGCCTAACCCCTAGGCTGGCATGCCTCCTGTCTAGGGAGCTGCTGAGCTAGTGAGGCATGTGCCTTCCTTGTTCACCGTGCACTGTAGCTCCGCGTGGACAGCTGGGAGTAATACTGATGGTGAGCATGGAGTGGGAGGATACAGCAGTGACCCTTGGAAATACTTCAGATGACATTTCACAGGCTCGTCATGAAGCCTAGGCTACTAGCCTAAGCAAATTCTAATGCCTTTGATTCCTTAATAAATTAGAGGGTGTGATCTCCTGTGTCTACTACCCCTGGGCTGGTACAGTGTTCATCAATAGACCCTATGTCGCTGCAAACTAAGTAAGATGGGAGCTGTGTCTGGATGCTAAGAGGATGCACTACCAGCAAGAAGCCCCATCCTAAACACCCTCATCCCCTGAATTTCCTGGTCTCTGCATTTTTCAGCCTTTGCCTTCACTGCTGTGTTCTTGTTCTTGGCAGAGCTCCTGGCTAGTTACAATGATGAAGACATTTACCTTTTCAACTCTTCTCACAGTGATGGGGCCCAATATATTAAGAGATATAAAGGTCATAGAAATAATGCTACAGGTGAGTCTGCCTTTTTCTGTTTCTGTGACCCAAGTCACACTGAAAAACCTGTTAATCTTATTCCCTAAGGAGCAGGCTGCATGTGTCATCTTGGGTAGTGTGAGGTTATGCCTAGTTGGGCTGGAATTTTCTTTTTTCAGAAAGTGTGATTCAGGGGGGAGGGCTCATTAGCATCTTCACTGAGGTGATGTTGCCTCCAGTTGGTTTAAGCATGATGCTAAACTTTTACTTTCTGTGATTTCACATATTGTGAAATAAGCACAGAGGTCCTTTTTGAAGTCAGGGAAAGCTGTAGTACTGAATTAACACAGTGTGTGCAGGATAGATATCTTTAGAGGGAGAGCAGGGAATGTTTCTTTTGAATAAAGCAAAGTAGGGCAATAGTAGTGATATCTAGACTAGGTTTGCAGTGAAGTTTGGCGTTTTAGTTCTGTCTGTGGTTCCCAAACATTGGTGCTTAGTGCACTCACCTCAGTCTTTAGGAAGAGAGCGCTGATGCCTATGCCCCCCCACCACACACAGACACACTCATTCAATTTAATTGGTGCTGGGTGCAGCTGGAGCATTGGAGTTTTAGTGTCCAAACTGGTTCTGATGTAAGGAGATAGAGAATTGTGGCACTTTGTTGGTTCCACTCCTCTTAGCTAGGTGTCATCATCTGATTTGGAGACAGTAGTAACTTTTACTTTTTCTCTTGGCTGGTAAGAAGGAAAGAGGGGCAGAGTTCTGTGTTTGGATTTCATTATGTGGGCAAGCAAAAGGAAAAGTGTCACTATTGTGACTGGTATATGGAACTGGTTCTAAGAGTTGGACTCCTGTCTTATACAAATTTTAAAGATTTGAGACCTTTTACTGAATTCTGGTAGTGAGCATAATCAGATGCTTCTTCTAGGTGACTGTGCCATCTACCTTAGTCAGCCTCAGATCAACTGATGACATAAGAAACACTGGCTGAGTACCAATAAAATATAGGCCAAGAATAATCCTAGGGCCAAAGAGTGGACAGACAGAGCTGAAATGAATCAGGTTGGGACAGATAGGGCCTGTACTTGATACAGTATAATTGAATAGAGTGCTGCCCAGGGACAGTAGACTCCTGATAGAACTCTTTGGGAAACTATAAATAGTCTCTGGGACTGGTGCAATTCTTATTATAATTATCTATCACACACATACTCTCTTGATTGGTTTTGTAGAAATGAAAAGAATTATTTGGCATTTAGCTGACAGTTTGTGAATTACTAAATTCCCAGTGAGGTAAATAAATACAGGCCCGGTGCCAGCCCTTATGTGGTTTCTTCCCTCATTTATCCTTTCAGTAAAAGGCGTCAATTTCTATGGCCCCAAGAGTGAGTTTGTGGTGAGCGGTAGTGACTGCGGACACATCTTCCTCTGGGAGAAGTCCTCTTGCCAGATCATTCAGTTCATGGAGGGAGACAAGGGAGGTGTGGTGAGTATGATGTGCTGGAGTGGCTGGCCCTAGATTCTTAGGTCAGTAAGGTAGGTTTTTACAGTGGACCACTGAATTTTCAATATATGGTACCATGTTTTAGCATTCCATACAGTTAAAGGTATTATACCTTAAGGGTGCTGAGATTTTGATAGAATACTTTCTTCTATTCCTTCTGCCCTTAAAAGGTTATAGTTGATTAAAAAGAAGAAAGGGTTTTAGGACGAATTTATAGCCTGAACAAACCTTAAGCATGGGCTTTTTCCAAAAAAAAGAAAACATTAGTTTAGGACAGACCTTCCTCTATAATATCAAAACGAGATGTCTACTGCCTTGGCTGTAAGGAAGCCAAGCAATGTCCTTGGCTGACTCCTGGATTGGCAGAGAAAAGTTAAAAGCACATTTATTTTTCTTTTATTTTTTTAGAAGATATATTTTTTGAACATTCAGGGAAGTAGCTATGATTTGTAACTTATATTACATGGTATTCAATATTAAATGTAATTAAATGTATTCTTACTGTCAAATGGATGCAAATACACATAATGTATCTGCATAGGTAGAAAGGAAAGTGAACAGCCTGCTAGGTAATGTGCTCATCTGGTTGTCCTTTGTGTTTTGCAAGCATTCTCTTTGTTAATGACTCAAGAAAGAATCGTGAAAATTAAAGTTAAAGAGTGAAGAATGGTCATTCAGCTCTTATGATTTTTCTAGTTTACCATTTTCCTTCCTTTTTTAAGATCTAGCATTAGGAAAGAATTAAATAGCTTTCTACAACAAGGTTTTGAGCCACTGAAGAAAGGAAAGAGTTTGAAAGATTATACTTTACTAATTAATTACCAAGATGCTTTGGCTACATACATCTTGTAAGGAATGATAGAACTGCTTGGGCTCTCATCCTTTTCATTCTTCTACGCTGTGGGGAACTTCAGCGTCCATCTATGACTTGATAAGGCTTACCAGAGAGCGGTGGTAGAGCTTAAAGTGTCTTTTGGTGTCAGGATCCCATTCCTTTCTACAGTTTTCTTCTGTTTTATGAGGCTATTTCCTATTTAATTCTGGTTTCTTCTAAATATTTTGAACCTAGCACATATATGTCTCACATATATAAAGCTTCTTTTTTTTTTTTTTTTTTGGTTTTTCGAGTCAGGGTTTCTCTGTGACTTTGGAGCCTGTCCTGGAACTAGCTCTTGTAGACCAGGCTGGTCTCGAACTCACAGAGATTCACCTGCCTCTGCCTCCCAAGTGCTGGGATTAAAAGCGTGCGCCACCACCGCCCGGCTTATATAAAGCTTCTTTAGCCTGAATGTATTGAGAGGAATCTCTTAAGTTCAAGGTGTGTCTTCTTGAACACACTTCTCTGCCTGTGTTTCCTTTCCTTCAAAGGTCCCTCCTCTTGTCACCTGTAGTTAACAAGTTCAAGCATTGGAATCTTAATAAAAAGTCTGCAGTGGGCACATAGTAAGTCAAAAAGGACCTGTGAATTCTTTCTTGATCAGAAATTATTGTCTTGCATTCTCTTCCAGAAAGATGCAGGGATGAATGCCAGCACTTGTTTCTCCAGAAGCATTCTTCTGGCTGATTTGCTTTCAGCTCAGCCAGTACCAGGGTTTGTTGATTAATCTAGTGCCCGGAGAAAGAGATCTTTTTGGGGTTTTATGATTCTGAGAGATGTAGTGGCTGCCACTTCAAGTTTCTTTACTTGTTCTTGCCTTTATGTAAGCCAAATGGTTCATGTGGTTCTTACTGTGTAGAAAGGAGCTGCGGGCTGCGTTCCTGCCACCCGGCTCCTGGCTGCCTGGCTAGCTTATGCCCAGAAATAATTACACGGAAACTGTATTCTTTTTTTTTTTTTTTTTTTGGTTTTACTGCTTGGCCCATTAGTTCTAGCCTCTTAATGGCTAATTCTCACATCTTGCCTAACCCATATTTAGTAATCTGTGTAGCACCAGTCTTACCGGGAGAGATTCAGCATGTCTGCCCTGGAGAGGAGCGGCATGGTGTCTGCCTCACTTCCCTTCTTCCCAGCATTCTGTTCTGTTTACTCCACCCACCTATGTTCTAACCTATCAGGCCAAGCAGTTTCTTTATTAATTAACCAATGAAATCGACAGATTGATATATGACACTCCCACATCATTACTGGTTTCCTCTCAGATAGTTTTGTTTTTTGTTATAATCTTTCAGCATTGGAGGTCACCAGATTCCAGCCTAGGAGTAGAAGAAGCATTCTCTATATCATTAAGTAGAATGTTAGCATCAGAGGGATCTTAGACTATATTGCTCACCTTGCCCAGGCCTCCTAATTCTTGTTTTGGGATCCTTTGTTCCCATTCACCTTCACATCACAGGGACAAGAGTGGGAAATGATGTCAAGGAACAACTCCTTACTCCCCAAAGAGCACTTGGTGCTTTATCCCATTCCCTGCATCGCCCCCCATCCCCCCAGCCCAGTCCTGTAAAGCCAGAGTCTCGGCTAGAGCATTACTGACAGGGTAAGTAAACCCTGGAATCTAAACAGGTCTGGTGAGGTGACCAGGTCCCCTGGCCCAGAAGCTCTCTGTCAGCTTTCCCTGCAGGCTCCAGTTGAGGCACTGTATGTAATTTATTCTCTTGTCCTCTTGCCATTGGCTTTGTCCTTAGGCTAAGTTCCACCCAAGGAACTGTTCCTTTATGCTCTTATTTTTCTCCACTTGTTGGAAGCTCAAGAGTACAGGTCTTGAGCAAGACTTCATGAAGAAATGGATGAATGAGGTCAGGTCTGCATGTGTGAGTTGTGAGTATCTGTTGCTAACATTTTCATACTGGAGTTTGTTCTCTAGTGCGTCCTTGGGCTACAGACTGTACAGCCTAAACAACTGCAGTAAGCCTTCATGTGAAATCAGAGCAGAAGAGAACCAGGCTTTCTCTTTTACTCTTAGGCTCAGACTTAGATTTGGCCTTCTGAGAGTGTCTTACTTGTAAACTCAGAGAAAATGAAGTCATCCAAGTCTCTATGCCTTCCTTTCCTTTTCCTTAGCTGTGGTCCGAGTGTGCAGATAACAGCAGCCAAGCTTAGAGTGAACTAGAAGAAACTTTTGCCAGGGGTTTATTTTCTTGGACTATAGAGCAGAAGAAGGCGGGGTGCTTTTCCTATCTGTTCCTCATGTGACTAAAAGCCTAAAAATGCTTTAGCAGCTAGATCTGGGACTGGCTCTTCCGGTGCGGATGGGAACTGCTCTGCCCCGCCTTGCCCTGCCCGGTTAAGGAAGCTCATGTTAACAAGTCAGACAGCAGAGGGCATGGGTGCTTTTAGACAAAAGGAAACTGTCTGAAACCAAATGTCTGCCATCCACTGTTTTTTCTTCTTCAGTGAATGAGGGTGACTGCAATTGATTCAGTGGTGAAACTGCACGGGCTACATTGTCCTTCCCTGTAGTGAGTTTACTATGACCGTAGGGCAGATAGCAGGATGTTGCCGTCTGTGATACAGTGCTCTTAAACAGTCCCAAACCTCCCTTACCCTGTCCCTTTAGTTCATCCTCCTTAGCCTCCCCATTCTCCACTTAGTAAACAGTCCCAAGTGGATATAATTGTTCTCCATTTTCTCTGGAAGTACAGGGTTGTTTTTTTTTCTTCATAATTGTTACTTGATGAAAGCCATTGATTTTCCCCCCCCCCGCCCCCCCAGCCTTGGGAAAGTTGGAGCTTTAGACTGTGGTGTGAATGAGGTTATGCACTGTATCTCAGTTACCTTATGAAACTGCAATATGCATGGCCTTTCATTCACTTGCTCCTGGGGCTGTGTCTGGGGATGTGGCCTCCCCTCATCTGTATATTGGAAATGATAGGCAGGCTGATTTTGTATCCAGAGCTATTTGGTCTAGGCTCAGGTAGGTAGGTGGACCTCTTTCAGGCCAGGTCATGGCAACTATTTGGCTCAGGCAGCTGTAGTTTTCACACTCTGCTCCTGTGTACTCCTGAGCCACTGCTTTCTTTCCTCCCAAACCAGGTAAACTGTCTTGAGCCCCATCCTCACCTACCTGTCTTGGCAACCAGTGGCCTGGACCATGATGTGAAGATCTGGGCACCCACAGCTGAAGCGTCCACTGAGCTGACAGGGTTAAAGGACGTAAGTGAATGGCTGAAGGCATTCGTTTGTAGAAACAAATGTGTGTAACTGTCACAGGAAGGACAGTTCTTTAAAGTCATTCTCTAACAGCTCTTCTGCTTCCTCTCACTGCCTCTGTGGAGACAGTCCTGAGCCAGAGAACAGCTCTGAAGTGCTTCTAGTTAGTAGGTAGGAAGCATTCATAGGAAAAACTGTTTTATGGTAGAGTGTCTGGCCTTGCCAGTGACTGGCCTTCGGCATCCTTTCTGAATCTAGCGCTACATTAGCTTAATGGTATCAGAAGGAATGTTTTATTGGAATTAAAGATGCACTGCTTATCCCACCCCTCCCCTCCCCCACAGTGCTGGGGGATCGTACTCGGTCTTGCACATGCACTGCCACTGAGCTACGATCTGGCTGGCCCCGTGGTTTTCAAAGATAAGCTTTTTTTTTTTTTTTTTTTTGGTTTTTCGAGACAGAGTTTCTCTGTAGCTTTGGAGCCTGTCTTGGAGCTAGCTCTTGTAGACCAGGCTGTCCTTGAACTCACAGAGATCTGCCTGCCTCTGCCTCCCAAGTGCTGGGATTAAAGGTGCACACCATCACCGCCCAACTCAGAGACAAGCTTTTAATGAGTAGCTCAGGCTTGGTCTTGAATTTGATCCTTCAATCTCCACCTTCCAGTGTTGGGTTATAGTCATATGCAAACAGCAGCGCCAGTCTTGTTGATCAAGCCTGGGTTTCTATTAATTATTATCCCTTCTCCTAACTCTTTTGGGTTCCAGGTGATTAAGAAGAACAAGCGAGAACGGGATGAAGATAGTTTACATCACACTGACTTGTTTGATAGTCACATGCTTTGGTTCCTTATGCATCACCTGAGACAGAGACGTCATCATCGGGTAAGCCTTCATCGGGTCAGCATCAGTTGGAAGTGAGTTCCCAAGGATTATGTGCCTTTGAAGAAGCCTAAGCACACTTCCTTACTACATTAAAGAGGAATGGCATGGTCTCGGCTGGGTGTCTCATCCACTGGCCTTTTATCCCTATTAGACCAACTAGTAGAGAGGAGGGAGTGTGTGATTTTGTCCTCTGTCACCTTATATACAGAGGCTTATGAGTGGGAGGGGTAGAGAAGAAATGATTGCTCTGGGTGACCTGTGTTAACTTCATGCTAAAAGAGGTCTAAAGTAGGGGTCAGGCTACGAAGCTTTATTGAAAACACAGCCATACTTGTTCTCTGTACTGTCTGTGGCTGCTTTCATGTTACAGAGGCAGAGCTGAAAAGAGACCATATGCCCACAAATATTTACAGTCTGGCCTTTTAAGAAAAATTCTGAGCCAGGCACAGTAGTAGCTACTGGGGAGGCCAACCTAGGACGATTGGGAGTAACAGGTTGGGAGTAACAGGTCGTACTAGATTATTTAATTTAAAAAAAAAAAAAAATTCTAGATCTAAGGTCTTGTCTTTGATCCAGGGGACATTACTAACAAGGATTTCCCATCCTACAGCGCTGGCGAGAACCTGGGGTTGGGGCCACAGATGCGGACTCTGATGAGTCTCCCAGCTCCTCAGACACATCGGACGAGGAGGAGGGCCCTGACCGGGTGCAGTGCATGCCATCCTGAGGCCCCAAACTTAGGAGGGATGGGCTGGGGCTGCCAACCCGATCCTGCCTGGGCAAGTCTTTTTCAGTCCCAGGCCCTTATATTCATCAGAAATGCACTTTGGACTTTTTGTTTAAATAAAAGAAAGATATCTGAGAAGGACAGACCACAGGAGATTGAACCAGCAGAGAGCCCCTAGGAGTGGAGAGACAGCCGGTATGAGCTTCCATGGAAAGGTGCAAAGGACTCAACAGAAACAGGCCTCTCCCTGAAGCCTTTGTTTAGGGGAGAGAAACAAAGCCTTTTGTTAACTGGCTTGGACAGGAAATGGGGCTTATTTTTCTTTAACCTCCCTTGTTTCTTTTGTGGGGGGTGAGGGAAGGACTGGCTGGTCAGTACCAAGGGGCCAGAGAAGAGGGTAGGAATGCCACTCTCTTTGGTTTAGGTTTTTCACTTTTTTCCCTTCCTTTGTTTTTTTTTTAAAGAAGTCTGAACAGTTCCATTGTTTTTGCCCCTGAGCAACCACATCCCAGGACTGTTTTATTTTATTTTTTTCTTTTTTCTGAGAAATCCTTAAACGTCCCTAACTATCCCAGTACTCTTTTCTTCCCTTTCCACTGTACTTATTCTCTGTACTTATCACAGTGTGTACACTTGACTAGGTATCCTCCACTTTGTCATCTTCATCCCAGCACCCTCTAAATGGGGGTCTGTGATAGAGTTTGTGGAGAAGTGGGGTGGGGGCATGAGGTGGAAAAAACAGGAAGAAGTTACCTCTTTGTTTTGAATTGTTCAGTGGCAGCAATTTCCCTGTCCCTATCACTGTTAGAGGCCTAATTTTATATCTATAAATATATTAAAAAGCAAGTTAAACTTGGATGTATCAAGTTAAAATTATTGTCAAAAGTTTAAATACCTATATATTCTCTATGAATACAATGCAATAAAGGGACTTAAAGGAAGAATGAGCGAGAGTGATGATATAGAGGGGATACGTGCGGTCAGCTTCCATTTATATATGGCTGTCAGAGCCTGGGGCTTACCTTTAGTTCTTACAAGGCTCAAAAATGCAAGAATATTTAGCTGTGCCCTTCTCTGCTTTGGTGCAGCGATATGAAAAAACAAATTCCTCTCAGCTTTGCCTCAGGTCTCCTAATTCCCTTAAGTCTTGTGAGGGATCCCAAGATTGCTCCTCTCATTGGAGGCTGACCTGTCTTTAAAACATGGGCCGAAGTGTGACTTCCGAGGGCACCACTGCTACAGGCCTTACCCTGGATCTGTGGATGACAGAAAGCACACTCGACCCCTGGCCTTTAGCTGCTTGATTCTTTAAGCCATTCAACTCCATACCAGCTCCCTTCTTAATGGAAAGATGAAGGGAAAACTTCCTGTGAATTGAGGGACAAGCCAGTAATTGGAAGGTTATTCTGGTGACTGGGGTGTAGACACCCGTCTTAACCATTGGCCACTGTGTGTTAAAGTCCCTGTTGAATTCTTGCCCTAAATGCTTTTGCTGCTATTTCTTTGCCCCTAGTTTTCACAAGGTTCAATCAGGAATCCTGTATCCTGGGTCGGTTCAATTTGACCACACTGGGCCAGGATGAAGGGGGAAAGAGCAGAGGGTGGTATCTTTACACACTCCTTCCTCCTGCCCCTTTCCTAGCAGCTCAGACCAGATCCAGCTACTGTACTTCCTGAGGCAGGGAGTGGAGGAAGCGAATACTCTCATGTTCTCACTGCTAGCGGGAGTATGAGGTGGGCTTAAAACCATGCACTCTGGAATTTGTTGTATTTTGTCTCAGTAAAGCTTTCCCCCCCCCCCCCGACTGCTGCTTTGTGTGGTATGTGGTCCATTTATTTGTGACAGAGAACTTTGGTTCCTTCCAGTATAAATGCTTGATTCTGCCAAAGTCCCTGTTTCTAATGCTTGAGCTACAGAAGAATGTTTTAGTGGGATGGGCCCGTTTATGCCAGTGCCCTTGATTCATACTGAAGTGCATGATAATAGGGAAAACATGGCTGCATGTCCCCTCCCAGTCATTCAGACGTTTCCCAACTCTTAATGACCCACAGAAATTCTAGAATCAGTCAGGTACAGTACAGTCAGTCACCTTTATTCCAGGGTTAGAACAAGGCCGTGCATGCTGCAGACAGGAGCACAGGCTAGGGGCAACCTCACGGCAGCACAAGGATAGCAGGGTAGGTCAGTCTATTAGGGCAGGTTAGTCTATTTAAAGTTTATTTTTTTGCCTTACAGAGAAACTGCTGAAAAGCACCCTCTCTCTTCTCCTGTTTCTCCCATAAATAAGGAAAGCTCCGTCTCGCTCTCATACAGTCCCAGATGGAAGGATGGTTTATGCTTAGTTCCTTTCTCCCAGCTGTACAAGTCTCTATTTTCTTAAAGGAGAAGCCAGACAGGACTAGGGAGACTTAGGAAGGACCTTTAAGGCAAAACTGGAGTCTTGGAGGTGTGTGTGTTAAGGCAGGTGTCTGCAGCAGTGGTCAGAGGGGATGGGCAGACTGGGCTGGGCTAGGAGTTGAATGCGCTAGCTAGCCAGTCTGGCTTCTTCCTCTTCTGACAGCCTGGCCTCCCCTCCTGTGAAGCTTTGCTCCCACATCCTAGAAGCTCCTACCTTCAACTTCCTCTAAATAGTCTCTGAGCTCACATGTAAATTTAATGTTTGCTGTGGTTGGTTTAAATGCTTTCTTTTCCATTTGGGCTATGTAACAATTTGGCTCTGTCACTCCCTTCACTGTGACAATCCCCTCCCACTCCTGCTCTGGCCTAGACAATAAGTTAATGCCAAAAACCACAAAAAAAAGGGCAGACATGGCAGTGCGGGTTTAATATACATATATGTAGAATATATATGTACACACAGTTAGCACGGTCAAGATGGGGAAGGGCATCTTGGGACAGGTAGGAGGCTGGGTTCACTCACTGTACTCTGTGACTTGGCAGCATCCACAAACCCAAATGAGAAAGGTTACCAAGTCCCTTCCTGGATTGAATTAGGGTGGTAATCAGCGCAAAGGAAACCACTGTAATTAACTCCTTTTTGGGGTATTCCAGAGTGTGAAGGCTACCTACAATATCCATATTGGGACCCCGTAGGTGTGGGCAGGTTGAGGTTAAAACCTACAGATCTCATTCCCCAACCTCCTTAGGCTCAGGGTCAGTATATTCAACAGTCTATATTTAGGAATAAAGGAGTAGAAAGTGGGCCTGTCTCTGCCTGCATCCCTATCTCAGGCTCAGTAGTGCTTGGTCCCAGCATAGTCTCTCCAGAGCAGAAGTTGGGGACATCAAATGCTGGCTTCTCCATGGGGTTTGATTTTGGGGGGCAGCCAGGAAAGGATCTAGTGGTCTTCTCATCAAGATTTCTGGCTCATACCCATCCCAGGCCCGTGACAAGGGCATAAAAGAGGACCTGCTGGCGCTCAGGACTTCAGCCTAAGGAACAGCAGGAAACTGGACTTCAGCCAGTCCAGCAGAGATTTACAAACACTGAATTCTGGCTTTGCTTTCCCCTTCCAGGTAGAGGTTGAGTTGCCTCTTATCTTCCTTCCCCATTGGTTTTCTTTAGCTCTAACCATCTCTCCCATACCTCATCTTCACCTTAACTCCTCAGTGCAGGAAAATGCAGGTCCTTTCTGCTTCCATACTTTAAAGATGTGGGGGAAGAGTGGAGGAAAGGGGAGGAGGAGGAATGTGCCGATTTCTATTTACATAGAAATAGCTTCCACCTCCCCTATAGTGGGGAAATTAAGCTCCCCCTCCCCTGACTCCAGTCCCCTCATGAGGAGGAGGAACTAGATGAGCTAGACAGACAGACAGCCAGAGCGTGTGAACACGCACACACACGCGCAAAGTAAGGGGGTTAGGACCAAGTTAGTAAGTGGGTACAGGGCAGGGGGAGTGCCCTAGCCCCTCCCGGTGAGGATGGGGAAGGGAGTTGTCTGATGAAGATCAACCTTCCTCCTCTTCCTCCCCCTTGCTCAAGCCTTCTTTGGTGGGGGAGCCAATTTGATGATTTCTTCCTCAGAGGGCTGCCGGATAATGTCTGGAAAAGCAAAGATGGGTATGTCCAGGGATAGAAGTTAACCAGGCAGGCCCATTGAGCATCAATCTCCACTCCCCAAATTCAGGGTGATTCTCCACTTTTAAGAATATAGTCAGAGAAGAAAAGCAGCAGTGTAGCTATGCCCATGGCATGGCCTGTTACCTTTGTACTTCTTGGCACTGGGGATACGGGTTAGCTTGGTGTCCAGCTCATCCTCCTCCGAGATCTTCAGCACGCGGGTTCTGTAGTCGACCACCATAGTGAGTAGGTCAGGACGACGGGATATCTCAAAGATGTGCTCAATGTAGGAGAGGTTGTCTGGAGGAAGGCAGCTTGAGTCAGAACTTGGCGATAGAGGTCAGCCTCTACCCTGTCAAACTGGTATTCTTGAACCAACACTGACTGCTTACACTGGTTACTGGAGGGGACTGAAAGAAGGGGGTGCTAAGCCAGTGAAAGGAAGCTTGCGGCAGCCATGCAGTTCTGAGGACTGATCTAGGTAGGACGGGTGTCAATGAAAGTTTCTAGGGCATAAATGGGAAATAAAGACTAGATATCAAGTCCATCCTTGGGAAGGGACAATAGAAAAACTGCCTTCAAAATTAGCCCACATCCATCCTGTCCTTTTTCCATTTTCTTTCCAAATGAGTATCAGAATTCGAGACACCACATGTGGAAAAGAAGGATGAGATTTAGAGCCAATCAAAAAAGTTCTGTGTCCAGTAAGAAAAGCTACTTAGAGAAAGCACTGACAAAGACAGGGTGGTTTGTGAAGATTGTGTATGCCTCCCGCCCTGGTTGCTGCAATAGTCTTGCGTAGTCCTCCTTCAATATCCCTCCCTGCCATCTATCATACTAGAGCCAGAAGAGTTCATACAAAGGACTCTGACTTCCCTTTCAGACCCATCTAACTCAAGATTTACATTCTCAGGTAATCAGATCCAATCTTAAGTCCAGCTAAGGTTCTCTGGGTTCTGCTTTAGGAATCCCACTTGCCTTGGGGATGGTCTATTAGCATTATCATTGTGTTGAGTGTGGGCAAAGTACGTGGAGGTCAGAGGACAACTTTGAGGCGTTGGTTCCCTCTGTGACTGTGAGCCCTGGGCTCTCGGTGGGCATGCATGGCAAGTGCTTTTCCCTGTCACTCTGCCGGCACCTGAGACGGCCTCACACGTCTCCCTGCAAGCCCCAGCTGCATGCTACTGCTCTAACCAGTGTCTCCTTCCTACTGTTAAAAAGCAGCAGCCTCTAAAAGTAGGTAAGAAGACATTAGAACTATGGCTTTAAGTTTTACCACAATAGCACAGGTATTAAAAAACATTTTGTACTAAAAAGGGCCATAAAGGAAGCATGTCTAATGATTACTGCCCTAGAATCCTGTCGTCTCTTAAGAGTGTATCATTTACCCTGCCCCATCATAAGGTTTCACTTTGTGTAAGAGGCTTGTGTTAGTTTGTTTCTATTTGCTGAATGAACAGAGCCCCCACAACCTTTGTCCAGCTTGTTGTGGCTCTCCAGGAAGCTAAACCAGGCACTGCCTGTAGTGATCTCCTCACTCTTCTCACTGGGGATGTCCTCCTTGCAGGCTGACTTGAGCTGTTCCAGATCTTCAAGGGTGATGTTGTTGGTCAGGTCCTGAAGGAGAGTCCCGTACTCTGCCATGACTGGTAGTCAGGGTAATAAAGGGAGAGAAAGCTGAGCTTAGTGTATGGGGTCTGGTTCACTTGCTGCCAGTTCTTATCTGCACCTTATCCCCATCCCCAGCAACACGCACACACAAGAGCACTTTGTCCTGCCAGGATGGTATGTACCTAAAATGTGGAGGTTCAGGGGAAAGCAGATCCGGAGGGAGAAAAGGAAAACCTCTGATACACAAGAAGAAACTTAGGAAAGCTAGGAGCCATCATGGAGTCTAGAGTGACAGGTCACACACACCCCATGCACAATCTTTTTCTTTTTTCCCTCCCTTAACAGTAACCCTGGCAACAGCTCCCCTGACTGAGGAGGCGGTTGCCATGGCAACATTCTCCAGACTTTCTTGCGTCTCCAAGTCCCCCTCCCAATTGCCCCACCTACCTACAACTCCTCCCCTTGTCACAGGCTTGCCTAGCATTGAGACACTAAAAGGTTTGGTTGAAGCCCCGTGCATTCCATCTTCCGTTCTTCCCCAGAAGCAGAGGGTTCCTCATTTCAACTTCCCACCACCCCTCCAATGACTCATTTTGGATGGATGCCTAATTACTTGGTCTGATGGATCCCTGTCGTCCCCCCACCCCATGCTTACCCCTGCATTAGATTATTAGGTCTTAAAGTAGCAGGGAGCCGTGGGCCACCCCCACCTTTGTGAAGCCCATTTTCTCCCTTTATAGTTTACTGGGCCCCAACTCAGCCCTCCTAGCCTTTGTGCTCTGCCTGCAGCCCCCGCGCTGAAGAATACCAAGCGGCTGGCTCTGGCCCCTCGCCCAGTTCCCAGGCAGGCTGGGTGATGGGGGGAGGGGAGTTTAGATGTAGCTTTCAGAAATCTGGCAGGAAGGGGGCTGCTAACCTTTTATCAGCATCCTCTAATGCTACCTCCAACCTGGCCGCCTACAGGCAAGGCTAGACCTGCCATTGGCCTCCATGCCTCTCATGATCCTCAGTTGAGGAAGGGAGCACTCAAGGACACCCTTCACTAAAATAGGGACAATAGCTAAAATAGAAAGGTCAGACCTGGGGCTGGTGAGATGGCTCAGTGATTAAGGGCACTGGCTGTTCCTCTAGAGGACCTAGGTTCAATTCCCAGCACCCACATGGCAACTCAAAACTGCAACAACTCCTGTTCCAGGAGATCCAAAACTCTCACCCACACATATAAGCAGGCAAAACACCAATGTATATTTAAAAAAAAAAAGTCAGACCTCAGAATGAACTTTATAGATTTGATAAAATGTAAAACTCCAGTGGTACGCTAAGTGACTGAGTATAGTGACCTATGCCTGTAGTTCCAACATTCAGCAGTCTAAGGCAGAATTGCTCCAAGTTTAAAGTCATCCTGGACTACATAGCAAAACCTTATTTCAAGTAAGGAACTGTTTTTTGCAATGAGTATATTTTTATGTTCAGAAAATTAAAGCATTAAAAAAGCATTCTGTGGCTAGACCAAAAGGTGGGCAAGAAATTATTTGGCCTTGGACCTGACCAGAGCTGCCCATGCATCACCCAATACTGACCTGAAACTTGCAGATCAAAGGAGCAGGTTGACAAACCTGTTTTCCTTGTTTCTAGCCTCTCTTGCAAGGGAACTGAGGCAGAGCCATGGGCATTGCATAAGTATGGGCCCAGAAGACCTTATTCTCAGCCCCCTACTTGGACCAGAATAAGCTCTCAGAATAATACTTTCCCTCGGTGGCAGGCACCGTGACACAAACAGACAATAAGCCAGACAGCAGGGCTAGCACGATCCGTGGAAGAATTGATCAGAAACACTTTTACTTGCACACCAGGTGCCACCAGACAGAAGGGCCCAGCGGTGGTCCTACCAGGCAGAAGGGCCCAGCGATGGTCCTACCAGGCAGGGCCAGGGACAATGCTCTCTGACTGTCAGCACCAGGAACCATCTCTGCCTTGAAATCTAGGTCACATAGCAGCAAGCTGGAGCCCAGCCCCGCCTCCACTGATAATCCTAGGGGAGAAAAAGGGGTGTGGGGGAGCGTAGCATAGGATGGAGACCAGAAGACCCTGCCCCAAAGGAGGCACGAGGACCAAAGTCTTAGTGGAAAAGGGGTCCATACTGCCTTGATGTCACGGGGAAGAGGAGTTTGTAAATACGAGAGCTGCTGTGGGAGGAACATGTGTAGCTGTGTGTGACTCGGGAGGAGTGAAGATTTAGGGCTCTGGATCTAAAACACAGATCTGCCGGGGAGGTAGGCGGGAAGGGATTAATGTGTGTAACATACACACCCACAAAGGTTGGGGGCAGTTTCCAAGAGTAATACTTACAAGGAGGCCCTTAAGAGGGATGTGGGTAGGATATATAAGGTGGCTGGGGGAGACAGTGTGTACAGACATGTTTGCACGCACTTGAGTTTTCCTGGGGGAAAACAGGTATGTGGCAAATAGAGTAGGTGTGTTTGGGTGCTCTGGTAAGGGAGGTATATGCAGGCACTAGCTGTGAGCTTCTGGGGGACGTATGTTTGTGTTAGAACCAGCTGAGAGTGTGCAAGAAAGTGCAGACTCAATCCAGAGGGGTGAGGGAACCCACAGTGAGACAGGAGAGCTGGCCTTGGGAAAGGCTGCGCATGAAGAATTCAGTGGATATGTCTGGGGGGGGGGGGGTGCAAGACACAAGTCCACAAGGCTGCAGCCTCCACTCAGCTGTTACCATAGCAACCTCCGTTCAGAGTTAACCCCCCCCTCCCAATCATCAGGACAATGACACCACCAATGGGAAGAGTATGGAGAGGGCTAAGGGACAGAAAAGAGGACTAGGGTCTCTTGAGGGAGCAGAGTAAGGAGAATCTGAAGTTGCTTTTGTCCATGGCGAGGTGTGACAGGCAAAAGCAGGGCAGTTAGGGTACAGACAGGAGGACTCTCCCCTACATGACTTTTGGGTTTCACTAATCAGCTATTACCCCTGGCTGGTCAGTCTGGTGGGGCTTGGCAGAGCTTGCCTCTTTCATCCTCACCAAAGATTGAGAATTCGTAAGGACCTATTGAGAAGTCTGCCTTCCTGGCTCTGGAAATTCTCATCTCTGGAGCAGCATAGGGGCCGTCTCAGGAGCGCCGGGTGGAGGCCACTCTTGGGACAGGATACCAGGACAGGAACTGGAGCTCAGGCTGCAGGAAGTCAGTTCCCTTCCCTCTCGTCTCATTCTGTATTCTGCTCACTGCTTCCTCACACCTTCCTTCCTTCCTTCCTCCCTACCTCTCCGAAGGTGGCTCTAGGCAGAGCCCTGACCACTGAGGGTGCAGGAGAAGGGGCCTTTAGGTGCGGATTGGGAAGATAGCACTAGACAAGTAAGTCGTGTGTTGCTCAGAGAAGCCTCGCAAATGGATCAAACACCTTAGTGGGGGTGGCAGCACCATAACTATTTCTGAGCATTCTGATCCTAATCTGTGGCCGATTATCCCCTTTCCCCAGCATTTGGTTCCACATAGGAAATTTAAAAAGGAAGCCTAAGGGTTAGATTTTACCCCTTCCTCCACATCTGTTACAGCTGCTGGCAGTTGAGGGGAGGGGCCATCCTGTGCAGATGCAAGGACCTGAAGGTCCCTTTAATAGGCAGGAGGGGATTCCTCAGCACTCACTCAAGTCAGTTGGTCTTGTCTGGAGCTGGAAGCTGGGGAAGTAATCAACGGAAACAGGTGGGAAGGGAGGGTGCTAGGGTTGGAGCCATTGTGATGTAAGTGATGTCTGGGCCCCAAATCCAGGCAGTTTCTTTGGGTATCTTAGCTGACTTCTTCCCCTAACCTTTTTGTCTAGCTTTGGATAGCTCGGCCACCCTTCTTCCTGTAACAAAGAGGGTTTTTACAGTTCCAGGTCAGCCTGGGAGGACGGCTCTAAAATGTACACCTAGGAAGAAAAACAGGTTGCCTCTGAGACTGCAAAGGGCCATGCCCAAGATGGAGGTGGCCAAAGATAGCTAGCATTGGATTAGGCAGGGCAGAAGAGGGCTTCACGACTGTGAACAGGGAATGGGCCCTGTGACTCTCCCTCTAGACTGTGTCTTTCACAGCTTTGTCCCTTCTCATCTGTTTTCTTTCTCCTTCGTCAGTTTTGGTTTCTTTTTCCACCTCTTTCAGCTACCTTCTTTAGCCCCACTTTGGAGGACCAGGCAAGCACTCTCCCACTGAGCTAAGTTCCCAACCCCCCTTTACTCTTCCCACGGGCTCTCATACCTTCTCTCTCTCCCGATTCACTCATCTCATTTGCTGATAGCCATGGACACATTTGAATTTCATGAGACTCAGCGTCCCCACCCAAATACTCAGAGCTACCATAAGGAGGGATCCGCTTCCCCACTGAAAAGGAAAAAGGTGGACAGAGGAATATATGATGGTTGGCTGCTGCCTAGCTAGTGAAGAAGCCTAGCTGGACTGTCTGCACGTTGTACGTGAAGATCTGTGTGTGAGGTCTTGTGAGTCTGTGACCTTACGTATGAAGTATATGTACGTACACCTGCTGAGCACAGGTGTCGTATAAGTAGTAGAAGCTGGCAGCCTAGGGCATGCTGGCAGTTTCCCCACTGGAGTGTTTAACCGCAAAGGGAAGAGCAATTAACACTAATCGCTCATCCAGCCTGGGGGCCAGACACAACCTAGAGAAACAAGACACAAATGTTCACGTGTTCCTTCTAACTCCCTGCTTTCTTCACCCTCCCTAACTTCTAGGGTCCTCTTTAGCCTACTCTCGAGCATTCTCCGGTTCCTCTGGCCACCCTTCTCTCTCCTTTCCTCTCCATGGTTCACTCTGGATCTGTCCCTTTTTCCATGTCTACCTTCTCACACATTCCTCTCTCTCTCTCTCTCTCTCTCTCTCTCTCTCTCTCTCTCTCTCTCTCCCCCCCCCCCCCGTTCTCTTTCCCCACCCTCCCTCTAACTTGGGTTCCATCCGTGGCTGACTCATTCTTTTCGCCCTCTCCCTTGCTTCTGCTCCCTCCTCCATCCTTTGGCCACACTGATGCCCAGAATCTAGCCACTCCCAGGTACTCCATGCTCTAAACGTGCAGTCAGCAAGAAAGGTCACAGGAAGCCCCTCACCCAGGTAAGAGCACAGGCTCACCAGTCTTTGAGGTATTGTCTGCTAAAGCTGTCCATAAAATCTGGGTGCGTTTGTGGACAGCAGCCGCTTACACCCACTACTCAACATTCCTGTTAAGAGGGATATCTTAGAGCCGCCGGTCACGGAGACTCCACACGGGAGGCAATGGGTTGTGGTGGGTGGGTGGATGCGTAGTGCAAGGATGTTGTGATTTGGTTTGTATGAGAGGATGTGTGTAAGTCACATGGGTGTGTGTCACCGTGTGGTTGGCTTTTTTCCTTAAAGGTGTGTTGTGTCCCTGTCGGTTTTGACACTGATTTTTTTCCTTTTTTTAAATTAGGGTCTTTACGTAGCCTACATCATTCCTCTGCACCCGCAGCTCCTACCTCCTTCCCTCCGGGCAAGCTTCCACCAATCTCACTCTCCCCAGACGCAGTAGGCTGGGTGTGAGAGCACACCTACCAGCTGCCTGCTGCCGGAGGAGCTGAGGCTGGGCTGAGCTGAGCCCAGAGACCGCCTGCAGAGGCGAGTCCGAAGCAACAGCGAGGAGGGAGGGGCGGGAGCTGGCCTGGCCAGGCCGGCTGGGCGGGAAGCAGGCTACATCCTAATCCCCAGGCCTCATAGGACTCCCAAACTGCTGTTCAGCACGGAATGGGCAGACGAAGCCACTCTGCCTGCAGCACAATCCAGACTCTGAATTCACCGGCATAAACCCCACGGGGCCTGACACTATGGACCTGTCTGAATCCTCACGCTCCCCTATTTATCCCCCGGGTTCAGAATCGTGACCTCTCTAGACCCAGACCCCCAATCTACCTCCACCCCACGACACATCTCCCCTTTGCCCCTCTCACCGCCTCCGGAGCTGAGCGCTCAGGGTGCGGGCACTCGTGGGTCCCCGGTTCCTAAGCAGCGTCTGGAGCCAGCTCCTTGGCTCCCGCTGCCGCTGCCGCCGCTCCTGCCGCCGCCGCCTCTTCCGCCCGTGGAGCAGAGCCTGAGCCCAGCACCGCCTCACCCCACCCGGCTGGCCGGTGATGTCAGAGCCGGGGAGGGGCGGGGGGCGGGGAGCGGCGAGAGAAGGGGGAGGGGAGGCAGGAGGGGACATGGACTGTGGGCTGGGGTTCTGGAAGACTCCTAGATGCAGACAGCACTGGTCTGGAGTATGGACTCTGCCTCTTCCACTTCAACTGTGGAACGGTCCTCAGATTAATTTGTCCCCAGTGGGTCGCTTTTCTGCCCTCTGACTTTTGGATGATCACGGTGGCTAGGACCCCTGGAAAGCGGAAGCAATTTGGATTGGGGGTTTTGGAAGGCCTGTGACCTCTGGGTTCTCTTGGCTGCTTTGCTTTAGTATTTGGAAAAGCCTCCTTCCTGGCCTTATAGGTCAGAGGAGCAGTAGAAAATGATCAAGTTTGTCCATGCTAGGAATAGAAATGGGGATGGGGGTGGGGAGGAGCAGCAACAGGATAATAATCTCTTTTACTTGGCCTGGAGCCATGATCTCTTCTGGATAATAGCAGCTGGACCCCTGTGCTCCTCCTGCCTTGCCTTTCCCAAATAAACCCGGACACACTCACCCCCTACACACACACACACACACACACACACACACACACACACACACACACATACAATGATGTAATTTTATTTTCTGGGGAAAAAAGCCACGAGCTCAGCATGCAAATATAGACAACTAACAAAGCCACACTTAGCTGTCTCCTAGCTCTGTCCCTCTGCCTAGGCCCAGTGTGATAATTCTCACTTCCCCTCCACCTCAGGGACTTTCCTCCCCCACATTCTCAGCCAGACTGAAAGAGGGAAGGGAGAACTGGAGAAGCCCTCAATATTTACTCCATCTCTAGCATAAGGGATCTCAGCTCAACCCTTAGAAGTATGACCATCCTTCCATGTTTGCATGCCACTAGAACGGCTCGTCTTGCCTCCGTCCTAGCTTGGCAGAGACCCTTCCAGAAGCCTCAGTGACTTGTTCCTTTCTCGGGGCCACACTTCTGGGAGAAGCAGATCATGTTTCTACCACTTTAAATTTCACAGGGCTTCTCTTTGCTCTTCTCCCCCAGCGTGGCTGGCTGCTGCCCCTTTGAAGATAACATACCCCCAGAATTTGCTTTTGTTCCTAATTCTGTGTCGTAGAGCCAAACTCTCTTGTTGACCCATCTTTGAGACTCAGCAACTGCACAACATGTTGTATTTAAATGAAGCAGATCCGGCAGCAGACACAGACTATGAGCTTCCTGCTTACTGTTTCCTCTAAGTTCATCAAGTTCTGTGTCCACCAGCCAATGAGGATGCTGTGCCAATATAAGGTTCTTCCAACAGTCAGAAATATGAAGTCTTTAGGGACCGGTACCAGATAGGTGCTTAAAAAAAACAGGAAGTTCTTTAGTGTGGTATCTTTCGCTAACCTGTACTAGACAAACCCCATACTTTTATGGTGTAACCTAACACCCAATTATTAATTATCCATTATGTGTGAACAGGTTGATGGATATTTGGTTTCTGTTCTATACAATATGGCCATTTTCTCTAAGAGTGCTGCCTGGGTAGATTTGTCTGTGGAGAGTGAAAATGTCTATAATCTCAGGGCTCATTTTTCCATACTTAGACATCTACTAACTTTACACTGGTTTCACAAAAACTAGGGTGAGGCATAACGTGGTATACACCTGCCATATCAAGATTCAGAGTGTTGAAACAAGAGGCTACATAGTGATGCCCTATCTAAAAACAACAATGTCTCTTTATTTAGAAGCTTGTTCAGCAGTTTGGTCCTTCATTCTCCCAACACCTGTGTGCTTACTCCCACCTGAACCTATCCTGGGGGTGGGAGTATGTGTGTGAATCTTTTTCACAAAACTCTTAACAGGTTTAAGTCTGGGGATGCTCTTAGTTCAAAAGTCAATTCCTCTTGGTTGCCATGACCACCACACGGGTCCAGATTCTCCCCAGCTCACTGATCATACAGTTTCTGATTAGGAGTGGGGCTCTTTGCCTTTGCATCACCTCCCCTTCCCAAGTCTATCCTGGTTTTTGCTATTATTAGTTGAAATTTTGCCCTTCTATCCCAGTTCATAGGATTTAGTTCAAACACTTGTACAAATCAACCCCATTACACTTGCCCAATCCTGTGGCCACAACTTGAATTTCTCTTCACTTTTCTGACCTCTGGTTCCGCCAAAATGACAAACACACCCTGCTAATGCTTTTGAGTTTGTTGTTATACTTCCATTGACTGCAATGTCCCTGTCCCAACTCCTTTGGCTCCCATCAAATCCCGTTCTTCAGTTGAAGGTCTTGAGGAGGTTTGCTTCCATCGTGGAAGTCACCAAGTCCATGTTTATCCCCCTCTCCTACCTTGTTGTTTCATTCTTTCTTTAAACTACCATGGGGGCAATTCTTTACGTACAAGGCCCTATAGAAATAATTCTTTACGTACAAGGCCCTATAGAAATAATTCTTTATGTACAAGGTCCTATAGAAATAAAGAGAAAGCCTGAGTCCCTGCCCTCCGGACTCACTTTAGTGGCTGTGTAATAGCAGACCAGTAAACAGGGTGCATCAAGTGTAAGAAGGGAGGTGTAGGTGTATGTACACAGAAACAGCAACGGGGACCACAGAAGGAGATGGCAGGACCGCCATGGTCTGGAGAGACCTTCACTAAGGAAGAACAGTGGACTCAGTCTTGATGTTAAATTCAGAGCCTCTGGGAGGGCACTGTCAAGCAGCAACATAATCAATTACATATTGCTATGGTATTCTTCCGTTGTTTAGGGTGCTAGTCTTAATTTTCCAGCAAGGCTAGTCAGCTCAAGAGCAGGGACAGGCCTAGCGCTGTCTGTTCCTCCAGATCCCAACAACAACACTGAACAAACACCATGTGTTCAGAAAAGGCTTGTTGACTGGAGGCAGATAAATATCCAGCCCTCCCTGGGATAACTGTTAATCAGCCCCTAGCTCATTCCTAAAAAGGCACTCACAGTGAAATCTCCCCTCCGATGGTCACCTCCCTCCTGCCATAAGGGCGAGACATCGTCAACAACAGACACTTGCTCATTCTGCCCCAGATCTCTTTATTAAGGCCTTGCATTTGACCCAAATACATTAACAAGAGATGGGTGAGATACATCCCTGAACACAGTACCTCCCTTCCTCCTGGCCTGGATCAGGACAGCCAGAAAGGTTTAAGATTTGAAAAGTGGGAGACTGTGTTGATGGACGGGACAGAGAAGAGATGGCAAGAGAATCAGAAAGTATGGGGAGGAGAGAATCAGTAGATACGGATAAGGTATAGAATAAGAAACGAGAGAGATGAAAGAACTGGGCTGGTATCTGAGGAGAAGCAGCTCCCTTTCTCATCAGCGGGGGAGACCAGGACCTCAAGCACCCTGTATGTAGACCACAGTGGGCCCTGTAGTAGAGAGTGACCTAGTGTCCCAAGGAGCTTGGGGAAGTGTGTGGATGGTAGGAAGGTACATGTGAAGAGCAAGTGGGGCTGGTAGTTGGTTGCCACAGCAACTAGTCATCATCGTCATCGTCGTCGTCATCATCATCATCGTCGTCATCATCATCCTCTGTGTTGATTTCTCCCGACAGCACATCTTCTAGCCAGTCTTCCAGCTCCTCGGCAGAAGGCAGGTCCTCCTCGTTGTCCATCTCCATCCATATGCTGTCCGCCTAGGTGATGGCACAGGTAGGGGATGGAAGCCAAATTTAATACAGATCTGGACCTCGTCCTCCCGCTCACTGTACATCCTCTGTCCCTTCCGTGGCCAGAGAACCTATCCTGGTGAAGATCAGAGTCAGCATAGTGATGGCCAGAGTGGAAAGAAGAGGTGAACCGACCACAGACCTCCTTCCCTTCAGTCTGTCTTCCTTCACTGTTGCCATCCTGACCTGCTGAAAGCATGCGTCTCTACTGCGTCCATAATACAAAAGCACTGGTGGTAACTCACAGCCAACAGAATAAAGTCAGAGGTGCCAACATTCAAGATTTTTATAAAATGATTTTCTAGTAATAGTCTCAGTGATCTTAAAGTCTGAAACTCTATTTTAAAAAATGCTTGCCCATTCCCAAACCTGATATTCACTTTTTGCTGTGTTTTTGGTTTTGGTTTGTTTGTTTTTCAACTCTTTTTTTTTTAAGATATGCTCTTGATGAATCACCCTTTTAATCTCAGCACTCAGGAGGCAGAGGCAGGTAGATCTCTGATTTAGAGGCCAGCCTGGTCTATAGAGTGAGTCCCAGGACAGCAAGGGCTGTATGGACAAAAACCTGCCTCAAAATCAAAAAATAAAAACAAGGCCGGGCGGTGGTGGCGTACGCCTTTAATCCCAGCACTCGGGAGGCAGAGGCAGGCGGATCTCTGTGAGTTCAAGGCCAGCCTGGTCTACAAGGGCTAGTTCCAGGACAGGAACCAAAAGCTACGGAGAAACCCTGTCTCGAAAATAAAAAATAAAAATAAAATAAAAATAAAAACAAAACAAAACAAAAAATGTGTACTTGCTTTACAACCTTGGCTGGCTGGTCTCGTACTCAGCCGTGTAACCCAAGCTGGCTTTGAACTCTCTGCAGTGCTCCAGCCTTTGCCTCTCCTGTGCCTAGGTTGCAGGCATGGGCAACCAGGCCTGGCTCTCAGCTTGGAGAGTTTGTCTCCGATTGAAATCCTCTACACTATATAATCTCCACTATAATGCTGCTTCCTCTTAAACTCTACTCCGAGTCTCTCAAGCAGAAATTCCTAGCATTTTATTTCTATTATAAAACTTACCAGAGCCAGCCTTACAATTAGCGGGATACTTGCCTATTCCATTAGACTGAGAATACTATAAGTGCAAAAGCTGCTCTACTCAGTTCAGCTCAACACGTAAGTATCTACTATGTGGTCACCAGAAGACGTCTGCCTTTGAAATGTTCCAAGACTGCTAGAAGAGACAGGATGCTCTAAAGGGAAGTTCTTAATGCCAGTGGCTCCCAGGGTACCGTAGAGGGGATGATTCCAAAAAGAAACTCAGTGGAGGACAAAGAAATTGAACTGGACTTTGAAGAATGACATGATTCCAGCGAGTGAAAGATTCAAATGCTCAGGTCATGCGTCCCCACCCCACAGGTCCAGCCATTTGACCAGAGTGTCTACTGCTCCTGGGCAGTGCTCGCTTGGTTGTTAGCAGCAGTGTGGAAGAGAGCTAGCTATGCTGAGACAGCTGGTGCTGTCTACGGCCACACCACTCTAAACACACCTAGTCCCATCTGATCTTGGAGGCAAAGCAAAGTCGAGCCCCGGTTAGTACTTGGGTGGGAGATGATCTGCTGCACAGCCAGGAATGAGGAAAGGAAACTCACGTCTGTAACATTGACAACTCCTATTTGCGGAGCTGACAAGTCGATGTCAAACGTCTTCTCCCAGTATGGGACCAACTGTGGAGAGAACCAAAAACGTCAACTTAATACCGGTTAGAAGTTCACAAGCCCATCAGAGGATAAGTCTCGGGCCAGAGCTAAAAGGAGGCAGGATGAGCTGCGCTAACGGATGGAGGGACAGCCCAGCTGTGGACTACAATCTTGTAGGTAAAGCTAATCAGTGAAAGAGAAGAAACCTCAAAGGAAAAAGACGAGGAAGGCAGCTTCTCCCTTTGGAGAAGTAGAACAGAAACTCTACTTTGTTCCTGGGTCTACCTACGATTGGCCATATGCCTTGGGGCAACTCACTTCTCTTTGCAGAACCCTCAGTTCCTTCATCTCTCTCTTTTTAAGATTTATTTATTTTTGATTTTTTTTGAGACAGGGTTTCTCTGTGTAACAATCCTAGCTGTCCTAGAACTCACTTTGTAGACCAGGTTGGACTTGAACTCACAGAGATCCTCCTGCCTCTGCCTCCCAAGTGCTGGGATTAAAGGTGTGTGCCACCACCATCCAGCTACTTAAGGTTTATTTTTATTTCTACTTATGTGTGTGTGTTTGAGCATTTACCACGTGTGTGCATACCTTCAGAAGTGGTATGGATCCCCTGTAGTTGAACAACCACCAGACATGGGTGCTGAGAACTGAACTCAGGTTCACCGGAAGAGGAGCGTGTGCGCCTAACCTCTGAGCCATCTCTCCAGCTCAGTTCCTGCGTGTCTTAACATAAGTACTTAAACCTGGCAATCATCAGTATTCTGTCATGTTCCTGTTTGCTCATTCAACAACAAATGGCAGATGCTAGGGATTCAGCTGAGCGTGGAGCCATCTCCCGGCTCATGGGATCTGCTGACTTCCTGAATTCATGTGCAGTGTGCTGTATCCAACTGCTCGCCAGAGGACCGCTTTTCAGCTCTGGCACACAAATCACCTGTCTGCCTCTGATCTGGGAATCACATACTACATCCCGTGCAATCACATGTCGTCCCCGTTCCCCTTGCTCAGATGCCCTCTGTCCAAATTGCTCATGAACATGCAGCAGGCATAATATTCTGGGTCCCCAACTAGGAAGTACATAGGGCTAGGAATTCTGAAACAAAAACAGCGCCCCAGGCCAAGTCCCCAGATTAGGAGCCCAGTGCTTGAGCTGGGCCTCTTACCAGGGGGAAGTCATCGGGGTCAATCCAGATGATGCTAAGGTCAGGGTTTTCAGTATTGTCTTGGGCCACCGCCTTGAGAGTCTCTAAGAACTCAAAACCATCTTGGAGGGAGCAGAAGGGAGAAATGTGAGGTGGAGCAGAAAGGAAAGGGACACAGGAGACAGGAATCCAGGCCTGTTTCCTCACCTCCTACACCAACACATGGCACGCCCCGGGCTGCTAGCAAACTCCCAGGAATGCCTTCCGCAGTCCAATGACCCAACAGACACACCACCCACCCCTGGCTTCCCCTGGGCCATGTCAGGGTTCTTTCCTCACCAGGATCAGCTTCCTCTGCAAAGGCCACAATGTGGATCCCGTCCATATCGTCCTCCTGTTGGAGGGTGAGGAAGGGAGCAGGGTTATAGCTGGGGGCGACCTCACTCTAATCCTATCCAGCCTCCTTGATGTTGCTTGAGTCTGAATCATGGAATGCCACCTTGTATTTTCATGGTGGTGACTCTTTTCTGAGTGACACCTTTCGGCTCTGGTAAGCCCTTTACCCTCAGAGTTCGAGACTACCTTGTACTCTTCATTCACTTAGGCCTGCCATCGGAGATGTGTTCTTCAGTACAGAAACCTTACCCCTTGACTGAGATACTGCTCCCCCCCCACACCCCAGCAGAAGTCACAAGGTAGCGGAAGGATGGCCATTTCTAAGACTCTACCCACCCCTGCTCCCCAAGCACCGGGTCCTGGGAGAGGCACTCACCCAAGTCTCATACATACTCTCAGGCTTCAGTTTCCTCAGGGTTGATCTAGGAGAGAGACAGAAGGTCCCTACTCACATCTCCCTCCAGAAGGTCCCCACAGCTGAAACCCCCTCTGGGTCAGGCCTAGGGCATAGACAGTTTGTACCTCAGAACAAGCCGGCTTGCAAATCTAAAGCTCTGGGCGTCAGGCCCAGATCATTGCATGGCTGCAAAACAATGGCTGGTGGGAAGGGGATGGCTGGAAGAGAGACGCTAGGGGGAACGGTAAGAACTGGGTATCAGGGTAGTCTTTTTTTTTTTTTTTTTCATTTGTTCATTCAATAAAATTGACAACCTGGGCTCAATAGAATTGCATGCCACATGCTGGGTGGCAGTGGCACATGCCTTTAATCCCAGCACTCGGGAGGCAGAGGTAGGCAGATCTCTGTGAGTTCGAGACCAGCCTGGTCTACAAGAGCTAGTTCCAGGACAGGCTCCAAAGCTATATATATACACACACACACATATATATATATATACCATGCCTAATGTGTGCCAGGCCCTGGGTTCCCTTCCCAGTACCAGGAGCAGGGAGGGGTTGAAATACATTGTAAATACTGAGTTAGGTATTGGGTAGAGTTAAACAATGCAAACATGTCGTGCCCCAATGAAAGGGGCCAGCATCCAGCATCCAGTGGGAGAGAGTAAGTGGTACTTAGACTGATGAGTGGGTATTTCTAGTCGTGGAGTCTCATGAAGGAAGTGAATTATGCGTGAGTATAGGGCAGGCTTTCCTAGCTTCAGCAGCGCTGATGCAGAGGGGTGGGGGTATCCTGTGCACTGCAGGATCCTTAATAGGATCTCTGGCTTCTAATTAGAATACCAGCCACACTCCTCACAGCCAAAAATGTCTTGGAAACATTGCCTAACAGCCACTGGCCAATTCCTCTACCTCTGTTGACAACTGCTAGCGTTGAGAATGAGAACAGGCATGGGACTGAGTTAAGGCTTAAATCCCAGTTCTGACTCCTCTTCCCCTTGACGCCTCTTTCATTGAGGATGATAAAAGAATGAAATTCAACAGTAGAGAGGAGGAGCCTTTTAAGTCTCTGGTCAGAACACAGGCACTCACTACTCATTTGTTGGCAAATTCCTTAAATCGTAACCAGCCCCACGGTCCACACACATTCACAGAGGACTTTGTACAGGGCTCGGGGCTAAGTTCTGGGGCACAAAATATAATGCA
Organism: Chionomys nivalis; assembly: GCF_950005125.1. Lineage (NCBI taxonomy): Eukaryota > Metazoa > Chordata > Mammalia > Rodentia > Cricetidae > Chionomys > Chionomys nivalis. The sequence continues at coordinate 21,834,655 of NC_080090.1, read as the reverse complement.
GAACCACTAGTGTATCAGTGAGCACCAATGTCCAGAAGAGCATTCATCTCCAGTGGACACTGGCTTCCAGGCTGGCTTAAGTTTCCCAGCCCAGCTAACAGACTGGTGTTCTAGCCTCAGGAGGAACCCGCCCCCACTAAGAGCGTTGCTCAGTCCCCACCTCCTGTGCTCCTCCACGAAGCTGACAATCTCCTCTTCACTGTTGGGTTTGTCTGGGATGGTCACAGGCTCATCCATGAAGGCCTCATAGAAATCAATCTCGTTCAACTTCAGGGTCAGCTTCTTTGCCACCTTTGAGGAAGTAGTCAAGTGTTGTGAGTTGGAGATGCAGGGTTCGAGTGGGAACTAGTATAAAGGGGAAACGAGCTAAAGGAAAGGAGTCAGAAAATGTGAGTCTGCGTGGGTAGCTTAACTTCCCTGGGCTAATTTAACAGGACAAAGACAGGGTAGACAATCTAATGCCCCTCTTCCCTTCAACTATACAGAAGAAGGAAGGGATGAGTTTTAGGTGGGGGAGTACCGGAATGCAGAATGGGACCAAGACCCCATCAATTTGGGAGAGAAGGCTGGGGGCAACTTAAGAGTGTAGAGAGAGCCCGTGCGGTTTCAGGGAAGAGAACCTTGCTGTCGAAGGTGGCGAAGAAAGGGATATAGGGATGAAACTCTTCAGCGGCATCCTCGAAGGCTTTGTAGTCTGAGGAGAAGAGAGGACAGTCATTCTCAGGTTCTGCCAGAGAATCAGCCCCTTGGCTTCTCTGCAGATCTTCCTGGACCCATCTCCTCTAGCCTCTAGTTCTCTGAGAATAAAATACAACTGAATTGTAGCGGAAGTTCTGGAATGCAGGGCTGGGGTGGGGGAGGATTGGGGAATGCCCCAGGGTACAGGAGACAGGACAGATGAAGGAGCTGACCATGGGAAGGAAGGAGAGGGACAGGAAATGCAGAACCAGAGATGCTGAGCCATTGGCAGAAGGAGGGAGGCAAGCGGGGTTGGAGAGGGGAGCAGTGGAGGTGTTACCCACGCTCTGAGTCTTTGTTCTTGAAATAGCCAATGAGTTTGATCTCATCCTCAATATTCTCAAATGCCTGCAGCTCTCGTTCTCCTTCGATCAATTCGACGGGGTCTTCTAGGACCTGGAAGAACAAAAACATGAAGGAGACCATTTCTGTCCTCACTGATAGGACACAGAGAGGGATCCAGGGAAAGGCAGGGGACTTTTTCGGGATAAAGAACTAGCTGATGGTAGAGGGTGGGCACATGGTATGCTGTACACTGTTAACAGTGTTGTGCCTTGTGTGTGAGGTATATGTTCTGTATCTTCTGTTTGGCATGGGGTATATGTTTGTGATATATTGTTGTATGTGTGGCTTATTTATGGGTCTAATTGCATGGTATATATCTGATATAAATTGTGTATGTTGCATGTTATATGTGATATATGTGTATTGTACGTCATGTGTGCTGCCTATGAGAGTGCATTGTGTGTATGCTGTGTGACTGGTATATGTGGTACTGTATATGATGTGTGCTATTTGTTACGTGTGAGCATATACATGTGGTGTGTCTGTTTTGTGTGCATTGTGTCTGATCTGTGTGAAATATGTTTATCTATTGTATGTTACATGTGGTATGTGTGCAGCATATGTAGTATGCGTGTCTGGTTTGTGGTGTCTGTGGTGTGTGTGTAGGGGTGGAGGGTGGATCAGTAGGGACTAAGGGGCACTGGAAATGTCAAGGCTGTCAGGCTCAGGGGAGTCCTCACATCAAGCAGAAACTCCACCAGAGTGTCCGCAGCAAATTCGCCATCGTACTCAATGACTTCATCTCCTTTAAACACATAAACGCTGTCCTCTTCAATTAGTCCTGAGGAACACAGGGGAGGTGAGCTGCGACCCCAGCCTTCCCCGAGTCGAACTTCTGGTTAGAGCCCACTGTATAATCCCAACAGACTCATCCCTGCCTCGCCATTTCTCTCCCCCACTCACCTTCAACAACTCCTTACACCCTGCGTTCTACGTCCGCGCCTTGTGATTTTAGTTCAGGAGCTAACCTCACAGCTGAGCAGGCTAAGACGCTGGGGCAAGGAGGGGTTGTGGGGAGCAGGTGGGGTCTGAGGGGAGGACACCAGAAAAATGCGGATTCTAGCAACACAGCTCCCTTGCTCTGCCTACATAGCCGGGGATGAATATTCCTGCCAGCGTCTCTGAAGACTCTAGGAGCTGCTTCTCTGCTATGGCCGTCCAGATGACTTGTTGCTAACTACCCTTCCCCCATCCACATCCGGTGTCCAGCCTGTGCTGCCGCCTGGTGGCCGGGTGATGTAGCATCTGTGCTCTGCTAAGGGGGGGAGGGGAGGGATGAGGGGGAGGGTGGGAGAGGAGAGGAGTTGAAAAGGTCTTTGCAGAAGGTCTCTCTGGCTATGCCTGTATTCCTTGGTTTCCCCTTTCCTTCTAACACCTAGCTGTGTTTTTCTTTGTTTCTTCTCTCGCGTTTTTTTGTTTTTTTGTTTTTTTTAACTAAATTAGGCTAGTATACAAAGCAAAGTATCTACATGCATTTTTTTTTTTTTTGGTTGTTTCACTATGTAACCGAGGAGGCTTTGAGCCCACAATATTACTGCTTTATCCTCCCATGTACAAGTATTGCAAGAATGAGCCACCATGCCCCTGCTCATGCCCAGCCTTAGCCATTTTTTAGATAAAGATGGCCACCCGCCCCACTCCATCTTGTGCTGGATTGGAGCAGGCACAGATCTCTGTATAGAATAGCCCCCAGTCTCAGACTCTCCTCCCCACCAGAATAGATATGGTAGAAGAATTCCTAAGCCCCCTGTATCTCCCCCAAGTCCTCCACCGAGAAATCTCTGGTCTGGCATCCCCTTTCCGCTTCTTGCCCCTCCTTCCCTTCCTTACCTAGTTTCTTGGCCACAGCTGCATCCTTCTCAGAGTCCACCAGGCCGAAGCCAACACCCTTGTCTTCTAGGACTTGGGCTGCTAACTGGAAGAAGGAGTCAGGGTTAAAATTAGCTCCTAGAATTCTTATTTAACCCCCTTCCCCATTTAATGCTTTCCTACCATCAGGTCAGCTGAGGTACAAGAAGCTGAAGCATTGACCTTGCCCATTCGTTAAGATGCACACTCTGCAAACACCCCCTGGTCCTAGCCTGTCTTTGTCGCAGTGTTTTTAAAGATTGTGGGTATTTATTGCACATTGTAAAGTTCCTGAGGGAAGATGAGGAGTCTCATTTTCCCTGAAGGGCGGGGCCCTGCCCCTTCCATCCTGATCAAAGGCCAAACTCAGCATAGGGGAATATAGGATCCTTGGAACCCTCAAGTAACTCCCAAAATGAGAACTGAGACAGATGGGGTGAGGGGGCGCCTGGTCATGTTGTTGAAGGGTGGGAAAGTCTAGAAAGTCAAGAGGTCACCATTCATCACCCAAGGAGGGAGAGTCACATCAGAAACTAAGTAGCATTCTTCTTCCAGATCCGTCTCCCCTTTCCGTAGTACTGTAGCATTTCCAGCCAGTCTTCAGGGTAGTCACAGGCTGGTCACTCCCCCACAAGCCTCCCCACCCAGTAATCCACCCTGACTCTTTCTGCTGTGGGTACAGCTGCACCCTGCCCAGTCCTGCAGCACAGTGATTCTTAGGGGAACGGGAGGGCGGGTGGCAGGTGGATGGCAGAGGCTACTGAGCACTCAGGATAAAAATACTTGGCTCATTAATCAGACAGCGGTTTCCAGAGCCCGACAGGACACACAGAAATGCAAGCCTGGGGCCTGGTGTCTGACACTGAAATGTTCCAAGTTTTCCATACAAAGTGGAGCCTCTTGGTATCACCAAGCCAGAGAAGGGACCAGAGAAGTTAAGACAAAAAACAAAACAAAACAAAAAAGCATGACCATATCGCAGCTCCCTTAAGGGTGTGTGTGGCCATGTATCCCAATCGTAAGGTCTCCCTGCTGCCACTTCCCCCCACATCCTTGTGCTTTGTTTTAACCATCTCTGCTGTGGGTTAAGTCAGACTTGGGGTGGGGGTAAAGAAATCTCCTCTCTGAAAGAAAAGATGGGGATGGCATGCTGAAGCCTCCTTCAACCAAAAGAATTTTCTGTAAGGACATTTGTCCACTAGGGACAAAAGAGGAATTGGAGGACGGAAAGGGACTGGGCTGGGAGGCTCGTGGGAGGCCCCCAGGAGATGTTTAACTACATAGTCATTAAGTCAGTCATAGGTAAATATCAGTCCTGTTTACATTCCTGCTGGGTATTGGGGTATAGCCCTAAGTGTGTGAGGGGGGCATATTTTTACTAGGAGAGAACATCGCTGGTATGGAACGCAAAGCAGAGGCCTGCACGCAGCCCCCCTCCTTCCCAGCTAAACCTGGGATCCCTGCCTCCTACCGCACAGACTTGCCCTAAAGTTACCAAAGGAAGCATAGGGCCCTGGTTCCTGAGTCTTTTTCTTTTGGCTAAGGCTGCATTCCAGTCATGCTCTCCATGAAGACAAAGGCCCTGTGATGCTCTGACCCCAGCTTCCACCACCCTCAGACACAGAAGGGACTGGGCATGCTCCTCGGGCCTGCTATTCTCTACTCACCTCAAGGATTAGCTCCTCCATCTCAAATTGTCTTTGAGAGGCCTTGTCGTCCTCAGGGGGCTCATGGTAGAGGAGGGCCAGCACCTCATACTTCTTGAACACATTCTTGTAGTTCTTTGCGTTCACATTGATGACACGGTCCACACCATCGTACTCGGGGAAGTCCAGCCCTTCCTCCCCCTGGACTCCTGGCTTGGGTATCCCCAGCACCAGTACAAACAGCAGTGCTAGCCGCAGCTTAGGCACTGCCCTGGCCCCCATCCTGTCAGTAGCTCTCATGGAGGTAGTGGGATCTGGGTCTGCTCTCCTGGTCCTGAGGAGGTTAGCTGAGATAGGGAGGTGCCCCTGGATACAAGAGTCCTGAGTTAGGGGCTCTGGGTGGGGGTGGGGTAGGGATTGGGCCAGAGCAGTGGACAGAGGACACTGCTGGGTCCTGGAGAAACTGCCGACAGAGCCAAGTGGAAAAGGGTCAGGAGGAGCAATAGGAGCAGGGGCGGGGAGGGAACCGGAGCTGCCCCTTGAAACTGGCACCCCTCTGTCCCCACCTGGTCCTGTCTAAATATGTCTCTGTGGTTGGCAGGAGAGATGGATAACCTTCTGAGGCCAGGACAGCTCCACGAGAGCCTGAATCCTCCCACCTCCTACACCTCTTCCCTAGGCTCCCAGCAGCTTCTTCCTCCCCCTCCCCCAGTGGCCAGGGCTCCTCAGCCCCTGGCCCCATGCAGGCCTAAGAGCTCATCGCCATATTAAGAAAGGGAAAGGGAGAGATGCCGGATCTAAAAATAAGACCAGATGAGTTAGGGGTAAGTGAAGCCGAGGCTGGAGGAGGGGAGATGGAGGGGTAACTGGGGATCCCAGGGTAGGACAAGGCTAATCAGACAGACATGTAGGTGAAGAGGTGGACGCAGTTTGGGTCAGAGGCTAAACTGAGGATGAAGTGGGGGACGTGCTGCCTTTCATCTGACGCCTAAAATCTAGCAATCATCCATAGGTAAAGACTATTTCTTTGATCCTATGAAAGAGAGGGGGCAATAAAAGCACATTCCAGGCTCCAGGAAAGAAACCCCCTGCAGTTCCCTTTAAAGAACGTGGACCAAGGATGAGATCATTCTCTGAATAAAAGATGGAGTGGAGTCCAAGACCAGAAGCCTGGCTTTGCTCCAGCCTGTTTCCTTTGCTTCTCTCACCAGTCCTAACTCAGGAATGTACGGGGAAGGACAGGGCTGGCCCAGATTCCATCCTGTAGGGATGTGGGCTTGGGCTTTCTCAGCCTGCAAGGACCACTATGAGGAAGGGAATTCTTCTGGGCTGCTTCCTCCCAGTGCTCTCTGCCCTGATCCTGCGGGACTCTGTTTCTAGGACAGAGAGGGCTGAGCGGGATGCCCAGGCTGCGTGATTCTAAATTAGAGAGCTAATAATAAAAAAATACTATTTTTTCCTATGTCTTTGATAAGGCACCAGATGATCCAGTATAAACCTGGGAAAAATCAACATGAGGTAAACAGGAAGAGGTGGGCCCTGTGCAAGGTTACCCGGATTGTGGATTAATTCTATGCATCTGAGACCCGAAGCAGAGCTGGAGGTGTGAAAACGGTAGTTTCAGGTTCCTCACTTGGAGGTGAAGAGATGACTTTAGTTTTCAGTATCTAGCAAGACCCCTTTTATGGCCTTCTAGGGCTCACACTCTATAAGAACTACACCAGGGCTCAAGGGGAATCGTGAGAAGATCACCCTAAAGCCAGCTCTCCTTGTCCCCTCTGCAAGGTTTTTCTCATTCGAGAAGGATAGTGTTTATTTTGCATCTAGGTAGAAACATGAAGCTATATTAGCAGAATAGCTTCTTTTGCTGCCCTGTGACAGACCTCACGTGCCTAACTTACATTCTTAAGAACAGGAGTGGGTATAAGAGGGACAGCTGCCACGGTAGCAGGGGAGACCAGTGCATGGCGCTGGAGCTGGGGCCATCTCAGAGTCCTGTCTCTTGATCTCCCGGGAGAGCGCCCAATGTGCCAGGCAGAGCTTACAACCCTGGCTGCAAAGGCCACCCAGGACTGCCCATGAGTAGATCCAGTCTTGGTGTCTCATTTCTGCAGGTTTCTGGGGAGAGGCAAATGTCTGAAGAGACAACGGAGCACTAGATTTCTTCCTTCATGAATTAGACCTTTGGAAGCAGACAGGACTTCATGGGGACCCTGGCCCCTTCAGCTCCTTCTATGCTGCCAGCTCTCCCCACTGGGGGCCCTTTCTGGCTCCATTTCTACCCTTAACCTCTTCGGCTCCTACATCACTGCTCTAGGCCTCCTCTCTCTGATGCTTCCCTCTGTGCTGTCTTCTCAGGAGCCCTTCATTCCAGGCTCCCTGTGTGCAGCCCTTTGGATGGATTTAACATGCCTCAGCCACCCATATCAAATGACCCTGAGTTGGGGTGTCAGTATTTTTAACCCACCAGACACTCAAAGTTCCTCACTACTGAAACTTGAGGAGCTGGTCCCCCTCCTCCCCATCTCACATACCTCCCCACCTCGTTTCCATCTTCCAGGGTCTGTTTCAGCCCTGTCAGCAGCCTGGGTGGACCCCAGACTGTTAGAGCTCTGTCCCCAGGAGACCTTGTGTTGGAAGACGAAAGGGGTGGAAGGAAACCTCCGAGAAAGGAGCCCGATACAGAGAAAGAGGGGCTGGCTACACCCTTCAATGTGAGGGATTTTTTAAAAATTTTGTTTTGTTTTCTGCCAGCCTGCAACAAAGCCCATCCTTCAGGTCCATGCTCCACTCCCATTATCCTGTTTAGTTTTTGTTTCATTTGTAACCGTGTTTGGTCACGGTTACCACTGAAAGAGTAGTTTGAAAAGCGGTTAATGCTACAAGTTCCAGAATGAGGCTCTAGCTTCTTCTCCTACGAAACAGAGTGCAGTGGTGGGAATCTAGAGCACAGCCCTTGCCGCAGTGTCGGGAGGTGTGCAATGGTGCCTATGCTGTATTTTGGCAACAGCTGCTGAGTTCTTCCCGGTTTTCCTCAGCATTCTTCTGGTTCCTTTGGTGCACAGATCCCTAAAAGGTCCCTGAGAAGGAACTCAGAATCTTAGAGCAAAGCAGAGGTGCTCACTGAGCAGAAACGAGGTATTAAGGGGGAAGACAAAGTGGGAAGGAACCACAGGAAGAGGCTGGGTAGGAGAGAGGTTCCTTGCACCTTTGTGCTAAGACAGGGGAAGCTTGGGTCCAGGGCTTAGGGTGTAGCTCAGCAATACAATAGTTGCCTAGCATGCACATCGCCTGTTTCAAGATTATACTGGAGAGAAAGGCTAAAGGATGGGCTAGGTTAGAGATGTCCTAATGACAGGCCTACTGGGCAGGGACCACCAGTCTGCCCTAGAGGAGAGGACCTCCCCACACTCCATGTGACCGTTCCCAAGTCATTGAGCCTTGCTGGACCTGACGGGTCTCCTTAAGAGCAACAGTGCTGTGGCCTGTCATCTGATCTGAGAAAATTCAAGTCAGATCTAGATTATTTGGCCCCACACACCCCAAATGTGGGTGCAGATATGGGTGCTATGGTACCTCTACAAGATGTAGCTCAGCATCAGCTGGTTCCAGCTAGACTTTGGGGGCATTCTCTTGTCCCTTACACTGATAGCACATGAGAGATTGATTTTAAAATGGGAAATACCCTTCAGCGACAAGTAGGCTTAATCTTCTGTTTTTAAAGGCAGGGTCTCACTGTGTAGCCCTGTCTGGCCTGGCACTCACTATGTAGACAGGCTGGCATCAAATTCATAGAGGTCCATCTGTCTCTACCTTCCAAATGCTGGTAGTATTAAGGGTATATGTCACCACACTCAGCCTCAGACGCTTGATTCTAGTACCTTTTCAGCCTCCTCTCAGGTCCCTGGAGGTCTCCCTTGGCCAGCTACAATTTTAAGTGTGGGAATAGAACTTTGTAGCACCCTCTAGTCCCCCCAAATCAGATTCCTACATACCGAGTTAGGCAAGGGCTGCTCCAGATTTTTACTCTCTAGACTGGCTACTGAATGTATCAAGACTGTGCACCTCCTCGCTGGGCTCCAGACAGAGCAGGCTGGGCTTTCCCCAACCCACCCCATCTCCTACCAGATGCTCTTGGTCCAGCCCCAGGAATGCCTCTCTCTCATCCAGAGTAAATTCAATCCAATGTCTCTGCCCCCCGCTTGGCTTTATCTCAGATGTTGTGTTACACTCAGTCTCAGCTTTTGGGAGACCGATGTCATGTGAAGATCTTTCTCTGCTGCACTCAGTAGTACGTTTCCCTCTCCAGCCAGCCTGTGCAGAGGAGACAAAGAGAGCTGAGAAGAGGGAGTAACCACGAGAGTCTGCAGGGGAGCTCCGCGGAAGAGCGGAGAAGGGTCAGGTGGAAAGCCTGCCACGTGGAACAGGGCCCCCGAGCATTGGAGGGAACATGGAGATTCAGGAGTAGAGGACAGGGGTCCAGGAAGAGAAAAGGACAGACAGTGAGTCAGTGGGTCTGGGGAAGCCAGATGGGATGGGAAAACTTGCTAGAGTGTTGGTGACCACTCTAGAGCAAGGTCCAGGACAGCCTTACCACCAGGCCGTCTACGGATGATGAGTTTTCTGATTTCATCATAGATGAAGATGAGAACACTGTAGGGAAGGGCGCAGAACCACCAGTTTATCCTGCAGAGAGCGAGAGTTGGTTAGTGTGGCTGAAGATACAGGGGTCAAAGCAATGGTGCATGGGAACATTGGAGACTGAGTTGAGCGCTAGGGTTGAGGAGGTGAACTGAGATCCAGTAGATACTCCCTCTGAGGAGGTCAGAACCTGAGTGCCGCGGAAGAGAAAAGACACAAGACAAATCTAGAATGCCAGTGGCAATACGATAAATGTCATGTCCAGAGTTAAATGCAGCATTTAAAGAGGTTGTTAACTGACTTTCATGAGCTGCTGAGTCTCTCCTTTCCCCTGCTGCTTTTCTGCATAGTCTAAGTTTTGCAGTTATGGAAGGGAATATATACACTTATTTATGTGTGTCTATATGTACTCCCATATTGCCAAATAAGCACTTTTTTTTTAACCTCTTTGAGTCTCTTCTATAATTAGGGACCAGGAAGATGGACCCAAGGAATTTTATACCCTTGAGTGATAGAGAACCATACATAAATCAACAGCACTGTTCAACAGAAATACAATGCAAGGGTGGAGAGATGGATGGAGATAGTGACTCAGTAGATGAAGTGCTTGTGGCAAAAGCCTGGTTACCTGTGTTCAGATCCCTAGAACTCAAGCAAAACCCAGATGCAGTCACACAAGCCTCTGTAATCCCCTAATGGGGCATGGGAGCCAGAGGCAGAAGAAGCTGCAGACTCAGGTAGATCAGTTAGTCCAGTGCATGCATCAGTGAAGAACAGAGAGACTCTCATCTCTAACAAGGTGAGAGGTGAAGACTGATACCAGAAGTTGACCTCTGACCTCCTCATGTATACCATGGTACACATGCACCTGCACTCATATAGGGACACACATCATATGCACACACAGGCGGACACACAGAGACAAAGGACAAAAAGAAAGAGAAAAAGATAATGCAAACCACATGTGAAATTTAAAGTTTTCTAGTGTCTGCATTAAGATAAAACATAAGAAATTTTAATTTTATTTAACTCAATATATCCAAAATACAATTTCAACATGTGTATAATCAATATATAAACATTATTTTGTTGTGTTTTGTTTTAAGACCCAGTTTTTCTATATGACTCAAGTTGCCTTCGAACGTGTGATTCTCCTGCCTCTCAGCCTTTCAGTGCTGAGAAGCAGGCATAGACCCCCATGCCAATCAATAGAAACACTACTAATGAGAGTATACATTTTTATTTTAATACTAAATCTTGGAAATCTAGTGTATATCATGTACTGCTCACCTTTCTTAACTCAGCTACTAAATATTCTTTCCCACCCTCTTTGCAGGATCTCATCATCCAGACTTGCCTTGAACTTGCTGTGTAGCTAAGCACAATCCTAAACTCCTGATCCTTCTGGCTTCATCTTTTTTTTAAAGTTATCTTATTTTTAAATTTTTATTTATTATGTATACAGTGCTCTGCCTGCATGTATCCCTGCAGGCCAGAGAGGCACCAAATCTCAACCACCATGTGGTTGCTGGGAATTGAACTCAGGACCTTTGGAAGAACAGGCAGAGCTTTTAACCACTGAGCCATCTCTCCAGCCCCCTGGCTCCAACTTTCAAGTGCTAGGATCACAGTCATACACCATGTCCAGGTTTGGGATATGAAATTTTCAGTGACTAAAAGGAAATACAGTCCAAAAAATAAAATAATTTTTTCTTTTCCTTTTCTTCCTTTAATTTTTTTTTTTGAAATGTGGTCTTATGTTGCCAGGGTGGCCTCAAATTCATGATTCTTCAGCCTCAATCTCCTCCATTGCTCAGACTGCGGATTATAGTGCTGCTCTATGTAGCCCATACTGTGTTTACAGACATATTTAGTGTTGCTTTAGTTTTTCACTTTAGGCAAGTTAAAATTACAAATACATATTTTCATGCTCCTTAGTCATATTCAAGAGCTCAGGAGTGCCGGGCGGTGGTGGCGCACGCCTTTAATCCCAGCACTCGGGAGGCAGAGGCAGGTGGATCTCTGTGAGTTCGAGGCCAGTCTGGTCTACAAGAGCTAGTTCCAGGACAGGAACCAAAAGCTACGGAGAAACCCTGTCTCGAAAAAAAAAAAAAAAAAAAAGAGCTCAGGAGTCACATAGGGACAGTGGCTACCATATTGGACCGTGAAGACTTAGGTCGGGGTTCATCTGCTACACACACCACAAATATAAATGCTAATGTGCAGACACCTTTTCAATCATTGAACAACATTTATATGTACACCCTGAATCTGCGTAAGGTATCAGGGAAACAAACAAACAAACAAACAAACAAAAATCACACCATGGCTTTTTATCTCATGGAGTCCAGAGAGAAAAGAGATGGAGGAGCACACAAAATAATTTTAGGTGCTATGTGCTTGGCCAAGGTGCATACAGAGAACAATAGGGCTCACTTTCATTTGTTACTGACATCAGCAGCAACAAAATCAAAGCTACTATTAAAATCTCCTCCATGAGCCGAATATGTTCAGTGCTTAAAACTAAGTTCTACATGTAATTCTCAACACGCTGCCAGATTCTATTACTTTCCCCAATGCTGGAGCACAAGTCTAGGGTCTCGCCAATGTTATGCCTGTGCTCTGCCACTAATCTACGTAGAGAGTCCTGCCAGGTGTGTGCTGTGGCTGAGGCTCAGAAGAGCTACCTATTTTCTCAAAGTCACAAAATAAACAGAGTTGAGTTTCAATCTTAGGATTGTCAAGGACTAAGGCCAGTCCCATCATTAAATAGTAGTTGAGCACCTATATTGTAGGAAGCAGTGTGTAACACTGCAAGGGATGAGCAGGTGAGCAAAACTGCTGAAAATATGAGAGACGAATTGGAAGAATATGCACTAAGTTATTCTGATAGGCTGCCTGTGCAGGTGACATGGTGGCAAGGGGGAAGGCACTTCGATGTTTTCCTTGGTAAGTTTTAGATTTATATCTTCAATGCTAGGGATAGAAACCCGGGCTTTGCAGGTGCTAGGCAAGCACGCCATCACTGAGTTACATCCCACAGTTTCTCTGTATTTTTAGCATTACCAATTAAAACCAAGCACAGTGGCACACACCTGTAACCCCTGGGAGACTGAGGTAAGGACGATCAGGAGTTCAAGGGCATTCTCTGCTACACAGCAAGTGCAAAGCCAGCCTGGGTACATAAGCATGAGACCCTGTCTTGAACATTCATAAGCATATATTAATGTTAATTCAAAACATAATAACAACCTGAGAGTTGACTAAGACAGGGAACCAGACACTAAGAATTTCAGTATGCTCATTTTCATATATTAAAACAAATATATTATTAAAACTAATAATCTCATATACCAAAACATTATCACATTAAAACAGACTTGTATGAAAAAAAAAAGATTAGTTAAGATAACCATAAATTTGGCTCTTTGTTTTGAGGCAGGGTTTCTATCCCAGGTTGGCCTCAAACTTACTATGTAACCAAGTGACATGGGATGGTCCTTCTGTATATGTGTTGCTTTTATTGGTTAATGAATAAAGCTGTTTTGACCAATGGCTTAGCAGAGTAAAACCAGGTGGGAAATCTGAACAGAGATTGAAAGAGAGGATAGGCAAAGTCAAGGAGACACCATGTAGCTGCTGAAGGAAAGATGGCTGGAATCTTACTGGTCAGCCACAGCCTCACGGTGATACACAGATTAATAGAAATGGGTTAATTCAAGATGTAAGAGCTAGCTAGAAATACACCTGAGTCATTGGCCGAGGAGTGATGTAATTAATATAGTCTCCGTGTGATTATTCGGGTCTGGGCAGCCAGGAAAGAAACAAGCAGTCTCTGTTTACAATAATGTTCCTGATTCTACTTCCTAGGACTACAGGTATGCACCACTCCACCTGGTAAATGAGACTATTGTATTAGGACTAAGAAATATGTATCTTCATCCAATTCTATCAGATGACATCATAAAATTACCCTCGGTTAAACACTGCTAATTCTGCTGAATTTGCAAGCCCAATGGCATGTAATCATTTGGCATAGTCTCTAATACTACTCCAGATAAAAGTCATAGATGTGAAAGAATCTCCGACTCACCGAGTGTAGCTCCACTGGTCTGGGCAGTCCCCTACCTGGTGATTGTCCCATTCAAACACACATTTCCTCCCACTTCCTCCCAACTGTTCCCCAGTGTTGGCATCTCTTCCTTTACTCACCTGAGAGGGTACATTCTCAGGGCCACATCCATGCCTGGAGTGTAGGACAGGACAGCTGCCAGGAATGTCTCCTCAAAGATTCCAAACAATAGGACTTTGTTTCTGGGAAGAAAGATTGACGAGTATGATAGATGTAAGATGTAGGAAGAAAAGGCAAGGGAACGGGGTGTTTGAGCCTGGGAGGGTTGGCGGCTACTGGGGGACGCTCACTTCATGCCCTGTTTGAAGAGCGAATTGCGGCGGGTCTTGCAGATGATGAGGTCAGCCCACTGCACAACCACAATGCTGATGAAGAAGGCCGTTTGGCATGTGTACTCCACCACCTTCCGCTGCTCATAGGTCTGGAGGTAGGGTGGGCAGAAAAGTGCTATCTGGGTCAGAAAGGAGTTTAGATATACCCAAGAATTTCTTACCTTTCTCACCTTTCAGAACCCAGAGTCTGAGCTTTGCTTTGCCTGGAATCTTCTAGCATGGTGTACATTAGCTTTCTTAGCACTTTCTATACTGCATTTAATATTTTTGTATTTTCCTTACATGGCTGAAAGTTCTTTGTGTCCCTTCCTCGTACTTCGCCTATTGAATGTTGTGTAGCATGCCTCAGTAAGTACTAAATTCACTAAGTTAGGACTATTATTAAAAGAAAGTGAACTTAGGCCAGCAGAATCCAGAGGTCATAGGGAAGGGAGATCCAGAGGGCAGTATGAAGACAGAGCAGGGAGGAATGTCCCAAAAGAGTGGAAGACAGAAGACTGGGGCCGTAGCTCAATTGGAGCGTGCTGGCTTAGCAACCAACCCCATTGGATGGCAGACAGGAGGCAACTCTCTTATTCATTTCATGGTTCTTTCATTTGTATTTTGTACATAAGGGACTTAGAATCTAGTAGGAGGCATAAAATTACTAACAATGCCAATACAATAGTTATAACAGAGAAGCCAAGGGCATTGTAGGAACACAGAAGAGGTGCCTCTAAATTAGACTCGGGGCAGAAAGTTGGAGAAAAGAGTCTAGGCTTAAAAACAAAACATGTTTCTAAGTATATATAAGAAATTAATAGGTGAGTTTGCAAAATATTAGCATAGTAACTGTGAAACCACTTGGGATGTGCCAAAGTTGTACTTGGATAGAAATAAAAAAGCTTATATGGTTAGAAAACAAAGGTTCAAAAATTTTCTGGGTATGGTGGTACACAACTTAAACATTAAACATAACAACATTGGGGAAGTAGAGGCAGGCTGATTTCCATATTCAAAGCCAGCCTGGTCTGCATAATGAAACATTGTCTCAAACAAACAAACAAAAATCCAAACAAACAAATATTTGATGAGCCAAAAGCGGAACATAGGCCAAGAGCAGCCAGCATATTTGCGTCCCAATGAGCGCTTCTCTGTCTGTGACGGTCCCTGTCATTGCTCAGAGTTTAGCATCTGACTCACTGATACTCTACTTCTCCTCTTGTCCTCATTTTTTGAGATTTAAATATTCATATTTATGAATAATCTTCCATTACCATGGCTTCCAATTTTTTTTTTATCCCCTCTAATTCTGTTGCCTTTCACACTCTAACTGGGCAGCTTGTTCTTAAGAGTTAAGCTTTAGATATTATCCTAAATCCTTTCCATACCTACAGTTTTCTGCAATTTAAATTTCAAGCATCTTTATCTTCCATGTTTATCCTTCCAACTCATTCTAGTATATCAATTTCAATATTTCCTAGTATTTCTTGTACTTAATTTAAATCTGTTAACTTGATATGTTTTATGCACGCACACACTCATGGGCATACACATAACCACACACACACACACCCTCTCCTCCCCTAACTAGAGTAAGCTCAGTAAGAACCACGGTTTATAGGCTGGATGTAGTGCATACCTTTAATCCCAGCATTTACGAGGAAGAAGCAAGAGACATGTAGATGTGTTAGAGGTCATCCTAGTCTACCCAGAAAGAAACTCATGACTATTTTAGTTTACTATCATATCCCCAGGGGCTAGGTCAGTTTCTGGTATAGGTTGTGATAAGTGAGATTAATGAAAGTTTCTTAGAAGATAATGAACTGTTACTTTAACTGTAAGTGTGTGCTTTCTGGGTGGAGAGCTTTCTGCTTTGCCATCTCGAACTCTAACCCTCTGGAACTATAAGCCTAGAAGAAACTTTTCCTTCTATAAGTTTCCTTGGTCATGGTGTTTAATCATAGCAATAGAAGAGTAGCTAAGGGGCTAAAGAGATGGCTCAGTGGTTAAGAGCAATTGTTGCTCTTGCAGAGGAGCCAGGTTTGGTTCCCAGCATCCATATGATGGTTCACAGCCACACTTAAATCTAATCCAAGGTATACAAGGACCTCTTCTGATCTCCATGGGTCACATACACAACACAAACACATAAAATAAAATAAATGTAAAAAATAAAGAAAAGAAATGTAATTAAAACAAAAATTGGTACCAGGAGTAGGGTAATGCTGTGGTAGACCTGCCCATGTAGTTTTCTTGGAGGAATATGGAAGACTTTGGTACTTTGATCTGGAAAAGTAGTTGAATGTTATAAGCAGAGCTTAATGGGCCAATCTAGTAGGAGTTTTGAAGACAGTAGTAAGAGCTAAGTACAAGATCTATGTTGATTGTGGAGGCCTAGCTCAAGAGGTTTGAGAGTGCCAGGCAGTGGTGGCACACACCTTTAATCCCAGCACTCAGGAGGCAGAGGCAGGCAGATCTCTGTGAGTTTGAGGTCAGCCTGGTCTACAAGAGCTAGTTCCAGGACAGGCTCCCAAAAAACTACAGAGAAACCCTGCCTCAAAAAACAAGAAGAAGAAGGAGGAGGAGGAAAAGAAGGAGGAAGAAGAAGAAGAAGTTTGAGAGGAGAATATTATTAGGCATTGGACTAGAGATGATTTTTGTGCTATCTTGGCAAGGAATATGGCTGTTTTCTGCCCTCATCCTAAGAACTTACCTACAGCTAAATTTGAAAGTAACGGACTAATTTCTTTGGCAGAAGAGATTTCAAGATGGCCTAACACTGACTCTGTCACAAGGTTATTAGTAATCACTATTATGTAAGCCAACAATAAAAAAGAGGAAGTGTGGCAAAAAGGAAATACCAAGTGTACAGCTTGAGGAGAAAAAGCATATCAGGATGTTTAATGTTGCCCCCAGTGTGCTGAAAGCAATAAGGAGACTAAGGAGAGACCTGATCTACCTTGGCATAAAGGGATGGGTGCCCTCAGGGCAAGACCCCACAGGTAAGGGAAGCATCAGAGAAGCATCCTTGAGAGGTTGGAAATGCCAGAGCCATAAGATGTCTGCCAAGGATTGCTGCAGACAGGGAGCAGAACCAATCCAAGAATGAGAAGTGAGTTGCAGGCAGCAATGCTGGATAGGTAGAGTCATCTAAGCCCGCTGACCCAGACCCAGAGCTGTAGGATCTAGGGTTTTTCCTGTTGGGTTTCAATCTTGATTCAGTACTTCTTCACTATGTACTGATTTCCTTACTTTTGGACTAATAATGTGTATTCTGTGCCATTGTATGTTCAATGTATGTAATTTGCTTTTTGATTTTACAGGGGTTTACAGTTAGATTGCTTGAATCTCAGAAGAAATTTTGGACTTTAAAGCAGTGTTGAGACTGTGAAAGACTACTGGGGACTTTTGAAGGTGGACTAAAAACATTTTGCCTTATCATATGGCCAGGAACCTATGGAGCCCAGGAAGTGGAATGTGGAGATTTGAATGATAATGGTCCCCATAGACTCATGTTTGGATACTTGGTCTTCAGTTGATAGAACTCTTTGGGAAGGTATGGCCTTGTTGCTGGGGGTGGGTTTTGAAGTTCCTCCTGTCATCCCCCAGTGAATTCTTGGCCTCCAGCTTGTGATTCGAGGTGTGCGTTCTCAGCTGCTGCTACAGCCGCCACTTGCTACCTTCACAAGTCTTCAGTGTGTAAGACAAATTCTTGTCATGTAAAATTATTTTTAATTAAATTTAATCTATTATAAATAAGTATCATGCCACATCTTGGCCACAGGGAAGGTATAGGGTGTAAAACTAACAAGAGCTTGAGTTGAGGGTTGGGGAGATATTGGTCTGGTGAACAGGAGGGACTTTGGGTACCACTGGCTGCTGGATCATTAGAAGTTCATCATCATGGACTTCTGATGGCTCGTGGGGTTCCAACAGCAGAAGCCACAAGTGTGTAAGAGATATATTTTCAACAACTAAGATTTGAGCACACATTTTTTTGGGACAAGGACTCAAGCATATAGCCTAGGCTAACCTTGAACTTGCTATGTTCCCAGGCTGACTTTCCATTTGTGGTACTCCTCCTACCTCAGCTTCCCAAGTGCTGGGGTTATACTATTAGGTGTCTTCCTCAGTCTGTCTAGCTGCTCTTAGACCCTGCCGTTTCTGCTTACCCACTGCTGTCCAAAGCTGTCTTCCAGGTCATTGACGCTTGCATCATCCCAGTACAGACGGATACCCAGCAGATCCCAAGGCTTAAACCCGTTCTCAGACAGGATCACAAAATAGGTGAAGAATCCAGCCAGCGCCTGTATCATCCCTGTGAGTGACAGCCATAGTGGAAGAGAGAGCGGTGGGCTGGTCCTTGCTACTAGCTGGGTTAGTGATGAAGGTTCCTGTCATCAGTGATCTGAGCTGGCCATCTCTGAGAGACTTGGTTCCAAACCCTGACATTGGTTTCTAAACTCCAAGTCAGCAGAGTAGAGCCACCTTAAGCCCCCTCTGACACCAAACATGGAGCTCTAGGATTTAGAGTTTGCCCTGCTGGGTTTCAGTCTTGTTTTGGTCCAGCTAGGATCATCTTTGACGCACATATAGTTTTCACTGTGTGTATGGTCGGGGGAGGGGATATTCAAGGTGCTGACAGAGGTCAGAAGAGGGCTTCAGATCCCCTAGAGCTGGAGTTACAGGTAATGGGAGCTGCGAATCGAACTTGGGTTCACTGCAAGACAGGATGTGCTCTTGACCACTGTGCCATCTCTCCAGCCCTTGAATCAAATAATTTTAAAACTAAAAAGGACTATAGTATCACTTCGTTCTTTCTCTCTACTGAGTGCTGGCTGAGCATCAGCGATCGCTACGATAGTAACATTTGCCTGTTAGTTACAGAGCTTTGCACACAGGTTCTTGTGGTCATAGCTCCTTCCGGTTCTGAACTGTTGTCCTAAGTGGGAAAATCAAAGCACGTGACTCAATTGTCTTCTGGGCCCTAGAGGCAAGCAAGCAGTGACTCAGGTTTCCAGCGGGTCTGACTTCTATGCCACTGCTGTTCAGACACATTTCCTTCCCTGAATGGCTTCTTCTGTCTCTAATCTCTTCCCTATCCATCTCTACCTTACTCTCTGAAACACTCCATCACACTGAGCTGGTAAAGGACAGAGACCTTATATGGTTCTTACAAGTTTTTCAAGGTTGGTCCCAGTGTTAATATCTACAACCTTATTTTCCATTACTTCCTGATCAAGACTAAACATCACTAAAAGAATTTGCCCATCACTAACCACACCTTGTGAACTTCCCTCCTCTGCTGGCTCAGCATACTTTCCTACCTACTTAACTAGTCCAAACCTTATCTTCTGTTTTAAGTTGTCTCCTCCCTAAAACCTCTGTCACTTCAAAGCTGATGAGCTAACTGCTGTGTGCTCCTGTAGCACACTACATCTTTACTTTTTGCTTAGCATGTGAAAAGGTGTAACGCTATCATTTTATGTAGGTTTTTCTTTATCAGTGGTCTTTATGGACAGATCTTTGTGGTTCCAGGGCTAAGCAATTGGTTGTTGAGAAACTATCTTCCTGACTTCTAAACAGAGGTATCTAAATGGCCAGTCAAGGCAACCCTCTCCTCCCCTCCACCCCTCACTTCTCTGGGCTCACCGATCTGCCCATAGGCCATGCCAATGAGCCGGTGGTTCACAAGATTGTCAGTTTTGGGGTTCCGTGGAAGCCTCTTCATGATGTCACTTTCAGGTGTCTCATAAGCCAAGGAGATTGCAGGGACCTGGAGGGTGCAGGGTAGGAATGACAGGTACAGGTACACAGAGACAGTCTAGCTTCGTCCCCTCTTACGACAAATTTTTCCCTACTTTGACCTATCTTAGGAGTTCCCAGAGTGAGAGCCGGTGCCCACCATGTCAGTGCCCAGGTCGATGCAAAGAATGGTAATGGTACCCAGAGGCAAGGGTATACTTAAGATGATGAACAGCAGGAAGGGGGTGATCTCAGGAATGTTGCTGGTCAGGGTGTATGCGATGGATTTCTTCAGGTTATCAAAGATGAGGCGACCTGGGGAAGATGGCCAAACTTCTGTGAAAAGCAACCAGAGGACACACCTCCGATAAGGCAGCTCCTGGCCAGCAAGACTACTAGGAAGGAGTGGTCCATGAAAATATTGGCAAGTCCAAGACCTTGTGGGCGGGCCCATGTTTTGTCTGTAAATTGTGTGACCATCAAGCAAAGCCATGGCTTGACTTTGTACTCTTGGCCCTTGGATTCAACATGGCTAGTGTTACCTGATCTCTGAAAATTAGCAGGGTTGGGTAGAGTTAATCCTGGAGGTGTCTGAGAATGCCAGGATTAAAGACTTTGCAAGATTACGACTGAGTGGAAAGAACCTGAGCTTAGTATAGGCTTGGGTTTGAATCTGATTTTCTGCCTTACTTAACTTGTGACCTTGCTCTCCCCTTACATCTCTCAGTGCAACTTCTCCTGCTTTGCAAGATTGCTAAGTCCTTTCTTAGCTACCCTTCTAAAGCCTGTCACCCTTCCCTGAGTCCCATGCTTTATTTTTTTCCCATTGCTTTAACATACTATGGAATTTGCCTTGTTTGTTGTCTGTCTCTCCTCACTACAGAGCAAATTGTATGCAGGCAGGAATTTCTGTCTTTTGTCTCCTGTATCGCGATAGTATCTTGTAAATGGTGCTCAGAAAAAAAAAATTTATTGAATTAAATAGATTTAAAATACTGTCAGATTCACACTAGATTTCAGTAAAATAGATTACTGTGTCTTAGTACGACAGCTTTAGACGGAAATGAGGGAGCCTGGCACGGGGCCTATGGGGTTCTTCTGTTTCAATGGGCATTCTCTTTAGAATTCTGTGGAAAGAGGGTAATTGGGTTCATGCTGTTAATTTGCAGATACTCTCCAATTGGTCTTAACATGTCCTTGTAATTCAGGCAACAAGTTCCTAGGGGTCCCTGCCGAAGACTGAAGCATTGAGTTTCCCAGGGTATAGCTACCTTTAAAAACTTGCAGTGGATACACTTGAATTCCCATGAGACCATAAAGAAAGAACGGTGCTATGCCAGAGTCTAGGTCTCCCTGGCAAATCTGGAAACCTTCCAACTTTGTCTTTAAAAAGAACACCCTTAAGGATTAGCTGAATCTTTTTTCTTTTCTTTTTTTTTTTTTTTTAAATATGGGTTCTTTCATGTCACACAGGCAGGCCTCGGAATTGCTTTGTAGCCAAGGATAACCTTCAAGCCATGCTCCTCCTGCCTCCATCTTCAGAGGGCTGGGGTAATGGGCATTTGGTGGTGCTGGGATCTAAAGCCAGGGCTTTATGCATGCAAGCTAAGCAGTCCACTAACAGAGCCGTGTTCCTCCAGCCCAAGATAAATGGACTTTTCAAGATTTGTAATTTTTTTGCGGTCCATACAGGATTAGGAAGTTGGATGGTGACCAAAGGCAATGAAGGTAATGTGCACTAAGCCCCATTCCAAGGATGGAGTCCCACTATTAGGTACCCTGCCTCCTCACCCTCCTCCACGCCTGTCACGATGGAGGCAAAGTTATCATCCAGAAGGATCATGTCAGCTGCCTGCTTAGAGACATCAGAGCCAGTGATACCCATGGCAATGCCGATGTCAGCCTTCTTCAGCGCGGGGGAGTCGTTCACCCCGTCACCAGTCACTGCCACAATGGCTCCCTGGTGAAGTCCAGACAAGAGTGAAAAGAATATGTGTTAGATGCAGGCAGGATCAGTCCCAAATAGCAGTTTGATCCCAGCATCTCATTTCTTAATACTTGTTTGATTAAGCCATCATTGAGGCTCAGCATCCAATTCTCTCCAGGACCCTTCTACCCAGCCCACCTGTTCCCTGGCTGGGTTTGTGGCTGGACTCTGCCAGGCTCCCGGGGGTGCCTTGACTCCCTTACCATTCTCTGACATCCCTCTACGATGATGAGCTTCTGCTGAGGAGAGGTCCGAGCAAACACTATCTCCTTGTAGGACTTGAGGATTTGGTCCAGCTGGTCTGAGTTCATGTCCTTAAGTTCTGAGCCGTGCACTACAATGGCTTTAACAGACCTATGGGGAGGAGTTTCCAAAGGCTAGATCAGAGTGCTGGGGACTCACCTCAGGTTCCAGTGTTCTCTGCGGAACCCTTAAGATCTGGTTTCCTTCCCGCCCAGTCTTTTTGTTCTCAGTGTGAAGTGTCCTCAAATTGACTCATCCCATCCTTGTGCCCTTGTCAACCACTCTCCCTTTGGCTCTATTTCTTTTTCTGTCTCCTCTGAAAATGCAGTGACTGAATCATCTAAGTCACTTCTCTGTTATATATATTTTGGCAGAGTGTATATATCACAATCCTACTTGCTGAAGGAGACTCCAGAACTTTAGGAAGTGGTTTTTGATGGAACAGGTTGAGGATAGAGGGGGACATGTCAACTCTGAGTTCTGTTGGGGTCTCACTTGGTATTGATTTGGCTGACAGGGACATTAAGTCGAGCAGCCATGTCCTCTGCTGTCTCGTTGGCTTCTGAAATGATGCCCACACTTTTGGCAATAGCTTTGGCAGTGATGGGATGATCTCCTGTTACCATGATTACCTGGGTGGGGAGGAGGAAAAAAAAGGAGAATGTTTTAGACAAGATCTGGATCCATTATCCCCTAAGTAATAACCCATTCAGTAGCTGAGTTCCAAGCACAACTCATGCCGGCCAAGAGCTATGCTACTGTGCTATCAGTCCTTGGAAGGAGGCAGGGATGTCAGCTGATATGACACAGATCCTTCAGGTTCTCTACTTCCCAGGAAGAAGTCAGTGACTTGGAAATACTGCAGAGTTCAGAATTCCATCCAATTGTTCCAGAAGCTGTTTGCAACTTTAAGCCACAACACAGAAGCACATACCAAAGAAAAGGAATGTTTGGAATAATCTGTTGCTTAGCGAAACTTCACCAAGGCTCTGTGCACACAGACCCTCACTCTACCCGTCGCCTTGCCTGGTCCTACACTTTCTACTTGGAAGCTAGCCGTGTCCCATTCCTACCCAAAGATGAGGTTCTTGTGTCCTACACTTTCATAGCATACTGTTCCTCCTGTGTGCTACTGCTTGACACTTCTCTCTGTGTGCTCTCTCTTTCCCACTGGCCTGAGAGCTTTGTGAGGGTGACATGGGCAGGCACTCTGCGCCTCTACGATGGCCTGCACTTAACAAGCCATCAACAAAGAAATTCCAGGATGAGAAATGAAGGGATGGATGGTGGCTCCCCGGGAGCTCCTCCTCAAGAACCTGAGCTGCCCTCTAGGCCTCCATATAATTTTCCAAACTCTGATTGGGAGGGAGAAGCAAAACATTGACAAAGCAAAAACAAAGAAATCACTGCTCCCAGGAACAAAAAGGTCAATATGCTTTCAAGGCATGGGAATATGCACGGCAGTGGTTTTCCTCGAAGAATCAACTATAGGGTTTCCCAAACCCCCATCATTCTGAAAAGCTAGCACCACCCCTGACTTGATGGAAGAAGACAGCAGAGTTAGCTAGGCTGTAATTACCAAGGACTTGGGGAGACCGCACTGAGCTGGTGTACCAAGCCCTAATGTTGATTGTTCAGCCTCGTTGTGCAACAGTGGATCATCAGGAGCTTGGCCTGTGGGCTGCATGATGGCGAGGATCTAAGACGGACCTACAAAAGGACTGTCTACATGTGGCCGAGCCCTTCGCCATGTGATTCTGGGTTACACTGTAATGTAAGTCTTCCAGTGGCTCATCAATAGTGGCCTAGGACCTGCTTCCCAAGGCATGCTGTCCTCCTCATACATTCCTAATGTCTCACCGTGTTGGACCATTCTATAGACTGTTATCTAGTGGCTTCAGCCACGTCAGAGAAATAAAAATACAATGCTCTTTCAAGAGTGAGTTCCTTGGACACAATTTTACTAAGCCCCCATGCACTCATATATGAGATACACTCATACAATTGGAGTGCAGTTCTACAAAAAAAAAAAAAAAAAAAAAAAAAAAATAGCTCCCTTTGAAGAGAAGGGGATCCAACTGCTTTTGGAATTCATCAGGTTCCGGAAGAATTTAATTCCCAACATGTTGGTGCTGCCTATACCTCTGATGTTTCCACACCATTGTACCAGCTACCCTATGCTCCCTTCTACCATCTTCCCCCAGACTAGATCATCTGAAGAAAGCTTTCAAATGCTGGTAAGGAAACTAAATTCCTTGGGCAGCTCTCAAAGCCTGACTTTTTTGTAGAGGGAACGAGGGTTATAATGTACCAAGTATCTCCATTCTACGGAAGTATTAATGATTATTAATATAATGGTATTATTTTTTAATTTTTTAAAATCACATCTATTTCAAAGTCACGGGCATACAGCTGCCTGCTTAGTCCTCCAATCATTTTCCCTGTAAAAGGCTTTGGGGGTCATGCACCAATTATTTGGTTTCTTTTATTCAGTAGTCTGTGACAGTCATCAGCTCTGTGTCACCACCACTTGGTGGGGGGATGGTGGCTCAGGAAGGGTTTGCTTCAGAACAGACTCCTACGTGTCTATTACATTTTGTACATTTTGAGAGATGTTGCCATCCTTCTGTCTTATACTTCCCTACCAGGAGAGGGAATGATTCACAACTCCTCACTGAGCCTGCTAACTTCCCATCGGGCTAGAGTGCAGACGGAGGTACACAACTGTAGTGAGACCTAGAAACAGGAGCTGTTCAGACAGCATTGAGCCTCCTAGCTCATGGTCAGTCCTACGAGTCCTCTCAGGCTGTGGTGGCATCCTGATTGTTGGGCATCCTGATGCGTATTACTTCTCTACTCTCTATTTGGGCCTCCCCACCTGTTGGCACACTTGTGGCTCTCTTCTTACCAAAGAGATCCACAAATCCCCAGGTGAGATAAATTGCTGGCTATAGTCAGAATGTTATTCCTTATTCTAATAGTCTACCTCTAAGCTCAGAAAACTCAGATGAATGCTTCCTTCCACAATATGGGAGGGTATCTTACAGCACTTTGGGGAAACATTAACATTGGTTATTGTATGGTGATGTTTTGTAATAATGCCATCTCCTCAAAGAATTTACTGCCTCGGCAGTTTTGTAAGGTGGTGATTAAAAAATTGATGCAACCTAATTTTCCCCATCGTTTCTTTAGTTCCACTGCAGGGAACCACTATTTAACTAAGCATTGTTCAGGACGACTCTTAGACAAATTGCCAACAGTCGCAGGTCTAATGGAAGAGAAGGTCTCTCCAGCTGAGAGACCTCCTCCCCCAAAGTGCCTCCAAAGCCTCTGCTCTATCCAGTTCTTCCCACATCTAGAGGATGCAGCTGATTCAGAATATAAGGTCTGAGCAGCAAGATGTGAGTCTTGGGCCAGTGTATTGACTTAGCGGATACAAGCACTTGCTGTACGAGCCTGACAACCTGAGTTCAAATCCTGAAGCACCCAAGATGGGAAGAATTGACTTCTAAAGATTTTTCTCTGAACTACCCATGTGCATCATGACATGTGTGTTCCCTCACCTATGCACACACACACACATACAGTCATTCAGTCAACATTTTAAAGACAATGATATGAGCCTTTGACACCTAGAAACATGAATAGACAGAGTCTCAGAAATGGGGAAATTCCATTGCTGCCTTCCTATGACAGCCAAGATCCACCTCACCAGAGACTTTCCACTTCTGGGTTTGCGATAGTGGAGTTCCACTTTTAGTTTCGGTTTTCTTTAAGGATCAGGTTTGCAGCTGTTCACTGCACGTCAGGTCCCCAGCTCGCTCTATGACTCATCCTCACTATGGCCTGCTCCAGCCGCCAGGCACCTTACCCTCACAGTGTTACCGTTCATCCCAATACCAGCTCCCTAGCTCCTCTGTAGGGCAGCAGTAGGAGCTTGTTCAAAATGTGCAACCTCCAGGGGCCTAGATCTACTGAATCAAGATAGGAGGAGATGGGGGTGGGGTGAGGAGAGGGAGAGGGAGAGAAGGAGAGGGAGAGGGAGAAAGAGAGAGAATTCCCAAACTGGGCTAAGAAGCACTGCTTGACAGTGGTTTCAAACTGTGTGCTCAATAGAATTTCCAGAAACTTTTAAGTACTGATGTCTGAGAGCCATCCTGGGAAGTATGGGGTTCAGCTTAGAGTTTTCACGCTTCCTTGGTGATTCGAACTATCCATGAGAGACAGGCTTCTGGGGAAAACATCCTATTAGGCATCTCCTAAGAGTAGACGCCATAGACTCAAGGAGGCCGAAATCAGTCGAACCAAGGTTATTTGGCACCTACTCTGGACCAAGCTTTCTACTACCTGCTCCAACTTGTGATGGGTGAGGGGCTCTTGGGGAGGGCAGGAATTTACCTTAATCCCTGCGCTTCGACACTTGCCCACAGCATCAGGCACAGCAGTTCGAGGCGGGTCAATCATGGATATGAGGCCCGTGAAACACAGATTTTCCATGGGAAAATTTATTTCATCTGTATTGAACTGGAATCCCTTAGAGAAGTTGCTAGGCAAGTTCAAGAAGCAGAACCCTGGAGAGAGAGAAGGGCCCAGCAGTCATTCCCACGCTGTCTCCTGCCACACACCCACAAACGGTTACTTTGATGGCTTTTTTTTCAAAGCCAACCCCCCATAACTCCTCACCCAGCACGCGCTCTCCCAGACCTCCCAGTTCTAAGTAGGCATTTTGGAAGTCTGTCTTCATTTCCTCATCCATGGGGTACTCCTGCCCATTCAGCATGAAACTGGTGCAAAAATCCAAGATCCTCTCGGGAGCACCCTTCATCAGCAGCACGTGGGCTTGGGAGTCATCTTCCAGAAGGTGGATGGACATCTAGGGAGGGGGAAATGTAGTGAAAGAGCCAGGTGGCGGGGGGGGGGGGGGGGGCATAGGAGGGGAGGGGGAGCATGGGGCAAAAATCCGGAGGGAAGTTTTTTAAGATTAAGTAAGACTCTGACAGCCTGCTTCATATCCACCTCCCACCCTCAATCAGGACAAATCAGACTCAAGCAGAGCCCAGTGCCATCCATTGCACTGGAACCTAGTATCTGCTCAGGAATTCTCTGAAGACATAGCAGGTACTCTCCTTTCTCCCTGATTCCTTGCTGATTGGATGGTTCAAGTGAGTTCGAAGACCAGTTTGTTCTCAAGCCAGAATCGTGTCTTATCTACTTTATGAGCTCAGCTAAGTTCAGTCAAGCCTGAGAAACCTTAGTTCCTTTCATAGATAGTGAAAGCAACTTGCCTACTTTATTGGGTTTCTTCTTTTAAATGACATTTTTATTTTATGTGCATTGGTGTTTTGCCTGCGCGTGTGTGTGTAGGAGAGAGCGAGGGTGTAAAATCACTTGGAGCTGGATTACAGACAGTTGTGAGCTGTCATGTGGGTGTTGGGAATTGAACCTGGGTTCTCTGGAAGAGCAGTCAATGTTCTTAACCACTGAGCCATCTCTCCAGTCCCCTTTATTGTTTGTCTGTCTGTTTTTAAGGAGAGAGTTGTAAAACAAAAGCAAGCAAGCAAGCAAACAACCCAAAACTTTGAGACTGAAACACAGACAAAATAAATTATCCATAGCCATTCTTCTATAAGCTGGAGTTGCCCCCAAGGAAGACTGCCTACTGACTGGATGCCTGATGGTGGAGGGGAAGGTATACATTCGTGACACAAATCTGCAGAGACCACACACCAGAGGGAGCAGTCAGGTGGCTTGTGTTTAGCGGTTGCCTCCAGGCACCCCCCGTAGAGTTCCTCTTTTAACTTATAGGAACTGCCTGCTATGGCCCCTGTTGGAGACTGAATCAGCAAATTGAGAGGAACTGTGGGAACACCGAGGAGGCCAGACAGCACTTCCCGGATGTCGAGTGGGGTGAGCCACTGGTGCATAAAATGTGACTACGATTGATTGGTTAGAGAATGATTAGTGCGTTCAAGATATGGTTAAGTGGGAGCTGGAGAGATGGCTCAGAGGTTAAGGACGCTGACTGTTCTTATAGAGGTCCTGAGTTCAATTCCCAGCAACCACATGGTGGCTCACAACCATCTACAATGAGATCTGGTACCCTCTTCTGGCATGCAGTCATACATGGAGGCAGCACACTGTATTGTATACATAATAAATAAAATCTTTAAAAAAAAAAAAGATATGGTTAAGTGGTTAAAAGGGAAAACCTTGTTTAAAGGAGGAAACTGTAAGATTAACAAAGCTCAGTCATCTCGGTGCTCAATGAATCTTTGCTGAATGAATAAAAGGCTCAGGTGAGCACAAGATCTTCTGACCCACTAACCTGGTCACGGGGAATAAAACTGGATAGAAGATTATAGATAGGGGCTTACAAGATTGCTCTACAAATAAAGATGCTTGCGGTCAAACCTGAAGACCTGAATTTGATTCCTGGACTGACAGTGGAAGGGATGGACCAGTTCCCACAGATCGTCTTCTGGCCACACAGAATCCATTACACACACACATACACACCCCAAAATAAGTATTTTGGCTGGATGTGGTGGCATATACTTTTAATCCCAGCACTCGGGAGGCAGAGATAGGTAGATCTCTGTGAGTTCAAGGCAGCCTGGTCTATATAATGAGTGTCACACTATGTAGAGAGACATAGCCTCAAAAAGAAAAAGAAAAGAAAAGCAACAAAAAAAGAAACATGTTGTTTGTTTGTTTGGCAGGATCTCACTATGTAGCCCTGGCTGGCATGGAATTTATGTAGACCAGGCTGGAATTTAGAGAGATCCTCATGCTCCTGCCTCTTGAGTGCTGGGATTAAAGGCATATACCATCGTATCTGACCAAAAATATAAATGTTTCATAAGATTACAGATAAAGAAGATGGAGAGAGAAATCAGAAATGCTCAGACTAGAATGTATTTGATTTCCATTTCAGAGATGGTAGGAGACCAAGCTCTGCAAACGACAGACAGGCTAAGGAAGACACATTCCTTTCAAAGACTGGAGTCTTTGCCCTTGGAGCAAGCTAATTATAGCAGTTCACTAAGTCTGCCAGAGCTAGTGTCTGCTGGAGCTGAGTCCAGCGGATTGGCCTGTCACACACATGTACCACAGAGACCAGTTCTGCCACTTGAATGCTATTCAGTAGCTCAGAAACACTCATACAGTAATTTTGGGGAACATGGTTGCTTGTTGGACATCCCAACAATGTCATGAATATGTCCGACTTTTATTTTTAACCACATAGAGGGAGAGGTACCTAATTCATCCAAAGGCTTTACTCGTACTCTGCCAAGCCACAAAATTCCTGTCTGGCTAGCAAGGCCACCAAGTGTCAGGAAAAAAAAATGGGACTAAGGTTTGTAGTTTATTTGCAGATCTGGGAGATCTGTTTTATTAAAGTGACTGAGACAAGTTTAGACAGAAGGTATGGATCTACTTGTCTCTTAGGGTTCCATCAGAAATTCATAGTAATCGAGTATTAAGAAATCTATATGGACTGTGATTGTGTTGTTATGTCTGAAGACATAAAAGCAAAACTGACTTAAGAGTCTTATTTCATACACTCAAATGTCTGGTCTTCATGGAAATACAAGGAATTGAAATGCTTGAATGAACTGGCCTGGTCTGCCTCCAGCCATGGAGAGGCTGCTCACTGTTTCCTACTTTCTACTGAAATCCTGTCTTCAGATTAGGCTCGCATTCTTGTTACCACCATGGGTTATTTTGACTTTTCTTCTTCCTTCTCCTCCTCCTCCTTTCTTCTTCTTTTTTAGACAGGGTCTCATACTATAAGTCAAGCTTCCCTTGCACTCAGGGTAACACTCCTGCCTCAGCCCCCTCCTCCATGCTGAGCATATAGGCATGAATCACCATGCATAGCCTCTCGGGATTTCATTGTTTGTGCCACTGGGCATTACTCAGCCTTTTCCTTTCCTCCCTGGATAATAAATCAATGCCTTTAGAAAATAAAAAATATCCTTTAATCCCAGCACTCGGGAGGCAGAGGCAGGCGGATCTCTGTGAGTTCGAGACCAGCCTGGTCTACAGAGCTAGTTCCAGGACAGGCTCCAAAGCTACAGAGAAACCCTGTCTCGAAAAACCAAAAAAAAAAAAAAAAAAAAAAAAAAAACCAAAAAAAAAAAAAAAGAAAAGAAAAAATATGACACATTGTACTACTAGTGACCCCTGACTGCCTCACTGATGGCCGCACCAGAACTTTATGGAGGGAAAAGGGCTATTTGATGGCTAAGGAAACAGAATGGCTTGTAGACAGACTTTTGTCTACATAGCAGACACTGGCATAGGCTAATAGTTGTTTGTGGTTCCCACCAGCCAACCTTGACTGCTTCCGTCTCAGCAAACTTGGAACTTGCTCTGTACACCAAGCTGACCTCGAACTCACAGAGATTCCTCCTGAGTGCTGGAATTAAAGGCATGTGCCACGGCCAGGCCTTAGTGAGCTTTTTAAGACATGTTTTGTTGCGGGTGGCGGGGGTGAAAATTCCGCTAGAAACGATTCCTTTATCACCCAGTTCTCCCGTTTGCACTGCCACTTCCCTGGAGGTGAGCGTTCCTCCTAGTTGGCCTGCTGGTTCTCCAGAGCTACTGCCCTGCTCAGAAGTACAGCCGGAAGCCAAAGCATAGCTTCCCTATTGCGAATCCATTCTGTCCCCCACACCCCGCCCGCCATTCTCCTACCTTTCTGGGTTCTGTACCTGGTACTTGTTGGTAGAATTAAAGGGGATCTCTGCCACCTTGGGGTTTTTCTGTCTCATTTCATTCACAGGGCTGTAGGACTGTTCAATGAATTTTAGGAGCGCTGACTCAGAAGCATCCCCTGTTGTTACCCGCTGCAAGGAAGGATTTGGATGAGCCCCAGGGATACACCATCTGGGCATAGGATTTGCCTGTGGTCTCAAGGAGAGGCATGGAATGGGGAGGGAAAGGGGTGTAGAAAATCACCGAGGGTGGGCAGAGAAGCAGACTTTTTGGGAAGAGGGGCAGATATATACTCATCACTGAGGTACCCTCTTTTCATTTGATACCTTAGCTATGGGGACAGATTCCTGATGAGGCCTAAAGTCAGCCCGGTTACAGAGGCCAGCGATTCGAGCCAGGTGAAACCAGGTGTCCGAGGACTTGGGAAATGTTTTCCCTAGGTAGGAAGGAAGTGTTAACAAACAGAATTTAATACAAGGGATTAATTACACTTGCAGGGAGAGGTAGGGGATTAGGAGGTTCAAGGTCATCTCCAGCTACTTATTGAGTTGAAGGGTCAACAAACACGGAAACTCAAGGTTATTCATATTCTCTTTAACAACCAAGTACCACCTCCTCCCATCACCAGATTCTATCTGTCTCCTGTTTGCCATTCTCCTAAGGATCCCAGCCCAAATCCTCCTTCTCTAGGCTACCCAGGCCGCTAGTCACCGGTAGTTTGTTCCTCACTGGTGTCAGCCTCATACACAGTCTTATCAAACCACAAGTGGGCCACTGTCATACGGTTCTGGGTGAGGGTGCCAGTCTTGTCCGAGCAGATGGTGGAAGTGGAGCCGAGGGTCTCCACTGCCTCCAGGTTCTTCACCAGACAGTTCTTGCGGGCCATGCGCTTGGCGGTCAGGGTCAGGCACACCTAAAGTCACCAAAAGAGGCAAGAATGGATTGATGGGGGGGAGGACTATTCACGTCATTTGCTTTGGAAATTCGGTCTTTTTTTATTTCCCTTTTATCCTTGACCAGTCTTTAGAAACCCCACCTGTGATCATCATAAACAACACTGAGGGAGCGATTTCGATGTGTACTTTCTGGCAAGAGTTTCAGGGCCTTCCTTCACCAGCATGGCTGTCACAGAGCACAAAGCCCTTCCCCAGAAGGCGTTTAGACCTCTATCTAGTATCCTCTTCTTCATCCTGGGCTGCCTCCTCTCTCTCAGATCCAGTCTCTCCAAGGACCACACAGAGAGGTAAGGCTTTATTATGGCATACAGTGCTGTGTATGAACCTGGGCATGTTGCCAGTAGTTCCAGAAAAATTTGGCAGGAGGGAAAGATGACATTGGGAAGCAATGTCACAGTACTGAAAAGTCCTTGAGAAATCACTTAAATCAGAAAGTGTCTGTTAATCATAAATCGAATGCAAGGTTCTTTTAAAAACTAGCAAATTATTGTGTTGTGGATGTGTAAGTATAGAATTCCAATTATGGAATTGCAATCAATCACTAGTCCCAATGTTTTACACACCCTAAATGTTATTCTTATTTCTATTTTAAAAAGAATATTGAGAAGTTAGAGCATACCCCAAACAAGCTGTTAGTGTGACAGAGAGCTAATACCTTCTCACAGGAAGAATGGTTAAGGACAAGGTTACCTAGAGAATCTGAGGGGGCATGGTGACTACATCCAACGGGGTGGGGACTGGAACGTCGGAGACGGAGAATCAACTTATTTTGGTTGGGAAAACTAGGATGAAATAGGGAATCATATTCCTGCTCAACACAGTGAAATTTAACGAAGTGATCCAAGAGCAAACTAGGCAAAGACAAAGAGGAGCTATGTTCTCCATTCCCAGAGAAAACCACACAATTACCCTCCACGGATCTTTATAGAGGACATTCGGTGTTGCCTCAAAGGTTCACTTTAAATGGCCTTGAAGTCCTTTGCACTAGGAGTCTGTAATTTCAAATTAATCTTTCTCTAAAAACTGTGAATATTTTTCAAGTATTGAATACTTGAGGCCCAGAGATCTGAAGTGGTTTGGCTGAGTTTAACAGCTCCAGAACAGAATGCACTTTTTCTCTCTTGTGCCTTGCTTCCTCTTTCACTGAGGAGAAAGAGGTGAGGGTAGAGGAAGTCAGTGTAATGTTGGGAGCTAACTGCCCACACTTAAGATGTTCAACAACAGCCAAATCCATACGAGTGATTTCATTCCCCTGGGGTTACTTGTCTGCCCAGAGGCCACCCCCCCCCACATCTTGTTGACTCACAGTGACAGTGGCCAGCAGCCCTTCCGGCACATTGGCCACAATGATGCCAATCAAGAAGATGACAGCATCCAGCCAGCCGTAGCCCAAGATAAGCGAGAGTGAAAAAAATGTGATGCCAAGGAAGATGGCGACAGCTGTGATCAGATGGATGAAGTGTTCGATTTCAACAGCAATGGGGGTCTGGCCTATCCCCAAGCCAGATGTCAGAGAAGCAATTCGGCCCATGACTGTGGAGTCTCCTGTAGCGATCACAATACCCCGGGCTGTTCCTGTGGATGAAGGGAGAAGCTGTGATACCATACCATGGGAAACTTACCTAGGTGGTAAGAGAAACTTGTGTTTTCTTTCTTTTTTTTTTTTTTTTTGGTTTTTCGAGACAGGGTTTCTCTGTGGCTTTGGAGCCTGTCCTGGAACTAGCTCTTGTAGACCAGGCTGGTCTCGAACTCACAGAGATCCGCCTGCCTCTGCTGGGATTAAAGGCGTGCACCACCACCGCCCGGCCCCGAGAAACTTGTGTTTTAATGAGGCAGCTTTTGGTGGGTTCTTGGCTAGCCACAGGAAGAGGGAGTTGCCTGGGAGTCAACCATGTAGTTACATGGTGGACTTTCAGCTCTACAGTTCAACTTCTGAGAAGAGTGAGGCTAAAGGTTGAGTTGATTACCAATGGCAAGTGTTATAACCAGTCATGTCTATATAATAAAACACCCATTAAAAAGCCAAGACAATTGGGTTTGAAGAACTTCCAGACTGGCAACACATGGAGGTGCCTGGAGGGTGGCATCCTCAGAGAGGACCCAAAAGTGCCACCCAGAGAACATACAGAAGCCCACATACCATTCCCTACGCATGCTTCCCTTCTGGGTATTCACTTGCATCCTATTAAATGTAAGAGATGGGAAATGTAGGCCGAGTGCTTCCCTGAGGTCTGTGAGCCTCAAGGAAGAAGTCATGGGAATCCCAGTGCATAGTCAATCTGCCAGAAATATGGATGACAACCTATTACTTTGGATTAGAGTCTGAAGCAAGAAGAGTCCCATGGGATCGAGCCCTCATCTGATGCTATTTTGAGGCAGTTAACTGTCAAAATTGGACTGAGTTTTGGGGAACTGATAGGGAATCCCTCCAGTAGGACACAGGATTCTATGTAGACAGAAGTAGCAAGGGGGGAAGCCAAGGCCTGCTAAGTATCCTACAGGGCACAGTTCAGCCCCCCTCTCTACTCACAGCAAAGAGCTCTCTAGTCCTCAGTATTGGTAGTTGAGAAACTCTGCCTGAAGAGCCCCCTCCCTGCTTTTCTGGCTAGAGCTAGTCTGACCTCTGCTGGGTAGCACAGGCCATCACAGCCCCCCCCCCCCAGCTCTGCTCTCTACCTACAAGGGCAGCTTGGACCTCGTGGTTGACTTTACCCACGCGTGGTACAGGACATTCACCTACAAGCTTGAAACAAGGTTATTTAAAACCACCCTTCCTGCTTTGCCACAGTGCCTGTAATTTCCACCACTCAAGTCATAGAATTATCAAGAAACTCATAGAAAAAGGCAGAAACATCAACTTCGTAAACAACTCTCTCTTTTTCCTGAGACAAAGGACTATGCTCTAGGGAACTCAGGCTTCCTTATACTTAAAGTGGGATGACGCACATCCCAGATGATGTAGGGTACACCTAGAAATCCAGCATTTGAAAGGCTGGGGTAGAGGATTGCTCAGAGTTCAAGGCCAGTGTGGGCTACAGGCTGAGACTTTGTCTAAGGAAGAAAGAGGAGGAGGAAGGGAAAGGAGGAGAGAAGGAAGAGGAAGGAGGAGGAAGAATAGGAGGAAGAAGACAGGAGGAAACAAAGTACCTAAAAATTGTGCAATTAAATGTAATTAATTGAGTATATAATATAATTAATGTCCAAAAGAGTCCAGAACAAGGTTGGCTATGTGGTAGGCTAGGCTTCCAACTTTGTTCTCACCTTCAGTTGACTAAACGATTTCCTGAAGGACCAATATAAAATGATATGTGTGGCTCAGTAGGAGCAGCTCCCTCATCCACAGGGGCAGGGAGCAGCTTGGGGTCTCCAGTTCTAGAACCACCTTCAGAAACAGTCCAGGAGCAAGGGGCCAGAGAGATGGCTCAGTGCTGAAGAGGATTTCCTGCTCTTGCAGAGAACCTGGCCTTGGTGCCTAGACCTATATGATGGCTCACAGCAATCTATATATAACTGCAGTTCAAGGGGATCACTTCCTCTGACCTCCTTGGGCTCCTGAATACATTGGGACATGTACATAAAATCTCTCTCTCTCTCTTTCTTTCTCTCTCTCATCTATCTATATGGATATATATATCTATGGATCTATCTATCTATCTATCTATCTATCTATCTATCTATCTATCATCTATCTAGAGTCCAGGAGGAGAGTTCTCAGCTGGGGCAGGCTAGTATTATGAGGAAAGAGATCCTGTAAAGGGTCACAGTATAAAGCACCCCATAGACAATCTTTGAACTGGTTGACAGAAGTGTTCTGAACCTTTTTGAAAATACTAAAATGACTGAAAGATACCGAAAGGATTTCATATTGTTGATAGGGTAGGTGTGGGTGGCTATGATGTCATCTTAATCTATTTTGTAGGATGATTTAGCTTGAAAAGATGAAATATAATAAATGGTCTCTATGTGTCTAGAGACAAGAGTTGGTTAGCATCCAACTAGAAGACGACCAACAAGGACAGGTATCCTGTATCCTAGGCCAGACTCTTCCCTCATATGCTTTCCATATGTCATCAGAGAAAGAGCGCAGGCTCCCTACACACTTGGGAACACAGAGAGGCATTTGTGCCACTGCCCGTCAAGGTCAAGCAATGACAGCTGGAGACAAGGCTAGAGTGGTATTTATATAACTAATTTGTAAATTAGTCTAGGGCAAAGGTTAAAGGGGGAAGGGAGCTAGTCTAAGGAAAATTACTGAGCAAGTTGCACAAACATTCCTTAGTTTGGCTGATATGGGCGTGCACACTTCTTTTAACTTCAGCACTCAGGAGGCTGAGGCAGGTGAATCTCTGTGAGTTCAAGGCCAATCTGGTCTACAGAGCGAGTTCCAGGATAGTCAGGCATTGTGAAGCCTGAAATGTTTCAAAAAACAAAATTTCTTAGCTTAATCTAGCTAGTTCCACCCTTTTGGCTACATTTTGGGTTCTTTTTGTCTATGAAATAAACTCCCTTTTACCCAGATAGACCCTTGTTTCTCGACTGGAATGTTCTCACTCACTCTTCCCTAACTATCAGTGGCATATGCTTAGTGAATGAAAAAAACCTACTTCAGAAACATAAATCTCAGAAAATTTCCCTCCTAAAATGGAGCAGCAGAAATCCAGTAATTTTAGAGAAATCTTGTTAATTTACATTTTTTGTTCATTCACCTAATCATATATTTTATATATTGTGTACAAATCATGTGATACTATTTTTTCTGGTTGGATTCTTCCTTAATGTCCACTGAGCACTAGAGTTACTAGTAAGGTATTTCCAAGTGAAAAGTTTGATGAGGAGAGGTTATTAGCAATCTCAGTGCTGAGCGGAGTGGAGCAGGGAAGGAAAGAGCTTGGCCTTTGGGAGACAGACTTGCATTTGAATCGGCTAATCTTCCTCTTTTCTGCTGAGTCATACTCTTAAGTATGGTGCGCATGTAATTTCTTTAAACTTTAGACTTTGTGTGTGATACTGTGAGAATCAAGAAAAAATGTTATAGTAGTTGACACTAACTACCTGCGTTTATGCATTCAGCAAAAAGCAATTATCTCTAGACAACAAAGCATTTATTCTTAAGCACTAGTAATGGTTTGCAAATGGTTTCTTTAAGGGCAAAGGAGAGAGGGACATAATGATGCCAAGCCTTTTGTCACCACTTTGGTCAGAACCAACTTCTGGCTCAAGGGTGCCTTCCTTCCATTCAAGTGACAAAGCCAACGTTTGAATGGTAAGGTTTGAGGGACACCCCTGGTAACTCACACTTGCAGGGCTGCTATTTTCCTCTGCAAGGTAAAATGAAGTTAGGAGAATGACCCAGCAGGGATGGATAACTTTCCTCCATTCTGTGCCATTTTCAACACAAAAATCAGTCTCCCCACCAGCTAAAACAACTGTCCACAGCTATAGGGCACCTACAGTGTATTAGACCTGGTGCTAAGCATTTTGTATTTATGTCACTTAGTCCATAGATAATCTATGGGCGGCAATATTTAGTACACAAATTTGGAAATGATGGTCTTGACCTTTTACCAAAGGTCATCAAGCTTCAGCGCGATGGAGAAACCAAGTTGGTAAGGGTCTTCCTACTCCAAAATCTTTAGAAACAGAAGGTTGAAAAGCCTTGTGTTTCCACCTCTGCTTTTGAGTCTGTGCTGCGTATGGTGCACTATTCACCTTCTACACAGTTGGTGGAGAAGAAGATGATGTTCCGAGTCTCCAAAGGGTTCTCATGGGTGCATTCAGGGCAGCGAGACTGGGGTTCAGACTCCCCAGTCAGGGAGGAGTTGTCTACCTGGGGTGGCAAGGAGGATCAATTAAAAGGCAAGCATAGGAGAGATTCATTTATGAAGACAACATCACCTTACCTGTCCTAACCATCATGACATTAACATACAGAGATAAGCAAATGTCCTTCCAGCTCCTTATTGTCTCACTTTTTTTGTTTGTTTGTTTTTGTTTTTGTTTTTTAGAGACAGGGTTTCTCTGAAGCTTTGGAGCCTGTCCTTGACCTAGCTCTTGTAGACCAGGATGGCCTCGAACTCACAGAGATCTGCCTGCCTCTGCCTCCCGAGGACTGGGATTAAAAGTGTGCACCACCACCACCCGGCTTTGTCTTACTTCTAAACCATCCTCATCACAAGGTTCTGAATAGTAGGATCATATTTTCTGTACCTAAGCTCAGGTCCTTATCATACCTTCGAACCATACATTGCCTTAGACTCCCTCCTCTGCTTTCCAGACCTCCTCACCTTACATCCTTGTGCAGCGATAACCCTGATATCAGCGGGGATTTGGTCTCCACCCTTCACTTCTACTAGGTCTCCCAGAACCACATCTTTTACATTGATTTGCATCTTCTCTCCACCTCGAATTACCAGAGCTTGCTGGAGGAAGATAATATAGGATTGTTATGCAGCTTCCTGCCTTGCCCATCTTGCTCCAACCCTAGAAGTTTCCATTTCGAACTCCTTTCTCCTGTGCTTTGCACCATAATAGTCTTGAGTTTCAGCAGATTGTGTACTTCTGCCGTCGCTGTCTGCAGAGTCTTTGCTATGTGACTTTGGTGGCCTTGCCATTAAGAGGTGGGATCTATCTCTTAGTTTCTAAACGTAGACTTGGCCACGTAATCGCTCCCCTTACCCCGTGAGATATTAGCAAGTGTGGTACAAACAAAGGCTTAGAAACGTTTTCCCTGCTATTCCCAGGAACCCCTCTGCTCCCATGAACAAGACAGAGCCCCAACCAACCCAGTTATTTCAACTGAGGCTCCAGAGGAGTCAATAAAGTTATTTTATATTCCTACCTAGCACAAGCTAAAGTCACAGACCACAGCAGCAGCTCAGACACAGGGACAAAAGCCCTGTTTGGGGCAGTGTATTAGGTCACCAGTGCTACCTGATAAACTCCAAGTTCCTAATCAAAACTCTTACTGGAGGAAAAGTTTAAATTATGACAGGAGAAGAAACTCTTAAGCAGCAAGGCTCGAACATGATAATACCGTTGCATGATTCCAGAGACTTTTTAAGCGTCCAGACCTGCATTTAGGAACTCCAATCTGCTGTCATACTATTTCTAGATACCTTACAAAAATTTAACTTCAAAATAATTTTTAAATTTCAGAAAAGTTTCCGTAATGAAAATAGTGACAAGCACACCTGTAAAACTTTTACCGTCATCGCCTACTAACTTTTAATCTCATTTGCTTTGTCCTTTTCTGTCTCTAAGTTACATGCATCATGACAATTTATGCCAAACACTTCTGTGTTTATTTTACAAGAATTATGTTATCTTCTCTCTTTAAAAAAAAGATTTTTTTAAATTGTACTTGTATGTGTATGTGCCATGTTCATGCCTGGTGTCTGTGAGGCCAGAAGAGAAGGAAGGATGAAAGTCCTATGGAACTGGAGTTACAGGTGTTGTAAGCCGCCTTTAGGGTATGGGAACGGAACCCTGGTCCTCTGCAAGAGCTGGGTCTTAGGGTTCTATTGTTGTGATCAGCATCAAAAGCAACGGTGGGAGGAAAGGATGTATGCCACTTACCCTTTCCACAGCACAGCCCATTTGTCCAGGGAACTCAGTAACTCAAGGCAAGAACCTGGAGGCAGGAACTGATTCAGAGGCCACGGAGGGGTGCTGCTTATAGCTTGTTCCCCATGGCTTGCTTAGCCTGCTTTCTTATAACACTCAAGACAGTCAGCCCAGGGGTGGCACTGTCCAAAGCGAGCTGGGGCCTCCCACATCAGTCAAGGAAATGTACCACAAGCTTGCCCACAATCTGGTGGGGACATTTCCTCAACCGAGTTCCCTCTTCCCAAATGACTCTAGTTTGTGTGTCAGGTTGACGTAAAATTAGCTAGTGCAAGCAATTTGAACCAAGATGGACAAGTGCTCTCGGCTGCTGAGCCATCTCTTGGCCCTGCAGTGCTCTCTTCTACAACAGGGCAGTGGTAGCTCCTGCAGGTTCCACGCTGATGCAGTGCTCACATCTACTCTACATTCTAGCTTTTGCTACTTGATCCTAAATTCCTTTTCAGGCCTTACCTCCGGGGCACAGCATCTATAGGCCCAGGCCTAAGACCTTTATCTTTACCAGGATGTTCACACTCCCATATCTTTTCAGCTTCTTTTAAACTGGAACGTTTCCCAGGGTTCATTGACTTTAATGTCAGCCTAGCCACTGGCTTCTTTCTTTTGTTTTTAGTAGAATGTTCTTGTTTGTTTGTTTGTTTCTCGAGACAGGGTTTCTCTGTAGCTTTGGAACCTGTCCTGGAACTCACTCTGTAGACCAGGCTGGCCTCGAACACACAGAGATCAGCCTGCCTCTGTCTCCCTAGTGCTGGGATTAAAGGTGTGTGCCTCCACCGCCTGGCTGGTAGAATGTTCTTGTTTGAGTTGGGGAGGGTCTTTTTTCATTGGATTATCACTTTAGACTAGACAATTCTTTGGTGGTATCACCTGAGTTTCACATTGTTTTCCTGGTAGTTTCTAGGCCCATTCATTACCAGCCTCACTCAGCGCACCCACAGTGGGTTACAGACTCCAGGGAACTGAGTGATTATACAATTGGTCACAATCTGCACTTCCTCCCACTAGGTCCTCCCACACAAGTCCTACCTACCTGAGGTACCATGTTCTTAAAAGATTCCATGATCTTGGAGCTCTTGGCCTCCTGATAATATGAGAAGCAGCCAGTGATGAGGACCACAACAGCGAGTACGATACCCAGGTACAGCTGAAGACAAGGGAAGAAAGTGTGATTGATTAGCACATCCTTTCCTCCCTCTTCATCCCCAGGGACTGCCAAGGCAACAGCTTCCTCTGGATGGAGGAAATCAGAGGGGCTGAAAAGAATCAGGGATGGTGCTGGCACACTAGGCTTCTTAGTAATAGAAACCTGAGCCGTTGCGGTGAGTGGTCAAAAAAATGGCAGAGAATGTGTGGCTTCCTCTCCCATAAAGGTGGGAGGTGGGTAATGAGCCAAGGAAGGTGAGAGATGGAGAGGCAGATGTTCTGAAAGTTAGAGAAAAGGGTTGCAGACGCTGTGACTCTGGCTGGCTGGGATGATGCTTCTCAGGGAGCTGAACCAGACGCTTCCTAGATAAGAAGTTGCTGGGGACCAAGATGGATCAAGAACTTCTCTAGAAAGTTCTGAACTATTGGAGATTTGGACTAGAAGACTTGGGGAGTTCCAGGCTGTTGAACATGAGAGTTTCATGGACTTAGCCACAGACTAGATTAGATGGTAGATTAGCAAACTCACATTATCTTTGTTGATTTTTTCACTGTAATGAACGTGTATGCCATAGGCCAGGAAGCAGAGAAAGGCACCAGTCCACAGCAGGAGGGAAAAGCCACCAAACATTTGTTTACAGAATTTGACCCACTCTGGTGTGGTTGGGGGAGGGCTTAGTGCATTCGGTCCGTTTGCAGACAGAATCTCCTGGGCATCTTTGAGGCTATGGCCCTGGGTGGAGAAGAAATAGGGTTCGGAGAGAAAGCAAAGTTACAATCAAGGATAGGCGTACCCCCCAAATCAGGCCTCTGAATGCCCTTCTAGGTTCTTCCTTGATAAGGTAGAATTTTAGACTTCGTGTTGTATAAGGGGTGTCATTTAGTATACTTACATAGAGCTTTTTTGATTTGTTCATTTGTTTATGAATTGACTTACAAACATTTGAACTCGAATGCTTTACCTTGGGGCTTGGTAGTATGATAGGCACTGAGAATACCCTCTTGAGTAGGCACGGTCTCCACTCCAAGGGTCTGGTGAGATGGCTTAATGGGTAAGGGTGAATGCAGCAAGGCCTGACAACCTAATCCAACACTTGGACTCACAGGGCGGAGAGAATGGAATCCCACAACGTTGTCCCACCTCCGTGTGCATGCTGTGGTGGCTTTACACCCACACACATAAACATAGGCACAATCAATCAACGAAACTAAAGAATACCCCTAGGGAGCTCAAGTCAAAAACAAACAAATAGAAATGATTATGGTGTTCTAGCCTCCTGGGGCTATGATCCACAATGCTGGTTACTAGCATTTACACTTTGGCCTTCTAGTTTGGAAATAAGAGAAAATCAAACTAAAGACACAAATGCATAGATTTTTTTTTCTTTTTTCTTTTTGTTTTTTTTTTTGGGGGGGGGGAACCAGAGTTTCTCTGAGTAGCTTTTGGGTCTGTCCTAGAACTGGCTTTGCAGATCAGGCTGGCCTTGAATGCACAGAGATTCGTTTGCCTCTGCCTTCTGATTGCTGGGATTAAAGGCATGCACCACCACCGCACTCGGATAGATTTTTTTTATTATAGTCTTATGCACACACCTCTGTGCTTTTTCCTTTATATTATGTGAAAATAGAATCTAAACCCTGTCATCCATTCCCTTAACCTCTTCTCAAAAAGACCCAAGGGGCCTCCAATACTTTCTAGGGATCCATAAGGTCTAAAGCTTTTATTTTATTTTATTTTATTTTATTTTAGTTTATTTTGGTTTTTCGAGACAGGGTTTCTCTGTAGTTATTGGTGCCTGTTCTGGAAGTTCTAAAGCTTTTAATAATACATTGTCTTTTTTACTCATTCTTGAGAATGGATGGTTGGCCAGCAAGTTCCAGGATAGCCTGATCTACATAGTGAAACCTTGTCTCACAAAACAAAAAACAAAACAAAACAAAAAAAACCAAACAAATGTGTATGATAGATGTTAAGGATTGACTCTTACTCTTAAATGTTCCCCAAGCAACCTGGTTCCCAGCTTATGGGAAGAATATTAGGAGACAGGGGCTGGAGAGATGGCTCAGAGGTTA
Source organism: Chionomys nivalis (assembly GCF_950005125.1). NCBI lineage: Eukaryota > Metazoa > Chordata > Mammalia > Rodentia > Cricetidae > Chionomys > Chionomys nivalis. The sequence continues at coordinate 21,792,500 of NC_080090.1, read as the reverse complement.
AGAGCATTGCCTGCTCTTCCAAAGGTCTTGAGTTCAATTCCCAGCAACCACATGGTGGCTCACAACCATCTGTAGAGGGGTCTGGTGCCCTCTTCTGGCCTGCAGGCATACACACAGACAGAATATTGTATACATAATAAATAAATAAATATTAAAAAAAAAAGAATATTAGGAGACAATTTAGGTGGAGGAAATTGGCCACAGGAAGTAGGCCATGGGAAGTAGGTCACGGGAAGGCATCCTTGAAAGGATTCTTTCTCCACCTTCCTGTCTGCCCTGAGGTAAGCAGCTTTACTCATTTCCTTCCTCCCCTCAGACTCAGAAATAGTGGATCCTCTGGGCAGTAATAGCAAATGCCTTAAATCCCAGCACTTGGGAGGCAGAGGCAGGTGGCTCTCTATGAGTTCAAGGTCAGCCTGGTCTACAAAACAAGTTCCAGGAAAGTTAGGGCTACACTGAGAAACTCTATCTCGAAAAACTAAACAAAACTAAACTAAAAATAATGAAATAGTGGCACCAAGAGACCACGGCCTGAGCCCTCAGAGCTGTGAGACAGAATGACTCTCTACATTGTTTGTCTCCGTCTTATGTTATTTTTCTACTGCTGTGAGGAGACACCATTACCAATGCAGCTTATACAAGAAAGGGTTTGCTGGGGCTCACAGTTCCAGAGGGTTAGAGTCATGACCATCATGGCAGGCAGTAGCTGAGAGCTCGCATCCTGATCCACAGGCAGAAGGCAGAGAGAGAGACAGCTGGGAGTGCCTGGACATTTGAAACTTCAAAGCCTCCATGACACATCTCCCCCAACGAGGCCACACCTTCTAGTCCTTCCCAAGTGTTCCACCAACTGGAGACGAAGGTCTCAAATATTTGAGCCTATGGGGCCCTTCTCATCCAACCCACCACAGATTCAGGAATTCTGTCCCCTAATAGAAAGATGACACTTCAAGATTTCCAGTCTTCATGACATGTTCCAGTAGATTTAATACCAAAAGAGGAGGATTCAGATTTTTCTATTAGAAAACTAGACATTAAAGAAGTTTGGAGCCTGGAGATATGGTTCAATGGTTAAGAGCACTGGCTGCTCTTCCAGAGGACCTGGGTTCAATTCCACCTCTACCTGGCAGCTCACAACTGTCTGTAACTCTAGTTCTAGGGGGATCTGACACCTTCACACCAATGTACATAAGATAAAGTTGTAATAAATTACAAAAAAAATTATGTAAAATATAGGTGGGCGGGATGGAGGCGCACACCTTTAATTTCAGCACTCAGGAGGCAGAGATGGGTGGATCTCTGTGAGTTTGAGGCCCACCTGGTCTACAAGGAGTGAGCTCTAGGCCAGTCAAGGTTGTACAAGGCTGCTGTCTTGAAAACAAACAAAAAAGAAGTTTGTAAAATATAATATTTTTTAAAATGTAGTTGTTTGGTTAAAATATTATCGCTACAAGTTTATAATAAACCTTTCCTTTTCCCCTCCTCTTTCATTCGAAATTCTGGGGGTTGAACTCAGGGTCCCACTCAGGGGTGTACCGCTGAGCTACATTCCTGGCCGCTACTCTATTTGTAAAGGAACTGGAAAATACATTTAAAATTTGCCATCTTTAATTTTACTGTGGCAAATACTGATTATGTTATTTCTACCTAAGCCAAAGCTCTGTGGAGACCTTGATAAATCCTAAGAAACTGAGCAGATCCCGAGGATAAACAAAGGCAGGCCTCTCCCATCTACCTGTAGCCTCTCTCTGGGGTAGTTACTGGGGTCGTCTTTTCCGGCTAGAGTTTCATGGAACTCTGCAGGGCCTGAGGGTAAAAGATACAAACTTGGGTTTGAAGATGGGGGGGGGTGTCTCTGCACTGTCCTTGTGGCCCCAAGTCCATGAGAACCTCTGCCTCTCTTGGGCAGTTCACACTCACCTTGGTCAAGTCCACAGAGTACTTGGCGCTCAACTCATCCAAGGTTAGCTTGTGGTCATCCTAAGGGGACAGAAGAGTCATCACGGTGAGATGGTGACCTCAAGGTCACGTGCAGAGAGGAGGGAGGAAGTGGGAAAGGGAGAGTCCTGGCAGTGTGCTTTGTTCTCCCGGCAGGATGTGGAAGGCAACCAGGCAGAAGGCCTAGAAGTGTTTCAAGGGTGATTTGCTTTGGCTTTCCTCACCATAGCCACTTCCTTCTTCAGCTCCTCTAAATCTTTATTCTTCTTTCGCCCTTTTCGTAGATTTTTATTCATCATTATAGGCCTCGCATCAGGTTTTGGGCTTAGATTAGGCTCCTGAGGGGCCACAGTCTCTTTTTCCTTTCCAGGCTCCATCACGTGATCTCTAGACACAGCTGGCTCGGCTCAACTAGTGCGAAGAAAGCAAAAAGGGTAAGGATGTGGGAGCGAGTGGCAGGAAGGGTCACGGAGTTGGAGGTGGGCGGTGGGGTGGGAAGAGTAAAGGAGTGAGATGAATGGGGAGAGGAGTCGCGGTGCAACACCGGAAAGGAAAGGTGCGCAAGGGAGCAGGTCTGAGCGGCAAGGGTGGAGAAGGAAGCACCAGGCCGAGTGAACCTGCAGGTAAGGGTGGAGGTACAGAGAGGGAGATGGGCGTGGAGGGTACCTGGGTACCTAAAAGATGAAGACTGAGGGGCTCAGCAGGTGGGAAGTGCAGGTGGGAGCCAAGGTGAGAGTGAGCTTCTGGGCAGGCCAGGTGCCCCAGCCCCAGGTCCTGTGGGTGCCATGGCAACAGCCTAGGCCTGGCATCATAATGGGCTCATGAAAATTCTAATCAAGAACACACAAACCTCACTGTCTTGGGGTGAGGATGACTGGAGCAGGTTCTGCCACAGAGAGACTGTAGATCAGACAACAAAACTAGAGCAAAGTCTTTGTATGGTCATGTGACTTCCGAGGCTAGGAATACTCCAGTTAGGTGGCTCAAAAACTGAAGGTGTGTGTGTGTGTGTGTGTGTGTGTGTGTGTAGGTGTGTGTGTGTGTGTAGTTATTGGTCTCTTGCTGGTTCAGAACTGGCTCTGTACTAGACTGACCTAGGATCTATGTTCCTTCTTTTTTTTTTTTTTAATATTTATTTATTTATTATGTATACAATGTTCTGTCTCTGTGTATGCCTGAAGGCCAGAAGAGGGCACCAGACCTCGTTACAGATGGTTGTGAGCCACCATGTGGTTGCTGGGAATTGAACTCAGGACCTTTGGAAGAGCAGGCAATGCTCTTAATCACTGAGCCATCTCTCCAGCCCCTCTATGTTCCTTCTTTTGTCTCTGCATCCCTGAGTATTGGGATCAATGGTGTGGTCCACCATTTCCAGTTCTAGTGATGCTCTGACATTGACCAATATTGAATTTAATTTTTCAGTTTTGGAGATTGATTAGGGAGATAAACTTTGGGCTTTGGAATGTGTCCTGTTTGAGTACAGAGTCTTCGTCTAATAGCTGTATGACTTTGTGCAGATTAACTACCCTTTCCATACTCCCTTTTCTGTTTAGAAAAAATACCTTCCACCTTGCAAAGTAGCACTCGTAAGAATCAAAGTGAGGCGCTTTACCTCCTAGCTTCTCAAACGGTGTGTGGCTACCCTGTATATGGTTGTGTAACTAAATGGTTGTGTGTGTGCAAAAAAACTGACAACAGTAAAAGTTATACAATAATGACAGATTAATTTTAAATCAAGCATGGGATGAGTCTGGCAGCGCCCACTCCTGTAACGCCATGCAGCTTCGTCATAGCCTTGGTTCTGAGCACACAACATGCACACTTGGTACTGCTACATGGGTACAATTAATGCTGCTAGAAATACCGTGGCCCAATTAAACACTGTGTGTGTGGCCTATGTGTGTGTGTTGCATGTGTGCACATGACACAGTGCCTGTGTTGGAGGACAGAGGACAACTGGGTTCCTGGGACTGGAGCTCGGGCCCTCTAGGGTGGGCAGCAAGTTCCACTACTGCTGAGTCATCACCTCCACGCCCAGTGTTTTTACTATGCATGCAGAGTTTTCTGTTCTCACAGAAACATGACAGAAAACAGTTTCTGAAATGTATTTTTCCTGGTTTGTACTGCATGTTGATGGGAAATGGTATTCTCAGCATTGGTGATTGATTATAAAATAAAAAATTTGATAAGCTCTGAAAAATATTGTTGGGCAATAACAAACATTCAGCCAATATTTAATTATGTAAAAGTAAACAAGCACATTCGTATCACGAGCATGCAAAATCGTGTAACACTTTCTCAGGAGAAAAGGGGTCGCACGTGGAACATTTGAAGAAGCCTTCCTTGCTCCATGCACAAAATAACCTGAGTGTGAACGGTGTGTGTTCAGTAACTATTTTGGATTCATTCTTAGTGGTTTTATGTGCAGCTAAATGTGCAGTTCTCCTTGGAAACAAAACTGTCCCGCATGATATGCAGTATCCCCTTCCTTTAAAATGTCTTGGCTAGCAAGATGGCTTAGCAGGTAAAGGCGTTTGTTGCCAAGCTTGATGACCCAAGTTCGATCCCCAGAACCCACATGGTGGAAGGAGAGAACCAACTTCCAGATGTCTTCTGACCTACACATTCATGTCATGTACTTGCACACAGACACACACACAATGTACGAAATTAAATTATGTGTTTATCTCTTCTGTTTACCCTCTCTAGTATCTCACTAAGTGCCTTGACTTTTATGAGATAGTTATGCCTTAATCATTTTTAAAATTTTTAGTTTATAGTATAATAATAACATTTCTTCTCTTTCCTTCCTTCAAACCTTCCCATATACCTCTCCCACTCTCCTTCAGATTCCATGGCTTTTTTCTCACTAGTTGTTAGTGCATTGTGCTAATTATTTTTTTAACATTTTATTCAAATGGATCTGAAGCAGCTATATATTTCTATCAAATATATTTTTCAGTTATGAGATCACATATGTTTCAGTTATTTGATATTTAACTGTGTTTTGGCTGTGTGTGGTTTTGGTTATGATGGAACTTAAAGCATCTCTCACACCAATGGCATCCTTCACACTGGTTCCCCTTTCCAGCCAGAACAGAGGTTTGTCTCTTTCCTTCAGAGATTGCCTTCCTTCTTTAGTAAAAAGAAGAAAATAAGTGGGGCTGTGGACATAGCTCAGTCCGTGAAGAGCTTGCCATGTGAGCCTAAGGCCTGCAGTTCAGATCCCCAGCACCCATACGAAAAGCTGGGTGTGGTGATACGTGTCTGTACTCACAGTGCTAGGGATCCCTGGTGGGGCTGACCCGTCACTCTAGTTGAATCAGTGCGCTCCCGCTTCAGAGAGACCTTGTCTCAAAAAACGTGGCAATAGCTCTGGCCTTCGTACACCACACACACACACACACACACACACACACACACACACACACACACACACACTTCCTCTGCTATCTATAAAATGAAATAATCTCAACACTCAGGAGATGAACCAAAAGATCCTTGAGTTTGAGACCAGCCTGGGTTACATGGTGAGATCTTATCCTGTATTTTTAAAAAAGTATCGGCTGGATGGTGGCAGCAAACACCTTTAATCCTAGGAGGCAGAGGCAGGTGGATCTCTGAGTTCCAGGCCAGCCTGGTCTACAGAGTGAGTTCCAGGACAGCCAGGACTATACAGAGAAACCCTGTCCTGGAAAAACAAACTAACAAACAAATAAAATAAAGCAAAAGTGTAAAATGAAAGCCAGAAGTCCCCTTTTCCCTTCCCCACAGCCGTTCCAAGGCTGAAACAGTTGATATTAAAATGCTGCCCATCTTTCCGGTTTTTCCTATGTTTATTCAAGTAGAGACCTAAGAGGAGATGCGTTTTTAATCTTCACATGGCTATTCAATTCTCCTCTCATTTATCAACTTGTCAGGTGCATGACGCGTGTCTCTCAGCTCCTGCAGGCTTTCCACAGTCTGTGCTGACCACGGCTTGTACGGTAACTCCACGACTGAGATGGTGAGAGGCTATTTCCCATCTGTTTGTTTAACCATGAAACATTGCCATGGAGGCAAGCTGGTTAGAGGTAGCTTTAGACTCTATTTCTGTAGAATCGATTTCCATTGCTGAATCATACGGTAAGCTCATTTAAAGTCTTAAAATATTCTGCCAACTGCTATTAAAAGGGCATTGCCTTGGAGCTTAGCCGTAAGATGTAGCAAAGGCCACCCTCCACACAGGGTGACCTTGACTTCTCAAGAGTTTTAATTTTTTGAAGTTATTGTTTGTGTATTTTCCAATATGTTGGTGGATTGTCTTCTGGATAGCCGTTTTTCTTCTGTGAATTATACTATCATGCCGGGTGGTGGTGGCACACGCCTTTAATCCCAGCATTTAGGAGGCAGAGACAGGCAGATCTCCGTGAGTTCGAGGCCAGCCTGGTCTACAAGAGCTAGTTCCAGGACAGGAACCAAAAGCTACGGAGAAACCCTGTCTTGAAAATCCAAAAAAAAAAAAAAATTATACTATCATTTGTTCAATTTTACATTGTTTTCTTTTTTAAAATTGAGTTATTATACTCCACTGCCATTTACACTGCAAATGTTTTCTTGTTTTTTTTTTAAACATTTTATTATATAAAACAGTTCAGAAATTTAAATATATTTGATCATATTCTTCCCCTCCTCCAATTCCTTACAAATCCTCTCCTTTTCCCTACCCACCCAACTTTAAGTTCTTTCTAAAAGACAAAAATTATAAGAATAACCCCCCCCCCCCGGGCTGGAGAGATGGCTCAGAGGTTAAGAGCATTGCCTGCTCTTCCAAAGGTCCTGAGTTCAATTCTCGGCAACCACATGGTGGCTCACAACCATCTGTAATGGGGTCTGGTGCCCTCTTCTGGCCATACACACAGAATATTGTATACATAATAAATAAATAAATATTTTTTAAAAAAAGAATAACCCCCCCAAAACCTAGAATACAAAATATATCAACATTCAAAAAGAAAAACAAACCAGCCAAACTGTAACAACAACAACAACAAAAAAGCACACAAAATGCAGTGGAGCCCATTATATGTAGATCAGCTACTCCTGAACTTGAGGTCTGCCCTGGAGTAGTTGGTAAACTCAGTGTCATTCCACTGGAGAAAACTGATCTTCCCTCCCACAGCAGGTAGAAATGACAGCTTAGTCATTAACTTCTACCCTAGCGGCTAGGTTTTCACTCATTTATTCATTATTTATTTATTTATTTATTTATTTTTTGTTTGTTTTTTTTTTTTTTTTCGAGACAAGGTTTCTCTGTAGCTTTTTGGTTCCTGTCCTGGAACTAGCTCTTGTAGACCAGGCTGGCCTCGAACTCACAGAGATCCACCTGCCTCTACCTCCCAAGTGCTGGGATTAAAGGCGTGCGCTACACCGCCCGGCTTCATTATTTTTTTAAAAAATAAAATAAAAATGGTAAAATTAAAACTATCAGATCGACCAGGTGGTAGGGGCGCACGCCTTTAATCCCAGCACTTGGGAGGCAGAGGCAGGCGGATCAATTCAAGCCAGCCTGGTTTACAGACCTAGTTCTAGAACACCTAAGGCTACACAGAGAAATCCTGTCTTGAAAAACAAAAACAAACAAGCAAAAACCTCCAAAACAAACAAAAAACCCAAACAAACAGAAAAAAATAAAAACCTAGCAGATCAAAATTGGACAAGACAAACCAGAGGCAAAAGAACCCAAAGAGAAGGTAGAGGAATCAGAGACCCATTTGTTCACACACTGAACTGGAGGCCATAGTGCAGACACAGAGGACCTGCTGCAGACCCGTGCAGGCCCCGTCTGTGCTGCTTCAGTCTCTGTGAGTTCATATGAGCTTTGCCCAGGTTGATTTAGAGGGTTTTGTATCTTTGGTGTCTTCCATGCCCTCTGACTCTTACATCCTTACGGCTTCCTCTTTCATGAAGTTCCCTGAGCTCTGTGGGGAAGAATCTGATGGAAGCATCCCATTTAGAGCTGGGTGCTCCAAGGTTCTCCGGTTCTCTATGTAATGTCTGACTGTGGGCTTACGTATCTGTTCCCATCTGCTTCAGGAAGAAGCTTCTCTGATGATGGCTGAACAAATTACTTATCTACGAGTTTAGTTGTCATTAGAAATTGTTTCATCATTGTATATGTTTTTTCTTATTTAGACCAGTCTTATTTGATTTTGTCTAGGTTCTTGGTTACTCAAATAGTGTTGGATTTGGGTTCTGTCTCATGGACTGGGCCTTAAGTCAGATCAGCAATTGGTTGGTTACTCCCACAAGCTTTGTGCCACCATTGGCCTAGCCTTTCGTGCAGGGAGTGCCCCTTTGTAGACAGAGGGTTTCCCTTTTGATAGCATGCAGAGTACCTTCCTATGCCAAAGACCCTGGAACGCAGGGGTGAAGGTTCTATGTAGGCACCAGCTCGACTTGTTCCTGATCAATTAGTTATATAGGTGTTCTCTTCAGCTGTGGGGCTTTCCTGTCAGTTTATGGGGAACAACATATAGTCTTGGCAACATCCTGGGTTTCTGGGAGTTCCTGTAGGTTCCCTTTGGCCAACAATTCAATTAGATGTAACCCATCTGGTACTGAAAGCTTCATTTGATGACAAGAGATGGTCAGTTGGGATTCTGTCTTTGTCATTATTTGGTGATTTCATTTAGAGTACCTTCATATATGTATATATTTTAGGAAGTTTCTTCTGTATTAGGTTTCCATACTACCTCTCGGATGCCCTTAATTTTAGCTGTCTTTCCCCATATTCCTTCCCACAACTTTCTCTCTCCTCTCCCTCCCTCCTGATCCTCCCATCCCATATCCCCCCATCCATCCCTAAATATCTATTCTATTTCCCTTTCCTAATGAGATCTTGTCTTTAATATCAATCACAAAAGTCTTAAAGTTAGAGGAAGTGGGAGACCTCTCAGCAGGTAAGAGCACTGGCTGCTCTACCAGAGGACCCAGGTTCAGTTCCCAGCACCCACATGGCAGCTCATAGTCTTCTGTAGTTCCATTTCCAGGAGATCCAATGTCCTCTTCTGGCTCGTGGGCACCGGGCATGTGTGTAGTGCACATTTGCACACGTAGGTAAACACTTATAAAGCTAAGTTATGAAGAAATTAAAAGAATGAGGTTGGACTGAAGCTGAAATCAGAGTTTCTTTTTATGCAATGTCTCTGTGGCACTTAGATGCGAACCTGGGAGATTCCCAGAGGCATAGCCGAGGGGACATAATTCATTCAAATTGTTTCTGGAATGCTCATTCTGAGTCACAGATCTTAGCCCCCAAGCTTACCTTTTCAGAGAAACCTCTGCCGGCTGAGTGCAAAGTGGTGCCTCTGGCCAGTCCTATCCATCACTGCACAACGCTTTCTCCCTCAGAGATCGCCTTGCCCATTATCTGTTGACTTGCTAATTGCCCATTCCCTGCAGCCTTCACTGGCTGTATACCGAGCCTCTGGAGTGCTGTCTGGCACAGGGCAGCCAGTCCACAAATAGTTCCCGAATCGAAGTCAAATGCGGGGCGAGTTTCAGCTTTCATCTGTAGACGACTTTGATAATGAAGTCACTGAGGGAGGTCTGAAGTGTTTAAAACCTGTCTGGTTAAATAGGCTAAGCACTAGACTTCCCTATTAGTTTAATCCCCCTCCCCCAGACAGGGTTTCTCTGTAGCTTTTAACCTGTCCTAGAATTCACTCAGTAGACCAGGCTGGCTTTGAACTCATGGGGATCCCACTGTCTCTGCCTCCCCAGTGCTGGGATTAAAGGAGTATGCCACCACTGCCTGGCTTAGTTTACTCTTTAAAGACTCAGGTTCTTGCCTGGTTACCACTACGCCTGACTGTCACAAATCGTCATTTATGTTTTATAAAAATACAGTGAAGACTTGCCTTGATGTTGGATTGCCTCCTGTGGAGTAACTTGTTGGTCTTCGTATGGTCAGGCTTCCTGAACAGTGGCCAGGATTCATTCTTGTGTATTCAAGTGTTTATTTTTGTCATTCTGATTTTAAATTTTCTTTAATACAGTATGTTGGACACACTGAAACTCAAGCATGGCTTGTTTTGATTCTGTTGCAAAAACAAGTCCTTTGTTCCCTGTTTTTTATTTCCAATATTTAAAGATGCATTTGGCTAAAGTTTGTGTTCTGTAACTTGGAGCTTACAGCTCAGGGTCTTTTGTTGTTGCTGCTGTTCCTTTGTGTGGGTTGTGTCTCAGTTACTTTTCTGATGCTGTGAAGAGACACGATGACCAAGCCAACCTACAAAAGGAAGGTTTGTTGGGGTTCACTGTTCCAGATGGTTCGAGTCCATGGTGGGGAACATGGCAGCAGGCAGGCATGGTACTGGAATAGTAGTGGAGAGCTACCTGTTGAAACCACTGCCACAAAGCCGAGAAAGAGAGAGAGCTAACCAGAAATGTCATGGACTTTTGAAACCTCAAGGCCGTCAGTGACACATCTCTGCCAACAAGACCATGCCTCCTAATCCTTCCCAAATAGTTTTGCCAATTGGCGACCAAGCATGAGAATATAGAAGCCTATGGAGACAATTTTCATTCTACCCAACACAGTCTGTCTTTCTTGGTGTTATAGGCAGTTGTGCTCTTCCAAAAATTAATGTGGTTTTCACTTGTTATAGTCTGACTCCTTGCTTTTTTTAAAAACAGTCTCACTGTGTATCCTCTGCAGGCCTCAAATGTGCTGTTCTTCATCTTCAACGTTTAAAATGCTAGGATTTACAGATGTGGGCTACTACTCCTAGATAACTGAAAAATTTTTGTTTATGCAAATGGGTCACGAGTGTGTAGATTCAAGTGCACATGTGTGTGTGTGCGCGCGCGCGCTCGCCATTTTTTTTTATCCCGTTTGGTGTTGAGACACAGTCTTACTCTGTGGTTCAGGCTGGTCTTGAACTCACACTCCTCCAGAGGCTGAGATTACTGAAATTTGTCATTAGCCTACCCAGCTCAAGAGATGTTTTTTAAAGCCTCTTTTGGCTGGGTTCATACATTTAATCCCAGCACTCCAGTGGCAAGACAGGCAGATCTGGGTTTGAGGCTAGCCTGATCTACACCTCTAGTTTCAAGCATGCCAGAGACACACAGTGAGACTTTGTTTCAAAAAAAAAAAAAATGTGTTTTTTTTTTCTATTCTGTATCTTTCTTTGTTATTTGCTACCATTTCTGGGCATGTTCTTAGTATTTTGATCTTTCATCTGGCTGTCTTTTTCTGGTGAATTATCACATTTCTAGTTCTCTTGGTAAAGGAGTCATGCTATGAGGGTACTTCTTCCTGGGTGGAAGCCAGCTCTGCGTTCTAGCATCACTTTCAGTAGTGTTTCCTAGCCCTTGGCAAAGACTCTCTCGAAGGTAGTCGGATTGCTCTCTTTTTTCTTCTTGTTTATTGATGCATTTTGTGTGTGTGTGATACAGTAATTTCACAGAGATTGGTCCCTCTATTGGCTCATGTATTTGCATGCTCACATATTCCCAGTTGGTGGACTATTGTGAAGTATGAAGAGATGTGGCCTTGTTGATGTAGGTGTTGATGTGGTCTACTTGGGGAGTAGGCTTTGATGTTTTGAGAGCCCTAGGTAGGCCCAATCTCTCTCTGCCTGATGTAGCTCTCAGTTACTCGTCTGTCTGCTTAATTACATGCCCATGTTCTGCTCCCTGCCATGATTATAATGGACTACCCTTTTGAACTCTAAGCAAGCCCCCAATTAAACGCTCCCTTTGGTAAGAGTTGCCTTGGTCATGGTGTCTCTTCACAGCCACAGAACAGTGACTAAGACAATGGGTGTTTTGCCTGCATGTCTGTGTACCATGTGCATGCAGTGCCCACAGAGGCCAAAAAAAAAAAAAAAAAAAAAAAAAAAAAAGAGGTGTTGTACCATCTGGGACTGGAGTTACAGAAAGTTGTGAGTCACCGTGTGGGTGCTGGCAGTTGTATCCCGGTTGTCTCTGGAAGGAAATCAGTGCTCATAGCCAGTGAGTCATCTCTCCAGTCTCTATCATGTGAATATACCTTAATATATTAATCCATCTATCCATCCATCCATCCATCCATCATCCATCCATCCATCATCCATCCATCCATCATCCATCCATCATGTGAATATACTTTAATATATTAATCCACCCATCCATCCATCCACCATCCATCCATCATGTGAATATACCTTAACATATTAATCCACCCATCCATCCACACATCCATCCATCCATCCATCCATCCATATATCCATCCATCCATACATCATCCATTCATCCATTTTCATACCTAAATTTAAGTTAGTATTTACTAATAAAAGGAAATTGAATAGAAAAGAAATGTCAGGAATGCTAGCTACCTGAGGTGCTTCCCAGGAGAGGTAATGTCTAAGTTAATGTCTGAATGAAGAGGGTGGGGAAGCCAAGCATGGGAAAAGAAAGTGTTCTTGGCAGAGGATCCATCAAGAACATAGACCCTGAGATGAGATCAAAGTAAGCTTTAATCTGGTTTTATTTTTAGCATTTACAGTGAAAACTGTCATTTTAAAGGCATGGAGTGAGCTACAGTCACTGTGACAGCCGCTAGGATGACAACTCCTGCCACCACCACTACTACAGTGACAGTTATAACAAAGGGGCCAGTACAGAACTTACGCTGGAGCTGATTTCTCATGGCTATTCTGAGATTCCAGTGTCGGTCGTAAGAGCCAGTGTCTCTCTGTCTCCCATGATCTCTGCAACTGTTCCCCATCTCAGTGCGCAGGGCTCCTCCCTACTCCCTACTCATCTCATGCATGCTATTCAGGTAGGTTTCGAGGCTGAATGAGTTTCACCGTACCCCCTAAAGATGGCTTTGAGTACAGTATAGACTGCTAATCGGTGCGGACTTGGCTGTGATAGCCCTAGCACAGCACCCCCACTCCATGCCTCTAAGACTGGGAGTGGGCTGATTTGGTTCTGAAATGGAAAAAGCAGAAATGACCGTGTTTCTCATAGACCCACAGGTACTCTTTCTTCTGGACCGATTCTGGACAGTCCCTCATGGTGGGGCTGCCATGAGGAAGAGAGCTCTGATTACATTTTTCTTCTAGGTTATTTTGCAACCTAACATCTTCCTCTTCAGCTTCCCCCACAGTACCGCCTGTGGCCAGATTATTTCCCTACTATTCCGGACATTTGCCCTTTCTTTCGGTTCCCTTTCCAAGCCAAATCCTTCCACAGTGCAGATCCAAAACCACAATTGAAAAGGAGGCAAGTGTGAAGTATAGAAATCTACTATGGGAATCACTTCCCTTTACTCATAAAGAAATGCAGCTTTATTATTTTCAAGTACATATGTAGTGCCTCAAGCTAAAGTCTTACAGAAGGTCACCAGTAAGGATCTTGTAGATGTTCCTTTAACAGATATATCAGGACTGAAGATAATTAGCCTATGCACTTGCTGATTCTAAAGGGAGATTTCTAAAGTGCCTGAAAAGCATACTTTGGGACAGACTAAATACTGTTTATGCACTTAAATTACTGACCAAATGATTTCTTTATTGATTGTGCAGTGGTAAACGTTTGTTCAAAGTCAAGATCTCAAATTAATCAGGCCCAAATAAATATAATGTCTTATTTAGACTTCCAACCTAAGGCCTTTGACTTATGAATTTCAACGTATGTATGATAAAACAAAACTTCACTGCGATGAGACAGTGGCTCTGGGGAGGCCTTTGGGCCCGGCCTAATGCGTGTCTTGTCCTTCATGTTTCCACCTTAGGCCTTCCGGCTTTCTTGCTGTCTTTCACTTGCTTGGCTCATTCATCTAGGTCCAGCTATGCAATGCTTTCTAGGCCAGGCTTAGAGAAAGGGCAGCTGTCCGCAGAGCAAAAATGTTAGCTGAGAGGGAGTAAGGAAAGACAACACTATTCCATAGGAGCCTGAAGCTAGCTTCCTGTCTCAAGGAAAGTGGGCGTTTGCCTGGGAGTGGTAGCCTTGCCATCTAAGAGGTCAAAGGCAGATTTTTCCTCTCGTGTCTAAAATTTCTGACAGTGTCATGACCTAAGCTGATTATTCCTGCCATTGGCCAGCTAGGCAATACTGGAAATGATGTGGGTTCAGCAGGATGGCCATGAAGGGGAAGGTAGTGGGAGAGCAGGGAGGTGGAAACTGGCAGCTAACTGGGGTCTCAGAACAGCATGGTGCTTGAGAAATTATTATAAAGAGGGGATGTTCCCAAGAGCTGGGCCTTCTAGCCTTGTGGAAAAAGGGGACCACTATCCAGGGGTCATTGGGGCACTTGGTGGCCACACTGCCTCCTGGTCTTGCCCCTCGTTGCTAGTCTAATGAGATGGGAATTTGATCTACTTGTGTCTATAAAGGCAGGACACAGAGCCAGAACCCGTACCACCTACCTGGAGACTCAAGGTGACAAACTTGTGGTCACCGCCTGTCTTCATTCCTTTGCTGTCTCCCTCAGCCAGCACATCCCAGTCTCTCTCTGACAGCCCAGCTCTCCTCCCTAGGTTCCTGACTGGCCTTGCCTGGGAGACACTCCTAACCTCCCCTTCCAGCTTCCCCTTCTGGCCTCAGACTCTCGTACTTCCAGAAGGAAAATTTTCTGTTTTTAAGGCTCAGGAAGGAAGCTAAGGAAGACAAGAACGGGAAGAGGAATGAAGCCAGAGACGTAGACATTTGGTCTGAGAGGACTTCCTTCTGGAGTAGACAGGACTGACCTTTGGGTGGTGATCTGTTTGAAGAATACAGGTGAGGGCTGGGACACAAGGAGGACTGGGGCAACCCTTAGTGCTTCGGGAAAGCAGGGGACATGGTACAGTGGGACGAGAGGGATCTTGGGAGGGGACCCCAGAACACACTGTCTGAGGGTTCACAGTTGGACCTGTGGAGCAGTCACCTCAAGTTTATTTACCCAGCTTAGCTCATCCCGTTGCCTTCTTCTTTCTCCCCCAAATCTTCCCCTAAAATACTACCCCAGTTTTTCCATCCCTTCCCTCCACCACCGCAGCAACACCCCCAGAGCACCCCATCTCTCCCATTCTTCCTTTCTCCAGTGATCTCAGTAGTATGTCTCCTTCTCCACCCAGCCTGTGAGAGAGATGGGATAAAGGTTGTGGCAGGAACATAAAAGAAAGCAAAAGTTCAACTCCCCAGGGCTCGAATAGCTGAGATCAGAGGGAAGGAGAAGTCTAGGGAATAGCCCAGAGGGAAGAGACCAACCGCTGCCTGGTGGGTGGGCTGTATAAAGGAGAAGGAGGGGCCAAGCCTGTCTTCTGGGGAGACTTGTATTTCATTCAGGTAACAAGTGTTTATGGAAGCAGCTGAACCAATGGCGCCGCGAGGAACTGCGCCAGAGGACTGACAGCACTTTGTTGTTTTAGAAATCAGATCTCAGGCTTTATGTAAAAACGCCCAAGTTTTAGATGCTGGATCTGTTAGAAGACCACACATCTAAAATCTTGGACCTCTCAGCCCAAACACCATTCATGGACCATGTGGTCACCCATTTCAATCCAGCCAATGACCAAAAATGCTTCCAGGGGAAATGAACCAACTCTTGGTTGATGCCAGGAAATCAGGAGCCTTGTGTCCTGGTACCAGTTTCTATTCCTTGCCTTATCACCCTAAAGGAATAATTCCTCTACATGCATCTTTTTATCAGCAAAATGTATAGATAATTAGATGATCTCCAAGGGTCCTTCTAATCTGATGGTCTGTGATCCTAGAGCAGTGGTTCTCAACCTGTGTGTCGCGACCCCTTAGGGATCAAACAAACTTTTCACAGGGGTTGTATATCAGATATCTGCACTATGATTCATAATAGTAACAAAATTACAGTTATGAAGTAACAATAAAAATCATTTTATGGTCAGGGCTCACCACACCATGAGGAACTGTGTTAAAGGGTTGCAGCATTAGGAAGGTTGGGAACCACTGCTCTAGGTGGGACACAGCCTCTGAAAGGAAGAGGCCAGGGTGGGCCTGCTCAGGGCTTCTGGGACCTTAGGGCCAGAGTTGTCTGCAGAGTGGAAGGCTTACCCCCAGGGTACCGCCGCAGGATGAGCTTGCGGACCTCATCGTAGATGAAGATGAGGAGACTGTAGGGAAAGGCACAGAACCACCAGGTGACCCTGAAAAACAGTGGAGGGAAGTGTCAGGGGCCTCAGAGGTTGGCACGGTGTCACAAAAGTAGAACAAAAGTGAATTAGAGCCTGGGTCCCAAAAGGAGCCAGGATTTCTCTGTTCCTACCAATCCCTCAGCCACCGGTAGAGACACTTACTTGAGTGGGTACATTCGGAGGGCCACCCCCATACCCGGACAGTAAGACAGGAAGGCAGCCAAAGCCGTTTCTTCTAGGAGCCCAAAAATCAGGATCTTATTCCTAGAAAAGCAAAGAAAAGAAAGCAGGTAGCCAGGTAGCATTGGAGGAGGGTGTGGGGAGGGAAAGCTCCAGAGGGGCACCCCTTGGAGCAGAAGGGAAGGAAAAGAGCCAAGGACGGCTTCTTCATCCCTATCATCTTCAAACCTCTTCTCATGCTTTATGTAACCAAAGGAAAAAAATTTCTTCTGGCTGGATGGTGGTGGTGTATACTTTTAATCCCAGCACTTGGGATGCAGAGGTAGGTGGATCTCTGTGAGTTCAAGGCCAGCCTGGTCTACAAGAGCTAGTTCCAGGACAGCTAGAACTTACAAAGAGAAACCCTGTCTTGAAAAACCAAAATAATTTTTTTCTTCTGCTTGTTCTGTTCACCTCTGGCTACTGTGTATTATACATCTATTAACTCGTTCAATAATTGTTTCTTATGTAACTCAGTACCAGAGATGTAGTAGTCAACACAGACAGCTTATAATTGTTATTGCTCTAGGCCCATGAGCTGGGACAATATCATTTTCCCACCAAGGAGTCTTAAAAAGCTCCTCTGGGTGGAGCCCATTGGTATCTTCTATTTCTCAGCATCTCCTACAGACCCGGGTGGTTGTACATCACAGACATGGAGTGAAGAGGATGTTTACAAAATACTGAGCCCGGCCAACGTTTGCTTCTGTGTCACCGTACAGGAAGTAGTATATACTCGCTGTATCAGAATGTAAAAGCACGACGGAACAATATTCTGAGAGCAGGTTCTGGAGTCAAACCTGTCCAGTATACGCTAGCTTAGCCATTTCCTGACTTTGGGGAGTTGAAAAGAGCCTAATTTCTTAGAGCCTCAGACTTCTTCTCTACATACAATAAGCATAAAAAGACATGTTTTCTTTGGTTACATAGCACATCAGACGATGTCTAAGAAGGATATAGGGATAGCTCTTCGCTTTTCTTCCACACAATCCACATTTTAAATGATTTTTGCCTTTTAAGTTACACTTGTTAGTGAGTGATAACTACGTTAGAATTTATTATAAGTATTTGAGGATTCCAAGCAGAACTAGAATAACTAGTCTAGAGGAAGTCATCACTGTCTTTTTGAAGTTTGCCTAAGAAAACCTGACAGTTTCTTGCAAGTAAGAGCCTGGCTCACATGGCTTTTTGAAATACTGTTGAGAGTATCTCTGAGGACCTTTAACTGCCCAAGGCCCAGGCACACCGAGGCTGCCTCTGGGCCAGGTGGTTTGTGGGTATTAATACCTCTTCCCTGTACTTAGCCAGAGTCACGTTGATTCTTTCTCATTTGCCTCATGGGTGGTCTGAGTTCATCAGTTTGGTTCTGTCCCCACCTTTCTGTGTCACCCATAAGCTGCCCTGTAAGTGTCTGGTACAGAACTATGCCTAATTTCTTAGATTTCTTTGGTTTTTTGGGGTTTTTTTTCTTGGATTTTTCGAGACAGGGTTTCTCCGTAGCTTTTGGTTCCTGTCCTGGCACTAGCTCTTGTAGACCAGGCTGGCCTCGAACTCACAGAGATCCGCCTGCCTCTGCCTCCCGAGTGCTGGGATTAAAGGCGTGCGCCACCACCGCCCGGCTCTTAGATTTCTTTGGGACAAAATTTATTTGGGGGAATAGCCACCTTTGTCTATGGTAGGAAACAGGAAAGAAACCAATGTGGCCCCTTTGCTCCTCAGCCTCCATCTGTGTTCAAATCACAAGGGAATGGGGTGCCGGATGTGTGACAAGTGAGCTACTACTGCAGTGTGGGGTGGAGGCCAACCTGGAGGGCCCTGACCAGCTGAGTGACCTTGTCATCTAACCTTGGAGAGGACTCCTTGCCCACACAGTGTACAGTCATACCCGCCTGGAAGGCCCTGTCGGAAGAGTAGAGTGAGGCACTTAATTCATGGCCCGGCTCATGGTACCACACTCTAGGAAGGCCTGAATATGCTCCTGGGTGGATGCAGAACCACAGGACAGTGTCAGGTGTTGGTGTGGCGAACAGGAGACCTGACCCTGGGTCTAGAACCGGGCAAAGGATATGACTAGGTGCCACCCAAACAGGGACTGGAAGAGGAAGCGAGAAGGAGGGGTGAGAGGACACTAAGGAAGACGAACATGAAGGTAGGAAAACATGACAATAGAGTGTAGTTCGGTAGAGTCTTGCCATTCTGTCCATCTGTCCGTCCGTCCGTCCGTCCGTGTGTGTGTGTGTGTGTGTGTGTGTGTGTGTGTACGCGCGTGTCTATGGATAAGTAACTAGGTTATTACAACCAGATACCTTCCGAGTAAACATGAGCCCTGGGAGCTGAGGGGGTCTGGCATTGGAATCCTGGCCTGTATGGGTTGGTGACCATGTCTAGAGGACTGTCTAGGTGGTAGGTACTGGTAGCGGTCTGTGCTCACTTCATGCCCTGCTGGAAGACTGAGTTGCGGCGGGTCTTGCAGATGATGAGGTCAGCCCACTGCACAACCACGATGCTGGCAAAGAAGGCCGTGTGGCATGTGAACTCCACCACCTTCCGCTGCTCATAGGTCTGGGGAGGAGGCAGGCGGAAAGAGGTCAAATGTCAGTGGCAGGGATAGATAGTACCAGCAAACAGCATGCTTTAGGCAGTTGCTAAGCTCGGCACTTAACCCATCTTCTGCCCCTAGCTTGCTCCCGGCCAGATCTGCCAGGCCTTCAGCCCCACCCCATCTCATTGGCATCACACTTACACAGCCCCACTCACCCACTCTTGCCCATAGCTATCCTCCAGGTCATTGGTAGTCCGGTCATCCCAGTCAAGGCGGATACCCAGCAGCCGTGATGGTAGGAAACCATTCTCTGCCAGTATCACAAAGTAGGTGAAGAAGCCACCCAGAGCCTGGATCATGCCTGGAAGAGGTTGTAAACAGAAGGTGGGACCTGGGCAGAGAAAGAGCCAGCAAAAGGCCACCCCTTGGGGACAGAGATGGAAGTCTCTGTCTCTCAGGGAGCTAGACTCTTTCTTGAAATGTCACTCATCTCTTTCAGGCATGGGACGAAGCTTTTGGGGACACCCTCCCAAGCCCCTGGCTGGGCGCACCAATCTGTCCATAAGCCATGCTGATGAGCCTCTCGTTCACCAGCTTGTCCGTCTGGGAGTTTCGCGGCTGCCGTTTCATGATGTCACTCTCAGCTGCTTCGTATGCTAATGAGATGGCGGGAACCTGTGTACAGAGGACGCGGGCGGGAGGAGGCATCTGAAGAGACCTGTATCTAGAGCAGCAACTGCTCAGTGAAGAATCAACAGAATTCAACACAGCGGTATTTAAGATCCTGTCATCACTAGGGTGATAGTTTGGGGGTGGAGAGCATGCGTGAGTCCTGGGTTCAATCCCTGGTACTATAGAGTGGTGGGGAGAAACTTCCTGTTTTCCCCAGGCCTGTGTTTATCATCTACTGTCTACTGCTCAGGGTCTGGTCTAATGCCCTGGCGCAGCTCCTTTGTCCGCTGTTCACTCCACCCCTGTTCCCTGTGATTGCCTGGTCGGATTGTGCTCCACCCCCTGGCCTCACCATGTCTGTGCCCAGGTCAATGCAGAGGATGGTCACGGTGCCCAGGGGCAGTGGGATGTTGGCAATGATGAAGAGCAGGAAGGGGGTGATCTCAGGGATGTTGCTGGTCAGGGTGTACGCGATAGACTTCTTCAAGTTGTCGAAGATCAGGCGGCCTGTGGGGAGGTTCTGAGGGCATCAGGGAGGTTAGAGGAACTCTCCCCCGCCCTCACCCCTGAGGTGTGGCTGGCTGCTCATTTTTCTAAGAGGAAGGTTTAAAGCTGAAGCAGCGTGGAATCTTAGTGTGAAAATCAGAGGAAGCAAAAGGTCTGGCTTCAGACATCCTGGATGTCACACAGCCCACCCTGCTTCCTCACCCTCCTCCACGCCTGTCACGATGGAGGCAAAGTTGTCATCGAGAAGAATCATGTCCGCGGCCTGCTTAGAGACATCAGAGCCAGAGATGCCCATGGCAATGCCGATGTCAGCCTTCTTCAGCGCGGGGGAGTCGTTCACCCCATCACCAGTCACTGCCACAATGGCTCCCTGCCGGGAGGACACAAAGGTGCTTGAGGACAAAGTCCTTGCCTGTCTGGCCCCTGACTTTGCCCTGTCTCTGCCTCTTGCTGTCTTGCTCACCTGCCTCTGACATCCTTCCACAATGATGAGCTTCTGCTGAGGGGAGGTCCGGGCAAATACGATCTCCGTGTGGTCCCTGAGGATCTCGTCCAGCTGCTCTGATGTCATGTCTTTCAGGTCTGACCCGTGCACTACACATGCTTTGGCTTCTCTGGAGGGTAGAAGCAGTAAGAACTGACCATCCACACTCACCCCTGTCCTGCCGCCCCTCCCTGCCCTGTGTGTCTTAGTTCCCCTGTGAGGTGGGGCTCCGTTATTGCTTTCATGCCCTCTTCTATGACACTGAGTTCCACTATTTCTCTCAGAGAAGGCAACGCTACATCCTTCCCGTGTGGTACCTCAAAAGCATGAGGGCTATTTGATAGGCATATTCCATCCCTATAGCAACCCTGCAGTATGGACAGCATCTCAATTCCATAACTGAGAAAATGGAAGTTCAAGACTGTAAGATGTTTCCAAGGTTACACAGCTCATCACTGGTACAGGCTGGACACAAAGTTGTTGGTTGGAATGGCCATTGGACAGGCAAAGGAAAGATTTTAGTCTAAGGGTTCCAGAGATGCTTTCCAGATATTCCCAAGGAACCCTGACAGCCTCTGGGAGAGGATGTGTTGGCTAGGGACAGGGTCTTTGTAAAGCCCTTACCTGGGATTGACTTGGCTCACAGGAATGTTGAGCCGGGCTGCAATGTCCTCCACAGTCTCGTTACCCTCTGATATAATGCCCACACCTTTGGCGATGGCCTTGGCTGTGATAGGGTGGTCCCCAGTGACCATGATCACCTGATAGGAAGAAGACAGAAAAAGAAAGTGTCCAGCTTCCCCTCCTATTCTTTTCCTTAAACCATGTAAAATTAGACTACTATCTGTCTGAGGTTGGTGAATCCCAGCCAGAAGAGAGGAGGTGTGTGTGTATGTGTGTGTGTATGGTGTGTGTATGTGTGTGTGTGTGGTGTGTGCCATGGTGGTGTGTGTGTGTGGTGTGTGTCTGTGTGATGTGGGTGTGTGTACACAAATATTTGGTGGTAAGGGTAAGAGACAGTGACAAACTGTGTTGGGTTCAGGGTTCAGAGGGTCAGAGAGAGTCCATTTAAACAGCCAAAAACATCTGCAGCAGATTAACAGGTAATGAGGGTCCCTTGGCAGAGGAGAGTCTGTGTGTTCTCGCTAACCCCCGTTTCTGTCTCTTTCTCTGTCTGTCTTCTGTCTCTGTCTCTGTCTCTGTCTTTCTCTCTTTGTGTCTCCTCTACCTCTCTGGGACAAGATCTTTAGGTATGTAGCCCAAGCTGACTTCAGACCCACAGGATCCTCTTGCCTGTGCCTGTCAAGTGTTGGGATTATGGGCATACATTCCCATGCCTGGGTTATCTGGGAAATTTCGTTAGGAGTTTGGCTGTATGGGAAAAGAAGCCATCAGAACTGGATGGGTACACTTTTTAACAGTTCCTCCTTCTTCTCCTCCTCTGCCCCCTCTTTTTTTTTATTTTATGCGTGTGGGTGTTTAGTCTGCATGTATGTCTGTGTACCAAATATGTGTCTGGCACCTTTGGAGACCAGAAGAGGGCATCTAATACCCTGAATTGTTGTGACCTGCCATGTGAGTTCTCTGAAAGAGCAGCCAATGAGCGCTCCTAACTGCTGGGCCACTCTCCAAACTCCAACAGCTCCCTTCGAATACACTTAAGGAGACCAAAGTTTTGTGAGCACTCAAGATTTCTTCAAGGTCACAGGGACCCTGAACAAAGGTTTGACTCTCCCTGTGTCTCAAGTGATCATGGCAAGAGTGCAGTTGGATAGAGTAGGGCTAAGATGGAGACAGTGAAGGGGAGAGGGGGAAAGAGAAGGGTGAAAGGAAAGACTGGAGAGAGCTTGGGGGAGTGGGAGGGTGAAGATGGAGGAAGGGCAGATATAGGAACAGGGAAGAAGATATCTACATTAAGGGAACCATTTTAGGGTTGGCAAGAGACTTGGCTCTAGAGGGGATCCCAGGTGTCCACAGGGATGTCCCTAGCTAGGTCCTTGGGCAGCAGAGTAGAGGGTGCCTGAACTGGCCTTGCTCCACTATCACACTGATGATTATCTCGAATATCACCATAGAATCTTTGTCTGGTGACGGATGGAGATGGAGACAGACACCCTCATCAGAGCAACGGACTGAGCTCCCAAGGTCCAGTTGAAGAGCAGAAGGAGGGAGAAGATGAGCAAGGAAGTCTGGACCGTGAGGGGTTGGTCCACCCACTGAGACAGTGTGTCTGATCTAATGGGAGCTCACCAAATCCAGCTGGACTGGGGCTGAATGAGCTTGCTATCAAACTGGACTCTCTGAATGTGGCTGAAAATGGGGGCTGACTGAGAAGCCATTGATAAAGGCACTGTGACTTGTTTCTACTGCCTGTACTGGCTTTTTGGGACCCTAGTCTATTTGGATGCAAAGCTTCCTAGGCCTGGATGTAGGGGGGAGGGCCTTGGACTTCCCATAGGGCAGGGTTCCCTGCCCTCTCTTAAGGAGGGAGGGGGAGGGAGGAGAGAAATGGGGGTGGGAGGGGAATGGGAGGAGGGGAGGAAGTGTACATTTTTTTTTTTTTTTTTTTGGTTTTTTTTCGAGACAGGGTTTCTCTGTGGTTTTGGAGCCTGTCCTGGAACTAGCTCTTGTAGACCAGGCTGGTCTCGAACTCACAGAGATCCGCCTGCCTCTGCCTCCCAAGTGTAAATTTTTGAATGGAAAAATAAATAAGAAAAAAAAAGATGGAGACAGTGTTCAGCTGCTGTCATGTCCGTCGGCTTCCAACAGCCCTGCATGGTATGGGGAGAAGCGTTTCTTGCCTTAGTGGGGATAATTAATGTTCTTTGCTGTTGCAGAATGCATGGAGTGGGGTGGGAAGGAAGGAGGCCTGGGAAGAGGCTATTATCAGCATAAAGTGATCAAAGCTGGATGAGGACAGATTGACATATGTGGGCTTGTGGGAGACATCCCACAGAACTGAGGCAAGACACCTCTTCAGGCCCCCGCTGCCTTCTCTCCCACCCCCATTATTAACCTAAACTACCCGCAACATGCCTCCTATTGAAAACAAGTGTCTCGGCAAACCTTGCTGTCCTTGACTCCCTCAGGCGTTGAGACCCCTCACTCCCTTGGCTTCTGTGCCTCCTTCATTTCTGCCAGAGCTGTACCCCTACCTGGCGGCATGTTCTTTCAAGCTTCCTCGGGATGGCAGAATGGAGCCTAGCAGAGTGGAGTAGGTGCTGCCTTTGGACAGGAACTAAGTTTAAACATTGACCTTCGCCAACGGTTGGACCTTAGACAAGTCAATTTTCTATGTCAGCACAATGGAGGGGGTGATCTACATCAGTCCAGGCTGGCATTATGTAGACACTCAATAAACGTTAGCTGTGTCCTACCCACCCCACTGGCTTCTCTTTCTCCTCTTCCTCAGAAATGTTGGTGAACCTAAGGTTTCATTCTTCATCCTTTCCCTGACTACTTGCGTATTGACCTATTGCTTCCTGAACATGATAAATATTTAGGTAAGCCTTTAGTTTGTACGCATGTGCTAATGAGATTTAAATCTGAAGTCCTGACCATCTTTCTTGAACTCGAACTTTATTCCAACTGTCCCCAGATTTTCTCTCTCTCTCCCTGTGTGTTTCTCACAGATGCTTTAAACGGAAGGTCCATACTGCACCGCTACCTGCACGCCCTGCACCGCCTCCAGCTCCTCTCCTCTTAGACAGACTATTCACTGGGTCCTGTTCTCTCCCTTATCTTCCCACCCCATGCCCAGCTTGCTCACCAAGTTCTCCAAATGCTTCTCGAATGCAACTATGTGTCCTCACTCCCTTTTTCTCTGTCTTGTCCAGATCCTCACCCCTCGCTTGACTATTGTGCACATTTTAATCTGTCTCCCTGTTCTTGACTTTAGCTTATCCCCACATCTCATCCCTCCTCCTCTAGGCAGCCTTAAAGCTGTATCTGTGACAGTTGTGGTCTTCTGTGGCACACGGGATAGAGCTCGAGTCTGGCATTTAAAGGAAATCTTTCCAATTGGCCTTGACCCAATGTATCAGTCCCAATCCCCAGTGTTCTTTCATCATCTCTCCCTCACTGACCCGTACACCTCCACCTCCTGATAGTGTCGGCACGTCCGGGTACGTACTGTTCCCTCATCTAGCCATGCCTCTCCTTCCTTTAGAGCCTACTGAATCCTCGGCAGCCTTCAAGGCCCAGGTCAAATATCATCCCTTCTGTTAAACCCTGTCTAGTTCTCAGAGGCAGAATTAACAGCTCCCAGTTAATTTTCCATAGAGTCCTTGCCCAGCCTCTGTGCGATTTCTCATCATGCCGAGAGGCACCTGACTGGGCAGAAAGACGGAGTGCGGCTTCCAGACAAGCCAACTGTGCTTCATAATCTCAGTTCGCCTCTTACCGACTGTTCTATTTTGGGGAAACTATTTACCTACTCTGAGTTTCTGAGTGTTTGTGTATTACAATGAGGGTAATAATGCCTATTTTCCATGCTGGGTGGTTACTGCAGTCAAAACTAACACACATCCACAGCACCAAGTCTTCTGGTGTGGTGGTTAAGAAATAGACTGCCTTGTTTCCAATTCTGACTTCACAAATTACTAGCTATGTGGTCTTGGGCTTGCTGCTTGTGCCTCAGTTTCTCTCTCTGTAACAGGGAAGATGCTTGTGGTTGCCTAGAAGGCCGCCATGCTCAGTGCTTAAAGTAGTATCTGATGCATCTAAAACATTAAAATAACTTATCCTTAGGGCATCTGACCAATAGATTACTCAATGACCTCAACTCTTAAGACTATGATATGTTTAGAAGCATCAGCTCCCCTCCCCCCAGAGAGATCTTGAGATGTGGAAGCCAGGCCCAGTTTCTATTCATCTTTGTATTCCCAGTGGGAAACAAAGACTTGGCTCTCGGGGAGCAGGTTGTGTTGCATTGTTAAAAAAAAGAAGGAGGAGGGGGAGGAGGAGAGGAGGAGGAGGAGGAAGAGGAGAAAGAGGAGGAAGGAGGAGGAGGAGAAAGAGGAGGAAGAGGAGGAGGAGGAGGAGGAGGAGGAGGAAGAAGAAGAAGAAGAAGAAGAAGAAGAAGAAGAAGAAGAAGAAGAAGAAGAAGAAGAAGAAGAAGAAGAAGAAATAATGATGGCATCAGAATTGATGACAGAGAAAGAAGATGTCAAGGACCTGTCTTGGAAATAGAAAACTGAGTTCCTGGATGGATGGTCAGTTGGTTGGTTCATTAAATAACTTGGCACCATGCACACTGCCCAATGCACAGTTGATAAGCAATATATATTTGCTGAATGAAGAACAAGCCAGATAAATAAGAGAGCGTATTTAGTGAGAAGAGGTTGTAGTTGGACAAAGACTCAGTGTGGAGTCATGGATGACTGGGGAGAATATGGAGTGATAGGTGAGCTTGTTGAGGCAGACAAGAGCTTTCTAGTCCCCGTTCCGAATGGGTAGACTGAGGCAACTGGGCACTCAGATAACCAAGTATCCATGATGGGAGTGCCAGCTGGTGCTTAGGATGAGGAGGGAGGGGTGCACATGAGGTGGGACAGGGAGCTGGGCTAGGCGATAGATAGGCATGAACAAAAGGAAGAAGCAAGAGCTCTCATTAGGCAGATGGACAGCTTCTCTGGGTCGGAGGGAAGAAGGCCACCAGGAGCCTACGTCTCCTCAGGACAGCAGCTGCTGCGGTCCCTTGACCTCTGGTAGGTGGCCAGAGGTGGGAGTGGGCAGGAAGGAGGTCATCGGTACCTTGATGCCTGCGCTTCGGCACTTGCCCACAGCATCTGGCACAGCTGCCCTGGGCGGGTCAATCATGGACATAAGCCCCACGAAACAGAGTTTCTCTGTGGGGAAGTTCAGTTCATCCGTGTCGAACTTGAAGCCCCGAGGGAACTTCCCGGAAGGCAGGTTCAGCTGACAGAAGCCTGAGGAGGAGCAGGAGGGAGGAGTGAGAGCAGCAGAGTGGCTGCCGGGTTGCCTCCAGGGCTCATCATGCTAGAGATGCTAGCGAGGCTCAGGAGCCCCCTTCTCTGCCCTGCTCCCGTTTTGGCTCCCTCACCTAGCACACGCTCCCCGAGTCCTCCCAGCTCCATGTAGGCGTTTTGAAAGGCATCCTGCATCTCCTTGTCCAGAGGAATCTCCTTGCCCTGGACCAGGATGGTGGAGCATCGATCCAGGATGCGCTCTGGGGCCCCTTTCATCACCAGCACGTGACTCTGGGGGCTGTCTTCTCGCTCATGGATGGACAGCTGGAGAGGGGAAAGACAGTCACAGAGGGCGACCGTACTCACTTGGTGGCTTAGCACAGGGTCTGATAGGGAGCAGCTTCCAAGATGGAAGCTTTCCTTAATAACATAACTCTAATCATCAGAGAGTGTCAACAAAGGAGAAACTATGCGTGGAAGGTGTTTGCATATCATCCCAAGTCTTAAAATCTGAGAGTCACTTCCACAGAATGGTGATTGATTCAACAAGAAGTTACTAAGATCAGTTAGGGCAGGCATTGTGCTAGGGGTTGCATGGCTTTTATTAGCACCCCCTATCCCCCAATGACCCAGGGTTACCTCTATGGTGCCTGCAGAGTAGAACCAAGATTATTCTTGGCCTTAACAGACACCTAAATACTGAGGGATACAGTAAGGGAATCACAAAAGTGTGCTTTAGCTATGTGGTTGGTGGGTGGGGAGAAAAGAGGAGACCGTGACAGGTTGCGTGTAGAAAGGTCTGCCCGTCAGAGGATGATGGATGGCAAGCACACAGGCAGCTACTCCATGTGTCCTGGGCGTGAAGCAGGGGTGGGAGCACAGCCCTCAGATACTCCCATCCCTTCTTTCTGTTGAGTCTCCGGTCACTCACTCTCCCCATTTTGGTCCCTCTTTCTTTCTCTGTTCCACCCAGCAGCCCAGCCAGACCTGATATTTGTTGGTCGAGTTGAAGGGGATCTCTGCCACCTTAGGGTTCCTGTCCCTCATCTTCCTCACTGAGCCACAGGACAACTCAATGCATTTGAGCAGAGCTGACTCAGAGGCATCACCAGCTGTGTCCCGCTGCCAGAAGAAAATAGAATTCAGTGTCACAGTGGGGGAGGGGAAGGAGTGGAGGATGGGAGAGACGGCATCAGTTGAGGTCACTAACTCAATGTGAGAGGGAAAGCTGGGCATCAACAAGGGGCCTTTGGAGATGGTCCCCTAACACCGTGCCGGCACTCACTGGCTGACCCCTACCTTAGACACAGAGATGTTCTCCTGCCCAGCCTTGAAGACAGCACGATTGCAGAGACCAGCTATCCGAGACAGGGCTGTCCACGTGGGGGACCGTTTGTCAAATGTGGCCCCTGGGGAGAAACAAGGGAGAAAGAAGCTTGGTCCCCATTTGGTGAAAATGTTGGAGCATTTTCACCCCTTATCTCTTGCTTCTGCCAGGGCCCTCGGCACCAGCCACTCCCCTTCCCCCTTTCTGGAGAACCAAATCACCAGACTGATCCTCAGTGGTGTCAGCCTCATGGATCTGGTTGTCAAACCACATATGGGCCACGGTCATGCGGTTCTGGGTGAGGGTGCCCGTCTTGTCCGAGCAGATGGTGGACGTGGAGCCCAGCGTCTCCACCGCCTCCAGGTTCTTCACCAGACAGTTCTTGCGGGCCATGCGCTTGGCGGTCAGGGTCAGGCACACCTAATAAGTGAAAAGAAGTATAAAATGGTTCAAGACGCCAGGCAGTAGTGGCACACGCCTTTAATCCCAGCATTTGGGAAGAAGAGGCAGGTGGATCTCTGTGAGTTCGAGGCCAGCCTGGTCTATAGAGCTAGTTCCAGGACAGCCAGAGCTGTTAAACAAAGAAACCCTGCCTTGAAATAAATAATCAATCCAAGTCTAGAGTGACAGGTGTTCATGACCTTTTTCTATCCTGAAGCTGTATTCCTCTTTTCTTAATCCTACTCACAGATAAGACTGGGTGGGGCCTAGCAGTAAATAATGACCGTTGGCCATTAGGCATGTTGAACTGGTTCCTAGGTATGTCTGTGGGAAACGCCCAGCAGAGAGCTGAACACATCTGACTCGGAGCAGGCACAAAGATGGAGAACTGACTACACGGAAGGGACAGCAGAAGCTGTGGGAGAAAATGAGAGCAACAAAGAGGAGAGCGGAGTCTGGGGCTCATCCGCCATTGAGTTTCTGTGAGGACACAGGACAAGAGAACCAGGACAGTGACAAGTCACGGGAGCTAATGAAGGGCGGAGTGCAAGAGGGTGGACAGAAGTATCCATTTCAGCAGCAGAGTTAAGGATGAGAGCTGGGAAATGTCACTTGCTTTGCTAGTTAGTCACCGGTGACCTTTGAAAGAGTCTTTACAGCAAGTGAGACAGGATGGAGCCCAGACTGCAGTGGGAGACGAGCTCGCAGATGGTGAGAAACATGACCATCGCAAGCCCCCAAAGAGAAATTGAATGCTCAGATACAGCTCAACCCCAAATTTTTCAACTTATAACTCCAAGGCACGCATTAAACCGTTTCTGTGTACAGCGCCGGCTATGTGACCGCAGGGACTTGACGGGAAGAACATTGCTGAGAAGCAATAAGCGACTGTGTTTGTATCAAAGGGGGAGAAGGACGAGGACAGTGGTTGGCATTGGTAGTAATTCAGCCTGATCCACTCACAGTAACAGTGGCCAAAAGCCCCTCGGGCACGTTGGCTACGATGATCCCGATGAGGAAGATAACTGCCTCCAGCCAGCTGTAGCCCAGGATGAGAGACAGCACGAAGAAAGAGACCCCCAGGAACACTGCCACTCCTGTGATCAGCTGGATGAAGTGCTCGATCTCCATGGCGATGGGTGTCTGCCCGACCTCCAGGCCAGAGGCGAGAGTGGCTATGCGGCCCATCACTGTCCGGTCACCTGTGGCAATCACAATGCCCCTGGCAGTGCCTGCAGTAGAGGAAAAGACAGACGGTGAGTGTTGTGGGCTTGCCAATGATGAAGTCTCATCACATTTGCTAAGGAAACAAAACCATCACCGAGTAAATAAGCCAAAGACTCTAACCCCGGAGGCTACTTTCAGTAAACTGGGTTTACCCTCCCGGCATAGATCACCAATCTCAGATTTAATACAGTCGCAAATTCTCTTCTTTTGTGTTCAGGCCTGAGAAGACATCTTGCAAGTAATACTAAAGTTCAAATTGAAGAGATTCAATAAATGAAATTTAAAATGCCTGCAACATTTCAGCGAATCAATCTTGGACTAGATATTTTTCAAAAGTGTATTATAAACAGAAGTAAAGTACTTATTGATTTTGGGGGAAGGTTTGGACTTAATATTTTCTTGGGCCAGCAAGACAGTTCAGTGTGTAAGGGCACCACCCACGAATTCTGATGGTCTGAGTTGAGTCTCAGGAACCCACGTGATGGAAGGCAAGAACCAAGTCCTGCAAATCTTCCTTATGGGTACTGTGGCATGAGTGTGCTCACTTACACACACACTCAGTGTTGGGTATGAATCTCTGTAAAGGGAAGTCATTTACTCAATCGTTCACCATGTATGACATAACAGGGGTCTTTGGTCTTTGGGAAAGGAAGTGTGGTACTGTAGGGAGAGCATGCATGTTGAAGTCAGCCAAATCTGTGTTTGAATGCCTGTTTGGACTCCTACCTAGGAGTCAGTAGTCAAATGGGATAACTGTGTGAAGCACTTTGGCAAGTGCCTGTCACATAGCAGGCATGCAACACATGCGCCCTCCATCCGTTTCCTCTCCTCTCTTCTAGCTGCTGAATAAGCAGTCAGAACACCTTATCTGACCTTTCAAATACATTCAGTTATGGGAAATGTATGATAAGTCAGAACCTCAGGACATTAAAAATTTAGGAAATTTAATGTGTAGTGATTTTTTATTGTAATTCCATTTCTCTGAAGGAAGGAACCAAGCCCAAAGAACCAATAAATGGAGGAGAAAGAATATCAGGGAAGGAAAGGCACGGAGCTGGGATGCAAGAAGCCATTCTTTATCCCTGTCTGAGAGGTCTGTGGGCTAGGAAGCCTCTCTGCTACCATCTCCTGCTCCTGGACCTTCCCAGAGTCAGTCTTGGATGAGCTCTCCAGCTTGACCGTAGAGTATGGGCTGCAGGGATGCAGTTGTCCTTAGATTCCTATTCTTATGTGGTAACAGCTCCCAGAGCTCTCATTCACCACCAGTGCTCATCGCTAGAACCCAGAATTGAGACGGAAAAGCCAGGGCAGACTGCACGTTACAAGAATTTTCTCCTCATTATGGCCTAGATGGATGATACAACCTGAAGGAGAACCTGATTTTCACCAGAAAGTTCTCCTGACCCAGAGTGAGCCTCCGGTTTCTAATGAAGAGCAGAGGATGGAAGCAATTGGTCCAGAATCATAGACCTAGAAGACATCACCTGACTCCCCACCCTCCTAAGAGTCAAGGCTTGGGGGGGGAGCATCTTGACCCACTATCTGAAAGTTTTGTGGGAGGCTTTCAGTCTGGGAATGAACAGAGAGCTTCTTGGGGAGAGGTGACTTCCAATTGAGGCAGTCTGCCCTTGGCCAATGCCCTGCTCTCCAGAGATGATGATTTCTGCAATGTTCAGGGCTCTGTTCCCTCCTCAGTGCCCTTTATATGCAGAGCTTTTGCCAAATAAGTACAGCTATGGGAGCAGGCCCCTTCCCTCCACTGCTGGGATGAGGAGCATTCTTGGGAGGTTAGCTTCTCACCTTCCACACAGTTGGTAGAGAAGAAACAGATATTGCGGGTCTCCAGTGGGTTCTCATGGGTAAACTCAGGGGAACGGGTCTGGGGCTCTGACTCCCCTGTTAGGGATGAGTTATCCACCTGAGGAGAAAAGGGGGTGCAGTCATCAAATTGGCAGCAGCAGCAGCAGCACTGTGTGCACACAGTTGTCTCCTGAGCCAGATCCAACCCCCCTCAATCTTCATGACAAGAGGGACGGAATTGCGCTGGACCTCATCACATATCTATGGCATTACTCAACTATTGCTCCTGCTGTGCTTGGGAAGACCGGCTCTTCCTGACTTTTACGTGCCTTTGGGTTATTTACTTAACCTACGAGGCCTTCATT
Source organism: Chionomys nivalis (assembly GCF_950005125.1). Lineage (NCBI taxonomy): Eukaryota > Metazoa > Chordata > Mammalia > Rodentia > Cricetidae > Chionomys > Chionomys nivalis. The sequence continues at coordinate 21,760,925 of NC_080090.1, read as the reverse complement.
TGTTCACCAATAAAGTGGGGAATGTGAACAGGATCCTTGCATTGCGCAGCTCCAGGAGCACCACCGCCAAGGCAGTCTGTGACATTGCCACCTCCTGGGGTTGATCAGGCGGCAACAATCAGCAGCCTTCATCACAGTGTCATCTTTTTCCAGACCTCTCTCTAGGTAGCCAGGCCGGGCTGACTTTGAATTCTCCATCCTCTTGCTTCTACCCTCCACCTGCAGAGTGCTAAGGTTATGGATGTGAAGACCCAGCTCCTTCATCTTTATTTCCTTAAAATTATCTATCTATCTATCTATCTATCTATCTATCTATCTATCTATCTATCTATCTATCTATCTATCTATCTCTATCTATCTATCTATCTATCTATCTATCTATCATCTATCTATCTATCATCTATCTATCTATCTATCTATCTATCTATCTATCTATCTATCTATCTATCTATCTATCTATCTATCTATTATTCGGGGCTCTCTGTAGTCCAGGCTGGTCTGGAATCTTTCAGAGTGAAACTGAATAGAGTATGTAAGGTTTCTGTCACATAAATGGTATTCTATATACAATAGCTATAAAATGCCTATATCAAAGAAATCCCAGGGCATAAAGCATTCCTAACACAGATACGCAGAAATAGCTGTAGCCATCCTATACTGGAAGGAGATTGAGCTGGGAGGCTGAGAGGAAGCCTTGACATTTGCAATTGAGTTTCTGTTCAACTTTCCAGAGGGCCTCTCTTGACTCTGCACAGACTCAGCCACTTGCTCCTGGTGACCCCTCACCTTGCAGCCGTGGGAAGAGATGATCCGGAGGTCAGCAGGGACACGGTCCCCACCCTTCACTTCTACCAGGTCTCCTACCACCACCTCCTCCGCATTGATCTGCATCTTCTCCCCCTCTCGGATGACCAGGGCTTGCTGTAGAAAAGCCAAAAGCACCTCGTGAGAGGTTCGTTTCCACCTTTGTGCTCCAATTGCTTGCTCTCTCTCCAGAGGAGGAGAAGAACCCCCCACACCTTCAGCAGCAAAACTTGGCTCTGGTGTGGAGAGCTGAAAAGGGTATTTTCTGACCATCTTTCTTCTATTTCAGACCACAAGACTACCGAGAGATGAGTCCTCTCAGAAACCTTATGCCCCAAGCTGGAGGAACCATCCTGGCCATCTACCTGGGGCACCATGTTCTTGAAGGAGTCCATGATCTTGGAGCTCTTGGCTTCCTGGTAGTAGGAGAAGCAGCCGGTGACGATGACTACAGCGGCTAGCACGATACCTAGGTATAACTGTAAGGAGAAAGAGTTTCACACACTTAACATTCCTCACCTGGGGTGGCTGTCACTTGGGATGGCCGCTCAGAGTCATACTGTGTGGGATCCCCAGCCTTCACCTGAGCCCAGGTGTGAGAAAGACAGTGAGTCTTTCTCTCCAGCCTCCCTCCCCACAGCTTTCTAACCCACACCCCTAGCACGGAAGGAGCAAAGATGTGAGTTCACATGGCTGAGGCCTTTCTAGGAGTGAAGTCCCGGGCGTTCAGACCAGCTCCTTTTAGTGGACTGGAGTATTGAGGATCTCTCTCTCATCACTGGCTGAATGTGTTGGGGGTGCCCCACAGGCTCTCTTCAGCCTGAGGTACTGGGACTGTGATCTTGTTCCCCAACCCTTACCCCTTCGCCTTATCTGGGGTTTAGAGTCAGAAGGCAGAGTCAAGGGCTAGTCAACTGGTCCAGGGGTTGGGTGCATGGCTCACATTATCATTAGATGGCTCGTCCTCCATGGCGGCCAGGATACCATAGGCTAGGAAGCAGAGGAGGGCCCCGATCCACAGAAGGATAGAAAAGCCCCCGAAAAGCTGACGACAGAACTTGACCCACTCAGGAGTTGTGGGGGGTGGTGTGAGGGCGTTGGGTCCATCCCGAGCCAGAATGTCCTGAGCTCGCTGGTTGGTGAGGCCCTAGAGAGTAAGAAAAGATACAGGAGTGAAACAAGGGAACAAACCTTACCCCCACCACATCTCTCAGCATCGTGCAGAATAATGTCTAGCTGGAGAGAGAAAAAAATCTGCTGTGGTTGGAAGGGGTAGGATCATCAGGAGGGACCACACAGAGAAACTGGGGTCTGTGAATGAGACTTGGGCCTTGAAAGCTACAAAGGACTCTCGCTGTGGTCCACCTTCTGTTACTCTTGGGTTGAAACGTGTTTTTGTTGGAACAACATGCATAAGCACACCGGAAAGATTCCTCCTCTCACCACCCTCCTTTCTTTCTGCAGATCCTTCCTTTCGCCAGGGCTCCAGGGACAGCCCCGCAGCGTGGACCCTTAGTGTCATGTGACTTTGGCAACCACTTATCACTTTCCTAAGAAAGCCTAGCTATTCTTGAGGCCCCAGGCTAGATCAGAGGCCTCTTTCTAGATCCAGGCAGCCCCACCGTGCTTGATTCTAGAATGGTCCTTACTATATCGCACTGGAGTTCTGTGTGTATGGTTTTTGTTTTTAGATTCTTTTGCTACCAACTTCGAGCAAAACCCTCTTGTTCCTGACCTTCGTGTCATTCATTCGTCTACCTTACATGTGAACGTTGAGCTCCAACTACACGCCCAGCAATGGGAAGGATCTAGAGACAGGCACTGTCAACAAAGCCCCACCCACAATCTAAAGAGGAAACCTGCACGGTAATAAATACACATGGGTTTCGGAGAATAGAAAATGTCACAGGAAATAAAGTAACATCAATGAATAGGAGCAAAGCAGTTTAGGAAGAGACACAATGGGCCAGGGGTACTGTTAATTTTTTTTTAAGACAAGGTATGGTTTGGAAGTGACTTTATAGCCCAAGCTGGTCTTGAACTTGTGGCTGTGTTTTCATTTATTTGAGCCTGACTTTCAATATTTTGTCTAGGATAGTCTTTTTTTTTTTTTTTTTTTTTTTTTTTGTATACTACATTCTGCCTCCATGTATGCCTGCAGGCCAGAAGAGGGCACCAGATCTCATTACAGATGGCTGTGAGCCACCATGTGGGTGCTGGGAATTGAACTCAGGACCTCTGGAAGAGCAGCCAGGGCTCTTAACCACTGAGCCATCCCTCCAGCCCTAGGATAGTCTTGAACTGTTGGGCCCAAGTGTTCTTTCTGCTCTTGTCTCCTAAGTACCTAAGACTACAGTTGACCACCATAGCATTTGGATAAAAAATATTAAACTAAGGTTGAATTTAGGGCATCACACAAGCTACACAGCATTCTGTCACTGAACCACATGCATAGCTCTCTTTGATTTTGAGACAGGGACTCCAAGCTGTTCTCTCTAGCCTTGAACTTGCAATCTTCCCTGCCTCAGTCTCCTGAGTAGCTGGGGTTACAGATGTGTGCCCATGCACCCAGCTTAGAGGAACAATTTAAAATATTTTTAAATGATGGGCTTGGCAATCTGACGGTGGCCTGTGTTTATTTATATAACCTAGCTCATCCGAGGACAGGTGGCAGTCATCCTGGGGAAGGAGGAGAGAAGGCCGAGCACTCTTCGGGGCACAGGATTAAGGGAGGAGCGTGGGCCTGGGTACAAATTCAGCAAGTCACTTTCTGATTCTCCTTGCTTTCATAAACAAGCTAACCATGCCTGACAGAGCTAGGATGAGGATTAAAGAAATGTCCACGCTGCGTCTTATTACAGAGCCACTGACGTAGTGGATGTCAGCAAGTACTATCATAACAGGGATGAGTCACTTTACTGGTCCACGTCCATCATCTCTGAGAGCAGTTGCTGGAGGCAGAGCACAGAGCCTTGCCAGAATCTGAACCCTGGGTCCTCAGGAATTCTAGCTTCCGGATACACAGGCAAAGAGGGGGAAGCGGGGGTCCAAAGTCCGTTTCAGACTGTGCCACTGACTGTGCCCATGATCTTAGGTAAGTCTCTCATCTCTGGGCTGCTCCTCTCATCTGCAAGGAGCATTGTGTTCTAGTTTGGAGTCTCTCGCACCTGAAGCTCACCTCTCTCTCGTGGCTCCACTCACCTTGGACAGATCCACTTGGTATTTTCTGCCCAGTTCATCCAAGGACAGCTTGTGGTCATCCTGGGGAAAGGGAAATGCGGACACTTTGGGAGAGGAGGCTGAACACACACTGGGGCACGGGATTAAGTGAGGAACAAGGGTCTATGTACAAAGCTTCTTTGGATGCCCATGACTGCTGGGGTGTGGCTGTCAGCACAGAGCTGCTCCTCCATGGCCCTGCTGAGAGCATCATGGTCCTTACCATGGCAACCTCCTTCTTCAGCTCATCCAGCTCCTTCTCTTTCTGTTTCTTCTTGCCACCCCCATTCTCCGCAGTGGTGGCAGCAGGCGAGTACTCACGCCCTGCCTACAAAAGAAAGGGAGGGCAGGGATGATCAGGGAGACTGGCTGGAGCCCGTTCCCACCTGCTTTCGAGGATGTCCCAGCACTGGAAGCAGGGTGGTAGCAGAGAGGGGAGCAGGAGATGGAAGAGCTCAGGCAGAGCTGTGAGGACCCCCGCATTTGAGCTTTTATCTGTTTACTATGTGATGTGGGATTCTGCCAGATAAAAAAGAAAACATGCATTTTGAAAAACACCATCCAAGGTGATTTGAGAGAATTCTGGGAGTGGACAGGCATTGTGTTGACAGATGGGTAGGGTATCCTGGAGGGATGCCTTTGCCTAGTTTAGAGAGGAATTCTGAGTAGATAAAGAGTCCTGGGAAGGCAAGAGAAGCAAGCTTGGTGGTGGGAATGGAATGGACAGGGATAATGGACTGAGAGAAGCTAATGGTGACAGGTTCAAGTATGTCTATAAAGTGGGAGTCCAGGGTATGCTGGGAGCACTCACCAGCCTGCTGGCAGGCTTGCCTGGAACCGGACAGAGACAAATCACAGAACTTGAAACCCAAAGCACAATTGGGTCCCTTTGCCAAGATAAGTATAGGGGAGTAAAGAAAGATTCTGCTCAGGTCAGCTGGGTGTTTTAATAGTGATCTTGTGAGGTCCCCAATTGCCCTTCTCTTCAGGGCTGCTGCAGACTTTCAGGGTCTCAAAGGAGCTTCTTGAGGGAGAAGGTGGGGATTCTTCATTTAGATAGAGGCAGCCTTGGAGGAATGGGCTAGGTGAGGACTAGGAAAGGCCTGGGGGTTATGGGTAGTGTGAAAAATACCATTATCTCCCTCCATGGCCCTCCATTGGGACACAGGGCGTGGCTAAATTTCTGCTCATCCTTCTGGCTTTTCTGTGGACCCTGAAGGCCACACTAAGTTTTTAGAAGTGGTTTTTCTATCCCATGGTTATGACTGGCATTTCCCATAAAGAGTGGGTACCTGGTAGAAATAATAGCCTGTGTGGCTTTTGTTTGTTTTGTCTTTCAAGATTATGCATTTGGGGGATGGGGGTGTTTTCCTTTCCCTTTCTTTTCTTTCTTTCCTTCCTTCTTTTCTTTCTTTCTTTCTTTCTTTCTTTCTTTCTTTCTTTTTTTTTTTTTTTTTGCAACTTTTTAGCTGACTGCGAAGGTTAGTGGAGAGTGGAGGATGCACTCAGGGACCTTCTACCCCTCCACATGGGTAGCCTCCCTCCCTATCAGCATCTCACATTGTTGGAGAGGGACATTGTCTCATCACTACCTCCCAATGGCCACAGCTGACAGGCCGACAGTGTATGTTCTATGGATTTAGGCGGATGTATATCAGTGTGGACCTCCTGTTTCTCTAGCACGTGGCTGTGCCACCCTAGATCCTCAGTGCTCCATGGTAACGTATTCTATCCAGAGTTAGAGAGGTCCAGTGCACTTAGCACCCTGAGTAATAGAATTCTGCCCAGTGAAATAAGGAACAATGAAGGGAAGGGGGCCTTCCAATGCAAGATTATGGGCACTTGTTCCATGATTCAGGGACCTAGGAGATGTGCTCTTGGAGCCTGCATTGCTCAGACATGCCCCATTTAGACCATCACACCATGCTCTGTTCTCTATCCGAAATACCTACGGATTCAGTCTGGTCTTGATCTTCTGAAGGCCAAGCATCCTAGGGAGACTGAAGTGGCCATCGGCAAGGTAGAGAAGGACTCAGAAATACCTGCCCTTTCCCAGGCGATATAAGAGGCTTTTCTTAATTGGATTGAAATGCTTTGGCCTCTTTGTTGAGGCAGGCAGGGCCGAGTAAAGGATGGGAACCCACAAAAGGTCCGAATGTAAGAAAACAATCTGGACAGACATCGGTGAGATCCTTGGGGACCTCAAGGATGGCTGAGGTTTGTGCTGGAGGCCGAGGAGCAGAGCCCAGAGAACTCTCTGCACGCTTGGTGTCAAAGAAAATGCATGAAAATGAGGATCAAATGCCCGCTTCTGGAGCTGGGAGGGATGGCATTCACATCTGTATTCCCACAAATCAGGAGGCAGAAGCAAGAGGATCAAAAGTTTGAGTCCAGCCTGGGCTACATAGTGAGAGTCTATCTCAAACAAATAAACAAATGCTTCTGGTGGAAAAAAAATATTCTGGCTCTTGCATGTTGGTATGTTGATTGTGGCTGAGCTAATGGGGTACCTTCTTTTCCTCTGCTCCCACCCTGTTCTCCCATAAGTGTGAAGCTTGGGACACACTGCCCTCCCCCTCCTCCTGTCCTGGCAAGGATCTCAGGCTCCTCAGCCAGGAGCCTGCGGAGATCTGGGGCCAGTGGCTGCCCAGGGAAGAAAGAAAGAGGAAGCGGGGACCCCCCCTTTCCTTCTCTGCTCTTCCCTCCCTCCCCCAGCACAAGTCCCTCTCTTTGGGTCTTGAATGCTGAAGGAGAACAGAGAGTTCTTTCTGAGAAAGCCAGAGTCTGGGACGGAGTGGGGTAGCTGGAAATCAGCCAGCGCTCCCCCCACCCCCACCTCAGCTTCTGGAGGAGGCTTGGCTCCCTCCCACCAGAGTGATTTCTTCCCTCAGCTCCCACACTGCCCTTCACAGCCACACAGTGATGGACTGGGGTGGAGGTGAAGAAGCGGACCCCAGAGTTGAGTGTGGAGAGCGGGAGCTTGTTTTCTGCAGCTCTTCCCTGGTAGGTAGGACTCTGAGCTCCCAACCTTAAGCTCCCAGACTTAACCCAGCTTTTCAAACACTCACAGCCACTAGGTTAGGGGTGCCAGAGGTTATGGACCCAGCAAAGGTGCTGGTGGGGATGAGGGGGATTCAGAATGGGGAATTCAAGATCAAATTGCTTTTCAATTAGAAAGAACTACGTGAGCTAGGTCCTTGCTCTAAGGAAGAGCGGGGGTGGGGGACATCCTATCTTCTTTTCTCTTAGATGGAGGTAGAGCTCTCCTTGGCCCTGACTTCTCAGAGGTTCTGCACCTCAGCTGGACCTTTTCTTTCTATAGCGAGATATTCCTGAAGGTCCCAGGACAGAAAGTCTTCCCACGACTGTGACCACTTCCTCAGGGAAACGTATTGCCCCATAGATAGCTCCTAAGGGTGGGCTCACAGCCCTCGCCCTGCCTCCATCTGTGCCCCTGAATGCCCAAAGGCTGTTCATTTGCAAATTCACCTGCTGAAGCATAGTGCGGGTTCACTCATAGATGTGCACAGTACTACCAGCTTCCTGGGAACACAGGGGTGTGAGGTTGTGGACACATATACACATGTTCACACACACACACACACACACACACACACACTTGCACGGTACTCTTCTATTTCCAATCCCACCCTAACTCTGGAACCCTGGCGTCCAGGCTCAGAGTGTTTCCAGCTGTTCAGCTTAGAGCAATAACACGTCCTTGCCTGACTCCTCGTTGGGCCCAGAAATTGGCCCACAGCACCCCATGGCACTGTCTCCCTGGCATTTTGCAATGCCTTGCCAAGCCCTTTCCCTCCGTGCCCTCTTTTGCCAGCATTCCGCAAAAGGAAGGCGGCCCAACACGGTATGGAAAGGGATTGGGTCACTTTCCTTCATATGGGAATTTCATTTCCAAGAACTGGAAGCCTTGTCCTTGCTCGCCCAGACATGACTATTAATCTTTTCATTGGCAAATCCATCCACTGCTCCAGGATGCCGTGGTCAGGGGCAGTTCTCACCAGCCTTTGGAAAGGTCCCCAAAGACTGTGGCCTGGAGCAGAGGACAGTGTTGCTGGGGACATCTGGAGGGGTGCTGGGGTGAGGGTTGGGGATAGATTCCTGCTCTCCGTCCCAGCTGACTCTGGCACGCAGGGCTCTTGGAGCTGGTGTAGTGAGCTGCCTGGTGGCCCTGGGAGTGGGGTGTTCCACAGCTGCTTTGCAACCCCAGGCTGGCCCCCTGTCCTCTCCGGCTAGGACCTCAGAGGAATAGATATTTTCAGTGGGTAACAAGGGCGGGAGAGAACTAATGGAGCCGAATGTCCCTTCGGCTGGGAAGCCAGGAACCGTGGTGAGACAGGAGGGATGTTGGCAGAAGAGATGAGGGGATGGAGTGCGGGGAGAACTAGGAGGGCACTTGGGTGGCTTCTGGGCTAGTTGTGGGAGAGGAGGAGGACAAGGTGGCTGCAGAACGGGGGATAGTACTTGGGCTAGCGCTGTGGAATCCACAGGCATGTGCAGCTGGGCGACTCGTTCCAAGTTCAAACTATCCCACTCAGCCAGCCTCCCTCACCCTCCCTCCACATCCCATTCCCACCCCACCCTTTCTCCATTGTCTTCTTCACCCTGATCTTTGGGGATACTCACCCCACGACCCATCTTGGGGCAGAGTGGCTGAGGGGACCTAGGCTGAAAAGGTCACCAGGAGGATCTCAAGACCACACTGCCTGTCTGGGGCAGCTGGAGACCCTGGCAGACAGACAGAGACAGCCTGAGCAACAGGGTAGCTTTAAATAGGTCCCTCTCCCCCTCACCCCCGCCTTCCCCTTCTCGGGGAAAGAAACGTTTGTTGAAACTGGATCCCTGAGGACTCCTCCCCTCCCGCCCCTTTAGCAACTGGCCCTGGCTGACGGTCCTGTTTTGTCCCGTGGTGTGTCCCCCTCAGCTCCCCTCCGCACTTCCCCATCCCAGAGCAGCCACAACTGAGAAAGAAGCAAGGGGAAAGGGGTGGAATAAGGGTAGCTGGAGGAAGAGTTGTGGCCTAGGGCCCTAGGATGCAAGGCCAGGCATCTTGCAGACTGTCTTCTATTTCCAGGTGAGGACGCTGAGGCGGTAAGAATTCAGCAACCTGAGTGGATAAAACAGAATCTCCTGAGTCCACATCCAATTTCCCAGAAAAAGCAACAGCCAGGTCCCTCTGCTGTGGAAGCTGCAGGGACACTGTGACCAAGGGAGTTAGAACAGGAGCACAAGATGACTTTTGCAAGGGACCAAAGTCTGGAGATGGAGGAGAGAAAGTCCTTCTAAGGCCTCTGGGCCAGTGGTGCCTGACTTGTTGCCCTTGGGCTGCACCCTGAGATGGCTATGAATTTGGCCCAACACAAACTCAATTCAAACATCATGAGGTACTTTATAACGGCCATGTTTTTGATAACGTGATTGCATAGTTCTCCAGCATGATTTATAGATGACGTGAATAAATTGTAGGTGACAACTTTGTGTCACGATGTTTGAAGGTTGACCATACTTGCATCCAGTGTTCAGGACAATCAAGCCTATCGGCACCTAGAGGCAGTTGGGAAGGTGAAAGGACCAAGAAGTCAGCCCGAAGCCAGGCACAGCATCCCGGTCATTCCGTGTGTGTGTGTGTGTGTGTGTGTGTGTGTGTGTGTGGAGTGGAAGAGAGCCTCTCCTTTGTTGCTACAGAGGAGCTCGGAGTGAGTCTGAGGTTGGTGAATGGCATGGGAGGAAGCCCAAATCGGAAGGTGTGGCATTTCTGAGGAGAGCATGGAAGTCATTATCACCTCAAATACCAAGTCAGTGAACTGAAAAGAACAGTGACTTCCTTGGGTTCCTTCTGGGAGGAAAAAGAGGCATCTCCATAAGCGACTTGTGTAAGGAAGCACAGGCAGCTGGGCCTGGGGAGAGAGAGGGGGGCTTCCTCTCTAGCTGGGAAGGTGTCTTCAGCGCTATGCACAATAGAAATAGGGACAGAGCAGATAACCAGCAGGGCCAGCTGCTCTGAGGGTACTGGTGTAGTTCATTTAATAAAGACCCTAAGAATAAGGGTGGGAGACAGAGAAGGAAAAGTCCTGCCCCCCATCTACCGGAAGAGTCAGAGGACAGGGTTCTCCTGCAGCGTCCTCATTTCTCCAGGCCCAGAGATGTAGTGAGTGGACACAGCGAGAGATGTAGTGAGTGGACACCCGCTGTGTCTGAGAACCCTGAGAAGGAAGAAGGAGGGAGGGAATGGGAGTTTGGCAGGAGGCCTGAGGTACCCGCTGGCTGGGCTGGCTGGATTGGGCCCCCTCTGGCCCTGGAGGCAGCACCCTGTAGAGGGATTATAGACCTCTTGTCCAGGAAATCTACTCTCAGGGCACAAGGCTCACATCTGAATTCCCTAAATAACTGCCCCCCTCTGGGTGTGCAGCTGAGATTTTTCCATGACAGGCATCTGCGGGTCAGATCCTACCTGCCCCTATTGCTTCCTCCTGGGCCTGGGCAGGAAGGATGGGCAGGATAAGCATGCTCGAATTTTCTCATGGTCTGTGGTCCCTTCCAGGCCTCTGGTCTGGAATAGATCCGATTGGGAAATCGTGACAGGAAATGGACACAGTCCCTGTGTGTCAAGGACGTTCAACTGAAGATGTAAAGCGGAGTGAAGGGGACTCTAGAAGGTTTATCCAAAGGTTAGTGGAGTGTAGGGGTGAATTGATGATCCCGTGGGGTCAAAGGGCATCTGTACTCCTGAGCTAGGGTTCCTGAGTAATCTCCGTAGCTTCTTCCAGACATCAAGTGAGACAGAAGAGAAACACAAGGCTCTGAGTGCCTGTGCTCATCCCCCTCCTTCCTCCCACCTCCGCTGGCACTTTCCAGTGCTGCCCAGTCCTTCCCACGCCCTGGCTCTGCTGTCTGTAGCCAGGCTCAATAACGGAAAGGGCTGTGCCCTTCCTCTGCTTGCACAGACTGTTAGGGCTCCTTGCCATGCCCTGCATTAGGGTGACTACAGCCTCAAGGACACCACGGTTCACATACTTGGGCTGCAACAAGTGAAGGTAGGCAGGGCATCCTCCTGCTGCTGCTCACCCACGCCTCCCTGACTACTCCCTCTGTGGAGGCACTGGGTGTCTGTTTCAGACTCCAGAACACAGGGTGGGTAAATACCTGGCCCTTTGATTGGTTGAACCTGGGTTGGCGACCTGTGGACAGACAGGGGCACTCATGGACTCATCTGAGTCAAGAAAGGAACAAAAGAGGAAGACAGAAAGACGTGAAAGCGGGAGGTGGGAATGCAGGAGTGGTCTTGAGAGAAAACACAGACTAGAAAGAGGTTCCCAGGGATAGAATGGGGAAGGTGTGAGCCATGTTTAGTTGGCAGAGATCTGGGAAGTAAGTGTGTATATGCAGGGCTATGGAACAGAGAGACATAGGGAGACATACTAGGCTATAGGTGGGGTGCTAATTATGACCGAAGGGGACTCAGTGGTGTGGGATTCTGTAGGTAGGAATGTACCAAGTGCTATTTCCAAAGGGGTTTCCATCTGGGCGTATGGCTCAGTGGGGAGAGTGATTTCCTAGCAAGCATGGAACCCTGGGATCTATCTCTAATGCCCCCAAGCCACGACTTGTAGACCATGCCTCTAATCACAGTACTTGGGAGGCAGAGGCAGGAGGATCAGAAGTTCAAGGTCTTCCTAAACTACATAGCAAGGTTGAGGAATCAACTCTCTCTCTCTTGAGTTGATGGGGACAGGGCAGTGCTTGCTTGGATGTGTGGTCGTCTCTTACAAATTAGTCATCTGCACAGGAGTGTGTGATGTACACATGCTCGTGTGCAGGCATGCACGTGTGTGACAGGGAAGGCTGTGCAGCACCGTGGTTGTACGTGAGAGTCCATGGGAGAGTGTGCAAGGAGGAGGGTGGGCGCTCAGCTGCGGATGGACTTGTAAAGGAAACAGTTTTGTTTCCTAAGTGACTGGCCTCCTGGGGCCTCCAGCCCAGACTTGAAGGTTGTTTCAAGATCATGAAAGAGAGAGTGGGAGGGACGGAGGGAGGGAAGGAAGAGCTGGGAGAGGCTCCATCACTCCCTCCCACGGGCCCTCCTCCCGCCCCCTCACCCCACTCCTCTGCCCCAGTCCCTCTTGCCTGCTTCTCCTGCTGCCAGTCTTGGGCTGTCTTGTCTCTCCCGTTCCCTGTACCCTTCTTCTTCCTTTCTGACTGACCTTGTTATTGCTGCCAGACTTCTGGAGCCTTCTGGGGTGTGGGGTGTGGGAGACAACTGTACTGCTTTCAAAGAAAGACCATCTTGGGGTGAAAAATTAGTTGGAAGTCTAGAAGGCCCAGGGTGACCTTAATTCGTGCCCCAAAAGACATTTTTGCATTTCCTCTTTTCTCCCTAGTCCCCTGCTCCCATTCCCTCAGATTGTAGTGACCTTGGCAGTGGGAATATTGGGCCCCAAGTCACAGGTGTGGCTGCTGCAGGCCTGCTGCTACCTGAGTTTCCCCACTGGCTCACAAGGACTGTGGGTTTTCTTCTCATTTCATCTCTGACAATGGTTCCTCTGTTTTCTTCTTGATCTCTCTTTCCGGTGTACTCAGTGTAGCTTCTCTTCCTCAGACTCTCCCGAGGCCTGCCATCTTTAATCTTTTCCCCAGATGGTTTTTATTGCCTTGTTTGGATTATTCAAATCATATTGTATAGATGTCAGAAAAAAAGAAGGGAGAGGCTCTGAGAAACAGTCCCCCATTGTCTTTATGCCTCTGGCCCGTTGTCTTTTTGCTTTCTTCACTTTTCTGAAACCAGAAAGACCCACACTGGGTGTCCATGGGGACACACAGGTGGAGGTGTTCAGGAGATTAAAAAGGAAAACATTTGTATGTCAGCTCTCTCGGGCATGGTGGCGCACACTGTTCTCTACCTGTTTCTCACCTGCCCTTTCTGGGGTTTCATGCAGTGGGAACATGCCTGGAAGTCAGGTCTCAGTGGGTCCACCAGCCACTTGTATGACCTTGGACAAGCTCTGTGTTAGCCTTGATGTTTCCACCTGAGTGCCAAGGGGCACCAGACAGTTTTTGAGATCCCTTTTCACTTCTGATGCTCCCCAAATTCTGGACCACTTCCAGCTCAGGAGAGCAGGAGACAGCCAGCAGTTGCTCTGGGCTGGGAGGAGGTGAGGGGGCAATTGCTCCTGCCCAGTTGGTTAGTAGGGTACAGGTATGTCTACTTTGATTACTGTGATTCTAGAAAATGAATCTGGACCTTTTAACTCTTGGCATAGAAATGAGAAATGCCCCCCCCCTTTTTTTAAAGGAAAGATGACCTCAATATTTTATACAGAGCCATTGTGGAGAAGGGCAGGGCCTGGGTATTCTTGGGGCTGGGGAACCTGGCATCTCTTGGCTGGCATTCAGGCAGCAAATATCAGATGAGGCTGTTTCAAGGAATTCTTTATTGGAAGTGACGGGAGGAGGGGGTTAATGGGCCTTGCTGAGTTTGGGGCCAGGGGTCACAGCTGGGCCCTGCGGGGTTCCTGTTTGCCTTTGATTCCATCTGTGTGGGGAAGGAATGGCCCCCCAGCCCCCGAGGTAGGTTTGTTTTGGCTGAGGATCTGACCCAGCCACTGGCCCAGATCTCTCCACCCTCCCTCCTCTCCCTATCAAGAGGCAGCCTGACCTGGCCCCTGGCCTCCTCCTTCCTGCCTGCCTCCTTCTTTCCTTCCCATGCCCCTTCCTCTTCACCCAGCATACAGTTCCATTTGTCTTCTTGTTCCTTTTGGCCTTCTGAATGCCCATCTAGGACAGGATGCCTTGAAAACATCCAACACCCAGAGCCATGGCCTCTCTCCTGTAATGGACTTTCAGAATTCTGGGGAGCATGGCCTCCTCTATGTCTCACCTTCTCTTTCCAGGGTCTTTTCCCTGTAGAAACGTGGCATGATCAACAGTGTGCACTCTTCTGATGCCACTGAGTCATTGAGACACTCAGCCTACACTTGTGCACTCTGTGCATGCCCCATTCTGGTTTTTTTTTTTTTTTTTTTTTTTTTTTTGAGACAGGGTTTCTCTGTAGCTTTGATGCCTGTCCTGGAACTAGCTCTTGTAGACCAGGCTGGCCTCGAACTCCCAGAGATCCGCCTGCCTCTGCCTCCCGAGTGCTGGGATTAAAGGCGTGCGCCACCACCGCCCGGCTGCATGCCCCATTCTGGGCCAGTGCTAGAGAGACCGTCACAACCCAGAGAGCCAAGAATCTCACTATTAAAGTCCTTCTGCTTAGAACCCCAGCCCATTTAGTCTCCAGCCCCACTTCCATCCTGCAGCCTTTGACTCTATGGTCCCAGAGTGGGTGCCGAGCCTTTGAGATCTCACTAGGACATGGGTCCCCTTGGGAGAAGCTCCCATCCCACCAGTCCAGTTGCAAAGATGGCGCCTTTGTTCTAAAAGTCGTGCTGGACTGTCTATGAAGGAAGAAAGGGTTTCAATGCAGAACTCACTGTACTTACTAAAAACACTTCACTAAGTCCACCACCTCCTATGGGTAAAATGAAGGATTCTTACCCTAGCTTCATGTTTATGTCCCAGACCTGGGCCTTACACCAAAGATCATCAGTTGAGGTTAGTCCTAGGCCTCTGGAGTTCCCAAAGCTCTCCGATGGGCAAGCAGAGTTGGGGGTTACTGAGTCAGACTGTCCCCAAAATGTCTTGTGTATCATGGCTAATGTTGAGTGAGCACTAGCCACGCACTGCATGCTGGGTGTGATGGCTAACCTTGGCAGTCACTTTGGCGGGGTCTAGAATCACCTAGGAGACTTGGTGGTTCTGGGCATGTCTCCGAGAGTTTCTAAGTTAGGTTGATTGAGGCGCAAAGGCCCACTGTAAAAGTGGGCAGCACAATTGCATGGGCGTGGTGGGGGCAGGTCTACGACTGAATGGAAAGGAGCACCAGCCTTCACCCCTCTCCCTCTGCTTCCTGACTGTGCACACAATGTGACCAGCTGTCTCTCCATCCTGCTCTGCTTTCCCCACCATGATGGACTGCACCTTCAATGAGCTAAAATAAATGCTTTCTTCTTCAACTTGCTTCTGCCAGGCATTTTCTCACACCAACAGAAGAAGCAATCAATACACTGAGCCTCACTATGTCACAGGCTGAAGCCTCAGCTTCCAGTGTGAGAATATTAGGAGATAGGTCTTCTGGGAGGCATTGCACAATATGGGTGCTTCACGGGGAGCTCTGTACTGTTTTTGTTTAATTGGAGTCTCCCTATGTAGGTTTCACCTTGCAGTACTGTTGCCTTGACGGCCAGAGTGCTAGGGTTACAAGCATGTGTCTTCCAGACGCAGGTTGGTGCTCTTATGAGAAGAGATGTGTATATTATAGCCTGGTTCCTCTCCTTCTGCTTGTTGCCATGGGGAGGCACAGCATCATAGTAGCTGTGTGCAAACCAGGAATGGGTTCTCACTAGATGTGGCATCTGTCAGTACCCTGGTATTGGATTTCCCAAGCTCCAAAACTAAAGACAATGCATGTTAATTTAGTCCTCATACCAACTCTGTTTTACAGATAGGGAAACTGAGGCACACAGCTCCCAAATAGCTAAGTCAAATGGGGGACTGGGGACTCAGACCTGGTCTATTTGGTTTCTACCGGCTGAATAATTAACATCCTTGCCGTGGAAAAGGATTGTCTCTGGGTCCAAGTTTCCTGGCTACAGTGGTGACAAGAAAGAGGGCACAGAGGATAAAGGGAAGGAGGGGAAAGGGCCAGTAGCCCGCCTCTGTGAGCCAGGCTGTGATGGCTGCTGATCGCACACACACGCACCCAAACTAGAGGATGACATCAGCTCCAAGAAGAGAGAAATGATTCTCAGAAGAATCAGGAAGGTCTTCATGGAGGAGGTGGCATTCTAGCTAGCTCTGGATAGATCAGAGCACTCTGGCTCAGAGAGAGCTCAGGGACGGGAGGGCTGCAGCAGGCATCCAGAACACAGCGGAGAATGCGAAGACGATCCTGGAAGTGGGGACAGAGAGCCTTGGATGCCAAACTAAGTGTTATCCTAAATGTCAGTGTTCCGTTAAAGAACAGAAAATAAAAACCTGTGATGACAGGAGTCACCTGGATGCCTGTTAAAAATACAGAACAGCGGGCACGGCTCTGAAAGATTCTGATTCATGAGGGCGAGGGTGGGGAGTGGGAGTCAGTATTTTTACCACCAAGAAAGTTTGAAAAATATTGCTATAAACAATATGGAGACATTTAAAGTTTTTTGAGGAGAGACATAATCTTATTCAAACTGTGCCCTAGGTAGATTCATTTGAATGAAAGGGGTGTGTGTGTGCGCGCACATGGGTGTGAGGTGTGGGGCTGAAAGGAAGAGCTAGGTGGCAGCCCTATGGGTGAGGAGGTGCTGGGTGAGGGGGTGCCGGGTGAGGAACGGGGGATGGGTGAGAGGAACATTTAGGATTTTGTAGTTGCTTGTTTGCATGAGCAAGGGAGAAAGGACTTGAGGGTTGGGGCGTGCTGTGCAGTTATTAAAATACGCTAGGCAAGGAAGGGAATCGTTTGGGGAAAGAAGACGTAACTTCACTGTGGTGTGTGGTAAGGGTGAGGTTGTGTGACCGACCAGCTGCAGGAGGAGCCGTGTGAGTGAACGAGACAGGATGGAAATCCCTGCATGGAGGTGATTGCTGAGGCAGAGACCACCAAGGTGGGGGACCTGCAGGACAAATGGCCAGGAGTCTTAGGCAGAGCTTTGCTCAATACCTAGGCCAAGGAAGGGTCTAGAACTGTGATTCTCTCTTTTTGGGAGGGGGTGGGGGGAGTCGCATATCAGAGATCCTGCATATCAGATTATTACATTATGATTCTTGACAGTAGCAAAATTGCAGTTATGAGGCAGCAATGAAATAATTTTATGGTTGAGGGTTATCACAGCGTGAGGAACTGTGTTAAAGGGCCACAGCATTTGGAAGACTGAGAATCATTCGTCTAGAAGATAGGGAAGCCAGAAAGATCGGAGAGTCAGGCCAAACCGAAGGACCTATAGGTGAAGGTAGAACCCTTGTAAGGAGCAAAACAAAGAACTCTAAAACCCAAGTTTCAAATGGCAAAAGGAAATGAAGGCTAGTTACTTCTTTTCAGAGGTAACTGGTGTGACCTTTAAGAAAGCCATCTCGAAGAGGAGCAACCATGACCCTGCGCTTCCCCATGGCCGTGGGCCTTAACAAAGGTCACAAGGTGACGAAGACCGTGAGCCAGCAGCGGAGGCACTGCCGGCAGCGCGGGCGCCTCACAAAACACACCAAGTTCGTGCGGGACATTATCCGGGAGGTGTGCGTCTTTGTACCCTACGAGTGGTGCGCCACGGAGCTGCTCAAGGTGTCCAAGGACAAGCGCGTGCTCAAGTTCATCAAGAAGAGGGTGGGCACGCACATACGCGCCAAGAGGAAGCGGGAGGAGCTGAGCAACGTGTTGGCCGCCTTGAGGAAGGTGGCGGCCAAGAAGGACCGATCCCCTCCCCGTTCTCAATAAACGTTGCTGGGGCGCAAAAAAGAAAAAAAGAAAAAAGAAAAAGAAAAAAAAAAAAGAAAGCCATCTTTTTTTTTAAAAAAAATTATTTTATTTTAAGATTTATTTATTTATTTATAATATATACAGTGTTCTGCCTGCATGTATGCCTGCAGACCAGAAGGGGACGCCAAATCTCATTATAGGTGGTTGTGAGCCACCATGCTGTTGCTGGGAATTGAACTCAGAACCTCTGGAAGAGCAGCCAGTACTCTTAACCTCTGAGCCATTTCTCCAGCCCAAGAAAGCCATCTTAATAGCAGATCAAGCCTGGGAACAACACCCCCTCATCCCACACTGAGGAGGCTGGGGACAAAGTAAGCCACCCTCTTCCAAGAAAACTGCTTCAGGAAGCAGAAAGACAAAGATGGCAGTGGATACCTGAGTGAAGAGAGGGTGTGGGGGTTAGAGGACCAGGGCCCGCGTAGAGGGCTCTCTTCTCCTATCTGCTGGGCCCACCCTGCTGCTCATGTGCCCCAGTGCTTATCATAATTTATCTTCCTGACAATCGCCAGGAAGCAATGAGGTCAATTACTGTACACTGTAGTGATTCCCATTATAGAGATAATGAGACTGAAGTTAGGGACAGTCCGTGATAGGATGAAGGCCACCAGCTGTGAGAGCCACGTCTGCCCAAACCCTTACTGGCTAGCCCTGACAGCCTTGCCCCACCTACTCAGACCTTAAATTCTAGGTTTGTTTTGTCTGCTCCCTTCTCCCCAAGAACATCAGGAGATGGGGTCCTCTGTGCCGACACTCAGTGCCTGCTTACGGGGATTCCCTGTCCCCGTGGCTGGCAGCTAGTTAGACCTCCATGCCCACATCATGCCACAGACACCAGTTTCCTGTCCACAAATGAAGTGAGATGCCCAGAAAGTAAATCTTAGGCTGACCACAATTTGGACAAAATGTTTTCCGAACCTGTTTATGTAGTCACTAACTCAGTGTGGAGAAAAAAGTGCTCAATGAACCTAGCCATTACTTCCTGCCCTTGATTTCCAAGGTGCTGGCCTTTGGTCTGCAACTTCTTTTTCCGCTGGACATGAATCTAGCACCTTCCCTCTTTGGAGCACAGAATCTGCCCTAAGTAGGCTGTTCAGGAAGCCGTGTGGCTTGATTTCTGAAAGACAGAACTTCGAGTTCTGAAATAGAAAGAGAAGCTTTCATTTGTGGGTGGAAGTGGTCAGGGTGAGACAGAATCCGGGAAAACGAAAGTGTCCACCGTGGAGGCCATGGGGTACCCAGAGAGAAAAGACTGATTTTTCTCTCGTCGTCCCTCACTCTCTCTCACTGCTCAGTCGCTCTGCACATGAACGTCTGGGCCTTGCCACGCAGAGCAAGAATTGACAGTGGCCTTGAGCAGCTCAGTCAAGACTGGGAGGCAGATTGAAACAAGTTCTGCGTAGACAGTTGGATGTGGAAAATGGCATCGGAGGGCCAAGGGCAGGTGCTGTGAATGCGTGTGTGTGGGGGGTTGTCTAAGCATCGGGACCCAGCTCACACTCACTCCTGTGGCCAGCAATTCACCCCCACTGTTCCATCTGTTTCTTTGTTTTTGCAGTTTTTATTTCTGGCTTTGTTTTTTCTTTACTTTCCTAATAGAGAGCCTTTGGAAAAATTCCACCCTTGTTTCAGTTGGACCAAGCAAAAAGGGAATTGTCCATTCTTCAGCCAGAAGAGCCAAGGGGTATTGGCCTCCTGTAGAGGCCAGGTGGACAAGTAGAACAGGCAGGGCCTGGCAGGAAAGAGGCCAAGGAAGACCCTCAGCTGAGACAGAGGGAGGTAAGAGCGCGGGAGGATTCGAGCTCCGTTAAGCTGGATGGGTTGGCTGTGCATCCCCTCCCACACCTCCCCTCACACCTCCTTGCCTTCTGTTCTGGTTGGAGGGGAGAACAGAGAAGCCTTTCCACCTCAGCGTGCTTTAGCGCTCTTCCCTCACCTAGGAGGCTGTGAGCGGCCGAGACCCCAGAGTTAGAAGCGAGTCTTCGGTGTGCGCACGGAATTCACTCTTGTTCCTCTTTCTCCTCAAATTCACAGCACACAACTCTCATTGTTTCCTCTTCTCCATGGCCTCTAGCACTGCATTTGTTCATTTAAGAAATATTTACAGAACACCCACCGTGTGTTACACACACACACACACACACACACACACACACGCATGCATGCACCCACACTCACACCCACACTAAGTGTGTTCAGGTTACAATATAGGAGGGAGAAATATGTTCAGGAAAGTTAAACTCTGAAGTTATTTCGCCTTTGCTGTGAGGACTATTGTTTGCTTGCTATGCAAATTTGGGTAAATTGCATGAGTTCTCAATGCCTGTTTCTTGGTCTTTAACACAGAGGTAAGCATAGCTCGTTGCTTCCAAGGCTGTGGTGAGGACTGAAGAGCATGTAGTGTATAGTGTTTACACAGCGCCCAGCACAAAGCAGCCTTTCAGTAAGCGTTAGCCATTGTTCCTCCTCACCTCTCTCAGCTGGAGGCAGTCAGTAAATGACCTGTTCTTCAAATTTGCCTCTTGCTCAACCGGGTGACTCAGAGGCAGTCACCTGGCCCTAACCGCCTCTTGCCCCCGGAGGCTCACCTGCAACCAGTCGGCAGACCTCTGTCTGTTCAAACTGCTGCCGTACCCAGCCTTCACTGCCGTACACCCCACTAGGGATCTCATACAGTGAGAGTGAGGGTGGCCTCAGCTCTCTGACACCCTCCAGATGGAAGTCTGAACCAGCTGTTCTTTTCAGCTGCCTGGGGACAGGGTACAAGAACAGGAGGTCTTGGGGATGGAGCCCAGATACCTACACTATGGGAGGAGGGAACACAGGACTTGGCAGGGGAGAAGGCTGAGGGGATCCCAGCTCTGAGGGATCCATGTGTAGCATTCCAAAGTGGGAAGCAGCTGCCACTCATCCTGAGCCCACTCAGTGGGTCAGGACCAGGTCATGCCAAGGCCCAAGTAGCATAGTGGCTCCTCTATTCTTGAACAACTGTGCTGCCCACTTGGCACAGGGCTTGAGAACTGGGAGTGTGAACTCGGTCAGGGCAAGAGGAGGGACCAGGACGGACACACACACACACACACACACACATGGGAGGGGGAAGGAGGAAGACAGAGAGACAGAGACACACACAGAGAGAGAACACTCTATAAGGGTACACGTACCTGGCTTAGGAAGGAAGAAGAGGAATGTGCTTGGGGAGATGTGTCTTTGTGGGTCTGGGAATGGGTTTGGGTGGGGAAGATGCTTGCATGTTTGCTTTTGCACCTGCTCCATTCTCTGCCGGAATTTGTTGTCCAGGTGAGGGGTAGGGTTTCCTCTTCCTTTGACTCTGACCCTCTTTGTAACCTCTCAACAGTTTAGCGGAGACAGCTTTCCCTTTGGGGAGGGTGGGAAGCTGTAGTTCATTAGTGTAGCCCAGGTCAAGGCTTTGTAAAACAAACACAGGATGTTCTTGTATGTGGTCCTTAGCAGCCCTCCAAGCTGGAGTTTGCACATACTTGAGAGAGTGGAATACTATGTGTGTGTTTGTGTCATTTTCATATTAGCTTAGTGGCTGGTGGGCTTGTCATTTTGTCTCAGCAATCCCTATATCTATAGCTCTATGTGTATGTGTATGTATATGCTGGGCTTGCTTCCTTCCTTCCTCCCTCCCTCCTTCCCTCCTCTTTTTTTCTTTCCTTTCTTCCTTTCTTTGTTTCTTTCTTCTGTGATATTTGACAGCAAGGAATCTAATATTGGACAAGTCTAACCTTCCCTAGCCTCGTTTTCTATGGAGATCAGTGCTCACAGGTTCTGCTGAGGACTGAATAACACCATGTTACATAGTCGGCCCAGGGCAGAAGACTTCGCCTCAACAGTCTTGTCTTTGAACATGAGGGGCATTGTCCCCTTGGCTGTGACCTGTAGCATATGACAGTTCAGTCATATCACAACCGCTTTAGGGCAAACATTGCGTCTTAATTACTTTTTTAAAATTTATTTACTTTTATTCTGTGTGCATTGGTGTTTGCCTGCATGTGTGTCTGTGTGAGGGTGTCAGATCTTGGAGTTACAGACAGTTGTGAGCAGATACGTGGCTGCTGGGATTTGAACCCAGGTCTTCTGGAAGAGCAGTCAGTGCTCTTAACCGCTGAGCCATCTCTCCAGCCTCGTCTTAATTACTTTTAATGATACTCGCGGCACTGTACTGTCACCTAGATGTCTCATACATATGCCATCTGGAGGCAAAATGAGTTAAATAAGCATATGAAACAAGACTGGTGACTGACGTCTGCCCACACGTGGTAGTACATGGTAATGTGGGTGGTAAACTGGTGATGATGAAAAGTGACAGCCCAGCTCAGCTGTACACCGTGGTGCCAGAGTCCCTGCGGTCGCTACGGTGCCCGTGCCTCCACAATCCCAGGCTTCCGTTCCTTCCATGCCTTAGTCTGACCTTGAGACTGTCTGAAAGGCTCCATTCCTTCTCTGCTCACTCACCCCAGGACCCAGAGACTGCATAAGCCTGTTTCCTTACGGGAGCGCTGCCTGAGGACAGGGGCTGCCTCCAGTCTTTGACATTGATCCAGCTCTCCTCGGCCTCATGTGCGTGTGTTTGAGCATTGCCCTGCTAGGTGTGTGTGCAACGCCTTTCTGCGTGAAGCCCCTTGATGTCAGTGGGGACATGTGCCTGTGTGTGGTGTGCCTCGTGCCTGGCATTTGTTCTCCTCCCCCCAACTTTCCCAGTTACATAAGCGGCTTATGGGTGAGTCGGTCCTGGACTTTAGGCGCCCTCTGCTGGTCACTGCTGGTCTCCACAGTTTTCGGAGGGGTGTAGTGGCCTCCTTAGGCCCCAACTCCTCTGGAGATACTAGCCCAGCCCCTAAGCCCTACTTACTGGTATGGGAGTCCCTTTGTCTCAAATCACTAGGTAAGCTCCTTGAAGAGTGTTCCTCCCCCACCATCCCATAATGATTAGATTGTGTGTTGACTGCTACCTCTTTACCTGATATTCCTCTTTACCTGATATTGCACTAACACAAGACAGTAGGAGACCATAATAGCCTTGCTTACTAGGGCATTGCCAAAATCCAGCACAAGGCCTGGCTCAATCAGTATCTGCTACATGACTGAGTTTTCACCCTAAAAGGAGTGAGCAATGGGATACAAGAAGATTCAGTGCTGAGGTTTTGTGGATTTGTTGTTGCTGTTTGCTTTGAGACAGGGTCTCGCTATGGAGCCTTGGCTGGCCTGAAACTCCTAGAGATCTGCCTGCCTCTGCCTCCTGAGCGTTAAGGTTAAAGGTGTGCACACCAGGCCTCAGCTTTAAAGTCAAGTCTCAGTTCACTTAAAATGTGTGTGGCCTTGGGCAAGATACTTAACCGTTTTGAAGTTCAGATTTCCTTTGCATTAAATGACTTTGCTTGTAAAATAATCTGTAAAGGTTGAAAGGATTATCTACATGGTGCTATGCGTAACCTTCCCATAAATGGCTGCTATTATGACGATGATGATTCACTTTCAAACCTTAAGTACCAGAAAGGTAGTATTCAATCCACTCAACTTCCAGCTAAAGGGAGATTGCTCTTGTTCTCAGTCTCCCGTCTTTGCAGTTTTCACACAGCTCAACGTGGCTTCTAGAGAAATAGAGAAACTAGGCTGGGATACGTCCCAGTGGAGAGCAGCAGGTCCTTTATTTATCCTGTTGTTGGGCCGTCTTGGGAGACCAGGTTGAACTTTTGACTTCCCGCTAGATTCCCAAACTCTATCAGTGTTTCTTTGCGGGTGCTGAAGATGGCTTCAACCGGCAGCCCCAGGAACACTTACTCTGAGAGCAGGAAGTCTGCTCTGGCCTGAGCCACTTTCCCTCTGTGTGCCTCCCTTTCCTCAATAGGGGGCAGTAGCGGAGGGAACAGGGCTAAAGAGACCCAGTCGGGTGTGGAGGGGAAGGACCTAGATGTGGTCTAGGCCACTTCCACTAATGGCCACTTCCACAGCCTTGGTTTTGCGGGCTGGCCAGTCCCTTCTCCCCATTCTGGCTCCACCCTTCTTACTCTCCGCCTTTTTCACAGTGGAGACACGCACTAGGAAAGACTCTTTCCTTTCTCCTACCTCCAGGCTAGCTCCACCCTTCCCAGCCGAGAGGTGTGTCCATAGCTTCTCATTGGTGACTCCAATTG
The DNA here is from genome assembly GCF_950005125.1 of Chionomys nivalis. Lineage (NCBI taxonomy): Eukaryota > Metazoa > Chordata > Mammalia > Rodentia > Cricetidae > Chionomys > Chionomys nivalis. The sequence goes on along the minus strand of NC_080090.1, from coordinate 21,737,177 downwards.
GTAGAAAGCAGTTTAATACAAAAACAAAACACCCCCCTAGTTACCTTGTGCAAGAAACGTTAAGTGTGTGATCTCAGTTAATTATCACCGTAACTCTGAGTGTTTACAAATCTCTGTTCCGTATGTGTGGAGGGGAAAACTGAGGTTAAAGGGATTGAGCCGGTCAAGAGATCACCCAGCTAGGAAGTCTGGACGGCTAACCCTCTTTCCTTTCGTTTTGCTTTCTGACCGGGTATTAGGCCAGATTTCAGGGATCTTCCAGGGTTCTGAAGCCTCTTGAGCCCAACCGCTTCACGTCCAGGAAGTCCTGGGTCCCTCCATGTCCACATCAGTCAGCAGGGTTTGCTGCCAAGACTCAGCGGCCCACATCACCCAACTGGATTCTGGGTGCGTAACCACAGTCACCCCATCATCCCCAGAGGCCTTGCAAGCACCGATTCTCCCGGAAAGGCTGGCAGGTGCAGGGCGGGGTGCGCTCTGAGCGAGGGCGGGTGGGGGTAGAAGAACCCAGGTGCCGCCAGCTCGCCCAGCCTGCGGCCAGAGGCGGAGCCACCATCAGGGTCGAAGTCTGGCCGTTGCGGCGGCCAGGGGCGGGGCGGGGGCGGGGCTGGAGTGTGGGCGTGGCCGGTTGGCGGGGCGCGGCGGGAATGGTCTTGGAGCTGCGGAGGGCGGGAAGAGCGCCGGGAGGAGGAGAAGAGGAGAGGAGGGCGGGGAGTTGGCGGCTCCCGCTCATCTGGGCTCTGCGCACCCACGCTTCACCGCTCCGCTTTCTGCCCCCCACCCGGGCATGTGCCCCCCGCGGCCCTGGTCCCCCAGAGCCCACGCCGACCCCCGGAGCCTCCCCAGAGCCGCCTACGCAGAATGGGCGTCCCCAGCCTCACGCCGCTGAGTTCACTGCTGCCGCTGCTGCTGATGCTTGGTAAGCCTGGTGGTCGCCGCGTCCCTGTCCCGGCCGAGTAGGTGCTGACATTGCGCATCCAGTCAGCTCACCTTCCTAGCATTTGCGAGTTGGTTGCATCCCTACTTCTCCATCAGGCGTGTCTCCAGTCGCTCTGGGCTCGGCGCCTCGCTTCCTTTTGCGGCCGCCTGCCTAGGCAGTTATGGGGAGGGTGGTGGCGCCCTAGCTTTAGGCCCCGAGTTGGGGCATATTGGCGACCTACTGAGATATCTCCTGAGACACCATTGAACCCCCGAGGCAGGCGCCACTTCTCAGCTTTTCCACTCAGGCCCTGGGGTCGTTGCGCCCAAATACTGTGACAATCTTCTGCCCCACTCTAGGCTCCAGGCCTGGCCTCGGGTGCCCGCTCTGCGTGGGCAGTGCCTGGCGGTCTTCATAATTACCCCAGAATTGGCTGGAGGCCCAGGGGCTGATTCTGCCCACGGTCTTTAAAGAAAGTCTCCCCAAACCCCACCCCCACCCCAACACACATTTTACCATCTCTCCCTCACCTTTGTCTCCACCCTGGGCCAGTTCCTCTTTGCCCTTCTTCCACACTCCCAGATATTTGGCTGGTTGTCACACTTTGGTCAAACCAACATGTTTGTCCCAGGTGAAACCAGGCTCCATGGAAACTGAACCTGGGATCTCCAAACACCCAGTGTCTGTCCTGGTTGGTGTTTATGATGGTGTGTATGTGTGTGTGGTGGGCATATGGGGAAGGTGTAGTTATGGGGAAGATTCTGGGGTGCTGTAGTCAAGGCAGAAGCCTGTGGCACCCCATCTGCTTTCTCTGGCTCAGACCAGAACTACATGGTGACAGTCTTGGGCTCTGGGGATGAAAACTCTCCTTGAGGAACAAGGCAGGAGGCAGAGTGATGGCGAGAAATGAAGGAGCTGTGGGGTTTGGTTGCCTAGTGATGGTTTCTTTTCCCCAGTGGGCTTTATGGGTCAGGGATGAGCCCAGGGGAGGCCGGGAGCAGTGAGTGTTGCAGAGCACAGAAGAGCCTGCTGGCATCCAAGCCCACCTCCTTCAAGTCACAGATGAGGAAAATGAAATATCTTGTTCTGGAGAGCATAGCCAAGGAGGGTTGAGGCTAGGATTTGAACTTGGATCTGATTCCCAAATCAGGCCTGTGGCTGTTAGAGGGAGGTGGCCTGGTGAGAGGGAACCTTGTTGCAGCCTGTTTCCTGAGGCCGTGGGGACAGCTTTCCCATGGGGATCTCCAGGCATCAGCACTTGTGGAGCCAGCGAGGTGGGAGGGGGCCTTCTGAGCACAATCTACCCATGGGCAGCTGGGAAGGTGTCAGCTTGGCTGTCTTTAGCGTCATCCTGATTATGAAATGTGCCTGGAGCGAGTCACACACTTCCCTGGTTCAGAGTCAGAACTGGAAGCCCTTAAGTCTCCAAGGTAGAAACGGAGACCCAGGAGAGAGAAGAATTGGTCTTATGTTGGCTTCCTGTCTCTAGCCTCGGCTTCAAGTGATGGTCATGTGTTCTCTGAATGACGCAGCCGCAGCCTGAAGCAGAAAGGAGTAAGAATGGGAGGGCAGGCTCTCAGGCTCCTGGGTGTTTTCCTCCTGGGCAGTAGCAAGACAGTGGACTTCCCCTGGGAATCCTGGAAATTACACAGTTAGGCAAACCAGGCCCCGCCTTGGAAGTGTCTCATCTTCTTGGTTTTGTCCCTCTTCAGGGGTGTGTAGAGGCCCTCCAGAGATGGCAGGATCTTGACCCGGACATTCCACTCTCTTACACTTCTCATCTAGAAGAGATGGTTCTCTCCCCAGCCAGGCCTTTCCTCTCTTCTCTGTTGACTAGGAGAGCAGTTAGAAAGCTTTAGACTCAGACCTGGGTTCAGATCCTAGCTCCGGCATTCCCTAGAAGTGCTTGCTGCGGGGAGTTACATCATTTCCCGTCTGTGAAATGATTGCTAGTCCTCCTTGCATTCTGGGATTTGGAGGGTTTTTTTCTAAAAGTAGCTATGGAATGGTGGAAAGAAAAGGAGCTGAGACTGACTGTCGGAACAGGAGTGGGGATAAAATGGGGAGGGATGGAGAGAGAGAGAGAGAGAGAGAGAGAGAAACAGAAGGGTCAGAAGGAGCTTAGGGTCTTCTTATAGAAAGGGGACCAATATAAATGATGCACAGCACATGCAAATCATATGTAAATGAAAGCGTTTGTTGGGAGGGGGTGCATGGTGCACCATCTAGGCTATCCAGAAGGTTGGCAGACTCTGGGGGGAAGGGATCTTCTGTCCCAAGCCAGGGCAGAGCCTGAGTTTTTCCCCAGAAGCCACAGCTGTCTGTGTAGCCCTGTGGGCTAGGAGAAGCAGTGAGCTCATGGCACAGCTGTAGTGGGGAGGGTATTGTGTGGTGAGAACTGACTAGGCCCGTGCCCTGTTCAGCATGATGCCCCGTCCAGCCTGGGCCACTGGCTCCATTGTCTAGCCCAGGTGACAGAACCAAGCCAAGCAGCTTTTCTGTAAGTTTGTGCCAGGTGCCCTCCAGCAAAGGTCTCAGAATCCCTTAGCTAGAGGCTTCACCTGAGAACGCCCCACACATGAGTGGCAGGGCCGGAGAGAGAAGGATCCAGCCAAGAACTGGGGAGTCAAGAGTCAGACATGCTTCTTTTATTTCTTATTTTAAATTGTGTGTGTTTGTGGTATATGAGGTGCACATGTGTGCATGGGTACAAGTGCACATATGAGTCTTCACGTAAAGGCCAGAGATCAACCTCAGGTGCCACTGCTCAGGAGCCAGCTAGTGGCTGTTGTTGTTGTTGTTGTTATTATTATTATTATTATTATTATATATAGAGAGAGCAGGTCAGAGGACAGCTTTCAGGACTTGGGTCTTTCCTGCCGTGGTCTTTTCTGAGGATCGAACTTAGGTTGTCTTGTCTGTGTGGCAGCTGCTTTTGCCCTCTGAGCCACCTCACCAGCCACCATGCCAAGCTTTTTACGTGGTTGCAGGGACTTGAACTCAGAAAGGCTTTTCCTTACTGGGTTGTCTCTCCGGCCTCCAGATGCGCTCTTTTGTTCAGGCAGCTGCTCTACCTCTCATTAGCTAGAGATGGAGTATTCCTCCGTTCTGGGGTGGATCTGGGCTTCTGTTCAGATGCTGAGACGCTGATGTCTTCCATCCCAGCATCTCTTCCCTGTCCTCATCTGTGTCTTATGCCTGGCTATGTTCTAACCTTTCTTAGATTGCTTCACAGGTAGCCATCAAGAATGGTGCTGATGTGCCTGGGCATCGAATGGGGACCCAGTCTTTCCAAAAAAAAATAATAATAATTCCAATTCTTTCTGCCTTTTCCCCACAGGAGTCAGGTGCTATGCCCGGCAGGTGCATGTTCCCAAGGGCCCTCTTTACCGTGTGGTTGGCACCACTGTCTCTATCTCTTGCAACGTGAGTGCCTATGAAGGCCCATCCCAGCAGGACTTTGAATGGTTCATGTACAGACCTGAGGCCCCAACCACTTCCCTGGGCATCATCAGCACCAAGGATAGCCAGTTCTCCTACGCCGTGTTTGGCCCTCGCGTGGCTTCTGGGGACCTGCAGGTGCAGCGCCTGAAGGGAGATTCTGTGGTGTTCAAGATTGGTCGCCTGCAGGCCCAGGACTCTGGCTTTTATGAATGCTACACCCCCTCGACGGACACTCAGTACCTGGGCAACTACAGTGCCAAAGTGGAGCTGAGAGGTACTGGGCTCTCAGCTGGGTGGTGAGAGCGCCTCCCAGATTTGGGTTTCATCTTCTTCCTCCTCTTGCTTCCTCTTCCTTCTCCTCCTCTTCCTCTTTCCGTCTCCCCCCACCCCAGATTGAACCTACACTGTTGAGCATACCAGGGAAGTACTCTACCAAGCTGTATCTCCTGTGTTAGTTTTTGAGATTGGGTCTCACCCTGTAGCCCGGGCTGGCCTACAACCTACTAGCCTAGGTTGGCCTGTAATTCCTAGCAGTTCTCCCACAGTTCACTATGTAGCCCAGGTTACTTTAAAACTCCCAGCGGTCTTCCTGCATCGGGCTCCTGTGCCAGTCAGCCTGCCTTTCCGGCACTTTCTTTTCTTTTACTGGGACCAGATGCAGAGTTGTTTCAAGTTACTCAGACTGGCATTGAGCTTGTTCTATAGCCCCAATGGGCCTTGAACTTGCTCCTTCTATCTTAGCTTCCTAGGGAGCTGGGATGATAGGCCCGCACCAGCCTCTTTATCTTTACAGTTACTTTCTTGAGTATTTAAAATGCGTTAATCCCAGACATTCGAGTGGGTGTCAGTAGGCTTATTCTGTAAAATTCATCTTAGTATGCTCAGACTGGGCTAGGGACCACTGAGTTATAGAAGTCCTTGTCCTCCAGGAGCCCACAGAGTAGGTAGTGAAGTAGGAGACACACAGGAGACAGGAGGGCTGCCAGCTCCCAGCCCTCTCTCACCAAAGCCTCTCTCTCCAGTTCTTCCAGATGAGCTGCAGGTATCTGCTGCCCCTCCGGGGCCCCGAGGACGCCAGGCTGCAGCCTCCCCCTCCCGCTTGACAGTGCATGAGGGGCAGGAGCTGGCGCTGGGCTGCCTGGCTCAGACTAAAACGAAGAAACACACACACCTGTCGGTGTCCTTTGGGAGAGCCGAGCCTGAGGCGCCAGTGGGGCGAGCCACTCTCCAGGAAGTCGTGGGGCTGCGCTCTGACATGGCTGTGGAGGCTGGAGCTCCCTATGCCGAGAGGCTGGCAGCCGGGGAGCTGCGGCTGAGCAAGGAAGGGACTGATCGATACCGCATGGTGGTCGGGGGTGCCCAGGCTGCAGACTCGGGCACCTACCACTGTACGGCCGCTGAATGGATTCAGGATCCTGATGGCTCCTGGGTCCAGATCGCAGAGAAGAGGGCAGTCCTGGCCCATGTGGATGTGCAGACACTGTGTGAGTGCCATGTCCCTCTGAGGGGGCATCTCAGTGGGCATCGGGGGTAGTGCTACATGACCGTCCTCTGACTACAGAATTCTTCTTCCATGGAGTGAGCAGCCTTCTAGACCTTATTCACTCTCTATCCATGCTTTCTCTGCTCAGAAATTGGATGTGGAGATACAAGAGCTATGGTGGAAGGGTGAAATTCAGGTCCTGGGGAAAGAGACAGATAAAGGGCCTCTAAATTTTTGCAAAGAGGTGTTATAGATAGGAACCCAGGCATCCCCATCACCCCTCCCTTCCCCTGCTGTATTTCAGCCAGCCAGCTGGCAGTGACGGTGGGACCTGGCGAACATCGGATTGGCCCAGGGGAACCCTTGGAACTGCTATGCAATGTGTCAGGGGCACTGCCCCCACCAGGCCGGCATGCTGCATACTCAGTGGGCTGGGAGATGGCTCCTGCAGGGGCTCCTGGGCCTGGCCGCCTGGTGGCCCAGCTGGACACAGAAGGTGTCGGCAGCCTGGGCCCTGGCTATGAGGGCCGGCACATTGCCATGGAGAAAGTGGCATCCAGGACCTACCGGCTACGACTGGAGGCTGCCAGGCCTGGTGATGCAGGCACCTACCGCTGCCTCGCCAAAGCCTACGTTCGAGGGTCTGGGACCCGACTTCGTGAAGCAGCCAGTGCTCGTTCCCGGCCCCTCCCTGTGCACGTGAGGGAAGAAGGTGAGAGGTTGAGCCCTTGGCAGGGTTCAGAGCTTGTCGAACTTATTTCCAGAGCCTTCCCTCTGTAACCCGTATGTCCTTCACTCTGCAGGCGTGGTGCTGGAGGCCGTGGCATGGCTCTCAGGGGGTACTGTGTACCGGGGAGAGACTGCCTCCTTGCTGTGCAACATCTCTGTGCGGGGTGGTCCTCCGGGGCTGCGACTAGCAGCCAGCTGGTGGGTGGAAAGGCCAGAGGAGGGCGAGTTAAGCACCGGCCCTGCTCAGCTTGTGGGTGGAGTGGGTCAGGACGGCGTGGCAGAGCTGGGAGTTCGGCCTGGAGGGCGTCCTGTCAGTGTGGAGCTAGTGGGACCCAGAAGTCATCGACTAAGACTGCACAGTCTGGGGCCCGAGGATGAAGGCGTATACCACTGCGCCCCAAGCGCCTGGGTGCAGCATGCGGACTACAGCTGGTACCAGGCGGGCAGTGCACGCTCCGGGCCTGTCACAGTCTACCCCTACACGCATGGTGAGTGATAACCGCCCTCCCCTTCCCTCCCCTGCACCAGTTGTGTTTGCCCTCTTCTGTTTTCCTGTCTTCCCTGCTATCTCCGCCTCTCCCAACCTCCCCACATCCCTGCATCCCTTTGCATGAAAATCCCCAAGCTGATCTCGGTGTTGATTGGGGTGGATGTATGCAGGCATGGATGGTACTCTGTGACTAGGGACTGAGTCTAGAAACCCTGCTGGGGAGAGTGTCAGCGACCTGTATGACAGATCCTCTCTGAGCGGGCCATCCTCTCTCCTCCAGCTCTGGATACCCTGTTCGTGCCCCTATTGGTGGGTATGGGAGTCGCCCTAGTCACTGGCGCCAGCGTCCTTGCTACTATCACTTGCTGCTTTATGAAGAAGCTGCGAAAGCGGTGATCTGTAGCATCCCAGGTGAGGGAAAGGGACCCCCAAGCCCCGTCTTCCTCGGGCTTCCTGTGTTCTCCATCTGGACAAGCCGCGGCTGGCTCAGACCTGCAGGACCGTGGAGCAGGGTGAGGGCTGAAGGGATCCATATCCTCAGTCTACTCCACTGCTCTCTCCAGTTCCCACAGGTGTCTTCCAGCCAGCACCGCCCCGCCCCTCCTCCGGTTGCCTGGATACCCTCTCCCTCCTCCGTCCAGAACTTCCTTTAATTTATTTGACCTGTCCCTGCCTAGAGCGGGAGACTTGGCTCCCCCATTGCCCACAGCTTTCCTCAAGGTCTTCCTTCTGGTTCTCTGTTCTTGGTCTCACACTCATGCTGTAGGAAGGAAGGCCAGTTCCTGTCCTCAAACTAGTTGGGTTTTTTTTTTTTAATGTGAATAAACTGGTTTTATAAAATCTAGGCTTGGTTGTGTCTTCCCTTGCCATGAAGCTATAAAAGGCAGGGGCGGGGTGGGGTTGGGTGGGGGTGGTAGTAGGGAGGTTGCTGGGGTTGTCAGCCTGTTCTGGATGACCCAGGCCCTCTCCCCAACGTAAACACCATCTGTCCTTCGAGGACCTTTCTACCCACCCCACTGCAAGAAGGGATGCCTGGGTCCCATCTGTCACCTAAAATGTCAGTGTTGAGCCAACTCCTAATGGGGCTTCTGTTTGGGAAGGGGAACATAGGAAGTGAGGGGTGGGTTCCAGCTGAGCTTGGCCCCTCTCACAGCTTCCAGGTACAAGTCTTTCTGAGCTCCCCAGACTGGGACACGCCCTCCTCCGTCTCATTCTCCTGGTTAAACTAGTCTGGGAGCAGGCTCCTCCCATCGGGCCCTGGGGCCTCAGTCTTTTTCATCCTGACCTTAATTATTCTCTGACTGCAGCAGAATAGGAGCCCCAGAATGCAGCTGCCTACTTAGGGACCACAGCAGTTGGGCGGGGGGGGGGCTGTGTCCTCTGTACACAGAGTTATTGCATCTGCTTACACGAGCTGCACCTCTCTCTGGTCCAGAGAGTCTCGGCTGTTCTGCACTTCAAGTGGCATCCAGTCTACCTTTTCCACTTAGCAATTTAACATTTATTGAGCATTATGAGTTTGCCAGGTATCATTTTTTTTTTTTTTACACATAAGGAAACTAAGGCCCAGAGAAATAATGTACCTTGCTGAGAGTCCTCATGGAGGTAACTAGTAACAATTAGCATTGGCACCAGAACACAGGTCTCCTGACTGCCCTGGACAGTGGTGCCCTGAGTGGTTGCATCTCAGTGACTTCCAGGAGCAGCTTCGATGTCCCCATTCCAGTGCTTTGTATGAGGGTGCCAAGCACCCCACCCCTCTTTCGCAGACTCCCCCTTTCCCCCTGAATCCAAACCCCGGCCCCTCCCTGTGCTCTAGTTCAGTATGTGCATGGGGCTCCAGCAGGCCCATGCTCACGGACCTCATTTTTTAGAGTGACCCAGGTGGTCCTGAAACCCGGGTCCAGTGTTCGACTGAAGGGGAGAGGCAAGAGCTTGCGTCCTCTGAGTGGACCAGGGCTCAGACGGGCACTGGGAGGGAGGCACAGTGCCCCATTAGATGTTGATCTCTTAGCCTGGCACAGAACAGCAGACCTTTATTCAAGGGCAGGAGTGGGTGCAGCCAGGGCCAAGGTTTGAACCGGCCCCATCAGAGGCCATGTCCACCTGGGCTACACTGAGCTCCGGGGGCGAGCCTCCAGTCCCTTGAGGATCTTCTGCTCCTCAACTTGCCATTGTTCTCCCCTGACCAGCCCAAGATGACTGGGGACAAGGGCAGGATGCAGTGGAGGTGGGATGGGAGTATGTCTCTCCAGGGTTCCCTGCCCTGGCAGGACAGATGGCAGGCAGCAGATACCCACAAGTATAAGCTCGGTCTTCTACCCTAGTCCATCTTGCCTTGTCCTGTTAGAGAGTCAGTCGGCCGTTTGTGGTGAAGCCCATTCAGCTTTGGCTCCCCACTGCCTCCCCAGGAGTCCCCGAAAAGGCCTTCTTTCTGTTCCCACCCGTCTCTGTGGCCCTCTCCTCTTTCCAGATGCCACCTCGGTATCACTGGCAAGTTACCACTGACGCTTCAGTTCTTGGACTCAAAGTTAAGCTCTTCAGCCTGGACCTGGGTCCCTCTCCCTGACATTTCCTTTCTCCTTTCTACTGTTCTTAAGGGTCCTCGACTTCTCAGCTCCTGCAGCTTCTCCTCTGCTTGGTTTCCTCATCCAAGTATAGTGCCAGCACGATCTGGGAAACCTGTTAGATCTGGGAACTAGTTAGATGTGCAGATTTTCTGGTTTCCATCCCGGACCTACAGAGTCAGAATGTTGGGAGTGGGACCCAGCAATCTGTTTTAACAAGCCCTCCAGGCGAGTGATGCAAAGCTCCATAACTGCTGGGCTCCCCCCCCTCCCCCCCCCCCCGCACCTTGCTCAATCCTTAGCTTCTGGGTTGCTAATGCCCTCTCACTTCTGACTCTGAAGAGCTTGTGTGGGCTCCTAGAGTGAGCCACACGTCCTTCAGTTGCTGTGGGGGTATTTCTGACCTCCACTTGTACTGTGTTCCCGTGTTAGGACCAGGTCTTTGAATGTCACACCTGATACCTAATCACTATTTCAAATGATCCCCTGTCTCTGTGCCTCAAGGATAAACTACTTTCTCCAGGGCTCAGGCTTCCCTCATAAAACCGCTTATTAAGTCTCCCTTGGTCTTTCTTCCCCCTCAGAGTCTCTCTGCTTTCTTGTTTCTATAGCAGTACCTACCTGCAAGGTTTCACTCCGCTGCCTCAAAAAACCACTGCTGTCCTCAGTCTCTCCTGGTCCTGCTCCAGGGCCGCTGCTCAGCATCTACCCCATGAGGGTTAAGGCTGTGGACACCTTTCTGAGCCTATCACAGCGGGATAGTGAATCTGGATAGGGTCACATCTATACCCTGCTCCACACGCTTTCCTCTGTCTCAATGGTGGCCACTTTGTCTAGACAGGTGTGTCACACACAAGGAAGCCAGCTGAGGAGGTGAGTGGGGGCAGCAATTGGTCTGACACTCTACTCCCTAAACCATGTCCCATGGTTTAACCATGTCCCCTGATTTGAGGTTGCCTCTGTCTGGAAGAATAGGGTACTGGTAGGTTTTGCACAAAGGTGTGCTGCAGATTAAGGCAGCCCTGGGTTCACCAACTGTAGATCCATAGGACACCCATGCTATCCACTGGCTGCCTCTGTCTGCCTGACCTTCCCATTCAGCCCCATAAGCCCATCCTTCTGTCCATCCATCCATCCATCCACCCACGAATAGATGTGAAGATCAGACAGACAGACCGATAGGTTCTTTCATCCCCACCCTCTCCTCTCTTCAAACCAGGACTTCTTCCTTCCCCACTGGATCCTGGACTCAGTGGGCCTCTCCCAACGTTAGCCATTCCTTGGGACATTGCCTGCCTCTTCTTCTTCCCTCTCCACTCCGCAGCTTCCATGTACCTGTGTCTAGCCCCCTGGTCTGCCACAGGGGTTTGGAGAAAACCATTCACACCTTGGACTCACTCTCCGGGGGTGGTAGGCAGCCATTCTGCTCCTTGTCAGCTCCATCTCCCCCACCTGCCCCTTCCCCAGCCCCCTCTTCCTCCACCTTCTCATCCAGCCTGCTGGGGATGGACCAATAGAGATGGGCATCGAGGCGGGCTGCAGCTTCTGCCAACTCCCGGGCACTACACGAGGGTGTGGGCACCTCAAAGGTCTCATGGAAGCTGGCATAGTCCACCTCATAGAAGCCGTCCTCCAGGGTGAGCACAGATGTGAACCGGTGGCCCCACAGAACTTCATCTACTAGGTAGGAGCTTCGAGCTTGGCATGTCATTCCTGTGGGGAGGAGGAAGAGACATTAATCAAAGGGATCCCAGCCTGAGCCTCCCTCTCCTGCCTCTCACTCCACAGCCCTCTTTCCCTAAGAGTCTTTGGTCAGCTCACTTCTTCATCTGCCAGCCTATATTTCCCCTTTGAGAAGCTCAACCTTAAAACTAACTTCAGGAATCATCTGGTCCAGCTTCCCACTTCCCACAGAGCCTCCTCGCCCGCCCCGCCACTGCTGAGCATTCCCAAGCCTTGGGCAGCTAGCTGAATTGATTACCTACCAGGATGAAAAGTTCACCACCTCATGAGAAGTTCAGTTCTTTGTGGTTTGCATTGATTTGTGTTTATATGCATGGGTGTGCATGCATATGCACCACAGGATGTATGTGGAGGTCAGAGGGCAACTTGTGGGAGTTGGTTCACTCCACAATCTGAGACCCGGGGATCTAACTCAGGTCCTCGGGCCTTTGACCTTAGCTTGCAGGGCCATCTCACTGGCTCTGGGCTGTCTTTTATACAAGCTAAAATCTGTCCCCAGGATCTCTACCCCTTGCATTTCACTCCCTTCCCACCTGACACTCCCTTAGCGTCTGTAAATATAGACCCAGGTTCCCTTAGACCTCTTCCTCAGATTGAACACTCATGACCATTTCCCACTTGATCTGGCTTTCAAGAAGTTTACTGTCTTCGTTGCAAGTCAGAATGGTCACGGAGGACCAGGTAAGGGGCCATCTGAAGTGTGACGACTTTTCCAATTGTGGCCTCCTCGATGCATAAAAGAAAGCTTGCTGCCTCTTGCTTCTGGCCAGGAGGCCCTAGCAAAGTGGCCCATGATTCTATTACATAAATGCCTTTGGAAGCTGCATCACATTGCTACAGCAAGCCTGGGAGCCTGTGGCCAACGAAAACCCCCAGTTCTTTCTCCACCAGAGCCTTTCCATGCTGGGCTTACATAAGTGATTTTTTTTTAAAAGCCTAAATGTAGAATTTTATATTTACTCCCTTTAAATGTCATCGTGTTGGGTTTTTTGGCTCATTATTCTTGCTTTTCAAAAGCAGTTTGAATCCCAAAATACTACCATCCTTCCCTGTTTTATCTCTAGAAAAATCGAACATGCTCCCACCCCCATGTCCTTTACATTGCCCTTCTCAGTCCTTGCCCTGTGTCTGTCCTGCCTTCTCTGCTGGGATTTTGCACCCTTCCCTCAGGGCAGATCATTTTGTTCCTACCTCAGAATCACCCCAAACGAATACCATCTCAGAAACAGAGATGTAAACATCACCAACCCGAGAATGGCTAATCTGGTTCTGTGATATCCCGGGGACACTGACATTCTATGGCAAAGCAGGAATAAGAGGAATCTGTCAAGGTGGGGGAAGGAGAGCCCGCCTCCGCAGGGCCTCTGCAGAGAGAAGGCCCCAGAAGCAGAGATGGGGCTGGGGCTGGGGCTAGGGCTGGGGGGAGTAGGGATGGGTGGGAGGTGGCGGCAAAAGGGAAAAGTCCTTGTAAGAGAACTGCCCAAGATAGTGTCAAAAAGGAGGGACAGCTGGAGAGACGGAGGGAGTAGCAAGGGAAGGGGAAGAGCTAGGACCAGCCTAGTCGGAGTAAAGGAGGAGTGGGGAGTGGATAGAACTGAGTTGGTGATGAAACAGAGGCTTTCCGCCTAGGATCAGGAACGGGTCTCAAGGCCGGCAGCAGGGAGCAAGTCTGTCAGTAGCAGCGCTGTAGCTCCCCCTAGTGGCACTTTGGTTCTTCACTTATATTTTCTTTATCTTCTGCGGCTAGGACCTCTTAAAGGACCTGTTTTTGCTCCGATACTGGTCCCAAGCAAGCTCCTGACAGTGTAGGGCTGAGTGAAGGCCCTGACGTCACAGTTCCTTCTGGAAAGGAACTAGAAGTGGCAACATCAGGGGAAGTTAAGAGTGGCAGATGGGGTAACTGAGGCCGAAGTGAGACGGACCAGTTCTCACCTCTCCACATCTCAGTTTGGAGAATAACTCGGGTCAATCAAATTCCAGGGCTCTGGATCTCTGCACATCCAGAACCTTGCACGGTAACCTTCATGCCAACATCGTACTAGGAAACACTGAAGACAGACTTCCTGTGTTCTATCTAGGCTACACTATTTATTGGCTTGTGACAGTGGGCTATTTATGGGATCTTTCTTTGGGGCTACTCATCCTCTGAAAAGTGAGCACAGTAAAAAAGTAACCTCCAGGGGAACCTTGCTAGGATTAAATGAATTCAGAGATGTAAAGTGCTATTCAAAGTGACATACCTGTAAGGCCAGGGCCTCAAGCTAGCATCATTTCATAGAACTCTTCCAAGCTTTTTCTTGACTCTGCAAAGTCACCCTGTCCATCCCTTTCATTTCCATCCATGCCCCAGCACACCCCCCTCCTCCACCTGTCACCCTATACTCCACTCTCTGTCCATCTTTCTGCATGCTCCTCCTCCCACACCGCACCCCCGTGCTTTTCTTGCTCGAGCCCTGCATCACCGATCCCATCCTCCAGCCTGCCCGCACCCGTGGCCTCCACCATGCCCTCGAGAATGACCACGATCTCGAAGTCGTCCCTCTCGAGGGCGCGGCGTGACGCCTCCCAGAAGGGGCTGGCGGCATCGATCTCGTGGCTGATGACAAGAGGTGAGACGAGGAAGAGGCGGTCGTCCCCGGTGTCGAAGCCCACGCTGAGGTCGGTCTGGTGCAGAGGGATGAACTCGCCCTCGAGCGTCTGGCGCGAGCGGATGAGCTTGGCGCGGATGGAGGCCTCCACGATGTGCGAGGATCGCAGGTCGCCCACGCGGAACATGAGGCAGAGGCGCCCGTCGCGCAGCGACACCACAGCGTGAGAGGAGAAGACCAGCGTGGCGGCCCGCTTGTTGGGCTGCGATATCTTAACGAACATGCATCCCACCATGAAGGCGTTCACCATAGAGCCCAGGATAGCCTGCAGCAGCAGCAGCACGATGCCCTCGGGGCACTGGTCAGTAATGACGCGGTGCCCGTAGCCGATGGTGGTCTCGGTCTCGATGGAGAAGAGGAAGGCAGCCACGAAGCCGTTGAGGTTATTGACGCACGGGGTCCACGCGGTGTCCTCCAGGTGCTCCAGGTCGCCGCGGCCGTAGGCGATGAGCCACCAGATGGCGCCGAAGAAGAGCCAAGTGAGCGCGTAGGCGAGCACGAAGAAGAGCAGGCTGAGGCGCCACTGCAGGTCCACCAGCGTGGTGAACAGGTCGGTCAGGTAGCGGTAGGTCTCCCGCACATTGCCCTGCTGCACGTTGCAGCGCCCGTCCTTCTCCACGTAGCGCTGGCGGCCACGGCGCCTGGGTGGCTCCTCCGACACTGGGGAAAAGGCGGCATTCTCCTGCGCCATGGCGCTGCAACTGGAATCCTGAGGGGACTTAATAAAGGTTTGCCGAGTTGATAGGTCCGCAATGGCGAGTAGCCCCTGAACGAATCACCCCATTCCGCTCTCTTAGCCTCAATTCCCCCTACTTGGTGGCATGGGAACAATCCAGAAGCCCACAAGCTCGGAAAGCTGGGGGCCGGGAGGGCTGGAGAGATAGCTCAAATGGCTCACTGGCTGCTGTTCCAGAGGATCTGGCTTTGATTCCCAGCACCCACATGTGGGTTTACAATCGGTTGTAGTTCCAATCTCTCTCCCTCTTCTGGCCTCTGAGGGTGTCGCATAGATATACATGAAGGCAAAAGACCCATACACATAAAAGAAAAATAAAAGTAAAGGTTAAGAAAAAATTGTACGGATCACACAGGGTAATGATCACGAACTGGGCAGCGCAGTGCCAAGTTCAATGGGTAGGAAGTGTTAGAGATGTCGGTGCCACCAATCTCGATGCCACCACCTCAAGCCGAAGTGTGTAGCACCTCACAGACAAGCCTGGAACAGACTCCTGGGATTCTAAAACGTAAGAAGTGGGTTCCTTGGCAGTTCCTTCTCTATGCAGAGCCCTCCCTGCCATGAGGACTTATACCAGTCTTTCCCTGACCGTTATTCCTTCCTCCCTCCCGGACTCTTCTTCATCATCCTGCCCAAAGGTCACAGAAAGACTATCCCCTCTCTTCTCTTTCTGAATCTCACTCTTTCTACCTCCTCCTCCGTCTTTTCTCTACTCCAGACTTACCAAAGAGAAAGAAATGCCAGCTGTGCACAAAAAGTCTCCAGTGTGCAAAGGTTGAATGTTCCCAACATTAGGAAATTCCCATTGGCAATTCTGACTGCTTAACCGTGGTCACTGATGCTCCGATATCGCCCCCTTTCTCCTGGGCTCTTTCCCAAAGGAGACATGCAGAAAAGGGTTGGCAATAGGAGGCTGGAGGCCATGTGAGATCAACTGCCCACAGCAAGGATAAAGGACGTACCAGGGTTACGCTCGTCTAGTATCTTTCAACTTCTATACTTCCTTAGAAGTAAGAAAAGCACCAAGAGAAACACCAAGCGCCCACATCAACCCCTCCCAGCTTCCTGTCTTGCATTTACTACCCTAACACCAAGCCCACCCACACCAGCCATATGTCCCCAAACCCACATTCCAAGCAAAACCCAGATTCCCAGCAAAACCCACCTGATTTTGTTTCAAATTCTTCCCCCTGAGATGCACTCTGAGATGCCTTCTTCCCTGAGAGACGGATGCCCAGAGTCCTTCCCTAGTTTCTTAGGGTCCCCTAAGAGATATGGACCATATGAACCAAAGTCTGTAGAGTAAGGATTTAGGAGTCATCAACCTTCCTTTCTCTTTTCTGAGATTGGTTATCTCCTCCCATTCCAAGGGAACCTGGGGCGGGGGGGGGGAGAGGCAGGAGGGCTGGGAGGGCAAGGGAGTGCAGGAATGTGACATAAGGTTCACAGATGGCTTAGATGACCAGGTCCTAGGGAGAAACTGCATGGATATGTAACTACAAGCCCTACATCCCAATTTTTAAATTTTGGAGCCAAGCGTCCTGCAGCCAGACCTTTGGAGGATGTTAAAGAAAAGACAGAAGAAGAAACCACAAAGAGGCCTCAGGGCCTCCACACTTATTTTCCATGGGAGTCAGGAGACATAGCCCAGGAACACCTTGGCAATGGCAGATTAGATCTTCCCCTCCCCCCCCTCTCTGCAGGGTGTCCTCTGGAAGTGATCTGTAAGTACTCAGTGCCTCAGGACCCTGGGTCTCTTTCATCCTGGCATTAGTTTTAGGTGGGCTTCTAGGCATTCTTCTTAGGGTCTTAGGTAATCTGACCTCCATTTATGTCCAGGAATGGAGAAGGGCTCCTGGTGTCCGATCATCCCCAAAACGCTGATTGCCCAGGGAACCTTCTGAGCATGTTCTAGCTCTTGCTATCTCGAGGAAGGGTCTCTTTTTCACGGGACAGGAAAGGTGTGCACTGTCCACTACCTAATGAGCAAGGGCTTCATTTCTGCCTCTTCCCTCCAAATAACTACAGTTCTTCCAACCACAGTTCTTAAGCATGCTGTGACCCCTTTCAGTAAGATCCCAGGACCACATGCTGCTTCATGCTCTTTTCCTCCCCCTAGAGAGTGCTGGCCAGTACGGGGGGCCCTTATCTTTTGGAAGGAGGTCTGTCTGGTGAAAACTCCCTCAGGAACCAGCTCCACCCAAGCCCCACTTGCCTTAGAAATCGGGGCCCGAACCCCAAGTCCCACAGCTCAACTCACAGAGCCTGGAGAGGAGAGAAGCCGGCAGCAGAGACCCTTGGGGGTTGGTGCCCATGTCCCTGACACCATGTCCCCCCCACCATAGGTCCCCTCTGAGAGTGGGAACCGCAGACTCCTAAATGTAGCGGCAGCTCAGACTAGGACTTGGTATCTGTGTCATCCCCACTTCCCAGGTTCCCCTGCTCCTCTCCCGTTTCCATGGCAACCAGTCTGGCTACAGCTCCACAGCGTCCCCCTCCCTTTCCCAGTCCTGGGTACCACTCTGGCTGATCCACACGCCATTGCTATTTTTAGCTAAAGTCCCTCCTCTTGGACACTGAGAATCGTCTCCTCACCCCTTTATAGGGAGAAAAGTCGGTGGGGGTGGGGGTGGGGGTGGGGGTGGGGGAGAACCTGGCTGTTCGCCCTTTTCTAAGAAGCTCCTCATTCTGGGAAAATAGAAGCCTGGAGGTGTTGGGAATAAAACGTTTGATTTCAGGGGGTCATCTGAGAGCTCACAGCTCATGCTCCCCCAGAGGGACCACAGGTAAAGGTGCTGCTCTTAGACCAGGCTCACCACTACAGGCTCCATTTTTGAAGAGACTTCTGCTGCAGAAAGCAGCGGTTAGAAGGAAAAGAGGTCTGTGGAGGTAGGGGCTAGAGGCGGGGCCAGAGGTTCTGTCGTTGTCACCCATGCAACACGTGACAGAAGTCCCTTCACGTCGCTAAGCCATAGTTGTTCTTCCTATCTCGGAGTGTGGGTATGGGCACACAGCCCTCTTCTGCCTACTTCACATAGGATACAGACCAAATTAGGCAATGTAAAACAGAAGGGTTTGGAGATGAATTTTGCTAATAGCAAAAAGTTGAGAAAACCCCCAAACGTCCAAAGGAGGGAAAAGTTTAGGCTTGCGCTCATTATCAACAGATTTCTGGGCCCCAAATGCCACACACTGTGCTAGGTAGAGGTGATTATGAAATGAAGAGGTCTCTGCCCAGAAGCAGTTTGTGATGCCGCGGGAAGGAAAGACACAGAATTACATTACACAGAATTACTACTGCATGCTACGGTTGATCCACCGAGCATCAGCACATTTGATGTCCATGAGATAGCTATTTTCTTCTATTTATGGATGAAGAAAATGGAAAATAGCTTATTAAATTCCAGAGTTGGACAGAGATAAGAGCCCCACATCATGTCACTGCCCTCAAGCTTTTCATCTAAAGGACTTGTGATATTTTTGTTAGGTGCTCCCCTCCCCTCAGATTTATTCTCTAGCCCAGGTTGGCTTCAACTTCCGCAGTGTTGGGATTGTAGGCATGCATACAAAAGACTTTTTTTGGAAGGGTAGTTTTAATCTTACAGCAATATAAAAGTTAAGAGAGGAGCCTGGGGAGATGGCTCAGTCAGCAAAGTGCATGCCCTAAGGACCCGAGTCTGGGTCCTCAGCCCCTATGTAAGAAGCAGGACCTGATGGCAAGCACCTGTAATCCTAGCAGCACAAAGATAGAGACAGGAGGATGCTTGGAGCTCACTGGCCAGTCAACTGGTGAATTCCATGTTTAATGAGATATTCTGTCTCAAAAAATAAGATGGAGTGATAAAGGAAGATATCGAATTCTGGCCTCTGTGTGTACACATGTGTATGCACGCACACACACAAAGATGTATACACATACCCATAAATTGAGAGAAAGGCACAAAGAGGTCCCTATGTCTTCTGCCTGGCATATACACAGCCTCTCCCACTGTCAACATCCCCAATGAAATAGTAGCTTGGTTACAATTGAGAAACCTTAATCGGCACAGCATGATCGCCAGTCTCTAGTTCCCACGAGAACTTTCTTGTGGTGTAATTCCTCTTGCTCTAAGTCTGGAGCCGTGTATAACGGCATGTATCTACCATTACAGTGGGTGCTTTCCCCTGCGTTCTGCTTAGTCATCTCATTCTCCCATTAGCCTTTGGCAATCTCTGATTTTTTTTAACCGTTTCCATAGTTCTGCCTTTTCTAGAATATCATGGAGTTGGAATCATACAATATGTAGCTTCTCAAACTGGCTTCTTTCATTTGTATATTTAAGGTTGTTCCATGTCTTTTTATAGATCCATAACTCATTTCATTTTAATACTGAGTAATGGTGTACTGCTAGGATGTACCACAGTTCATTTGTTCATTCACCCCGAAAGACATTTTGCCTCCGGTTTTTGTCAATCACAAATAAAGTTGCTATAAACATCTGTGTGCAGGATTTTTACTTGGAAAAGTTTTCAGCTTTGGGGAGGGTAAATACCAAGGAGTATGTTGCACTATCATATGGGAAGAATATGTTTAGTTTTGCAGGTGACTGCCAAACCGACTTCCAAAGTGACTGTACCATTTCGCAGTCTCACTAGCAACACATTCCTTTTCCTGTTGCTCTACAACCTTGCCAGCGTTGGGTGCCATCAGCACCATGAGCTTTACATCACCACGGAAATGTGATAACTGTAGCATTCAGTAAGTGTAATAGTTTACCGCAGCAGTTGATGTTTATATACGCGAATGTTCATGTAGAGAGCGGTGCTACATAAAAAGTAGAAGAGAAGCTGAAGTTCAAGATCAACCATCATGTTCAAAGCCAGACTCAGTTACACGAAAGCTTACGTTAAAGAAAGAAAGGGGAGAAAGAAAAAAGAGGAAGAAAGGAATAAAGAAAGGGAGAGAGAAAGAAAGAAAGGAGGAAAGAAAAAAGGAAGGAAGGAAGAAAAGGAAATAAAAACATAAAATATCCATACAAGCTGATTATGATTGTATGATAATAACTACAAAATGACTGATTAAAAATTAGGAAATGTGCTAGGCAGTGGTGGCACAATTCCTTTAATCCCAACTCTCAGGAGGCAGAGGCAGGAGGAGCTCTGTAAGTTTGAGGTTAGCCTGGTCTATAAATCGAGTTCCAGGACAGCCTGGACTACACAGAGAAACCCTGTCTTGGAATAAAAAAAGGAAACGTTTTGGAGAAACAAAAATATTTCAATGTTAATTTCCCCTAAGAATTTATTTATTCATCTGCTTATTTATTTGCACTGCTGTAGATGAAACCCAGGGCCTTGTGCATGTTAGGTAAGGCTTGTGCCACAGAAATACATTCCCTTCCTTCAGTCACCAGCCCCAGGGAAATAATTAAAAGCAAAGAATGGTATATAAATTCAAGTTGGTATTATTGCTATCACCAGTATCGTTATGTGCAAGGTGTTTTCTATGCATTCTCCTGAACCTTAACATTGCAGGGACACATCACTAGAAGAGCAGGAATAAGACTGCACGTTAAAAGGCTAGAAGCTTCTGGAATGCACTGAAAAAATATGACTGGTATATGGAGCAATATAAATTTCAGAGGCAATGATGTAAGTTCAAATCCTACTCCATCTGATAGTAGATGTAAGACTGAATTTTTTATTCTTTTTTTCTCTTTCTTTTTTGTTTTCTCTTTCTTCTTCTTCTCCTCCTCCTCCTTCTCCTTCCTCTTCCTCTTTCTTCTCCTCTTCTTTCTTCCTTTCCCCCTTTTCCTTCTTTCTTTTGACAAAGTCTTATTATAAATTCCTGACTGGCCTGGAACTCACTATCTAGTCAAGGCCAGCCTTGAACTGGTAGTTCCTCCTGCTTCTGCCTCTCTAGTTCTGGGATTATACACATGAGTCACCATGCTTAAAAAATGGTAGTTTTCTGTAAATCTAAGAGATGGGAATAGCCATGTATCAGTCACTTTTCATTGCTATGACAGAATAACTAAGCCAACTTAAAAGACGAACAGTTAATTTTGGCTTCCAGTTTCAGAAGTTTCAATGCAGGGTTGTTTTGCTCCATTTTTCTTGGGCCATATGAGACAGAGCATTGTAGTGGGTAGCATGAAAAACAGACCTCATGGAGACTGGAGAGGTGGGCGGTGGGGAGAGAGGAGAGAAGAAGGGGGGAGCAAAAGAAAAAGGAAGAGAGCCAAGAAGAGGGAGGGGAAACTGTTCTTCTAGAGCCGAGGTTCTCAACCTGTGGGTCGTGACTCCTTGGGGTCACATATTATAAATTCTGCATATCGTATGTTTATATTACAATTTGCAACAGTAGAAAATTGCAGCTATGAAGTATAAATAAAATAATGTTCTGGCTGGGGGTCACCACAACACAAGGAACTGTATTAAAGGGTTGAGGATTAGAAGGGTTGAGAACCCCTGTTCAAGAGCAGTCCACTGGTGGCCTATTTCCTCCAGGCAGCCTTCATTTCCTTATAGTCCATTCAGGGTTAGCCAGTCAATGGAGTAAACCATCAACAAAGAGAGCTCCTTTCTCATGATCACCAATACCCGGGGCTTTGGGGAGGGTATTTCATACGGAAACCACAATAAGTAGTACCCATTTCCTGAGGATTGTTTACATAAAGCCTGAGGTATTGTGTTTTCCTTTTTCCCTCTTTCTTCTCCTTGCCACTGCTGCTGTCATCATCATCATCATCATCATCATCATCATCATCATCATCATCTTCGTCCTAGTCCTCACCATCTCAGGGGACTCCTGAGATCCCTGTCCAGCAGGGGCTGTCCTCCTCGGTCCTGGCATCACCCAGTGAGACCTGCAGGGGGCTCTCCTTGTTCACTGACCCCTCTCCAATCCTGTTGGTTGTTTCTTGTTGTTCCAAGTGGAAATATCAGGTTTTTGCCCGAGATTGGCATCAACAGCGCTGTTAAAGCCACAGTCAACATCCCTGTCTCCTGAGTCTGGCCCTGTCACCTGAGCCTGGGGACTGCTAGCTTGCTTTTCTCTGCCCTGCCAAGAGGCTGCTCACATTGGTTCCACTGTGCCAGGCACTCAGAGAGAAGAAACCAAACTCCTGGGCAAGAACGTGTTTGCATAGAGCTGGCCCCTTTTTCTGGAGGGACAGTCACAGAGCTGATAGTGCCTTTCCAGGTGTTGTCAGCCAGCCTGCTGACTCTGTCCTTGCTGTGCTGACAGACGACAATACTCTTTCACCTCTTTCAAGATCCTCCAGGTCCTGGACTTAACTTGTTAACTCTAACCTCAATTCCTTGTTTATCTAGCTTGAACCAAGGCAGGAGAAAAGAAAATCTCACAAGTCACTAGCATACAAAAAAAAAAAGGAAGGTCCTAGACTTTATGGACCAAGAGAAAGAAAGCAGTTCTGCAAGGAATCAAACCTGTTATGTCAGCGGAGTTGTGATAAATGAAAATTGAAAATCAAGGACACTGGGGACAGGAAGGCCACTTCTGCAGCCACACCGCCGGCCTATAAAGAACCTTGGTGCAGAGCTGGGGAGATGTTACTGGGCAAGGTATTTGCGGAGCAAGTTGAGGACCTGGGTTTGGATTCACATCACCTGCTTAGAAGCTGAAATGACAGTATATATCTATAACCCCAGCATCAGCCTCTGACCTCTCCATATGCCTGTACGGTGAGGGCTAACACACACACACACACACACACACACACACACACACACACACACACTTTTTCAAAATGTGAAATAGAAAATCAGCTCTCTCCAAATATCTCAGTTCTTGTGGAGAGCCTAAAGAAGAGGTAGGGTTTGAGTTTCATTGCTGCTGTTTTGAGGTGAGGGTAGAGACATTCCCTTCCTTTCCCCGACAGCTCTGAGTTTGGGTACAAGATGAACGCAATGCAGCCTTCCGCTCTCGCTCACCCAGCTGTGGCCTTTGTTGCCAGCTATGGGGTCAGCCAATCTGGGAAGGCTTCCTTGAACAAGATCATGAGACTTTCTGGGCAAAAGCGTGGAGACGGGGAAGGAAGTATGAAAGGGAAGGCAGGAGATGGTTGAAGATGTGAGTTTAGTGGAACAGGAAGGTCAAGTAAGTCCAAATAACAATTTGTATAAATTAAAAGGGTCTGTGTGTGGCGGCGCATGTGCTTAACCCCAGCAACTGAGAAGCAGTGGCAGGTGGATCTCTGTGGGCTTGGGGCCACCATGGTCTGTATAGTGAGTTCCAGTTCAGTCAGAGAGCATAGTGAGACTTCATGTCTTACTAAATAGGTAAAGGTGGATTTGACCCTAGAAGCATCACACATCAGTTTGTGGGGCTGGCTAGAGATAGACTAGGACTTACACACTAGCATTTAGAGGTGGTCTAGGAGCAACCCTCACTATTTAGATAAGAGGGTCTCAAGAGAAGAATGAGGGTTAAGACTTAGTCTTCCCCATTCCAGGCTTCTGGTGGTTTCTTAATTTCCCGTTCCTTACCTCTCCAGAGTGTATTTGGGTGTTAACAAACTTTCCATCAATGGACCCAATTTCAGAGGTGCTAGATAAGCCTTGTAGTTAAAAACATTTTCCATTCCCCCTCCCTCTCTCTTCCCCTTCTCTATAATAAGACCCTGTCTCAAACAGGACAAATGGAAACAAAATGAGCAAAATCAAATTTACCATGCACAGTAAGTAAACACTCAGAAACATTAATTTGTTAAGCACCCATCACCAGTGGTGCTATTGGGCTTGTAGTGTGTTCCAGGACTTCACTTTGACAAAAGGTTAAATATTAAAAACTGACATGATATGCACAGAGAATATAGTTGCTAATAGAGCATGATTCCTTAAGAATGGAAACCTGATTTAAGCCAGTCTTAAAATGCGAGCATGCCAACACCACTGAAGCTGCTTTTCTCTCAGCCCCCAGCCCTGAGGCCCTAGAATATCTGAGTCTTTTCAACTGCCCAGTTCCACCCCACACTGCCTCACCCTCACTTTGAGCTTCAGCAAATGGCTGCTCTTCCCTCTGTATATGAAAGGGGCTTATCCAGACAGTTTTTCTTCTTTAGGGTATCGGTTTTCTTTCCTGCCCTGTGGTTCTCTCTTTCTACCACAGGAGAACTCTAAGCGTTAAGCAAAGGAGACTGGACTAGTAAGAGGGGCTTTTACTCATTGTGTGTGTGTGGTGTGTGTGTGTGTGTGTACAGGGTCTTGCTATGTTGCCTTGGCTATGGCAGACTTGAACCTGGTTATGTAAACCAGCCTTGAACTCCCAGAGAGTCTCCTGCCTCTGCCTCCTGAGTGCTGAGATTAAAGGTGTATACTACCATACCCCTCTTTGTTCAAGGTTTTGGTTCTAGGCTTTATATAGGACTTCTTTAATGGAAATAGTATATTTCCCTTTGAGACTGAAGAGAAGGGTTAAGGATGGGTCAGGTCCTGGGATAGTGGTAATCTTCATGATTCTGGCCATGGAATAACGGTTTGCATCCTAGAGAGATATAACTAAAGGAGACTTAATAGTTCTTGGTGGCCGAGTTGACACGCCACAGAGAGGGACACAGGGTGAACATGAAGACCAATGCTTATTGTCAGCTTTTCGGTCTGCTTAGCAGGAGTTATACAGAAATAAGGAAGCTGCGAGTATTCCCAGCCTTGGTCAGGGGGGCTGGGAACGGGAAAAGAGGATGGGTTCAGTCGGGCCTCTCAAAGGTAGAATCCCTTGCAGGTACTGGGATGGAAGGTACAGCACGAATGAGAATATGGGGTAAACCAGAGATCTGTACAACACTCAGGCCGTGTGACCAAGGGGCAAGGAGCAAGACACAGATCACAAGACCCAACCATGGTGTTACAGGAGGACGCAGCTGTAGATTCAGATATGAAGGGTCAGAGGAAGACAAGACTAGAATGGTGTCAGGCCAGGTTATAATGAGCCTTCTGTTCTATGCTGCGGAATGTGGATTTTATTTATACACAGTTGCAATTTATTGAAGTTTTTGAAGTGGGAAGTGGCAAGTCGGATGTGAGCTTTGGACAGAAATACATTATTGATATTTAATTCTTTTTTAAAAGTTACATCCGCCCCCTTTTGTGTGTGTGTGTGTGTAGAAGTGCCCCAATACACACACAGAGGCTAGAGGACAACTTTTGGTAGTTGTCTACCATGTGAGTACTGGCATTGCTCAGGTCATCAGGTTTGGCAGCCAACACCATTACCCTCTGAGCCATCTCGCTAGCCTTGATTGCTTTTACATAAAGGAATTTATAACCTGAACGATGATTATGAGAATGTACAAAGGCTGGAGGGACAGAACCAGTTAGATGGCTGCTGCAGTAGCCCTGCTGAGAGGAGTATCTGCTCCAAACTCCAGCAATGATAACGGCACAGGGAGGCAGGGGGAGTGTCCAGGGACTCAGAAAAGAGATGATGTAGTTAGACAACGGAGTAGGAGTAGCGTAAGGAAGAATAGAGTCTGCGGTGACTGCGGCGCTTCTAGTTGGATGATGGCGACACATTCCCTGTGGTTTGGAACAAAGAGGAGCACACCTGTGAGCAAGATGATTCCTTCCATGTTGTACTAAGTTTGAAATATATACCCAGGTGGGTTAGAGTCATGGCCGTATGGGTGATGACTGATGCCAAATGCTTGGGTAACATTTTTGGAAAATAATAAATTCATGATAAATGTCTTGTAATGATCTCATAAACCATGACAGCTTTTTGACTTCTTTTCTCTGCGTTTGTTCTCAGTTTTATAGTTTGGTCTGAGCTCAGCCTTCAAACCCTTTCTATCTCTGAATGTCTAAGACTGTGGGCCCTGATCAATTGTTCAAGCTGGCCTTGAACTCGCTCTGTAGCTCAGGAAGGCTTTGGGCTTGCAACCCTTCTTTCTGCCTTAGCTTCCCAAGCAGCTGGGAATTGCAGGCCTAACTCACCATGTTTTCAGACCATCTTACAGAAGATAACAGAAATCTGAGAACAAAACAAAACCCAAAAAATAAAAATCAGGCAGGAAGATAGTTTCCGGTCCATGACTCTGGCTCTGGTTTTATTTTTTTCTGTCTAAGTCAAATCCTTACAAGGGTAAATGTTAACATTTTCTCACTTTCTAATGCAGCACCTAGTAATCTGGTTTCCCTTGGATCCCTCTTCTGAAATTGCTCTCACTGGGCAGTGGTGGTACATGCCTTTAGTCTCAGCGCTGGGGAGGAAGAGGCAGGCGGGTCTACAGAGTGAGTTCCAGGACAGACAAGACTGTATAGAGAACCCCTGTCTTGAAAAACCAAAACCAAACAAACAAAAGAAAAAGAAAGAAAGAAAGAAAGAAAGAAAGAAAGAAAAGAAACTGCTCTCAAACATCACTAATGACTTCTCATCATCAACCCCAAAGCTTCTCTTTCTGCATTGACTGGAACTGTCTTAAGTTCCTCTCCTTGTCCTTCCTTCCTTGGTTCTTCAACACCTCGCTCTCTTAGTCCATTCTTTGGCGGTCAACTGCGACTTTTTAGAGGTCTTTCTCCTTCTTTTCCTCTCTGTTTTCCACTACACATGACCCTCCTTGAGAAGTGTCTTGATGTCATGGCTTCAGTGTTGCTTTGACAGCGATGGTCAACTGTATCTTCTTCCCTCTGACCTCTACCCACCATTCCCAGTTCCTAACTCACCATCTCTGCCTCAGTTACCTGTTTCTATAGCAGACTGACTGCTCCCTGGAATTCAGTGGTCTCACAGCTATCCTGGTTTGTAGAGTCCAGAACCATTGTGATCCTGCGGCCTTTCTCTTTGCTCGCCATGACACATTGGTCCTTTGAAGTTTTTTTTTTTCTCTTGGCTTTTTGATACCCAGGTCTTTTTAATGTTTCACTTTTTGCTCAAACCATACAAATCCAGGCTTTCTTCCTGCCCACATAATTGTTATCACTCTCTGCCTAATCCAGCTTCCTCCTGTTTTCAGATTCAAACCAGCCTGCACACTTCCAGATTAACCTTCCCAGCTTCTGCATGTCTTTATCTCCTCCCGTTAAGAACTCTAAGTTGCTCTATCTTGCTTATAGAAACTCTGACTGACCCTATCACAACCATATGTTTACTGCCCGTCTCCCTCTACTTCTCGAACAAGCCCGGCTTCTAAGAACTAACCTTTAGCCAGCCCTCTCCTTGGCCAGTGAGGGCTTCCTTGCCTACTTCTCTGTGTTTCTCTTCCTCCCTACTTCCCTCTTTCCTTCCCTCTTTCTGATACTCCTATCCTTCTTTTTGTGGTGGTAAAGGATGGAACCCAGGGCTATCCAAGCACTCTACCACTCAGCTACACCCTCAGCCCCAATGAGGGCTTTTCAAAAGGCACACCTATTCATTTTAGGAATTTTAAAGAGTCAAGATAAATTAAAACATACAATTTTTCTACTTTTAACCATGAATTTATATTAGCATAGTAAGTAAGTAATAATGGCTATTGATTGGTAATTCTGTGTCTATTATGAATAAGATGGTAAGTCATTATTTTCTTCTTTAATACATGCTATACATGAGATAGTGGAAACAAACCATTCAAAACATAGATTCAGGTAATGAAAGCAGTCCTTGGTGCAGACACTCTAGTGTGTAGGAATAGTTTGATGCTATTTCCTGAGACATTATGTACTTCTGTGTCACCTCAGGATTTTACTTAGGCCGTTCCTCTGCCGGAAGTGTTCTTCCTGCCACCTCCTAGGACATGGGCCCCTGTGTCCCCTAGGTCCTTGGACCTAACTAAATGTTATCTCTTTCCTCGAATATTTGTGGGGACCCCCCTAAATAGAGCGACCTTTCGCTATTCTTCCACAGTTTGGGGTGTCTCTCATACTTTGCACTGGACTGTAGCTTATTTTTCCGTTCAGATGAAGCTGCTGCAGGTGGAGACGGTTTGGGGTGCGACTTTTGCACCCCGCACCGTATTCTCTAAACAGGGAACAGCAAATAGCCTGGAAATTGTACGGGATGCCAGAGCCCTGTAGCCTCAGGAGCCCAGGCCAAGTCTGCCAGTCTGGTCCCAGCCGCAGCCTGTCCTGAATTCATTTCCACCTCATTAACTGGGGCCCAGTCCCGCCCCCGCGGCTCTCGTCCTGGTTCCTCCATTCTGACACGGCCGCCTCGCTTTTCTTCTTTCTCTCTCCCCCTGTCATCTTGCCAGCTCGGCTTCTATCTCTTCTCGTATCGTCCCTTCATCTCTCTTTCTCTAGGACTCTGTCTGGGTCTCTGTCTTTGGGTGTTTCTGCCCCCTAGTCAGTCTGGGTTTGCGCTTCCTAGCACCTTAAGCCCTGCCCCTTACCCAAATCTCGCCAATCCCCAGGCTCGGAGCTGGCGCTCCGCTCTGCCATTGGCCGGCCCCAAGCTCCCCCGCCCCCGCCCTCCCGGCCCCCGCCGGGCCCCTCCATTCACTCAAAGTTTGGCTCCGGCGCTGCAGAGGGAGGGGGCGGCCCGGCCCGGCCCAACTCTGCCCCCGGCCGGCCCGACCCCGGCCCCGGCCCCCGGACAAGCCCTTATCTGATCCCAGCTCGGGGTTTAAGAGTCTTGGTCCTGCCCGTCGCGCAGCTCCGCTCGTCACTCCTGCCCGCCCCATCTGTTCATCTGTCCCGCTGCCCGGCGGTCCATCCGTGCAGCCACTCCACCTGCGAGCCAAGGTAAGACTCTGGCCCTG
The DNA here is from genome assembly GCF_950005125.1 of Chionomys nivalis. Taxonomy (NCBI): domain Eukaryota; kingdom Metazoa; phylum Chordata; class Mammalia; order Rodentia; family Cricetidae; genus Chionomys; species Chionomys nivalis. Next base: position 21,708,745 of record NC_080090.1, on the reverse strand, counting down.
ATGAAAGAGTGCTGTCGCCCTGGCCGAGGTCCTGCCCACTTAGAGACATCGGGGTCCCAGCCCTTCGGTCCCTACCAAGGTTGCCTGGCCTCAGCAGTACAATCCGAAGTACTCCCTCCTTCTGTCTTGGCCGTCCCAAGTGGACTTTCCTGGGAAGGGTCCCTCACCAAGCGTACTTTACTTAGGCTAGTCACCTCAGGCCTTCCGTCTGAGAAAGGGGCTTCCGTAATGTCCCCGCCTCACTCGGCATACCTGCAGTTGCATGGGGCTCCTCTGGTTACTGGAATAATTACGACACATAAACCTGCACCCACCACACAGTCGTACAGACACTGCTCCTGCACCCAGTAGCGACAGGTTACTCCTGCTCCCAGCCCTCCCCGCGACACTCACGTACCATGTTCTGACCACCAGTTTACACATGGGAGAAAAACAAACATTAGATTAGAAGACACAGCCTGCTGTACCGGGCACCCTCCTCTCTCCCCCTTCCTTTTTCTCTCCCTTCCTTTCCAACTTGATTCCCACCTCGAGATACCCCTCGCTATGGACACCCCTCAAATTGCTTCACAAGGAGAATTTCAGAAGGAGCAGGCTGTTTCTTCTTGAGTCAGAGGTTAGATTAGGGCCTATGAATTCACCCTCCAGAGTGTCCCTTCTCCTATTCTCTCTCCTCCAACGGGGACTAATCAAGGGCACTCATGTTAGGAAAGAACTCATTCTAGGGAAGAGAGCTGAGGCCCAGAAAGATTAGAAGGACTAAATGGGGGGGGGCGGGGTGAGCAGTGCGGGTAGGGCTTTCTGGTATCTTGGGATTTCATCCCAGTAACTGAAGTGCCCTGGGGAGGCTGAGGATGGCCAAGAGGTGAGGGTGTAAAGAAACAAAGTCAGAGTTGGACCCAAAGGGAAGGCAAGCTTAAAGCCTGATTAGGTTGCTTATCATACACATTCTGATGAGATTTCTGGTCAGACTGCCCTTGCTGTGGTGTTTGAATTTTTTTTCTCCCTATGAGATAGACTGCTTTGTGTAGTCCAAGAGGGCAGGAGCTGGGGAAGGAAGATTTGGGAGCCTCCTGTTTGGGCTTATGTAGAAGGCATTGAGATGCTAGTGCCCTGAGTCCGCTGTTGCCATGAGCTCAATTGAGTTTCGTCGTGAACACTTCTCCCTGATCTCCAAGGAGTTTTGAATATGTTCCTGGAATGATGGCGATTCTATCCTTTGCCAAAGGGTAGGGCTTGTCAGTTCCCCAAGGGTACAGACTGGGTGGGTATAGGCACCAAGTCTAGAAGGAACTAGGTGTCCTGGCTCATGGCTGGTTCTTCAGGAAGGAGGAAAGGGGGAAAGGGGGGAGAGACGGCATCATGCCAGCCAAGGGTCCAGGGTTGGACGGCAGAGGCAGTAGGCTTGACCCAGGCAGTGCCAATCTCTCCACCCACCCGCCCAGCCTTTGGTGGTGGTGGCAAGGGAGGGAGGAAAGGAGGGGGAGTTAGGGGGTGATCTGGGCCAGTCCTGCCTCCCAAAGCCCTTGCCAACCTGGGTCCTGAAAGGAACTGCTGTTTTCTGAGCCATCCCCCCAGCCCCCATCCCGAGCCCAGAGCAGCCAAGTTGTCTCAGTGGATATCAAATGGCAATGACTCCACTGACTGGGAGGAGGTTGGGGGGGTTATGGTCCCATTCCCTGTATAGCTCTAATGCAGAATCCTACTTCTCTCCCTTACCCTGTGGGGGGATAACATCTCTCCAACATGTACCCAATATATCTTTGGCGGGGGGGGGCTTGTGTTTATGTGGGGATAAGCTGGTATTTCCCAAGTTCACTCTGTAGCTCCAGCCTGCACTCTGCATGAGCTCACATACACTCCAGCTTTGTTGGCTTGGGCTAGAAGGGAAGTGACTGGCAGAAGACCCAGGGACCTTCCTCCCCCTCTTTCCCCTAAGGAACGAGGAGGCTGGCTGTTCAGATCTGGGTGGGTTCATATGCAGGTCTTTACAGTTGTTTTGGAACTGGCGGGGTAAAGTTTTTAAAGGCCCTGGTGGGTGAGTTGTGTCGCAAGGCCCATTTCCATAAGGGAGGTTTCTTGGCCTCCTAGGTTGGGTTTGTATACACAGGATGCAAAGACAGGTGGTTGAGGCGCGAAGTACTGGTGAGGAGGGAAAAGGACACAAGGTGATGAAGGAAAGAGACGCGAGTCCCTAAATTTTCCTGAGAAAAGTTATTTAGGACGGAAGAAAAAAAAAAAAAGAAGAGGGAAAAAAAGGAACTCCACTCTCCCTCCCTTCCCCGGCCTAGATTCTTCTCTTGCCTGACTGGTCAGTGCTACTGTCCAGACTGAGGCCAAGTTGTCCAGGACAGTAGTGAGGCCCGGGAAGGGGCAGAGAGAAGGGATAACATGAGGCACCCCGTTGAGATTAAACTGCAGGAAGGCTGGCCAGAGAGGGGAGTTTTGGACTCTGTGCAAATGTCTTAGTGCAGAGTTAAGGGCAGTTGCCTAAGGCCACTGCTGAGAATGGGGAGTTTTTGCATTCACTTCATCACCTCTGTCTGAGGCCAAGGGCTTCTTTTCCCTCATCAGAGACTACTGTCCATGTTGTCACCATTCTTCATAGAGAGAATACGTCCTGGGTGGCCCCTCTCCATCCCCCCCCCCATCAGAACCTTGAAAGGACAAAGAGAAAAGGATTGTGGGAGCAACTCTCCTGTGGGTGTCTGCCAGCCTGGAGCCTGGATTTGAGGTGGTGGGGAAGGGAGGGGCTGTCTTTGGAATGTGGGAGAGAAGTCGGACCTAAGCTGTGTGGTCTGCAGAAGAAGCCTGGAGAAGCGGGAACTCCGGATGAGTGGGTATTAATACATGGCACTTCTGCATTCTTCCAGCAGCAGAAAACCCAGGGAGAGATTAGATACCAGTCGAGAAGACGCCCCATAAAAAGACATTTGAAATGATGGCTAGGAAGGAAAAGGAGACATATTTCTGGAGCTTAAAAAAAAAAAAATAGCTCCAGGGGCTGGAGAGATGGCTCAGTGGTTAGGAGCACTTGCTGCTCTTGCAGAGGACCTGAGTTCAGTTCCAGCATCCACATGGCATCTCAAAGCCATCTGTAACTTCAATTCCAGAGGATCTGACACCCTCTTCTGGTCACCCGTACACCTGGGTTGCACACACTCAGGTACGCACGTGATACTCCTTCCCCACCATGATAAATAATACAAAAAAGAAAATAACCCAGACAAAAAAGCCCATCATTAAGGCTCCCGAAAGGAGCTGTGAAGTTCTGAAATATAGGGGTTATATAATAACTGTCAAGAGGCTTCTCATGAATGGCGGTGTGACCCTAACTTGCCACCTCTTCATTCTGAGAGATTACACACACAGTGACTCAGGGCATTGCCTTGGAGTCCCCCTTACTGGGCTTAAGTCCTGGTTTTACCAGTTAGTAGCTACACAACTTTCTTCATGCTTTCATCGGGGCCAATAATAGTTGTGAGGGTTTCAAGAGTCAATATTTGCAAAGGATTTAGAAGGTGAGTAGCATGGAAGGTGTGGCGGCTATTAGCTTTCTCTGGGCTCTCCAACTCTTCCTACCCCGCTCTTCTCTGCTCTTCCTACTCTCCTTTTGACTGGCTCCTGGGACTGGTCCCAGCCCTCTGTAGTGGTTTCTGAGCATTTGTCCTAGGTCTGGGAAGGCAGAGTTATTGAGAAGTTAAACACGGGGTTCCAGTTTCATGCCAACAGACTGGCTGTTACCAGAAGCAGGACCTTCATACCGCAGCCCATTCTTCCCATGACATTTGTGCCAAACAGATGTCCTGTCTTCAAATCAGACTCAATAACTGTGATCTGTCAAGCACCCACCCCTTCCTCAGCTAATCATCCCTAGCAACCTCTGCTGCTTAGCCGAAGATACAAGTTTCTACCCCCACATCTGAGGTGTCTCTACCTATCTTCATGCATTGCTCCCCTCCTGCATGGGTCTGTCTCCCCCCTCTTCTGTATGGTGCATGTATGTTTTTGTGTGTGGATGTGGCTGTATATATATTTGCAGGAGTGTAGAGGACAGAGGTTGCTGTTGAGTGTCTTCCTCAATCTTTGTCTGTCCTGTATTTTATGATAGGATCTCTCATTGAGCCTGGAGTTGACCAATTCGACCAGACTGACTGACCAGCAAGCCCCAAATATCTTTCTGTTCCCCCAGTCCTGTGATTATAGGCATGTTCCCTGTGCCTGGTTTTTATGTGGCTGCTGGGTTGCAAACTCAGGTATTAATGCTTGCGTAGTAAGCCCTTTATTTACTGAGCCATCTCTTCAGAACTTTGTGGGTGTGTGTTGGGTGGGGGAGGTCTTATGAAGCTTGCTGTGTATTCAAGGATGACCTTGAACTTCTGATCCTCCTGTTTCCACCCCTCGAGTGCTGAGATTATAGTCTGCAGTCACCACACCTCCTCCAGGCCTGGTTTGGTGTGGTGCTGGGTTTGTACACACTAGGTAAGCACCCTACCAACTGAGCTGCATTAGCCTGCCTCCTGTCTCTTGGTCTCTTCATTTAGCACCTCTTCCTTCTCAGCTGGCTCAGGTGTCCTCTGCCCCTGTCCCCTGATCAGCCTGTCAATCATATCAGCTTAGTTACTGATGATAGCCTCCCTCCGTCACGACTTTCCTGACTCTGGCCTCTCTCCTTGATTCCTTCCCTCCGCTGCTCCATGTTTGGTATTCTCACCATGGAGCAATAGTTTTTATCTTGTCCCTTTCATGCCTAGACACTCCTGTTAGCACTAGACGGACATTTGCGGTCACAGTCTTCACACAACTTTCTGCCTTTTCCACCTCCCCTCCGGAACCCCATCTCTTGTGTTTTCCAGGGTCTGACCCTGACAGTCCCCAGGTATGCCCTTCCACCCACTCTTGGATAGCACAAGCCCTTCCAAATTTCACCTGCCTGAAAATTACCATACTCTTTTTTTTTCTCTTTCTGTTCAACCATCTCGTTTTATCTTTTTATCTTTGATTTTTCTCAGGATGCGTCATACATGGCAAATGTTAGAGGGATAGTCCATCTTTCTTACTTGCTAATGAGTTCCCCTAGGACAAGCCTATGTCCCTGTCATATTGAAGACCTCCTGAAGCAAAGACGAGACTTCTCTTTTTTGGTCCCAGGGATGCAAAAGGACTCTGTCTACCTTGAATCTAGGCAGGGTTTTGTGTTTACTCAACACAGAGCATTTGGGAGGAGTACCCTGCCTTTAGAGGCTTAAGTGGGGATTTTCAGTATCATGTGTGTGAGACCCCATTACCCAGCTCTCTAGGGAGCTTCAAGAATGACTCCTCATTGACTAGCCATTTCATCTGCTGGGGACAGCTTCATTCTAAGACTAAAAGCCATGGGTGCTTGGATTCCAGTTTTTTGTACCCCAAGTCCCTCAGAGGGAGGTCTGACTCCAGCCTGAGGCTGGACTTGTCAGCGGATGTCTGGGGTGGCAACAGAGCTAGAGGTCAGGGTCCAGTCTGGGAAGTCCCGTTGTCTCGTCCATACTTCTGAGCAGGGATGTGCAAGGTGAGAGATATGGGGACACCAGTCAAGTGGGGGGATGTGTTGGCCTGGCCCTTAATGTTACATTCTCCCTAGAGTAGACCCCTCAGCTCTTTTTCTCTTCCAGTCCTAACCCCGAGATCCAGGTACACACCTTACCCCATGCCTAAACCCTGGCTGATCCCATAATTTAAAAAAGATACATGGGAAGCTTATACAAGGTGAAGGTGACTCTCTCTCTCTCTCTCTCTCTCTCTCTCTCTCTCTCTCTCTCTCTCTCTCTCTCTCTCTCTTTCTCTCTCTGTCTCAGCACCCCTTTACATTTGAAATTTTCCGAGGACTCCAAAGAGCATTTGTTTTGCATGGGTGGTATCTATTGATATTTAGCGTGTTAGAAATGAATGCTGAGGAGACTAATTTAGAAGTAATGATAACCCCGTTGCCCGTTGATGGGAGGTCTTAAATAAAAGTAGTTATGTTTTATAAAACAAAGGTCTAGCAAGAGTGACCTGCCTTTTATTCACACAAATCTTTTTAATGCCTAGCTTAGGAAAAATTAGTTGGTTCCTTGTATTTGCTTCTGCATTTAATATGTTGCAATATCACATGCTACTCACCCCTGGGAAACTGCACTCATCACCCGTGAAGTAATGAAACTGGAAGAATAAATCATGCAATATTAGCATTTTGGCAAGCAGAGGTTTGACCTCCGAAAGCCTCTAGAAGCACCTCAGGAATCCCTTTGGGTCCGTGAGCTCTCTCTTGAGAACTCCCGGTTTGAGGAACTGCAGGGGACACTGATAATGATGATTATCTTGGCTTATGTCCCTCAGCAGTGCCTTCTCACTGTTTCCTCCGGGCAGACAGGAAGGAGCAGTGGTTAACCCATCTGGGCTCTGGGAGGTGCTGCCTGTTTGAGGTTGACTCTTAACTCCTCTATCCATTAGCTGTGTGACGTTGGGCAAATGCTTAACATCCTTGCTTCTGTTTTCTCCTCTGTAAAATGGAGCCTTTAAAAGGCATCTGCTGCCAGGCGACAGTGGTGGCGCACACCTTTAATCCCAGCACTCGGGAGGCAGAGGCAGGCGGATCTCTCTGAGTTGGAGGCCGGCCTGGTCTAAAAGAGCAAGTTCTGGGACAGGCTCCAAAGCTACAGAGAAACCCTGTCTTGAAAAACCAAAAAACAAAACAAAACCAAACAACCAACAACAACAACAAAAATAAACCAAGCATCCAGGAAGTTGGTAGGAAGATCACAAGTTCAAGACCCATCTGGCCTACACAGTGACTCAGTCTAACCAACTTGGTGAGACCTTGTCTCAAAAGAAAAAGAGAAAGTAAGGGCTGGGATATAGCTTACTGGCAGAGTCCTTGCTAAGCATGTATGAGACCCTAGGTTCATTTCCTACTATAAAAATAAGTAAGTAAGCATCTATTGTTTAGAGTGCAGAGGATGATATTAGAAAAGTGCTTAGCACGGTCCTTGTTGCCAGGAGCTGCTGTGTTCCTGTGTCATGTCTCTGAGCTCACCGCCTAGCAGACGAAGGGTCAGAAAGTCTTCTTTCCGTGGTACAGAGGGCATCTCTTGGCTCAGAGTGCAAGTGTGTCTCACACAATGTTGCAGGGAAAGTTGGGTTGTCCGGTTTTGAACCAGGAATCTGATTTAGGCCTAGCCTTGTGTTCTTTCTAACATGCTATGAGTTAGGGGTTAGTTTTCAAAGTGAGAAGGAAACAGGTTTTACTCCCTACCTCACCCCCACTTTTTAGTAATCTCAGGAGGAGGAGATGTAGCCAGGCATAGACTATAGGAGAGAGGGCGGGCAGTGGTGGCACATGCCTTTAATCCCAGCACTCAGGTGGTAGGGGCAGGTGGATCTCTGTAAATTCAAGGCCAGCCTGCTCTACAGAGCAAGTGCCAGGACAGGCTCTAAAGCTACACAGAGAAACCCTGTCTCAAAAAATCAATAAAATAAAATAAAAAGAATATAGGAGGGAGGACTTCCTAGTATCAACTAAGAAGAAAGAAGCTGGGAAGACATTCTTAAGCTTGAAGATTTTTTTTCTCTCTCTTTCTAAAGTACTCCCTACCCTCTCTTGGGGCTTACTGGTCCAGGCCAGAGGAAATCTGATTAAGCTATACAACGGCTCAGATAGTGACCTTTCTCTTGCATGTTGCCTGTATTCTCTCAGCAGGTTCTTACCCTCTTCCTCAGAGTGCCCATCAACCCAGGTCTCAGAGCCCTTGCCTGGCACCCTGTCCCAGGTCTAGCTGGTATGTGCTGGGGGTGGACTTGAACTGAGAACAGTTGCACACCTTTGGGAAGAGCAGCCCGGCTCGCTAGGCACGTGGTTGATTCCCTTTAGTTGGACAGCTGATATTACTTCATGGCTTCAGACCGGCCTCCCTGGAAGAGCCCAAAGGGCAGTGGTCCTTGTTCTTAGTCACCGTACTTGCCTTCTCTGTCCCCACAGCTGCCCCAGCAGAGATTCTGTGAGAGGATAGCACTAGACTGGGAAGATGGCTCAACAGGAAAAAGTGCTTGCTGTGTGTGAGGGCCAGAGTTCAGATCTCCATCACCCTTTTAAGATCCGGGTGTTGCGGGCATTGGTGGAGACAGGGAGCTCCCTAAGATTTGCTGGCCAGTCAGCCTGCCTGAGATAGCAAGCTCCAGTTAGGTTCAGTGAGAGACCTTGTCTCAAAAAATAAAGCTATAGGGCTGGAGAGATGGCTCAGTGGTTAAGAGCATTGCCTGCTCTTCCAAAGGTCCTGAGTTCAATTCCCAGCAACCACATGGTGGCTCACAACCATCTGTAATGAGGTCTGGTGCCCTCTTCTGGCCTGCAGGCATACATGTAGACAGAATATTGTATACATAATAAATATTTTAAAAAAAAAATAAAGCTATAGCAGAAAACACATGACATCAACCTCCAGGCCCCACATACCCACTACCTAACCACCCATGTGGAATAAGAGGGCAGCAGTCAAGGAAGCAGAAGACCAGAGACCCCACCAAATCTGAGCATCCTGAATTTCAGAGGTCCAGAAGCCTCTATTCCTGAAGGCTGGTCATTCTGGCACAGGGCCTCCACCAGCTGTGGCTCTGAGCTTCGGTTTGGGATCTTGTTCTCTCACACCGGTGTTCACAATCCCACCCACCAAATTCCGTTGACTACAGAGCAAAGCGGAAGTAAGGGGTGGGTGAACTCAGGCTGCCCATCCATAGCCCCTTTCCCAACTTTTCCCCCAAGGCCTTCTCTGTTTAGTCTGTCCTCTTTGGTCAGTGGCAGGTTTGGAGGCCCTAGTCGAATCTCCTTCCCCTGGCTCTTGGTCAGTGACCCCAGGGGAGCTGCTAGCGCTAATGTCTCCTCAGTCTCAGCTGTGCCCCACCCTGTCTCCCACTGCCAGCAGCCCCCCAGCTCCCGCCCCTGGGCTGTGGGACAGTGAGAGGGCTGAGGGGCTGGTTCTGCATACTAATGTCCGGTCCATTGTCAAAGCCCCTTTGTGTCAGAGAGCTCCATTGAGGCGGCTCTGGGGCGGCACAATGGGGGCTCTGTCCCCAAGTTCCCCCAAACAGTCACCTGCTTTCAGAGCCTCCCCCCACCACCCCTCACCCGCCCCAGTGTCCAGAGAACCCAGAGAGCATAGAGGAGTGGACCCAGGGTTGGGGAGGAGAGTATGTGGGCAGTACGACACCCCCCCCTCCCCCTTGGGCAGGCTGGGGAGATGGGCATTTGACAGGGCTGACTGTGGAGGGCAAAGCTTGGACCACAGGGGTGGGGGTGGTCTGTGGGGGGAGTTGGAATGCAGGTCTATGAGGCCCATGACAGAACAGGGGCACACACAGCCTGCCCATGCCTCCTAGATGCTCAGCCTGAACCAGCAACTGCCCAGTCCCTTCTTTATCCCAGCTCATGGACACACGGCTCATATATGCAGAGACACACAGGCACACACTCATCTATGCGGCCCCACACCCATTCCAACCCCACACCCAAGCAGATGTGCCCAGATACGACATGCAGAACCTGGCTCACAGACCACATGTCCACACCACCTTCCATCAGCCTATGCACATGCACACCTCCTCTCCTCTCCCCACACCACTCCTTTCCCTCCCACCCCCTCCAGCAGCTACTGGTACCTCAGCACCATCCCCCTCCCCACCCCTCGCTGCCCTCTGCTGCTCTGACACAGGTTTTAACAAGTTTGCACTTGTTGTGACCTCGAGAATGTGGCCCTGGGGCGGGGAATGTCCTGCTGCCCCAGACTTTACCTGCTTATACGTTAACCACGGACACGGCCTCCACCGAACTTTGAGTATAACTTTCCTACCTCTACCCCGGCCGTGGAGGAGGTCAGTGGGCCAGGACCCCCGCCCTGGCACTGAATCAAGCATACAGTATATATGCGTGTGGACAGCTAACATATCCTGACCTGGTGCATTTCCCCAGAATGCTCCCCACACCCCAAGCCCTCATGACCCTGAAAGGGAACCAGGAAAATTATTGTCCCAGCAAGACGGGGGACAGTGCGATGAGGTGCCCAGGCAACTGGTGACAAGACAGGGGCCTGGTCCCTGGTCCTTGCCTGTTTCATTGTTTTGTTTTTTCTGTACTGGGAGTTTCTGGCTCTGCTCAGATTGTTCCCTGCTCCGATGGAATTTTACCGTAACTGTCTTTACTCACCCTTCTCAGAAAGAAGTTGTGGGCATAGTAACAGTTGGGAGCAGAGAAATAGCAGGTAGAGGGACTGTCGCCAGGCTTCTGGCTATAGAAAGGGATTCGAAAGGTCACTTTGAGCAGGGTGAACCTACCTCTTTTCACTTCCTCCACTGCCATTAGCCCACTCCTGCTAGTGACTCTGTAGAGCAGGTGTGATTACTCCCTCCATTTCCCCCCCCCCCAGTTTCACAGCTGGGTTTGGAGCTAGAGACCACTGCTGACTGCAAGTCTCTGTGGTGTCCAGCTCTGCCCTTCCCAACTGTATAACTGTACTGAGTGTCTGTGCCTCGGCTAGCATTCTGATTTGGGCCATCTCTCTAGTAGCTTGGAGTAGACTCTGTGAAGGGGGAAGAAAGGAAGATCCTCTGGCACTCCTGGGACTTCGGGCTGAGCTGACTTCAGAGGCTCACTGAGTCCTGGGAGGGTGGATGAGGCCCCAGCTGCAGTGTCTCTAGCAGAGAGCAAACTGAAAGTGGTTACTGAACACTGATCCACGAAGCTTCCCTTATGTAAGGACTGCACAAAGAAACTGCAGGATCCGCCTATTCCTCCCCCACCCACATTTGTTATCTAGATGCTTCTCTCTGGCCACTGGATTCAGCCTAAATCTCCTTACCCACCGGTCTCTCTGTACCTCATCCATCCTTTCTACTCATGTTCTTCTGCCTTCATGTCTCATTTTGGTGAAGGAAACCTACCCACAAGCTCTGCTGCTGTACTGGAGCAATTAGTAGTGTGTGTGTGGGAGCAATGACACAATGGGGCACCCTCCTCTGAATGTAGTGCTGTATCTATTCAGAGTCTGCATGCCACCCTCACCCCAACCCCATCTTTCTCAAGTGGAGTGAGGATTAAAGAAAATAGGGGAAGAGTTAGGGAGAAGTAGAGAGACGGCCTGCCTTTGGGGTAAAGGTTGGCCTCCTGGGACTTCTCTGTCTTTCTGCATATATGGGACAGTAGCCTTGAGGAGACGGTGGAGCTGAGAGGACCTGCCCAGGAGGGGCTCCATTCCCTGAGCACGAATCATAGGTAGGGCACCCATGGGTCTCCATTGCCATCAAGGATGCAAATAAGAATAAATTGCTTGCTGGGTGGTGGTGAGGGAGGTGCACTCCTTTAGTCCCAGCACTCAGGAGGCAGAGGCAGGTGGATTTCTGTGAGTTCGAGGTCAGCCTGGTCTAGAACAAGTTCCAGGGTAGCCAGAGCTACACAGAGACACCCCTTTTCAAAAAAAAAAAATAGAAAGAAGAAGAAATAAATAAATTGCTTAAGAACAGCAGGTAATCTTTTCCTTAAAAAAAGTATTTCTTGGTGTGCGAGGTGTTACTAGGCACAGGAGGAGGACGAAGAGCGAGAAAGTCTGGGTGGCCTAAGCAACTGTTCAAATGACTTTCAGAGCCCCTGTGGGTAGTGGGATTTCTAAATGTCTCTGAGGAACTCTCTGTCCATTTTTACAGCCTGCAGAGAGAGCATCTCCAGGTGTGTCCCCTGCTCTCTCTAGGGTAGCACTACTTCCTGTTTCACTTCTTAGAGTGTTTCTGGGTTGGCTGCTGCAGGTGAGGGAGGCCCTAAGCCCTGATGGACAGAGAGTCAAATCAAACACATCCTGGACTGGATGAGCATCGGGAACAAGCTCCGTGGGTAATACTTCAAGTGCCAACCAAGAGGACCCCAGGGTCAGATCTTGGAAGAAAGAAGGCGGGATGAAGGCCAGGGCTACTGCTCTGATGCGGATATAAAGTCATGTGTGCCATTGGCAAGCTGTGTGATCTCGGGGACACTGCTCGTCTTTTCTAAGTCGTGGCTCCTTTTTTCAGTACATTGAGGGACTGAATGGGATGTACGTGGAGGCCTCCTAACACCAATATCCTGCGACCCAGGGCAAGAGGAAAAACACAGGCTGGGTTCAGCTTGCGATGCCAGCCTTCCTAGCAGCTTTCTTGAGCATGGGCAAGCCAGCTGACTCTCTGAAGTGTTTCTGTGCCGTTACCATGAAGGCAGCGCTATCACCAGCTGCCTGGGGAGGGCTGGTCTGTGCATCACATCACATGAAACAATCAGCAAAATACTAGCGTGTGGGAAGGGTTGGGATGGGGCTGTCGGTGATACTGTGGGAACACAGATGAGGGTGCAACCCACACAAGAGCTGGAGGCCTCTGAAAGGTTTAGGGAGAAAGTGACATCCAAGATAAATTCTGATGGAGAGGAAAAAAAACGAAGAAATGAGGCAGCAAAGTGGTATCCAAAGAGTCTCCGTTTTGAAAAAAAACCAACAAAACAAAACAACAACGACAACAAAAAACTGTTCATAGGTTTATGTCTCAGAAGCAAGAGATGCTTGGCATGCCTGGTGGACGAGGATATGTGTGAGGAGTGGATGAAAGGTAGAGAATATTGATGCTTGAGACGTTAGCAAAGGTCAGGCTGTAAGGGATGGTGTCCCATCTGAGCTATAGAGACAGGCCCCTCAGCTTCTCCCCAACCCTTTCTCCCTTGTCTCTCTCCTTTTCTCGCAAGACTCTCTCTTCTTGCTTTGGTCACACTGTCCTGGGGGCGCTGGATCTGCCTGGAGGACCTCCTGATCTACGATAAAGCGTCAGCAGTTTTAGGTCAGGGCCTGGCATTGTTCCTCTCTCTCCTACCATGAAGGAATTATCTACTTCCTATAGAAAACTGGATTTCAGGCATTAAGGCCCCCCTGATAAGCATAATACCATAGTACCGACTGCGGGCAGCCTCAGTTTCTCCACATGCCCACCTCCACTCTGACTGAGGAGTGGAGGTTAAGGATGAACTGCAACAAGGACCAGGACACTAGATAGAGCACAGCTTCCCTGTCCGGAGTAAAGGCTGAGAGGGGGCTGAGTCCATGCCCCCAAGCACCCAGGATGTGCTGGGATAAAGCTGATACACACACTGCAAGGGCAGCCCGGGGGTGGGAGGAGTAATACATGGAGAGCCAATCATCTGTACATGTGTGTGTGCATGGAGGACAGATGACAACCCATGGGAGTCGGCTCTCTCCTTCCACAACGCGGGTCCCAGAGGCCAAACTCACAGCACCTCCACCCACTCAGCCATCTCATTACTCCTAGATGGGCTCCTTTACATATAAATACCAGGCACCGGGAAAGAGACAAAAATGAACAACAACAACAAATACAGATTAAGAGTCAGTTCAGGGGCTAGAGAAATGGTTCAGTAGTTAAGAGCCCTGTCTGTTCTTCCCAGCATCTCCACATGGCAAATCACAGTTGTCTCTAATTCCAGTTCCGGGGAATCCGAGGCACACACATATATGCAAACAAAACATATAGCCTAAAAATAAACATTTTTTTTTTTTTAAAGAATCAGTTCAGAAGAGTTTCTCATTTGGGGAAGATGGAGGTGACTATCTCTTAGTGCAAGGAGGACAATGATACAGTCCCATGGGGAGCTGTCCTGGGTGCCTCTCCACCAGAGAGTGGCTCTTCTGCCTCTCTTTTTGCCTCTTGGGCCCTCCATCAACCAGGTCAAGTTCTCCCTCATCACTATACAATGTAACCTGAGGATGACAGGTTCACAAATGCCCAGAGAAGAGACCTTAAGCAGGGGTCTTCTCTTTCTTCCTTCTCTCTTTTTGAGACAGGGTCTACTATGTAGCTCTGACTGCCCTGGTACTTTATAGACCAAGCTGGCCTCAAACTCACAGAGATCCGCCTGCCTCTGACTCCAGATTGAAGGCATGGCTCTTTCTCTTTTCTAGGTGGAGATTGTGACTAGGCTCCCAGGACTCCCAAGGAATAAGTCCTGTCAGCTGGAAGCCTCTCTAGTGTCCTAGATGCTGGTGCCAGATCAGGTGTTCTTCTGAGGGCCTGGACATCCTAAGCCTGGAAGAGCATGCTAGTTTCCTGGACCCCCTACATTTGGAAGTGGGTGAGGGGCCAGAGAACAGTCATTGAGGAACTCAGCATTCCTTGCTGCACGAAGCCCCATCAGGAATAAGGGGGGGGGGTGGGATAGACTAGTGAATCGGAAACCCCTCCAGTTCTGAGGCTATGGTAAATCCTATCCCACCAATCGCAATTACCCTAGGGAAAGCAGTAATAATGCCTTGGTTCAGCTTGAGCGGCATCAAGCCCTCTGGGGTACGGAGAAGCAATATGAGCAAAAGCCCTGTGAGACCTAGAGAGAGCTTCTGGGTTGCTATTAAGTAAATATCAGCAGTCACCTCACCTTTCCGAGTCTTAGTGTCTTTAATTCAGGGGAATTTTTTCTTCTCTGCAAAGTACAATAATAATGATATCTTTATTTGCATAAGGGCCTAACAGATTTCACGTATTTTCTTTATCTCCTGTAATCCTGAGCACATAATCAAAGTTTATTGCCTCCTTAGGCGAGGAAACTGAGCCCTAGAGGGATTAAGGGATTGACTGAGGTTCCCATAACCATTAACTGACAAAGACCAGAATGGCAAACAGTGGCAGTGGAGAATAGAAAGAAAACCGGGCTGTGACATGGAGACGCCAGGATAAAAATAGGTTCAATTTGTTAGGTTAACTCCGTTTGAAAGGGGTTTTCTGTATGACTACCTTAAGAAGATTCCGAGGCTCAAAAAATGTACTTTTATGAATCAGGGATATCTCTGTGGGTGTGTGTTCATCTGCGTGTGAAGATGGCTCATTCAGACTGTATAGTTGATATCTATAGCTCAGAATCCATCCTCAGATATCAAATTTAAGTCCGTATATACTAAACAATTAGATGAATTTTGACAGTCTTATCTTAAAAATATGCCTGAGATGAAGTCTCTGACTTCAAAGAGCTCTGGCAAAATGTCCCAGGAGCACAGGGGAAGTCTATATATTTCTAGCTGGGCCTGGAGCAGCCTCCATGGCAGAGAGAATACTGGGACCAGGACAGGGCCATAAGGGTGAGAAGATTTTAGATGGAAGAAGGATGTGGAAGGAAGTTGGGGGCAGAGGGGGCATTCCCTGGAGAGAGCTGTAGAAGCAAAGGCTAGGAGACAAGGGGGATGAGGGATGGGAGGCAGAGGTAGGATGATGATGATGACAGGCAACATTCTCCATGGTGGAAACAGGAGTGTGGGCAGGAGGCAAAGAAGAGGCTTCCAGGGTGAGCTGGGGTCAGATGGTGGCGAAGGATTCTTAGCACCATATTAAGTGGTTTTGTCATGAAAGCTCAAGGAATTCACTTAATGATCGCAAGCCTGAGCTGAGCGATGGGTCAGACCGGGCTGTAGGACTCTGGAATCTGAAGGATGGGGGTGAGGACGTAGGGTAGGAGGACCAGGAAGTCATTGCATCATTTCAGGTGAAAGACTCTAATACTGCATGACAGAAGCCTCAGAGAAGGTGGGCAGACTCACGAAAAGGAAGAATGGATAAGACCTGGTGACCAATGGACTGAGGGGCCAGAGAGAGACCAGATATCCAGCTTGGGTACTGAATGGATGATAATTCTCTGAACAAAAGAAATCACACGAGAGATTCTTGAGGAGAGAACACAGGTCTGTGCATTTTAAATTGGAATGTTCCAGAGAGAGGAACCTGTAAGTACTTAGACATACAAGTTAGAGGGAGTGGGGTGCATAAGAAGGGCTGACACAGAGGAGTCAGCCAGGTAGCATTGTTAGAAATGATGATCAAATTGGGGGTGGGTGTGTGGGAAATGCCAACATGAAGGGGCAGAGGAGAGAGAGCTCATTGAAAGAGATGGAGCAAAAGTAAGCAGAGGGCAGGTGGGCTGGCTCAGAGGGTAAAGGAGCTTGCTGCCAAGCCTGGTGACCTGAGCTGATGCCTGGGAACCTACATGGTGGAAAGAGAGATCTGACTCTTACAAGCTGCTCTCTGATCTCTACATGCTGCTATATCTCCTATACAAATAAACGTAAAAAACTTCTAAAAATAGAGGCAGAGAGAGAACCTAGGAGACGTGGTGTCCGAGAGAAAGAAGACTGCATTCTGAGCGCTCCACAACTCGGGCCGAGTTCATACATGTGTGGTCTCAGAATTCGCCCGTCACCTCCATGTCATCAGACCCTGTGTGCAGATAAAGGACATGGAAGCCCAGAAACTCAAGTGACTTGCCCAGAATCTTAAAGCCTAGAAACTCTACAAAATCATAAGTCTCCATCACACTGCAATAGCAACAAACACACAAGCAAACAACAAAACACAAAGAGCACACCGGGAACAGACCGCCTGTTAGTCCCAAATGCTGACGAGAGACTGCTGGGGTTGAGAACTGAGAAAACACCTTCAGACTTAACAAATGGAATGTCAGCTCCGATCTTGGAGAGAATTCCCAGCTGCCTTAGCCGCTGCCCAATGGGGCATCAGACAGAATGAAATGGCTCTAAATTCGTATAGGTGCTTCCTTGAAGGCAACCTTCTGCTCACTAGAAGTGGTTGCTATTGCTACTTGAATTGCTAGGGTTATTGAACCATTCGATATTGATAATATGTGATCTGTTTATATTTAATTTGCGACTGCATGTAGTTCAACCTAATAGTAAAAGGAGTGGGTTGGTGTGTTGGTAGAGTCTATGAAGGCAGCCTGCCTGACTAAAGGGCCTTGCCCCCTGGTGGCCAGGACTTAAATCTACAGCATAGGCAAAAGGCCCTTAACCTGGAAGCTTGAAGTCTGTAGTTTTGTAGCCTCCTCTTTCTCTGTACCCATCTTTGGCATGCCAGATGCACTCTGCTCAGCAAAGATGGGTGAAGGTGATTTTCCTGAGATGGGGTTTGCCCTATATCTAAATGAGTTTGATTACCTCAATCAATAGCATTAGACAGAAAGTGGATTGGAATCCCTTTATGCCATCTAAGATTAGGCTGTAACTGATTTGAGATCTCAGGCAGAAGTGACCCACAAAGGAGACCCGAACAGATAGGTTGTTTATCATCCAGTTCTTTCCCAACTCAGCGTAGCCTTCAGCTTTCCCCCTGTGTCCTTGGGAACTGTTGCAGCGTCTCCTCTTACTGGTAGAAAATACCGGCTGGGGCAGTAGCTTAGTTGACAGAGTGCTTGCCTAGCATGCGTGAGGCCTGGCTTCAGCCCCCAGACACTGCATGCACTGGGTGCGATGCTGCACAACTGCAATCCTGGCATTTGGGAGAGAGAGGCAAGAGCCATCCCTAGCTGCACTATGAGTTCATCATAGCCTGGACTATATAAGATCCTGCCTCTGCAGGGATATTGGTGGGGGGAGGGTTTCCTACCCATTGTTTCCTGCTAAATCACACTATTAGTTGAATTTTCTGGTTCTTCCATCAAGGCGAAGGAGGATGAGCTAACACCTCTAAGCAAATGTTCTGAGGTGAAGACTCACATGGGGCCGGGTTTGGAGGCTCTTCAGACCATTAAAGCAGAGGCTAATGAGGAGACAGTGGTACAGCTCTGTCCTCAGTTGAACTCAACACAGTGCCAAGTCCTCACAAAGGCCCAGTTTACTCAAGAGCTCAGGATGTGCAGTTCCGTAGCCCCAGACAACAGCTAAGGGCAGATACCATGGCTGGACCACAAGTCAGGGAGGAAGTATGGAGGTGATGCGGGAGTCTGAGAGGGCAGGTACCCAAGGAGGCAGTGTGCCATGGAGTCATCCTCCCCCTGCAGGGACAATGGGCTCTCTGAGATGCCACCCTCTGGAGTTCTCTGCAGGAATGTGGTTCCTTTCCTGACACGGGTCAGAAGGCATGTCTGGGGAGGAACAAGCTGGAGGAAAGGCAGTGGTCCTGATCAGCCCACACTGACAGGCAGCAGTGGTGTCTAAACACAGGAGAACATCTGACATGGCCCCATCGCTTTGTCCCTCCCACTCTTGACTGGAAAACACAGAGGGGGGTCAGAAAGGCCAGGGGGAGGTCACGGACTCCCAGGAAATGCTTTGAAGGCTTGTATCCTTCCTTCTGATCAAACTCTGAGAACTTTCCAAACGTTGACACAAGGAAAGAAAAGCCCATTCTTCCCTGGGCCAGGGCCTTGGTGTCAGGCCGGGGCTAAAGGATGGGAGGGCCGGGGGGAAAGGAGGCTCGAGGGTGGGCAACAGAGGTAACAGTGGCTCGGCAGGGAGGGCAGGCTCCTGGACACACACACACACACACACACACACACACACACACACAGCCCCCTTTTTCCTCACCTCGAGATTTATGTGCATCTGGCTCCCTTTCTATTTGTTTATTTTCACTGGGGGAAGGACAGGAGAGAGATTGATGAATAACGACATTAAGCTTTAAAAGGACCTACATCCAAGTCCATTCTTCTAACCTCGAGGACTTACATAACCCTCAGCGCGTTTTCTCGCCGCCCTTCCTCTTCTTCCCCTCTCTTTTCTCTTCTCTTCCTCTCTTTCACTAAGAACATTTGGAAGCAGAAATGCCTCTTTTCAGGCTCAGCCGCTCTCCTCCAGGAGGCCTCGGAGATCATTATTGAAGTGGGATTGGTATTCAAAGAAGAGATGATACGGCCGTGAGAGGAGGCTGAGGAGCTGTTTCCTTTCTCCACTGGGAGAAATGGGACCAGACCAGGTTAGCCAGATGTCGAGATTTTTGTTTTACTTGTTTTTGAGATATTTTCCTTCTATATAGCCCAGGCTGGTCTCAAATTCATCATTTTCCTGCCTCAGCCTCTGGCATGCTGGGATTATAGGCATGCGCCACCATCTCACCAGATGGGGAGTTTTTTTTTAAATATTTATTTATTTATTTATTACGTATACAATATTCTGTCTGTGTGTCTGCAGCCAGAAGAGGGCATCAGATCTCATTTCAGATGGTTGTGAGCCACCATGTGGTTGCTGGGAATTGAACTCAGGACCTTTGGAAGAGCAGGCAGTGCTCTTAACCTCTGAGCCATCTCTCCAGCCCCACCAGATGGGGAGTTTTTAAAACAGAAAATGGCCTTTTCCTTCTTCTAGCACCACACCCCCAAACTGACCTCGCAGTGTGTTCTGAATGACAGAGGACAGGAACGTGTCCACAGATGAACTGCAGTTGCCACACACTGGGCATTTTGAGAGCTAGTGCTGTCTGGTCTGAAGTGTTGTAAATGTTTCATTTTATTCCACAGTGCTTCGCTTATAGAACATTAAAATATTATTTTCCTAAGATCTTTATAATCAATATCCATGGAGCATATGCGGAGGGGAATCCCATGGCTATTGGTGTCTCTGAGTGCAGACAGATATGTGCTAGAGTTGGGGCAACGGGGAGTTGATACAGCCTTCTTCTTCCACAGTGAGAGATCGGAGGTCTAGGGGGTTATAAGAGCTTGTCCAAGTTCACAGAGAGTCTCTGGCACAGTTGAGACGCACAATATCCTGCTTCCCAGTCCAGTGCATTTCCCAGGAGACAGAACTGTACTCTGTGCCCAGGCTGGACCATCCTCATCCTTGTACACAACTGTCTCACTTCATCCCCAGCATGCAATGCACGAACACGTCTAGGTCACTGATTTAAAATGCATCTTCTCTGAAGACAACCTAAATGTGGATTCTGTTGGCCGGCCTGTGTTAGTTGCGTACCTTGTTGTTGGGACCAAACAGCTGACAAGAAACGAGTTAGGGGGAGAGAGGTTTGTTTTGGCTCTTGTTTGAGAGGGAATTCAACCCATTATAGCAGGAAGGCATGGTGCTATGGAGGTCACATGATGTCCATAGTCAGGAAGCAGAAAGCCAGCTGAGTACCTGCATTCATCTCTTTCCTGTGCTCCCAAAACTTAACAAAAGAATGATTTCTTATTCTGACTCTGATGTCCCCGGTGCTGTCCACACCTGTCCCACTGCACCCCTCTCATTGCCTGCGCTTCTTTGGGTTCTTCCTACAAAACCCCAATCACAGTTTGCCTGTCCTTTAGACCCAGTTGCCTTTCTCTTTGTATCCTTCTTCGAAAGAGACACTTGGGTGTAGCAGGAAAAGCTCAATTCCTGGTTGTACCTACATCTCCTGGTCTGAATAGCAATAATAACCGTTTTCTATGGTGATCTGGAAATCATATTAACCAACAATTGAAAACATGCCGCTTAGTTCCACTCCTCCCACACAATAGATGGTCAATATTAGTTACCTCCCAGCCCTCATCCCTTGAGCTAGATGTCACCTTTCCCTTGATGCACACTGGCCCCTACACCACTGGTTCCTGTCTCTTTTATGGTCGATTCCCTTATTGGGATCCAAGGTCTTCAAGGACCTTATATCTGATCCATCTCTTTAATTCCAATGTCTTGTTTAGAATCTGGTACCCAGAGAAATTCATTATACAAGTGCATGAAAAGAAAACTCACACTGCATGTGGTGAGCAGCGCACCATTTCAGATGGAAATGCTTAGCTTTTTTCTTATGGTTGCTAGTGATTCTAATTAGTTATCTGGAGTTTTCATGTGTGTAAGGGGGAAAATCACAAGAGAAATCAAGAGAAGACACAAAAAGGCAGGAAGAGGAAAGGGTCCCCAAGACCCTAGGCCAGAGTCAAGTTCCACTCATTCTGCACAGAACAAGAGGGTCCATATTTCCTCAGCCCCACAGTGATGGCGACATCTTTTCTTTCCCTTCGAGCAGTGGTTCTCGGCCTCCCTAAGGCTGTGACTTTTTAACAGTTCCTCAAGTGCTGACCTTGCAAGCATAAAATTACTTTGCTGTTACTGCATAACTGTGATTTTTGCTACTGTTATGAAATGTAATGTAAACATCTGATGTGCAGGATAGTGATGTGCGACCCACACGTTGAGAACCACCGTCTCAGCTTGACCTCTAGAGCCAGAAAGGGTCGTGCTCCTCTCTATTCGTCAATCCACTCACAAAGTACTACCTGAGCACACACTCTGCACCACATAGTTTAGCCGTGTCAGTCAGCTTCAGGCTGCTGTGACAAAATCGCCGAGAGAAACATTTAAAAGAGGAAATTTTGAGTTGTAGCTTGAGGCATTTTGGTCTGTGAGGTAACCTCTCTTGCTCTTAGGCCAGAGGCATGGCAGCAACCTCATGGTAGAAGGCTATGGGGGAGGAAAACTGCTCACTTCAGGGAAACAAGGAAGTCCAGAGGAAGGTTTGGGGGGCAAGATACATCTCTACAGGTCATGCCCAGTGACCTGTTTCTAACTAGGACCCACCTCCTAACTAACAATTAATCCACTGATGAGTTAGAACTCAGTGATCCAGTCATTCATATCTCTACCTCAGAACACTGCCGTAGTGGGGACCAAGGCCTTCAATACATCAGTTTTCCTGGGAGAATATTTGATACCTAAATCATAAGATGAGTAGTCAAGATAGACCTAGGTATTTCCTTCAATAAACTTGTTTTCACTCAAAAGATACATATAAGCTGGAGCACGCCTTTAATCCCAGTACTCGGGAGGCAGAGGCAGGCGGATCTCTGTGAGTTGAGGCCAGTCTGGTCTGTAAGAGCTAGTTCTAGGACAGCTAGGGCTATTACACAGAGAAACCCTGTCTCAAAAAACCAAAAAAAAAATAAAAAAATAAAAATAAAAATAAAAATAAATAAAAAAAAGATACATATATACAGAAACTCAGGAATAGGGTGTAGTTTTCAGGGAAGGTGTTATGGAATAGGAACAGGAGATGTCTGAACCAGGCTCAGATAGCCTGGAAGACAGAAGGAGGATAGGCGAAGGCAAGAAAGTCTGTATGAGTACAGATGGGCTTCAAGAGCAAGGTGTTTATTTGCTTGAATGTGCAAAGGGGAGCCGTAGGAAATAAGGCAGGGAAAGTGGGTTAGACGCAGGCCATGGAACGCCCCAGGTGCTGGACTCAGTCTGGTCTCTCGTTGGCGTACAGTGAAATACTTCCTATGAGCTGGAGAAGGAACTGGTAGATAAGGTGTGATGAAAAGTGGGTGGAGCCAGAGGACTTGATCATGAGGCCATTTCCATGATGGGGTGGGGGGTCGTACCATCTTGCTGAACCTCAGTTTCCTTGATCATAAAGTAAGTGTTTTCTTGTTTTCGGCTCAGAGCCCTGGGCATGCTGGGCAAGCATTTTCTCCCTTAGCTCTGCTATATCCTCAACCTCAGGACTCGGATCTTACTCTTTCCCAGGAATGCCATGAGAATGAACTGTGCACGAGTTTTGGAAAATACCAGATCAGTGTTCGTTGATTCATAGTCAGAAGTGTAAGTAGGAGCAGCACAGTAGAAATGTAAGATGAGTTTGATCACAGAACAAACGGAACCTTGAGACGAACAGCCGGTGATGCAGTGATTGCTAAGGAGACGGAGGGAGGAGGCACGAGGAATACATCCAAGGCACGGAACATCATGTGGTCACCTGAGGAGGAAGGGGGGTTTGAAAGGGTTCTAGGACATGGAGTGTGAGGAGCTGGGAGAACGATGGCACCCTTAGTGACCTAGGGAACAGAGAGAGGGACAGGTTGGAGAAGAATGAGAGATTGTCTACATT
Organism: Chionomys nivalis; assembly: GCF_950005125.1. NCBI lineage: Eukaryota > Metazoa > Chordata > Mammalia > Rodentia > Cricetidae > Chionomys > Chionomys nivalis. The sequence goes on along the minus strand of NC_080090.1, from coordinate 21,686,077 downwards.
TGGGAATGAATGAGTTTAGTATTCACATCCCTAAGTTCCTTTCAGTGGAGTCGCTTTTGCTATAGAGAAGCTCTTTCTTTGGGGTTGAAAGGACTTTCCCCCCACATGAGAGTCGTCAGGAAATGGTACAGTTTATCCCCTGCCCTTCCGCCTGCTATCTTTGGTGTGGAGTTGAAGCATCCTTTCTAGCTGCCCAATACAGCATAATAAACCTTACTGCCAATTAATCTACTTGATTAATTTTTTTGAGATGAGTCTTAGGTATCCCAGACTGGCTTTAGACCTGCTACATAGCCAAGGATAACCTGGAACCTCTCATGCTCCTGTCTCAACCTCCTGAGCGTTGGGATTACAGCTGGGCCACCATTACTGCGTTATGTGCTGTTCAGGATCAAACACAGGGCCTTGTGCGTGCTTGTGCAAGCCCTCTGCTAACTTAACTTCCTTCCCAGCCCCCACATGCAGCAACCTTAAAAACCTACTCTTTACTATGCCCCTGCCCACCCCCACCCCCCGCCATTAGCTGACACGCAGAAGGGTTGGCATTGAAGTCTCTGAGCTGTCTTTCCTTCACCTTCCGAAAAGATCTGCAAATGTTTGCTGAGTTAGTCATGCCTGAATGAACTTGGATCTCCTCTTCCCTGTCACGGCTCCTCTTCAGGAAGCCATCTCCTGTGTGGGGCATTAAGGGGGCAGCCTCACTCAGATCTGTCCAGATTGTGCCTTAAAAACTTGCTTCTGGTGAAACAGATGCAAGCATAGCCCATGGCCTTCAATTAAGAGTTCACAGATGACAAACAAAGGCAAACAAACATTTCAAAGCACCGTGGTGTTATAAAGTAGAATTCAGGCAAGAGCATGCTTAGAAAACTCACATCAGTGAGACAGGGGGAGGGGTGTAAGGCGAGGAGGGCTCTCAAAGGTATCGCTAACAACAGTTGGTCCAGGCTTTGGAAGGCAGGCAGGAGGTCATCAGACAGCCAGAGAGTTGAGCAGTACAAATCGGGTTCAAAGGTAGAAAGAATCTGACAGTGGGCTTTCCTGCAGAGCTGAAGTCTAAGGATGTGAGAAGACTGTCAAGGGTAAGGCCCAGAACGAAGTAGAAGCCAGGTGTTGTGGCACACACCTTTAGTCCCAGCACTCGGGAAGCAGAGGTGGTTGGATCTCTTCAAGGCTAGCCTGGTCTATTGAGAGAGTTCCAGGACAACCAGGGTTACACAGAGAAACCCTGTCTCAAAACAAACAGACAAATAACAACAACAACAAAGAAAGAAAGAAAGAAAGAAAGAAAAGAGGAAAGAAAGAATGAAGGAAGGAAGGAAAGAAAGAAAAAGAAAAAAAGAAAAGCAGAGACTAACTCATGTAAGACCTTGAATGCATGCCAAAGGCTTGCAGTTTATCCTAAAAACAATGGGGGACCTTGGCTAATTTTAGTCACAAGAACTGTGTCTTGTCTCGTGAGCAATCAAGTACTTGAGAAAGGCATTGATAAATCCATTCATTCTGACACATAAGTGGTTGGCATAAAAGTGCTTGTAGGTTAAGAAATCCAGCTCTAGGAGGAGCAGTCAGTATGAAGTCAAAGATAGATAGGCATGGTGTTTGGGGAGGAATGAACATGGTTGTCCTTAGGGCTTTTGCTTTAGGAAAGAATTAGCTCACTCCTCAGAGAAGACCGGTGGTAGGTAGCCAAGTCCTGTCTCTCTATTCAGCCTGCCTTTAAGAATGCCCACCCCAGTGCATGGCTGGGACTGTTTTGGAGAAAGTGCACCCTCTAGAGGAAACAGGATGCATGTTTTTTGGTAGGGCAGCAACAAGCCACTTTCAGAACTTTGGCTGGCTTCCTTGCCCCAGAGGCCTGGCCAGCTTGGGGGTGGAGTGTGCTGATTGTTTATCTGTTTCTGAGACTGGCCACCCCTGAGAACAAAGTGGTTTGGCTGTTGGAGGTGGCATAACAGCTGGGAACTTTGGATCACAGCTGGAGGTGGCAGATACAAGGGCTGGCGACCTAAACAAAACAGTTGGAGGCGGCAAACACCACAGCCAGAGGCAACAGCGACAACACAAAAAGCTAGAGGGTAACCAAAATCTCTAGGGTCCATGAGTCTACAGCCTTAAATCTGGCTTTCAAAGCTCCAGGTTCTGTCTTTTCTGTGTCAGCGAAACTCCTCAGTACAGGGTGTTTTGGGCCAGGAGCCAGAAGACCCTGATTGGGCTTCCCATTTACCATTTGTTTGCTTGGAGTGATTTTCTCTGAGCCTTCGTTTCTAACTGATGTCCTTCCTATCTACCTCATAGTGTGGGGATCAAATTACACGTTTTATAAAGTAACAAATAACCATAGGCTATTGTGTTGAGGATGATAAGCTAGGTTTTTTGAGAGCCCCCATTCTTCCTGATATGTAGCACCTCCTCTGAACACAAAGCGAGGGCTTGGATGAGAGATCCCTGAAAGTCACCACAAAAAGTCCTGGGATAGAAGTGGGGAGGAGACATTCTTGATGCTCCCCATGGGTGTGGCTAGAAGCTTAATCATTAGGTATTCAGTAGGAACTTTCATCTCCTCTGCAGGATCTCAACTGACGGCATGTTCGGTACCTCTCTGGGATGCCTCACGTCTGGATGGTTCTGATTATAGCGTTCTCTTCAATGTAACTCTTCCTCCCTACAGTTTGAACTCGCTGGTCATGTTTGTTCTCAGAACTCAGAAAAGTAATCTGAACCTTTATTTATGTGACAGTCCCTCAAGCCAACTATTTCACACACATCTGTTCTTTCTTCTAGATCATCTTCTCTCTTGACAAAATCCGTCTGTTTCCTCCAACCGTTTCCCATGTGATCTGAGCCTGAATTTTTTTTTCATATCTTGATTGCTGGAATACTGAAGACTCGGAATGAACCAAGAAGAGTGAACTCAATAACCTCCTTATTCTAGAGACAACATTCAACCAAACTAGCTTAAGACTGTATTGCTTTTTGGCATGAATAACTCATACTGGATTTTTTTCCTAAAATGTTTAAATCCCTCTTTTTCCCCCCATGCTAATATGATAAAGTGACATCTTCACAATCTTAAACTTTCCCAGATAATCTTTAGGCCCAAGTGTATAATCCAACATTTATCCGTTTTATTAGATCTGGCTCACTCATCTGGTCCTCTTTACATCCCAGTCCTTGTAAACCGTCCCAGGTTTGTGCACATAACTGATGGCCACAAAGTTTTCTAGTTTTGAATGAAATTAGTGTTAAGAGCATAGAATAGGGCAAAATCAAGGATAAATTTCTTTGCTGCATCATTAGGAGATGAATTTTAGGCTATTGGGCTCTCCTCACCAGTACTGCTGAATTTCACAAACCACCTAATTACATTACCCTTCTGGTCATTTTTCTCTGTCTTATCCCCAAAGGTGTAATGGTAGATTTTGCCAAAAAAAAAAACCCAAAAAACAAAAAAATTTTCTGAAGCTTTAGCTACACATTGTGCGTATTTTCTTGATTTGTCAATTTGGTAGCCTAAACATAGAAGGAAATTATGTTATTCTGATGTGGCTTGTTCTCACTATACCCACCGTGAGTCTTTCTCTGTGTCACAATGAGTCTGACCGACAACATCTGTTCTCTTGCTCTGTCTAGTTACACATGGTCCTTGTATTTTATTTGAGAATCTTTCCTAGGATCCGGATCACCCATTTGTCTATAGTTTATGAAGTATATTTCATTTTTATTTTTGAAAATTAGATATTCTCTCATATCTAGCTTTGATCCCCAACAGCCCTCAAAATCTCATGTATAAGTTTCACATCCTTAAGAGTTTAAGGATTAAACATTCTTTTGTTTGTTATGTTGCTTTTCATTTTTCAAGACAGGGTTTCTCTGTGTAGCCCTGGCTTTCCTGGAACTCATTCTGTAGGCCAGGATGGCCTTGAACTCACAGAGATCTACCTGCTTCTGCCTCCCCAATGCTGGGATTAAAGGTGTGGGCCACCACCATCCAGCGATCCAACCTTCTTAGGTGTAGACCTTGCAATGACATGTGTGGACTGTGGATTGCAGTACTGAGTTTCTGAGTACTGAGTAGGGCTTTATTTAAGCTCTAAATAGGAATCATTCAGAACTATAGAGCTTCCTTTTTTTGCTGCAAAAAAGGAGCCAAGGCCATAATATAGAGAAGACTCTAGGGTCTGACTAAGAGCAGTCTCCTGTAGATAAGCATTTCAAAAGGGCTCCAGGCTCATAAAACAGGCAGGCTGGCTGCTTCTGAATGTTCTCAGGACCCTCATGCATTGGTGATCTCCAATTCAGTGCCTGTGTGGCTTGGAGTACGTGGAGAGGCCCATATAACTTAGACTCTCCCAGGGGAGCAATGGGGAAAGTGAGGGAGTCTGATAAAGAACAATGGTGAAATGCAGTGGTTCAGACGTATGGGGTGGGGAATGCAACGGCGGTTCTGATCTCCAAAGAGGCCCAAATCCCAGAGATCATCTTCACCCTTCGCAGGAGTTCCAGGTGCCAGAGTCAGAGTCTAAGTGATGAAAATCTTTGCTCCTGGAAAAGTACAAAGTTCCTTTTGGGGCAGGGATGCCAGACGCCTTGTACTAAGTGAACTGTCTCCTATTTCAATGTCTCGTTCCACTTTCTACTGTGAGGACAAATAGCAGTCTTGAATCTGAGCACATGCAGACATAGCTCTGACTAACATGGAGTTCACATTCATGTTACTCAGTCAAGACAGTTTTGCTCCCTACAGTCTGACATCACTGCTCACCCGTGGGGAGAGGTCTTGGTGCTGGCAGGATGCTTCAGCCCATTGTGTCCTTCCTACATATTACTTTTGCTCAGATCTTCTCTGTGCTCTTTCTAGCACCAAGCTAGACCCTGGCCCAGACTTAACTTCTCCCAGGTGGTGCAAACAAAGGATGATGGTGAATGAGGCTGGGTGCTTGACCTGTAGGGGAACGGACCCCTTCTGCCATTTTCTCACCTATGGCCATTAACGCAGGCTAGGAGAGAGAATAGCAAAATTAAAGGTATACATGCATCTTAAACAGGACTGTTCTAGAAGGATTTCGGTGAAATAGATTTTCTTGCCTTGATAGTCAACAGAGGGGAAGGGTTTTACCTTAAATTAAATTAGATATCGCCACAGGAGTGGTGTGTGTGTGTGTGTGTGTGTGTGTGTGTTTATGTGTTTGGTGGAGATCAGCCGAGTTCTCATTCCTACTTTCAGGGACCTGTGTACTTCCTGCTCTTTATTCTCTGTCTCACCTCTTCCCCAAATCAAAAGAATATTACACTGTACTGCAATTATGCATTTAACTCATGTCCTCACTAAGCTGTGGGTCCTTAGCAGGAATGATGTCATTTTCATCTTTGACCTACCGGCACCTCATGTTGTGGCTGGTTTTTAAAAGTGCTCTATAAATATTTGCTAGGGTAAAAGGCATCAAAATGAAGGTTGGGAGCTGACAAGATGACTTTGACTCAGCAGGTAAAGGCATTTGTCACCAAGCTTGACCACCGAAGTCCAATTCCCAGGGCCCACATGGTGGGAGAAAATGAAATCCTGCAACCTGTCCCCAGGCCACAGCACTTAAGCACTCACTCCCCCATAAATAAATGTAAGAGATTTTAAAGGGAAATCTTAGTGCCTCTTCCCATTGGGTGGTGTCTAGGAGTTGGCTGGGTTTGGACAATCACCTCATTTACTCTGTCTTGTTCCCTGCAGATGACATCAGTTGCTAAGGTCTATTATAGTCAGACGACTCAGACAGAAAGCCGGCCCCTAGTGGCCCCGGGAATACGTCGGAGGAGGGTCCTGACGAAAGATGGCCGCAGCAACGTCAGAATGGAGCATATTGCTGACAAGCGTTTCCTCTACCTCAAGGACCTATGGACAACCTTCATCGACATGCAATGGCGCTACAAGCTCCTGCTCTTTTCTGCAACCTTTGCAGGCACCTGGTTCCTCTTTGGTGTAGTGTGGTATCTGGTAGCTGTGGCCCACGGGGACCTGTTGGAGCTGGGACCCCCTGCCAACCACACCCCTTGCGTAGTGCAGGTGCACACACTCACTGGAGCCTTCCTCTTCTCCCTCGAATCCCAGACCACCATTGGCTATGGCTTCCGTTACATCAGCGAAGAGTGTCCTCTGGCCATCGTGCTTCTGATTGCCCAGCTGGTGCTCACCACCATCCTTGAGATCTTCATCACAGGTACCTTCCTGGCAAAGATTGCCCGGCCCAAGAAGAGGGCTGAGACTATCCGTTTCAGCCAGCATGCAGTGGTAGCCTCCCACAACGGGAAGCCTTGCCTTATGATCCGAGTTGCCAATATGCGGAAGAGTCTCCTCATTGGATGCCAGGTGACGGGCAAACTGCTTCAGACCCACCAGACAAAGGAGGGTGAGAACATCCGGCTCAACCAGGTCAACGTTACTTTCCAAGTAGACACAGCCTCTGATAGCCCCTTTCTCATTTTACCCCTGACCTTCTATCACGTGGTGGATGAGACGAGTCCCTTGAAAGATCTCCCCCTCCGCAGTGGGGAGGGGGACTTTGAGCTGGTGCTGATCCTCAGTGGGACAGTGGAGTCCACCAGCGCCACCTGTCAAGTTCGCACTTCCTACCTGCCAGAGGAGATCCTCTGGGGCTACGAATTCACACCGGCGATCTCACTTTCAGCCAGTGGCAAATACATAGCGGACTTCAGCCTTTTCGACCAGGTTGTGAAAGTGGCTCCTCCTGGTGGTCTCCGCGATAGCGCTGTGCGCTATGGAGACCCCGAAAAGCTCAAGCTGGAAGAATCATTAAGAGAGCAAGCCGAAAAGGAAGGCAGTGCCCTTAGTGTACGCATCAGCAATGTCTGACTTCCTATTCTCTCCTCCCCAGCCCTTTGGCCTTTTCCTCTTTCAGTGCCCTGGGAAAAGGAGACTATCTGGGTTCGCTGGAGAACCCCAGAAGCACCCGTCCTCTACTTCCCCTTCCTTAACCCGGTGGTCAGCCAGTAGTCCAGACCGCCCGGAGTCCTGCGCTTCCCTCTCTCTGTCCTTGCACTTTCCTCTGCTGCTATGCCAATGCACACGACTCTTAAGCCAGGATGGGGGACCGAGCGGGAAGGTTATGCTGAGTGGCGTGGAAAGCTTCAGCCATGCTTGGAGGTTCACAGTAGGAGGGCCATATGATCGGATGGATAGACTCCACCAGCCCCCTGCTACTAGAAAGTGTGATGACGTCAGACTGGAGCTCCCCCATCTCTGTTTGCCTCTAGTAAGTCCCCTAAGGCAAAACTCTCTCCGAGATTTATTCTATGGACTGTGCTCTCAGAAACAAAGGAATCTGAAATCAGTTTTCCCTGGGCTCGCTACCAAATCCCGAAGAAAGAAGCCAGGGTTTGTCATGGTGTATTTAATTTCAGCTGGTAACTCCTGACATAACCTAGACTTTTGGTCACCACCCTATTTTCCCGTTCCAGTTCTCTTCCGAGGATCCCCAGTTCTCTCTCAGCCTCTGTTCCCATAGAATCGGGGCTGATCTGAGAAACGTGAACAGCCAAGACCTCTCTTGCACCCATCCTGGCTTCTGAAAAATTCAATTTTGGAACTATCATCTAAAACTCTGGCCCTGTCCTGGGAAGATTTCATTTACTGTGCCCTGTGAATAGGAAGGCCTTAGCCAATGAGCGAGCGCTCTCTCTCTCTCTCTCTCTCTCTCTCTCTCTCTCTCTCTCTCTCTCTCAAATTTTTCTTTTGAGACAGGGCCTCATTACATAGCTCTGGCTGTCCTTGAACTCACTCTGTAGATCCAAATGGCCTTGAACTCACAGAGATCCACCTGCCTCTGCCCCCAAGCACTGGGATTAAAGGTTTGAGCCACTCTGCCCTGCCACCAACGCTCTCTAAATCCATTGTTCAGGCCCCATGGAAATATCTAAAACCACTCCAGATTACACTGTACCTGGCTCCTCTTCTTCCTTTCCTACCCACCCCAGACCCCTCATCCCCTAACCCAAGCTTTTGAAGAAAGAGAGGGAAACACGGCCATTTCCCTTTCTTAACATCAGCCAATTAAAACTAGTCCCAGGGCACAGATTGCCAGGAAAAGTGAACCAGCCTCTCAGATTTCCAGATTTGCTGTACAGAGCCTCTGGGAATTTGTGATGCTTTGTCAGGGTTTGGACTGAAGCAGAATTCGGGCTGAGAGCCACTATTTTGTTACACCTCCTGGTGCCCTTCTGGAAAGCTGCCTGCTGTTTTCTGAGGCGATGCTGAGGGGGAGGAGCTTACATTCTGATCTCAGCCATGCTGACACAAAATAATGGAAGTCAGCATCGTCTCTCCTCTCTTCTGCCAACGGGCCGGTCTCAGGCAAGTTAAAAAGACAACTTATGATCAGACCCAGGCCATTCCTAGTTCTCTGCTGAGGACCGTGGCAGGGGTCAGGGAAGGGCATGATAAGCACCAGGCCCTGTTCTAAAGCCCCAAGAAGTGAGCTCTGGCTCCAGTTAGGTACACAGGCAACCCCAGAAGATGGTATAGCAGGGATTCCAGCAGGGATGACACATGGTTAATTTAAGGTGGAGTTGACAAATGACGACAAGAAACACATTTAGGCAGAATGTATACACGTCTCTTTGGGCAAGGCCTTGCAGAGAACTCAGAAGCCCTGTGGCTGAACCCGTCTCAGCTGTGCACAGTCTGCTCACTTTGGTCTTTCCTTGAACTTGGTTAACTGTAGCTTGAAAATGAAGAGCCTTCAGCCTCTTCTTCCTGCAAAAACACACCATTATCCTTAAACTCGCATCAAGACAAGAACCAGAAGAACCTGGCAAAGAGCCAGCTGCTTTCACATACACTCAATGCTGCACTTACCCGGTGGCGTTCGGTGTGCAAAGACCAAGTGTACTGCTGTGTGTATCTTCTTATCCACTGGCGATGTTTCCTCTGTCCGGCTTCTCCTGCGCATTGCTGCTTCCCTCTCTTCCCAGTCTCTTGCCCAAGGCCCACCTCTCCTCCGACTCTTGGCTAACAATGTGCGTAGAGAACATTTTCTGCCTTAACCCCTTTGGGATTTCCTCTACAATCCCAGGCTTTCCTCTAAGGTGCACCTGTTAATTCAGAATGGCGCTCTTCTCCCACAAGCCCAACATTCTGCAAGGAACAACTCCCACTCCCAGTCCCCTGACTTGAATCCTTTTTCAGGATGTAGGACAAACTTTATAGCAGCCACGAGGGATGAGAAGTGGGTTCCCTGTCTGTACCAGCTATAGACTTAGAGTATCAGGACAGCAGCAGGTGAGGATTTTAAGTGGGGTGGGCAAAATAACCAATGGGGAAAGGTATCTAGAGTGTGAAAATGAGAAAGATGAGGTTAAGGGACCCAGTGACATGAAACCCAGAGTCTTACTTATGACTGACACAGACAAGGTGGGTGGAAACGTGGGAAATTGGGATATGATATATATGTTTATCTATGGAGAAAAACAGAGATAATATATAGAAAGATATGTATATAGATGTACATATACCCACATATATGGAATGTACAGAAAGGAAGTGCTCAGATTTTAGAAAAGGGACAAATATCTTGCTTGGTTTTATGGAGTAGGATACCTGGATTTTCTGTGTTATGGTCAGCAGAGTGGTGAGAGTAGCTGATGGTTTTAAGTTTGATTTTTGGAAAAGGGAGGGATAGACCCTGTTGTCCCTTTCATAAAGAGAGGCGCACCCATCAAGGTTTGATGAACCTGTGCTGATAGGACAAGAGAGGAGCTAAGAGGTAATGGGTAAAAGGAAATGCCCTACCCATGAAGATCTAGGAAAATCTATCACTCATACTATGTTCTACCTATTCCTGGCAGCAATCTGCTGCTGAACAATACTCCTGAAGTATACTCTGCATTTCCCATTCTTCCACCAGGGTAGGAGCTCTAGCTCTAGGCCCCATAACTAAAAACCGAGAAGCTGAAAATTTGGTATTTGGGAGGGAGGCTTTAAGTGGAAACCTTACTGTTAGAACACAAATGCCAGGACTGATAAGTTGTTGAGCTCAAGATACTCCCAAGACAGAGGCCTGAGCCTATGTACAAGAATCATAAAGAGGGTGCTGCATATATCATGGTTCCTGCCCTGGTGGGGAGGCAGATGGGATGCTTTGACTTGGAGGCTCTTCTATGAAGAATGCAGTTTTTATCTTCCCTGGAGGATGGCACAATTCTATGGGAGGATTCTGAAACCCCTAATTCCTGCTGCTCCCTACTGCCCCCTCCCACTCCCTGAAACCCACTTCAGCTAGTGAAACTATGCACGGGTTTCCCTGACATCAGCAGAGAAAGAAAAGCAGTCGTAATATAGCTACTGGCCAGGAACATTGCACCTTCTCCACAACTGCTACCACGAACCTTTACCCCTGTTAGCTTGCTTAGTTTCTTTGCAAAATAACACATTACCTATGCTGTACAGTTAACTGGGCTTCCAGGCCCACTATCGGCCAACACTACTGAAGCAGAAGTATCTAGGAATGATTTTTTTTCTACACACTGCATTAAAGACTAAACCAGGTCCAATGTATTTAGAAAAAAGATGTGTGAGGTATTTTTGGTTTATTTTTGTCTGTTCTGAAGAGACTACTAAATAAACTGGAAGAATCTCTTGTTCTCACTGTATCTTCTTTTAGACATTGAAACCTATCTTGCATCAAGGTTTGAACTTCTAGGCTGATTTATGGGCGGGGAGGGCTCAATTCAGCTCTGCCTTTCTTGATGGTTTTCCCTTCCACTCATACATTTCATTAACAGTACTCCCAATCCTTCCAACTTTTTTCTTGCTCTTTCCCTTATTAAGATCCTTTAAGAAATAAATTCCACACTCAGTCTTTAAATTATCAAAGACATGCTATTTATTCATTTATGTTTGTGTGCTGTGCATTGTGGGCATCAGATGACTTTCAGGAGTCAGTTCTCTCCTTACACCATGTGGGGTCTAGGGAATCAAACTCAGGCTGTCAGGTTTGGCAGGATAAGCACCTTTACCCATTGAGTCAACTCTGTGGCTTGCAAATTCAGTTCTTCTTTTTAAAATTTATTTTATTTTATGAGTATAAGTATTTTGCCTGCATGCATATATATGTGCACCATGTGCAGGCTTGGTGCCATGGATCCCCTGGAACCAGGGTTACAGACAATTGTGAGCTGCCATGTGGATGCTGGGAATGGAACTGGAGTCATCTAGAGGAGCATCCAGTGCACTTAACCACTGAGCCATTTGTCTAGCCTGAAATTCCAGTTCTTAAAGGGCAAGGCTTACTAAATATGAAGACTCAGGAATCTGAAATCTGGCTCAGCTAATTCCAGGAGTCAAATTGGTCTGGATCTGGGACACTGTCCCTTTTAGATGGTGATATTTGAGTCCATTGCTTTTCTTTCACACTCGGAAATACTTTTTGGATGTTTTCCTTACACATGGAAAGGGTATGGAAGCTCATTTTAAGCAGGAGGCATTTCTGTCCCCAAGTCTCAAGTCATGGATTTCTCATCTATTCTTACCTAGCATGAGCCTGAGAAGGTTGTGGTCAATATCCAACTCCCAATACGCAGGCAAGAAGCAACAAGTTATACTCACTGGCTCTCAGTTTTTAAGATGAAGGACAAAGGGGAGAGGGAAAACTGGATCTCTCATCATTAATAAATAGACAAGTGAGTCATAAGAGATAATAAATGTCACAGACATATGAAATAACCAGATCCCAAATCTGTAGTTCTTACACACCTGCGAGAAACAAGTGGTACAAAACAAATACAGATACCAAGGGTGAAACATTTAGCATGTGCTAATACAAAACAGGTCATTAACATATTCCAAAACACCATCTGTGGAAAACACTCCACAGGTTGGACACTAACGGCAGGGAGTGGGATCTGTTCAAGAGTTCTGCCGTTTTCTGCATCTCATTCATTCAACTCTAAACAGGCTGTTCCTTTTGATTAGCTGTTACCTTTTCTTCTGAATTCGATGTCTCTCCTATTTTTAGGCCAGCCACAGAGGAGAATTAGCTGAGGCCTTTTGGCCAAAATACCTAAGACAACCCACCCAGAGGAACCCTTACTGAATCTTCAGACACTACTCTTACATCCTCTATTGAGACTGAGCTTCACTTACCTATAACTCCCAAAAGAAAATAACAAACCAGGGATAAAAAGCGCAGCAAGGAGAGAGGTTATCAGAAAGCTCTCAAGGTGAGATTAAGACAAAAACAGAGAGAAACCAGAATTCCAAATCGGCATTTTATTTGGAAGTTCATCACGCAGCAATTAAGATATGTTGGGTCAGATAGACCTACTTTCAATTCCAGTTCTGCTGCTACTCAGCTATGTGGCTTATTTACTCTACGTAAACTCTGATTTTCCTCACCGGTAACGATAAGAATATCTACTTTACATTAAAAAGTAGTTAGCATGTCTGATAATTGTAAATTAGTCCTTAACAACTATTATGAATCATAACGGCTGTTATTTGAATGATAATGTGTCATCACCATATATAAGATCAGTGCATGGTGAAAAATGACTAGTAGTTATTAATCTACAACGTATACTTACATCAAAGCATATTAAAACATCAAAATATGAGGTTAGTATGGCTCGTTCAAAGGATGAATGTGAAGCGTAGGATGAGAGCTGAATGTCCAGACTGACTGGAGCCACCTCTATACTAATCACCAAACTTTCCCTAGGAGCAGGCTCAGTTTGTAAGATCAAGCCAGCCAGCCCGGGTCAGTTACCATGTGTCTGAGACTGTACTACATTACGGGAAAGAAATAAACACTTTCTACTCCCGAGGATCCTACAATTTAGTTGAAACTGGAAATATTCTACAAGTATGAAGTTCTTAAGTCGATTCTAAGTAGTGTAACCAGAAAAAGAATGAAAGAGTTGGAGTCCTTGGCAAGAAACCAATGGGGTGGAACGGGGTGGGCGGAGGGCAGATTCGGACTTAGGTGAAGGATGCCTGAAAAGAACGGAGTTGAGGGCACTCCAGGGGCGACCGCACAGACGGATTCTGGTAGGAAAATTCCTAACAGAGGTCAAAAATGAGAACTATTTTAGGTTTATTTCCTTTCCATCTACATTTTTCACTCTCAGTCCTCCAAGTCAGTCCTGAGGGATGTAGGCAGCAGGTCCCAGCTCACTCTTTGCCAAGAGTCGGGAGCGCGGCGGCACCAGTTACTAAAAACAAAACTCACCCAGCTCCGCAAGAGCTCAGCCACTCCGGGCTTTCCGGGCAGCAAAAGTGCGGCCAATGGGGGACCGGAAATCCCGCCTCCGCCGGAGGAAGCTAGGGGAAGCTAGACAGCCAATCCCGAGAAAGGGAATTGTTCCGCGGGGGAACCACGGAGAAGCCGCTCGAGGCCGGAAATAGCGCGGGGGCGGTACGACGTACCGGAATTGCTCGCTCCCGGGTTGTTTCTGTTTGCAGTCGGGTGGAGGAGATGCTCCGGGAGGCCGAGTGCGGGGAGCAGGAGGACGGTTAGAAAGCGGGCGGCGCAGCGTGGGGCCCGGGCCGGGCGGCGGGGCCGCAGCCAGACCATGAGCTACACCAGGCATTGGGGGGAACGGTTCCTGAACCTGCGGGTGCCCCCCGCCGGGGTGTTCGCCGTGGCCTTCCTGGCCCGGGTCGCCCTGGTTTTCTACGGTGTCTTCCAGGACCGGACTCTGCTGGTGCGGTACACCGACATCGACTACCATGTGTTCACGGACGCCGCGCGTTTCGTCACGGAAGGGCGCTCGCCTTACCTGAGGGCGACGTATCGCTACACGCCGCTCCTGAGTTGGCTGCTCACTCCCAACATCTACCTCACCGAGCTCTTCGGCAAGTTTCTCTTCATCAGCTGCGATCTCCTCACCGCCTTCCTCTTATACCGCCTGCTGCTGCTCAAGGGGCTGGGGCGCCGCCAGGCCTGTGGCTACTGCGTCTTCTGGCTGCTTAACCCCTTACCCATGGCGGTGTCGAGCCGTGGCAACGCTGACTCCATCGTCGCCTCCCTGGTGCTCACGGCCCTGTACTTAATAGAGAAGCGGCTGATCGCGTGTGCCGCGGTGTTCTATGGCTTCGCGGTGCACATGAAGATGTATCCGGTCACCTACATCCTCCCCATAGCGCTCCACTTGCGGCCCGAGCGCGAAAGCGACGAGAGTCTCCGGCAAGCCCGCTACTCCTTCCAGGCTCGTCTGTACGACTTCCTGAGGCGGCTGTGTAGCTGGGCGGTGCTGCTCTTTGTCGCGGTGGCGGGACTCACGTTTTTTGCCCTGAACTTCGGTTTTTACTATAAATACGGTTGGGAGTTTTTGGAGCACACCTACCTCTATCACCTGACCAGGAGGGACATCCGCCACAACTTTTCTCCCTATTTCTATATGCTGTACTTGACGGCAGAGAGCAAGTGGAGTTTCACCCTGGGGATCGCCGCGTTCCTGCCACAGTTCATCCTGCTTTCAGCCGTGTCTTTTGCCTATTACAGAGATCTGGACTTCTGTTGTTTTCTTCACACATCCATCTTTGTGACTTTTAACAAAGTTTGCACCTCTCAGTACTTCCTTTGGTACCTCTGCCTTCTGCCTCTGGTGATGCCACTCGTGAGAATCCCTTGGAGAAGAGCCATAGTCCTCTTGATGTTGTGGTTTATAGGACAGGCCTTGTGGCTGACTCCCGCGTATGTGCTAGAGTTTCAAGGCAAGAACACCTTCCTGTTTATTTGGTTAGCGGGTTTGTTCTTTCTTCTGATCAACTGTTCCATCCTGATTCAGATTATTTCCCATTACAAGGAGGAACGCCTGATAGAGAGGATCAAATATGACTGACGTGCGTTCTGGATCTTCTGCAGCTTCTGTTACATTCTGATCATTCTGTATGGACTGGGAAAGCTTTGCAAGTTTTTCCTCCCTGAACATTCTGAGGACTCTAGTGAACGTTCCCTCGTTCTAATAGAAATGAAAACCAGTGTTGGCCTTCGATGTAAAGGGGACCCAATAATTGAGGTCCATCCTTTAGGAAGTCTTAGTTCTCATCTGCTTGAGAGAAGTAAAGGTCCTTGTCTGACAGTCGGAAAGCCGATGAAGCTAGAAGATGCTCACATGTTTTTGAACAGTAGAGAAGTCAACATAAGGTCCCTAGCAGTGTTTGTTCCTGTCACACTGGGCCACTGTTGTCCCTTCAGCCCCCACCTTTCCTTTCTGCCGTGGTGACAGCTGCGAACTTTACAGAGTTCCCAAAGTACAACATTTTTACATATAAAATATTAACACTACCATGTGTGGTTGGGAAAGTTTGAAATTTTTTGTATTGGGGCTTAGAGATAAACAATCCAAAGAATTTAAATTGTGATCATGTATTTGTTTTGTAATTTGGTTTTTTCAGCATTAGTACCGTTGGTATTCGTTTTATACCAAAAGATTAAATTTAAACTCATCCGTTTTTAGAATTGAGTTTTCAAAAAAGAAATTGAGCACTATTATAATATTTATATGGTTATCCTTTTTCTAATTGCTAAAAAGATTTTCACCTAGAATTTAAGCTGAGTATTGTCTGTTGTAAAATTAGTAGACTTTAGGTGATAAAACCTAAAGTTTTGGGTAAACCTCCTTTGCTCTCTTCTGGTTTATCACCTAAGTCGTTACACTATTGATAGATAAGGCATTGCCCAGCTTAGGTCCTTCTCTCTGTAAGTTCCATGATGGGAAGGAAGGAGACTCCTGGAAAGCTCGTGTGCATCCTGAGGGCTCACTGGTCTGGACGAAGAGTTACCAGGGATGTGAGGAAGTGCAGAGATGCGGCCTTGCTGGGCAGGTGCTGTCACTTACCACTGTGACATTTCCTGGGGGAAAGTACTTTCTCAGCTGTATGAATAAGCATCCTAAAATATTGTTAGAAAAGCTAGAGCCCATCTAAGCTGAGGCTTCCTAACATTCAAAGATCTAGCAGCAGATAGTATGATTTTGTGATCATGATTTAAGAAAACCAGTGAATTGTTTTCCAGACTTAAAAACACAACAAATTTCTGAAAACAAATACTCCTCCAGAAAAGTTGTTATGTCAAGGCAAGCCTAAAAAGCCACCTCGAACTCCTGAGCGTTATAGACAGTCCAGGCTGGCCTCAGACTGACGTCATAGGCCAAGGTAGCCTCGAACTCTTGAGCATTAGACAGTGTTAGTCCAGGCTGGCCTCAGACTGACTTCACAGGCTAAGGTAACCTCGAACTCCTGATCCTTCTTCACACTGCTACCTCCCAAGAGCTGAGATCACAGTCCTGTGCCACTGTGCCTGGCTCAGAGATTCTTTATCAAGAAAATGCAAGTGTTTCTTAAGATGTTTTGCAGTTTATCTGCTGGAAACACTTATTTTTTATTACTTGTTCTATGTGTATGGGTGTTTTGCATGTATGTCTGTGCACCATGTGCCCAAAGTGCCCAGAAGAGGGCATTGAATTCCTAGAACTAGAGTTACAACTGGTGATAGCCACCATGTGGGAGTCTTCTGGAAGAGCAGCCAGTGCTCCTAACCACTAAACCAACTCTCGAGCTCCCTGGTGCAAAATAGTTAATAAGTTAAATGGAGAAATGGTTTGATCTGGTCTCTTGGATTTTACTTTTCCATTGCAACAATAAACTTTTAATTTGGGGAAGAGGCACAAATACCATGGCCTGTGTGTGGAGGTCAGATGCACCTGAGACGTCAGAGGAAATCTTGTGGTAGTTGACTGTCCTCTTTCCACTGCTGGCCCTGGGGAATCAGACTTGGGTTGTCAGGCCTGTCAGCAGGTACCTTTTCACACGGAGCTGTCTGATTGCTTTGGCTTCTTTTCACCGATACCTGTTGTTTCCCGATTAGTCCTTGAGTAGTACCTTAAAATTGTGTGGCTTGTCATTCCTCAAGCACCATCCACTTTGTTGCGTTTTTATTTTTTGGAGCTGTCCAGGTTGGCTGGGTTAACGGTCAGCAAGCCCTAAGGATCTGTCTGTGTCTGCTTTGGCAGCACTGAGATTCTAAGTAGATGTACCTGCCCTTTTTTATCTTTATTTTTCTTTAAACATTAGCCCAATAACCCTTACTTTGCCCAGTCAAAAACAGAATTGGCAACTAAGTAACCTCTTTCATAACAGTTGAACACATACTTTTATCAACACTTCTGTCTCCCTTCTAAGAACCCCTCTCCCCACTACTACCACCACCACCACCACACACACAGACACAGAGAGAGAGACAGGGTTTCTCTGTGTTTCCCTGGCTGTTCTGGTATTCACTCTGTAGACCAAGCTGACCCGAACTCAGAGATCCTCCTGCCTCTGTCTCCCGAGTACTGGAATTAAAGACATGTGCTTGACTAGAAAAAGTTTATCATCCTTGTGTTTTATGGCAGACTTTATAGATGAGAAGAAAGTTGGTTGTGGTGGCGCATGCTGGTAGGATTTGCTGAAGGAGGCAGAGGCAGGAGGATCACGTGTTCGAGGCCAGCCCGGGCTACATATTTTGGCCGGGCGATGGTGGCGCACGCCTTTAATCCCAGCTCTCGGGAGGCAGAGGCAGGCGGATCTCTGTGAGTTCGAGACCAGCCTGGTCTACAGAGCTAGTTCCAGGACAGGCTCCAAAGCCACAGAGAAACCCTGTTTCAACCAAAAAAAAAAAAAAAAAAAATAGATGAGAGGAAATACATCTTGGGGATCCATTCTTTTCTCACTCAGTGACAGTAGTTGCTTAATTGATTTTGTATCGTGATGATGGTTTTCATGGTTAATTTAGAGCACGGCTCTGCCACAGCTTAAGCTCTATGACAGCACTTCAGATTTGGTGTTTGTACTTAGACGTACTTGTCTAACAGAGGAGTAAAGTGTTTTAAAGATTAAATGACTTGATAATAAATGACAGAACTAGAATTTTAAGTGAATTCTCCCAACTAACATGCCTTTTTCACTGTGTTTTAGATTTCAGAGTACCCAGACCTAGCAGATGCTTTCTGCAAAATAAATGGATTGGCACTTAACTATGGCAGGTGTCTTAATCAATCAGTTTGACTTCCTGGTGTGTGTTTGTATAAGGGCGGTTCTTCAGCTCTACCAAGTCTCTCTCTCTCTCTCTCTCTCTCTCTCTCTCTCTCTCTCTCTCTCTCTCCCCCCCACCTCCCCCATAACTATTTTATGTGTATGAGTGTTTTATGTATATCTACACGTGTGTGCTTGGTGCTCCTCAGTTCAGATGTTGGATCCTCTGGAAATGGAGTTACACTTACATGGTTGTAAGGTGATGGGCAGTGAACCCATGTCCTCTGGGAGAACAGCAAGTGCTCTTAACCACTAGGCCCCACCCATCTCATTTCTGTTGTTCTGTTCTTTCTCTCTCCCTCACCCCCACTCCCAGAGAAACCACCACACTCAGTGCTCTAGTAGCTGCTCCAGTTCATTCTCATTAGCAGTTTCCATCCTCACCTGGGTTAATTTTCTTGACTTTAATCATTCTGACTAGAGTGAGGACCAATCACATGGTATATTGCAATGTGAATTCGTATAGTTAGACAACTGTCCTAGGCCGATTAAGAGAGCCTGACTCTACTGAGGTTTAGATCTTTATTTATTTATTTTTTTTTTTGAGACAGGGTCTCTCTGTAGCTTTGGTGCCTGTCCCGGAACTAGCTCTTGTAGACCAGGCTGGCCTCGAACTCACGGAGATCTGCCTGCCTCTGCCTCCCGAGTGCTGGGATTAAAGGCATGCGCCACCACTGCCCGGCTGAGGTTTAGATCTTGAACAATATCTTCACATCTAGATATGTTGTTTTCCATCTGTAAGATGGGGATGAAAATAATAATCAGGAAATTGCTTGGAAAGAGTTAAATTAAGCTGGGCATAACAGTGTACACCTTTGGTCCCAGCACTTGGAAGGCAGGGGCTGGCAGATCTCTGAGTTCGATGCCAACCTGATCTAGGTAGGGAGCTCCAGGACAGCCAGAACTACATAGTGAGGCCATCTTTAATAAACCAGAGTTAAATTAATATCCCCAGCGTTCTCATGCTGGGACGGAACAAGATGCTAAATATTGAAAGTAAATATGTAAAGAAAAAAAGCGTTAAAAGCTACTTGAGTCTTCTAGTAAATGGTCCAGTGAACTGAATGGTAGTTCTCAAAAGAAGCAAACTGACAGTAAACACCCAAGGGGGAATGCAAGTTAAAGCCACTGGAAGTTTGTCCTCGCTAGTCAGAACTGCTAACGTGGAGAAGATTAACCCAGGCGAGGATGGAAACGATAACTGGTGCTGTCATGGGAGTCGGTGGTGGTTTCTCAAGAAACAAAAATACAGCTGCCATAAGGACGAGTCTAAAGTTGAATTTAAGTTCTTCCACAGAGATACTTGTTCATTTGTGTTTATGGCTGCTCAGTTTACAATTACATAAGAAGTATGACCGGTGAATAAAGAAAAGGTGATACACACACACACACACACACACACACACACACACACACACACCTGAGTTTTATTCAGCCGTCATGACATTTGCAAGGGTAAGGACTGAATTGGGATTTTATGTATATATTACATGTCTATATTATATGTATATGTATGCAATACATACATTAGATGGTGGGATGAGAGGAACAGATTATTCTAGAGTTCCAAAGGAGATCCCAGCCTTAAAGCTTTATAGGTGTTTGCTTTTTGTTAAGTCTTCTTAAATGAGCATCAAAGAGATGGGTTTTGTTATGGTATTTTCATATGTGCTTTTTGTGGGTCTTTCTCCCTGACCCTCTGCTGCTGGTCTCCTTCTCCCAGTAGCCCGTCTACTTTCATGTCACATTTCTCTCTCTCTCTTTTTTTTTTTTTATTTTTCGAGACAGGGTTTCTTCCGTAGCTTTTGGTTCCTGTCCTGGGACTCACTCTATAGCCCAGGCTGTCCTCGAATCCCCAGAGATCCGCCTGCCTCTGCTTCCCAAATGCTGGGATTAAAGATGTGCGCCACCACACTTGACCCTCATGTCACATTTCTACTGTCCCCCTTCTCTCCCCTTCAGAACCCTCCTTTAAGCTGCTCCCCTCCATCATGGTCTGTCCCCCTTCCTTTTTCATGACCTTCCCACCCACTCACATAATTAAAATCTAGGATCTGCATTATGAGAGAAAACATAACTTCTAGTTCTATCTTTTTCTTGCAAATGCCATTGTTGTGGGAGCTGCGGGCTGTGTTCCTGCCGCCCCAGCTCCTGGTCGCCTGGCTAGCTTATGCCCCGAAATAACACACAAACTGTATTCTTTTAAACACTGCTTGGCCCATTATATCTAGCCTCTTCTCGGCTAACTCTCGCACCTGGACTAGCCCATTTCTAATAATGTGCGTAGCACCCCAAGGTGCGCTTACCGAGAAGATTCTAGCCTACGTCCATCCTGGGTCGGAGCTTCATCGCATCTGCCCTGGAGAGCAGAGGCATGGAGTCTAAGCTCACTTCCTCTTCCTCCCAGCATTCTGTTCTGTTTACTCCACCCACCTATGTTCTAATCTATGAGGGCCAAGCAGTTTCTTTATTATTTAACCAATGACCTTCCTCCATCATGCCATGATTCCAATTTTCTAATTTGTGTGTACCTGGGAGGGTAATAGCTGGTTTTATGGTGGTTTTGTTTGTGTGTGTGTGTTGGATTTATATAACATAATTATGTGGCTTCCTGTTTTTATATGCTCCCTTTTCATCTTGACCTAGAAGGTAAGTAGTTATATGTACAAAGTAACAGATCCTTAACATATCTGGCTCAGGCAGGATAGATTTGTACTTCTGTATCCCCACCATACATTAGCTGATTTTTTTGTTGTTGTTGCTTTTTTTTTTTTTAAATATTTTTTTAAGACAGGGTCTCACTTTGTAGCTCTGGCTGCCTTGGAATTCACTCTGTAGACCAGGCCAGTTTTGAACTCAGATCTTCCTGCCTCTGCCTCTCTAACGCTGGAATTAAAGGCGCGTGCCACCACCAACCAGTACTAATCAGAGGAGGTTTGGCGGGTACCTCCAATCTACAGAGCACTTTTCTCCATTGTGTTGTGAGGGGCAGGGGTCACTGAAAGGCCAGTGTTCTGTAGCTGGAAGCATGTGTCCTCTGCCTGGGTCAGACGCATCACAACAGCGTGAGCGTGTATTCAGCACGACTGCAGCAGAGCCATTCATTTCGTCAAAACGCATTCATATTCATTATCCCGAATAAAAGCCAGACTGAATGGCAATGTTTCTAGCTGCACAGGCACTCTGCTAATTGCTATGTCTGCTATCTAAAATGAAATGACACTTACAGCGACTGTTTAAAATAATTTGGAGCATGAGTATTTGAAGTTTAGTTCGTTTCACAAAGGGAAATTTTAAGCTTCTTTGCCCTCCATTCTTTTGGCAGTTATTTATAGATCCTGGCCATGTGTTAAATATGGCGGTAGATGAGTCAAATGCTCTGCTTTTGAAGAGTAACCAGTAGCATTAGAAATGCATTCTACTAATAAAATGTTATGTGAGACCCCATTAAGTTCCATAAAAATACTGTGGTTTTTAAAATAAGGGTGGGTAGGGACTTGGGTAAGAATGTTCCCATGTTTATTTTACAAATTAAAAAGTTCTCAGAAAAAAGGGACTTTCCAAACTAAAGAACCAGTTAATGCAAGGCCAGAGTTGGACCCCAGCACTGCTGATTCTAGCTCTTTATTCTTTTAATTATTTTGCAAGTTTCTCTTGATGCTACATGAAGATGACTGATGACACAGGAAAATACCATTTGTGTAGTGAATGCCATTCATCTGACCAGAGTTTGACCCTCAGGACCCAAATACTACAAAGAGAACTGACTCGTGAAAGCTGCCCTCTGACCTCTACATACGCACTGCTGCGTATATGCCATCCCAAACCAGCCTGTTAATAAATTACTAAAGCATATATGCTTCGCTCAATGTCCAAATAGTACCTTTAGCAGGACTTGAACTGTGGTCTTTTGGGGAGCATTTAGCTATGGACAGAAGATGATTCTAGAAAGCTGGAAGGACAGGAAGAAATTGTTCAGTGATCATACAGTGGGTACTAGGTGCCAACTTCGGTATGTTTTCAGATAGGCTCTGGATACGGATGGTGAAAATGACAGTTCTGCCTTTCAGGAATTCAGTCAGACACAGGATGGAAAGGTGACTGTAGCTCACAGTTCCGTGGTTGGGAGGAAATATGTATGTAGTTCACCCACCCACGGTCTGGATTAGGCTAGTGTAGAACCTGGGATATCTAGGTAGTGAGATGTTATTGCTTTCCTTTAACACTGGATAAATACCAGTGACTGAAAAAAAAATATCCTGCTTGAATCTCCCAGTGATTAAGCATACCTATGGTAGTTTGAATGGAATTGGCCCCCATAAGCTCATAAGGCGTGGCACTATTAGGAGGTGTGCCTTCATAGGAGTAAGTGTGGTCTTGTTGGAAGAGGTGTGTTACTATGGAGGAAGGCTTTGAGGTCTCACATATGCTGAAGCCATGCCCAGTGGTTCAGTTCAACTTCCAGTTGTCTCTGGATCAAGATGTAGGACTCCTCAGTTCCAGCACCATGTCTGCCTGCATGCTGCCTTGCTTTTTGCCGTGACGATAATGGACTGTAATGATAATGGACTCTGAACTGTAAACGAGCCACCACAATTAAATGTTTTCCGTCATAAGAGTTACCATGGTCATGGTGTCTCTTCACAGCAATAGAAACTGTATCTAAGACAATACATTTAAAAAAATACGATTTTTTTTGTTTTGGTTTTTCGAGACAGGGTTTCTCTGTGTAACTATTCTAACTGTTCTGAAATTCACGTCTCAGACTCACAGAGATCTGCCTGCCTCTGCCTCCTGAGTGCCGAGAAAGGCAGGTGAGTGCTGCCTGGCCAACATGACTTTTTATAAATAATTTATTTAACTTTATTTTTATGTGCATTGGTGTGAAGGTGTCACAGATACCCTGGAACTGGAGTTCTAGACAGTCATGAGCTGCCATGTGTTTGCTGGGAATTGAACCTGGGTCTTCTGGGAGAGCAGCCAATGCTCTTAACCACTGAGCCATCTCTTCAGCCCCATAAATAGGATCTTTAAAAAATACTTTCTGAGGCAGCCTTCTGTAACCTAACTTGGCCTTGAACTCACTATATCGCCAAGGATCATCCTGACTCCTGATCCTCCTGCCTCCACCTCTTGAGTGCTCCAGTTCTAGGTATGTGGCCTATACCAGTTTTATGGATACCAATGAGTGAACCCAGGGCTTTGTGCATGCTGGGGAGCACTCTACCAACTAACCTGTTCATGATTGGCTCTTTCCTGTTCCGCTCCATCTACCTTATCCCTTACTAAATTTTACCACCTCTTCCTGCTTCTAAAACATCTGCTGCTCCTGTGGCTAAAAGCCCTTCTTGTGTCTCGCCAGTTCACATTTCATCTAAGGGTGACCTGACCTTTGCAAAGCTCTCTCTGGCCCAGCCCTTTTGTTTTACTGTGTGGTCATCTTGTACTGTAGTTTCAGTGGGTGACTATGCCATCTAGGCCATGAGCTCTTCAGGGACTGGGCTATTTTTTTTTTTTTTAAATATTTATTTATTTATTTATTATGTATACAATATTCTGTCTGTGTGTATGCCTGCAGGCCAGAAGAGGGCACCAGACCCCATACAGATGGTTGTGAGCCACCATGTGGTTGCTGGGAATTGAACTCAGGACCTTTGGAAGAGCAGGCAATGCTCTTAACCTCTGAGCCATCTCTCCAGCCCCTGGGCTATTTTTTTTACTGCGATTATTTTCCAGAGGTTTCACAGACCCAAGCCAAGATGGGCGGGGTAACCAACATCGTTGAGATACTGGGGCGTTCCACTTACTGCCAGGTTCGTGGAATTGAGTTATACAAGAGTCTGTCAAGTGGGAGCTGGGGACAGCTGAGTCCTTCGAACAGTGTCCAGGGTGGCAGTTGGGAGAAGGAAAAGAAAGCAGTTTCTTAGAGCCTGTCATTTGGAAATGCCATCGGTGTCTGCCTAGTTTTCCAAGGTAGGAGTTGATAATCACTTCCTGTTCCTTCTCCTACTACCCGCCCCCATCTAATCAGTCACTAAATCCTGTCAGTTCTACTCTTTAATGTCCCCAGAGCCTGCTGGCGTCTTGCCATGGCCATTGCCAGTCCTGCAGTGCAGGCGCTCATTATCTCTCCTCTGCAATCGATAGCTCTGCCTGGTCTCGCTTTCTGTCTCTCTTGCCCTTCACTCCACCTCTCATTTATCCTCCCCACTGCTGCCACCTTCTGCTTTCTAAAGCACATCTGTGCCGGGCAGTGGTGGCGCACGCCTTTAATCCCAGCACTTGGGAGGCAGAGGCAGGCGGATCTCTGTGAGTTCGAGACCAGCCTGGTACAAGAGCTAGTTCCAGGACAGGCTCCAAAACCACAGAGAAACCCTGTCTCGAAAAAAAAAAAAATTAAAAAAAAAAGCACATCTGTTCCTGTCACCATTCTGACGAAAGCCTCCTAGGAGGCTTTGTGACCTGCGCAAAGTCCAAATGCCTTTGGCACCTTCTGTCTTCCACCAATGTCCCCTACTCGGCCTCACTCTGGCTCACCAGATGATGCAGTTGTCTGAAATGACCCCACTGTGAAGTCCCCACTTGTGCTATTTCTCTGCCAAGTGGGCTGTCTTATCTCCTGGTTTTCGGATTGGGTGCCACCCATTTTTCAAGGCCTAACTCACAAGCCTCTTGAGTTATGAAAATTGAGCTCATACGGAGAGGTTAACTATCAAGGGAAAACAGTTGTAAGACTCAGGAAGTAATACTTTATATTAGATTGGGCTTTTGTTCCTTTCAAAGTAGATTAGCTCCTGAGGACAATTTGTGTGTACGCATGTGTGCATGTGTGTGTGTGTGCCTGTGTGCACGCTCATGCTAACTGTGTGCACGCTCATGCTAACAAGTGTGTTAAACAAGTGCGGCAGGACTGGGAAGGAAGCAAGTGTTTGCTGAGCAGCATTTGAGAGCCTATGTGCTTTTCATGGCTCCTTTCATTTAATTCAACTGTCAAAATAATTTTTTAAGGTGTGTGTTATTTGTTGACCAAGCAAACAAACAAACAAAACCAAAAAAAAAAAAAAACTCAGAGGAAATAACTTCAAAGCTAAAGGCACTGGTTAAAAAACAATCCATCCAGTTTCTGACCTGTATGCAGTTTTATGATTGCTTTTCTTTCTCATCTACCTTTCCTTTCTTCTTTCCATCTTGCATTCCAGAAAGCGCCAACATTTTCAAAACTCTTTTCTAATTAGAAGGTAGAGACAGTCTATAAGAAGCTGCAGGTTTCAAACTGCCGCCTCTGGAATCTGGGAACAAGGCCAAAAATGTCACCCTCTGAAACTGACAACAAAAAGTAGATGCGATTAATCACTATGATAATCTTCCCAGGAAATAACCCACCTAAGGAATTCTTGTTAAGGCTGCTGCTGCTAGGCTTTGGCTGTTTTGCAATCTCCGCTAGTGCTGAAGAATGTCTCCCTAGCAAGGGAACCGTTTAGAAGGCAGCTCGAGTGAGGTAAACTGTAATCTAGGAAATTAGAAGTGTTTATCCTGGGTTATTCTAATGGGGGAAGCAGTTAATGTCTTCTCAGTGTGACTACCTCTAAGCATTGGGGAGGGGAGGGCTTTAGTTTCTGTTGTTGGTTCTCATGAGCGTAATGAACCCAGGAGGGAGAAGCTAGGTTTGTTTGTTTGTTTGTTTTTATCAATTTCTGATTGCAGAGGTATGGGTGAGTCATTGCAAGAGGAAGGAGGGGATCAAAAGTGGTGTGGGATGTTAGGTGCTGTTATAGTTTAGATGTTTGCGCTCACCCAGTTACTAAAGGTTCAAGTGTTGGAGCCCTGGTTTTCTGTGGTGGTGGGATGTGGTCCTGACCATAAAGATGGCGACCAGGGGAGGTCTTAGGTCATGGGGGTATACTCTTGGTAGGAACTGTGGGGACCCCCTTTCCCGCCAACCTCATTGGCTTTTACTGTGTGACTTCCCTCCTTTACCTACATTCTTGGCATGACATGACACAGCCAAAATGGTCACCAAAGCTGAGCCAAATAAACACTTTCTCTTTGTATAGTTAGTTTGTCTTGAGTATTTTGTTGTAATGACCCAAACTAGACTAATACAGCTGGGGATGTGGTTATTAATCGAATCCCAATTTTATGTTCCTATGTCTTCATTTTTCCCTCTTAGGACAATGTTTGTTGCAATCATCAAAGGAATCCCTGACCTCTTTAAGGCTGAGCCCTTGCTCTGGTGGTTAGGGTTACTGGGGACAATGAAATAGAAGAGAACACAGGAAAGACATAGACATTAACTCCTCCTTGAAGAGAGAAGATGCCTCTTTGGAGCTCAGATTGACTGGCTTGGCATGCACAGGGCCCTGTTGTGTATACAGAGAGAGAGTTCCCAATTCTCTCACAAAAACTGTGAGTGGGTGGAAAATGAACTGAGAGCAATCTCTGAGAGAAAACAGGAATCCAGCCTGAAGGTTGCAGAAAAGTACGGAAGGGTGCTGAAGGGACTTGGAGAGGAAGCAGGTGTGAGCTCATGCACAAACATGTGCATATTAAACTGTTCCACATGTGCCAACATTAATGCCGTTTAGATTTCATAGATGCTCTGGGGTAGCCTATAGTTACTGGTAAGAAAAGAGCTCATGAGACTTAACCCGAGGTAACAGATAATTAGAGTAGTTAATATGGGGTTCCTTTTAAGGCCTTGTAGATTGTAAATTACAGAACCCAACTTTAGCTAAAAGACTATGGGCCAGTTAATTACCTCTAAAGAAAGACGTGAATGAGCAAGTGTGGGAAGGAAAAAAGTGAACGGTTTGTGGAATTCCACAGCAGGTGACAACCTCCAGGGACCCGCCAGTCTCTAGTTTTCGATCTTTGCTTTAAATTTTCAAGAGCAGAGTTAACTGTTGGGGCTGATCTCAGAAAAGATCAGCTCATTAGCCAGGGAATCACCCTAGCTACTGACCACTTCATGACCATTACTAGCTTGGAGTGGGTGTCCTTTTTTGAAAATGATGGGAGACCAGTACGCAGGTACCCACATCTTCAGATTATGGGTTTCACACTGTAGGAGCTCAATGCACTTTCTTCCTTTTTGTTTTTTAATTGAAAAAGTATTTTTTTCTTATGATATATTCAGATCACAGTTTTCCCTTTCTCATCTCCTGTCGGAACCAGCTTTGACAAAAATGCCACTTTCCAGTCAGAGGCATGGGGATCGGAAGCGTAGTAAAGGGCATGAAGACTCCAGTGAAAATAACAAAACAGAAGCATAGGATAGTACCAGGGAGTGCCAGTGAGTACGGAAATTCACCTGTATTTAATTTTCCATATACCCCAATACAACAGGGGGAGAAGACAAAAGACTGCTTTAACATGATACAAAGGACAACTAGAACAGTTATTTGCTTCAGTACTTTGTGACATCAAGTCATTAGCATTCTGATGTGTAGGCAGTGAACCTACCCTAGACCAAGTATCCTGAATGGAGCAACTCCCAAGGTCAAACCTCCTAGTTCAAAAGAAGGAGCAGAAGAAGCTTGAATATCCTGACCATTGGTCAAGGTGGGGTGGATCTACCTGTACGGGCATCTTAGTGTCAAAAAGGCCAAGTAACCACACCCTAGGTCAGGGTGTGTAGCCACACTTGTTGTCAACAACTTTGAACAAGCTAAAACTCTCTGACCTTCACATTTTTGGGCCTCCACATCCTCCTAGATCCAATCTCTACCCCCCATTCATTCAACTCAATCTTCTTTCTCTCTCTCTCTTCAGAAAACCACAGGCATATAAAAAACAAAGCAGAATAGACAATCAGAAAACAAGAGCACGAGAAGCTCATACACACAGAGATGTGCACACACGAGAAGCGCATACACACAGAGACATGCACACACGAGAAGCACACACACACAGAGACGTGCACACATGAGAAGCACATACACACAGAGACGTGCACACACGAGAAGCACATACACACAGAGATGTGCACACACGAGAAGCACATACACACAGAGACATGCACACACACACATGTTTGATTGCAGGGGGCTTCACCCCAGCCTCCGACATCTATTTTTGAATGTTGGGCAGAAAACTCCATTTCAAACCACCTCCTCTGTGAGCGGCCACAGTCCAAACTCCACCTTCAAGAAAGCTCACCAAATGGTGACCCCCAGGGAAGGTCAAGACCATTCCCACAGGCTATTTAAACTGCCCCCCCTCCCAGAGAATGAATATGTGGTCTCCCCTTTTTCCTCTCTGGTGGTTGTTCCGGTTCTCCTTCCCTCCTCTCTGTGTTTTCTAGGGGCCACCCGGGAGCGTTGACATTCATTAAACCTGGGCATCTTCTAATTTGGTTTGATTTGGTCTGATTGGGATTATTGTGTTGGCAGAGAGGTTTGTCAGTCAGAAAATACTTAACATTTGGAGGTCCCACAGAGATACACATACACACAAAGACACACATACAGACACACACATATACACACAGAGACATATGGAAAGTTCATAAAAACACAAAATTAGAAAACACATACTACATAAGCAAAAAACCAGTGAGTTAAAAATGCCCAGACAGAGCATTATAAGACAAAAAATCTACAAAAATACCGCTGAGGTTTTTTTTTTGTGTGTGTGTGTGTGTGGGGGGGGCTACCTTATGTGTGGTTTGTATACTCAGTGAGTCTCTGTTAGAGAAAACTAATTTTTCATTTATGAACAGTTATCACTAAGACATTGCTTCTTGGTTAGGGGTTGGGGATTGTGTCTGTTTCTCCCTTTCAGTGCTGGGACCCCGTCTGGCTTGGACCTGTGTAGATCTCATGGATGCTCTGTGGGTTCATATGTCCGTCAGTCCTGCTGTATCTGGAAAGTCCTGTTTCCTTGGTGTCTACCATCCCTACTGGCGTTTACAATCTTTTCACCTCTTCTTCTGAATGGTTCCCTAAGTCCTGAGGAGAGGGACTGGATGGAGACTCCCATTTAGGACTGGGTGTTCCAGGGTCTCTCACTCTCTGCACAGTGTCCAGTTGTGAGTCTTTGCATTTGTTCCCATCTCCTGCAGGAAGAAGCTTCTCTGATAATGGCTGAGCAAGACACTGACCTATGGGTATAGCAGAATGACAGTAGGAGTCATCATACTGCTACCTTCGTTTAGCAGAACAATAGTGTTTGGTTTCCCCCATGTGGTTCTTGGCCACCCAGCGTCAAGTGTGTTTTTTTTTTTCTCATGGAATGGGCCTTAACCCCTCATGATAGGGGTTGGTTACTCCCACAACTTTTCGGCCACTGTTGCACCAGCACATGTAGGCAGGTTGCCATTGTAGATCAAAGGGTTTATAGCTAGGTTGGTGTGTAGCATCAATGCAGTTTCTTAATTTCTACAAAAAAACCCTAATTGTTAGCCACTTGCACTTTCTCTTTTGAGAAGAGTCCAATTCATTTGCCCATTTGTTGAACAGGTTATTTGTTCTATTGATGTCTATAATTTTTTTTAAAATTCTTTCTATAAAAATGTGAATGGTCAATAAATACATGAGAAAATGTTCACCCTCCTAAACCATCAGGGAAATCAATTCCAAACGACATTGATATCCTGTCTCACTCCAGTCAGAAGGTCTATCATGAAGAGAACGCACTGGGCAGATGGCTCAGAGGGTAAAGATCTTTGATGGAGCACTAACTGCACCAGCCTGGTGGCTTGAGTTTGATCCCCAGGACCTATGTAAAGGTAAAAGGAGAGGACCAACTCCACACACCTCTGCATGCTGTGGCAAACGTGCATCGTCATTATCAAATCTCAAAAGAAAACAGAATACAAATGCAGGCAAATACATGTGGATGGGAAAAGAAATCTCATATACAGTTGGGAGGAATGTAAACTAGCCCAGCTGCTACGGAATCATGGGTGTTCCTCAAAACACTAAAAATAGAACACCTGTACAATTCAGTTATACCACCCGCCCCTTGGCATATGCCAGAAGGACTCAAGAGTCTGTGTGTCATTGAGATACCTGCACAGTCATGGCTTTTACAGCCTTGTTACAGCTGAATTATGGAACCAGCCTACATGTCCACAAACAGATGACGGGTGAAAGAAGTATGGGGTATGTACACAGTGGCCGTTTGTTCAGCCACAAAGAGGAAAGGAATTATGCTGTTGGGAAGAAAATGGACAGAACTGGAGTTCATGTTAAATAAGCCAAACTCAAAACCAGAAATACTCTGTGTTGATTAAAAAGCAACCAACTAACAAACAATCATGACAGCTGAAGAAAGTGCTATCAGGAGAAGAAAGAGGACCCCTGGGAGGTGGGATGGACATTGGAGGAGAACATGGGATGGGGCTGTGTGAACATCAGCAAAGGACACTAGGTACCTACACAAAAATGTCATGTTGAAGCCCCATTTTTGCACAATTAAGGTTTGCTTTAAAATTTCCTAATTAACAGAGAGAAAGGGGGAAGGAGGGAGGGTGGGAGACAGATAGAGAGGAAGGGCTAAATCCTAACTGCTATGTTGCCAGGGAGGATCAAAAAATCCCTAATTAATGGAGGCAGATCCTTGGTTTCAGCAGACTAGTACAACAGATAACTCTGCTCTTAGAATTATAAAACCTAAAGATAGAAAACTAGAGACAGGAGGTCACAGGAGATGGTTGCCTGCTGCTGAGGTTAGCAAACCATCCATTTTCGGCCTCTCGTTCCTTCTTGTTTCCTTCCTTCTCTGGAGCTAACCAGCCTTCCTTAAGTGAGTCCTTTGGCAGAGGTTGAGAGGTCACCTTTGGAAAGTGCAGCCACATTCAGGGAAGAGGAACCTGATGTTCCAGAAATGGGAAGAAAGCCCTGGGCCATAAAGAACGGACTAAGGCAGGAGTGAGGCTTGACCTACCTCACCTTGTTGCCTGTGGGACGTAGGACATGGAGAGAAATTCAGGCTTGTTTTGTTTTATTTCTTCTCATGTATAATAGAAAACCACTGGAGAGATTTAAGTAGAAAAGATTCTGTTTTTCATGAGCTCCACTCCCAGATGAGCTATAGGCAATTATGCCGAGAGAGAGAGAGAGAGAGAGAGAGAGAGAGAGAGAGAGAGAGAGAGAGAGAATCAGTCTTTCCCTTGGATGAGCCTCCTTACAGTTATCCAATACCCAGTGGTCATCTTTGAAACCCATATATGAGCACACTGAAGGGACTCAACAGGTTGTCGATATATTTAACACTCTGGGGGCTGGGGAGACAGCGTAGTGGATCAAGTGTTTGCTGTACAAGCATGAAGATAGGCATTCAGACCCCCAGCATCCATATGAAACCTGGGAAAGTGTGTCAGCTACCTGTAACCCCAACATTTGGGAGGCAGAGACTAGTAATACCTGCAAAAAGCTGGGCAGCCAGGTCAGGTGGAATT
Organism: Chionomys nivalis; assembly: GCF_950005125.1. NCBI lineage: Eukaryota > Metazoa > Chordata > Mammalia > Rodentia > Cricetidae > Chionomys > Chionomys nivalis. Next base: position 21,654,590 of record NC_080090.1, on the reverse strand, counting down.
GGAGTGCTCCAGGTCTAGTGAGAAACTTTTCTCCAATAAATTGGAAAGCAGTTTGAATAGGACATCTAACATCAGCTTCAGTGCTATGGACAATGGTCTGTTCTCTGTCACTTATAGTATTGTTTTAATAAAATGCTGATTGGTCAGTAGCCAGGCAGGAAGCATAGGTGGGGCAATGAGAACAGGAGAATTCTGGGAAGAGGAAAGAGTCAGTCTGCAGTTGACACAGAGGGAGCCAGACACAGAGGAAGCAAGATGAGAATGCCTCACTGATAAAAGGCAGCAAGTCATGTGGCTAACACAGACAAGAATTATGGGCTAATTTAAGAATTAATTAATAAGAAGCCTGAGCTAATAGACCAATCGGTTTATAATTAATGTAAGCCTCTGTGTATTTCTTTGGGACAAATGGCTTCAGGACTGGGCAGGACAGAAATCCCATGTCAACACTTCAGGCCTTCACATGACGTGCACACATGTGCACTCACATCGCCACACTCATATCTGTACACATACAGATTCAAACATGCGTATACACATGGAAGCACACAGCACACATACCATCCTGGAGCTGAATATAATGTCACATGCTTATAATCCCCACATTCAGGAGGTTGAGGCAAAATGATTTCCTGGGCTGTATAGTGAGATGGTGTTTAAATAAACCAAACCAGACCAACCAAACAAATAATAAAACAGCAAAATGGGATGTAGTTCAGTAGTAGAGCTCTTGTCTAGCTTGCTAGCATGTCATGCCCTTAGGGATCCCTAGCACTAAAAAAATTTGAAAGAGAGAGGGAAGGAGGGAGGATGAAGGGAAGGAAGGGGAAGAAAAGGAGTAATGAAGAAAGAAGGAAGGAAGGAAAGAAAGAAGGAACAAAGGAAGGGGTTCAAAATCACTAACTTACTAGAGCATAGATCCTGCTAAGACCAAGAAGAAATTATTGCAATACCCACATAAGAGACTGTGATGGTGGCCATCCTAGCTAGTTTAGTGTCTACTTGACTCAAGATAAAGTTATTTGGAAAAAGGGATTCTCAACTGAGAAAATGTCTCCATAATATTTCCCTGTAGGCAAATCTGTAGTGCATTTTCTTAGAGATAGTCTTGATCTCTAAGTGTGGGGAGGAACCAACCCATTGTGTGCGGGGAGGTGATAATCCTGGGGTGTATAAGGAAGCAGCCCTAGCAAGTCAGGGGGAGCAGATCAGTAAGCAGCTCCTCCATGGCTTCTGTTCCAGTTCTTGCTCTGATTTCCTACGGTGGCTTCCTTCAGTGATGGACTTATTAGCTGTAAGATGGAACAAGCCTTTCCCTCCCCAAGTTGCTTTTGGTCATGGTGTTTTATCACAGCAATAGAAACCCTAACTAAGACGGTGGCTTAAACCCAAGCATTAGTACAAGAGGTGCTGAGATGTAGCTGGACTCAGCACGCGTTTGTGTGTCTAGGAGGGAGAACTGTCAGGTCTTGCTGATGGATTTGGTACCCAGGGGAAAGAAAAGGAAAAAGGCTTTTTGGTTTGGACAATGAGATAGATAGTGCTGTTCTTCACTGAACTGGGAAGATGGATGGAAGGGATAGATTTAGGGAGGAAGACAGAGCCTGAAAACGATCCTGACAAGTGTGAGATGTTGATCTCTTCGATAAAGTCAGAGAGCAGTTAGATGTTCATTTGGGAACCACCAGACTATAGATGTACTTACAAACAAGGTCTGACTGAACATGGGTGGGAGGGTGTTTATGAATGAGCCCAGGGCAATCTAACACGAAGAAGTCTGTCTTGGGTGCTGGGATCAGGGAGATAGTGAAGTTGGTAAAATGCTTGGTGTAAGAATGAGGACCTGAGTTCGGATCTTCATCGGCTGTGTAAAAGTTAGCTGGAGTTATCTCCAGCGCTTGTGGGTGGGTGATCTGGAGACAGGTGGACATCTAAGCATTGCTTTCTAGCCAATTCAGCCAGATTGGTGTCTCTAGGTTTAGTGAGAGAGCCTTTGTCAAAAGATAAGGTACAGTTGGGCAGTGGTGGTGCACACCTTTAATTCCAACACTTAGGGGGTGGAAGTAGGTGGGGCTCTGTGAGTCCAGGACCAGCCTGGTCTACAGAGTGAGTTCCAGGACAGCAAGGGCCACACAGAGAAACCCTGTCTTAAAATATATGGGACAGGGTCAGCAAGGTGGCACAGTGGGTAAAGGCACTTGCTGCCAAGGCTTACAGTCTGTGTTTGATCCCTGGGACCAACATGATGGAAGGACCCCTGAATATTGTTGTCTTACTTCCACAAGTATGCTGTGATACACATGTGCCTACACATATGCGTGCGCACACACACATGTGTGCACGTGACACACACACACACACACACACACAGAGTCTGTCTGGGCCAACAACGGGCAAAGGAGGGTGGTCAGTTAGGTCAGACAAATACCATATTATTTCAGAAGGGTGGGCGTTTACCTTGTCCTTCTTAATGTACAGAAGCTTCTAATGTGATTCTTTGTTTATTTCAGACATCTGCACTCTTATTTATTGTTTTTTTTTTGTTTTTTTTTTTTTGGTTTTCTGAGACAGGGTTTCTCTGTGGCTTTGGAGCCTGTCCTGGAACTAGCTCTGTAGACCAGGCTGGTCTCGAACTCACAGAGATCCGCCTGCCTCTGCCTCCCAAGTGCTGGGATTAAAGGCGTCGCCACCACCGCCCGGCTCTGCACTCTTATTTATGAATGTACTCTTAGATCATGTAGTAAATGTCACAGCTTTCGGGGGGCAGACTTTTTCTTCCTTGAACCATTGGCAAAATCTTTCTGACTTCTCTTTCCATATATCTGAGAAGTTTGGCAGGAATCCGCTGTTCACTGTGTCTGGAAGGAAGGCCAAATCTGTCAATAAACCTCCTTGGGACTGTAAATATTTACGTGAGTCCATTAGCTGTACTAAGTGGCCGGGACAAACCAGGCACTTTACCCACACACTAATGTGCCACAGGCAGAGAACCCGCTCTGCGGATTATTTGCAATAAAATTTAAAATTTCCACAGTGTTAAATTAAAGCCTGTCTAAGCTCTCTTTGGGTTTTTCACTTATTTCTGGGGCGGCTTTCTTTATTAGCATTCAGCATATGAATTTATTTTAGAAGTGGTCTAAGCAAAACACAAGTAGAAAGACAGGCCTGCTGCTTATTATACTGTGTATATTTAGTAGAAACACACACACACACACACACACACACACAGAGAGAGAGAGAGAGAGAGAGAGAGAGAGAAAGAGAGAGAGAGAGAGACGAAAGCATATGAGTGTTATATAGCTCCTTCTAGCTCTTCACAGCTAAGTAACCATAGCAATCAATTAGTTCAGGTGGCGACTCCAGCTTACTTTGTTTTTAAATAAAAATAAAAGTTCCATTTATTAGCAAAACAGTATGTTCATTAGGAAAAACAGGAACCAGGAATTTAAGTGACTGTTTAGAGCACAGTAACCTAACGCAACAGTTCAGTGAGAACACAGCTAATACCTTTGGTGTATTCTTCGAGATCGTTGAATATATTTTAAGGCTAACTTTGACTAAAACCCGAGCAATGTGTTACTGAATAGCTTTCAATAACAAATAGTCTTGACGTTCTTCAGACTTGAAACGTTAAGCATTGCATAATACGTTCGTGTTGGTTTTGTTTTGTTTTCTGCTAGCGACATCCTTGCATGCGTTGTAAGCTAAACTTTAGAAAGGGGCTCGCTGAGCCCAAGTGTGCTTTGACATGTGTTGCCCCGTTGCTCTACAGGGTGTATGAATGTCGACAGCTCCCAACCATAAGCACCTTCGTCGGCACTGAGCCTCAAAATAATTTTAAGAACTCTTTGTCAAGTCAGTAGGGAAAATCCAATTTGATTTCTTTGATTGCTAGCAAGGTTGAACATTATTCTCATTGGCCTTTGGCATTTCTTATTTTATGACTTCCTTTGCCACAGCCTGCGTTCAGTATTCCCCGAAGAAACCTGTTATTGATTTCTGAGACCAGCTTCTCTGTATAAGGCATATTGATCGTCTGTGTTTAAATAATTTTCCTTACATGAATTGGTCTTTCATGTTTTGATCTGAAATGGTGAAAAAAAAACAACTATGGTGAAAAAAAAAAACAACTATGTACTCAAGGTCTGTTTCTCCTTTTGTGATTTTTGTATCTATTGTTACTTTTAGGAAACATTCTCCATCTATTGTGTAAATGTTTGCTGACATAATTTTTGCTCTTGCTCTCTTCCCTTTTTATTCTCCTCTTTCTTCCTCTTCCTCCTCTTCCACTTTCTTCTCTTTCTTCTGAATTAATTTATCATATATCCAGAATGACCTTCACTTTGCCACGTAGCTGACGCTGGCTTTAAATTCTTGTCTCCACCTCTGTGTTGGGATTATAGGCTTGCTCCACTGTGCCTGTCTCACCTCCTGAGCGCTGGGGCTATAGGCTTGCTCCGCTATGCCTCTGTCACTTCTATCACTGTTCACTTGTTTTTTGAGACCCACTCTCTTGTCGAACGTGGAGCTTGCAGATTTAGCTAGCCTTCCTAGTCAGTGAGCCCCAGAGAGCCTCTTGTCTCGGCCTCCCCAGCACTGGGTCACAACGTCACACACGCAGACCCAGGCCCCCAGGCTTCCGTGACAAGCACTTTACCGGCCGAGCCAGCGCCTCGCCTATGGATACATTTCGCTCACGTATGGTTGAATTGGTTTTCTAAAGATAAAAGCCAGGAAGTTTTATTCCGAAATCCAGCTTTACCAATGTCTCTTGACGATACCACTCCATCTGGTAACCAGGCTCACAATTTCCCTGTGCTTCATTTATTTCTGGTGTCTGCTCAGGTCCCGGTGGCATTCACGATTACAGCCGTGGTGTTCGCATCTAAATCTAGCACAGCTTGGAACTGGACAAATGATGAGAATTCGGAAAAGCTGAGGTTGGTTCTGAGTTTTCAAGTAGTTACCCAAGAATGACAACTTTGTCTCTTTTTTTTTTTTTTCAGTTTTCCTAATACTTTTTTCTTGCCTTATTATAGTGGCTAAAAGCGTTCTAACAAAGGTCAAGCACGCTAGGTGGAATCTTTATAGTATACCTGGCTTTAGCAGGCTTGTCTTGGCATTTGAATTTTAAATGTGAAGTAAGCATTTTCCGTTGTCAAAATATATTCATTTTGGGGTTCGCTGATGCTCTGATGTTTTATTAATATAAGCCAGGGCTGTTGAATTTTATCAAATCAAATGACTTCAATATCTACTGATACCATGTGGCTTTTCTCTAAACTCAATGCTTTATAATAAGATTTTCTAGTGTTGAACCACATGTGTTCTTTTATTATAAATCCTAACACTACCTAATGTATCCTAATAATATACTTATAATCTAATTTGCCTTTTAAAAATAATTAGAAAATTTGCATCTCATTTCAAAGTAAGATTTGTCTATTGTAATCCCCCTCTATCCTTTTGTATTCTGTCAACGTTCTTCTTAAATGTACATAATCTTAAATTCTCACTGTTGCTATGGTTAATTTTCATTGTATTAACTGATATGTTCCTTAATTTCTTTGAAAGTTAATTTTCATATATATGTATGTATATATATATATATATATATATATATATATATATGGCTAATTTTATGCATCATTTGGCTGGGTAAAAATTTCACAGATAGCTGGCAAAATACCACCTCTAGGTAGACTGGAGTTCTGGAGGAGATTGTCCTTTGAATCAGTCAATTGATTCAAAATTTACCTGTCAATGTGGGGCTATTTCTCAGTGTGTTGAGGGTCTAAATAGAACACAGAGGGCATGAAAGGGCAAATTTGCCCTGGGTTCTTGAGTGAGTGCACCCATCTTCTGCCCTTAGTCATGCTCTCCGCTCTTGGACTCAGATGGGGACTGAAACCCCTGGGGGACCTGGTTAGCGTTCGTGCTTCTTGGGGCACCAAAACAAAGACAGCAGCTTTGGGGCATCCCTGATTCCCCAATGCTACAAGCCAATCCTTCATAAGAAGTCTTTTTCATGTAAATTTTTTTTTTTTGTATACATCTTCTTGGCCTTGTGTCTCTGGAGAACCATAACATATATTATTTTCTACTTGAATTAAAAAATAATCTTATAGCTGCTGGTGGTGGCATATACCTTTAATCCTTGCACTTGGGAGGCAGAGAGGCAGGTGGATCTCTGAGTTTGAGGTCAGCCTGGTTTACAGAGTGAGTTTCAGTACAGCCAGGGCTACACAGACAAACCCTGTCTTGAAAAACAAAACCAAAACAACCCTCCACAATCTTACATTTAATTATTTATTTGTTTATTTATTGTGTGCACATGAGGTGGGAACAAGCATGTCATGGCACATGTGTGGAGATCAGAGGAGAGTTTTGGTTCTGTCCTTCTACCATCTGTATTCAGGGGTTTAAACGCAGGCTGACAGGCTTGGCCACAAGTGTCTGTGTCTCCTGAGCCATCTCATCGGCCTTTTGAAAACAATCTTCGGGTCTGAAGAGATGGCTCAGTAGTTAAGAGCACTGACTGCTCTTCCAGAGGGCCTGAGTTCAATTCCCAGCACCCATGCAGCAGTTCCTAACTGTAACTCCATTTCCAGGGAATCTAACACCTTCATACAGGAAAAACAAATGGACATGAAGTAAAAATAAATCATTAAAAAAGTCTTAATGTGAAATGTATTATATGTATGGAACAATCTATAGCATACATTTATGTAGTTTTTAATTTTAATTATTTCATTTTTCAAGACAGGGTCTCACTGTATAGCTCTGATTGGCTTGGAACAGTTATGTAGACTAGGCTGGTCTTGAACTCACAGAAATCCACTTACCTCTGCCTTTTGAGTTAGGGTTAAAGGTGTGTGCCACTATGCCTGGCCATTTGAATCATTTAAGGAATAAATTAAAAAAAAAACCCATACAATCACCACTTAGACCAAGACATAGCATGTCACTTGTACTTAGAACTTGCTTCCAACTGTACCCCCTTCCAACCCCCAAAACCACTATCCTGAGTTTTGAGGTAGTATGTTCTTGATTTGGGGTTACAGCGTTTTACCTCTTACATGTGCATCCTTTAACAACGTGCTCTTTTGCCGGGCTGTGTCTTAATCTTACATAGGCATGTTTGTACGACGCTCCTTTTGTTCGGTGCTCTGTGTACGGCCCTCACCCGAGCAGGCTCACGTCAGGGACCACACTCAGTTTCGCTGCTGTATCATTTTCCATTACATAGATTTATTGTCTGTGACATTAATGGGTGGCATTGGTGCATGTGAGGTTGCAGAAGAGAAATCTGCTATTTGTCGGTGTGAACAGCTTGTTCTGTTTTGTTTTCTACCTGGATGGCCATAGGATTTCTTTCAAGTCTTTGACGGTCGTAGCTTACTAGAATAAATCCAGACAGCTCTTTCAAGTTTGCCTAGCATTCTCACTGGGATCTCTCGTCTCCTCTCTGGTCCTTTCTCTCCATGCTCAGCTTCCTCATGATGGAAGGTCTCTGCTTGTCTAGATGGGAATGGACGGTGGTTCTCCTGGAGATTATGGGTCTCTGAGGAAATGTTTCCATCTCAGCATGGGAAACAAATTCATATATTTGTCATTAAACTGCTTTTGAAGAGACATTGCTTGTGAGGGGTGGACAGCTTCACCTAAGCCAGAAGGGCTCCCCCTATGACTGTCATGGCAGCTGCACCCTCTCACCCTCCACCCCCACCTTCTCACCCACACTTCCTCTCCACCCCACCCCAGCCACTATCTGCCACTGTTTTGTCTGGAAGCTAATCTCTATTCTCCATGCTTTCAAAGACCCGAACAAGCATTGAGCGGGCCTAGAGTCACCTGGCCCTCCCTGAGCTCTCCAGGTCCCCATCTGAAGGTGGTGATGGTGTATGACCTTGACACCTTGACCTTCACTCATCTCTGGTCTCTGTCACACAATGATGCCTTTGTCCTCTTCTACCCTGTCTGTCTTTTCATCGGGGAATCTCCGAGGGAAAGCATTAAATGCATTGATTTGGGTTGTCTCTCTGGGCTGGAAATACCACCTATTTAGCTCGTATTGATCCTCAAATTGAAAAGTGGGTCTCTTGTGTAGCACGCTGCCTCCCGGAGCCTGGTAGGAGGGGGCAGAGTGGATAGAATGATGGGCAGCTTCTGTTTTCCAGTCCATACCTTGAGAAAAACCCCAGCTTACTTGGCACATTGGCAGGGAAACTGAACACTACCTAAGATGTATAGTCGCCCAAGGGACAAGCTCTTGTTTCAATGCTGAACAAGACAGGTCTCTTCCTCATAGTCCCTACAACAGGCAGGGAGGCCAATCATTTGCCAAACATCTTGTAGGAAGGAAAAATTGCATCAGATGGGACAACGTCCTTAACATCCTTCCTTTCTGGAAATCTTGTGACTAGTGTTTTCTTTCATTGCCTGGGGCACAAGCCTGTGTGTGTGTGTGTGTGTGTGTGTGTGTATTTCTCCATTTCTCCAATCCTAGAGTCCCGAGTCGTTCCTGCTTCGATGTCACCGAAAGACTTTTACTCAGTGTTTGAAGGGTGGGGTTGTCTCATTATTGCCTAGACAATTTTATTGCCTTAAGGGTCTGACAAATAGGGATGGTATTCCTTTTGGAGGATCTCTGGTTCAGTTCTCCTTTGTGGGCCTTGAAGTGCCCATAATAGTCGTTCAGCACGCAGTTAAGATTTTTCCCTTCCTCCTGGGAACCCAAACTGATTAGCAGATTATAAATTTGGTTATTGTTCTTAAGTAAATTGCATTAAAATTTATGGGTACCTTTCCAAGAGAAGGCAGATTATACATATTACAAGAAGGGAAGAAAATTCACGGTGATTATGTAATTCCTCGGAGAAAGGTTCTTTGTTTTGCTTGCTACATAATGTGTCCATCAGAGCAGACCCATCCTTCAGTGGGTCTATGATGCCAGTGAATTCTGCCCAGAGAACCAACTTACTGGCCACACTTCTGCAAAGATAATTGAAAAGTTAGGACACCCTTGCACCACTGTGAAATTGGAGTAGGTGTCTTCCTCTTTGACTGGAGACAGAGGTAGGGTGGGGGAGGGGAGTTGCTCTGAGGTTAATGGTATTTGTAAAGAAAACATTTTTTCCCCAGCTGAGATCTGGAAACAATAATATTATGACCAAGTGTTTCTTGAACTGTCTTGGTTAGAAAAGAAAGTGGAAGAGTAAAATTACTCTGATTCTTTTGTGGCTTTTGGAATGTGGCAACTGCCTTTCCCTCTATGACCATCCAAATGGACCCACACAGAAAAGAAGACAACCTGAGTGATAAATGTTACAATGTATTCTGTGCTGCTCGTTTTGGTTGCAATAAGTCATGGTGGACAGGATGCTAAGAGACAGAGATGCCAGAAGAGGTTGATTTTCTCTGCGTTTGATGCTAGGCAGCATTCAAGTGTGGTGCAGAAGGCAGATGCTTTGATTGTCTGAATGGCCACCGAGACTGCAGCTGGGTGCAGAATGACATCCACAGTAAAACTTGTGATCTGTGGGAGTGGGCAGCTGTTCTAACCTCTCTTAAAGACTATCCCAGAACAGAAAGTCTGCACTAGCCAACTATAACATAATAGGTTATTTAATAAATGTGCCTCGGTTTCCTTTTCTGTAACAGGGGGACAAAATCAGGTACTTTTTGGCAATGCTATGGGGATTAAAAATGAGTGATAGTTGTTAGAAAAACTTCAGGACCAGAGAAAATGATTAATATTAATTAGGATATAATTGTTTTCTTATTTGGATAGTCAAAGAATAAATTCCTTCTCAATCTTTGGTAGAAATATTAAAAATAATCAAACAAGTTGGTCTTTAAAAGAAGATGAACTCGCTGGGCGGTGGTGGCGCACGCCTTTAATCCCAGCACTTGGGAGGCAGAGTCAGGCGGATCTCTGTGAGTTCGAGACCAGCCTGGTCTACAAGAGCTAGTTCCAGGACAGGCTCCAAAGCTACAGAGAAACCCTGTCTTGAAAAACAACAACAACAACAAAAAAAACAAAAAACAAAACAAACAAACAAACAAACAAAAAAAAACAAAAAAAAAAGAAGATGAACTCTCGTGGAATATTTGCTTGTATTTTACATGTCTGCCCTAGTGATATCGAATGGATGTCTCCGTTGGGACACCAGAGTCTTACGTACTTTGCTTAAGCACCATAGATGACGTCCACAAATCTCTCAGTCGCATTCAGTTCCCGTGAGAAGGAACACTGCTACAGAGCGATGGCCAAGGAGCTCAGCTCCGTCACAAGTTCTCCCCGAGAGACTTCTGAAACACGACTCTGTAGCAAAGACGCCTTCCAGCTGGACTGACTACAAAGAGATCTCCCTCTCCCATTGACTTTTGTTATAAAATCAGAGAGATATGCTCTCATGGGGAAAAAAATCCCTCAATTGATGGACGAGATTGTTGAGGACTGAGCAGATGATGTGCTTGCTTTATTCCACAACCAAGACCTAAGTTCTTCGCTGCGGCTCCTGCTTTTATAGCTCATAAAGATTTAGTGCGGAGTCTTAAAAAGTTGTAGGCACGGTAAATGTTGATACGGGTTGACCATGTCTGTAGAACAGAAACTACATATATATACATATATGAAATTTATTGTTGTGGAATTCTTTGTGAAAAAGAGCCTTATTCAAAACAATCTATACGTGAAAGAGATAAGACATGCCTAAATTTGGGTCTGGAGAGGACGTCACAGCTGATGACCTAGCCTCTTGTAGAGGGCCGGGGCAGTGATCTTAGTGTTTTGAGAAAGATAATTAAAAAGCCTCTCTGTATGAACCAAGATGGGGTTCTGGATACGGGGTTACCTACAAACTCTATACAGCTAATTATGGAAACCAGAACCAGGACTAAGCACTTTGGCAGTGATAGGAGATGTCAAGGCTACCTTTCTGCTTTCTCTGTAGGAAAAGAATTTCTGTTATTTTGACTTACAAAGGAGATATTTACCACCAACCTGCTTCTTTTCTTTCCAACCCTAGATGACTGCAATACCACATATGTACCAGTAGATGGCGCTAGAGGGCTACATTATTGTAAGTGTGTCTCCAGCTGGTTTTTACTTGGAATTCCATCATTAAGGGGAAACCGCAGACTCCTTAGAATCCCTGCATGAATTTGGGGGAATCCAAGAGAAACACAAAAATATTTTAAAACATCATGCTATAAACAGTGATAGAAAATTCAAAAAGTTGCTTGGCTAGTAATAAATGCAAAACTTAGTTGAAATCGGTTTTTTTTGAGATCTTAGAATAATTTTTTTATTTAATTATTTTTTTTCATTTTACATTCCAACCCCAGTTCCCTCTCCTTTCCCTTCTCCTACTTCCTGACCTCCCTCCATCCCTCCCCCCATTCACTCCTCAGAGGGGATAAAGCTTCCCTTGGGGAGTTATTAAAGTCTGGGATACCAAGGTGAAGCAGGACCAAGCCCCTCACTCAAAATCAGGCTGGGAAAGGTATCCTGCCATAGGTAATGGGTTTCAAAAAGCCAGTTCATGCACTGGAATAAGTCCTGGTTCCACTGCTAGGGGCCATCCCAACAGATCAAGCCAGATAACCATCACACCCATTCAGAGGGCCTAGTTCGGGCTCACACAGGTTCCTCGGTGTCAGTCCCAAGTCCATGAACTCCCACTAGCTTGGGTCAGCTGTCTCTGTGGTTTTCCCCATCGTCATCTTGATCCCCGTTTTTCAAATGATCCCTCTTCTCTCTCTTCAGCTGAACTCCAGCAGCCCAGCCCAGTGCTTGGTTGTGGATCACTGCCTCTGCTTCCGTCAGTTACTGGACAGGATGGAGAGTCTCTTGGTCCTCTCTGTGTAGTAGCAGGCTGTGTTTCAGAGTCCCACCACTCTGAAATCAGTTTTGAACAGGGGAAAAAAAAGGGCGATTTAAAGCTTGGCTCCTGGATAGAAGCAGTATGTGACTCTGAAACACCCCCCATAGTCCCCCTTCACCCCCACCCCTCTACTCCTGTCTTCATGTTAGCCAGCCAAGCCTCATTCTGCTTCACCGAGGGGACTTTGAAGGATTGAAGAGAGAGATTCCACGCACATTGCTTAACTGCCATATCCCTGGCTTTGACGTAACAACATCGATTACACTCTGCCGTGAAGATGAATGTTGAGACGGTACGTGCAAACGAAGACTAACCGTCACCATTAACTGTGATTATTTCACCCAGCAGCAGTATTTCTTGTGACTAGAAACATTTGAAAAATACTCACTACTTTAGGCTTTCGTTTTAAAAAACCGGGAACTGGGGACTTAAGAGGCCCGTGTGGTTGGGTTCTCTAAGTTTCACAATTTCGGGATACAATACAACTGTTTATGTGAAACAAGGCGCTCGGCTCCTAATCTCACGCAGGTGCACCTGCCCCACGTGGGGGGAACTTGATATTTCCCTCTTTGAGGTTAAGAAACTCACGGAATGCAAAGCAATCTCTTTTATCATTTAACACGCCGAAAAGTTCACTTCGGTTTTAAATGTAATATTTATTTGCTCTATTTATAAAAGTGATCCAGACCAAATTTGTAAAATCCCACCGAGTGACGTGCTTATGCAAGAATTCTGTTAATGTGGTTAAAACAGTTAAATAGGTAAATACAGATGTTTTCATAACTTTCCAGCCGTCGAGCCAATGCTTTGATTTGTTGATTAGAAAAATATTTTGCCTAGAAAAGTTCCCGTTTGCTGAATAGCTGTGTGGGCTGCCAAGCAGAGGCTTCCACGAAGGGGGAGTGTTTGGTATGAGGCCTTTCGGTGCTGACTGCTTTTGAGATTGATAGGTGGGCCATTCAAAGTTGTGTGGATCCACCCCCATTTAGTTTTTTACCTCTCTTTTGAATTCCTAGTTATAGATAAGACACGGCCTACTATGTAGTCTAGCTGACTTTTTCTTCATGATCCTTCTGCCTCAGCCTCTCAAGTGCTTGGCTATCACATGCAGTTTTAGAACGATAAAATCCGGCTCCGATTACACGTGCTCTTATCACAGGATCAGAGGAATCTCTAGATTCTGGAACTAACAAGCCAAGGACTGGTTGGCTGATTGGATCGTGGGTGTTCTGGCTATTTTGTGGTTTTCTGTAAGAGAGAGGCTAGCATAAGCGTCAAGTGACCTTGGGCTTTGGGGTTCTCCTAGAGAGGGCTATTGCTGCTTCTACCGGCAGGGGGCGCAAGTGTGCTGATACAGGATTTGTGGGCCACACTCATTAACATGCGGTCTAGAGGCCATTGGGCTTTCTGGGGATCATAAAGATGTTTGATGTGATTTTAAATAAAAAGAAAAATAAGCATAATAATGAGTACTCAACCACGACCTCAGCCTAGATTACATCTGTCTTTCTACTAACATGTAACTAAACTAGAATACTTTTTTTTTGTTAACAGAGTAAGGAACCCACAAATACCGAATGTCTTAGGCCCAATGAACAGCGTAACGAACCACAAGTTACCTTTCCGAATTCGGAGTTCTAAATTCACTATAAAGAGGCAATGCAAGTCCTGCCGGAGGGAGAGAATGCTTCTCTTCTCCAGAGGCCAAACGCTCTTCTCTATGCTGGGCCGTGGACAGCTGAAAGGAGGTCCCGGACTAAATATATTGTTTTAAGTGGACAAACTGATGGGCTAAAGGTCTTTCTAACCTTAAGGCTATCTAACTCCTCGCCTCTCACCTGCTTCCTAGATCCTCCAGCTGCAGAAGCAGGGTCTAAAACCATCTAGGTCTGGACCAGACAACAAAGTGCAGGAAACTGGGACTTCCGGCCCATCCAGGCTTCAGGCAACCATTCTTCGGGCACACTGTAGGTGAGTCAACGTTTCCCTCCCCGGAAAGTTACTCGGGAGGGCTCAGAGATGTCTCTGAAGGACACAAGAACGGACAAGAGACCCACCTTCTGTGCGACTAGTCTGATACCCCAAACTCTAGTCTGGCTGCCTGCCAGGAGTCCCTGTACCCTCTGGGATGCGGAGCCACAGACTAGGGTCCCCCGGGGCTTCCCTTCCAGAGGGATGGAAGAGGTGGGCAGGGAAACTGGGAGGCCTGATTGGAGGGGAGCGGCGTGAAGCTTCTGGTCACTGCCCACCAGCTGGCGCTGGGCGGCCGGCCAGCGGCTCGCAGCAAAGGCAGGTACAGTATGGCAGGGAAGTGGTCTAGGAGCCTGTACCTTCGAGTTTGGGCACAAGTCTCCCATCTGGCCCCAGAAAAGAAGAACCTCGCTGGGGCAGTCCAAGCAATAGGCAGAAGACGAGACTCATTCTAACAGATGGGAGCAACCGAAAGCCTGGGGATGGAGAAGTGTTGGTGGTGGAGATGTTTCAAGGTCTATTGCTTCTTGTCTTCTTGAAGGAGAGAATTCAGTCGAGAGACATACGCAGTTTAAGCAGGTTATTTAGCAAAATTAAGCAAAGCAAACACTCCAGAGCATTTGGGATGGACAGTTCCAAGAGGGAAGCAACCCCGCGGTTTCCAATTGTGAACTTCAGAATTTTTTAAAAATATTTATTATTTATACAATTTTCTGTCTGTGTGTATGCTTGCAGGCCAGAAGAGGGCACCAGACCCAACTACAGACGGTCGTGAGCCACCATGTGGTTGCTGGGTATTGAACTCAGGACCTTTGGAAGAGCAGGCAATGCTCTTAACCTCTGGGCTATCTCTCCAGTCCCAATTTTAGAGTTTTTTAATGAACATGTAGGAGCTAAGTGGTATATTGGGTAGGGTTAAGCGGCACTTTGCCTTCCCAAATCGTGAAGGACCTTTTAGGCCATTTCTTCCTGTAGCCTTCTTTCCATGCGCTGTAAAAACCACAATGTAAGCGAGGATGTTAGTCTTCGGAGGAGGTAGATCTTTGTTAGCACGCATGTGAGGCAGAGTGTCCCAGCGCCTTAGTTTCCCCCAATATAGAGGAAACAACCTAACTGTAGCTTCAAGGGTGTTTAACCGGAAAGCAGTGTTCTGACTGTCGGGAGAACAGCTACCAGGATACAGCTGAAGTTTTCAGGTACTTCCGGCCTGACCCCATGCCTACCCAGTATCAGAGGTGATAAGTGCTGTATGATAAGTGTCAGAGGTGATAAGTGCCCTATGATAAGGCAGAAGGTGTGGAGAGAGGCGGGCTCTACTGCTTCCCAGCATAAGAATTTATCAGGGGCCAGGTGGTGGTGGTAAAGCCTTTAATCCCAGCTAGTTCCAGGACAGGCTCCAAAGCAACAGAAAAACCCTGTCTGGGGGTGGGGGTGGGGATCTTATCAGGGGAATTGTAGGCTTACTTTTCAGTCCCACCAGCCAGCTCCAAAATAACTACACTGAAACTTATTATTAATTTTAAATGGTTAGGCTTGTTTTTAGCTAGCTTTGTTTTTTTTGTTGTTTTTTTGTTGTTGTTTTTTTTTGTTTTTTTATTTTTGTTTTGTTTTGTTTTGTTTTCGAGACAGGGTTTCTCTGTAGCTTTGGAGCCTGTCCTGGAACTAGCTTTTGTAGACCAGGCTGGCCTCGAACTCACAGAGATCCACCTGCCTCTGCCTTTTGAGTGAGTGCTGAGATTAAAGGTGTGCGCCACCACCGCCCAGCTTAGCTAGGTCTTATAACTTTAATTAACCCATTTCTGTTATTCTATCTGCTGCCCCAGGCTCGTTTACCTCATATACATACTTCCTTTCCTGTACACTCTGCATCTCATGGTGTCTCTTCTGACTCCGACCTCCCTTCTTTTTCCCAGTATCTTTTTGGTCTGGTTCTCCCACCTAACCTTATCCTGCCTAGCTATAAACCAGTCAGCTTTTTTTTCCCTTTTTATTAGCCAATGAGAGTAATACATAGTCACAGTGTACCAAAAAATTGTTCCACAGCAGGAAATAGGTTCAAGATATATCTGTAGAATGAGGCTTAAACAGATGGAGGGGAGCTTATTCATTTCCGGAGATATCACCGCTCTCACCATATCTTGCAGAACAAGTTACTCCATTGTGTGAAGCTCCTAGGATCATGCGATAACTTTGGCTATTTAACTACTGGGTGCCCCATCCTGGTAACACCAAGGGCACTGGCCCTGTCACTAGGTCACAGGGAGAAGTGTCCCTATAACACCCTTCCTATGCTCATTTACGACTTCATCTTTTATGCTTGGTGGAGCCAGGTCTGGGGACAGAAATGAGTAATATGTGGCCACTGCCTTCAAGGAGCTCAAAGTCTGGTGGGAGAGATAGAAAGCAAATAAGCTGTTGGCACACAGTGACAACCGCTGGGCCAGAGGTGTGCCCAGAAAGGTGGTGGCAGCTATGACTGGTGGTGCTGGGGCAGGGTAGGCATTCCAAGGAAGAGAAGTCTTCAAGGGATGTAAGAGTTGGCCGAGGAGAAGTCAAGGAAGGACATATAAAGCTCCATTGCCATAAAAACAGGATGCTTGGGGCTGCAGGTGGGTGTTGCTGCAGGTGGGTGTTGCTGCAGGTGGGTGTTGCGGCAAGTGGGTGTTGCTGCAGGTGGGAACAGGTCAGCTTTTGTCACTCTGACACAAGCTACAGTCCCTGGAGAAAGGGAACTTCAGTTGAGGAATTATCTCCATCAGATAGGACTGTGAAGAATTTTCTTGATTGCTGGTTGATGTGTGAGGGCCCAGCCCATCCTGGGCAGTGCCACCCTGGGGTGGTCCTGGGTTGTATAAGAAAGGAGGCTGAGCAAGCCACGGGAAGCAAGTCAGTAAGCCACACTCCTCCATAGCCTCTACTTCAGTTCCTGCTTCCAGGTTCCTGTCCTGAGTTCCTATCTTGTTTTCCTCCTGATGACAGACTGTAACCCATAAAACAAATAAACCATTTCCTCCCCATGGTTGAGGCTGCTTTTGGTCCTTGTTTGATCACAGCAACAGAGAAACGAGCTAGGACGAGCTGAGGAACTGAGGGAAATAGGGCAGAGAGGGGCAAAACTGGAGGAGCCCAGGCTTTCTGCGCTGAAGGCCTGGGAAGTTACCATGAGATTCCCTCAGGTGAGAAAGATACACACAATACGATTTGAACTACAGTAGGGGTGGGAGGACATGGGAGCTAGTGACAGGCAGGTCTGCTAGAGGGTTACGGCCAGCAGGAGTTGGTAAATACCTGATAAGGGCTGGAAAGATGCCTCCTCAGGTTAAATATTTATTTCCCAAGCATGAGTTTGCATCTCCAATATTTGCAAAATCTCTGGGTGTGGTGGCATGGACTTGTAATCCAGAGCTGGGGAGGTGGAGACAGGAGGATTCTTGAGGCTCCCTGGCCAGCCAGTTAGATGAATTTGAACCCTCTGGGTTCAGTGTCTCAAACAAAAAGTGTAAAGTGATTGAAAAAAATCAACTGATGTCAACCTTTGACTTGCACACATGCATTATACTAAAGGAAAAAAAGGGGAAATTGGATGGGATGATAAATTAGTGTGAACTTACACTAATAATATTTGTGAGCTATTATTTATAGGCAATTTACATTGGTATAGATTCTTGTATATTGATACAAATTCAAACTATATTTGTTATATTGAATATGCTCCTATTTCTGTTCACAATATTTGTATACTTATGCAAAGTTGTTTTGTCATATTGTATGCATGCATGCCTCTATCTTTGTTTAAGACATTTTGTATAGGGGCTGGAGAGATGGCTCAGAGGTTAAGAGCACTGACTGCTCTTCCTGAGGTCCTGAGTTCAATTCCCAGCAACCACATGGTGTCTCACAACCATCTGTAATGAGATCTGGTACTCTCTTCGGGCCTGCAAACATACATACAGACAGAACACTGTATACATAATAAATAAATAAATGAATCAAAGAAAAAATATTCTGGCTTTAAAAAAAGAACAAGACATTTTGTATATTGATACAATTTTAGGATATATTTATCATATTGCACTATACATTTCTACCTTTGATCAAGATACTTACACATTGTTTACATTTTAAGGTTATTGTCCTCATTTGATGCACAGTTGTTTAAAGATTGCTTAACAGTCTAATATGACGTCTTAGTCTTTAAGCTATACAGGTATTAAGAATTATAGGTCAATAGTCATCCATATTTGTCATACTTATAGTTAGACTAATCAGGTTCTTTAGATACATAGAGATTGTATTCTGCATAGATAGACAATCTCCAACCACTTCAAAGAACTGTAGAATGTGGCATTTAGAAAATTTAGGGCTCTGCTGACATGAGACACGATTGCTCCTAGCAGCATCAATCTATCTCTGAGAGAATGTTGAGCACTGGAGACACTCCACTTGGAGTTTTGGTTTTTTTTTTTTTTTTTTTTTCTTGGCAAAAGTGGCCTTTGGACAAGGAACTGCCTATGCCTTGACTACTGACAAAATGCACAGTGTCTGGGCTGGTCAAGCACATACAAGAAAAAAGACTGCCAAACCTTGCCAAGACAGGTTTTGAAAAATTTCCTGCCTCTGAAAATAATCTGTCAGTACTTTAGACCTTAGCCAAAGTTGGTTGCTCCAATGATGCAAATGAGACTTTGGGTGATTGCTCAGGTAGCCAGTTGTCTCTGTCTTTTATTGCACATTCTGGAAGTTGCTTGACTGCACTTCCTGTTTACTTAGGTAATATTATTTCCCTTCTCAGGTCTTCGGTGGGGGTAGTAGTTACTTTCCTCTCATGACTTGGCCAAGCCATTTCTAATACAAGACTTAGACTCTTTAAGATAAGATAATTATTGAAACATTTAAAATATGTTTCTTGCTTGATATTGTTTATGTTGATTGTAATACTAATTTTTATACTTGATATTTGTTCTTATTATATATAGTTTTGTATTGGTTTGGAACTCTCTTATTTAGACAAAAGGGAGAGGTGCTTTGGGAACTCCTTCAGCCAATGGCCTTTGAGAAACCAGCCCACTTGGGCGTGGTCTCATACTATAAATGCAATAAATATAAAATGCGCGCTCTCTCTCTTCTTTGCTGCTGCCTCTGGATTCATTTCCTGTTACAGTGCAGAGGACTGTGATCTGTGAGTTCCCCCTAAATAAAGTACTCAATTCTGAGCTAGTGTGGGATTATTTTATTTGCATTCTCCAACACACAGGTATACACACATATATGCATCCATACATGCATACACATGAAAACACATACACACCCCTAACACAGGAGATACTGAGGCCTCCTTGTCTGCTTTGCAGCATCTGTCCATCTGGAGTCTGAGAATTATAGGCTTGGAGCTCCTGGTCACACAGGAAAGAGCCAAGGTCTCAGGGATGGAAAGGGCTTCCCAAGTCCTCTTCATCTTGCCTTTCTAGCCCCAGCAATGTGTGTGTGTGTGTGTGTGTGTGTGTGTAGCAAAGGGCCCAGGAAGCCTAAGCTAGGGACGATAAACCAGGTAATGAAATATGGGAAAGAGGTTTGGGCTAGAGAAGTGGTCCCAGGGCACAGAAGGCTGGTTAGAGTGATTCAGCCTGTGAGGGGCTTGGTCTGAGGCACACAGTGAAATGGGTAGCTTGGGATACCCACCAAGAATCTCTACTTACTACTTTTCTGTTTATTGGTATAGAGTTTCTCTTTGTAGCCCAGGCTGGTCTTCAACTCACAATCTTCCTGCCTGTGCCAAGTGAATGCCAAGAGCCACCATGCCACCCAAGCCTGTACTTGCTGTAAGAGAAAACCTCAAAACTCTCCTGTAGACTGGCAAGGTGGACAGGGTAGACAGCCTGGCATGAGGTTGAGCCCTCCCCCTAGAAGTGGGCACTCTTCCCTTCCTGGCTCTTTTACCATTCAGCTGGGTGACCTTGGGATGGGGACTAGACCTTTCTAGACTTTTCTTTTGTAAAATGACAGTGTGCCCCATATGTGGTTGTGAGCTCAGTGGGAGATCTTGCTTTAAGACTGTATACTTCAGCCAGGCGGTGGTGGCGCACGCCTTTAATCCCAGCACTTGGGAGGCAGAGGCAGGCGGATCTCTTGTGAGTTCGAGACCAGCCTGGTCTACAAGAGCTAGTTCCAGGACAGGCTCCAAAACCACAGAGAAACCCTGTCTCGAAAAACCAAAAAAAAAAAAAAAAAAAAAAAAAAAAAAGACTGTATACTTCAATACTAGGAAGGCCCGTGGAAAAGAATCGCTGAGAGACTAAGGGGAAAGCATCCAGGGTAGAATCTGTGATATGCAAATGCCCAGCAAATGCCAGTCTCCTCTCATGTAACTCTGGTTTCAAACATGGTTTAGTCCTATTTCCCTCCACTTCCTCCTTGTGCTCTTGTGTGACCTCAAGATTGTTGGTCCTTCTGCCTTCCTTCATCAGCAAATGGTGTCCAATAGCTCCCCAGCCCAGACGCTGAACTTTCTCATCCTCCTTAATGCTTTGTAGATAGGATGATGCTGTCAAAATGCACACCAAAACCAAAATGATAACGCTAGCATCACTGTTACACCCTCTCCTCTCTGTCGCTGTTTAGAAGGGTTTTGTTTTGTTTGCTTGTTTTCCTCTAGAAGTCTTTCACCTTGTTATGTTTTTCTTGCTACCAAATGACTTTGGTCCTTGAATATATGGCATCATTTCACAGATGTTCTGCCTAGAGGATAGGGAAATCTAACTTGGATTGAAAAAAACACAAGTAAGCAAACACACTGGCCACACTAGTAATAGTCTACAAAGGGAATAATCTAGATAATTGTCCTAACTCAGGTAGCTTCACTGACCTGGTAGGCTAGACTTAAACCTCCCCGAGAGCCTGGAGCCATCTCAACCAAGTTAAACACCGTTCTTTGTCTAGTTGTAGGGCCCCTGGCTTCTGCCTCCTTGGAGGTGGGGAAGTTTCACAGTATCATCATCTACACCTTAACTGCTTCCCATGCAGAATGTTTTGGATATAAAAGCAACTTCTGGCTCCAACTTACTCATCCTCTCTCTCCTTCTCACCCTCCCACCCCGTAAGTCCAGAGGTGGGGTTCCTGCCTTGTTGGCTCAGTGTTCCGAGATGGTGTATCACACTGATGTAGGTGGGCTGTAGTAGGGAGTTCCGTGTTCATTCCAACGTCTGCACACCTCTCCCTTTGCTGACTGCCCTCCAGAGTACTCCTTCTTCTCGGTTTCATATCAGTCACGATACCCAAGGCCTCAGTATTTTCTGTCCAGTTGCCAGAGCTGTTGAGGGTGTGTATGGTATTCCCACAAGGAGAGAAAATATACCATGTGAGTTAAATGGCTCTCAGAGCTAGGTCCAAGTGAAAAATTCCTCCTGTTCAATATTAGCAGAAGTTTAACCCTCACCCCACTACCCTCCCCAGCTCCACTGGGAAGAACTGCATGTTGCCTGTAGATTCTTTACTCTAGTCTAGCCTGCCAATCAACTATATTTCCCGCTTTATCTTTGATTGATTCTTTTCTAAATTCATACTAAATTAAAGACGTAACTAGTTATATGTACAAAGACCCATTTTCTGGCCCATTCTGAGGTTCCCTGTAGCATGAACTTTGTCGGATGCTGTTGGGCTGGGACACTCCCAATGCAGTACGTGTATCTCCTGTATCTCCTGCATATTTGATCTCAGACCGAGTCGATGGTCCCTTACATATTTTATGTAGATAAATGACTGACATAAATATTTTTGGAAAACTAAACATTGAGATTGATAGATTTTTATCAAATTTTATCTCTTGTTAAAATTCATGGGCCATGAATCTGGCCAGATGTCAACTCATGTGATTGAATACTACTGAAGAGAGATGCATGGTATAAATCCAGGAAACACGTGGTATAAATTCCGGGCAGGCTGCACCCACATTTTGGATCTAAGGATCGATTGCCCATTAGTTAGTAGCTGCTCTTGTTTCATTTTTGTCTGTTGGCCTCTTTGAAATACATACGTTAGACATTAATTATAGCTGTTTATAAACCTGCTTTCGCTTCTATCAGTGAGAACTGGGAGGAGAAAGAAGCAGCGATGGAATGAATGCATTTGCATTTGAATAGCAAAACTTGGGAACAAAAATGAGGATTTTTTTTTTTGGTTGTCACATCTTATTGCTTAAAAAACACAGTTTTTCATAAAATTAGTAAAAATTCATTTTGGAAGACCTGGGAAAACCATATTAGCACAAAATGAAAAGAAAACGTTATTGTAATCCCAACAATCAGAAGAAATTGTTGTTAGTATTTTGGAGAATGTATTTCCAGCCTTCCTTATTTTCTTCACCATAAGCACATGTAAAGGAAAAGACTTATATGTGCACATGTGTGCTTTCAGCATTGAAGGGGCTTCTGCCTTTTTAGGATAGAATCATCTCAAGGAAGGTTTTTTTTTTTGTTTGTTTGTTTTTTGTTTTTAGCGTAGAGACACTCCTAACAGTCCTCAGGTATAAGTCTCACCCTTATACCAGGACACGGAAAGGAGAGACGAACCTAAAATGTTTTATAATTTCTTTTCTCAAAGCAAGCCAAATATCGAGTGATGCACGGGCAGCTCAAGAGACTGCATTTACTAGTTTCTTCTGTTTCACAGTAACCAAAATGCCTGATAGGAACAGCTCCGGGAGAAAAAGGAGTATTTCGGCTTATGATTTCAGAGGGCTGCTCTTCACTGTGATCAGGGTGGTGGGACAGTGCATGGCTCCGTCAGTGGCTAGTCACATGGAACAGATGAGGACACAACATGGGTCAAGCCAGGAGTAGACATGGCCTTCAAAAGCCTACCCCAAGTTACCTTCTTCCTCCAGCTAGACCCCAACTCCTAAACCAGGCAGGGAATAAGATGGGTCTGTCTGTAAGAGACAGATTCAAACCCCAACACTGAGGAAGACGAGGGTCAGGAAGCAAAGAGGTGAGATATGAGCAGGAGGGTTGGGGAGTCGGTTAGGAACCCAAGACGGGGTGGCATCTCTGGAGAAGCTTGAGCAGTGGGAGCTTCCTGTGGCTGCTCTGTGCTGTAATGGCACCCATCTCTCAGCCCTTTACTGAGAGTTTGCCAGTAGCAACACACTTGGGTCAGCGGTGCTCAGCTTTAAGGAGACATGGGATGAGGTGCAATAGAGACAGAATAAATGAGTAGAGGCTGTGAGCAGATGTTAATAAAGACCTAGAATATTCCGTGGACACATAGTTTAATGTCCTTATGATTCTCTGGATTTCCTCAGTGTCTGTTGTTATGTTCCCCTTTCTAATTTTGTTAATTTGGTTATGAGTTTGTCAATCTTACTGATTTTCTCAAAGAACCAACTCTTTGTTTCATTGATTTTTGGGGGGGGGGGTTGCTTCTTTCTATTTTATTGATTCAGCTCGTAGTTTATTTCTTGCCACCTACTCCTTTGGGGTATGATTTCTTCTTTTTGTTATAGAGCTTTTACTAATATGAGATCTCTCCAATTTTTATATGTAGACATTTAGTGCTATGTCTCTTAAAACCACCTTCATTGTGTGCCACAAGTTTGGGGATGTTGTGCATTCATTTTCAAAGAGACCAGAGCACTAAGGAGAACTTCCTTCTGGACCCTGGATTAGGCACAGACCAAACACCAATTTCCAACACAAAGCGATTGTTTATTAAGCTTTAAGTGAGGCAAAGAGACAAGGTGGCTGATCTGGAACTGGGCAGAAACAACAGCAAATAGGTTTGCCGAAGTGATTTTAAAGGCAAAAAGGGGAGGTCTGTGTTCGAAGGAGCTAGGGCGAGTTGGTGAGCTTGGTTGGGCCTGTTAGTTAGGGAAGCCAAATGTGGATTTTTGATTGCAAGAACTTGATGTTTTGATAGCTGAATGTTGGTGATCAGGCTCAGGAATGAGTCAGACACAAGGAAGCAGCCAAATAAGGGAACAGACCTTGGTAGCTGGCCTTAGGAATGTGGAAGTGCCTAAATAAGGGAATCCAAGGGCTTGGCAAGGGAGTGGGAGGAAGGAGGGCAGGGCCTGAAGGTGCTATGCTTGCCCTGCTCGGCCTGTTAGAGCCCTTCACTTTTCACTCAATTCTAGAAAGTGTTTAATTTCTTTCTTAATTTCTCTTTTGACCCGCTTTTCATTCAGTCGTGAGTTGTTCGGTTTCCATGCGCTCGTAGGCTTTCTGTTGCTGTTGATGTCCAGCTTTAGTCAGATAGGATACAGGCTGTTATTTCAATTTTCTTGTATCTGTTGAGACTTGTTTTGGTCGGAGTATGTGGTCAGTTTGGGAGAAAGATTCATGAGGTGCTGAGAAGAAGGTGTATTCTTTCGAGTTTGTGTGAAATGTTGTGTATATACCCGTTAGGTCCATTTGGTTGATACTACAGTTAGCGCCAGCATTTCTCTGTTTTGTTTTTGTCTGGATGACCTGTCCATTGGTGAGAATGGGGTACTGAAGTCTCCCACTATTGGTGTCCCAAGGTCAATCTGTGATTTAAACTGTACTTGTGTTTCTTTTACAAAGTTAGGTACCCTTGTATTTGGTGCATAAATGTTAACAATTGCGATGTCCCCTTGGTGGATTTTCCTTGGATGAGTATGTAATAATGTCTTTTCCCATCACTTCCGGTTAGTTTTAGTTCAAAGTCTCTTTTATCAGATATTAAAATGGCCACACCAACTTGTTTCTTCAGTCCATTTTCTTGAAATATCTTTTTCCATCCTTTTACTCTGAGGTGATGTCTATTTGTTGATGTTGACATGTTTCTTGGATGCAGCAAAAGGATGGATCCTGTTTTCTCTTCCATTCTGTTAGTCTGTCTTATTATTGGGAAACTGAGACCATTGATGTTGGGAGAGACTGAGGGGGTCCAAGGGTGGGAGGAAAGTAGGGTGTTCCACCAGGATCTGCTCAGTCCTCTGGGAAAGAGGGCAGAGAGTGAGGGGAGGCCACAGCAGGTAGCCTGCTGCAGAGCTGGGGATGAGACAGGAGGATTGGATATGGAGAAGGAGAGCCAAGACCTGAAGCTCACTAGCTGCTTAGCTTGCCTTCTTGCTTCCCTGGTGGGTTTAGCTGGTGGTTCCTGGAGAATGCCTGCTGGAATTAGGGGCTAGGATAACAGGATGGGTGGAGAGGAAGGTGGGAGGAGAAGACAAAACTGAGGGACACAGAGAGAAGTGGAGGCACAGCAAGTGATCTGCTTCAGAGTGGAGGGTGAGGTGGAGGGGGCCGTTGGATTTGGAGCAGAGGAGGAAGAGGTGAAGATCTGCCCTTAGCCGATCAGCTTGCCAGGCTGGAGTGAGATTTAATTTTTTTTCTGAGGTTTTGCTTATGTTTATATGAGGCATACATATTAATTGTAGCGGCCTCGACGGGTTACTCTGTCTAGGGTTTGTAACCCGCCTGGCTGGCCAGTTATTCCAGGGTCACAGAGAGGCACCACCTGAAAGGCATAGGCTGATAAGGGGAAGGAGGCTAAGCTTATTTGTCAAAGCCTCCCTTTATTAGAGTCATGGTTATAGCTTATATAGCCCCTGGATGAGTAGCTTAGGGGGCTGGGGCACGGGGTCTTGCCACGTGGTCCACGGCCCTCACGTCCAAGAGGTTACGATGGGTCAGGTCAAGATTCCTTGGTCGGGAAGTCACAAGGTGACCCACCTAGTTCTCTAGATAGTTTGGAATGTGAGGCAGGTTCCGTTAACAGATAACTCTCTATTAACAGTTAATTTGGGTGTGAGATAGGCTTGGTCAATAAGACTATTCTCAATACAATTGGAAGTGAAGCCCTCTGCAAAAACTCCTCACGGCGGTGCTTCCTGTAAATTCTGGGGGGACACGGCTCCTGACAATTAATAAGCTTGTATTTGTTTTTCTCTTGTTAGTTTTTCTTATTTAAATCACTGTTACATTATATTTTTTAATTGGCTATTGGAAATAAACTTAATTTTAAGTGATGGGGCTTCCTGTTAGGTCCTGTGATTTATCTGCATGCTTGTGTAACAAGACTATGTAATTTGATTTTAACGAGGCATATTTTCATATGCAACAACGTACATCTCTGTGTTAGTTTCTTTTCTCATTTCTGTGACAAAATACTCAACAAAAGCAACTTTCAGAGGGGATGGTTTGAGGGGGATACAGTCCACCCTGGCCAGAGGGGGAGGGGGGCAGTCGTAGGTGTCTCTGTTGTGGCAGGTGAATGAAACTAGTGCCTCCCACAAATCCTGCAAAAGGAAGCAGAGAGATTGCAGAAGAGGGGGCCAGGCTATGAAACCTCAAGGTCCTGCCCAGTAACCCACACCCTCCAGACGGCTCTACCTCCCAAAACTTTCCCAAATAGGGTTGGAGCTGGGGACCAAGTGTTCAGACACCTGAGCCTATGTGGGACACTTTATATGTAAACACAGCAATATTATCCCTTTTCAATATTTTCTTGATTCTTATCTGTTGTTCTTGGCAGATTTTTATGCTAATTACGCTAACTTGCAAAAAAGTCCCTTTGAGATTTTCAATAAAATTACCTCAATTTTGTGAAAGAATACAAAAACACTGACCTCTTCCTTTCTCTTTCCCCTCCTCTTCCCTTCTTAACAAGTTGAGGCTTGTCATCCATAAATATGGCATGTCTTCCCCACACCGGTTTGCATTTTTTCTTTATATTGATTTTCTACACTTTTTAATGCTTACTATTACACATTTTATTTTGTATTATTTATATTACAAGTAGAATTTATCCTGTGAATTATTAAGATAGTTAACTTTGACAACTTTGTATCGTGTAGAGAACATCTAAAACAAACAAACAAATAAAAAATCAGATTAAGCAGCTATGGCTTCCTGGAGGAAGTCCTGTGGTCCTATGTCTTAAAGTTAGGTCTCAAACCCGGGACAAATGGCTGATGTGCTTATTAACACAGCAAAGTGGACCTAGCTATTAGGTTCTCTCAGCATCTCTCAGTCCTAATCCTTTTTTTTTTTTAACCTATTTTCCCTCTTGGCTGCTACACTTGGTTCCCCCTTTCCCCTCCCCCCTCCCCCCTCTCCTCACATGACCCAGCTCAGGGTCCTGTTCACTCTGGACTCTCCCAGATGTTTCTGCCTCTGACTGCGCTCTCCTTCATATCTACAATAAACTCCTCCCCCATAACTAGGAACAATCCTGTCCTTCCCTTATTTTATTTATTTATTTATTTATTTATTTATTTATTTATTTATTTATTTCATCTGATACGGAAACCCAGCATTGGCATATTTGAATTCCCTTCCAAGGAACGCGGCATCTCCCAACCAAGCTGCTGATTGGACTTTTCCTAAGGTGTGTGCGGATCATTTGTTTCTGCTGACTCCTGCCATCCATCAAATTTGATCCCAAATTCCGAGTCAGCCTTCTCAGCTACTTCTCCCCTCCATGGCTCTAACCGTTCTTCTCCTTGTCTATGCCACAAATGTCTCTCTGATTCCTAGAGACTTCACGTGCCTGGGCGCTTGTCTAGACTGTGACCTGCTAGTCTGGGTATCTCTACTAAAGGCTCTTACGGCATCGCTTTTCCCCTGCCCTCTCACTTTCTCTCTCTTCGCCCTAGGAATCTGCTGTTCCAGCCTGCAATCCTGCTCCTTCAAGCTCTCAGGGAAAGCTTCCTCTCCTGACTCAGGCTGCTAGTCTGTCTCTTCCGTAAGCCCTCTGAGGCCTAGTTTTTCTAAGCCTGGACCCATCTAGGCCACTACATACTCTCTCTTAGACTCCTCTTGGAGTTTATAGAAATTCCCACCAGTGGAGTTTCATTTTTCAACACCCTTCTTCTCGGACTATAAACCCTTTGGCCTCAGTACAGATCAATGGCCCTAGATTGGCAGGCACATTTGATTTTCAAATTCTCCTCACATGGTAACAACCTCTGCCACGTGCAAACAGATGTTCCCCAAATCTCTTGTATTTAAGCTTGCTTAGCTCTGCCCTTCTAGAAGTCTGTCTTCTCTGAGGCGTCTCTTCTTCCTGCCTTAAAAATCTTTTATCTCTGTTTCTCTCTGCACTCTGCTCTCAAAAAACTTTTTAAGATTATTCTGTAAACTCTGCCTCAGAATTCATTGGTATGCTTAAAAAATCTGTAGCAAAAATTAGTTTAAAACTTTGAACAAAAGGTTTATAATTAAAAATCTATTCATGTATAATCATAATTTGCTATAATTTACTAAATATGTGATTCAACTCTTGTTTAGAATATACTGTATTTATAACTTAGATTCAACTCTTGTTTAAAAATAGATTATTTTGATGTTTTAAAATAATGGTTGTGCTGGTAGTCATCTTTACTAAGGCGAAAGAGGGTACATGCCATGTGACTTTGCTACCATCTTAAGATGACCACACATCATCAAACAACTGAGGCAGCCCCTATAAAACTTCTTAGTCCCAGGGGGCCCTTGGTTTATCATTGTGTCTCCCTTTAAATTATAAAAGTGACATCAGGGCCGGGTGATGGTGGTGCACGCCTTTAATCCCAGCACTTGCGGGGAAGAGGCAGGCCTATCTCTGTGAGTTTGAGGTCAGTCTGGTCTATAAGAGCTAGTTCCAGGACAGGCATTAAAGCAACAGAGAAACCTTGTCTCGAAAAAACCAAAACCAAACCAAACCAAACAAAAAAAGTGACATCAGGTTTCCAAAATCTTGGATTAGCATTTTTACATGATGGCAAACTCCCATATTAGGTATACCCAGGCTAACAAAGCTTAAAAATATATGTCTAACTATGTGTGTCTTTGCTAAATCTGTTCAACACCAGACTTCTAGAAAATTTAAAGTAAAAAACAATGTGTGTTTAGTAAATATGTCTTTCATAAATAGCGTATGCTTGATAAATAAGTTTATAAATTCCTAAGGTCTGCTCAGGTCCACAGTGACATTTGTCTAGTCTCTTTGTCTTTGCTCACATTGCTGAGTGTTAGCTATTTGGATAAACTGAGTTACACAAAAACAAACTGTGATATTCTGTAATGATACATTATGACAGGATCAAGAAAGTTCCCAGTCTCGCTATAATGGTTTAACATTCTATTTTGATGCTAAAGAATCTTCAATAAAACCTTTTACTCAATTTTTGATTATCCTTGTTCTCAAACTGAAAAAGGATAAAGCTGTAAAATTTAATCTTATAAAAGCTACTAACTTGTAATTCATTTAGTAACAAGCTTTATTTAGCCTCCTGTATGTGTTTTCAAGGTTGAGCCTAAAGCAAGTAACTGACCCAGGTATACTGAATAGATGGTCCTCAAACTCTTCAGAGATCTGCTGATTGCGACACTTCAAGTGTTGACTGAAAAAAGCTTCCCATGATAGACAGACACGCCAGTGCCTCGAGGAAGCCCTACGGTCTCCAAAGAAGATAGATGGACAACTTCACCTGAATTGTGGTAATAATAACTAACCATGGGGCAGAACTGTCCCATGCCTTGCTGCCCACCAGGGCTCTGTACACACTGTGGACACTTTTGGGGGTGATTGTCCCACTCTGCCTGGTTAGATAAGGTCTGCCCCCCAAGCTCGTCCTCCACAGGAAGATCTCTCTGACCTGAGTCTGGCAGCCAGAGTCTGGGGTTGCTCTCTGTGGAAGCTGAGGATGAAAAGCTGTGCTGTATGACAGCCAAAGATTGACCGCTGCCCCTGGAAGTCACGGAGACCTCGGAACCTAGAGCAATTGTCTACGTGGGGGGTAAGGGTCATTTTAATGGATACGTAGGCCATTTGGATTATACTTCTTGCTCTGGTTTTTCCTTCTCTGGTCTCTGATGATACTGAAGAACAAACTGATTGTAACTTTAACAGCAAGCGTACCCCTTCCTCCCCCAAGGCCACAGCCGCCTTTACTTCAAAATCAGACCTCCTTGAGTTTTTCTAGAAAGACAGTTTACCTTGTCACCAGATGCTTTTTAACTCAAAGTCATTTTTGGGTTCCGAAGTTTTTACTATGACTCAAAGGCGTAAATCTACTGCTCTTTCTACCATGTGGATTTCAGTACAGTGGATTTTATAAACAAATTTTATAAACAGCTAATATAGCTAAAACTTTTTCCTCTTTTTGTGAACTTAAAAAATTGTATGGAGGAGTTAACTTGGATCCACCTTTCTCAGGTCAAATGGACTCCAGATAAGTACTCTCAAGTTTTTCCACCTGCCTATTCCTGAGAGTGGGCTCTCCTCTCTCTCTCTCTCTCTCTCTCTCTCTCTCTCTCTCTCTCTCTCTCTCTCTCTCTCTCTTTCTCCTGGCCTTGGGGACTTCCTTCTCCAACCACTAGGACTGTGGGCCTGGAAGTTTCAAGTGAACACGGAAGCTAAAAATTTACCCTTGCCGGGTGGTGGTGATACATACCTTTAATCCCAGCACTTCCTAGCACTCAGGAGGCAGAGGCAGGCAGAGCTCTGTGAGTTCAAGGCAAGCCTGGTCTACAGAGTGAGTTCCAGGACAGCCAGGACTGTTACACAGAGAAACCCTGTCTTGAAAAAATACAACGAAACTACCCTAAATTCCTTAACTTTAGCTTCTTCTGTCCCTAGTCTATCTGTACCAGTAGATTTTATATCAACAGCAGACTGCTCCAGCAACTCACCAGCCCCAGGTGGTCCCTTACAGTCTATATCCCAGACAGCTCCAGAAAGGCTAGCGCCAGGGAGTGCAGCCTCAAAAACTGCCTCAACTTGGCCTGTCCTTCCCTAACCACAGGTGGTCCCCTAGAGCCTGGACAGCTCTGGAAACAGCCTGCACTCTGTCGTGATGTTTTGTTGGTGGTCTAACAAATAAAACTTGCCTGAAGATCAGAGTGCATACCTAAGCCACTAGTTAGGCACTGGTGGCACACACCTTTAATCCCAGCACTCAGGAGACAGAGGCAGAGGAATCTCTGTGAGTTCAGGGCCACCCTGGGCTACACTAGATTGATCCAGTCTCAAGGAGAAACAGAGCCAGGCAGTGTTACACACTTTAATCCCAGTACGTGGGAGTCACCACCTTTAATTCCAGCCCTAGAGGGATGGAGACAGGAGTGTATGGCTGGGCGGAGAGAGGGATATAAGGTGGGAGGAGACAAGAACTCAAATGCAGTCTGAGGATGCATTCTGAAAATGCAGTCTGAAGAGTCGTAGAAACAGGATTGCCCCTTCAGTCTGAGCAGTGATAAAGAGGTAAGAACTACTGGGGCTGGCTGATCTGCTTCTCTGACCTTTCAGCTTTCACCGCTGATAGCTGACTCCGAGTTTTTATTATTAAGAACAATTAGAATTTGTGTTATAGCAGTCTTCTCTCTTCCTGGCCTTGGCCAGCATTCCAGCTTGAGTCCCCAACAATGATGCCCCAGTGTCAGCAAGAAGTAGTCATAGGAAAGATCATGTGGTCCCTTATCATTTATTATCAACACAGAGGCTGGGACCGTTAGACTTCTGTTAAAAAGAGGAATGTCAAGAAAATGCCCAGAAGGAGGAGGACAGAGGGAGAGGCAGAGATGCCAGGGGGTGCACTGACATTTAAGAAGGGAGGTAGAGTGTGAGACAGTCCCTAAGCTGAGAAACGGAAAATACACTTTATGACTCGGATGACTATACTCGGTGTTGCTGTCTATTTCTGCAATAAATGTATTTCGTTATTTTCCCAGGTGCTCTGAGGACAAGCCTTCTCTCTACAGTGCTCCCTCCCTTATCAGCGGTTCCTTTTCTCCATGGTTTCAGTTATCTGGCGTCAGCTGGAATTTAAAGATGTTCAATGGAAAATTCCACAAGTAAATAACTCCAGAGTTTTAAGTGCTTTGAGGAGCATGATGAAGTCTCACGCAGCCCTGCTTCATCCTACCCAGACAGACTCATGTCTTTGTCCAAGGGATCCATGCAGCATGCACTACCTACCCATCAGCCACTCACCCGTCTTGGTTGTAAGGTCAACTGGAGGTATCACAGTGCTTGTGTTTAAGTGACCTGTGTCTCACTTAATGGCGGTCCCAAAGCACAAGAGTAGTGATGCTGGCACTTCACATCTGATAAGGAGCAGCAGCACAGGACATCCTCTCTGTGAGAGGGTGACGATACAGTAAGATTTTTTTTTTTTTATTTGGTTTTTCGAGTCAGGGTTTCTCTGTGGCTTTGGAGCCTGTCCTGGAACTAGCTCTGTAGACCAGGCTGGTCTCGAACTCACAGAGATCCGCCTGCCTCTGCCTCCCGAGTGCTGGGATTAAAGGCGTGCACCACCACCGCCCGGCTTACAGTAAGATTTTTTTGAGGGATTCCATTCACAGAATTTATATGGCAATATAGTAATGGCTCTATTTCATTATTAATTGCTAATCTCTTACTGTGCCTACTTTAGAAATAAAATTTAGTCATATATAGAAGACAAAACATGGAGTATACAATGCAGTTTATGACCTCAGACTTCTGTCTCCCTGGGGTGGATTGGGAACACAGTCTACCCATGCGTAGGGGACCCTGCTGCATCATACTCTTGGATGTTGGCGCTTTGGTGAGTGACGTTACAGACCCAGCATCCACCATGTAGAAAGCATGAAGTTATGAGAGGCTGCTGAAGAGAAAGGACTGAGAACCCAGTGACAGGAATTACAGCAAGAAGTATGCAGAGGAAATACAAAGTCCCCAGAGAATCACACTCAATGGGAAGGATGCCCAGTGTGCCGCATGGGCTGGGGGAGCTAGGCATTCTCTGAGTTTAAGACAACAGTCATCAAAGAAGGCTGAAGGAGCTAGGTGATGTGTGTGTGGGGGGGGCATGCCTGTAGCTCAGAAGTCAGGAGGCTGAGGCAGGGCAGTTGGGAAGTTCAAAGCCAGCCTGAACTATACAATGACACCCTATCTTAAAAGAACCAAGAAACCAAAACAGAGGACTGAATAACTCATAACAAACAAACAAACAAGCAAACAAACAAAAAACCCTAGGTTGTAGCTGTATACTTTATTTTCTGATTGTTATTTAAGAAACAGAGCATAAAAACAGGCCAGGGCTGGACTGTGTGTGATCATAGAACGTTGACCTACGACCTTTGAAGCATGTGACCGAAGAGTGAAACCAGATTCATGGCGTTCGTGGGCGTAGGAAAGTCAGGACTCAGGTAAAAATAGCTTTTCTCCAAGTCAGTACCAACCAGGGAAAGTGAAGGATGTATCCCTGAGACAATCTCATAGATGCTGCTTCTAGTTAGCCTGCTTCCAGCTTCCCAGACCAGCAATTCATCAGTCTTGGTTTGCACTGCTCTGGCCAAGCGCCACTCTGTGTGGTTTATAAGTGATTTTTCACAGTTCCAGAAATGGGAAGCCTGGAGTCAGAGTGTGACACCACTGGGCTCAAGGGAGAATCTTCTTCTGGGCTGCAGACAGCGGCCTTCGCAGAGCCTCACTTGGGAGGATAGAAGGTGAAAGAGCCTGCCTCCCACCTCCTTCCTTGCCACTCCCCCACCTTCTTGAAAAGGTACGAATTCCATTGGTGGGGGCTCTGTTATCAGGGTCTGACGCCTGCTTCCTACAGGCTCCGCCTTTAAACAACACCACATTAGAATTAGGGTTTTAACACACAAAGTTGGGGGCAGCTGGAGAGGGAAGGACAAACATTGAGTGTCTGTCAGGGAACACAGAAATATTCCCCCCAGTGATAAAGCTTCCCTGTTCCCCACCGGCTTCCAGATGCTAGTGAGGCTGGCTCACCTTCCTGCTAATAGCAAGCCCAGAACAGATGGTTTCTGTTTTTATCCGGGTGGCCTTTGTTTTTACAGTATCTTTGGCTTTTAAGGTAGACAGCTATGTTAACCATAATGAAGACCTTTCTTCCAGAAACCTGTGCATTTGTTATGTCTCTGATATGATGGCTGTACATCTATTTTTGGTAGCAGGACATTCTGTCTTAGGTTGCTTATTGAAATGGTCACAGTCATGTGACATACCAGTACTGATAACAACCATTTGTATCTTATCGCTAACTTTTGGAAGTTCTCCAAGATTGAGGTAGATATTCCTGCCCTATTAAATAAATATATTTCCATCTCTAGGTTATTTAGGCTTTCTTTTCCTAATAGCAAAAAAATAAGTTTTTCGTGTCTATTGAGTTAATCTTTTTATTCATACGGGTAATATCATATTAATAGAAATTCTAATTTTGGCCCTTACTTGTATTCTTATAAAAATACACCTCCTTGATCATGGTACATTATTCTTTTATGATGCTGCCGCATTTAATTGGCTAATATTTTATTCAGGATTTTTGCATCTATATTCATAAGTCAGGTTGCTCTGTAATTTTCTCTTTCTGGAGCTATTTCCGTCATATTTATGACTGGGAAATCTCTTCTGTCTGCTGCTAGTACTCCAGACCCTCCTTCTTGTTAGTATTAACAATTGGCGTGTGTTTGAGATACACACACGTTTTGGTCACATTCAAAATTCGCGACCCAGACCTGTCGCCTTCTGAGGGACACAACTGTCTGGCAATGCTTTTCCGGTTTGTCCCACGTGGATTAATTTGTCAGACCGCTTGCATTCCCCTAACCCAATTCTGATTATTCATATTTCCCCATACACCTACCATTTTATCAAGATTTTCAAGTAATCTGTCATAAGATTTTACATGGAAATCCTAAAAAAGACGACCTGTGCATGTGCACTTCTGACCCTGTCAGCCTGTGGCTAAGCTGTCTCATCGCTAACGTGGTTCGTCTTGTTTTCATTTCTCCCTCTCTATAGGTGTAGACCTTTTTTTATTTTACATTGTTTGTCTTGTAGGTGTGAGCACAGGTGCACCCACCCGGATTGAGGTTAGAGGACACTTTGGGGGAGTTGGTTTTTTTGTTTCTACCAGTGGGTCCTGAGGATAGAACACAGCTTGTCAGGCTTGGCAGCAAATAACTTTACTTGCCGAAGCATTTTGCAGTCTTGGTAGAGACTTTTTAAAAAATTCAATGTACAGCTTAGATTTTCCTAGGAGATAAGGAGCTGATTTCGGTGGTTTGTACAGGAAGACCCTGAAGGGGAGCCAGGAGGTGCTGTGGATGCAGGAAGGCAGCCAGCACTATGGGCACAGGGACAGGATCCTATGAGTATCTGAGGAGATGCCTGCCTCAGGGGGGTTCTCCCACCGAGAATGACTGTTATTTATATACACTCCCTAGGGTCACTGGTTAAGGGTAACTGAGTATGAAGGGGAACAGGTAGCATGTGAGAGAGTTTGTTCCTACCTGAGGTGCAGGCAAGAGGCCTCCACAGCCCCAGGAAAGCCGCTGGCAAGGGATTGTAGCTCCTGACACTGGCAATCTCAGAAAGACAAGAAGCTAGTGATGCTCTGTGCACGTGGGAGGGGTTGGGCACCTATCACTTAGTCATCTGGGACTCATGTGTCATTTATTCTTTTTTTATAGATTTCAGCTAGTTTTATCTTTTATCTCTGTTAATATATTCTTCTACTTAAGATTCATTTAATTAATTCATTTATTTTTGTGATAGTGGTGTTGGAACCCAGGGCCTCATGCAAACTAAGTTAATATTCTGCCATTGAGCCATACCCACAGCCCTTGGTTTTCACTTTTTATTTTGAGAAGGATTTCAGTAAGTAATCCAGGCTGTCCTGGAAGTTACAATCCTCCTTCCCCAACCTCCTGTGATGTCAGATCTTGCTTTCTTTGAGCCTCAATTTACTGTCCTCCTTGTGCGCACACACATGTATGTACTCGTGTCTTGTGGGTGCCTTCCTCAAGTGTTCTCGTATTTATCTGTCTGCTATTAGTTTGCTTTCTGTAGTTGTAATAAAGACATCATGACCAACAAGCAGCCTAAGGAGGAAAGGGTCTATTTGTCTAACAGGTCGGATCACAGTCCATCCTCAGGGGAAACCAAGGTAGAGACTCAAGCAGGATAAGAACCTGGAGTCAGGAACTGAAGTAGAGGACAAGGAAAAGAGCTTGTTCCCTGTGGCTTATTCCCTGTGGCTTGCTCAACCTGCTTTTTCCCCAGTGGGTCTGCATTTCACCTTTGCTTATAGTAAACACTTAAATCACAGCTTCCCCCTCATTCTTTCCCTCGCCTCCCCCTTCCCTCCCCTATAGTCTCACCCCTACCCTTTCCTTCTTACTCCTCTTTCTCTTCCCTTCTCTCCCCTCTTTCCCCTAATTTCTTATCCCCTCCCCTCCCCTACTCTTTTCTCTGCTCCCTGCCTTTCCTTCCTTGTTTTTCTGGCATAGGTTCTCCTAACCTATTCTAGGAGGGCCTGGAGCTCAAGGTGTTTCTGCTTCAGCCTCTGATGTGCTGGGATTACAAGTGTGCACTGCAGGGTCTCAGGTTAATACAGTTAAATTTAAAAAATGTTAACATTGATAATATAATGTGTGTGTGTGTGAGTGTGTATGTGTTCAGATATGTGCAGGTGTGCATGTCTGTGTGCAGTTGGAGGCTAGCGATCACTTTTGGGTATTGTTCCTCAGAAATCCCCTTTTTCAACCTGCTTTCCTCTAACACCCAGACCACCCACAGTGGACTGGGCCCACCCGCTAACTGGCATCTATCAGTCTGTCTGTCTATCTTCTATCTATTATAATCATCATTTATCTATTATCTTCTCTCTCTGTGTGTATGTGTGGTGTAAGCGTGCATGTAGTGTGTATGTGTGTGTGGTTGTGCATTCACCCACATGTGTATGTGTGTGAAAGCCATAGGCTGGCATCAGAATGTCTACCTCAATCACTTCTCTACTTTATATTTTTGACAGATAGTGTTTCTTGCCTAACCTGAAACTCTCTTTCAGCTCCTGGGATCTGCCTATCTTGGTGCCCTACTGCGGGTGTCTGCAGAATACTGCACCCCCACCTGCTGGGAATCCAAACTCAGGCCTGATGCTTGCTCAGCAAGCAGTGTAGTCACTGAGATAGCTCCCAAGTCCTCCAACTTATCTTTTTGAGACAACGTCTCTCACTGAACTTGGAGCTCACTCACTAGGTTGTCAGCCTGGCTGGCCGGCAAGTCTCCGGGGTCTTCCTGTCTCTGTCTTCCTGGCACTAAGACTATAGGTGTAAGCCACCACACCTGGCTTTCCACACTGTCCTGGGGTCTGAACTTCAGTCTTCATGTCTGCAAGCCAAGCACTTACTGCGTCATCTTCCAGTCCTGTCTTCTTGAGTTATAGTCGTCTTCATACGTTTTCAGTCTTTCTCATTAGTAGTGCAGTAAGAACAGCTCGGGTGGATGAGGTCAAGTAATTGAGAAATTAGTTACACAAGGGCTTAGCACTGTGTCTGAACCATAGGAAGTGCTCAGCAAATGTTAATGGCGATTTTGATTGAACACTTTCTTTTCTTCCTTTTCTAATTTTTTTGTTTTTTTTTTTTTGAGACACAGTTGTTGCTGTTGTTTTAAAAAATCTTTGGTCTTTGGGGACCCACCACCCAGCTCCCAAATAATCACATGGAGACTTATTTTTACTTTATGAATGCCTGGCCTTAGCTTGGCTTGTTTCTAGTCAGCTTTTCTTAACTCAAATTATCCTATCTATCTTTTGCCTTTGGGATTTTTATTTTTCTTTCCTTCTTACTCCATGGATGACTGTGAGACTGGGTAGTTAGCCCTTGGCATCCTTCTTTCTTTTTCTTCATTTTGCTCCTTTCTCCTTTCCTTTCTCTTTATTCTCTCTGCCTAGCAGCCCCACCTATCTCTCTTCTGCCTAGCTATTGACTGTTCAGCTCTTTATTAGACCAATCAGGTTTTTTAGGCAGGCAAAGTAACACAGATTCACAGGGTTAGACATATGCAACATAAAAGAATGCAACACATCTTTGCATCATCAAACAAAAATTCCACGTCATAAATTAATGTAACACATCTTTTATTTTTTTCGAGAACACATCTTAAAAAACATAATATTGCACAACACAGGGTTTCTCTGTGTAGCCCTCTCTGTCCTAGAACTCACGCTGTAGACCAGGCTGGTCTTGAACTCAGAGATCTTTTACCTCTGCCTCCTGAGTGCGGGGATTAAAGGCATGTGCCATCACTACCTGGCTTTGATTAAGTATTTTTAGGTTACTAACATTATCAGAGGATAAGTTCAAATGCTATGGACTAATTAATTTGAAAGAGGCTATCCCAAGATGGTATAGCAGCATAGATTACTGTAAGCTGCTTTTAGTCAAGTTTATAGTGAGGATCGGGAACAAAATGCAGAGCAAAAGAACTGAAAAGTATGCAGTCTGGCCTGAAAGGACAGTCTGTTTGTTAAGGAGATTAGCGTCAGTAAAGAGAAGTGAAGTCCTTCCAATGGGACTTCAGAATACGAACTGAATGCATTTTGAATCATGACATGTGCATGAACCTTTGGATACCAGAGCTCACTGTTACTTTTTTGTTGCTGACAGAAGTAACAGGGAGGAAGGCTTGCTTTACCTCACAGTTCCCTGTGGGAAGTCAAGGCAACAGGAGCTAGGAGAGCTTCTGGTGACATCACATCTACAATAAGGAATGGAGAGAAGGATGGATGCTAGTGCTCATCCGACCTTCTTCTTTTTTTTTTTTTTTTTTTTTTTTGGTTTTTCGAGACAGGGTTTCTCTGTGGCTTTGGAGCCTGTCCTGGAACTAGCTCTGTAGACCAGGCTGGTCTCGAACTCACAGAGATCCGCCTGCCTCTGCCTCCCGAGTGCTGGGATTAAAGGCGTGCGCCACCATCGCCCGGCTCTCATCCGACCTTCTTAATGCCATATAGTCCAGGATCCACACAGAGGGAACGGTCCTGCCTGCAGTTACAATGGGTCTTAACCAAATCAATGAGCCGAATCAAGACTTTCTTCACAGACATTCTCAGCAGCTATCCTTGGTGAAGACTTCTCCAAGTGGGATCAGAGTCTCATCTCCTAGAAGACTCCAGATTCCATCAAGATGACAGTCAATGCTGGTCATCACACTTCTTATGAATTATGAAATCTTGGCCTTTAGCTTAGGCTTGTTCCCAACTAGCTCTTGTAAGTCAAATTAACCTGTTTCTATTAATCTACATTCTGCCACGTAGCTTTTTACCTTTCTTCCATATGTCCGATTTTTTCCATGTCTCACTGGTATCTTTCACATGCCTAGATTCTTCCCCACTTCCCCTCTTTCCCCAGAAGTTTCTCCTAATCTCTCCTTTCTAGTTATTGGCCATTCAGCCCTTTATTAAACCAATCAGGTGCCTTAGGCAGGCAAGGTAAAACAGTGACACATCTTTACACAGCTTGTTCAGATATCCCACAGCATAGCACCTTCAATTGTGTCTGTGTTTATTCTAAGAAGGCAACTCTCAGTGGAGCCCCTGGATGGACTGAGGATGGCAGCTAGTCACTAGAGACCATGTCTTGCAACTTTCAGTCCTCCCCCATGGATATAGCCATTGGTTTCATTAATTATGCCTGTCAACAGGGAATTCTCTTAAAAGCTCTAAACAATGGGGTGCAAGAGCTTCCTGGAGAGCAAATGCATTTATGCGCAGGAAGGTGACATGTCCCAATTCTATGGGAACAGAAACTTCCCTATGGGGGGAAAAACCCTCTGAAGAGTTTACAGTGTGTTTAAAAATATACTTAGGCTTGGGAGACAAAATAGAAAGGATAGAGAAAGTCCTTATAAAAAAAGAAATAGAGTAGCCAGGCATGGTGGCACACACCTTTAATCCCAACACTTGTGAGGCAGAGACAGGTAGATCTCTCTGAGTTTGAGGCCAGCCTGGTTTGCAGAGTGAGTTCTAGGACAGCCAAAGAGTCACAGAGAAACCCTGTCTCAAAAAAAAAAAATTAAAAAGTAAAAATAAATCAATTTTTTTAAAAAAAAAAAAGAGCCTGTCTGTAGCTTCAGGCAGTCCCTTAAGGGTTCCCAGCTGAAAACAGTTCTGTACCCTGTGTGTTTTTCCCTGACTGGGGCCACCTTCTCCATATCCTCCAACTCCCAGGAATCCCAGCCCTTAGTGAAGGAGTTTGATCTGAACTGGACAAGGGGTGCAGAGCATCCAGGATAATGAATCTGCTTCCTCACCTTGACACATGGACTCCAGACATCTTTCTGTGAGTTTCCCCCAAGCTTTTGCCCTATACCTATGGTTAGTTCTGTCCAGATCTTTGGCAGCCCAGGCCCAAAAGGAAACCCCAAAATCAACACCCTTCAATGGGAGTCTAGTTTGGGCTTGCCTAAGCCATGGTCTGATCTTCTTTCCAAAACTCCCATCAGCGCGGCACAGAAGATCAGAAGCTTGGAGACGCTGCCATCTCATTGGTTGAGATGAGATTTATCAGGATCCCCTCCAAGTCCAGCCCCCACGTTTCAGTCTCTTGAGGATTTTCTACACTTCAACTGGCTGGATCAGGTCTCACCCCAATTCCAGGGCTTCAGGGCGGGACCTGGGGCCTGCTGCCTAAACTGAATGACTGCATCTGGGTTTTGCTGGTATTCTCTTCCCACTGCTGTGGCTGAGTGGTGTCCTCTTTCGTTGGACTGGCTGGTGATGGCTCCGTTTGACCTTCTGATCCCTTTAACAGTAGATAATGGAACAGTTTTGACTGGAAAGTGATGAATCAAGTGTAGTTCACACCAGAGAGGCCAAAAAAAGCCTAGCAGGGCAGCCTGAGTCACATCCTCTTCATTGAGTATGGTCCTGAGGCTGGAGGATGAGCCTGGGAACAGCTGAGTCTGTCAATGAGCTGTGGCATCCATGAGACTCACATGTTTGAATTCTTTTCCCTTTCTTCTTTACTTTTTTATCAATGGACTAGCAGCAGGTTCCATACAATTCTTGATAAACTAAGTGTCTTAAAGTAAAAAGAAAAAGAATCTTCTTTTTTTTCAAAATATTTATTTATTATATATACTATATTCTGTCTGTATGTATGTCTGCAGGCCAGAAGAGGGCACCAGACCTCATTACAGATAGTTGTGAGCCACCATGTGGTTGCCGGGAATTGAACTCAGGACCTTTGGAAGAGCAGGCAGTACTCTTAACCACTGAGCCATCTCTCCAGCCCCCAAAAAGAATCTTCTTCAATACTTATCACAAATGTCTTGTTAATTTAAAAATGCAAACACAAAAGCTCAAATAAAGAAGCATTGCATGATATTCTTGTCCGACTTAAGTAAACACAATTATAGGCTTCAGCAGTAGAATACAGTAAGTAGGTAGGGGATTCCTTGCTCATCCGTTCAGTGAGAGCTGTGGGCTGTGGGTGTGAGGGAGACAGTGCTTCTCCCTTCATAAATCTCAGTTTTCTCGCGTGATATCTTGTTATGATGAGGGTGAGTCTAATGTTTCAAAACACATGTACTTTTGAACAGTGTGGTACCTAAGTGAAAGCCGCCTGCTTTCCCTGGCGCTGTGTGCTCTAACCAAGCAGAGAAAGCCCAGCTGTGATGGGCACCAGTGTCAGCTTTCCCGGGGTTTTCATGGATAGTTTAAACATTATGTTTAATTTGCCTCGTGGGAAGCTTTTAGAAGTTGCATTCATGTTCTGTCACTGTGTACCAAACTGCCACATGTCCAGCAGCTTGAAAGGAAAAGCACACTGGCTTGCAGCGCCCATCGGCGCCCCAGCATGGTTTATTGGTGCTCTGACCAGGGTTCGCTGGGATTTGTTTGTTTCTGGAGGCTCGGCTGCAGGGGAGCTTCTGCCCAGCTCGTTCAGCTTGTTGGCCAAATTTGTTTTCTTGAGATTGCATAACCATAGAGTGTTTCTTAAGAACAGGATCTTAGAACGTTGCTTGGTGCCATCTGGAGGCAGGTCCCAGGTTCTCGAAGCTAACCTCTAGCTCTTTACAACTGAAGGTCTCTCTGACCTCAGCGGGGTGGGGGTGGGGGGTTGAGTCTTCTTTTACGGATTTTCATCTGATCAAGTCACACCCAGCCCAGATCATCTTCCCTTTTGTGAATGCAAAAGCAAATATTTAGGGACTCTTAATTATGTATATGAAGTCCCTTTGCCACAGTCTGTGGTTTAGATTCTGGTCACAGGTGCTTACCCCACTTAAGGAGAAGGAATAGTTCTGGAATCACGAAGTGGATCCTAAGCATCTCTCTACCACAGAATGCTAACCCAGGAAGACAGGAAGCACACAAAGCATGCTAACAGAATGTGTTCAGTTAGTTAGTGAACTGAAAGAATGAGAGAGAGCACAACAGACTAATTCTTAGTGGCTGGAGAACAAGGATGTAACATCAGAACCATCCTGCTCTTCAATGTGGCTGAAAAGTCCTTATCCACCTAGTTAAGTCCCTTACTGAATAGTTAGTTCCATGGAAGGAGGAGGCTGGCAGAGCTCTGATTTCTAAGCACGGGTGATCCCTGGCTGTTGTGGGTGGTCCAGTTGGTGACATGAGGTTCTTTCTGGGAGCACTGATAGAAACTTAAGACAGGGACCAGCCTACTGGTAGGAAGACCAGGAACAGCCAGCCACAGGCAGGGCAGTTCTCCTTATGGCCTGCTAGTCTCTAGCATCTATCACTTTTGGTAGAAACCAACCATGAAGAAG
Organism: Chionomys nivalis; assembly: GCF_950005125.1. Lineage (NCBI taxonomy): Eukaryota > Metazoa > Chordata > Mammalia > Rodentia > Cricetidae > Chionomys > Chionomys nivalis. The sequence goes on along the minus strand of NC_080090.1, from coordinate 21,612,197 downwards.
CTGCCAGTGGAAAAAATACACTTTGTTGAGCCCTGGACCCAGCATCAGGAACCCATCCGAAGCTAGGGAGTTATCTTAATGATCAGTACTTCTCAGTTGCCTCCCTTAGATAAGGCTCTGAAACAGGGCTTCATTAAAAGCCCTGGGTATGGTCATCTAGTCTGATAACAATAAAGCTGAGATCCTACCAACTTTCTTTCCTGTTTGAGTTCAGAACTACCAAGTGAGAATTTCTGTTTAGAAGCTGGTAGTCAAAATATCAAAATATCAGTTTACAAAGCCAAGCATGAAGGCTCATGCATTTAATCCCAGCACTAGGAAGGCAGAGGCAGGCTGATCTCTAAGTTGGAGACCAGCCTAGTCTAAAGAGTACATCCCAAGTCAGCTACGGCTACACAGAGAAATCCCTGTCTAGAAAAACAAACAAACAACAACAAGAGCAACAAAAACAGCTTGTTTACTAACAAAGTCTCTGATGTAAAGTATATAGCTGATCGTTCTTGCTGACATCCCTGACTGAAACTTTGTTATTTTTTAATATCTATTTATTTATTTTATGTATATGAGTCCTCTATCTGCTCGTACAAAATTATGCTGGAAGAGGACATCAATCTCACTACAGATGGTTGTGAACCACCATGTGGTTGCTGGGAATTGAACTCTGGAAGAGCATTCAGTGCTCTTAACTACTGAACCATCTCTCCATCCCCTCACTGAAACTTCTTGTGGCAAGGTCTACAGACCAAAAGAGAATGCATTTCTCAGGTGCCGCTAGGCTCTCAGGCAAGGAAACCATGCTTGAAGGCAACGGTGAAGGGACATGGTCCAGAGGAGCTGAGCGAGGCCGGGAGGGTTTTCCAGGGGAAGTGAGCAGTAAGGAATGGGCTGGGAACCTATTTGGTCACAGCCTGGCTCTGTTTATAGGGGCTGTAAAGGGACAGGGTTCATGCTGCAGCCAAGCTTAGGTGGCAAACTGCTTGTGTGGCATGCACAAAGCCCAGGTTCACTCAGGGCACCCCATAAGTAGGGTGTGGCGGTACACACCTGTAATTCCAGAACACGGGAGTGGAGGCAGGAGGATAAGAAGTTCAATGCCATCCTTTGCTACAAGTTTGGGATCATCCAGGGATACATGAGAGACTGTCTCACAAAAGAAAAAAAAAAGAAATTAAAGCATTCTAGGTACATATTATTAATGGTAAAAGGAGATTGATGAAATCAATAATATATTCTGTTGAATCTGCTCTACCCAAATATCATTTCAGCATACAATAAATATTAAAGCTACAGAACTATTTCACACACTTCTCTAGTTTTCATTAAGAGCATTAGTTGGGGTTCCCCAGAAGAACAGAATCAATAAGATATTTATGAAATTATGAGGACATTTATAAATTAGTTTTAATTCTTTAAATTGAAATATAATTACATCATTTTTTCCTTCTTTTTCCTCCCTCCAACCCTTCCCATACTGCTTTGCTCTTCCTCAAATTCGTGGCCCCTATTTCTTTTTTTTTTTTTTTTATTTTCGAGACAGGGTTTCTCCGTAGTTTTTGGTTCCTGTCCTGGAACTAGCTCTTGTAGACCAGGCTGGCCTCGAACTCACAGAGATCCACCTGCCTCTGCCTCCCAAGTGCTGGGATTAAAGGCGTGCGCCACCACCGCCCGGCTCGTGGCCCCTATTTCTGTAGTTGTTGTTACTTACATATGTATATTGTTGTTATACATATTGTTATACATATATTGTTGTTATATACAGATGTATGTAACAACAGTTAGAGAATATACTCCTAGTATATCGTCCTAAATATATAAATATAACCTTTGCAGTCCTTATAATGTATTTCAGTGCAGACCAGTTGTGTTGGGTAACCAGCTAGGGGCTCTTCCCTGGGGAGGATTACTTTCCTTTCCTTAGTTGCCTGTACTTCTTTGTTCAGGGTTGAGCCCTTATGAGATTTTCCCTTTACATCTTAGAACGTCTATTGGCGGGTGTCTTTGAATAGGCAGTCATGTTGTTGAGATTCCACAGGCATAGATTCTCTGACGGTTCTATGAGATGGACCTCACAGAAAACTTCCTGTTCCTCTGACTCTTCTAATTCTAATTGGCTCTCCTGGTCAGAGGCTAGATGGCCCCACAGAGTCCACCTGCTGGTTGGAAAGCTGGGTAAACTAACAGTTGCTCAGCCAAGAATCTGGAATCTCAGAACAAAGGTGCCCCTGCTCAACAAAAATATAAGATAAAATTTCCTTTATCTTATATCTGACCATGAGGCTTGTGGTTTACCAGTAAGGTTTTGGGGTGCCTGTCTCCTTCAGCAGCTACATGGCATCTCTTTGTCTCTGCCTGCCTTTTTTCCTCATCTATCTGCTTGGAATTCTCACCTTGCTCTGCTCTGCACTGTCACAGGCCCAAAGCAGCTTCTTTATTAACCAATGGTAATAAAACATATTCACAGTCTACAGAGGAGAGTCCCACATCACCTCCCCTTTTCTGTCTAAATAAAAAGGTTTTAACTTTAACATAGCAAGATTACATACAACAAAACAGTAATGAAGGAAGAATTATAGTTATAATATTTAGTCTGTTTATATTTGAAACATTAAGGAAAATACTATTACTATCCTATTTTTGTGAGTGAGTCTAAAAGTTTTTTTTTTTTTTAAAGTTTTCTATCTATCTTTTCCATTCTCAGGTATTCGATGGGGTTGAAGACAAGATAATGGTAGTTCCTTTCCTCTCATGACTTAGCCAAGCCTTTTATAATACAAGACTTAGATTCCTTAGGATAGAGTAGTTATTGAAACATTTAACATGTTTCTTGCTTAGTATTGTTTATGTTGGTTGTAGTTCTAATTTTTCTACTTGATATCTGTTCTTATTGTATATAGTTTGTATTGGGTTTGAAACTCTCTTATTTAGACAAAAGGGGGAGGTGCTGGGGAAACTCGTTCAGCCAATGGCCTTTGAGATCCTGAGCCAGGTTGGGCGTGGCCTTGGGTACTAGAAATGGGCACGCTTGCTTGCTCTCTCTTTTGGCTGCTGGATTCGGTTCCTGTTCCCCGCTCGTGCAGAGGACTATGAGTCTACTTCAAAATAAAGAACCCTTTATTATACCCCATTCTGAGCTCATGTGAGATTACTTTATCGTGTCCGTCTGCACATCAGTCTTTAGTGGGTATCCAGGATAACCTCCCTGTCTCAAGATCTTTGGTTTAGTTGCATATGCAATGTCTTCTTCACCCTTTAATGTGACATTTGCATGTTCTGGGAATTAGGATGTGGACATCTTTGGGGATCATTATTCAATTTCTGTAGAAGTGACTTTTTTAGTCGGGCGGTGGTGGCACACGCCTTTAATCCCAGCACTCGGGAGGCAGAGACAGGTGGATCTCTGTGAGTTCGAGACCAGCCTGGTCTACAAGAGCTAGTTCCAGGACAGGCTCCAAAACCACAGAGAAACCCTGTCTCGAAAAACCAAAAAAAAAAAGTGACTTTTTTACAATTATATAAGGAAAGCTGTGAGCCGAGCCTGCAGTTTTTGTGCTCCTCATCCAAAACTGGTGAATTCAGCTCACCTTGCTTCTCTGGGAAACACTTTCCTTTATCCCCATTGTCTGTAGTGCTGCTGGTTGTTGCTGAGACACAATGTTTCTTCACCTTGTCCCACTCATCCTTCCATTCTCGGTTCCTTATTGCCATGTGTGTTAGTTCTGGGAACCGAATGCACCCTTTCCCTTCAGATTTAGAGATTTTCTTTTTTTTTTTAATATTATTTATTATGTATACAATATTCTGTCTGTATGACTGAAGGCCAGAAGAGGGCGCCAGACCTCTTTACAGATGGTTGTGAGCCACCATGTGGTTGCTGGGAATTGAACTCAGGACCTTTGGAAGAGCAGGCAATGCTCTTAACCACTGAGCCATCTCTCCAGCCCAGATTTAGAGATTTTCAAGAAGCGTTTTGTCATGCCTCTACTTTTAATTTTGGGTGAGAAGATGGAGGTGAATGGCCAGAGTCATTGACCGGAAGAGGTTTGTGTGTCCTTGTAGAGGAACCTAAGAGGTACCTAGACTCAACACTCCATCCTTACCGTGCTTTCCATATCAACTATGTTCTACAGGGTCCAGGCCAACATTGACCTTCAACCCAAGTTGCTTTCTCAATCAAGTCAGTTCATTCCTAACAATGATCATTCAAGTTAATAATTGTTAATAATAGAAGTAAACTTGGATTGACATCACAGGAAAAAATAGTGGACAGAGAGCCTTTGACAGAGAGCCTTTCCTTAGGAGATCCAATTTCTTGCTTTTCAGGATCCCTTTTCTAACCTTTAGGATCCCTTCTTTAGGAAAGGGAACGGTCCTTGTTCCCTTTAGACAACTGGGACATGCTGGCTAAGAAGCTCAAGGCCAGGTGTCCTCAGACACCCACAAGTCTTGTGTGTCTTTCTCCACCAGATGGATGAAGAGTCACAGAGCCTTGATGGGGCCAGAGAAAAGGTCCCTGGGGTGAAGTGCTACAAGAGGAGCTAGGCAAGATCCTACTAACAGCTAAGCAAAGTATTGCGATATAAGCTAGGGACTTTAATGTTATGTGTTATAGATACATGTGTGTGCCCCCCAAAACACATGTAGGTACACTACCCCTCCACAAAGTTTGATAACCTACTATGTATGCGTACTGCACTAGAGTGAAGAATACAGAAGTGATTTCATTTCTACCCTAGAGGTTTCCCTGAGAGAAGGAGAATTGCTGGGAAGTTTGATAAATGTCTTAGGTGTTAGTGTTGAGTACAAAAGTAGCACAACAGGGCTATGACTTTGTTTGGGTGGGTGTGCTCTTTGGGTGGGAGTGTCTGCTTGGGACTCAGTATGTGACTACATTTGCATTTAGGGTCTCTTAAGAGCACTTAAGATAGATCATTAGTGTTGGTCCTAATCTAACATCGTATGTCTTTGTAAGAAGAAGAAATTGGGATACTTTAAGGATACATGGGGACAGAGGAAAAATCAGGCGAGCTCATGGGAAGAAGACAGCCAATTACAAGTCAAGAAGCAAGGATTCAAAAGGAACCAACCCTGAAACAGCTTCATCTCAGCCTTCCAGCCTCCAGAACTGTGAGGGGAAGATATTGTCCAGGCCCCTAGTCTGGGTTATTTGTTAGGAGGCCGTGGTGTGCTCAAGGATGAAGGCCTTTTGCTCTTGGGAACCTTTTATGGAAGAGATATTTGAAGTGGGCCTTAAGTGAGAATCCAAAGATTGGTAGGTGTGTGTGTGTGTGTGTGTGTAGAAAGGTTGGGTAGTGGGGAAGGATGTTCCATGAAGGGATTTTCAGCTAACAGATGACATGATGACATAGCAGGCGGGGTTATGAGTACAGAACATTCCATATGACTGACAGAATGGGGTAGGGTTGGGAGATAGATAGGAGAGCAGACACTTGAGCACAGGCCAAATCCGAAGAGACTTCATCTTTCAGTTGTCTCTTGTAAATGTCTAGATATCTTGAAAGCGGAGTGTAACAAGATCAGATTTGAATTTTAGAAAGGCTCTAAATGGTGTGGGGATGGGATTAAGAAGGCAGTGTGGGGACAGCAGGATCAGACAGAAGAAACAGAGAGTAAAGCAAAACTAGTCCAGGAGTGTTTCTCTCGGGGAAACATTGCCCGCCGAGAAGCCTAGAAGCTAGCACGGGGCTGGGCAACGGACTTCCAGTGTCAGGGTAGACTAGACACCTTTAGAGAGATTAGGCAGGGAAAGAGGGCCTATGGGAGGAGCAGGTCTGAGAAAGCCTAAACTGGTTAGGGTGGGAGTGTCCCAGAACAGGAACTGTGTCCTAGCGAAGTTCTTTCTCTAGTACCTAGCTGTGCTCAGTCATTAGCTAGAAAAAGCTCGGGGCGGGGAGGGGAGCGACCATAGACTCAGTTAGCATCGGACACATCCAAAGGTGCAGTGCCTGGAGGCTGTCACTCAACTGAGCTCTTCACATCAGAGTCTCTGTGCAGGAGACCCGAGAGCGCCAGTTTACCTCAGAGGGCCAAGGCAGCACAGTCGGAGCGCTGGCAGTACTGAGGAATAGAGCAGTGTGAAAGGCAGTTCCTCCATCTGCAGCCCTCCTCCTGGGGCGCCCCATTCAGACAAACTGAAGCCGGTATCTGCTAGCCTCTCCTAAAGGCTACAGCTGTTTCTCTTGTGCACGTGATTGCTGCCCCCTTCCCTTTTTCTGCAGCGTCAGGATGTCCCCTTCCATTGTCTTTTGGAATACCACAAGCTCAGTAGATGCACAAACAGTTCAGGCTTCAGTATCAAATAGCTCACTGGAACTTGAATAACAGACTTATCGCCTCATGGTTTTGGAGACCGAAAGTTGAGAATTGGGGGCTCAGCAGGATTGGCGTCTTCTGAGTTCTCTCTCCTTGGCACACAGATGGCCATCTTCTCCTTGTGTGCTCACCTGGGCTTTGCATGCAAATCCCTGTGGTCTCTCTGTGTGGCGAGATTTCCTTTACTTCTAAGGACATCCATCAGAATGGATTATGACTTATTTAATGACCTTATATCTGATTAATTACTTCTTTACAAGTCCTGTATGTAAATGCAGTTACTTTTGGAAAACCTGAGGATCAGGATATCAGTAAATAGACTTGGAGGGTGCACAGCCCAGCCCATGTGATCTATATTTGAGTTGAAACTAATGCCATTCTATCAGGGTCTTTCCATCTTAGCTTCTTATTACCCAGGACTTTCCTGCTGTCCAGATTCTGGGTTTTGTTTTCTTTGATGATGATGATTGTGCACGCACATGTGTGCATGTGCATGTGTGTGTGTTCAGGTGTATGTGTGTGAACATCAGAGGACTACTTTTAGGAGTCAGTTCTCTCAACTTTACCTGGTTAGAGTGATCAGATTTACTCTTTTCTCCTTCCTGAAGGTCAATTATTGATCATCTTCCTACTTATCAGTTCCAGGACTAATTTTTAAGAAACTTTATTTCAGCTTACTTTCAACTTATTTTTCAACTTAGTTTTTATTTCAAACTTACTTTCAACTTTCTCCTTCATTACATTATATGAAATGCTTATTCTTTTTAGACAGGTTATCACTATGTATATGTACCCCAGGATAGTTTTCTTGTGATCCTTCTGCCTCTGTCTTCCAAGTGTTGGTATTACAGGTGTGCACCACAGCGTTCGGCTTATCCACTGCTTGGAGTCAAACACAAAGCCTCACGCACACTAGACAAGTACTCTGAGATACCCTGAGTTATCCCAGCCCTCTCCTCTGTTTTCTTATCATCTATATGTGTATTTTATTTAATATACTTATGCAAAAATGTAGATTTGTTCTGAAGCATAAACGTTTTCATATTGGATGAATAGATTTATAACCTGGTCCCTTTGAGACAAGTTCTTTTGATATTGGTGCACACAGATATTGTGTTGATTAGCTCCTGATAATGAGTTGCAGAGAGGTGGAGATATCTGTCTCGTTCTCAGGAAGATCATTAAACACTATGCCTGAAGGGTAGCCTGGCTGGTGTGGCAGGGTAACAGCACAGAAGGGCAGCTTACTCTTTTAGTTCAGTTCCTTCAGATTGCTAAGAGTCAGGCCCAGGCGTAGGAGAGCTCAAGCAAGCACTAACAAGGGAGGATTCTTCTGTTAACAGCCTCCTAGTCTGGCCTCATGGAAGTGTGGGGAAATGGCAGCCACTCTGGCTGTGTAAGCAGCCTGCTGTCCCTGCAGAAGGGACTTTAGTTACAGCTTATCTCCTTCCTCCGCTCTACTTTCACTGCTTTCTGTCCTCCTAGTTGGTGATCAAAGTTCTCTAAGAGAACTTGGCTCTGTACAAAACAGAGCTCACCTCTGAAACCACTGGGTTAGTCAGACCCTTGACCTTTGCTCTAATCAGTCATACCCAAGGTAGCTCGATCATAAAATTCAGTGTCTGGCCAATTTTGCAGGTATCAGCAGAAAGCAGGTTTTTTCAGAAGAGGCCCATGGACTTGGCAGGCACTGAGAATATTACGAATGTCTCTCCAGTCCATCCACTTCCGCAGGGTTTTAGGAGGCTGAGTCAATTTGCTGAGACCGCTGTAACAAAATTTCACAGACATAGGGGCTTAAGAACCACACATTGGAAGGCTGGAGGTGTAGCTCAGTTGATAAAGTGTTCGCTATCTCATATGAAAGCGTGGGTTTGATCCTTAGCACTGTATAAACCGAGTGGTTTATTCCAGTAATTCCAGCACTTGGGAGTTGGAGGCAGGAAGATCAGATGTTAAAGATAATCTCTGGCAACACAGGAAGTTTGAGGCCAGCTTGGACTATATGAGATAAGGAAGAAAAAGGAGGAGGATGGGAGGAGAGGAGGAAGGGGGGAGGATGGGAGGAAGAGGAGGAAGGGGGGAGGATGGGAGGAGAGGAGGAAGGGGGGAGGAGGGGAGGAAGAGGAGGAGGGGGAGGAAGAGGAGAACAAAAAGAACCAGGATTTTAGTTTTGAATAGTTCTAGAGCCTAGAAGCTCAAAATCAAGGGGACAGCAAGGCTCTTTCTTTTGAGGCCAGGTGTAGCTGGAGGACTATCTTCTCCATGAGCTTCACAGGGTCTTCCTGTGTGTCTGTATCCAAGTGTCTCCCTTTTATAAGACTATGCGTCAGGGTGGTTTAGGGCCTGTTAGGGTTATCATTGTGATGAAACACCATGACCAAAAGCAAGTTGGGGAAGAGAAAGTTTGTCTTATACTGCCACATTGTAGCCTAGCACTGAGGGAAGTCAACAGGCAGGAACTCGGAGGCAGGCACTGATGCAGAGGCTGAGAAGGGATGCTGCTTACTGACTTGCTCCTTACTGCTTGCTCAGCTTGCTTTCTTATAGAATCCAAGGCCACTAGTACAGGGGTGGCACCATTCCAATCAATCGTTAATTAAGAAATGTCCGACAGGCTCACTTATAGCCACATCTTATGGAAACATTTTCTCAGTTGAGGATCCCTCCTCTCTGATGACTCTAACTTGTGTCAAGTTGACATAAAACTTGCCAGCATAGGACTTATTCTAATCTCATTTTAACTCACTCACCTCTTTAAAGACTCCATATATGGTCACATTATGATGTACTGGAGGGCCAGAGAATCAATCCTATGGATGTCTGGAACCCATAAAAGAAGATAATCAATATTACCTCTTCAGCTCCCTCACACATGAAGAGGCCCTGGACTTGTGATGGATATGGTGGCCTGTATTGGTGGAGACCACTCGTTCGTTCCTCAGTTGCTCAGACCCAAATAATTACACAGAAACTGTATTAATTAAAACACAGCTTGGCCAATCATTTAGTGTATTGCTAGCTGATACTCATATCTTAAATTAACCCATTTCTATGAATCTGTGTATTGCCACTTGGTTGTGGCTGTCTAGCATCTGTCTCCTGCGGTGGCTACATGGTGTTTCGTAGACTCTGCCTACTTTCTCCTACTCTATGTGCTTGGAATTCCCACCTTGCCCTATTCTGTGTTGCAATAGGCCCAAGGCAGCTCCTTTATTAGTCAATGATTTTCACAGCATATAGAGGGGAATCTCACACCAGGCCTGAACCTGTATTTCCTGCTTTTGACACTGGGCATGGTAAAGGGAATCAGAAGGGCCCTTGGTATCCCTTTAAATGCTGTCTATGAGTAGAGGGGGTGGAGAGGCACTTGGACCACCATGTAGGATAACTATCATTGTCACCTTTGAGAGACTTCAGAGGTAGCTGTGAGGTGAAGGGATAGGGGATAAGATGTGCCGAGACTGGTGTGTCCGGGAGCTAGGGGTAGGTAGAAAGGGGAAAGAGCCTGGGGAGGGTGGTAAGACTGGGAAGGCTGAGCCAGTGCAGTGAGTGCTGATCTGAGTGGGATTATGGATTCAGTTCACTGCAGAGAAGCTTGTGTGGCCCAGAGGTCCACCCTAAGCATGCCCCTGGGGATCACTCAGATGGCAGGATGTCGATGTCCTCCAGTCTCTAATCAGTGGAAGAAATCGAGAAGAGTGGAGGACACAGGTTGCTGACTACCCCTAAACTTCTGCTTCATCTCGGTTCCAGGGCTCTTATTTCTATTCACCCCTACACCACGTGATCCCCATTCCTGTGTCTTGTCCATGCCTGTTCCTTCAGGTATAACTTATGTCACTTACACTGGCCTTCTCATCCTTCGTGAGCCATGCTGGAAACTTTCAGAGGGGTGGGACGTGTGCCTGGGATGCTGGGACTTTGCTCTGAGTCTCCACATCTGTTTATTCTTTCAAGGCTTGCAGCTGTCTCATGCACTCATGTGTAGCATTGCAGAAATTATTGCTGAGTGAATTCAAAGAAATTGTTTTATGTTATTTTCACTAGGTCACGTATGGTAAAGGGTTCCTTAAGGTTTCTTTCAGTAAAAACAAAACAAAAAACTCTTTCCCCCTACTAGGCCTTGACTCTTAACTTCAGCCTCTTGAAGCTCAGACTGATTTAAAGTACTGCCCTCCAATGCTTACGCTTGCAGTTTTACAAAAATGAGCTCATAGCTTCATCTGAGCCTGTTTATCTGAAAAAAAATTTGCATTTTTTCAGACCATTTATAAAGCTCTAGAACGATTTCTAACCAGAGATATGGTTTCTTCTGATATTCCTAGAAGCATTTGCATTTTAAAAGACAAACTGAGTGGAGGAAGGTAGTGCAACCAAGAAAAAAAAATCAGAGAAACTTAGTGTCAGGGTGGCTCTTAGAAAACTGTGATGGGGAGAGACATTGTTTTTCTCACCCAGTGCTGGAGATTGAACCCAGAGCCTTGCACTTGAATCCAGGGACTCAGGATGTACCCAGTGTTATAATTTCCCTCTGCTCACACCAATTTTGCAAAGTAAATGAATCACAAGTTGGAAGAATGAACACGGCAAAATAGAAATAAAAAGGCAGCCAGACTGACAGCATAGCAAGGCTCATTTAGTTACACACAAGACTAATGTCATGGAAAGTAAGCAGAGGTTTCCCTAATCCTCCAAACCAGAAGCAAAACCTGTGTCTTCACACAGTCAGATTAATATTTCTGAGGTCAGCCCTGGGGCAGGGAAGTTGAAAGGACTGGAGAAACCCGTCTTTAAGAAGAGAAAGTCACTGCTCAGCCAGTGTTGCTGCAAGGAAGACCTGTGCATTTAATAATAATAATATTTATTTAAATTATTATTATTATTATTATGGTTTTTAAGGACAGGGTTTCTCTGTGTAATGGCCCTGGCTATCCTGGAACTCACTTTGTAGACCAGGCTGGCCTTGAACACACAGAGATCCGCCTGCCTCTGCCTTCCAAGTGCTGAGAACTGTACATTTATATCTCAGATGCTCAAGTTCATTACATAAGCTATATAAATGTACACTAGCCGATGCTGTGGAAGGAGTTCTTATTCTGTGTTGTTCAGGAATTGACAAGAACATCTTTGTGCAGGCTCTATTCTGTCAACAACAACAACAACAAAAGCTTTTGAACGTTTTGGTGGGAATTTTTTTTTCTTTTTTTGAGACAGGGTCTGTCTTAGGGTTTCTGTTACTATGATAAGACACCACAACCAAAAGCAACTTGGGGAGGGAAGGTTTTATTGAGCTTATACTTCCACACCAGTTCTTCACTGAGGGAAGTCAGGCCTGGAACTCAGACAGGGCAGGAACCTGGAATAGGAACTGAAGCAGAGACCATGGAGGAGTGCTGCTTACTGGCTTGCTCCCTCTAGCTTGCTCAGCCTGCTTTCTTATAACATCCAGGAGCCGGGACCCAGGTGTGGCACAGTCCACAATGGGCTAGGCCCTCATACATCAATCACTAATTAAGAAAATGCTTTGCAGGCTTGCCTATAGATCAATCTGGTTGGGGACATCTTCTCAGTTGAGGTTCTTGCAGCCCTAAGTTGACACAAAACTAGCCAGCACAGGGTCTTACTATGTAGCCCTGGCTGTCCTAGAACTCTCTATGTAAACCAGGCTGGCTTTGAACTCATAGAGATCTGCTTGCCTGCCTCTGCCTCCTGAGGGTATGGTCCACCATGCCCGACCTGGAAAAAGTATTTTTGATGAAGGTTAGTAGGATCTACAGTTACAGAATCGGAAGATAAACAGGGCTAACAGTATTGCCTTTGTGTGCATGTGTGTCTTTAGGTCAGAGGTGGACTGAGGGTAACTCCATCTGTTGCAATCCACCTTCTTTTGAAACAGAGTCTCTCGCCAAACCTGGTATACACTAGTTCAGCTGGCCAGCGAGTGTCAGGGATCCTACCGTCTTTGCTTCTCCAGTGCTAGGATGACAGGCACATGCCCAATGCCTGACCTCTTGTTTTGGTGCTAGGAGTCCAAACTCAGATCCTTATACATTCATGGCAAATACTTTACCAATTGAGCTATTTACCTAGCCCCAGAACTGTCTCCTTTTCACTAGTAACAAAATCTAGGAGATCTGCAGTTAGATCTTATATTAGTTTCTATTGCTGTAACAAAACACAATAACCAAAGCAACTTACAGAGAAAAGGGTTTATTTGGGTTTATACATGGTCAGAGGGAGAAGAGTCTATCATGACAGGGAGACGTGACAGCAGGCGGGAGACATCGTTGTAGGAGCAGAAAGCTGAGGGCTCACATCTTGAGCTGCAAGGACAAAACAGAGAACGTGCACGAGAAACTGTATGGTGAGGTTCCTTTAAACTCTCAAAGCCCACCTCCAGTGGCATACTTCTTTCCACAAAGCCACACCCCCTAACCCTCCCCAAATAGCATCATCAACTGGGGACCACTATGGGGGACATTCAAGCTATCACAGACCCAAACAAGGAGCTCCTGTTGGAGTCGGGTGGCTAGAGACATAGACCTGAGGTTCTCTCTGCTTTTGAGATTCGCCTTTCCTAGGAATCTCTCTTTAATTACCTGCTAATATATACAGAATAGGGCTGTGAGGCCTCTTTGTTCTATCCCTTTAACATATAGCGGAGAGAAGATGAGTGCTTTAGATGTGTTCACAATAGACTAGGGAAAAGCAAAAAGGGAGGAGGGTTGGAACCAGGAGTCTGTCTCATAAGATGTGGGCTCTGTATCTTTATCTGCATTGCTTTAGTTGCTGGTCTGTCTGGAAGTCATCCCATCAGATTCATTCTTCCTTCAAGCCAGAGCAGGCCCCTGAGAGAGAAGGATTTCACCCCAACTACCCGAGACCCGCCATGTCAATCTGGTGTCCTATCTACAAATCTACGTTTCCCTCAGTTGTTAGCACAAAAATCCAGCTCTCTCTTGCCAAGTTCCCCAGCTATCTTCATGTCTACCCCTGCATCTTTTCCCGCTTCCTTCTTAGAGGATGTGGTAATTGTCTTTCATGTACCATCTGGTCTCTGCTCACTGGTCCTCCTGAAGCAGTAGTGGAGGGAAATGGGGAAAAGCATTTGGGGGGTGGAGATCCTACAGCTAGGGCGGTCAGAGGCTGTGTAGAAGTGCTCCCGGGGAACATATTAGGAACTGAGACTGGGCAGGGCAGAAGGATCATGGCAAATGGCACTCCCCACATCCGTAGAGAAAATATAAGGGAGGGAGTCCACAGATCTCCTGTGTGCACCATTACAACAGTCCTTAACAATTGCTTCTGCCAGGAAGCCCCTGTTATTTAGTCTAATCCCCCTACTTTTCTCCACTGCAGGTTCCTGTGGTGGAAACTTTGGTGAGCCTTTAATTTCACGTTTCTTGCATGTCCCTGTGTGTTGTTCCTGTTTTTCTGTCCCATTCCGACCACCCACGCCGTTTGTGACTGTCAGCAAGGACAGCTGTCTGGCAAAGGGTTCCACAGGCCCTGACTTTAGCTCAGTCAGAAAGACTGGCTCCATTCTATAAACTCAGATTTTTGTGTAGACCTGCACAGTCTGCCCTGATGTTATGAAATTTGTAAATATATATGATGGTGTACTTTTTTAAAATATAATTTATAAGTATAGGTAGGGACATTACATACATAACTTTAGATGCTGATTTTACCACCCTGCCACAACAATTCTTTATCTTAGGACTCATTCTATGTATGTATTTAAGGATTTATCTCTTTTTCTCTTGTGGTTCTATCATATTTTATTATATAGTTAGATTATAATTTAATTAACCCTTTATAGTAGATATTTTTTGTTTTTATCTATCTATAAGAAACTATATACATTAATTTTTTAAAGACTTATTCCAGCACCGTCCAGCTTCTTTTCGCTTTTTATTTATTTATTTTTTTTGGATTTATTATAAATACAGTGTTCTACCTGCATGTATGCCTACAGTCCAGAAGAAGGTGCCAGATCTCATTACAGATGCTTGTGAGCCACCACGTGGTTGCTGGGAATTGAACTCAGGGCTCCTGGAAGAGCAGCCAGTGCTCTTAACCTCTGAGCCATCTCTCCAGCCCCTATCCACATTATTTTTATACAGTCTCGATGAGTCTTTGTCAACTTGTCACAAGCTAGAATTATCTGACAACAGAGAACCTCTATTGAGAAAATGCCTTCAACCAGATTGACCAGTAGGCGAGCCTGCAGGGTGATTGATGTGGGAGGGCCCAGCCCATTGTGGGTGGTGCCACTCAATGAACCTCTGGTCCTGGGTTGGATAAGAATTGACCAGTAGGCGAGCCTGCAGGGTGATTGATGTGGGAGGGCCCAGCCCAGGAGGGCCCAGCCCATTGTGGGTGGTGCCACTCAATGAACCTCTGGTCCTGGGTTGGATAAGAAAGCAGTCTGAGCAAACCACAGGGAGCAAGCCAGTGAGCAGCACTACTCCATGGCCTCTGTTCCAGTTCCTCCAGGTTACTACCTTGAGCTCCGGCTTTTATTTCCCTGGATGATGGACTACAAGCTATAAAATAAAATAAATCCTTCCTAAGTTGCTTTTGATAGTTATCATATCAATAAAACCTGACTTATACATATTTACATGTAAAAACAAAGGAGTTAGTCTAACAAACACACATATTCCCCCTCTACCCTTCATCCTTAAGTACTCTACCCACACACTTGGTCATCATGTGTCACCAAATGTTAGATTCTTGAATCTTTCTTCCAGCCTAGAACAGACATTTAATTTACACAGACTCTAAACTGATGGATGCCCCCATCGGGTAATAGCAAAAGTGCCTTACCTGATTTAACGTATCATTTCTCCCACACACCAGCTCTTTCTCAGCTTCCCATGGTCTCCAGCTCCTCTTTCTCCATACCCTCTTCCTCCATCATTACGTGCTGGGTATTTAGCTCCTTGGCACCACTACACCCTCTCCCTTATTTCCCCCATAGCCAATCTCTCAGCTGATGCTCTCCTCTTTTGCCTATGCAGCTGCAGCCTCACCGTCTTTTCTATTAGCCTCATCTTCCGATTCCTCTTCACCCAGAAGCTCTAGGAGCTCAATTGTACATCTAATTGTATTATTTCAATTCCTTACCTTTTCCCATCGTTCTGGCACAGTGTGAACTTTACTGGTCACTACCTCTCCAGACTCACTTCTCCAGGGCCACCCTCCCCATAGCCTGCCTCTCCAGCCTTGCCATGTGTCCCAGAGTCCAAGAATCCTCCTGGTTTCTACCCTTTCCTTATTTGCCTCATCTTGAAATGAAACTTCCTGGTGTCCCTATCATACTGAACACTTGCCTGTGTTTCAAGGTGAGGTCAAGATGACCTTTCCTACTGGACTCTCCTCTCCAGTTAGAATGGAAGAATTGCTTTATATATTTACACTTACAATGCCTTGTCTCTTTTTCTCATCTATCAGACTTGAAGCAGCACATTTCCTCAGTGTATGGCCTATAGAATGTATTTAATAAATGTTTGATGGATGAATAAGTTGATGAATTAATAATAAATAATCCCTGTTTCTCTGCTTTGCGTGAATCAGTCAAAAAGGAGACATTGTGACAGACATACGTAAACTTCCAGTGAGTTATGAATGTCACTGCTTGTAGGAGAACGTGTGGCTACTTGGAAATTCAAGAGTTCTGTGACTAGCACTGATTGAGAGACCAGGCTTGGGAAATGGGGAGTGTGCTCGCGACCTTACAAGTCTCTGTATCTTAGGAGTGATGCTAGGTACCCTGTGGTCCAGAAAGGAGGTTGAGTATTTATCTTCCTCCCTGCATCTTATTTCTACAGTTCATCGTCATGATCTTTAGGCTTGAATACTGGCTGGGGTGTTGACTCTGAAGGATACCATGAATATGTGGAGTTTGATTTGTGAGAGATTCAAAGGACAGAGGGAAATCTCTAGGCATCAAGGGTCAGGAGTGCCTTGGGGTGGAGGAGGGTTGTTCATGGGGGAGGAAGCCTGCAGCCTGAGAGGTAAAGCTGGCCTTTTCACACCTCGCCCGTCATTTGGTGCCTGAGTCTTGTCTTCTGCTCATTCTGTGACAAGGGGCCACTCGCCCTGCTGTAAGAAACAGTAGAGTTCTTCTGTCTACCATGCTCTCCTTTGATTGGGTGATCTTGGGGGAACTGCCTAGATCTCCCTAGCATCAGAGTAGGGTACCTAGAGGTCCTGCCGGGAGGTGAGTTCATTGTCCCCAGGAAGAGGCTCTCCTTGGTGGTATATCTTGTTTACTATGCAGAATCTCAGCAGAACCTCCAGAAGCCTGGGATTGCCGCTTATCTTCCAACCTCACAGTCTGGTGGATTGTGGAGAGCTTGGGGTTGGCAGACAGGTGAAGGGAGAGGGAGAGAAATCACAGTTCCATGTAACCTCAGAAGCTGCGGTATTTTTTCCCCTAGAGAACTGTTTTCCTGAGGTCTCGTCAATGCTAAGCCCTGTATATCTTGGCCTGTGACATAGATATCTGCCAGGCTAGGTGAGGGAGATAGGCACACAGTGTATGAACAGGGAGACATAGAGGTACATGAGTTTTGTGTACAGTTGATTCAGGAGATCTGCAAATGCCCATCGCTCTCCAAGGTTGGTAGATGTCTTCCAGAGCCGACAGCATTTCCTGTTTTTCCTGATTGGATGGACCACTGACATGAGACTATATGCCATGCTACATAGAAAGTTCACAGCCTCTCAGTCAGGTAGGTAAGTGAGGGGTTGTGTATGTGTGTGTGTGTGTGTGTGTGTGTGTGTGTGTGCAGGTGCATGCATGTTGGGAACCACAAGACTCTCAGAGTGTCAGAGAAGAGACAGCAGATGTTTTGACTCAGGTGACTCTTAGGGTCTGGAGTCTGAGGGTCAACTGCATTCTCAAGTTAGTGTCTTTCTCAAGTGGTTCTGAACATCTGGCAGGAGTTCCCCCCTTCTACCACACATGAGTCTATCCTAATCCAAATAAATGAGGCAGTAAAATAACCCTGTGACAGTCTGAACCTCCATGCTTTCTTTGGTCCCAGAATTCACTGAAGGACAGCCCTTCTCACCTCACTCACGCAATGGGCATCCTGGCTCCTGGCTCCACGTTAGAGTACCATAAGCAGGAAAAACAGTTTATAAGGTGGTCTGTCACTGGCTTTGGTCATAAGAGTCCCTTCTGGAGTGCCTTACCACTGTTTCTCTCATGGGACTTGATTCCATTATTAAAGAAGATAAAAAGTCTGGTCATACCTCTACTAACTTGATTTGACCACTTTTTTGTTCTATCTTTTTCTTATCTTACTTCAAAGATGAATTTTATATGTGATAGAGCAAGAAATCAATCTTCCCTAAAGATTGTTCTAGCTTTCACCCTGAGCTACTGGGATTTAATTTTAGAACCTTCCATGCCAGGTATGATCAGAATGTCTATTTGCCTAGGGGTGTTGGTCACCAGACAATCTAACAATGCAATTTGCCATGGAGGCTAAGAGCCAAGTATGATATGTTCTATCTCCAGAGAACTGAAGATTAAGGGTATCAGTCCAACCTTTGGACAGGCTGGGAGCTCAAGGTTAGCCATGTGGGTGGCAGCATGTGATATAGCTCTAGTAAAAATTCCAAGGCTTGGGTGAATGCTCACAACACACAGGGAGACGCTGTCTGAACTCATGTGAGATGTCTCGCGTGCTTAATGCTTCTCTGAACTCCTAGGTGCTTCTTCTCCAGCACGACTGTTATCCGTACCCTTTCCCTATACTAAATCTCTGCTAGGACTGCGACAGTTGAGTGGTCCTTCTAGAAAATGACTGCAGTGGTGAGCAGGTGGGTTTCAAATTCCCTCAGAATTGGCAACTGGTGTCAGAGTGAGGGCGGTCATCCTGTCGACTGCATTTCCTCTAACTGTGCACTTGGTTAAAAGCCCACACGCTGTTCCAAGTCTACGTAAACGTGACAAGCTAAAACACCAGCTGGGTTAAGAATGGGAGACTTGAAGAAAGAGTAGGGAAATCAGCCACAGTTAAGGAATGAAGTCAGGGTCTAAGCTGCATCCATTAGTGCTCTGTCCCTGCCTGAGGTGGTCGGGCTTCCTAGCAGTGACTGAGAAAGAGTGGCAAGCTGTATCCTGAGAGCACAGGAATGCCCAGAGAAATGCGGATCCTTCCAGTGGGAGGCATGTTTTCCCCTCAAGAGGACACTTAGTGGTAACAAACAGCATCTTGATCGTCTCTTTTTCGTGCCTCTAAAGAATGGTCCCACTTTTTCATACTCTTTTACAGGAGCTGTGAGTTTTGTAGCAAAACGTATTACTGGGCAAGTCTATACAGTCCCCTTTGATATTGCCTGGGTTTTATCCTTCTTATCGTCCGGCTCTCCCGGGTTAACGATTCACAGTGGGGGCCCTCCTTCCTCCCTCCAACTCTGCAGAGCTCACAGCCTGCGATTACTGCGAGGGTGTACAGCATTTTTGTAGGGCTAAGTCATAGCCAGGGTGAGAAACACACTTTTAAAGGATTTTCAGTGGCATTGGAGAAGGCTTTATAAAAGGCAATCCATCATTCTCCGTAGAAGTCTGGGAGTCCCACCTGCCAACTCGTGAGCAGAGGGTGCAATAGGACCTTTAGGGCTGAAAAATTCCCGTGAGGTTTAATTGAACTGCTGAGATAGGCTAGACCAGTCCTGGGGGTTCCTGTAATATTTCCATTGAAGGGAACATGCATGTTTTTGTCATTTTTGTTTATTTTAAAATGGTTTTTACTGTTTTATTTTTATGTGTATGGGTGCTCTACCTGCATGTCTGTGATCTTTTGAAAAATGAAGTGATTGGGACCAGTTGTTCGCTCCTCCCCCATCCCCAATAGTTGTTCACAGGACTTCAGGGATCCCTCCCCACTCCTTCTTGCCCTGCTTACTGAATGCCCCTACATCTTCCACTTTTCCTTTCGGGCCCTAATTTCCTCTTCTAGTAGTTTTTTTTTGGGGGGGGGGATGTGTGTGTATGTGTGTGTGTGTGTGTGTGTGTGTGTGTCTGTGTTTTGCTTTTTTGTGGAGTGAGGAATCCCCAAGGCTTCCCTGACTTTGTAAATATTTCCATAGATTGAGAGAAACAAAGGGAACTTCTGAGATCCAGGTTCTCTGAGATCCTGTATCAATATCTCACAATGGTTGGTCTAGATTCCAAAACACTTCAGTCAGCCAAGACCAGGCTCCCTCACTGCTTCTCTCTCAGAAGAAAGATGTAGCCCAGAGAACAGACTGTCCTGGAGCACTGGGAAAGCCATCATAGGTGACAAGCTCTTTGGGGAACTTAACAGGGAAGATAGAGCATTTTGTGTGTTATAACAGAAGGGCTGCAGGCTGTAGGGAGAGGAGAGGGGGAGGGCTGTCTTCTCAGACCAAAGTATGAAATTCAGACGGAGATCATCCAAGATGAGACATGGAAATTATATTTAAAAGTGAATAATCAAATGAAGATATATCCCTTATTAAGAAATTAAGACCAGGGACTGTGACATACTGTAGCATGAGAGCCACAGAGACCAGCTGAGTTGTGTCTGAGTCCCCTGATAGCCAGACCATTGCATTCAAGGGTCACAGAGGGCAGAAGGAGCCGTATTACAGAGATGAACATGAGAGACTGATGCTGGGTTGTTGAACCTTAGCTTGTATCCTCTCCTCTAGTCCAGTGGTTTCAACCTTTCTAATGCTGCAACCGTTCGGTACTCATGTTGTGACGACCCCCCAACCACACAATTATTTTCTTTGTTTCTTCATAACTGTAATGTTGCCACTGTCATGAATCAATATGTAAATATCGCCTATGTGGCCCCATGTGTTGAGAACCGCTGTTTTAGCACCACGCTCCTAGGTGGTCTTCTGTGATAACTCCACGCTGACTGTATAAGGAGAAAATGCCAGGGTAAGGCAACTGCAGTTGGTGTATCTGACCTGAACACCACAAGCAAAGGACGCTTCTCGCCCCTTAATTTTGCCCGGTTTTCCATTGCAGTACATCATTACTTGATGGGAGATACTTACTGAGTATTGCTTGTCTCTCGCTGACCTCTAACCCACTGATAATGAAGGCTCATGCTTTCCTCTTCACCCCACATCCTACGTCTGGAATTGTGCCTTATTTTTAAATGAAACTTAATAAATATTTGCAGGAGAACATCTGATTTCATGTCAGTTGATGACAGTTCTGATAACATGAAGAATGATCATAGAGTCTGATCAGTTCTGGGATATTTACAGTTTACTGCAAAGATTTGGAGGCTGAACAGTACTAAGCTAACTAAGAAAAATGTCAGTGTGTGCAAAAGCTGTCTGTGTGGCCAGCCGGCCCTCCTCATTCCTGTCTGTTTCCTAACGCTTGCTGTGTGCACCTCTAGTCTCAAATGCAAATCAATAGTAACGAATGACTACATACAGTAATTAATAATGACACCAATATAGTAATGACAATTCCTAGGTACTTTCTCTGTGCCAGAACATCTCCAGATTTGGCCCTATTATAACTGCAAAACCATTTAATCAAGTAAGATCCCACCAACAAGATACCAGAAGTCAGTCCATCTCACCCACCTCAGAATGGCAACCATCAAAAATGAATGACAACAGTCACTGTGAGGATCTGGGGGAAGAGGAACCCTTTCCCCACTGACGAGAACTTAAACTGTCGCAGTCACTATGGAAATCAGTATGGAGGTTCCTCAAAAAAACTAAAAATAGAACCCCTGTGCTAGCATTCCTGAGTGTATACTCAAAGGAACTGGGGACTACAAATCACAGAAATACTTGCACAAACGTGGTGGTTGGCACCCTATTCACAATGGTCAGCCAGGAAGTGGAACTAACTTAGCTGTTCATCAACAGATGGATAAAGAGAACGTGACATACATATAAAACAATGGAATTTTATACAACTGCAAACAACGATGAAATCATGACATTTGCAAAAAAAATGGACAAAAGTTGCAAATTGTTAAGTAAACTAAGCCAGACTCAGAAAGATAAAGCACTCTTTTTTTCTCTCCTATGCATAACCTGAATTTAAATTTTCAGTGTGTGCGCACGCACGTTTGTGTGTGCGTGTGCACGAGCCACAAAATGGAAAAGGGTGTCATGAGAGGGGAAGAAGAGATTTTAAACGAGGTGGGAAATAGAGAGATTAATGTATATTTGTAGTTGGAAAGCAAAGTGGGGGATGATTTGGGGGAGAGACCAGAGGGAAAGGGCAGCAGGGAAGGAGAAATGATTGACAACAAAGTATAATGGTTCATATGTAGTAAGATGCTATGATGAAAGTCAGTACTTCATATGCTAACCCAAACAGTATTTTTTAAAAAGAAAAGACAATAAAACAAAATGATATTAAACAACCTGATTTTGATCCAAACTTTGCATTAAATTTTGTGGATTTGAAGTTGTTCTACATCCTTGACCTGTGGATTTTGTATTTGGTTTTAATTTGTAAGATAAGAGGTTGGGCGAGCTCAGTAGATTCTACTTTTTAAAAATGTGCTCTGAAGTAACCTACTTTCCAGCAGATACTGCCTCTGAGCCCCCATGTGTGAAGAGATAAAAGCAGAGTTCTCGGGACTGGTACCTGCCACCCAGCTGCAGTCTGCAAGGCTGTTCTGTGGAAAGCCCACGAGAACAAGTTAGAAGCTGGTGGAGCCTCTCTTATGCTCCCCAGAGCCCAGTTCAAGAAAAAAAACAACAACAAAAAAAAAACAAAAACAAAACAAACAGACAGCACCATTTCACAGCTTTGCTCAGGGGAAACATTTTGTGACTGGAGACTAAAGACACCCTTGGCTAGGGAACGTCCTTGGACATAACCATCCACTTTGGAAGTATCCCCTTCAGAAGACAGAGAGGACAGCAGCCTAGGGCAGGCCCAGGAAAGTTAGAACTGATTATGGACTAGGGTCTGACTGCAACTAAGGAGCTAGAAACATGATACTACACTGCAGATACTGGAATCTGTCAGGGAAGTAATATTTAAAACCACGGCCTGCTTGGTTACTTAGGGAAAGCTTATAAGAGGGGCAGTTAAAGGTGTGTGTGTGTGTTCTGTGTGCATGTGTGTGTGTTTATGAAGGGAGGTATGTTTCAGATGTCTATGGAAGGAGGAAGGATTTATGGAGGACCATCCGGAATAGAGATGCCTTAGCCATCAGAACTCCTTAACAGAAAATAGTCCCTTTTAACCTCCTCCCAGGACAGAGTACAAAGCCACTCGCTCAGAGAAGAACAATTTGCCACCCCCACCCCCCCATCTTTCTGGATAGGAAATCACGAGCTGTGGGAGACACTGCTGGGGGCAGCAAGGAGGAAAGGGTGGGGTGGAGGTGCTGAGGGGGAGCCGCCCAGGGACCTCCCTCTCCTGTTGTGTACCTGCGCTAATGGGTAGCAATTGTTGCACTGTAAGTTAGGATTGGAGTTTTAACTCTGAGCTGAGACTAAAGCAAAGTTCTCACCCAGGGCAGGAGTAGACTTCAGATGTGAATAATATTAAAAGGGCAGCGCGAGGAAGCAAGGAAACTTTCTCTGGAGCACAGTCCAAGAGCTGAAGAACGGTTCTTTGAAAATGATGCCGAGAAGTAACTCTCCACAGTGGCCTGGAAGAGCTCAGTGAGGAGTGTAGATAGCAATCATTTTTCTCTTTCCAAAGATGTGATGAACTGTTCATATTTATGGGGGCATGCTCAAAAAAGAAAGAAAGAAAGAAAGAAAGAAAGAAAGAAAAAAAGAAAGAAAGAAAGAAAGAAAGAAAGGAAAGAAAGAAGAAAGAAAAAGAAAGAAAGAAAGGAAGGAAAGAAAGAAGAAAGAAAGAAAGAAAGAAAGAAAGAAAGAAAGAAAGAAAGAAAGAAAGAAAGAAAACAAAAAATGATACAGCCATCTCTGGCTGTCAGCGTGTCCACTGTAGCAGCAATGGAGACGGCCTTCGGCTCACCCTTCAAGAGAAAACTTTTCTTCATCTGCAAGGAGTGTTAGGAGCTGGCAGCCTCCAACTGCAGTTCTCCGAGGCCCACCACTTTTAGGGCAGCTCCAGCCAAGAACTGCACACATGGAGGGCATTGGTACCTGACACTCTTGCACAAGATCTAGTTCTTGGGCCATCCTACCCAACAGAGGCATCCTCACCTACATCATGGTACCACACTCTCCCAACTTGGGCTTACTTTCTCCTCCGTTATCTCTCACAGGCATTTTCTCTCCCGTGAAGCCACTTTTATTCTTGACTCCAACACTTGAAATCTTTAAACCCTGGACATTATACTCACGAGCTTGTTTGCTTTTTTAGCTTGCTTTAATTGTATTTTTAATTTTGTGTAGTTTATTTTTAAAAACTGGTGAAATCGTGAATACATTTATCATATACAACATGTCACTTCGAAGCATATATATGTGTGTGTACCTTGTGCAATGGTTAAGTCATGCTAATTAACATATTATTAATAGCCTGAAATATTTTTGTACTATAAACACAAAAATATATTATCAGCTATTTCTGAGAATACTATAAATTAGGTGCATGTGCCATTAATGGCAATCACCATGTTGTATAGTAGATCTGTTGAATTGTTGAATTTATTCCTCCTGTCCACCTGAAACTTTGTGTCCTATGACCACTGTCTCTTCATCTGACCTGATCCACAACCCCTGGAAATAACCACTCCACTCTCTACTTCGATGGGTTCAATTTTTAAAGATCCTACATGTGAGATCATGTGGCATCTGACCTTCTGTGGTTGCCTTGTTCCGCTTAGCATAACACATTCTGCTTCGTCTCTGTTGGTGCAGATGGAGTTCTTTTTCTAAGGTCAGATAGTATCCATCATATATATATCACATTTGCTTTCTCCACCCATCCACCAATGGATACTTGGGCCGTGCCCTTCTCTTGGCTATTGTGACTGATGCTCCAGTACACATGGCACTGCAGATAGATCTTCAACATACTTATTTCATTTCCTTTGAATACAGGCCAAGCAGTTGGGATTGCTGGATCAAATTTCTTTTTAAATACATGGGAAGATTGGTTTTAAAACCTTCCAGGCTCAAGTTAAAACCTGACCTGTATTTATAGAAAACTCCAAATCAAAGAGGCTTGGTTCTCAAGGGCACAAGAGCATTCTCCTTCACTTAGCAGACCTTTTCATCCTTGACGTCTTATCCTTGATAGCTTTTCTCTGAGAGTTTTTCCTCAACCCTCCTGACTTCAGGAACTTGTTGGAGGCTCTTCCTTTTTTTCCCCTTTCTCCTTTGTTCATTGTGGTAGTTCGAATGTAATTGGCCCCCAAAATCTCATAGGGGGTGGCACAATTAGGAGGTAAGACTTTGTTGGAGTGGGTATGGCCTTGTTGGAGGAAGTGTGTCACTGTGGGGGTGGGCTTTGAAGTTTCCTATATGAAGGATACCGCCCAGTGTCTTCCTGTTGCTTCTGATCAAGATGTAGCCAACACCATGTCTGCATGCTGCTGTGTTCCCTGTTGTGATGATAATGGACTGGACTTCTGAAGTAGTAAGTGAGCCACCCTGATTAAATGTTTTCTTTATAAGAGTTGCTGTGGTCATGGTGTCTCATCACAGTAATAAAAATCTAAACTAAGACAGTCATGAAATATCATTTTGGCTTCCTTGTCATAGCATAGGACTGTTGAATTGAGCACTGCTAGAAACTTCAAGGCCATCCAATTTGAGGATCCATCTGGTGTAGAGATGCTGTGGACCACCTGAACCAGTGACTGTCCATCTTAACTTGAATACAGGGAATGAATGCTATCTAACACAGCCCATTGAATCTTTACAGCCAAAGTTTATCCTTTTCTTTCTTCTTAACCTTCTGTTTGTTTGTTTTTTGTTTTTGTTTTTGTTTTTTTTCAAGACAGGGTTTTTCTGCGTTACAGCCCTTGCTATCCTGGAACTTGCTCTTATAGACCAGGTTGGGCTCAAACTCACAAAGATCCACCTGCCTCTGCCTTCCAAGTACTGGGATTAAAGGTGTGTGCCACCACTGCCCAGTTCTCTTTTTAACTATTTTTAAAATTTCAATTATAGTGTGTGTGTGCATGTGTGCATGCATAAGGAAGGGGTCAGTGGGTATCAGGTCACTTGAGGCTGGAGTTTCAGGCAATTGTGAGCTGCACATCACGCTCGGGTCCTCTGCAGAACAGATGTGTTCTTAACCACTGAGCCATCTCTCCAGCCCAAAATCTTTTCTACAACATAATGGGTTTCCCTGTAACGCTTTTATGTATGCATCTAACATACTTTGATCGTGCTTACACACTATTGTTGTTTCGTGTGTCCCCCTCCCCTACTCAGTCTCTCCTATTCCTAATTAACCATCTAGGTTTTCAAAAGCCTAGATTCTGCATATGAGGAAAAAAAAAAAAAACCCAACTCATGGCCATTTTGTTTAGCATGATTACTTCTGGTTTCATTTCCTTTCCTATAAATTCTGTAGCTTCATTACTTATGGATGAATAAAATTATTGGTGTATACATATCATGTCTGCTTTATCCATTCACCTGTTGACGGGCACTTAGGCTGGTTCCATAACCGCTACTGTGAAGACCATTGCAGTAAACCTGAGTGTGCAGGATCACTGCAGGATGCTGATTTAGATTCCTCTGAGTATATTACCCAGGAATAGCTATATCATATGATAGTTCTCTTTTCAGTTTTTTTAAAAAGCCTCCAAACTGATTTCCATAGTGACCTAATTAATTTATATTTCTACTACTTTCAGTTCTACATACAGTTTCATTTCTGTTATTGTGATAAAATACCCTAAAAGCAACTTAGTGGAAAAACTGTTTTGGCCCATGATTCTAGGCTACAGTCTATCAAAGCAGGGAAACAGTATCAGGAGCCTAAGACTGTTGCTCCAGATGAACAAGAACAGAGAGAAAGGAATACATACATGCTTGCTTCTTTGCTTATGCTTGCCTCTTACACAGTCCAAGACCCCTGCCTAGGGAATAGTGCTGCCTACAGTGGGCTGGATCTTCCCACATCAATCAACCCCAGAGACATACCCATAGACTAACTCAGTGTAGATCATCCGTCATTGAGACTCTTTCCTCAAGGGATTCTAAGTTGTGTCAAGTAGACATGTAAAGCTAATTGTCCACCACACTGCCAAGACTGCACATAGGGGTTCCTTTTTTTTTCAGGATATGTTTCTCATACCTTGATTCTCTACAATCTCTTCTCAAATCTGATTTTCTCTATATCTTTGATCAAGATTGATAATCTGAATGATTTGAAATATTTCTATGACATTAACAACTCTAACAAACTCCTTTTAAAATGACTGCTGTTATTATTGTTGTCATTTTCCTTTTGTGACAGGGTCTCCCTGTGTGTAGCTCCAGCTCATGATATAGACCAGGGTGGCCTGGAATTCAGAACAATCCACTTGCCTCTGCCTCCTGAGTGCTGGTGTTAAAAAGTGTGCACCACTATGCCTAGCCTGAAACAGAATTTTAAAAGAGAATCAGCCTTTCTGTGCTGCCTTGGGGGCGGGTGTCTACAGGATGTTTCTCTCAATTCACACTGAAATTTAAGGGGAAACTCACACAGTGTCTGGAGCCCTTGATATCCTGCAAGTGAAGAAGAAGAATGTCCTCAAACTCCTTGCAGTAGGAACCCACTTAGGTGGCACCAACCTTGACTTCCAACGGCAAAAGGCAAAGTGATGATATTTATATCAAAAATCAGAGGAGGACCTGGTGAAGCTGTTGATGATGGCTCCATCCATCATTTCCACTGAGAACCCTGCTGATATCAGCATCATCTCCTCTAGAAATCCCTGGGGCCAGCCAGCCACTCCACTCCTAGGACTTTCACTAACCAATCTAAGAGAACTTCAGGGAGTGATGTCTTCTGGTGGTGCCCAATCCCAGAGCTGACCACCGGCTTCTCAATAGGATGTCTTATGTTAACCTACTTACCACTGCTCTGTGTAACACAGACTTTCCTCTGCACTGCTGACATTGCCATTCCATGTGACAAACGGATATTCACCCAGTGAACCCTGTTTGGTCAAAGTTCTGTACACGTGTGGCACAATCTCTGATGAGCACCAACGGTGCCCATCTGGTCATGCCCGATTCCTACTTCTATAGAGATTCTAAGAGATTGAGAAGGAAGAGCAGGTGCAGATAGAAAGGTTGTGACCAAGAAGGAATGTCAGGGTGAATGGACCGTACTTACTCCTGAGTCCACTGCTTCCAGACGGGAGGTGACAGACTGGCCTGCAGGTGTGCCTGTGTCCTCTAGTGATGATCAGAATGTTCAGATAGCCACTGGGGTGTAGTCTGCAGGTCTCACTGCACAGGGTGTGGAATCAGATGGAACCACTACTGAGTGGTCATCAACTGTTTCACAGACTCTTGAGCAGAAGAGAAAGGTGGCTGGAAGACAAATAGTTTCTTAGAAAACAAGAGATCAATCCCCCATCCCCAAATAGCATCCCAGGTAGGAATACAGATAGCTTTAAGCAGAAGGACTTCTCTCACTCATCCTTTCTAATGCTGTGAGTGTGCACTTAACATGGGCCAGGAACAGTGAAACATACAGAAGAAATAAACAATAGACTCTCAGGGGAGATAGAGAGCACAGCAACACAGGACGCACTGAGGTGGCGGGGAGCGCATGCCGAGGGCCGGCAGCAGGCTGGTGCGTGCATATACGATTTCCATGGGATCTGAACATGCAGAAAATTGGAAGTAGAAAGTTGTTATTAGGAAGTAAGACTTGAGCTGAGTTTGGGGGATGGGCAATCTGAGTCAGTGGATAAATCATCTGACTGTTAGACTGGGGAGAAATGTCCCATGAGGGCCAGGGAGGAACTTAATGGGGACAGAGGAAGTTGGAGTGCAAAGAATTTCCCTCTCTGTTCCTGCCAATATCAATCAGTCATTCTTCTTGGAGAACCCCATACCGACTTCTCTTTCCACAGCCCGTGGAACTGACCAGGCCATTCTTCCCAGGCAGGGATTGCTGATATGGGGACCTTTCTCTGGTCACTCCTTCTGCTGCTTCGGGAAGGTGAGTAGCTGCCTGTGCTGTGTAAGACTCTCTCTGTACCCCTCAGCTCTACTTGGCCTTAGGCTAACAAGACCCTTCCTTTAGGGATGAATGTGTCAGTCCTGCTGATGGGCACCTCGACTGATTCTCTAGCTTGGCTATTGTGACGTGCTCTGCAGTAAACGTGGGTGTGCATGCATCATAGCATTATGTTGGCTTAGACTGTAATGAGTATGTACCCAGGAGTGATATAGCTGGATCCCAGCCTAGTTTTGAGGAACTTCCATTCTGATCTTCAAGGGATGAGAGAGGAGGATATCTGGGAGACGTGGATGGGGTTGCAGTTCAAGAAGGACAAGGAAAGAGGGAAAACTTTGGATGGCGACGAGATAAGGGGGGACCATTCCTGGTCAGCTTGGGTGCAATGGAAATCTAGAACTACAAGAGGTAGCTAGAGAGTCACACTGAACATGGAGCTAGGGACGGCGCTCAGATAAGGAGCCACGGCTACCATGCCAACTAGCCTCGGTCTCCCAGAGATATCGGCTGGCCTACATACATCTCTTTTCAGCCAAAGGGTTTTCTGGAGATGATGAGGACCCTGAGGAAGTGGTTGCAGTCCTTCAAGAGTCTATCAGCCTCTCTCTGGAAATACCACCCAATGAAGAGGTTGAGAACATCACCTGGTTCTCTCAAAAAAGTCTCGCCATCGTGGTGCCAGGGAAAGAGGGACAGCCAACCAGCATCAAGGTGATGGATCCTCGCTACCATGGTCGAGTGGATGTCTCAGAGTCCAGCTACTCTCTGTATATCAACAATCTGACTTGGGAGGACTCGGGACTTTACCAAGCCATAGTCAACTTGAAGACATCCCAGTTCTCTATCACGAAGTCTTACGATCTCCTTATCTACCGTGAGTTTAGACTCCTATTATTCTGGCTTTTCTGAGGTTGGCATGGGAGCTTGGGAGCTAAGGTAAGCTTTAAGAGGCTGAAACTGGAAGGCAGACCGCCTCTAGTATGCTCTGCTCCAGTGTCTGAGCTCAGCCACAGGGAGACTGAGCTGGAACAAGCAGCCATTAGGTACTGAGGCTGTTTCCACAGAGGTTCCCAAAGCAGTGAGTGATGAGGATCGTGTATAGCAAGGGTATCTAAGGGTCCTTTCTCACCCAGCAGACTGCATCCTCTAGATAAATAGCTCTTTAGCCCCTCATCCTTTTGTGTGATTTGAAGGTTACTAATCATTTCTTCCCCGCTTGAGCCAACATTTCTTCTCTCTACCTGCCATACTGAATCTACTTAGGATCTTGGAGAGATGACTAAAATGTAAATACCCTTGGGAAGGTGGTAATGTTTTGTATAATCAGTGAGACAGAAGAGAATCTGGAAGAAGGAGGGATCTACAGCTGAGAGAGTGAAGTTAAGAGGAGTACTGGTGTACATCTGTCTAAGCACATTCCCTGGGACCCCGCAACCACAAATTAGATGCTTGTTTTTATCTGGTTTTATTTGTTTTTTGAGCAAAGGGCCTCTCAGGATAGCTAGAATACCCAAGGCTTGAGAAATGTAGGAAAACAGACCCAACTTCAGAATGTTCAGTGGGTCTTTGTGGGTTTTTTGTTTGTTTTGTTTTTGTTTTTTCTCTTTTAGGGCGACTGTCAAAGCCTCATGTCACTGTGACCTTTAAGATTTCCGAGGAAGGTGCCTGTAATATATCCCTGATGTGCTCTGTAGAGAGAGCAGGCATGGATGCGACCTACACCTGGCTTTCCTCACAGGACAGCACTAACACTTCTCGTGAAGGCTCTGCCATCAGTACATCCTGGAGGCCCGGTGACAGAGCCCTTTCCTACACTTGTAGGGTCAGCAACCCCATCAGCAGCACCAGCTCCCGTCTCATCCCTATTGGGTCCTTCTGTGCAGGTACCAGAACCCTAGAGACAATTCCTGAGACTGTGCAAGTCCTGTGACTGAGGACACCACCTCCTCCCATGCCTGGGGCTCTTAAGGAGAGTACTGAACTCTAGAACATAAAGCTCTCCGGTAGAAGCTTGCCATTGGATCAGAGAGGGGCCCTCCCTTTGTCAATTGCTCTGGATTCCCAGAGGATTCTTCTGTACTTGGCTTGAGACTGATGACCAGATATCAGTCTTTGAGCGTCTGTGCACAGAATAGGTATTTCTAGAGACATGTGCTGTAAGATATGAGCTGATTATTCTCCCAAGAGCCTTTCTGAGACACTTCAGGTAGACATCTGCCCTCTAAACTTTATCATTCTTTTAATGAACTCTTGTTCTTTCTTCCTATCCTAGATCCTGGCTCTCTTGAGAAATCTCCAATGTTCTGCCTCCTGGCCAAGGGCTTGCTCCTTCTCTTACTCTTGGTGACTCTGGCTGTGGGACTCTATGTCTTCCGAGCCCAGAAAAATTATGAGATGTCAAGGGTGAGGAAACTCAAGAGAAACCGAATTAAACTGAGGAAGAAGGGGAAACCTGGTCCTCGTCCAGTCTCACCATCCCTGGGGGATCTCTGTTCTGAGCTCTGACTCCTCTTAGCCTCCAGGGAAATCATCTGGGGGGCAGGTGGGAGGGCACACCAGGGTTAAACACCTGAAAGGATCATATTCCCCGAGAGACACCATCTGGCAATAAAGTCAAGTCCCCACCCCTTTGGAGGAGCTGTGCTTGGTGTTTCTGTTTGTGCTCAGCAGCCCAGAGAAAACCTGTTTTCCGCCTTCGCTACCTGTCCTCCTGTCTTTACTGAAGCTGTGTGTCCTTCTCAGGCTTGCCTCTGGGCAGGAAAACAAGTCTGAAGACCCCGTTAGGTGAAGTGTTTGTTTTTACTGTGTGCTTCCCATTCTTCACTAACCTAAGTCTCACAATACTCTAAACTACACAGCAGGCGTTCTCGCCTGATTGAACTTGTGACAGCCAGTCATTTAGAGTTCTATGTAAGTGCTATGCCCAAGACTCCTCGCTCTCCTGCCCCTATCCTCATTCTGACAGGTAACTTTACTTAACTCTTCTACCTACTGTACTAAGTCTATATAGAAACCGTCCCACAAGGAGGTGGCGGAGGCCCCTGCTCAGTCTTTCCCTGGGTTGTAGTTGAGTTTAGTGACCTCTGTTGTCTCCCTGATGCCAGCTGCTCTGAGCCCTGCTGCTCACCTGGTAGGAGTGACAACTTACTGGGTCAATTACTAAGATCTTGCACCCTTGACTTCTGTTTAAGGTTGACATAGTTTATCCAGGTGTGGTGGCCCACGCCTTTAATCCCAGCATTTGGGAGGTAGAGGCAGGTGGATCTCTGAGTCTGAGGCCAGCCTGGTCTACAGATCAAGCTCCAGGACAGTCAAGGGCTAGACAGAAAAACCGTGTCTGAGTTGATTTTGTTGGCCTTTCTGTTTTTTTCTTACAGATTTCTGGAATCTTTGGTCAATGTACAGCTCTTTACTCTTTACTCTTGCTCTTTCCGTAGTCCTAGGTCTAATGTGCCTATCATATCATTTTCCCTAAGTTCCATCTTGGATGTTTTACTTAGGTAATTGCCGGGGAGCGGGGGGGGGGGGGGGCACAAGAGAAGCCACTTGATCAGTAGGACAGGTGTAAGTAACGAATGGATTGGTGGAGGTGATATAGGATGTGCCAAGGAGGGGGCTGGGGGCGATCTTAGGAAACCTAGGTTTTGCCCTGCCGCTTCCCCCTGTCCTGGGATACTGTGTTTACCCAGCATCCATCAGTTCAGCTCCACAAAGAACACATACTTGAAAGGAAGACACAGGTGTAGCTTCTTAGAGTTCTCACAGAGACTGTGCCTCCTTTAGGTACCGAACACTCTTGTCTTCAAAAAAGGTCTGTAACCCCAACTTCTGACACTTTCCATGCCTGTCAGAGGAGGGCCACTGTAGGGTGAGGGCCGGCCTGGGCAAACGACCTGGAGTCCGTCCTTCACCTGGAGGGACAGCCTGTCTCTCTTGTCTTAGGAGCTGGCATACAGAAAGCAAACAGAGAAATGAATAGTCTCTGTGTGGCTTAGTCCAGGGATCTCCCTGGAGCTGGCAGAGCCCCTTCTTCTCAGAGCCAATCTCTGAATAGAGAAAGCCCAAAACAGCCTGGAAAAGGAAGGCTTAAGCCTTGAAGAAAGTGTACACTCAGAAGCTGGAATTGGAATCCAGTAGCATGTTAAGATGCTCTTACTCGTTATTTGGAATAGGCTAAAGCAAACCAGGGAATGGACATTCCGGCCAGACAGGAAACACACACCAAGATGCTCACATGTGAAGTATCGTAGCACCTAGGGACTGCCGTGCCACACGTTACGACCAAAGAGTGCTTGAGAAAGCAGGCTGGAGAGGCATGCTCTAAACGGTGAGGGGACCAGGGCTCATGCACACATTGCCAACAGACTCCTCAGGTTCATGATTTTCTGATAGTCTCATCCAGGAATTGAAATATACAAAGTCGCTGATACATTAGAGGCAGTACTGGTTGGCTGTATGAATTTTTCCAGAGGAGCAGTCATTATGGCTCAAGGACAAACGGGAGGAAAATCTTTAGTTCTCACCTTTAGGGATTCTTTTTTTTTCTTTTCTTTTCTTTCCTTCTTTCTTTTTTTTCTTTAAATCTACTTCACTTTTGGAGTAAGGAGGGTACAAGTGACAGGACTAGATTTCGTTTCTTATAAAAACAAAACAAAACAAACACATAAAATACATCAATCAGACAAAAATGACAATAAAAAAATTCAGGAAAATCATGAACATATAAGCTTTTAAAATTTGAAAACCATTTAAAATCTCATTTTTTTTTAAAAAAATAATTTTAACATCCACATGAGATTAGCTTGTCTTTCTACCAGAAACCACCATAGACAGCAGAAATGAAACTCTCGGACCAGAGGTGGGGGCCAGTGTCTTCCAATTGGTGAGGAACCAAGAAATCAAAGACTTCCCCTCTTGAGCTTATAGTTTGCGGTTATGATCATGCTCTGTTCACTAACATGAAGTCATCTTGTCAACTGTTAGGGCAGCCTACTATGCAAACTAGCAAAGCCGCTAGTTCTGGGTCCTTGTTGGGGCAGTGGGAAAGACCATGTTTCTGTCCCAGCCTGCTTTCCCCTGCTCCAAGCTCTTTGTGTGGCTCCCAACACTCAGGCCCTTACACCTGGGAGAATGTTTCAGCTCTCAAGGCTTACTAAAGATGGAAGGCCAAACACAGCGATGGGATCTGATTTGGATGACCAGCATTCGGGGTGGTGTGATATTGATTCAGGCGTGCTTAAAATCTTACCCAGGGTCTGCTCCCGACCCCGATGTCATTAACTACATGCCTGTTACACTCAGTGGGAGCTTTTCCCAGTCAGTTCAGGGAGGAACACCTTGAGAAGTTCCTGGACAATGTAGCCTGAGCCTGGTGGGAAAGCAAATAGCAAGCCTGCACCCCCACAACAGCGCCAAGCTGAGAGGTACTAATTTCTGAGGACAGGCACATTCTGCTTGTGGGTGAAATGTCGCAAGGGGGTGGGTTCCGCGATCCAGGCTGGATCTCAGGCCCTGAATGTGCCTCGGTGGGAACTTTTGACTGGCAGGTTCCTCCATCTGGTCCAGCCCCTCTTTTCATACTAGTCAAAAGGAGCTGCACTCTCTTCGCGGGGTTTCAGTACAGCTTATGGGAGCAACGAAGCAAAGCATGAATCTACCCCAGGGTTTGGCACCCTGCAAGGGATTCGGTGTAGAATCAGATATTTCATTCTTTCTCTTTCAATCTTCGTTGTCAGGGTGCCTGTCATTTCTTCCCCTTGGGCTTAATTTCTCTAGGTCGTTGATGCTAGAAGCTGCTCCGGCAGCCCCAAACTAGGAGCTCAGCCTTCAGCAAGCTACACACAAGGGAGGCGCCTGAGCAAAAGCTGGGAGCTAGCCAATACAGACAGGTATTTCCAGTCCAGCGAAAGGAAATGGGTGGGGGTGGGGATAAAGAGAGGAGATCAGATGGGCCCGGGACTTGGGAGGATCCCCAGGGAGGGGGCGGGGAATCGTGCCCTCCCCCAGGTGCTTCTGCTCCTGGCTCAGATTTCAACCTTCGATGCCTCCTTTGTGGCACACTTGTTCGGAAAGGGGAGAAGGCCACGGGTAAGTTATAAAGGAAGGAGGGCATGCAAGCAGGCTGCAAAGGGGGTAGGCTTCTGCGGCTCTTGGTGCCCGGGTCGGTCTGACCCAGTAGCCCATCTGACTCGAGGCGGGAAGTGGCAATCAGCCTTCCCACACTTAGTTGTATAGAGCTCCACGAGGGGGCGACTGGAGCCCACGTGCGACCGCGTCCTTCTGTCTCTAAACTACAACTCCCAGGCGGCTCGAGGGTCCCGCCCGCCTTGCCCGGCCTCTGTGGGCTCCAATTGGACGCCGCGGGAGGGGGATTGGCGGTCTCCAGGGCGACGGGAGGCGCTCGGGGCATCTGAGGCGGGGAGGCGGGTCCGCCCCCTATTGTGTGGCTGCGAGAGCAGAGCTGTGCGGTGCAGAGCAGGTGAGGGTGGGGGTGTCCTGGGGCGTAGAAATGGGGTACCGGCGGGGACATGGAGAGCAGTGAGGAGTTGTGGGGGCCAGAGGGAAGCGGAGAAGCTCTAGAGAGAAGTGAAATTATCTGGGGAAGCAGAACTAGGGTAGCTCTGGGAGCGAAGTGGAATCACTGATGGGTGAGTGGGGGTTCCAATAGATCTGAAGAGTGTAAGAGGTAAGGTAGGGGAGTTCTTGGCGGGTTCCAAAAGAGAGGCGTTCCAGGAGCCAGAGAATGCGAGGGAACAGAGAATTGTTGTGGTGGGCTATCAGAAGTGTATTATGGGATGAGTCCTGTAGGATTGGGGGCTGGGGGATTCCCGGGAGAGCAGGGTGGGGAAAAGGGGGAGGCGAGTGGGAATTCTGGAGGAGGCCAGCCAGGGGTGCTCTGAAGCGAGGACCTGCTGCAATTGGAGATCAGGTGTGAGAAGCTGGAATTTTGCAGACACTGTGAAAAGTGTATGGCGGGGATGGGAGTCCTGGAAGAAACGAGGGACTGCTGGATGGGATGGGACGATCAAAAGGACAGAGGATGGATGGGGAGCAGGAGTTGGAAAAATTCCAGGAAAAGTGGGGTACGTTCTGGGGTTGCCTTGGTCACAAGACTCTTGGTCGAGCTAGAAGAGTATGGCCTCTGTATGGTACAATTTGAAGGTTTTCCGGGGAAGTCCAGGAGAGCTGACTGGGAGGAGCAGCAAGAGGCATGGGAATTAATTACCAGGGATCAGACATACAGGGGTGATACTGCCCCTGTGGAGGGTATTTTACAGACAGTGCTGAATTGTGTGAGGCCCACAAGAGGGTGGAGGCCTCAGAGCAGAGTCCACTGGGTTTGCCAGGCCCAGGTCAGGGCCCTTTGGTCCTTTGTGACTGCCTTAGACACTGAGAAGTTGGTATTGCTGGGAGTGCCTACCTTCCATGCTCCAGGGCTGGTTTTGTGTATCTTGTGGACTCAAAAGCAGTTTTGGTCACTCTCAGATCATGCCTCTAGGGTTAGGGAATGGAGGGCCTGACAAATCCTGGCACCCCCAGGATACCAGAGAGGAGTGTGTGGGAGTAATTAGGGTGAGGCGCTAAGTCGGGGTGTCTGGCAGAGAGAGGGTTCTCTGGCAACATCTTGAAGAAAGTGGCTACAGCTGCCAACTCTGGATCTGTCCAGACCTGGAGGATGCCGCCTCCCCCTCATCCCATCCTCTGCAGGTGGGGAAGGCAAGCTCCTCCTCTCCCAAGTCCCTGACTGACTCACTTCCAAAAGCAGTGTTGCCTGAGTGGAGAATATCTCCAGGCACCAGGGTGCCATCCAGAGGGTGGGAAATAGGGTGAAAAATTGGATGTGGGCACTCTGTAGAGCATTCTCTACAGGGGAAGGGGTTAGAGTCTACCTGAGGTTTGCTCTTGACTAGCTGTCTGCTTTCGAGCAAGATCCTGAGGGTCCTTACTGGTCACACGGGGTGGCGGTGGTGAATTATGGTCCCATCATGTCATCTGTTCTTTGTTGGCATCGGGAGAAAGGGCAGAAGGGTTGGGAGGCTAGTGCATGATGGACTTCCCATGTGTGAGAACCCTTAGTTCCCTTTGCTAACAGCGGTGTATCACTTGCCAGGCATTCCCAGAATTCCCTTGCTTTTTCTAGGATCTGCTCCCTTACCCGTGTAGTCTCAACCAGACCACACTCTCTTGTTCTCTAGTGTTCACATCCTAGCTTACTCTCAGGGATTCAGGATCTCCGGTTTGGGAGCTAGGAGAGTCTAGCTGTGGTAGAGTCTGCCAGGAGTGAGACTGCAGAGTTGGTCCCCAGCAGTACAACCCCAAAGATCTCTGGTCTCTGTGCAGGTCCCTTCCTTTCCTCGATGCCTCCTTCTTCCCTGCACCTTGCTCTAACAGGGTTTCTTCTGGTCTCCTCCACTGACCAACTCTTATGTTGCCTTATATTTTGTATTTAGATCTGGTGGCTCTCCAGACTGGAACTGCTCCCTCAGGTGTTGCGCGAGCTAGGCTTTAACTGGAAGAGTGAGAGCCGAAACTGGTTGCCTGAGGCGGATCAGAAGGACCGATGCTCTCTGGGATTGCTGGGCAGCAGACATCCTTCCGGCCCCTCCATCTAGGCTCCTTTGGATAGGAGGGGCCGGGTGAGCAGGCCAGCTGGGCTATGATTTGGTGTCTCAGTCTGACCATCCTCAGCCTGATCATCAGCCAGGGGGCTGACGGTGAGCCAGACCCCCGGGGATCACTGACTTTGTTACCCTGGGATGTGACTTTCCACTAAGGGGTTAACTGTGAGCATAGGAGAGGGGCTAGGGCTGGCTCAGAGAGGTTGGGGGTTCCTCCTGTTGTGCAAAGTCTTAAGGAAACCAGAGAGATGTTGATGGAGCCTCCCCACCCATATCTCATCTTGATGCCTTGCTGTTCCCTCATGCTACCCACCTCGTTAGGTCGAAGGAAGCCTGAGGTGGTCTCTGTGGTGGGCCGGGCTGGGGAGAGTGCAGTTCTGGGCTGTGACTTGCTGCCTCCAACTGGCCGTCCCCCTCTGCATGTCATCGAGTGGCTGCGCTTTGGATTCCTGCTTCCCATCTTCATCCAGTTCGGCCTCTACTCTCCCCGAATTGACCCTGATTATGTGGGTAAGAGTTGTCCTTAAGTGGGAGGGGGGAGTGTCACCAACAAAGGAGGGCTGAGTAGGCTGCCCTGGGCCCTCTCCAATCGCATCTCCTGCTCAGCTGCCCTAACTGCTTTAGCAAGCATGGCCCTGCACCCCAGTAGTGCTAAATCATTGAAGGATTCATTTATTTGCACACGATGCATGCACACATTAGAGCTTTGCTCTTTTGGTTATGTGTGGCCTGTTGCACGGGAGACCCTGCAGCCCTGTCCCAGGTACCCATCCTAACTTGCTAATTGTTCTATCCTCATCTCACGCAGCCTTCCAGACTCCATCTTGATCTTCTGTAGTTTCCCCACTTAGCTCTATGCTGGTCTCTCCACCTGCTGCTCTGTGTCTTCACTACTGTCCGGGATGCCAGACTAGAGGGGCCAGACTTTTGAGGGGAGTGGGTTGATGGGACAGCAGAGTTGTAAGGATGTGGGCTCTTTGGTTATGAGGAACATAGTCAGAGAACATGAACACAGACGGGGGTTGCCAGGGTAGGCTCCAGTTCAGTTCCCCAAAGGTCTAGGCATAGGCTAACGCTACAGGATTGACTGGGTCACTGCTTGCGGAGGCTCCATAGACTCCATACTGTGTAGACCCCCCAGTTGAAGAAGGACCTCATTCCTACTGCACCCCAGCTTGTTTCTAATCCTGGATGGCGCCTTAATCTGAGTGGTTCACTGGAAGGTCTCGGAGGACTTGTAGGAGTACGGGTCTGGGCTCCTAGGCAAGGGCGATCCTTGGTGCTTCCTTTTCAGAAGTGAAACCCGGAAAAGGCTACCTGGATTGATGCTGATGGGGTATCTTTTCTGGCTTCGGGTGGGCTCTTGTCACGGGCTGGCTGAGCTGACGGGAGGAGGTGCTGGCAGGTGCCTGCAGAAGAGAGTTTATTTTCAAACTGGGGGCAGTTATTGGCAAACAGCCTAGCTGAGAGTGTGCGTGTGTCTACACAAGCCCTGGGGACTTAATGAAAGTGGGCCTCAATTAGCACAAGTATAGAGAAACAGCACAGGCACAGCCGGCCTCCCTGTCTGTGCCTGTCTGTGCCCAGGGGGCTTTGGCTGCAGGGCTGAGGCTGGACAAATTCAAATTATCGCCAGGCAGAGAGAAGGCAGGGGTGGGGGGAGAGGCGAGGTGGGAAGGGCTTTCCTTGGGATTCCACCTGGGAGTTGTAAAACTTGGTATTTGCTGCAGTGATCGCCTGGTATTGTTTGTTGGTCCCTAGACAGATGAGCCACGAGATGGCCTGCTTCCCTGTCTACCTGTGGGGTTTCTCCAGGTCTAAAGGCTGCGAATTGCTAGCCTTTCAGTTTTCTTCTTACCTCCACCCTTTGTTTCCCGTCTTGCCCCTGAGCCTGGAGCTCCTAGCCAGCCACATGGGTCCTGCTCTGGTGAAGACCCCAGAGGGGAGGCCTCTGAGCCCATTAACCCTTTATTGCTTTGCAGTTCAGAAGAGGGGGGCCTCTCGGCCTTTGTGCAGGGGACTCACAATCGTGGTTGCTAAGCAACAGGAGGTGGAGGTTGCTGAGGACAATGCTGTTCTGTCATAAACCCTGTGGGCAAGTGGAGGGGAGATGTGGCCTGGGACGGCATGAGGCCCGTGGCCTAGAATGTGGGAGGAATCCCAGAGAGAGAGAGAGAGAGAGAGAGAGAGAGAGAGAGAGAGAGAGCAGCTTTGGGAACCACAGGGAAGGGAGAGCTGGCTTTGGAGGGTTCTAGAAGATGCAAAGTAGAGGAGCCTAGATGTAAAAACTAGTACAGGAGTAGTAAAAGGGGGTATAGAATGATCTAGAACTAATAGATTAAGGTCGCTTTGGTAAAGTATTTAGCATAGCACCTGGGTGGTGTGAAACAGACCAGACTGGGGAAAGGCAATCTGGACTTAGGTTTCCTGGGACGGATATTAGACTAAGGCAGAGTCAGGGAGATTGGCTCTTGACCCTTGCTGTGTTTCTGGGATGCCCGGCAGAGGAGAAGGGACTTGTGTTTTGTGACCATGCTGAGCTGCTTGACAAATCCCTCTGGCTGTCCATCTGAAAGGCTCGAATTTACTCTCATAATCCCCCCTTTCTGCCTTTGATCCTTCCAAGCCGGCTGCCTCGATGCGTCTTCCCAGGACTTCTGTGTGAACATACAACTGTCCATACTCATAGTTAATTTACTGTGGGTTTCTTGCCTCTGCAGAGCCCGAGAGAGCAGACTCTGTCCTGTGTAGGCAGATCTGAAATCCCTTAGGTTTGGTCATGCAGGAGGAGGGCAGGCCTGTCGGAAGTGGGCCCAGGAGACAGGAAGTTATAGGACTGGACTCTGGTTACCTTGTTCTGAAACCCTGCAACCCAACAGTCTGGACCTCCTAGGGAGGTTAGTTTGTACAACATGCTGCACTGAATATTCTGGATAACAGACATCAGGACTATTAGCCATTAGCGGCTAACATTTCTTAAGTGAAATCGAAGCTTATGCTCAGTGCCCTGAACGCTATTTGATTCTAATGTTGGAGTTCAGTGGAAAGCTCACCGACTGGGGAGACCTGGCTCCATCTCCTAACAGCTATGTAATTTTGGAAAGCAGTTTGACATTAGTTCCTTCATCAATAATGGATTTTGGGGGAGGATTAAATATGGTGACTAATATTACATGGCTCATATTCAGCACTCAGTCTTTCTTCCTTCGCTCTGGAACTCTGCAATCACCTTAATGAAAAGTTCTATCCTGCGGGGCATTGGAGGAAGCAGCAGTCTGGGATCCGCTGGGCTTAGTGGCCTGGCAGGTGAGAGCGACAGGACTCCTGAAGGTTTGGGAAAGGGTATTCTTATGTTAAATATTTACCTGCTAGGCTCATTTTTATCTTCTGGGAGGGGATTATACACCTAGACCTATAAGCGGGTCCACCCATTCTAAAGAATCCTCACCCTGGGGACCAACTGTTAGAAGGGAAAAAGCTCACTAGCCACCCTAGATCCTCTGGCTCTCATCTTGCCAGTGGCATCAAGGGCACACAGGCTGAGTTTCTACTTCAGATAGGCCACCCTAGGGTAGAGTGGAAGCTGCTTGGAAAGTGGGCCACACAGCAGCTTCAGGATTGCTCCTGCCAGGGAGGATTGGGAGAGGCAGGACTCGGAAAGCACCACCTGGGAGCTGCACTTGCCTGTCCTCTGAATTTTAGGGAATCCCATTTGTTCCCAGCAAAGGTCAAGTGGGGATGGGCGCCTGGTAGGTGCAGGGGGATGAAGCAGCTGGACAACCCAGGTGAGCGGACGGCAGGCTTCAAGGTGGAAGGAGGCAGAGAGGGAAAGACTATACTTAGGAGGTGGATTTGGAAGATATAATGAACAAGTGTATGGCAGGTGATGACGGAGGAATCCAGGTTGTGCCAGGCTCCCCAGAGGGCAACCTGGAGCATGATGGTAGTTCACTGGGCATGGGAGAGGAAAGGGAGGAGATACGTTATTAGATGACTGATGGGGCCAAGACTGAGTGTCAACTCCTGATTTCAAATCTGCATCTTACTCATTGCTTTCACAGCCTTTATTGGAGCATCCGGTGATGCCAGGCGCCATTATCGTTATCTCCGCTTTACCTCTTGCTTTCCACCTCATCCCAATTTTCCCCCTTCTCAGTTTTTACTGATGAGGAAACTGAAATTGACAGTTCGAGTAACTTGCCCCCAGGAGCATACAGCTGAGCTGGATTCGTGCCTGGGTATTTGGGGCTGACAAGCCTGCGCCCTTCTCACTTCTGCTGCCCTGCTAGGGGCATCGCCATGGTGTCCGAGTGCAACGTTCCCTCAGAGGAGGGTACTGAGGGATTGGGTGGGCATCACAGTCAGCCTGGTGGTATGCTGTGGGTGCTGACTTGGCAGGAATGAGATGTCATTGTGTGCTGGGATGTGTGGCTTTGTGGGGCCGCATGTGGTCAGTCAGCTGGGGCGTGGAGGGGAGGGTATGAGCCGAG
Source organism: Chionomys nivalis (assembly GCF_950005125.1). Taxonomy (NCBI): domain Eukaryota; kingdom Metazoa; phylum Chordata; class Mammalia; order Rodentia; family Cricetidae; genus Chionomys; species Chionomys nivalis. The sequence goes on along the minus strand of NC_080090.1, from coordinate 21,570,651 downwards.
AAGGCTGCTGACACCGCTGCCTGGCTGGGCTGGACTCCGGCCACTCTAAGGCGCTTAGGACACTGATAATAGCTCTGAGGGATTACGGGCTTTGGCATGCGAGGTATGGGTCCCCAGGAGGGCCAAACACTGCTGGGGATTCCAGGGACAGAGTCGTCTAAAAGCAGGAGTACCCCCAGAGGACTTCTATCTTGATCCTATAAAGGGACTCAGGGATAGTGGATCTTCTAGTAGTCCAGGGGAGACCAAACACTGGCTCTTCACTCCATCCCCTAACATCTGGGAAGTCCGGAATATTTGAGGATAGCATTCTCTTCACTTGCCAAGCCTTGAATTTTTCTGGTCTGGGTCTCAGCTATTGAAGGCAGGAGCAGTCGGAAGGATTAGACATAGCAATCTGCCCTCAGTGATCTCAATTCCATATTTGTTCCTCTGCAGACCCTCACTCTTGGATAACAGACCTAGGCTGTTCTCAACCTCTGGGAATGGCCTGAGTGACCAGGACCCGGAGGCAGGTGGGGGCCCCTGCAGAGTCCTTTCCTTCACCACCCTTGATTTAGGACTTCCCTCCTCACAGGACGAGTCCGACTGCAGACAGGAGCATCTCTCCAGATTGACGGGCTCCGGGTGGAAGACCAGGGCTGGTACGAGTGCCGTGTGCTCTTCCTGGACCAACACAGCCCTGAACAGGATTTTGCCAACGGCTCCTGGGTGCACCTGACAGTCAATTGTATGAAGCTGGGGAGCAGGCAGTGCAGGGAGGGAGGGGGGTGATGGGAACCCGGGTGGTGAAGGAGAAGAGGGAGCTCTGTCTGTCCCAGCGCATCACTGATGCCCTGCCCATCCTGGCGTCTGCTCACTGTGTTTGCTCATGTAGAACTTGCCGCTTACCCCTGCTCCCTCTCCCCGCTTCAGTTCTTCAAAGAAAACCCAGTCAGCCTCTAGGCTCTGAGTCAGGAAAACTTCTCCCTTGGTGGAGGTCTTGGTTATGGTGTATTGGGCTCTGAGTGATACAGCTCACCCATGCATGGCTCTTTTCATCCGGGACCTTGCTTACTCCTCAGCACTATACGGGAGACAGTTGTAACCAATTCCCATTTCCTAGGTGACACGGAGACAGAGAATCAGAGAGGCAGTGTGTGCCACCAATGAGTGGTGGGAGATGAGTCTAAGACCCACACGTGACTCTCCCCTAGCTCTGGACATGCAGCCAGTGTTGGGAGGGTCCTACGTCCCTGGTACAGCAGACAGGTGTCCCTGGGCTTAGTATTCTCATGTACCCGGGCAGGCAACAGCTCTGAGACAGGTCTCCCTGGCTTTTGAATACTGCTTTGGGTGCTGATATCCTTTCTGGCAGCCCCTGATGCCTCTTTCCCTCACAGCGCCCCCTCAGTTCCAGGAGACTCCTCCCTTAGTACTGGAAGTGAAGGAACTGGAGGCTGTTACCTTGCGTTGTGTGGCTCGGGGCAGCCCCCAGCCTTACGTGACCTGGAAATTCCAAGGACAGGACCTTGGCAAGGGCCAGGGTCAGGTGCAAGTGAGTGGGCCTCCTGGAGTGGGAGGGCAAAATTGAGCGGGCAGGGGAAGCGCCAAAGCCAAACTGGGAGATGGGTTGGAGGGAGGGGCTGGTCATTGGCTTCCCTGAGCTGGAGTGCTGCCTCCCTCTGCTGGCCATCCCTGGAAGTGCAGGGTGTAAGGCTGACCAAACCGGAAGGGCCTTACTTAGACTCATTACTTAGGTGCAGAACGGGACACTGTGGATCCGCCGGGTGCAGCGAGGCAGCGCTGGAGACTACACCTGCCAAGCCTCCAGCACGGAGGGCAGCGTCACCCATACCACACAACTGCTGGTGCTAGGTGCTCTTTGGTGGGAGAGCTGGGGACACGGGCCACCTACGTGAGAAGGGAGGACCTGTGTTGCGGGGAAGCACACAGCAGATGGGGAGGAGGCTCAGATCTGAGGAAGGGGCCCCTGTAGAGTGAGAGAAAGGATGAGGAAATGGGCATTTTAGTGCCCAGCGTTGTATTACAGTGGAGAGAACATGGGTGCTAGTGTTATCTCGAAAAAGAGGTTCATACCTACCTCTTGGGACTTTGACAAGCACAGAAAGTGGCATGTAGTCATGCGTGCTCAGCTTGACTGAGAAGAGGAGGGAAAGGAGCTGTGTGAGGCAGGAATCTGTCTTCATAGCACCTGGTTTCCTGGAGGGGAAACAGATCAATCTATGATCCACTGAAGTGCCATTGTCACAGGGCAGTGCTGGGTCACAGTTAAAGGACAGAGACCTTGGCATCAGGAAGGCCCAAGTAGAAGTCTTGCCTCCCTCTTTGACCTGGGGCGAGTTACCTCATAATGTGCCTGCCTCTGAAACCTCACTTCTTCATCTGCCAAAGCAGAAAGATAATCTTGGATCACTGGTTCTTGTGAGGGCTCAAGAGATGAGCCAGCAGTGGGCTAGGCATGAGGGCTGTGGCCGGTGCTGTGTGTGTGTGTGTGTGTGTGTGCGCGCACGTGTGTGTGCACACTCAGGTCATTTCCCACTTGTTACTAACAGGCTGTGTGTGTGGGCCCAGCGATGAAGAAGGCAATGGGGGCATGGTAGCTAGATACAATGTTGCAGAATGTGTGTGGTTAGGTTAGACAGGCATTCTGGACCTCGGATTCACTAGGAACAAAAAGGAATCAGTCTGGCATGGGGACAGCCAGATGCCCAGACTGGCTAGATGACAATGACATACGGAAAAGTGGGTGGCCAGGAAGGGGTTATGGGTAGGTAGGCACTGGGGTGAAAGTTTTTTTTCTACATAAAAGGCCATTAGTGTTGAGGTGACATGGGAGTCTAGATCCTGGCATTGGCACAGTATCTTTGATGACGGATGGGTACCTATGTGGGAGACACGGATGTGATGGGGACAGAAAGAGTAAATGAAAGAGTTAAAACTGACCCTCCTTCACATAGAGTTTCTAAGCAGAGGGAATAGGGTAACTAGGGTTACCTATCACTTCTTGTGAAACAAGGCCACCTTGGAATAGGGGAGCAGCCTCTGGAATAGGATGGGTTTCCAGTCACATCTTCCACTTCAAGCCCTCAAGGCCAGACACAACTTATCCTCTGTTACAAAGGGCAGAGCCAGAAGTGCCCCGAGGGTCCTGGGAAGATGAGGGGCCGAGGTCATCTTTCTGCTCTATGTTTCCCACAGGACCACCTGTCATTGTGGTGCCCCCCAACAACAGCACGGTCAATGCCTCCCAGGATGTTTCTTTGGCTTGCCAGGCTGAGGCATACCCCGCTAACCTCACCTACAGCTGGTTCCAGGATGGCATCAATGTCTTCCACATTAGGTAGGGAAGTGGAGACAGGGAATTGACGAATAGCACGTGAGGGACTCCCTGTCTGGGCGAGGCCCGGGCTTCTCCTCACACATACCACATTGCAGCCGCCTACAGTCTCGAGTGCGAATCCTGGTAGATGGAAGCCTGTGGGTCCAGGCCGCTCAGCCCGATGACGCTGGCCACTATACTTGTGTGCCCAGCAATGGCTTTCCGCATCCACCCTCCGCTTCTGCCTATCTCACTGTGCTCTGTAAGTCTGAGCCTCCGCTTCCAACCCCGCTCCCACCCCTACCCCCAAGACAGGCCCAAGACCCTGTCCCCCAACTTGTCTCTATGTTCTTTCAGACCCAGCACAGGTGACAGTCATGCCTCCCGAGACACCCCTGCCCATTGGCATGCGGGGGGTGATCCAGTGTCCAGTTCGTGCTAATCCCCCACTGCTGTTTGTCACCTGGACCAAAGATGGGCAGGCTTTGCAGCTGGACAAGGTATAGACTTGGGGCAGGGGAAGGAAGGTCTTAGCCAGGTGTTGTGATGTTCCGATGGCCAACTCCAGTGGGTGGCTAAGTGTAATTCAGTGCTGTGGTTAGGAAACATGCTTCTTACCAGATACTGTGTTGGGTGGTGGGTGTGGGGGTGTAACAAAGAAGTATCCATCCCTAGAGTGTTACCTTGGGGAGAGAACTGCTACAGAGACTGTCCTGGGAGGCCAGAGAAGGAACAAGGCTTTGCTTGCTTTTAGGTCTGGTTGAGGAGGGAGCAGTAACAAATTCGGGGACCTTGGTGATAGATCTTGAAAAGTGGGCAGTCATTCCACGCAGAAACCACGTCAGAGAGGCAGGGTATTGGATAGTGTGTTGAAGAGACGACGGACCGTGCAGTGATGTGGGAGCAGCTGCGAGCACCTGTAGGGACTTGAGTGGTGTAGAAAGGGCTGGAAAGACAGGTTGGGTCTTAAGGAAAAACTGCACGCCAACTTCATATGACCTCATTCCAAGCTGATTGAGATCTTTTGTTTGTCTGAGGAGACTATAAATTCTTTGAGGCTTTGCGTCTTTTCATCACAGTGTCCCCCGGGCTTTTTACAACTTTTACAACAATTTCGGTAAATTTTCTGTTGAAAGTTTACAGAAATCTTGAGGCAATAGCAGCTATGGGGTTTGGCGGTGGTGTAGCATCAGGGCTGTGAGTAGGGGTTCGGAGGGGTCAGCTGGAAGGTGATTAAGAGAGAGTTCGGGTGAGAGTTTGTGGGGCCTGAGCTAGAGAGGACCTGAAAACAGGCTTCGCACTCAGACCAGAATGGCGAACGGATGAGGATTTAGATATGGAGAGTGAGGGGCTACACTTCATTCAGGAGCCTGGGGGTGCGGTGGGGTTTCTTATAGAAGAGGTTTTTGGGGTAGGAGATGCAGAATTTAGAGCAATGCAGTGCTGGGAGGACAACCAGGAAGTGAACCCCACCAACTCTAGGCATGGCATCTACACTACTCTCCGCTATTGTCTGTGAAGGGAGTCGCACCGTGAAGCTGCGCTGTGCAGTCTCACAGGCATTGATAATAGCCCCTGACAGGAGAGAGAGGTGGAGGTCTCGAGTCCAGACCTAGAGCTGATGGATTGGCTTTCCACAAGAGACTTGCCCAGATTTCTTCCTCTCCTGAGTTGCCTCTCTCCTCCCCTGCTTTGCCTCTCCAGTTTCTCTCCACTTTTCATTTCCTCTGCCCTCTAGTTCCCTGGCTGGTCGCAGGGCCCAGAGGGCTCACTCGTCATTGCCCTGGGGAATGAGGATGCCTTGGGAGAATACTCCTGTACCCCCTACAACAGCCTTGGTACTGCTGGACCCTCCTCCGTGACCCGAGTGCTGCTCAAGGTGAGGCTCACAGCCAACCTGCTGTGGTGTGGCTGAGTGGCTGAAAATAATACATTCTAAGCCATGTTCAGAGGGTGGAGACAGGCAGACAGGTGTGGGAGGGACTCCTAAGTCTGTTTCTTGTGGTGGCCATAGCAACAGCCAGCAGACAATGCAGACATAAGACCGGGCAGTGGGACATCAGTCACGTACACATTCACAAAATGAGATATCTGTCTAATCTCAAGCCTTCTGCCTCCCTCGCGGGAGTTCCACAGGGAATGGAGGAAAGGGGAGGGGGGAGGAAGGGAGGGAGAGAGAAGGGAGGGAAAATGATCTGTAGAGACTCACCTGTCTCAGAGAGTCTGGCTCCAGCCCACCATTGCCCTTCAGTCCTACCTCTTGGAAGCAAAGACACAGAACTGAGAGATGAAGAATAAGTTAGAGACTAAGACAGCGTGGCAGGGGTCTGGGAAGGGGGGACACCCGAGCTGAGAGATGAGAGAGGGGCTGTGAAAGAGGCCCCTCCCGATACAGATCTGGCCTGCAGGCTCCCCCAGCTTTTATAGAAGAGCCCAAGGAAGAGTATTTCCAAGAAGTGGGGAGAGAGTTACTCATCCCCTGCTCCGCCCGAGGAGACCCTCCTCCTACTGTGTCTTGGGCCAAGGTAAGGCTCCTGAGTCCCGACTCCGCTCGACCTGGGTCCATGCCCGCTCTTCCCCTGGTTGTATTTTTGGAAAGGAGGACGCGTGAAGGTATAGGCTGTCAGAGGCAAGGTGGGGAAGGATCACCTAGAGAGATGAGTGGCCGGCCCCCTTGGTGAGGGGTGGCTGCATGTGTCCTTAGGGCTCATCAGTGGTTCTGTAGGTGGGCCGGGGGCTGCAGGGCCAGGCCCAGGTGGACAGCAACAGCAGCCTCATCCTTCGACCCCTGACCAAGGAGGCCCATGGACGATGGGAATGCCGTGCCAGCAACGCTGTAGCCCAAGTGGCCGCTTCTACCAACATCTATGTGCTAGGTTAGTGGTCTGGGATGGGGCTGGGGAAGCCGTGTGAAACAGGAGATGGAGGTATTGTTCTTGGGAGGTCTAGGTGGGGATTTGTGGGGATGGGATTCCCCCAGGGTCATGGGTGGAGGACGAACCTCCGATTTACTCTTTATTTACCCTACTTCAGGGTCCTGATCAGCATCCCTCCCTCCATTCCCCCTACCCAGGCACCAGCCCCCATGTCGTCACCAATGTGTCTGTGGTACCTTTACCCAAGGGTGCCAATGTCTCTTGGGAGCCTGGCTTTGATGGTGGCTATCTGCAGAGATTCAGTGTCTGGTATACCCCACTGTGAGTGACCTGTCCCTGACTTCACCCCGGATCTACCTGGCCCTCTGCCCTTCCTTCCATCCCTCTGTGCCTAGCCACACGCTAGCTCTGCTACCTTTTATTTTCATAGATTCGTAACATTCAGGACTAAGGCCCTGAGACTTTGGTGGTTGAGCAGAGGGGTGAGGTCAGCTCTTTGAAGCCCACACCATCCTGATCTTCCTTGATGATGAGATTTCCCTATATTCCCCAGGGCCAAACGTCCTGACCGAGCCCACCATGACTGGGTATCCATGGCTGTGCCTATGGGGGCTACACACCTCCTAGTGCCCGGGCTGCAACCCCATACTCAGTACCAGTTCAGTGTCCTTGCTCAGAATAAGCTGGGCAGTGGGCCCTTCAGCGAGATTGTCCTGTCTATACCAGAAGGTAAGGGGTCCCCATCCCTGCACTGCACAGAAAAAGGACGGGGAGGACCTGGGTGGAGATGGGGCAGAGATGCTGAGCCCCTTGGAGTCCAGAGAGGGTACAAAAAGGCTGTGGCAAAATGTGTGGGTTCTCGGAGTTGGGGAAGGCCAGGGGAGGGGCAGAATGAAGGAGTCTGAGACTCTTATCCCTCATTTGTCTGTCTGTCCCATCCAGGGCTTCCTACCACACCAGCTGCTTCCAGGCTTCCTCCGACCGAGACGCCACCTCCTCTATCCGCTCCTAGAGGTTTGGTGGCAGTGCGGACACCCCGGGGAGTACTGCTGCATTGGGATCCCCCAGAACTCATCCCTAAGAGACTGGATGGCTATGTCCTGGAAGGACGGCAAGGCTCCCAAGACTGGGAGATACTGGACCAGGCCGTGGCAGGCACAGAAATCCAGCTGCTGGTACCTGGCCTCATCAAGGTGTGTGCAGAGAGGGAAGGTCCTTCTGGTCACTTGACATTGTCCTCTTCTTCTCTAATCCTGTCTTCTCATCCTGACTCAGTCATTTTCACCCCCTGTCCTACCTCATTCTTACCTCCTGACTGCAGTCTTCACAAAAGGGACAGTGGCGGGCACTGCTGGCCCTGATCCGCTTCATGGCCCCCCACCTCTCATCCCCAGGATGCTCTCTATGAGTTCCGCCTCGCGGCATTCGCTGATGACTATGTCAGTGGTCCCAGCAACATAGCCAACATCTCCACCTCTGGTGAGAACCCAGCGGGAGGGGGAATTGCTGGAAGTTATATGGGGATACACAGTTTGCTGACCCTCTTTTCTGTTCCTTTGCCCAGGCCTGGAGGTGTACCCTTCCCGAACACAGCTACCAGGTCTCCTGCCCCAGCCTGTATTAGCTGGTGTTGTGGGCGGGGTCTGCTTCTTGGGCGTGGCAGTCCTTGTGAGCATCCTGGCTGCCTGCCTCATGAATCGGCGCAGGGCTGCCCGCCGCCACAGAAAACGCCTGCGCCAGGGTAGGCGCCATTCCCTCACTCCTCCATCCTCATCACTGGGGTCCTGAGTACTACTTAGCTACTTGAAGGGCTGCCCATCCGCCAGATGTCACTTCCTGGGAGAGCTGTTTTCCCCTACCCCCCCCCCCTTTGTTTTTTACATGGTCCTGGTGCGGCATCCTTCCGATCTGGTACCTGGCCCTTACGTACCCTTTTCCCAGTTGGATGGGAATGCAGTTGAGGGTTATATCCCTGGAGCTTGGGCAGAACTTTACCTGGATCGCCTGCTGCTCTTGTGTCCTTACAGATCCACCTCTGATCTTCTCCCCACCGAGGAAGTCAGGCACGCAGTAAGTCCCTTGACTTCTTTGGCTTCCTTCTGCCTCCCTGTCGCTTCCTCTGTTGTACCTTCAGAAGGAATTAGAATAAAACAGAGGGAAATGAGACTAGAAGCGTGTTGGCCCTGGCTTGGGGACTAGTCCCACGTTGTTTATCTCCCTCCCACCCCCACCACCTGGCACTGCCCTTGCTTGCTGGCTGTAGCTCCGCTCTGTTGTACAACAAACCTTGCAAGGCCAGACCCCGATCTTCTGTCTTTCCCTAGCTCTGCTCCTGGCTCAGGCAGCCCCGACAGTGTGACCAAGTTCAAGCTCCAGGGCTCTCCAGTCCCCAGCCTACGTCAGAGTCTGCTCTGGGGGGAGCCTGCCCGACCTCCGAGCCCCCACCCGGATTCTCCAATTGGTTGTGGACCCTTGCCACTGGAGCCCATTTGCCGGGGCCCAGATGGCCGCTTTGTGATGGGACCCACTGTGGCCCCTCCACAAGAAAAGTTATGTCTGGAGCAGGCAGAACCTCAGACCTCAGCCAAACGCCTGGCCCAGTCCTTTGACTGTAGCAGTAGCAGCCCCAGTGGGGTACCACAGCCCCTCTGCATTGCAGACATCAGTCCTGTGGGGCCGCCTCCTGCAGCCCCCCTACCAGGTCCAGGACCCCTGCTCCAGTACTTGAGCCTACCCTTCTTCCGGGAGATGAATGTCGATGGGGACTGGCCACCTCTGGAGGAGCCTACACCTGCTGCACCTCTGGATTTCACGGAGCCCTGTGCTCCTTCATCTTTCCTTCCGCCGCCTGACTCACCTCCCATCAACCTCAGGGCAGTGCTTCCTAGGACAATAACGGGGGTGGGGGCCTCCTCAGAGCCCCCTTACACAGCTTTGACTGACTGGACCCTGAGGGAGCGGGTGTTGCCGGGGCTTCTCCCTGCCGCCCCTCGTGGTAGCCTCACTAGCCAGAGCAGTGGGAGAGGAAGTGCTTCCTTCCTGCGGCCCCCCTCCACAGCCCCCTCTGCAGGGGGAAGCTACCTCAGTCCGGCTCCAGGAGACACCAGCAGCTGGGCCAGCGGCCCCGAGAGGTGGCCCCGGAGGGAACATGTGGTGACAGTCAGCAAAAGGTAAAGGCAGTCGCTACCCATCTTTGCCCTGGCCCTCCATGCTGCCCTGTCAGTCCAGATCTCTCCCCTGCTCCGCCCCCACTCGCCTACGCTCTTCGCCTTCCCATGTTCCTCCGCTCCCACCCGGGAGAAGTTCTGCTGAGGTCGAGGAAGCTCAGTCTGATTTAGAGGAGCCTGGGTTCATACTCTTTAGGATGCTCTCTGTTCCTCTACTCACACTTTCCACCTGTCCTAACAGGAGGAACACATCTGTGGATGAGAACTACGAATGGGACTCAGAATTCCCCGGGGACATGGAGCTGCTGGAGACTTGGCACCAGGGCTTGCCCGGCTCTCGGTCCCGCCCTGAACTTGAGCCAGAGTTAGGTAGGTGAACTTCCTAGCCGGCTGCACTGTCCCACACTCGTTGTCCCGTGTTCTGAGCTGGTCCGTCTGTTTCCCAGTCAGTTCCTGAATCCCGGGCTCCCTGCCCTGGAGTGTCTCTTGCTCCCCAGGCTCATTGCGTGCAAAGGGCGTTTGGAGCCTCAGGCCTGAGCCTTTCACCCAATTAGTCACAGCATCTTGCATCTTGGCTCTTCCCTTTGAAGGTGCGAAGACTCCAGAGGAGAGCTGCCTCCTGAACACAGGCCATGCTTCTGGCCCTGAGGCCCGCTGTGCTGCCCTTCGGGAGGAATTTCTGGCCTTCCGCCGGCGCCGAGATGCTAGCAGGGCCCGGCTACCGGCCTATCAACAGTCCATCTCCTACCCGGAACAGGCTACTCTGCTATGAGCACAGTGAGGCTAGTAAAGGATATGGATCTGCAGAGGAGGCTAAGACTCTGACTCCAAGCTCGGCCACTGCCCCTACCCCTCTGTGCCCAGGCATAGACCCCTGATGATGGCCTGAGGGTAGGCTTGTGAGCTCGGTGTAGAATGAATGTATTGACTCTTTAGTTGAGTCTGGGGGGTTGAAGCGTGTGTGTGTGTGTGTGTGTGTGTGTGTGTGTGTGGTGTTTATAGTGTGGGTGGTGCAGGTTCTTTTTTTTAAAAAAAAGGTGAATAAAAGTTTGAAAAACATGTCTCTGTTACCTATCTTTGTGTCTAAGAGAGGCGAGGAAGTCCTTGGACCTGTACAGAAAAGATACTGAATGGGACACATTCAACCATCATTCAAAAAATAGATGTTGAGGGCCTAGTAGGGTCAGCTAGTGGAGATTTACTGTTAGGCTAGAAGCCATGAGAAAATACAGAAGTCACAGAGATAATGCTTTGTCCTTGGGGAGTTCTTTCTGGTCAGCGCGGCAGACAAACATTTACAGCAGACTAAGTTCTGTGATAAAGCCGTAAGCTGGCTATTACACTGGCACAAAGAGTCCGGGTTGCGTCATTTTGTAAGTACTTAGAACGTATGGGACTTCCTGGGACCCTCACAGAAGACTGAGAACATTCCCTGTGTGCCAGACACGGTTCTGCGGTTCTGCACTCTTTCTGAGTGCTGTTTAAGTCGCCACAGCTTTGAGTTTATTTTGTAGACCGGGCAACTAATGCTTAAGATGCTTTCATAATTGAGCAAAAGCCACATGGCAGGTAAGAGACAGGGCAGGTGAGGTGCCAGTGAAGAAAGCAAAAACCTTCCAGGGGTTGGGGGGAAGACACCCTAAAGGCACAGAGGACCTAATTACATTCTGAAGGGATGAGTGGGTACTCTGGGCAATAGAAAATGCAAAGATCAGGGTGGAACTAGCTGTCATTTTTTTTTTTTTAATAAGGCTCAACCGAGGACTCCCCTAGAATGTGAAGAAAGACAGCACTGGTGGGTTTTAAGTGGGACTCCATTAATTGAAGCCTGGAAAAAAGCAGAAGGTGTCCTAGACACCCTTAAACTATTGCTTTCCACCCTAAGGGGCAGAAAAATGCCTGCCCGCTTCCTCCACTAAGCCTCCCCCCCTTTCCGATCTCGCCAAAATTTAAGGGAAAATGTCAGGTTATTAAACAGGAGATGGAAGGGTGGGAGAGAGAAGCTGGGTCTGAACCCCAGGCCCTAAGTCCTACCACACCCCTTGGTCTCTGGGCAAGGAGTGACCTCACTGTTAGTTTTTGCCCAGGCTTGAAGTTAAATGGCAAGCAGAACCACGTGGGGGTGCTGTCCCAGCCTGTAAGCCCCAGTCTGGTCACACCCTGCTCAGTCCTGGGGGAAGGCTCTTCAAGTACCTTCATTTACCTTGCCAGTTTTTAAGCCTGCAATCGCGAGCTAACCTAGGCAGAAAGTTTTCTACTGGATTGCAAGTCTGAGGTAGCTGAGTGGAGATTGAGTTCTCATGAGTGGAGACCTAGGGATGGGCGCCAAGGACTCAGCAGGTCCTTTAACCTTCATTCCTGCCTAGGGACCACCTATCTTAAGCACTCCAGCATTCCTCTAGGCTGCGCCTTTAAACCTTCTCGGCCCTTGCCCCGCCCCTGGTCCGCCCCGTCTGAGGCGGGACCCTCCAGAAAACTCCAAGCCCGGCCGGGTCTTCAGCTCCACTCGCCGCTGCATACCCTGACGTGCGCGTGCTCTTATCCAGCCCGCTTGGACGGTGAGCAGGACTGAGGGACCAAGGAAGTGGGGTGGGATGGGGGGGGAGTATGTGTGTGGTTTGTAGAAAGCAAGAAGCCAACACTTGATTGTTGCTCCAGGGAGCATGGGGGTTATAGACTGGCGATTGCAAGGGTCTGAACCGGGCGCCCCGCCCCGTGCTGTCAGGTCCGGTTTCCAAGCTTTGACTCTGCATTGTTGGGCAATTAAGTAAGATGAGCTTTGCTGGTGCTTAGACAGGGCGTCCGTCCCGACCCAAGGGTCGGGTCCCAAGCCCCAGCAGTCTACTCCAGCGTCGAGTTCTTGGGGAAGAAGGAAGGAGGGAGTCCGACGTTCGCAGGCTGGCGTTGAGTGGTGGCGAGAATAGGGTTCTGGAGCGCGCCCTGGTGCGTCTCCGCAGTCCCTGAATTTACCGTGCGACCCTTTCACTTCCTGGTCCAGGAGCACGTGTGGGCACTCCCTGCCTTCTGTGTCCTCGAGACTGCCCTTTTGCGCCCTTTCCTGCTAGTTTGCTTTTCTGGATACTCGGGTTCACCACCTGGGGTCACGGGTCTCAGTGCCTTACTTGCACAGTGGCCTGGTCTTCTGTGCGACCCCATCCCTTTCCTGGAGAGTCTTTGACCTCGGACATCTCGGGGCTGCAGCCCTGACTGCACTCGGATGTGTCCTGTCTGGAGGGGTTGGCTGCGGTCCAAGCTCTTCTACCCTAGCCTAAGCCCCGCTGCCCCCTCCCGTGCCCCCTGCTGCTGGGAAAGCTGGTGGTGGCCGCGGGCGGGCGGGCGGGCTGCCCAGACCTGCGTCACCCCAGTGGCGGGAGGGTGGTGGGTGACTCATCCGCAGTAACGGCCCAGGGTGTGGCCGTGGGGGTGGGGGCGGTGGCTGAAGGGGTTGGACCTGCAGACCGGAAGTAGATTGCCTCCTCGTTGGGCTCCTCAGGCCTCCCCGTGTTCGTATGGGAGAGGTTCTGGAATACTTGGTATCTGGAGCAGAAGCAGCGGTGATGGACAATGGAGGTGCGGTGTAGGAGACCTGTAGCTGGACGGGCTCCCCTTGTTCTTTTAATTCGGAGCAGTAGTCAGGGACAGCGCCTCATCTCTAAGCTCCTCCCAGTTTCTCCTTCCTGCAGTTCAGGGTACACCTCAGACTTCGGAACAAGGTTAGGAGGGGTGAGCAGGGTGCTATCGTTCCAGAGCCAGCAAAATAATCTTTGTCCTTGCCATCCCCTTGCGCACCCATAACTTTACTGTCTATGCCAAACCCCAGGGAATTGGCGCCTAGCCTGTCTTCATTCACTCCATGGCCTTGCCCTTCGAGATTGCCAGGTGTGGGCTTTCTAGCTCAGAAATGCCTTTCCTACCCAGGATGTGCCCTCTAGACTTCTTTGATTCTTGCTTCTCTACCCACAAACTACATATGTCCTCCCGGTCCTCCAAAGCTGCCTCCTGTATCCTGAGAACAGTTAGGATTCCTCATACCCCTTTGCCCAGGGCCTCCACCCAAGTCTGTGTGGAGTGGGTGTTCCTGCCTGGGGGGCCCCCACCCTGCCTCCATTCTTCTGTTTGGTACACAGAAGTCATGGCAACGGCCTCCACCCCCTCCTCTCCTGAGCAGGCCTTGTGGCTTCCTGTCTGTGGAGCTTTCTCTTCTGCTCAGGATTCTAGGTGGTGAGGGGGCTGCCCCCTGGTGGGGGGAGGGTCTTTCCCCTGCAAGGCATCCCCTTAACCACAGTGCTCCCCAATGGCCTTCTGCCTACTCATTGGGCATTTCTGTTTCAGAAAAGTCCCAACAGTCCCAGCTGGGAAGTTCCCTATGCTCCGTCTGCACCATAAGAGGACAGTCCCCCTTGTTTTCCCAATAGACATTCAGTCAGGAATCCCAAAGTCCGACCCTTCCCAACTTGGTGTTCCCCTTGACTTCAGCATTGACGCTGAATGGGGCAAGGTAAGCTGCCAGCCGTGGTTTGGGTGGAGCCCAGGGCTGGAAGGCCTTTTGCGGCCCCTCCTCCTTTCCTAGCTCTCGTAACCTTGTAGGCCTGAGTGAGGATTGTTCCCAGGGCTGCTGTTGGCTCTGGAGTTCTCGCTGCCAGCCTGCCATGTAGGCTGTCCAGCTGCTGCCTCCATTGGGATACCCGGTTCTGGCCGTCTCCCACACCTGTGTTCCAGCTGGACAGATGTCTTTAGCCCACACGGGAGGGAGACTTGCTATTTTCTCTTTCTCTGAGGGAGGGCTGGGGTAGGTCTCCTGGGTGTAACTAGGGTGGGTCTCTCCAGCTGCAGCAGCCACAACCCATCAGCTGTCTGCCTGAGGGGGTAGGGAGAGACACAGCTGCTGGCCAGGCAGGCCTGGCTGAGATAGCTTCGTCTGAGAACTCCGCCCCATGGCTCTGCCACTTTGGGGTTCTGGGGTCATGGCCTCAGAGTGGAAGAGAGATACTGCAGCTGGACGCCAGTGACCTTGCCAGCTGTGTCCAGGCTCCAGAGCCAGGGGAGGGACCCTCAGTAGTCCTCTGTCTGGAGATAGATCAGGGGCAGCGGGAGGACACTGGAAGAGTCTGTCTTTGGACTCCTTCTTAACCCCGGTATCTGGGTTAATCATTCTCTTGTCCTTTCTTTACTTATGCCCGGGCTTCAGGCCCATGGAAACAGACCTAAGTGGCAGGGGTGAGGCTATTTCCAGAAGAGAAGTCTAGAAATTGGGCAGGGAAAGGAGTCTTGATTCTGATGAGAGCTTTTATCCATCTCCTTTTCCTGTCCTGTCTTCTAGTTACACCTAGAGCGTATAGACTGGGAGCTGCGTGGCTGCGGGTGGACAGTGTGGGCGGGGATGCTCGCTCACCTCTTCTGCCAGGCCGCAGCCACTCCACACTTCTACCTGCCCTCATCATGCTGATTGTGTGTGTGGCCCATGGCGTGGTGTGGGTCGGGACCCGGCCTGACATTTATCTGGTCTGGCTGGGGTAAGTCTCCCAATGAAGCTTAAAAATAGCTGATTTATGGGACGGATCCTGCCGGAAATGTGCAGCTGGATAACCCAGGGTAGGGAGGGGCGGCCATGTTGAAGGGTGGGGGAGGGGGTGCTGACCCAGCACACAACCTCTGCCCAAACGCATGACATTATTGGAGACAGCCTGGCTTCTTGTATTTTGGCGGAGCACCGGCGCCCTTGTGGGGGTGGTGGGAGTGTTTAACCTGGGGTGCATGAGAGAGGGAGCCAGAATGACTTCATCCCTTAAGTCTGACCTGGCCTAGAGCCAGATGTGGGCTCCCTGCCTCTCATTGAATGGAGGCTCTTGTCCTGGGAATACCAATTTTTGAGCTGTCAGAGACAGCCAGCTGTATTTCTGACCAGAGAAGGACCCCTAAACAGGGGCTGGGAGTCACAAGTGAGGGACAGTGTCCCTCCTCTGTTCCTGGCTCCTTCACGCAGCAGCAGCATCTCCAGCGCCTGCTCCCAGGTTCCTGGGTGTGGGACCTGTCAGAAAGTGGTGGGTGGGGACGGCTGCCCACAGTGAAACGCTGCCAACTCAGACCTGTGGTCAGAAGCCACCGGTTCCTAACCAAGGTCCTCCAGGAAAGTTAAACTCAGCCGTGCACTGTGCCACCCCACTGCTGTTTCTCTCCCCAGGTTTCCCTGAAAATAAGGCCCAAGGCTCTGGGTTAACTTCCCCATTTCTGCTCTAACAGACTATGAACCTAGTGACACACGGGCTGCTCTAATGGGTCTAGAAACCCAGTGAGTGTGTGTGTGTGGTGGTGGTCGTGGTGGGATATCACTGGTGGAGGTCCAGGTGCTGGCGGGGCTGCATTCACTGGGGCTGAGGAGCTAGGGCAGAATCCATTTCCTTTTCTTTTCTGGGCTTCTAGGGGGCATTGCCTGATTCATGACTCTGCCTGATATACGCACTCTTCCTTCCCTCCGCCCATTCTGCCTTCCCCTTCACATCCTGCCCCCCCTCCCATTCTGCCTTCCCCCCTCTGCCTCCCCTCTCCCATTCTGCCTTCCCCCCTCTGCCTTCCCCCTCCCATCCTGCCCCCTCCCGTTCTGCCTTCCCCCTCCCATTCTGCCTTCCCCCTCCCATTCTGCCTCCCCCCTCCCATTCTGCCTTTCCCTCCTCCCATCCTGCCCCCTCCCATTCTGCCTTCCCCCTCCCATTCTGCCTCCCTCCTCCCGTTCTGCCTCCCCCCTCCCATTCTGCCTCCCCCCTCCCATTCTGCCCTCTCCTCTTACTGAGAATGAGAACTCTTGTAAGAATATTGGGCCCGCCTGGCTGACACGGTAATCATTCCGTCTGCAAATGCGCCTCTCCTCCTTTTTTAACTCCTGTAAGGTGATCTATCCTCCAGTTCTGGGAATTAGTGTGTGGACACCTTCAGTGGTGAGAGGAAGGTAGGAAGAAGGGGGTTATTCTGTCTACCATGAGGCCTCGAAGGGAAGGGAAAGCATTTGGTTTTTTACTGCGAGGTTTCACAGAGGAAATTCCCTTTGCAATCTAAAACGCTGGCCTCCCTTTCCCAGCAAGCCCACCCAGACTGCTTCTGTCGCCCTGGGTCTGTTAATTCCTGTAACATGATCTGAACTCTGCACCTTAGTGTTCATCATGTACACTGTTTACATGATCACCTTCACTCCCTGTGTCCCTGCGATGGCACTAGGGAGAGTTCAGGGCTGAAGACTTTGTTCTCTGCTATAATCCCTACTACAGATGTCAGTTAGAAACCTAGTGGTTAGTGGAAGGTAATGCCACTCACTCCCCCTCTTGGCGTGGGTTTCCCTTATGCTCTATATGCTCCGTTCCTGAAACATTTTCTAAGGCTCCGAAGAGCAGGGTTGGGGGCTAGAATGACTGATTTGCCTTTGTCAGGCCTCATTACTCCCAGTAAAGATCTGAACCGAAAGCATTTACCCCATCCTTTATTCCCGTGGGTCCTAGGCTTCATCCATTCATTCAAATGAAATTTAGTATCTGTGTAGCCTCACACCAGAGGGCCAGAGTTCAGAGCCCTGCTGTGCTAGCTCCTGGGCAGGAATTCCCTCTCTGGCCCTCACAGGCACTCTGAGTATTGTAGAATTGACTGTGGGCCTGATTATATCCTCCCACAGCTCCTCACTGTCACCACAGCTGTCAGAATGGCCAACCGGGGACCTTCCTACGGCCTGAGCCGAGAGGTGCAGCAGAAGATTGAGAAGCAGTACGATGCGGACCTGGAGCAGATCCTGATCCAGTGGATTACCACTCAGTGCCGCAAGGATGTGGGCCGGCCCCAGCCTGGGCGTGAGAACTTCCAGAACTGGCTCAAGGATGGCACGGTGAGAGCACGCTGGGAGGTGCTGGGAGGGCGTGGGGCTCTTTAACCTGAACAGGAGAAGAAAGAGGACAAGTGGGCCCAAGTGTGTCATCAGCCTGAATCTTTCCAGAGGCTGTTAGAGCTCCCGTGCTTTCCGACCTCTCCATGGGGTGAAGGTCAAGGTGGATGTGCCCCTTAGAACAGCAGCTGTTTGAGCCGGGCAGTGGTGGAGCACGCCTCTCATCCCAGCACTCAGGAGGTAGAGACAGAGGGATCTCTGTGAGCTCTGGTCTACAGAGCGAGTGCCAGGACAGGCTCCAAAGCTACAGAGAAACCCTATCTCGAAATAAAAAAAAAAGAAAATAAAAAGAAAATAAAAAAGCCCCCCACCACACACGCACACAAAGTAAAATAAATAATAAAAAAAGAATACTAGAATGTTGGCTGTTTGAAAGAGGGTGAGAAGGTAAGCTCTGGCCGGCGATTCTGGAGCCGCCACGCACTGGCTCTTCATCTGGGTTCAGAGGCAGGAGGGACCTTGATGTTTCACCCTGGGAGAACACCTCTCTGGTTCACTGTTTGGTGCTCTGGTCTTGAGTAGGCATGTTCTCACCTCTTCCAGGTGCTGTGTGAGCTCATTAACTCACTATACCCTGAGGGGCAGGCCCCGGTAAAGAAGATCCAGGCCTCCACCATGGCCTTCAAGCAGATGGAGCAGATCTCTCAGTTCCTGCAAGCCGCTGAGCGCTATGGCATTAACACCACTGACATCTTCCAAACCGTGGATCTCTGGGAAGGTGAGCCGGGGCCCAGGGCCGTTACCCAGGAGACTCGGGGTTGGGGTGTGCTATCTTTACAACAGAAAAACGATAGGTGGTAGATTTCCTGAGGAGAGTGTGTGCGTGCCTGATGGAAGATGGGCCCTATTGCAGGGTAGGGTGGGAACAATGAATTAAGGAGTTTGGATGCCAAGCTTGGACCTAGTTGGCAGGTAGAAGGCATCTAGTACCCTACTTCCGCTCAGGCGGCGTACTTGTTTTCCAGGAAAGAACATGGCTTGTGTGCAGCGGACACTAATGAACCTGGGTGGGCTGGCGGTAGCCAGGGATGATGGACTCTTCTCTGGGGATCCCAACTGGTTTCCTAAGTAAGTATCTGTGGGATTGCCATAGGGCCCTGCTGGTACAGTATTCTCACTCACTCCTGGCTGTCGAAAAGAAATGATGTAGCTGTAGAACCAGCCATTACAAAGCGCCTTTAGAACTCCAGAAGGTGGTGGGAGGTGGTGGCGGCAGCAATGACTTTCCTTTTGGAGAGACAAAGAGGTGCTTCTTAGCAGCCCAGAGGTCTCAAAGGCAGAGTGGATATCAGCTTACATGTCCAGGGAAGAATTTACTGGGGTAGCTAGCCTCTGACAGCCTCCTAACTAGTACCCCCCTTCTACCCAGGAAATCCAAGGAGAACCCCCGGAACTTCTCGGACAACCAGTTGCAAGAGGGCAAGAATGTGATTGGACTACAGATGGGCACCAATCGTGGAGCATCGCAGGCAGGCATGACCGGCTATGGGATGCCACGCCAGATCCTCTGATCACACAAACCCCCGCCCCTGCCCTTCATGAATGGTTAATATATATGTATATATATATGTTTTAGCAGTGACATTCCCTGAAAGCCCCTGGATCTCTAAGCTCCCCTCTGCCAGAGTGGGGTCCAAATTATCTTGTCACTTCTGGCAGTGCCCGTTGATTGCCTCTCTCTCTGGGCTTACTAATACATTCCTTCCCCACAGCCATCAAAACTGGACCACCTTCCCCTTGGGACCAAAAGCCTCCTTCCCCCAGCCTGCTTCTCTTTTCCTGACCTCTGTGCTTCCAGTCCATTCCTTGGCTAGGAGTCAGAGATGCTGCCCTGTGGCATTGTGCCACGCTGACCTTCCTTCTACGAGTATGCCTCTCCTACAGCTGTGGCTGCAGGGATTTAATTTATAAGGAGGGGCCTGTGGCTGTCACCCCAGCCACAGCTGGGCTGTACTTAGCACACTTCTGGGCAGCTTTCCTCCCTAGCAAGAGGCCCTTTTGGCTTCTTATTTTCCATTCCTCTCACTGTGGCTAAGGGGTGGAGCCGCGGAGGCAGAGGTGGAAGAGCTGCCCACCATGGTCTGGGGCTTGAGGAAACATGTGTTTGCTGATTTTCAATAAAGAGTTTCATTCTTTTTTGGATGGAGTCAGGCTGTATCTAGGGCCACTGCGCCTACGTCGGGGGCGGGAGCCATACCAGGCAAGGAGGGGGAGGGCAGAGGTGAAAGGTTGCTGGGCTGAGCCCTGTCTTCATTTTCCTCTGCATCCTCTTTCTGTCATCCGGTTTAGAAGAGGACAGGCTGGGATTAAGAAGGGACAGGACCTCACTTGGGGTAGTAGCCTTAATGCAGAGTACATTGGCTGTGTTTGCTGGATGGGAGAACTTTTTCCTCAGGGAACTGGGTGAGTGGACTGCTGCTCCTGGCTGTGTCTGGACAAGGACAAGATGGCCCATGTTGGAGTAGGCTGTTCCAGCATGGGGGCTGAAGGTGGGGGTCACAGTGGCTGGATGGAACCCAAAGCTGGGAAATGAGCGGGAGTGAGTTAGCTGACTGTGGAGATGTCATGTCCATTGACCCCCAGCACCTGTGAGCTGCATCCCAGGGAGAGCCTCGCCATAACTTTCCTCTAGACTTTGACCTTGGACAAGATAATCAACTTGGGGTCACTCTGTCCCCAGCCCAACCCAGTAATGAATGCATGTGACCTATAGGCCTCCCATTATCTCAAGACTTCCTATGTTGGTTTCACGTCTTCCCACGGAGAACCTGAAGGACGCTGGGTCAGCTAATGCCTGACCT
The DNA here is from genome assembly GCF_950005125.1 of Chionomys nivalis. Taxonomy (NCBI): domain Eukaryota; kingdom Metazoa; phylum Chordata; class Mammalia; order Rodentia; family Cricetidae; genus Chionomys; species Chionomys nivalis. The sequence goes on along the minus strand of NC_080090.1, from coordinate 21,550,564 downwards.
TTGCCCACCCTCGCTAGCCAGTCTCAGGGCTGTGGTGTCCCTTGTCCCTCTTCCTCTTTCTGCTTTGGGTACTACCCATCTCTTTCAGAGCAGAAAGCCACAAAACTGTACCTGAGGCTCACGTAATGCAGCAGGTTGTAAACAAGGAGCTTTTGTCTTGCAGTCTGATCCTGGAAACACCTACTGTGTGCCAGACGCCATCTGTGCCATAGTTTATAGCCATTGGCCCCATGGCTCTCAGCCTTATCCTGACACCTCGCTATGGAAGAGATAGCGTTTTCTTGCTTGCTGCACTGCGAGGGACTGTGGCACAGATAAGATAGACTGCAGCCTCTGTATAAATCTCCAGGGGTTGGCTGTCACTCTTTATCTCTCCTTCAGGAAGACTCTGTGGACTGCCAGTGTGAGAGGTGATGTCACTGCAGAGAAAACACAGAATCTACTGATTTTTTTTTTTTTAACATCCTTCCCTGATTTAACTGTTTAGAGCTGCAAACTGCTGTCGACACACTGCAGTGTTCTGGGATGGGATATGCCTCAGCACTAATGCTGCCTGGTCCCAGAAGATCCTTATAGAAGTCCAGGAGATGGATATTACCTTGTTATCGCTCCCATTCTATCCCCTTAGGTGTGATAAAGGGCAAGAAACTTAGCCATGGTCCCGTGAAGGAGCGGATATTTGAGCCCTAAGGGAACCTGGCTGAAGGTGGAGTTCATTCAGCCTTTGCTGTTACAGGCTCAACCACAAGCGGGGATGTGGAGGGACTGGGCAGTGAATGTAAGGTGGGATAATGGGGGGCTGAGTTCTCCTAAGGCTCCTGTGAAGGCCGTGTAAGCCCAGAACAGAAAGGACTTGCATGGTGAATACTTGTAAAGACCCAAGAATTGGAAGTGAGGGGATAAAGAGTGGACTTGGTGTGCACAGTGGGCTGGGAGATTGCTGAAGCCTGTTGGTGCGACAGCCCAGCACTGCTGTACTGCTGAGTATGACCATGAAGTGTCAGCTGGCCCGATCTGACTCTAGAGTGACTTTTCCAAGGCAGAAAGCAGTGGGGTCTAAGAGACGCTCATTTTCCTTCTGGCTGTGATCTCCAACTATTGGTCTGCAGGCAAGTCTGTGGGGCATTTCCTTGATTAACGATTGATGGGGGAGGGCCCAGGCCACGATGTTCTGGGTCTGATAATAGGAAACAGACTGAATGAGCCATGAAGAGCAAGCTAGTAAACAGTGTTCCCTTATGGGTTCTGCTTCAGTTCCTGCCTCCAGGTCCCTGCCTTGAGTTTCTTGATTCTCCCCAGTGGACTGTGACTTAGGACTTGTAAAACAAATAAATCCTTTTCTTGCCAAGTTGCTTTTGTTGCTGATGTCTTCCTTACACCAACAGAGAGCAAACTAAGCCAAAAACCCTTTTGGGGCTCTAGCATCTTAAGATCTTGTATCATTTTCTGTTTTCTTTTTAGCTTTTGGTCCCTGCTGAGGTCAGTTTCACTCCTGACTTGGCTCTTCTAATTTCCTGGCACCATTTCAAGCCCTGGAGCCCAGAATGGGTCCCAACCCTGATGCCAGGAGAAACAGCCCCTTTGTACAATGTCCCCTAGGTTGCTTGTCATCTCCCAGTACCCGTTCTTTGTGGCTTTCTGTGTGTGTTTTGTAACTGATACTGCAGGAAGAGTCCAACTACCCGAAACAATCTCCTTGGAGGTCCCTCCATGGTTTGCTCTTTTTATCTCCTCAGAGCTTTGTTCAAATATCACCATTTCTGACCACTCTCCTTAAAACCGTGCGCGCCTCCTCAGCCTGCATCTGCCTCCCTTCCTGCTGCCATTTATGACTGTCCGAGAGCCAATATGTTTTACTTACTCATTTTCAGCCTCCGCCCATAGAATCTACACTGCACAGAGGCAGGGTTTTATTGGTTTTTTTTTTTTTTTTTTTTTTTTTTGTGTAGATCGGTGCTACAGGTGCTGGATAAATATTTGTTGGATGAATAAACGAACGACCTGTTACACCAGCTGCTTGCTCTCAAATCCCCTTGCCTAGTAAGATAGTCAGCCAGCCCAGAGGCACAGCAACCCAACCACTCCTTAGATCTGAGCTGGGATCAAGCGCCTTTGTAGGCCCCCATGCTTCCTTCATGCTAATTTTCACAAAGCAAAACCCCAAGAAGCTTTGTTCCCTGCTGCCAGAGACGCTGCGAAGTGGATGGAGGGTAGGGTGTGTGTATGCAATTGGAAGACAAACTGATGATTTGAGGTGGGGGGTGGGGGATGGAGCGTGGGAGAAGCACGGGGGGGGGGGGGGGAAGACGGCGGGCGGAGTCAACTTTCCGTCATTTGCTTTGCCTTCATCCGTGAAGCCGAAAGTCACTCTGGAGGTGTAGAGGAAGTAGGCGTGGCCCTTGGTGGCCAATAGAAGGAAGAATTAGAGAAGGGGGCGGGGGATTTCAGAAGCTCCACCCAGTTTGGCTCGCTTTTGAGAACAAGCATAGGTTTGCCCTGTCCCTGTGTGAGTGTGTACCCAGGTGTGTGTGTGAGGACTGACTCATGGGCCCCAGGTGGGAGAGAGGAATCTACGTGAGGAGACTGTGAGGAACTTGTGTTGAGTGTCTGCCCAAGAGGATAACGGGTGGGTAGAGGTGTGAGTCCTGTGTGCATGTGCGTAGGCAGCTGTGTGTTTGTCCACCAAGGAGAACAATGGGCGCCATTTCTGCCCCTGTTGCTTTCTGAGAACTTGGCAAAGGGCCCAAGGAGCAGTGGAACGGGGAGAGGACTGGGTAATAGGACCCTAGGGGAGGGAACGATAAAGGGCCTGGGATTAAATTTGTTGAAGAAAGGCTAAAACAATGAATTAGTAACTGTCTCTGCGAAGAAGTAGGTTTTAGTCCCAGTGGCCAGGGAAGAGGATTACAGAAAAATGCTCTAAAGTTGCATCTAGAGAAATTTAGGTTAGGCAAGGAAAAATGATACTCTTGCCTCTAAAGGTTATTAGCCTCTGGAATCTCTCAAGGGTCAGAAGGAATGTCTTCAATAAATAGGAGAAATCTCATTTCCTAATTGTGGAAAATGGGCAGTTCTGCCTGGGAATGCTCAGATATACCCCCCCTCCCTTTATGTGTGTGTTTTTCAACACTTATTTCCTTACTGAGGTTCTATTGCAGGCCATACAGGGTAAATTATTGATACATGTGGTCCTGAAGGGAAATACCATATGGATGTGAGCCGTGCTGATTCTTGAAGCCAGTGACACATACCTTTAAGGAACGCATGCCGGACTCCATGGGAGGACTCTCTTGTCAACTCAGTACCCTGGAGAACTGAGTGCCATGGGAACCAGAGGTCACCTATATCAGGAATTATCTGCCCCCCTCCCATCTACCCAAGGAAACCTGGGAGCCTACTAGGGAGATTTTTGTAATAATGAGCAGTCACTGGTTTTGTGGTCAGAGGTCCAGTGTGGGTGGGTGGAAGGGCTTAGTCTTCTTCTTTGAAAAGGGCCGGTCAAAGAGGTGTGAGGATGAGAGCAAGGGATCAGCAGAGGCAGACAGGCCAGCATCACTCGAACCTGAAGTGCGCATGGTGAGGTGATAGAAACGTTCCCCCAGACACCGGGGCCGTCATTCTGCTTCACTCCACTTTTCGGTAGAATCTGACTTTTTAGTCGGTTTTCTTTCAGGCAAGTTGGTTTTCTAGTGACGGTAGTGTGATGATGGGGATGGGGATGATATTCACTATCGTTTTTGCTACACACAATGCAAGGAACTCAATGGTTTGGATTTATTCCTTCATTGTTTCAAAGAACAATCCTCGAACTTCTTTTCAAGGTTGCGGCACCTGTCGCCTTCTGGCAGTGGGAGCTCCGCAATTAACAAGACAAGCAATCTCTGCTCACCTGAAAGCGGTAAGAAAAGGAGCCAATTATAAAACATGTCTTGTGGCATTGTAAGAGGGTCTAGGCTAGTTCTTTGAGGAACCTTCAGGATGGGTGCCTTGACCCATCATCACCAGCATTGTCATGCACCTACCACACCCTGGGCCATATTTCCCTGCTAGAAAACCAGTTAAAATATTGGATCCCACCATACACCTTCCATGGGTGTACGGAAGACGGTACATCTGGAGATGGAAGGGTGGCTGGAAGCATATGGGGAGGCCAGGGGTGGTAAGGCTTCCCAATCACGGTGTGGTAAGATGCAGAGATAAGGCTGAGCCGAACTGGACTATAGATCTTTGAATTTAGAGATGATGCTAAGAAACATGCTTAGAAGGGAAGTGAGGATCAGATCATCGGAGGAGCTTAAAGGGAAGTTACTGGTTGCTTTTCCGGGAGACAGGGTCTTACATGGTTGGTCTCGAAGTTGCCTACCTCTGCCTACCACACGCTGGGATCCAGGTGTTTGCCACCGAATGATGCCGAGCTAGACAACGAAGTTGTAAACTGTGCTTTGTTTAGAAAGTTCTAAGAAGCTGCAAGTAAAGAATGGTCTAAACTAGGAAAAGGATTGCTGTGGTGGTTTAGGCTGAAGTGAGGCCTGGGTTAAGGGCAGGGCAATGAGGATAGAAGAAGATAATGAAGTTGAAAATTGTGACTCTTATTCACAGTAGAACTTGGAGGGGAGAGGAAGGGGTTAAGAAAGACATTGGTTAGCATGAGTAACTCATGTATGTGCTAGCTGAGAAATCCACGAAGAGAGCGCGCCAACACAGAATATGAATCATTCCCATTTTACAGAGCTTACTTGAGCTCACAGAGTAGCAGTAACTACCCAGTGAAACTAATGGATCGACTGAAACCCAAACTCTAGATAGCAGAAGGCCAAGCTACTGCTCTCCCTGTTGTGGGGTTCCCCTGTGAAATGACTGACCCTGAAGAAGGGTTCAGCCCGCAGCTGGCTCGAGCTGTGGTTTTCCTGTGAGTAGAGACTGGGGCCACAGTGGAGGAAGGGAGAGGTCAGGCTTGGCAAGAGGTACAGGAAGTTCAGCTCCGCGGCAGCCACCTCTCTAGTTAAATGGAGATCTGGCTGCTTTGGAGAGGAACGGACAAAAGCGCCTGAGGCGCAGCCTCTGGATCCTGCCTTCTGCAGGTTCCCTGCTCAAGGCAGCCTGACCTTCTTAGACCTCCCTCAGATAGCCCCATTTTTACCTCCAGCAGACAGAAACCACAGGACAATACCCGAGAGGTGTGCTTTCAGGACACTCGGATGTTTATTGATCCCAAAGGGGTTTGTCACCTCCTGGTAAGACTTTAATATTTTCCTATCCTTTGGAGAGAACAAAAAAAGCAAAGCTTAGGGAGTGTGAGTGATTTGCCTGGGGTCCTCAGGTTCCCCAGAGCAGAAAGCATACATTACATATCTCCCCTCGGCTCCTGGCTCTCAGAAGCAAAAAGTGTTGAAGCCAGAAGGAGCCCAGAGTTCAGGATTTTGAACTGGTGCTGCATGTACTAGAATCCAGGTTTCTAGAAACTCCTGCCAAACAGCTGATGTTGAAAGCCCAGCACCCCTGGAGCTGGGGCTGGCTATGTACTTCAGGGAACACAGGTTGGTGGATCCTCCTAACCCGACAGAAGCTTCAACTGCTGAACACAGCCCATTCTCTAAGTGACTCCTCATACTCCAGCACGGGACTCAGTGGGATGCAGTGAGCAATGCAGATTCCAGCCTACTTACTAGAGCTGAAGTCACAGAACCTGGGTGGAGCTTAATTTGCATCTCAGATGGATTCTTCCTTAACTTTTAGGCAGTATATTCTAGAAGACTGGAAAAAGTTTCTCTAACAAGAAAACTGAGGTCTCGGAAGAGCGCTGGCCTGAGCCAGGAACAGTTGTTGTCCCTACCCCCTCAACCCTAGCTCTGTTTGGTGACTGTGGTGGGGTTGCCAGGGGAACCAGCCTGTGCAACTTCCTGGCTTTGGCGTTTTTCCCCCTCCTTGGCCTTATCTCAGCATCCGCCACCCAGTCCAGGGCTGTGTACTGGTCACGTAGAAGGGGAAGCTGGTGCCAGGCATGTCCAGGACACCCAGGGAACATTGGCCCAAGTACTGAATGGGTTGGAGGGTAGAGGCGTGAAGTTCAAGAAGTCTGGGAGGGTGGGTAGGGGCACCATTTCATTAATGTCTTTCTCTACAGCCTGGGAGGTACCTGCCAAATGGTGGTGTGGGGGAAGGTGGTGGTGACTCAAAAGGATCTGTCTCCGCCTAACTGATATCTCAACGCATCTTCATCAACCCCTATGGTGTGTGCTCCTCTCTAGACCCAAAGTCTCCAGCACTTAAGGACCCCATTTCCACCCCAACACTGACATCCCTGCCTCCCCAGTTCTAGGGACTTCTTTCTGTTTGGTTCCAGATTGCTTCCTGTGTTTTATGTCAGCCCTACTCTCTCCCTGCCTTGGCTGGGTCTCTTGGGCAGTCGTTAAGAACAGGAAAGAGAAGGGGAGTTTTGAAGAGGATGGAGAGCAGTTAGCAATTTAAGGAAAGTAATTCGCTCATCTAAGCGCTTATTTATGTTTTGAGCCTTACTTTGATTTCAAAAGAATTTAGGGTGGTTTGGAGAATTTAAGTGTTCCAGGAAAGGGGATGGTGACGCAGCTCCCAAGCTTCGTGCAGCTTAGTAGAGAGGGTTAGGTCCATTCCTGAGTCCTGATGTTTGTACTACATTAAGGACAAGGACTCTCCCCCTGCTGCCCCCGCAAGTGGGGGGCTGGGGAAGAAAAGACTGCAAACTGAGTTTTGAGCCCAGTCTTATCTACATATCCCGCCCCCTGGGGTGGGGGCTGTTATCCTTTCCCCGGAGGAAACCAGGCCCAGACCAGGGTCAGGCCTTGGGAGGCTCTCAAATGACTGCTGTCCTTTTCCATTCTGTTCCCCCAGGGAACACAGCATGGGAGAGCTTCCTCCAGGCCCGCTAAGATGGGATTTTGGCTGGGAACCAGACTTAGAAGAAACAGCTTTACTGAGGACCAAATGGATACCCTTAAAATGGGGTGATGTGATGGGACAGGTCCAGGGGATGGAGGTGACTCCTGGCCTCAGGAATGCCTAGGTCTGAGTATAGGGGTTCAGAAAGACCATGCTGCAGAACCCTGTGCAGGGAGCACAAACCCCTCTACAGGAAAGTGGAGTCCCATCGCATTCACTGCGCATGCCCAACTAACCCCATCCTATTTCCTTTCTTGTCTAGCTTCAGCATGTGTCACCCTAGTGCTGGAAGGCCAGGTTCCTCCATGCATTTCAGAGGGGCCAGAGGTAGGGGAGGACAGAGAGTAGCACAGCATTGCTCCGAGAAAGGAGATACGCTTCAGTGAGAAGCCAGGCTTTATTTTAATAGCTCCCCTGACCATGTCTTCCAGGATCCTCCAACTAAATATGCTTACTCATCATAAAGTCAAACTTCCTGTGCCTCCTGGCTTAGGCAGTGTGGGGGAACGTCTCAAGGGCCAGCGGGGTGACTGGCTAGGCACCCTTTAAGGCTTGGAGGGATGAGTAGGCTGTTCCAGGGCCAAGTCCCAACCAGAACTGACAGGCTATGCCCCAGCCCCTTGCCTTCGCTTCTCTCCTGGATCCTGACCCCTGGCTAGTGACCCAGGCCTTATTCTGGGACTTCCCAGGGAGTGGTGGACTTCCCTCTTATAACTACTTAGTCTCTTGCCCCTTCTCTTAGCTCTCATCTCTGGGCTTGCTGGACAGTGAGGACATGATGAAAATGGGACAGAGGGGAGGAGGGTGAGAGGTTTGCTTATAGGGGAAGGTAGAAGGGAAAAGACTCTGAAGATGTGTGAGTAGAAATAGCTGGAAGAAGAAGAAAAGGATGTGGGGGGGATGAGTGGGCAGGGTTGATGGAGGGAGGTAATTGCTTGAAGCCTCACCAGATAAGGATAGGGTTTTGCTGTGCTTTGGGCCAAGTTTTGCTGAGAAAAAAAAAAGTTATTGGTTTTGTGAGGCTTATGTAGTTTTGGAAGCTCCAATTGAGATAAGCAACACAAAATTATTAATCCAAAATTAAATACAGAAACAAACACTTGGAATAATAAACAAAGCTGGAGTAACTCTAAGTTTTTGAGCATTCTAGAAAATGTCACAAAAAATCTCCACTCCTAGAGGAGCAATATGCTTTGCGAATGACTTTTGGTCCCACCTCTTGGTCTCTACATAGGATAATGGCTTCACAGCCTGAGTAAAGCAACCTTTCCTGGGATATGGATTGATCAACACTTTTATTATTATAGATAGATTAGAATGTTTCACTTCACAGTTTGTTGTAGGCAAAATCATGTTGGTTTTTATTGTTGTTGTCAAATTTGGGGAAATTTGTATTAAATTTCTTTCTTATAGAAACTGTAAGATTTCAGAGCATCGTTCAGTAATTAATCTTAAGTGTTCTTTGAATTGATGATACCCATTAATCAGATTGTAGCTGGTCCTCCTCTTGCTGTGCTAATATGGGTTTCATGCATTCTCTGTCAATGTCAACGCTTTGTATTAAATCAACAAGGAATTTAACATTCTCCCAATGTTTGTGTCATTTCCTTCGTCTTGTTAAATGGATTACTACACACCCTAAATTTAGTCTTCTTATTCCTCCAAATTTCATCTATTCCTCTTTTGGAATTATCCCTTTTTAGGTATAATTTAAAAATTGTTTTAATTTGCTTCTCAATTTCAAAGTAATTCCTACTGATTTCAGGGCTTGTGTTTTCTGTTTCTGTTTCATGAGCTGTCCATTTTAAGTTCATTTAAATGTATTTAAATACATACACTCAATGATGTAAGAAGAAAATATATTGTCCATACATATCAAAATCAGAAATCTTTTAAATTTGACTTGCATGATTGACACCTTGAAAAGTAGGCTGCTGGGGAGTTAGGTCAGTGGTAGAGAAGTTTCCTGGGATGCCTGAGGCCCTGAGTTTGAGCCTCAGTTTAAGGAGATTGCATAGTGGGTAAAAGGCAAAAGCTTGACGTCCTGGGCTTGATCCCTGGATGTCGTAGCTAACGCTGGCATTCATGGTACTTGTATATGGAGACGGAAGGCAGAGACAGGAATCACGCCACCCCACCCCTGCCCAAATGTGTGTGTGTGTGCCACAAATATATAAATAGACAAAAATATCAGTTCAGATGGAATGTTCTCATCAACCCCTTCCCCTTAGGGCACAGAAGACTATGCAGAAGAGCAGACTGAAAGATCGTAAGAGCCAGAGGGAATGGATGACACCAGGGAACAATGTCTTCCTGACACAACAGGACTGACGCACGCATGAACTCACACCAAGGAAACAGTGTCTTCCAGACACAACAGGACTGACGCACGCATGAACTCACACCAAGGAAACTGTCTTCCAGACACAACAGGACTGACGCATGTACAAACCCACGGAGACTGTGGTGGTGAACACAGGGCCTGCACAGGTCCAAGCCAAGTGCGGGAAAAGGATATGAGCTCCCATCCCTAACCAAGAAGCTATCTCTAGTTGACCACCGGTCACAGAGGAACAATTAGTTTCTCCATTAGAGTCTCACTGGATATACAGATCACTCGGAAGGCCAGGCCCCAGGTCCAGCACTAGATGGCCAACACAAAATGAACTCAATAACATTTTTTTCCTCTCATATTTGTTTGGACATTTTACCTCCTTGCTGGTCTTTTGCTTGTATATTATGGTTTCTGATGTTTGTTTGTTGTTTTGTTTTGTTTTTGTTTTGAGATAGGGTTTCTCTGTGTAACAATCCTGGCTGTTCTGAAATTCACTTTGTAGACCAGAATGGTCTCAAACTCATAGAGACCTACCTGCCCTTGCCTCTGCCTCTCAAGTGCTGGGATTAAAGGTGTGTGTCACTATCACCCAGATGAGTTTTGTTATTTATTTATTTAGTGTGTACATGTGTGTTTCTCATGCTTTTTCTTTCTTCCTTTTTTATTTTATTATTTATTTATTTATTATATTCACCTGTTTTCTAACGAGAGAGAGAAAGTGTTGAGTTGGAAGGGTGGTGGGGAAGTGGGAAGGATCTGGGAGGAGATGAGATATATCAGGATATAGTTTATTAAAAATTATTTTCAAGAAAAAAGAAGCTCCAAATTAAAACATAAATAAATTACAACGGGGTTTAAAGCAGCCCATTCAATGATTCAGTATTTTCAATTAGTTTGATTTTATTTTTCAAATCTTTGGAAATCTATTGCAAGGTATAGAGAGATAGGTCTGTGGTTAGGAATACTGACTGCTCTTCCTGAGGACCCAGGTTTGATTCCCAGCACCCATAGGGCAGATTGTAACTCTAGTTCCAGGGGATTCAATGCCATCTTCTGGCCCCCAGGGGTACTGCAGGTGTGTATTGCACAAACAATTTAATCATATAATACTCATGAAAATAAATAAGAAAAATGTTCAAAAAATTTAAGAAGAAAATATGTCAGAGAGTCCTTAAAATATCCTTGCTGTATTTCACGGTGTGGTAGGCAGAATGAAACACACCCTTCTGACACACTGCCCAGCTGTCCAACTCTTTATCCCCAGAACTTGTGAATACTAACCTTCATGGCAAAAGAGGTTTTGCAGAAATGATAAAGTTAGGGGTGATCTTCACTGGTTCTGGGTAGACAGAGTCCTGAAAACCTTTCAGTAGCAGAGAGAGGTGTGACTTGCAGAATTGCTGGAAACAGTCAACAATGTTGCCTTTGTGGAAAGTGGAAGCGGTCATGGGCCAAGGAAAAGGGGCAGCCTTAGAAACACCAGAACCTTTAAGAGGAAGGCATCCCTATTGATACTTTTATTTTAGCGCAGTGAAACCCACATCAAACTAAGACTGTAATAAATTAGTGGTTATTTAAGCTACTAAATTCATGGTGATTTGTTATAGCAGCTGTGGAAAACTAATACGCAGGACTTGGGTAGTTTTAAAATGAGAACACTGCCTGCCTCATTATGTGTAGGAAAATCCGGGTGACAGGTGTATTTCAGGAACTGTAATAAGGAAATGCAAAGAGAAAACATCAGCGAAGGAGAAACGCAAGTAGCCAACTGGTTTGGGTGCCCTGAGGGCAGTTTTTCTCTAATGAACCATATGATGTATATGTAACTATATATATTATATTGTTGTGTCTCTTTTTAGACACAAAGAACTTTGGTTTTTACTAGGAATTAATATAAATGGAATCCCCACTTAACATTTTGTCCTATTTTTACTTGTGTGTGTTTGTGTGTGGTGTGTATCCATGTATGTATGCTTGCATGTGTGTTCAGTTCCATTGTATAAGTTTGCATGCATGTGCGTATATGTGCTTGCATATGTGTTCAGATATATTGCATGAGTGTGCATGCATGTGTGTATGTGTGCTTACATATGTGTTCAGATACACTGCATGAGTGTGCATGCATGCAGAGACTGGAGGTTGGTGTTGGTTATCCTCCTCAGTTGCTCTCCTCTTTATATAGTGAAGCAAGGTCTCTCACTTAAACCCAGAACTTGCTGATTCTGTTGATCTAGGAAGCCATCTTGCTCTGAGAGCCCATCTCTGCCTCCTGAGATTAGGGACTGTCATACTGGCCCTGCCCATCAGGAATTTATGTGGATTTTCAGGAACTGAATTCTGCTCTTCAGGCTTGTGTGGCACAGTTTTATCCAGTGATCCAGCTCCCCATGCCCACGTTTACGGCTTTACAGCACGGATGGTTAGAGGACTAGTTTTCACAGACTGGCTTCTGGCTTTGTTCATTCCCAACCTTGTTCCCCCCACCCCACCCCAATTTTGGATTGTTGCATCAGGTCTCACAACACAGCCATATGGAGACTATGGCTGATAACTTGAGGTCTGGATGTCCAATAGGTTGACTTAGTAGCCTGGTGGGAGGAGCGTTCTAGGAAGCTTTCCTATTAAAGGAGAGTCTTAACTGTACGCGCAAGTGATGGAAACCACACCATCATGTGTCATGGAATCCAGAATAAATGTTTCTTTAAACCATCAACTGACATTGCACAAAGACGTGACTAAGCAGACGTATTGCTCAGGGCTTAGCTATGAGCCTTAAGCGCCTATGCAAGCCTCAGGCCTGGAGCAAGGCGCTGTTCACTGTGAGGCACATTCAGACGTAATACTGGGGCGTGACTTCCTTAGGGCGCACTCTGTCACCACCCCTCCCTGCCTTTACACCTTCCCTTTGGCTGGCAGTCTGAGTCGTGAAAGGAACACATGCCTTGTTTTGCGGTTGCCTCTCTCGGCCTGACTTTCATCTTTGGTGGTGGTGGGGGCTAATAGCTACCTCAGGGAGGTGTGGTTAATAATTGGATTCCAAAGGAGATAAGAGTGGAAGAATCCAGGGAATAAACTCTGCAGTTTTCTGGATTAAAACAGCAGCAGAGGCAGCAGCAGCAGTGGGAGGAATTGGTGGTGGTGGAAGAGGAGAGGAGGAGGTGGTGGAAGTGGTGGGGGTGGTGGGTAGTTGGCCCTGTCTTCCTTCCTCCACTCCCCAGGCCTCGTCAACAGTTTTCCGATGCTTAGGTTGGATTAAGGGTCAGAGTTTGGAGGGAGATTTGGGGGCCTGGAGAGACCCAGAGCTCAGAAAATAAAACTCTGAGAAACAAACAAACAAAAAGCAAAACAAAACAAAAAACCCTCACCTGGTTGGTGGACCATTTTGTGAGGTGTGGGGCATGCAGGATCCCAGATCAACCCAGTTCCGTCCTGCAGATGGGGAGGCATGGGGGAACAAGACCAAACTGGGTGAATCTTAAATTCCTGAAAACATTCACAGTAGGTGAAAGACAGGCCCCCTAAGCTGGAGCTATGGATTTTGACGCGGTTTAGGTAGGACTTACGTATTTATTGGATGGAGCATGCTATAATGTTGCCGAGGCAGGTTTTGAACTTCCTGTCTCAGACTCCAGTGGTTTCAGTAAACTCTCCACGGATCTCAGAGCTCGTGAGACTACATACACCTCTTCAGGGCTAGGTCGTTCCTTGGTCTACTCAGAATCCCTCCTACTGTGAAATTTGTTTGGTTTAATGCTGCTTGCTTCTCAGCAGCCTGAACTCTCATCAGGTTTGGTTTGGCTCCTCCTGGAAACCCGTAGCAGTAACCATGGTAACCTAGGGTGGGTGGAAGGGTCTGTGAGGGAAAACCACTATCCGCCTGGCTGTTGGGCTCAGTTGTAGTTGAGCCCTCCTGGGCCCATGGAAAGCAGGTCCTTTAAAAGTTTGAGCCTGATTTAAACTGAAGGAAAGCCAAAGTGGACGTTAGGGGCGTATCCGAGGGTCTCAACGTTCAAGAGACTCATTCCTGATCCTCTGTAGGGCTGGAAAAGCTTGAGGGAAAGGGTTCCTGCTTTTAAACTACCTTGTGACTGTCCCAGGAATTGGAAGGGGCGGGACAGGGGGCAGGGCTAAACCGCGAACTGCGGGTTCTTGGTTGCTAGGGTAACGCGTCAGCTCCCGCGGAGCTGGTGAAAGCGCCTGCAGCTGAAGCGGTGGCAGAGATGGTGAGGCTCTGAGGCTATATAGTTCCTGAGTCCTGAAGTCGATTGGGGCTCTGAGGCGGAAAGCTGGGGTTTTCTCTGAGAGGCTGGGGAGGAGAGGAAGTTCTGGGAGGGAGGACAGGACCATAGTGGAAACCGAGTAAAGGAAGTCTAGAGACGGATTCAAGAGACTTATTACTTACTGGCTGGCAACCTCGGATGGGGTTGAATGGGGGGTGTGCTGCATCTTTCCCCATCCATTGGGCTGGGTCCTTTGGGTTGTGGGATGTGATGTGGAGAAAAGCTCCGATAAGGCCAGATGATGGGCTCGGCGACCCACTATGTGGCTAACCAGTGATCATAGGAAAGACACCTAATGTTCCAGAAGAGCCTCGGCTCTCCCTTGTGTGAGAATGGTTTAGGATCACTCGGTGGGCACGCCGTAAGCATTTGTGAATGAATGGACTGATGAATAAATGAACGAACGAACAAATGAATGAATGAGGAGGATCCCAGGTTTACAAAGTCCTGGGGAATGGTTGGGATAAGCCGGACGGTCCTGAGATTCCTTGAGCTACCATGGCCATAGATTGAGAAGACCAGCGAGACCTGGTAGGAGCCATGAAAGCCTGGGCCTGAGCGTGTTGGTTCTGAGGGGTTAGGGAGAGGCTGCGGATAGGTGTTGGAGCATACAGTTCCTGGAACTTACTTAGAATGTCTGGCAACCTGGGCGGCTAAGTGGGGTAATTGGGTTGTATTTGTGGACACATTTTAGGCTCAGAGGCTGCCTTGCTTTTGTGGGATTTAGTGGATTTCAGAAGAAGCTGGTTTATTATGAAAAAAGGAAGTCTTCAAGTTGCCAACTTTCAGGGACCCTCTAAAATGGAGCTATGGGGATCCCTTTCAGCCTTTCAGTTGTACATTTTATTTGATGTCTCCTCTCAGCACAACACTGTGGTGTGTGTGTGTGTGTGTGTGTGTGTTTGATGGCCTGACACCATGCCTGATATCTAAGGACAAGTGCTAGATGTTAACTTGTGGCTCCTGTTTTAAAAGTATCCTTTCCCCAAGTATTCATAAATCAGTAAGTTGCAACTGGACTAGCTAGACACATGGGCTGCATAGCTCCCAAAGCCCAGAGATTCCCACCCAAAGACCATTCGGGACAAGGGTCTGACTGAGTTACTTGACCCTTATAAAATCCTTTGGATGGGAATGGATATATAGACATGTTGGGAAGGTAGTGGGTTTGAATAATCTCCAGCAGGCCAAGTGTGCACATGTGTGAGTGTGTGTGTCTATAGTGTTACTCTTAAAAGTTTTTTTTTTTTGTTGTTGTTGTTTTGTGTTTTTTTTTTTTTTTTGAGAGCATGGAGGAATGAGAAGAGGTGGTAGTAGGGAGGATCAAAGACAGGCTATTAATCACTTCAAAAGAAAATAATTGATATCATCCTCTAGAGGAAGGGGCAGGAGCCTCATTACCAACTCTGCTGTAATGTTTAGGCGATCCTCCGCAGATGGGCAATCTCGTCCACTTAAAAATAGAGGACAATCACTGGATCACTCAGTGTGGAAGGCAAGGGGCCTGATGTGTGTGGGAGCTCTTCCTTCCTTAATAGCCAAGTCTATGGAAAAGGATCTGAAGTCTAACTTTGCCAGCCCCTGTTGTCTGTCTGTAAGAGGAACTAGCTCTCAGAGTAGAAAGGACATCTAAGAATGAGCCTGTCTTTGTCTTTGTTCAGTTGACAGGTGTTGGACTTACGTCAGGGAAACTCCACACCAACCCATTCCAGTCCCTGCTAGCACCGGCTTGCTGAATTTAAGTCGAATACCCCAGGTCCTGCCATCTATATAAACAAAACTGAGTTCGTGTTTCAGGGGCTGCACGATCTCACCTTCAGAATCAGGTCCCTGTCCCACGGTTACACTTGGTTTTCACCTAGGAAAATTATTTTGCTATTGTTTTTATTTTATTGTTAGGTTTCTTGATCATTAAATAGTTACCTACTTGTTGCAGAAAATTGCTCAATATGAGAAACAGCTTCAGATGGTAATATCCACCTGAAGTGCAGGGAGGCGTGGGGCAGAATCACAGATGTGCGATGCTATGCTCGGCTTTTACCTGAGCGTCCGAGAGCCAAACTCAGGCCCTCACATTTTTGTGCAACAAGCATTTTGCAACTAAGCCAGCCCTCTCTACCAATATTTCCCCAGGAGTACTTACATATTTCTTAGAATGTATCTTTCGTCAATAAAATTTTGACAGTTTTATAGTTATATAATGAAGTTTAGTCATTTCATGCCCCTCCCCCTTTCCTCTCACATCTTCCTTTCTATCCTATCGAAAAAGACATGTTTCTTAAAGACTTCGTATGATGTGGGAGTCCCCTCTGTGTGCTGCGATTACCATTAATGAATAAAGAAACTGCCTTGGCCTGTTGATAGGGCAGAACTTAGGTAGGTGTTGGGGGGGAACTAAATGGCATGCTGGGAGAAAGGAAGGCACAGTCGGGTGACGTCATGGATCCTCCACCGGAGATAGATATGCTGGAATTTTGCTAGTAGGCCACGACCTTGTGGTAATATACAGATTAATAGAAATGGGTTAAATTAAGATGTAGGAGTTAGCCAATAAGAAGCTAGAGCTAATGGGTCAAGCAGTGATTTAATAAATACAGTTTCAATGTGATTATTTCGGTTCTGGGCTGCCAGGATGAACAAGAGCCTTGCTCCATGCAACATTCGTATATTATGGAGATCTCCCTATTTAAACTCTGTCCATTTGACTTAATCTTTCTGCCTCAGCATCTCCATTAGAGCACCCTTGTTTGGAACAGATTCTCATGCTCCTGGGACGAGATGGTTTATAAAGAGAAAGGGGCTGCTGGGTTACCACAATCAGCATATTAATGCAGGGCCTGCATGTTTATCTGTTTCCTGACCAATCTTTGTCTTCCCCATCACTACCCCCCTCACCTTCTCAGCTGTTGGCAGCTGGAGCAAACTGCTTTTCCTTCCAACACTGTCTCTTTCCAAGCAGGGACAGGCAGCTCCTGCCTAGCCACAGCTCGGAGTTGTGGGGATATTTATTTGGTCACGCAAGAAATAAAACCAATCCTTTACCTCCTAAGAGGACCACTTGGCTACTGTCTCCAATCCAGAGGGATCCAACTTTCCATTTCTGCTTGGTTCTTCATTTTTTTTCCTAGTGTGTTTACACAGTGACCTCCCTAGTTCTTGTTACTCTTGGCAAAATTGGTTATTCTAGCCCTGGGGTAAGGTTTGTGGCTTCAAAGTCAGCGGTTCTCAAATGAGGTTTTTTTAGATACCCAACACTAGTGCTCATAGCTTCCCCTGGGCCTGCTCAGTGGCTATTTTTTCTGTGGTCATTTGCTTTCCTTCCTCTGTTCAGACTTCTAGGTTCAGGCAGTGGATTATTTCCTGTGGTGACTTCCTCCAACCTGGGTACCAAGGACACAGGAAAGGGGAGATAGTCCCTGCCTTGAGGGACCTATAGTCTGGTGCACAATGCCACACACAAGGAGCCCTTGAAAAGAAACAGGAAAACAGATGCGAAAACAATAATAATACTTTCCATCTGTACTCCGGAGCCCTTTCATATACATTATTATCCACAGTGCAGACCGCATACGTGACCTGGAAAACGTGGAATGGCGGAGTGGCTTGGAGTCAGACAAGCATTTCCCAGAGACACCAGTCTCAGTCTGGTCTAGACGCCTTGCAAGGTCACTTTGTTTAGTTTCTTTCCTTGTTTTGCATCACATGTGAGTTGGGTTCCTACTCTATGCCAGGTCCTGCACTTTTTCCTTAATTGCATAGAGAACTTAAACCCCACCCTTTGTTATCCTTCCTCCCTCCCCCACCATGCTTAGCCTTGATCCTATCTACTGAAGTTTCTGTTCATTTCTCTTGTTCTATTTTCAGTGGAAATGGGAGCATATTCCTCATCGCCACCAATTAACAGCCAGTCAGGCTGCTATGCGGCGTCTTTGGGACTGCCATATATATATTTGAGACAGGGTTTCTCTGTGTAACAGTCCTGGCTGTCCTGGAACTTGCTCTGTAGACCAGGTTGGCCTTGAACTCATTGAGATCCACCTGCCTCTGCCTCCCAAGTTCTGGGCATGCACCACCATCACCTGACTGGGGCTACCATATTTGCCTTTCAATAAATCCAGGCTTGTCTGTTCTGCTGTCTTGAAAACATAAAGGGGGGCTCCCTCTGTAAGCCTATGCTAGCGATGCCAGGCAGTGAGGCGAAGGCACACCCAGTTGTTCTCATTGTTTGGTCGAGAGCCAGCTGGAGAATGATTGCCCAGTTTAGAGTAAAACCCTGACAGAGGTGCTATAGGGACTGGAAGGCGGTCTTGTTGGGAACGGCAGCTCACTGAGAGCTTGTAAAACACTGGCCAGTGTTTAGTGAGCTGGACTGGACTGCGAAGTCCACGTCTCTGTTTACTCCATCCCCCTGGTGGCTTCTGATTCCCAGACTTGGAGGGACCCAGTGTGTCTAGACCATTTCCCCAAGATATCTCAGCTTAAAGCGCTTTGTCGAGGCGGGTGTGGGCTCCTCCAAAGTAATGTATGAATCGGCGTTAGATTAAGGCTACCGTTATCCAGAAGTCCTTGCAGAAACGGCTTCCTGGATGCAGATAGCTACTCTCAGAGGCCGAGCCAAAGCTGTACTGACCGCTGGGACTGGAGGTTGTGATTAGCTGGGCTCTTGGGTGTAAGCAGCAGAGTGAGAACTCTTGTTTAAGTAGGATGGAACACCCCGAGAGGATTTAGGAAAGCCCGCTGATTTTGCTCCAGAGGGAAGCCAGGTTTGGAAAATAGGAACAGAGGGTGCCTCTTCAGCTGTAACCAAGGCCAAAATCAAAACTGGGGACTGCTCTGGCGCATGCTCCCCAGCAGTGCTAGCTTTGCGTGCTGGTGGTGTCCTTATCAGCATCGTCCCAGATGCTGACTGTGGCTGCTCTCGCCATGCGTGTCAGAAAGGCTTTGCTTGTTCTGCATCTTGCATCACCAGTTCTCTAGCCGCTGTCAGGTCGGGGGCATCTTATTGGCTCAGCTTAGGTCTCCTGCTTGACTAGGATGGCAAATACAGGATGTGTGCAGCTTTTGTTGTTGGGAATGAGCTTTGTCTCTCACAGTTGTTAGTGTGTGTGTGTGTTGTGTGTGTGTGTGTGTCGGGGGGGGGGTGTCGGGAAATCTGCCAAACATAGGACGCTATGGTACATTGAATGGTATGGTGTATATTACACTTTGGATAATTTTGTCTGATTGTAGTGGGTAATCAATCGTTTATCCACTACCTAAAGTTTGTCAGTCATCACAGGCCGAGCCATGGCCCAATGAATCTCTACATCTTTTATTTCCTTTTGTGGTATGTCCTTAGTGAAGGGGGGCTAGAGCTTGGCTGAGAAGACAGTAGTGAAGAGGGCATGTGCAGCTGCCTCTCAAGGCCATTCTTGTGGGAATTGCCACAGCAGGGCAGGCAATGGGGTACAGTGTTACTCTGTTCCTCTTGGCGTCTTTTCCTCCATCCTTTCGTCTGTACCTTGTTACTGGCATGGCTTCATCAGCTCCCAGGATGACAGAAATGGTCTTTGGAAGAGCTCGTGCACCTTGTCAAGAGATTCCCGCCCCCCTCGGGGATGTCGTGCCCCTGCATTTCAGGGCCTATACAGATACTTTCTGCAAGAGGTTTTCCCACACAATCACCCTTCAAGCTCTCATCACAAGCTAGAGAAACGTTTGTGGCCTGTGGTCTGGATGTCACTGGATACTGATGTTCAATCCTCTGCCTCTCCCTGCAGCCACTAAGTACAGGGGATGCCTCAAGCTCCGCTTCCACTGCTTCCAACAGGTCGCGGAATAGGACTCGCTATCGGACCAAAGCCGTGAACTCGGAGGTTGATGAGAGCCTTTTTGGAGGTGTCAAGGTAACCAATCATCAGCAGGTCCCCCACCTGCGTAGCTGCCCCCAGACAGCAGTGGTCTAGACCAGTTTGCTTAGGATGAAGCTTGTGCTAGCCACAGAGATTTCACCCCAAAGGAAAAGGGGGAAGTTCTGCGTCCCTAGCTGTCCAGCTCTGACATCTAGTATGTTCTAAAAGCAGGGGTACCTGGTTCCTCACCCCTGAAAATTTCCACATCTTCACAGCGTCAGAGTACAAAACAACACAAACAGTCTTTCTCGACAGCCGGTGCTGAACTAAAACAGTTGCTTATCTTGGGGAGACAAGCAAGACGGACCCAGACTAGGATGATGACAATTCCTGGAGTGCAGAGAAGGAGAGGTAGCGAGTTGTTTGGAACAGTTTTGGTGCCTGTGATGGACGATGGGAAGGAGGCAAAAAGAGTGAGACTTGGAGAGCAGAGCAGGGAGGGGTTAAGAGAGAGGAAGACCGAGGGGAGAAAGAAGTGATACTTTTGGAAGCAGCGTAGGTGGGCTGGGGAGTAGAGAGCTGGTGTCTGTTCCTGCTCTTTGTTGGCCTCACTGTGTGTTGAAGACGGCTTTCCTGAGGGTCCCTTGGAAGATTTCCCACTTTGCGGTGGTTTCCCCACTGGTTAAGGCAAGAATCAAAAGGAGGCAATTTTATAATTACCCTTAGAGACTCTTTTTGAGGGGAAGGGTCCTCACGGAAGTTTCTGGTCGAAGGAGGATGGGAAATGGCCAAGTGCTCCTGGATTAGTCCTGTCCTGGCCCCAAGAAGTTCTTTGGCCTCATGGGTAGAAGAGAGTCCAGGAAGTGGGCAGTAGGGGGCAGAAGTGGCCTGTGGCGTGACTGAGTCGTGCCCTTCCGGAAGCAGAGATGGACAGCAGGTGGCAGCAGTGCTCAGGGGACAGTGCAAAGCGAACGAGTCCAAGCCACCCCCCCTAGACACCAGGCAGGTGTCAGTTACTACATTTATATCCGCCTCCATTTTCCTGTGTTTAGAAATTCCCTGAAATGGGTGATTGTATTTTTTCTATAATTCTTTCACAGTTAGAAAAAGATCTGAAAACCAACATACACCCGATCTGTGCTCATTTTCCTGAATCCTCGGCCATCTCCTTAAGCACTTTTCCTTTGCTAAGAGTCTAGGCTGGCTTCACATTAGCCTTCCTCCCGCCCCTGCCTCCCAGTTGCTGGGATCACAGGAGTATGCCACCAAGCCTGGCCCAAACACTTTAGATTTTAAAGGCAGGTTCCTGTTAGGTCACCAAGCATGTCTAACTCCCTCAATATGGCTCTTTTTTTTTTTTAAATCATTAATCATTAAAAAAGATTACAAATTACTAATTCTAAAGAGTAGATTAATCTGTAACATGTATTGCTTCAAACTCATTGTGACCCAAGAATTTCACAAGACCAGAAATGTTCATAAAGAGATAACTACACATCAGAATTTTCGTTTTCATTCCTAAGCGTTTTAACATAGGAATAGATACACACTCTCTCCCCCCTCTCCTCTCCACCCCTTGGCACACTCTCTGGCATCCTCAAGAGGAATGCCTGCCCGAGAATAGAAGGCACTACAATGCCCTAGCCTCTTGATGCCCAGCAGTCTCTACCAGAGCCAGCTCCTCTTAGCAGCCCCATGGCTGGATGGGGTGGGAGCCCCAGGGAAGCTACCCCTGAGGTTAGGATGGGTCAGTGGGAAGTGGAGTGACCTGCTTCAAAGTCTTCCTTTCTGATCTTGTAGCCTGCACCCCAGGGCAGGAGTGACAGCCCCATCGTGCTGCTCCGTGATAAGCATGCTGTCCGGAAAACTCTCACTGCTCTGGGTCTGGACCACAAGCCAGAGACAATCCAGCTCATCACCCGAGACATGGTCCGAGAACTCATGTGAGTCCCTACGGCCTACTCAGCCAGTGCCTCTGCGCAGGATGATGGGGAAACCAGGCTGGGCCAGCCAGCCAGCCCAGTTCCAGCTGCCTTCCTAGTCACTCCTCTCCTCTTTTCTTTTACTTTTGGGCTTTTTGTTTTGCTTGCCCTGTATAGATATTTTTTAAATCTCTTTTTTTTTGGTTAATATACACAGAAATGGGTTTCATTGTGACATTTTCTTATATCTGTATACTTTATTCTTATTTGTCCTTTCCCCAGTACCTTCCTGTCCTCCCTCTTCCCTTCTTGAGGGTCCCCTTCCTCCTCCAAATAGTCCTGTTCTGCTATCATGACACATATATGCCGATATCCTCTATAGTTCCCTTCTTCTACTTAAAAATCTCTTCCTTCCTTAAAGTCCTCCATTTCCATGATCACAGGCATGAATGAACGCACGTGCGCACGTCTACATGTGAAAGAGAAAAGAACCATGATGTTTTGTTTGAGAGTTCCTTCTTCTCCTTCTTGGCCTTCCTCTTTTCCCTTTCGTGGTTACCAGTACACTGACCTTCACTCCAAAGTTTCTCTCTCCTCCCTTTCTTAGGATGAGCTTTGGGTTCTAAAAGTAACTGGTCAAGGGGGGCAATGCTTCTTGGTCTTCAGCAGTGCACGTGGTGAAGGGAAGTGAACCAGATGAGTCACTTCCTTCTGCCTCCATCAGGAATCCAAAGCAAAGGGAAACTGACCAGATGCCTAATTAGCACCCTGGCTCCTTCCCAGACTGAGTGGCTATCAGAGGAAATTCACAGGGCCTCTCCAGGTTCCTCTGGGGTTACATCAGTCTTACTGCCTGTCTGGAGCAGCGCCATTGGACTCCTCCTAAGTGCCAGGAGCCGGTGCTGTGTTTGGTGATTTAGCACTGTGTTTAATGCTTCACACTCTCTACCCACTCCTACCACTCTGGCTCCATTGCTGAATGCCGAATGACGTCAGTTCCCAGAATTCGAAGCCCTTGACTCATGGCTTAAGTTGAAGAGGCACAGCTGGATCCCAGTGAAGGAGCTGGATTTGACTACAGCCTTTGTCTGGCTGAGACTGGACAGCCTGAGCATCTGACAGCCTGATGTGGGCAGTAGCCTTAAGAGGGCTGGTGCTGCTTCCTGGAGTGGTCTCTCTGCAGACACACTGGTGGTGTTTCCGGTCCACTGTCACAGATCCAGGGTTGCTCTTGGTCCCTTCACACCCTCCGTTGTTTGGAGCCACACCACTTGGTGTAGTGTAGGACCTTGACTAATCTGTAAATCTACTTCTTGGACAATCCCCACTAGTTTTAATAGACAAGATTTCACGTTCGGCCGCAGATCATCTGCGTCTTCTGGCCATGCCCCTGTTAAATGACCTCACCCAGAAGCAGCCTTATTTCCACCTCTCAGCTGCTCCCTCCCCCACCCTTAATATATGTTATTTGTTTCTAATCATTATAATTAGCTATAGGTTTGTTGAATGTGTTTGGGTAGCCACAAGGAGAGTTCAAGAGACATGTCTCCAGTAGCTGTCGATCAGAGTTTTTAATTAATATTTAGGGTTCAAAGCTTCTATCTAGGCTGGATGGGCAGGAAGATTTAGATTTCCCACCAGCATCCATTTCAACCTCGCCCAGCATTCCCTTATACTTTATGTATTGGGAATAATCTCTTTTCAAAGTTCAACTCAGCAGCTTTATTGTGAGTGCTAAGTACCAAACTCTGGGTCAGAGATTAAAGTCACTGATGTAGTTAAAATAGAGCTTCATCCTGAAGAAGCTTGAAACACGCCCTGCACCATTGGTCCTGATGTGGGCAGTAAAACGAAGTTGGAATGTGGTGGGGTTCAGAGGGAAATGCTTGGGGGCATCGTGGCCATACATAAA
This sequence comes from Chionomys nivalis, assembly GCF_950005125.1. Classification (NCBI taxonomy): domain Eukaryota; kingdom Metazoa; phylum Chordata; class Mammalia; order Rodentia; family Cricetidae; genus Chionomys; species Chionomys nivalis. The sequence continues at coordinate 21,527,369 of NC_080090.1, read as the reverse complement.
CACAAGGAAGGGTCCTGGACAGTTACACAGAGAATGCAGCATATGAGACAGACCATAGAGAGAAAGGTGTAAAAAGTCTCTTTTTAATCTGCAGCATCACTTACTTCTTACCTGAAACCCTTCACTCCAGCGGTCCATGAAGTTGCTGACTCTCCTCCCTCAGCGTAGTATGGGGAGAAGAGAACATAGGAGCTTGGAGCCTGCTCTCCTCCCTAACCCTGGTCATTCCTGTGTCAGTGTTCCTACAGAGGACCCCTCTGGGGAATCCGTAATCATCAGCCCTGAGGAGTTTGAGCGGATCAAATGGGCATCCCAAGTCCTGACCAAAGAAGAATTGGAGGCCAAAGAGCAGGCCTTCAAGAAGGAGAAGGAAGCCATCTTGGTAACTCACCTTCATAGCCTTGTGCTTGGTGGAGGGGTGGCAGGGTAGGAAAGTATAGGGGGAGGCCAGCTTCTCGTCCCAGAGGGGATAAACCCAGTTAAGGCATGCTAAAATAAGGTGTGCATGTGCATTTAAATGAGAGATGTTGGACAAGGAAGACTGGAAGGAAACCCCTGAGATACGGGAGGGCTATGTGGGCCGCTGGGAGAACGAGCAAAGTCGGGTTGTGAAACCTCTCCGCTGCGATACAGTGATGGACTGAGGCGAAATCTTCCCAGGTTACCTGTGGCAGACAAGTTCACAGGGCATAACCCCCGCCAATGCAGGCTGGTGTCCCTTAGGAAGCAGTGACAATCCGCAAGAAGATCATGAAGCAGAAAGAAATGGCCTGGAGCAACAACAAGAAGCTGAGTGACCTGGAGGAGGTGGCCAAGGAGCGGGCCCAGAACCTTCTGCAGAGAGCCAACAAGCTTCGCATGGAGCAGGAGGAGGAGCTTAAGGACATGAGCAAGGTGGGTCTCCTCCTTTTATCTCAGGACTCACTGCCACTCCCTCTTTGTCTTCACAGGCGGACTCAGTGAGGGACTGCTGTGGGCGGGGCTGGCAGGAGGAGGAGGACTGACCTGCTTGCTGGTTGACTAGAGCAAGTCACTTGCCCTCCCAGAGGCTCATTGAGTCCATGTGTAAAATGGTGACGGAAACACTATACAGCAGAATTATTTTTTTTTTTTTTTTTTTTTATTCTTTTTTAATTAAAATTTCCAACTGCTCCCCGTTTCCCATTTCCCTCCCCTCCTCCCACACATTGCCCCCTCCCCCCTCTCCCCTCCCCTATCCCCACTCCTCTTCTCCTCCCCCCAGTCCATTCCCCCTCCCTCTCGCTATTGAAGAGCAGTCCAAATTCCCTGCCCTACAGGAAGACCAAGGTCCTCCCACTTCCATCCAGGCCCAGGAAGGTGAGCATCAAAACAGGCTAAGCTCCCACAAAGCCAGTTCATGTATTAGGATCGAAACCTAGTGCCATTGTCCTTGGCTTCTCATCAGCCTTCATTGTCCACCATGTTCAGAGAGTCCAGTTTCAACCCATGCTTATTCAGTCCCAGTCCAGCTGGCCTTGGAGAGCTCCCAATAGATCAGTTCCACTGTCACTGTGGGTGGGTGCACGCCTCGTGGTCCTGATTTCCTTGCTCATGTTCTCCCTCCTTCTGCTCTTCATTTGGACCTTAAGAGCTCAGACGGTTGATCCAAATTGGGTCTCTGTCTCTCTCTCGATCCATCGCCAGATGAAAGTTCCTGTGCCATTCTCCTTGGCCTCTCGTCAGCTCTCATTGTCCGCCACATTCCAAGAGTCCGGTTTTATCCCATGTTTTTTTCAGTAGCAGTCCAGCTGACCTTGGTGAGCTCCCAATAGATCGGCCCCACTGTCTCAGTGGTTGGGTGCACCCCTCATGGTCCTGACTTCCTTGTTCATGTTCTCTCTCCTTCTGCTCCTCATTATAACCTTGGGAGCTCAGTCCGGTGCTCCAGTGTGGGTCTCTGGCTCTATCTCCATCCATCGCTAGATGAAGGTTCTATGGCGATATGCAAGATATTCATCAGTAAGATTATAGGATAGGTTCATTTCAGGTTCCCTATCCTCAGGTGCCCCAATGAACTAACTGGGGACATTGCCCTGGGCATCTGGTAGCCATTCCAAGTTCAAGTCTCTTGTCACCCCTTAGGTGGCTCCCTTACCTAAGGTATGAGTTTCCCTGCTCCCCTATCCAACCTTTCTTTATCCCCATTCACCCCGATTCCCCCAGTTCCCCTCATCCTCTCCTTCACACTTTTCTCTCCCCATCACCCCTCATCCCCATCCCACCCCACCCCCAAGATTCCAATTTTTTGCCCATCAGTCATGACTATTTCCCATAGCTGGGAGGATATCTATATGTTTTCCCTTGGGTTTACCCTCTTGTTTAGCTTCTTTAGGATCACAAATTATAGACTCAGTGGCCCCTATCCATGGCTAGAAACCAATTATGAGTGAGTACATCCCATGTTCTTCTTTTTGGGTCTGGGTTACCTCACTAAGGATCGTATTTTCTATTTCCATCCATTTGCATGCAAAATTCGAGAAGTCATTGTTTTTTACCGCAGAGTAGTACTCTAATGTGTATATATTCCACACTTTCTTCATCCATTCTTCCATTGAAGGGCATCTAGGTTGCTTCCAGGTTCTGGCTATTACAAATAATGCTGCTATGAACATAGTTGGACAAATGCTTTTGTCATATGATAGGGCATCTCTTGGGTATATTCCCAAGAGTGGTATTGCTGGGTCCAGGGGTAGGTTGATCCCAATTTTTCTGAGAAACCGCCACACTGATTTCCAAAGTGGTTGCACAAGTTTGCAGACCCACCAGCAATGGATGAGGGTACCCCTTTCTCCACAACCTCTCCAGCAAAGGCTATCCTTGGTGTTTTTGATTTTAGCCATTCTGACAGGTGTAAGATGATATCTCAAAGTTGTTTTGATTTGCATTTCTCTGATCGCTAAGGAGGTTGAGCATGACCTTAAGTATCTTTTGGCCATTTTAACTTCTTCTGTTGAGAATTCTCTGTTCAGTTCAGTGCCCCATTTTTTAATTGGGTTAATTATCCTTTTAAAGTCTAGTTTCTTGAGTTCTTTATATATTTTGGAGATCAGACCTTTGTCTGTTGCGGGGTTGGTGAAGATCTTCTCCCAGTCAGTAGGCTGCCTTTTTGTCTTAATGACAGTGTCCTTTGCTTTACAGAAGCTTCTCAGTTTCAGGAGGTCCCATTTATTCAATGTTGTCCTTAATGTCTGTGCTGCTGGGGTTATACATAGGAAGCGATCTCCAGTGCCCATATGTTGTAGGGTACTTCCCATTTTCTCTTCTATCAGGTTCAGTGTGTTCAGATTGATATTGAGGTCTTTGATCCATTTGGACTTGAGTTTTGTGCATGGTGATAGATATGGGTCTATTTTCATTCTTCTACAGGTTGACATCCAATTGTGCCAGCACCATTTGTTGAAGATGCTTTCTTTCTTCCATTGTATACTTTTAGCTCCTTTATCAAAAATCAGTTGTTCATAGGTTTGTGGGTTAAAATCCGGGTCTTCTATACGATTCCATTGGTCGACTTCTCTGTTTTTATGCCAGTACCACGCTGTTTTCATTACTGTAGCTCTGTAATAGAGTTTGAAGTCAGGGATGGTAATGCCTCCAGAAGTTCCTTTATTGTATAAGATTGTTTTGGCTATCCTGGGTTTTTTGTTTCTCCATATAAAGTTGATTATTGTCCTTTCAAGATCTGTGAAGAATTTTGATGGGATTTTAATGGGGATTGCATTGAATCTATAAATTGCCCTTGGTAGAATTGCCATTTTTACTATGTTGATTCTCCCAATCCAAGAGCAAGGGAGATCCTTCCATTTTCTGGTATCCTCTTCAATTTCTTTCTTCAATGCCTTAAAGTTTTTGTCAAATAGATCTTTCACTTCCTTGGTTAGAGTTACCCCAAGATATTTTATGCTGTTTGTGGCTATCGTGAAAGGTGATGATTCTCTTATTTCTCTCTCTGCTTCCAGATCCTTTGTGTATAAGAGGGCGACTGATTTTTTGGAGTTGATCTTGTATCCTGCCACATTACTAAAGGCGTTTATCAGCTGTAGGAGTTCTTTGGAGGAGTTTTTGGGGTCGCTCATGTACACTATCATATCATCTGCAAATAATGCAAGTTTAACTTCTTCCTTTCCAATTTGAATCCCCTTTATCCCCTTATGTTGTCTTATTGCTATTGCTAAAACTTCGAGAACTATATTGAAGAGGTATGGAGAGAGTGGACAGCCTTGGCGTGTTCCTGATTTTAGTGGGATGGCTTTAAGTTTCTCTCCATTTAATTTGATATTAGCTGTCGGCTTGCTGTATATAGCTTTAATTATATTTAGGTATGACTCTTGTATCCCTAATCTCTCCAAGACTTTTATCATAAAGGGATGTTGAATTTTGTCAAATGCTTTTTCAGCATCTAATGAAACGATCATATGGTTTTTTTCTTTCAGTTTATTTATATGATGGATTACATTGATAGATTTGCGTATGTTAAACCAGCCCTGCATCTCTGGTATGAAGCCTACTTGATCATAATGGATAATTTTTCTAATGTGTTCTTGGATTCGGTTTGCCAGAATTTTGTTGAGGATTTTTGCGTCGATGTTCATGAGTGAGATTGGCCTGTAATTCTCTTTCTTGGTTGTGTCTTTGTGTGGTTTTGGTATCAGAGTTACTGTAGCTTCATAAAAGGAATTTGGCAATGACTCTTCTGTTTCTATATTGTGAAATACATTAAGGAGAATAGGTATTAGGTCTTCTTGGAAGTTCTGGTAGAATTCTGCATTGAAACCATCTGGTCCTGGACTTTTTTTGGAAGGGAGGTTTTTGATAACAGCTTCTAATTCTTCACGACTAACCGGTCTATTTAGGTTGTTCACCTGGTCCTGGTTTAACTTTGGTAAATGGTATTTATCTAAAAAAGCGTCCATTTCTTTTACATTTTCCAGTTTTGTGGCATACAGGCCTTTGTAGTAAGATCTAATGATTCTCTGAATTTCCTCTGTGTCTGTGGTTATGTCTCCCTTTTCATTTCTGATCTTATTAATTTGCAAATTCTCTCTCTGCCGTTTGATTAGTTTGGATAGGGGTTTATCAATCTTGTTGATTTTCTCCAGGAACCAGCTTTTTGATTCATTGATTCTTTCAATTGTTTTCTGTGTCTCTATTTTGTTGATTTCAGCCCTCAGTTTGATTATTTCCAGTCTTCTACCCCTTCTAGGTGAGTCTGCTTCTTTTTTTTCTAGAGCTTTCAGGTGGGCTGTTAAGTCTCCAATGTGTGCTTTCTCTGTTTTCTTTAAGTGGGCAGTTAGTGCTATGAACTTTCCTCTCAGAACTGCTTTCATAGTGTCCCATAGGTTTGAGTATGTTGTTTCTTTATTTTCATTGTCTTCAAGGAAGAGTTTAATTTCTTTCTTTATTTCTTCCTTAATCCAGGAATGGTTCAGTAGTTGACTATTCAGTTTCCATGAGTTTGTAGGCTTTCTGGGGGTAGCATTGTTGCAGAATTCTAGCTTTAATCCATGGTGATCTGATAAGATACAGGTGGTTATTAATATTTTTTTGTAACTGTGGATGTTTGCTTTGTTACCGAGTATGTGGTCGATTTTTGAGAAGGTTCCATGAGCTGCAGAGAAGAAGGTATATTCTTTCCTATTTGGGTGGAATATTCTATAGATGTCTGTTAAGTCCATTTGATTCATTACCTCCATTAATTCTCTTATTTCTCTGTTAGGTTTCTGTCTACTTGACCTGTCCATTGGTGAGAGAGGAGTATTAAAGTCTCCTACTATTAATGTGTGCGGTTTGATGGCTGCCTTGAGTTTTAACAATGTTTCTTTTACGTACTTGGGTGCTTTTATATTAGGGGCATAGATATTCAGGATTGAGACTTCATCCTGATGAATTGTTCCTGTTATGAGTAGAAAATGTCCCTCTCCATCTCTCCTGATTGATTTAAGTTTGAAGTCAACTTTGTTAGAAATTAGTATGGCCACCCCTGCTTGTTTCTTAGGTCCATTTACTTGATAAGCCTTATCCCAACCCTTTATTCTGAGTAGGTGCCTGTCTTTGTGGTTGAGGTGTGTTTCTTGTAAACAGCAGAATGTTGGATCCTGTTTTCGTATCCAATCTCTTAGTCTGTGCCTTTTTATAGGAGAGTTGAGTCCATTGACATTAAGTGATATTAATGACCAGTGGTTGTTAACTCCGGTCATTTTTTAAGTTGGAAATTTTGTGTGTTCCCCTTCTTTGTGTTGCGCTGGTGAAGGGTCTCTAGTTGTCTGAGATATTGTGGTCATTGTTGGACTCCTTGGTTAGTGATTTTCCTTCTATTACTTTCTGTAAGGCTGGATTTGTGGCTACGTATTGTTTAAATTTGTTTTTATCCTGGAAAATTTTGTTTTCTCCATTTATAGTGAACGAAAGCTTGGCTGGGTATAGTAGTCTGGGCTTGCATCCATGGTCTCTTAGTTTCTGCAGTACATCTATCCAGGACCTTCTGGCTTTCATGGTTTCCATAGAGAAGTCAGGTGTAAGTCTGATAGGTTTACCTTTATAAGTAACTTGGCCTTTTTCCTTTGCTGCTCTTAGTATTCTTTCTTTATTCTGTATGCTTTGTGTTTTGATTATTATATGGCGAGAGGATGTTTTTTTTTGATCCAGCCTATTCGGTGTTCTGTATGCTTCTTGAATCTTCATAGGTATATCTTTCTTTAGGTTGGGAAAGTTTTCTTCTATAATTTTATTAAATATATTTTCTGGACCGTTGAGCTGCGCTTCTTCTCCTTCTTCTATTCCTATTATTCTTAGGTTTGGTCTTTTTATTGTGTCCCATATTTCCTGAATGTTTTGTGATGAGAATTTGTTGGCCTTGCTGTTTTCTTTGATCAGCGTGTTTATTTTCTCTATGGTATCTTCAGAATCTGAGATTCTTTCTTCTATCTCTTGTATTCTGTTGGTTATGCTTGCTTCTGTAGTCTCTATTCGTTTACCTAGATTTTCCCTGTCCAGCTGACCTTCTGTTTGTGTTTTCTTCTTTGCCTCCATTTCAGTTTTTAAGTCTTGAACTGTTTCCATTATTTGTTTGATTGTTTTTCCTTGGTTTCCTAGGGTATCATTCACTGATTTACTCAATTCTTCAAACTTTCTGTTATACTTCTCATCCATTTCTATAAGGGCATTTTTTACATGTTGTTTAAGGGCGTCAATCACTTTCATAAAGTCAATTTTATCTACTTCTTCATGATTAAGGTGTTCATGTCCACCTGTTGGGAGGTCGCTGGGTTCTGGTGGTTTCATATAGTTTTTCAGATTGTTAGGTGAATTCTTGCATTGGCGCCTGCCCATCTCTTTCTCCGAATGCTCCCCTCTGGATCTTCTTTTACCGGATCAGGTCTCCTTGCCTACTGATGTACCTTCCCAGTGATGGCTATCTGCAGTGCTAGTCTCCTGGTGTTATAGTGATGTCTCTCCTTGCTTGTTGCAGGCAGGCCAGTGAGACAAAGGAGGTCTCGCCTGCCTACTTGCCCTGAGGATTTGCCCCCAGCGCCAGACAGACTGAGCTGGATGGTGTTATGTGCCCAAAGAGGAAAGGGGACAGAAGGAAGAAGGGTTCTGGATGCAAGCTGGGTGGGACAAGAAGAGAGAGGCAGTATGGGGGGGTAGAGCCTCTGCAGGGAGCCCGGGGAGTATAGGGAGGGGATGAGGAACTTCAGAGTTCCCTGTCCAGGGCTGCTTCCGCCGCCACTGGTCACAAACTCACCGCCCTGCTGTCTCTCCTGGTGCCGAGATCAGATCTCCGTGCAGGTTGGGTAGTTCGTAAACAAAGCGCCTACCTTGGTTGGTGCAGGCGGGCCAGTGAGACAAAGGAGGTCTCGCCTGCCTACTTGCCCTGAGGGTTTGCCCCCAGCGCCAGACAGACTGAGCTGGATGGTGTTATGTGCCCAAAGAGGAAAGGGGACAGAAGGAAGAAGGGTTCTGGATGCAAGCTGGGTGGGACAAGAAGAGAGAGGCAGTATGGGGGGGTAGAGCCCCTGCAGGGAGCCCGGGGAGTATAGGGAGGGGATGAGGACCTTCAGAGTTCCCTGTCCAGGGCTGCTTCCGCCGCCACTGGTCACAAACTCACTCTACAGCAGAATTATTGACGGTATTAAATAAACCAAGATGTAGGACAGCCTTTGTGAGCCGGGGTTGATAAGGATCTCGCTTTTATTTTTATTCTGGTAGTTCAAGTCTGGCCCCAATGGTGGTGCAGACAATAGGATTCTTTTTGATGTGCCCAGAGTGCTTCTTTTAGCAGAAAGCATAAAGATCAGGGGCTCATTTGCAATTCTATTCTGTAATTCATTTGTGCCTGATTCCCTTATTGACTCCCCAACCTCTTCATCTCTGATTCCCATCTCTTAGGTATTAAATCTTCTCCACTCATACCTGCTTTTATTTTCCCCAAACTCTTACATTCTGGGTCTTAATGATGACACCGTGGTTTTTCATTTCTTTTATGTCATGTTGGGTCCTTCTCGATTAAAAAAAAAAAAAACAAAAAAAAACTAGTGGTTTGATTTCTGCTCAAAGATCTTGACTCCCCTAAGCATAACATGGTGTTCCTGGGTCCCTGCAAAGGAACTGCTAAAGTCTCATGGAGACTTTGTGTGTGTTTATTAGGTGGATATCATGATCTTCATCATATTTCAGAAGGCTGATCCATTACCTCTCAAACTCTACAATACTGAGTGATGCTGTCTCTTCTCGAATAAACCTTAGTGCCTAATAAGAACCCGATAAATATTTGAGCTATCCTGTGTTAAGAAGTGAGTGAAAAAAATTGCTATTTTTTCTCTGAGCTTGTGATCGACCCTGCCCATCTCCAGCACGTTCAGTAGCATTCTGCTTCCATTTCTGCCCCCTTTAGATTTCCACACACACATAATGCCTCCTTCCTTAACCTTACCGCCCCCCCCCCCGGGCCTAATGCCACAATCTTTTCCCTCACTCCCTAGATTATTCTGAATGCCAAGTGCCACGCAATCCGGGATGCCCAGATCCTGGAGAAGCAGCAGATACGAAAGGAACTGGAAGAGGAGGAGAAGCGGTTGGATCAGATGATGGAAGAAGACCGGCAGAAATCCCTCCAAAGGCAGAAGGATCGGGAAAAGAAGAGGAAGGAGGAAAGACTACGGTAGGTGAAGATGTGGGTTTGGCAGTTCCCCTTCCTAAGTCCTTCCTGTTTATCTTCAGGTCCAAGTAGCCCAGCAAAGGGAAGAACTGAGAGGCAGTGGTGAGGCTCCAATGTCTCTCATCTCTTACGGAATGCTACAGGGAAACACACAACCTGGACAGCTTGTTTACAGGATTGTAATGGGTGCTTCTCTGTAGACTCCAGTTCGGTGTCTGTTCTTAGTGCTTCCTGTCATCCACTCTGCTTTCCTCTCCCAATATCTACAAAGTCTTTATAAGCAGACCTAATGAAGGAACGCTCTGCCTTGTTAGACAGCTCTAGTGTCCTGACCTGATCTTCACACTGATTGATCTCACACCCTCTTTCCAGGCAACTCCTTCTGCCCCTCCTTACATCATCTGCCATACGAAGTATTCAGCGTCTGAATATGAGTTGAACATTTCTCCTTGGTTCATATCTTTGCCTTGTCTTCTCCCATTCCTGCAGCCTTTACTCAGGCCGTAGGCTCTAGATGATACACTTCCAGCACCCGGGGTCACTTGGCAGGAAGCACTGATTGTAGATGGAGTAGCCCTGTATTTACTGTTGAGAGGAGGGCTTTGCTGAGCGGAGCTCGGGGGTTCAGCCCTGTCTATCAGCAGCTGAGAGTGTAAGAATGTACACAAAAAGACAGTGGGCAGAGTAGGCATGAGAGCTGGGAGATAACAGAGGAGAGGCACTAAAGGAACTCGAGATCCTGGGCTTTGAAAATCTACAGTGCCCTGTGAAGCTGGGGAGGAAGCTGCCTTCCCACAGCATTAGAAGACTTGGGGGGAAGCTGCGTTCCAGAAGCTTGTTAACTGCTAGAAGGGAGAGATAGGTTAAGATGTAGGGTAACTCCTGGGCAGACAGATAAAGAAGAGGAATATCAGGCAGGGATTAGAACTAGAATTGGAACTAGAAAATAGCAAACCGAGGGCTTCTGGCCCTGGACACTCAAGGGAAGGACTTTAGTGCAGGAAGCGTCAGTGTGCCAAAGGGACATTTGTCAAGTGATGCCTGTGAGACCATCCGTCGACTGTGTGGGTGGAAGTGGGGGTGGAAACTTGAACTCTTGATCTCAGAGCCACTCTGGCCCTGTTTTCTCCCAGGGGAAAACGGCACATTGTGGAACAGATAAAAAAGAACGAAGAGGAGCGATCGCTGCTTGCAGAGCACCGTGAACAGGAGAAGGAGCAGATGCTGGCCTATATGGAGCGGCTCCAGGAGGAGGATTTGCAGGTACCAGGCTATCGGGGCCATGCTGAGTTTCACCGCCAGCAGGAGAGCCCTCCGAGATTTTGGGGCTCAGGGTATGGAGTGACAAGGCACACGCTCATTTCACAACACCATCACCATAAGCTTCTTAATTGCTGTCTGAAACATTTGTTTGGCCATGGCATCATGCTGGGGATGAGCTGTGATTTGGATAAATATTATCCTTGCCTCCCAGGGAACTTGGGGTCTGAGACTGGCATATCAATGTGAACAGACGCATAAAGGAAATATATGGTTGCATGCTTTGCGCAAGTAAACATTGGGATGTTTTACAATCCTTTCCTCGGTTACGGAGGGAAATTATACACTCCACAGATGAACGGTAGCTCAGTTTAGCTCAGTTTCCTGCTCCCTGCTGTTGTCTCATTCAAAGTACACAATATCCCATTGTTATTAATTGTGTTGTGAAGCCAAACCTTTTATCCCTATTAGCTTCGATAAAATTAATAGGACCATTTAATGAGAAAACAAAACCAAAAACAAAATAAAACAAAATGCCCGATGACACACCTATGTGAACCTTATAAAGTTTAAGATGGTCTTTTATTTGCCTTATCTGGTCTGTTGTGACACATGAAGCATGTAACAGAGACATATGCACATATGTCTGTAGGTGCACACGCTTGTGCATGTGATAGACATATGTGTGTGCATGCATGCCTGTGGGAAGCCCCAAGTTGATGTCAGGAATCATCTTCCATCACTTTTCTGCCTGCTTTACGGAGGCTGCTCACAGTCAAGCCGGGTCGTGCTAGGCAGTTTGCTCTGGGGAGCTTCTCTGTGTCTTCTCAGGCTACAATTACAAGCGGACCACCACGCCCACTCAATATTTGCAAGATTTCCGGGGATCTAAACTCCAGTCTTCACAGTCCTCACGCTTATGTGGCAAGCACGTTAGCTACCGAGCCGTCTTGCTAGCCTTGGAGCAAGCATTTGAGAACACACACATTAATGTTTGATTAGTCCCTTGATAATTTTGTACAATGGGTTTTGATCATATTCATCCCTTTGCCCATTTTTTTTTGAAAACCTGCACACAGTCAACAGTTGAAAGAACTGTAACCATATCCATAAGCACTTCTCTTTGGTTTAATGATTAACCTATTACCTTAATATTTGCATAAACTACTTTTAGCTCTAGACATCTTGACACTTTGCTGGTAAGTACTTCGCCCCGCATCTCTGAAGGACAAGGGCCCACTTACATAGCCTCCATCAAAAAACTCCTCCAAAGACCCCATAGTATTCACCTATATTCAGTTTTCTTTAGTCAGCACAGAAATGTATTTTTCTTTTTCCAAACCAGCTTCTAAATAAGCCTTGCAGGCTGCATTTGGTTAAACCTTTTTAGTCTGTTTTGATCTGGAAGCATTCCCCTATTTGTTGATTCATTTGTTTCTTTAGTATATTTTTATTTTTAAGTGACACATAGTAATTGTGCGTGTTTGTGGTCTACAATGTGACAGTTCTGTATGTAGGATGTGTAATGGTCAGGGTGATGCAAGTGTCTGCCACCTCAGACAGTCAACATTTCTTTGTGTTGGGAACACTCAGAATATCTTCTATTAGTATTTTCAAATGTGCCATTGATTATTGTTGACTATAATTATCCCGCTGTGCCATAGAACACCAGCAATTATTCCTCCCATCCAACAGCATTCTTGTACCTAATTCTTTTTTCTGTGGTGCCATTTAACTCATGGAACACATGGTCTTTTATTTTTGTGTCCCCTGCCCCCTGTGTATGGATGATTGAGTTGTCATTAACCAGGAGGACAGTGGGTGTTGGTGAGTGACTGGGGACCATTAAGAGTACCATCAGCAGGTTCTCAGAACATCTCCAGTATCAGGACGGCTCTGAAGAGTAAGTTGCAGATCTCTGGGGGAGAAGATGGGGCTTTAACCTCGTGAACCTCTTGTAAAGGAGACCAAGAAGAGAGATGCACCCAGTCAGAATACTGGCTCAGGGGAGAAGTGTGGGAAAGAGTCAAAAAAGAGAGGTATGGCGAGTTATGGGGAAAATATGCAGGGAATGAGATGGGAAGCAAAGACTTCAGCTAGATTGTGGGGAGCTGGGAATTGGTGGGCTCGCTGGGAAGTCCCAGCGGTCAGTGAGTCAACATCATTGCACTGATATGCCACTGTCCTCTGGATGTCCTTCCACAAGACACTCCCAACTCTCCAGGAAGTATTAGTAGGCAAGTTTAGGGTAGAGCCCTGTCCCTCACCAGCCCTAGAGCTGTCTGTCAGCACCCTGGGGAGCAGGCCAGCTCTTGTCGCTCTGTTAGCAAGATGGAGAAGAATCAAGGGACTTTTCCTGGGTTGCTTTGAAGGGCTTCGATGACAAGAAACAGGGAAAGTCCCTTCGGTTCCTTGGAAGTCAAACGAGCCAACAGAAACAGCGAACCAAAGAGTAAATACACAGGCAGTGAAGCAAATAAATACATGATTATATAAATGTCCTAGATCAGCAGGGACAGCTTATTTAGCTATGAGGATCAGTGTGAATAATTCCTGGGCAACCAATGGCAGTCCTGAAATGGGTGAGAAAAAGATAGAAAGGAAGCAATGGAGAAGGGGGTGGACGGGCAGAAGGGAAAAGTGGTGTGAGGGAAGAGTCAGGAGAGAGTGAGCCTGCAACCCGCAGAGCTACTGTGGGGACCTGGTCAGGAAGCTTCCTGGAATAGAGAAGCAGTAAATTGGCTGCTGAATTGGCAGAGAGCAGCTCTAGGGGAGGCTGAGGGCAGCAAGGCCTTGACTGGAGTGGATCAAGGCTGAAGCTGGGCTGCAGAGAAGCTGCAAGGCTTTGGGGAGGTACCGCTTTTGAAGAAATGGAGCCCAGAGCAGCTTGGGAAGCTGAGCAAGTGGGTGGGAAGACGTCTGAAGCAGAGCCCGAGATCCATTGGCGGTGAAGGGCAGCCAGATGCACAAGATTCCAGTGTCTCTGCCGACTCAGGAATATGCTGGGTGTGGTGGCCCACGCCTTTAACACCAGCACTCCTGAGGCAAAGGCACCTGATTCGGGTGAGTTCGAGGCCAGCCTGGTCTATGGCAGTTTTGTGCCTGCTAGGGTTATGGTAGTGGGACCCTTCTAGGTAGTAGGGTTTAAGCCAGTTACAAAAAAACATGTACCTGGCTTAAAAATACTTGAGTATGATGGCTTAGGGTGGGAAAAAAATATAGACTTTCTCTTTTAGAAAAAATTTTGACAGTTGGCGCTCTGCTTTGGGGCTCTGTATCTAAGCCCCCCCCCCATCACATACTACTTGCTTTGGTCTTTGTTTTGTTTAGCTATAGTTTGTTGGGTATTTGCTGTCTTCCTCACAGTGGGCTACACACCATTGGGGGAGGGAGGGGAATGACACAAGGTCCCGTCTCTAGCAGGGACAGAACGAAAGGGAGGCAATCACTTCCCAATGGTGTGGCACCAGCCTCAAGTGTAGAAAACTTAGGGAGAACTGAAAGCCCAACAGTCCAGCAAGATTTCCAGAGAGGGCAGAAATGTCAATTTTGGCAGAGAATCTACCAGCTGTGTGGCCTTGGGGAAGCCACTTAAATGCTAGACCTTAGGTTTTCATCTGTGACAACTCCCCCCCCCCGCCTTAATGTCTAGTGAGTAGAAACGACTCAATCTGATTGATGTTTAGTTTTTAGTCATCACTACTGAATGAGACCTCGAATTTGAGTTTTTATAGGAGAAGAAAATTGAAAGTGGGAGGGTGGTGAGGTCACAGGGGTAGACATTAGCATGGCAAGAGGGAGAGAATTTCAAGAGCCTCTGTTTCCAGAAAGCATAGAGAGAGAACAGCGTCAGGGGCCACCACCACGTTGAGTTGGATGAAGACTGCAAAGAGGCTATTTGATACTAAAGTTGCTTACTGGTCATTCTTGAAAGACAGCTTTACTCGGGGCTGGTGATGGCAGCTGGACTGCCTCCTGTCTCCGCATCTCTCTATACCAACACGCCGGCAGCTTTCTGTCTTACTGTCTTCTACTCTGAGGCTGTCTCCTTCTGCTGGCAGGATCTGGAGCGGAGGCATCAGGAGAAGCTGAAGATGCAAGCGGAAATCAAACGGATCAACGATGAAAACCAGAGACAGAAAGCAGAGCGGCTGGCGCAGGAGAAACTGGCAGACCAAATGGTGATGGAATTCACCAAGAAGAAGATGGTAGGGACTTGGCGTCTGAGCTGGGACCTGTGTCTAGGAGTGACGTGTCCGCAACAGACCTGAGCAATAATGGAACTCTAGCGGAAGGCAGTTGTGTCTTCATTCTAAAGTATATAGTCCTGGTTTCTTTTCCTCTTCATCGTGGCCAGATAATTTATTCATTAAGATTGTATAGCTTCAGAGACCACTTCTTTCCACAAACCAGGATGACATTATTTTTATTAATACCTTCATTTAAAAGTTGGGATCAGGGTCACATGCAGTAAAAGAAAACGAAAACAATTGATTAAAGTAAATTCCTCAATGTCTGAATACCCTAGAAACCAAGAGCGGCTTCTCCATAATTTTTTTTTGTAAAAACTCTCATATAGGACATCTGGTATTGGGTATTAAAAACAGCTGTCACCCAGGAAGCAATATCTGTAGATAGCTATGGATGGATAGAGTTCCCCAGTGTGGGACAAATTTCTTTCACAGAGGTGGTAAAAGGAACAAGTTGGGATGGTTCACTCTTGAGGTATCTGCTAAGCACTGTGGGATTGCCCAAAGCTCAGTTGGTGGTTTCCCCCGGGGACTAATGAGACAGCCTCCACCTGCTGCATTTTACAAGGCTGGCAGGGAACCACAGGTATTTCTTGGCTCCCTGGCCTTACAACTTGAAATTATCTTCAGAGCAAGGAGAGGAGAACAAAAACCTGGCTCAAGGTTCCTGCATTTGCTATCAGTCTCAGTCTCTGGAGATGCTGCCTGGGCTCTCTAGCAAAAGGCCTGAGAAAGACTCCTTTTACAAATGCTAGCTGTCCTATGTTTGCGCACTGCTAAAATAGGGCCCCATCACAGACAGAGCGAGGAAGTGGTAGGGGAGATGCTGGAAGGGATGTTTGCTGTGGAGATCATTTCTCTGGGCAAAGCTGCAGGCCTGTGGAGTCTCCCGAGGGCTGCAGTATTATTTTCTTCCTGGCAGGCTCGGGAGGCAGAGTTTGAGGCTGAGCAGGAAAGAATCCGAAGGGAGAAAGAGAAGGAGATTGCCCGCCTGAGGGCCATGCAGGAGAAGGCCCAGGATTACCGAGCAGAGCAGGTATCCACTTCCTCTTCCTCCTGGCTTTCCTTTGTCCCTCCCACTCCTGTTGCCATTCCTTGACAGCCGGCAAAGTGGCCTCCAAATCTAACCGCAGACAAATGTCATTTAATGATGGGATTCACTCTGACAAAATCCATCTGAGAAGGAAGGGTGGGCCTGTCCCCATTGTCCATGGTGGCAGCGGGAGAGCAGAAGTATGCACTTAGGTGCTGGAGAAAGTTTTTGACTGCTACACAAAGAAGAATTTTCAGCTTTAACTGACTAATGAAGCAGAGGAAAATATGGCATCTCTATCATTAGCATTTTTTAAAATTAGGAGCAATTGTAGGAGTGTCTGGAGGTGCCTGAGGAATGGGGAAAGAATAAAGTTGAGAGAGGCAGGGCAAGGTGACCCCCTCAGGACATATTCTGACCCCAAAGATCTGTACCAGGATTCCATTTCTTCTTTTGACAAGAACTTGCTGCGAGAGAAATCCATGGTGCTTCGCGAAGCAGACTGGAGTCTGTAACCCGTGGCTCTGTCTCCTTCTTTTGTACCCTCATCGTTCCTTCCCCTCTCCCATGCCCCTCGGCCTGCTTTCTCAGGATGCCTTGCGGGCCAAGCGCAACCAGGAGGTTGCGGATCGAGAATGGCGCCAAAAGGAAAAAGAAAACGCGCAGAAGAAGATGGAGACAGAGGAAAAGCTGCGCAAAAGCCGGCTGGAGCAGGTGGCTTTCAAGGAACACACGCTGGCCGTTCAGGTGCAGCGGGACCGAGATGAGTTCGAGAGGATCCTTCGGTAGGAGGGGCCCGCAGAACCTTGGCTTCCTTCTGCTGTGTTGATAGAGCCGTGGAAAGGAGAGCTGAGTGTGCTCAGGGGATTGTGTGTGTTGGATGGAAGGGCCCTTTCTGCCATGTTAACCGGCAAAGGTACATCCATCTTGATCGTGTTGCCGCAACCATTCTGACTAGATGGATGCCTGAAATATTTCAAAGTCATTCGAGCCAGACATTTTATGATTAGAGAATTGGAAAATAGCATCTGGAAGTGTTTAAGGAACTAAGGGCTATTTATCCTGTATCAGTAAAGATGTAAATAAAGGTACACACCTGGTCTGTTCCGCCTCCCTCTAGATCCCACATTCCCCCACAACTAGGGAAAACTGCAATCAGAGAAGCCCAGGGGAGACAGAGGGTAGGTTTCTGTCGCTGGAGCCAAATTCGGAGGGAGTCTTTGCCACTGACTTGACTCATAGCTGTTAAGCAACATGTGTTCAAGACTCTGTCTGGGTATCATCAAGCTCATTATGAGTGAACCCTGTTCTTGTTTGTGCTGTAGAAGGCTTTCAGAGATTCCTGGTTGGGTGGACCTCGTCTACCGTCACCTCCCTGGTGCCTGGCAGCTCTTACCTTTACTTTTGGTTGATGATTTGGGCATGTCCACGAAAGCCCAGGACTTACACTGCTCACTCTTCTGAGCCTCCCTCAGAGCAGCAGGCGTCCTTCTCTGTTGTCTTCTCCCGGTCAGATCTTCGCCGCCAGATTCACTGCCAGACCAAATCTGACTGGGAACAACTCCCTTTTTGCTTTGTTTCAACCTCTGTACAATAAGCTTTAAAAAAAATGAGGAAACAAACCAAATAAAATTAGCATTTGGAGAATGAAGTCACAGAAGTTATGAGCAAAGGAAGCAAGGCTGATCAGCACTCTGGCATCTTGATGTCTGGTCCCTGGGTCCTTCCTCTTGGAACTGTCTCAGTCAGGAGCAGGCCAGGCCAGACTTCCCGCACCCCTGCTGGAGGCAGAGCAGGTCTGTAGAACCTCTCTCCCACCAGAACCAGACTCCTGGACTTGCACAGGTTCTTGTCCCTGCTTGTTCCCGCTGGCTGGGACACCTTTTGTCGCTTCTGTTTTTCCTGCCCCCGGGGTTGTGCTGTGGTCACTGGACACCTGGTAATGGAGACAGCCTCCCAAATCCCCCACAGAGCCTGCCCTTGGGCTCCAGATTGTCTTCCAGATGTCTCCCCTCTCCTCTCTGTCTCCATGCCCTTGGACAGCTGTGTGCCTTTGGCAGGCACTAATAAATATTAATGGGATGAATTCCAAGTCCTAATTTTGCTGCTGGCCCACTTGCTTCTGTTTTGCTGTTTGCCTGAAGCATATACACTAGGAAGCTATTAAACTCGTCCAGTCCTTTGGAGAAGTCCAACTTCACCTGCTGCCCTAGCTTAGCCTCCAGACCTAGTGTCTCCAAACCATGTGACTTTCGTGACAGATGTCTTCACTTCCAGAGTGTCTCTGCAACAGTCAGCAATCATATTTTCTTACTTCAAAAGCCTGACCTCCAGGACGCCCTACATATGGACTTCCTGCTTCTGGGTAGAAGGTCTTGAACTTTTAGGCTGTTGATTGAGCAAAGAGAGCTAAGTCAGGACCTTCCAGAAACCATGGCCATTTGGGTTTGCACCCTAACAGGTTGTGGTTTAAACACTCTGGAGCAAGTAGCTTTGAAATCTTGTAGGTGATCCTAACACTCCATCAGTATCCACGGCTGTCGCCTTCACCCTGTGCCATGACCAGCATGATAGTTGCTTAGTGTCACGACAACACATCCAGTGAAGGCAATGTGAGGAAGGACTTATTTTCATTCATGGTTTGAGGGGGTGCAGTCCGTCATGGCAGGGGAGTCAAGGTGACTGGTCACATAGCATCCATAGTCAAGGAGTGGACAAAAAGCCAGGCGGTGGTCACACAAGCCTTTGGTCCCCGTACTCAGGAGGCAGAGGCAGGTGAATCTCTGTGAGTTTGAGGCCATCCTGGTCTACAGATTATGTTCCAGGACAGCCAAGAATAGACAAAAAAACCCTGTCTCAGAAAACAAACAAGGGGGAGGGGGGCAGACAGCGAAGAATGCTCGTGCTCAGCTCCTTTTCTCCACTAAAACTTTTTAGTCTAGGACCCCAGTCCACAGGATGGTGCTGCCCAAATTCAGGGTGCATCTTTCCCTCTTAGTTAAAGCTCCCAGGAAACCCCTTCACAGATATGTCCAGGGGGTGGTTATTCTAGGTGCGTCTATGATCTAGTGGAGTTGACAATGGAGGTTAGCGAAGTTCCTCCTCATTTGGCCTTTCAACTGCACCCCCCCTCCATCCCAGCAGCTCTTGAGTGATACACCCAGCTCTCCGTTTTCCACACTTACTCCTTCACTTAGATGAGTTTGAACAATAGGAACTAATCTACATACAGGGGAGTAATGACAAGCGGGGGCGGGGGTTGGGGTTTACACTCCTGCCCCAGATCTGGGTGGGCTGTGGGGCATTTTGTGTGTAACTATGGAGGGGGCATGGAGATCAGCAGTCCCCTCCCTGTATATTGGGAAAGGCTCCATAGAGGTGCGGGATTTGGGGGCGACATTTGCATGGCTAGAGGAGCTGTCAGGACCTGAGAATGTTCCCCATGTGGGATGGGTTTTGTAAGGCAGTAAGGTGATGAGTAGGTGACAGTGGGCTTTGGCGGTATGGGGGGAGGAATCTTCGTTTTGGTACAAGTGAGCATGTGGGAGAAAGGCAGGTGAGAAGCCCCTGCCTAAGATAGTTTTACAATTTGGTTCTGATTGTATTGAGAAGACATCTGATATTAGGTTAGATGGCCCCTGACCAAATTTCTTCGAGGTGTAAATATATTTCATTTGAGCTTCTCTGAATGCTGTTAGAGATGTCCTCCCTGATATTAGTTAGGGTCTACAAAGTATTCTTCTAGAAGACATCCTTAGAAGGAATGTGAAGGCATCAGTCAATAAAGGAACAGGGAGATGTCAGATTGAGTTCTTGCCTTCTCCCAGCAACTGAAGTGGAGCTAACCTTACAGACACTGTTCCTTACTCTTGCTGATGTCATTATCATCAAAGCAGAAAGGAAGGAAGATAACTTAGGCCAGCCTAGAGAGGACTTAAATGCATTATTAGCACAAAGAGTAGGGAGAGCTCCCAGTGGGTGAAACACAGCTATGGAATTTACACAGCTCAGTGAACTATTAGACAGTGGGATTCTTGTTTAAAACGTACTACGGGCTAAAGAGATGTCTCGGCAGATGAGAGCACTGGCTGTTCTAGAGGATCCAGGATAAATTTCCACCACCCACATGGCACTTTACAATCCTCAGTAACTTCAGTCTCAGGGGATCCAGTGCCCTCCTTTGGTTTCTGAGGGCATCAGGCATAGAAGTGGTGCCCAAACACACATGCACGCAAAACACCCATGACATAAAATTAAAAAAAAACACTTTAGAAGTTATTAAGAATCTCAAAACTATGATATATGACTACAGATCTGGTTCTGAAAGAGGAAAGCACAAACTAAAAGTCTGCTCCCTGGGGCCTGGAGGTTGGACGGCTGTGGACTTTGAAGCATGACCAATGAGGGGTCACCCAGGAGCTCAGCCAGTTGCATCCTTTTTGTTCCTTCCCCAGGGCTCAGAGAGAGCAGATCGAGAAGGAGAAGCTGGAGCAGGAGAAAAAGGCCATGGGGTGCTTACAGCACGCCAACGAGCTCCGACGGCAGGTGCGTGAGAACCAGCAGAAGCAGGTGCAGAACCGGCTCGCTACCTTTGAAGAAGGCCGGCGCCTCAAGGAGGAAGCCCAGAAACGCCGCGAACGCATTGAGGACATCAAGAAACAGAAGCTGGAAGAGCTGAGGTGCACCGGGTTCCTTGCTTTCTCTGCTCTTTTCCTGTTCCTCAACGAGGTGGCATAGCAGGCTGGAAAACCGTGACCAGGGAAAGAAGGGGCAGTGCCAGGAGGTGCTAAGTGGGAGGGCTTCCCGCCTGAGGCTTGCCCGCAGAAGGGGTTCTAGCAGAAGGTTCTAGGACTGCATCTCGTTGGCTCACTGATAGCTCCTTGGCAGTGCGATAGGAACCTTGGCCAGAATATGCTTAGTGAGTAGATGGTAGGAACAGGTTGGGGGACAGGGTGCCAGGCTGTGGAGGCCCAGGGCCTGCCTTCTCCTGTCACACCTTTGGCGGGGAACTTTACTTATCCATGCCATGTGTTTCTCCCGGCAGAGCAACTGGCCTTCCCGAGAAATACTGCATCGAAGCTGAGCGCAAAGCCAACATCCTGCCGACCACTTCTGTGAACTGAAGGGGAGCATCTATGTATGGTCTTTGGGAGGGCACACATTCTGCCGGTACCTGGGGCATCTACAGTTGCTGCTAACTAGACATTTCATAGTTACAGATTAAAGCTATTCTATTCTCTGAGGAACAGCTCGGCTTTACTACTGTGGGCATGGGGATTCTAGTGGGCTTTGAAGGTGGATCAAATAAATTACAGGGGACCTGAACATGGTCCGGCCTGACGCTCGGGCTCTGGAACCAGATGGTGCTCAGGTGAAGTTTTCTCTCCTAAGCAGTGAGATCCATTTTCTTGGGATGCGTCTGGCCTTTTTGTAACCGTATGCTCTGCCCATTTTCAGTACATTCTTGCCTCCTACCCCTGTACCCAGTTCGTAAAAATTTGGGGCACTGAGGCAGAGTTAAAGATAGGCTTCTGTTGAAGGCTGGTGAAAGGGCTGCAGGAGGCAGAGCTGAGAGGGAGGAGCATGAATAGCTGAGGCTGGCTTATCCTGGGCTCCTGTGACTCAGCCCACATGTATGGAGGGGGCGGTGTGTGAGCCCTGGCTCTCTGTTCTGTGCTCAGCCCTCCCCTGCTTAGATCCTGTCAACTCCTGCAGTATGCCGCACAGACATTTGCCCTGTTCTCATGGAGGTACGCCCTGGACCCGGCTCCTCATCCAAATGCAGCTAGCCCTCACTCTTGGCCCTGTTATCCTCAATTCACTTTATTTCACAAGTGGGCCTCCTCAAAGCCAGTTCTGTTTTAAACTTTGCCTACCTTGTCCCAATCCCATTTACTCATTCATTTCAGGTACTTACTGAAATACCTGTTATGTCATGTATCATCAAAGCGCTCAGGGGTTACAGTAGACTTGGTCCCCCTTTCTGGAAGCTTCTCATTTGCGCTTCTGATTCTCCCCTCAGCTTCACCCCATTTCATATATCTTTAGAAGGTCCTTGGGTGTCAGATTTTCCATTCTGAACTGGAGTGCCACCTTTCAATGATGGAGATAATTCTCTCTCCACCTAAAATCATCACTGTGGCGCCTGTCTCCCCCATCCCCAGGGACTTGCTCCATGTCTCAGATTGAGAGTCCAGTCTTATCTTCCTCTATGCATCCTGTACCAATGAGGAGAGGACGGCTGCTGGGTGCGTCCTGGGTGTTTACAACGCCAGGTTACAAGGGCCTGGGGCAAGAGTCCCCTTTTCATAGGGCCCAAGGAGAGTCATAAGCTGCTTCCTGTGTTTCCTCTTCCTCGGACCTAGTGGCTTCTCCAGTCATTGTCTTTGCCATCCTCAACTGGAAGACTGTGGCTTTCACCCAACTTGGTGGGAAGTGCCATTGGATGGGGGAAAGGCTTCTTTCCTTACTTTTGTAGCCCCCCCCCAATCCAATGCCCTCTGACCTAAAGAAGTGTACACAGTCCTCCCTAAAGGTCTTGGAAGATGAGGTACCCAGCCCAGGTTAGGAGGGAAAGCATTGGTAGTGCCATCAAGGACTCCAGCCTGTCTCTAGCTGGCACACTGGCACCACTGATTGTTCAGGTGTTACCCGCTGGGACCCCTTTCTCAGCAAAACCAGAAACATCCTTGGTACCCAGGATTTGGCTGGTTCTACACCTGCTGTCCTTCCCAGAGCTGAAAAAAATGGGCCTCTCTGGTGGGCAACCCAGAGAGGAAGGAGGTTCCATACTTATTACCAACTACTCAGTCTACATAGAGAAAAATGGGCCAGGTTCACAATTGTGAAGCAAGCCTGGCATTTGACCAGGCTACAGCTGGCGAAATGCAGGTCTGTGGCTTGCAGAGAGAGCCCAAGGTTTCAGAGCGAGACAGACTGGGCAGGGTCTAGGCCATATGGATAAAGGTCTGGCTCTGGAGAAAGGAGTATCATCAACTAAGAATAAGAAGATAGTTTGTGAGAGAATCACAAAAGATTGCCCCTCCTGGCCCATTAACTTTTTTAATCTTCTTTCTTTTTTTTTCTTTTTTTTTTTGGTTTTTTTTTTTTTTGTTTGTTTGTTTGTTTTGTTTTTCGAGACAGGGTTTCTCTGTGGTTTTGGAGCCTGTCCTGGAACTAGCTCTTGTAGACCAGGCTGGTCTCGAACTCACAGAGATCCGCCTGCCTCTGCCTCCCAAGTGCTGGGATTAAAGGCGTGCGCCACCACCGCCCGGCTCCATTAACTTTTTTAAATGTCAGAATTGTACCATGATGTGGAGGAGAGATTTGATTTCTTCTGCTAATATTCGTGATACACCCTACACAGCTTCTATAGCCTTCGGAATCAGTGAGCTCACCCACCGGATCCCAGTTCCTACAAGTGGTGCAGTTCTGAAAGCTCTAGGGGCATTGGGCGGTTCCACATTGCCATCTTGAACAAACCTTTTACCCACTCTTTATAAGGTATTTTTTTTTTAGTTGTTGGAAATGAATGTGGGCCTCCCATACTCAAGTCAAGCATTCTACTATCAAACTACTATCTACCTTTAGCCCCTCTCTAATCCTCTTCATGACGACGGACAGTGGGACTAGTTCCATAAAAAAGTCACCTGGCTGAAGAAGGGGTTGGTGAGTCCGTCTGTGGCAGCAATGGTTATGTCAGCAGGAAGTTTGGCAAATACAGTCTGCAGGATGGGGGTGAAGAGCAGTGGTGGCATTTGGTGGCATTGAGGACTCTAGGTCACCCTCAGGCTCAGGCATCAGGGATGACCAGTCTCAGTCTTGGCTCTAAAGGTTAGCTCTTGGCCCTTTGTTGAGCTTTTTCAGTTAAGGAGACTTAAACTGCCCTCATGTTCAGAGACACAAGTAGCTTCTGTTCCCCTCCAAGCCACTGATCAGTCTTGGGGTTATCTGGGAGGCTGCAGGGGGAATGTGTGTGTGTGTGTGTGTGTGTGTGTGGAGGGGGGGATCAGGAGAGAAGTATGTGGCATACTGGTGTTGGTGCATTGTTTTTGTTGATGTAAAGTTTTTTGTTTGTTTGAGTGCATAAACTATTTGTAACTTAGTTGTAGCAGATTTTTTTTTTGAGACAACATCTCTCTCCATATCCCTGGCTATCCTGGAACTCACTATGTAGACCAGGATGGCTTCTAATTCACAGAGATCCACTTGCCTCTTCCTCCCGAGTGCTGGGATTAAATGCATTGATCACTATACCAGGGTCAGATTCCTTTATATATTATATCTATATTGTCTTATATAAAGGTATGTATTGGTTTCCAAGGATTTCTTAACCTATCTTATGCCTCTGGAATCCTTCAGACCTTGCAATGCCAGGCTGGGTTGGTCTAGCCTAGGAAACCCAGGGACTGGGCTCCTACGTATAACAAGCAGCTGCCTCTGGACACATGTGCCCCAGCTGCTGCCTGGGCTCTGTGCCCTACCTGCCCCATGAGCCTGCTGCCTACACCATGCTCTGTGCTGGCTAGGGGCAGTCTCTGAGCCTTTGCACCTGCTCCAGTTGCCCATGACTCAGCTACTGGCTCTGGTGGCCTAGCCAGGTAGTCCCTGACTCAGTGGGGTGCTGGGATGTCCTTCAGTGCTCCCTTTAGCATCCCCGTGTGTGACTTGGGCCACAGCTGGGCATTAATTGCTCTCAGTAAAAGCATTTTGAATAGGCTCGGATGAAAGGGGCTCTCAGAGTTCAAAGTCCCGCAGGGATTTGGGGGGGTGAAGAAAGGTGGCCTCTGTTTAGGTGACAGAAGAAAGAGACGCTGAAGTCTCAGACAAGAAGTCTGGCACACAGGCTTGGAGGCTTAGGGACAGAGAGTTCCTCACTTTTTGTTCTTTTGACCACACCTCTCTTGCTATATTCTTGTGAATCCTGGCCCCCCTCCCCCCGTGGTAAAGTCAGCTGCTCCTAGAGACTTCAGGTCCCTTTCTGTGTAAAGGTCACCCACATCCCCTTCTACATACTGAGATGCGTCCCAGGATACTGTGTGAAGGCTACCTGGCATATCTGAATTTCAAGATTGATTTGTCTGTCTTTAAATAGTTCACCCCCTTTCTCTGCTTTAATGCCCACATCTCCTGCTCTTGTCTCTGCTTGCTGGGTTATGCTTCTTGAGGTACAAACTCCTCCATTCATGCCTACATCCCTCTTGGAAAGGGTGGCCTTTGTCTCAATGGCTTTGATGACATTGGTGCTGGGACAGTGATGGAGCTGAGGTAGTGGTTTTCTCAGACTCCCAGAAAGAGGAGGTGAAGTGATGACAGGAGGAGGGCCTGGAAGAAACCAGAGTTATGAAGTTATGATTTTTATTTTTATTTTCTACATGACTCCTGGAGAAAGTCTGGGAATGAGCACCAAATCATGAGAACTAAGGCTAGAAGAGACCTAAGAGAACTGCCAGCATTCCAGCCTTCTCTGTAAAGCCTAGCCAAATGGCTGGACAGTCTGACTCACAATCCCCCCCCTCCCCCGAGGGACAGGATGCCCACTACCTACCCACTAATAGAACCCGTCATTGCAGAGCAGGCCCTGCTGCTCAGAGAGCTCAGTCTTTGGTCCACCTCTATCTTCCTGTGTATCAGATGCACAGCCCTAGCCTCACTCTTTGGAATTACACAAAACAGGTACAGACTCTCTCTGTAAGATCAAAGCCCTCTGTCTCCACTCTGCATAGCGAGGCTTATTGGGAAAGTGCCTGTGGTTTTGGAAATCCAGGGCTCTGGCAGAGGCTGCCAGGGGAAGTGTTGGAAGGTGGAAGGAGGAACCTGGGGGAGGAAGTGAGGCTTGGGCAGGGCTTATGGCTCTCCTGACAGTTAACCCTTCCCTCTCCAGCTGGCAGAGCTAGAGAAGCCCCACCTCTCACTCAGTCCTTTATCCTGGTATCCAGGCAACAGGAAACAAACAGGGAGGGCAGAGTGAGGGCCTGCCTGGTCAGGCTTAGTGGGGAAAGCTATGAACCGGATACTAGCTTTCTTCTGATGCCTCCCTCCACCTCCTACCTCTCTGGGCAGTTGTTCAGAGCCTGGGACCACTCTGGGGGTTGAGGTGACCACAGCTTCCCTTTGAAGATACGTGATTGGAAAGTCCAAGTATTGAGGCAAAAGAAAATTTCATTCCCACAAGTCCAAAAGTCAAAGTCCCAGTGGGCATATATGGATTAATTCATCACAAAATCTGATTTCACACACAGGGACATGAGGTTCAGGCCAATCAGCCTGAGCTGTAGAAGCTGTCCAGAGGACCTGGCTATGACTCTTAGTGACTGAGTAGAAGGTTCCAAGAGGTGTAGTTCTCAAGGATCTTATCTCCTCTGTCGAAGAATAATCAGCAGCTATCCCTCCTGGCTTCATTCTTTTGTGTTGTGTCTGGCAGGTCCCTGGCATACTTCCCAAGCATGGAGACATAACTCTGGTCACCTCTGGGGTTCCCTAGTCCTCTCTATGGGCACATCATCAATAGCGTTTTAGATCTCTGCCTAAACAACATTTCCACCAAACAGGACCCTATGAATATTATTAGCACCGTTTATCACATCATGGGCTAAGGGTCCCTTCGCTTGTCCATGTCTCTCAGTGGGGAGGCTGTAGGAGCCAAGCTGAGTCTTCTTTGTTTCCCCACCAACACCACCACACACACATTCTGCATGCAGTTCAGTAGTTATGGAAGTGCTGAAGGTCTGAGGAATGGAGATGTAGCTGAATTGTGTGAGGTGAGGGCACCTTTATCTTCGAGGCTTCTCAGCTCTTCCTCAGCTCTGACGTCAGAATTCCACACACTCTTTATGAGGGATGCCCTCTCAACTTTGCTTGTCCCTCTGACAATTTCACCTGATGATGTTCAGTCAACCACTCTTGGCCCTGCTAAAAGAGGTAGGTCAGGCCACTCCTTTAGAAGTCAAGGCTGTGTGAACCACAATCAGCAGAAAGATACTGCTTGATGGGAGAGATTTGGGTATACCCAGGCTCCCTCTTGCAGTCCCCCTCTTTCTGAGGTGAGCCAGTGAAAACAAAGTCTCAGGAGCTGGGCCATGGGCCCAGATAATTCTTGGGTCATCTGTGTTTCAAGCTATTGCTTGAAGACCTGATGTAAATTTCAATCCCCAGCCCCACCCCCATATCTTCAAACTTAAGCACTCACACCGATCTCACACCTGACTCTAACCCTCCTTGTCAGAATTTACAGTGATCCCCTTCTACCACCTGCACAATCTCTGAACCCCTGTCCTTGGCCTCACCCGGCAGTCCTTCTTCCTGTTATGGTCACTGAAATCCATATAGCAGCTGCTATAGCCCCTTGGTATCCAGAATCCAGCTTCTCTGTGACCATCTTGCTTTGAGACCTACATTATTATTTCTGTGGTAGTTCCTCACTCCTGCTCCCAACCTCCTCAGAGACTTTCTCTGCTGGGTAACTCTTCCCTAGATGTTCTGGGGTGAGTGCTAGGTCTACATGGAGGCATGGAAGAGGGGGTGGAGAGGCTATGAGAGAGGAAGGTCTAGAAGGGGGTTAGGTTGTAGTCATGAGTCAGCTGGGGTCTTGAGCCTGTACCTTGGGAGCCTGGGGAGAAGCTGGGGCAAATCAGGCAGGAAGAGAAGAGCGAGGGGTTTGTGCGGAATTCTAAAGGGACTGGGGTTGCATTGTACCCCATCTCAGAAGCTGACTCTGGCTTCTCTGAATCCTTGTCTGGTCTCTTTCATTCCTCACTGTCTCTGTTAGGTTTTCATCTTTGACTTTTTATTCCTGTCCAAGAACAGAAATGAGTGTGGTTGCTATTCTCTCCTGGCACAGAAGTCCAAGATTTTCTGAGATCAGCTTGGACCTTTATGAGATTTGAAAAGGAAGTGGGGGTTGAAAACAGTTAAGAGTGGAGACAGATGGTGAGGGCAAGGCAAGGGAAGAGTTAGAGTAGGGTGGCTCTCATTTGCACCCTCCTCATCTGCAGAAGGTGAGGCCCAGTCTCAGAAGGTGGAAACACTAGGCTGGACCTATATGCCTGATTCCCTTACTCCACCACCCCACCCCCAAACCCCTGTGGCATAGGGCAGGAAGACCTACAGCTTTGTTTATAGGCTCCAAATTGCAAGCAGGTGACAATTAGGCTTCAGTAGGTCAAGGGGGAGCAAAGTTGATGCTCTGCTTTTTCTAGCTTCAAGAAATTCTCTGTGATCCCCTCAAAAGGATTTTTCTAGAAGCATTGATTACTAGGTCCTTATTCCTTCTCAACCCCTCAACCTCAGCCTCTTTGAGATTCCATAGTCCCTTCCCCAGTAAATCCCTCTGACGGGCCTCATCTTTTGGTGACAGAACTCTACTGGTTACTCATAGCTTCCTGCATCTGGAAGCTTCCTTAGGCTGTGAGCAGGTGGTAGAGCAGGACTTCAGAGGTTACATTTGTTGTGGGATTAAGTTGCTTCATCCCCTTTCATATGGCTCATGCACTTTTGAGTCCCTCCCTCAGACATGGAGTATACCAGTATGTACCACTAGTATGTTTCCAGAGCCGAGTCAAGCTGGGATTCAGCAAGAAGCCACTGGTATCTTTCGATATCATAAAATCTCATTTTTGATTACCTTGAACCCTCTTGATCATATATATTTTCACCCATGTTTTAAGCACAGCTGCACTATCTTTTGACTTAAATCCCAAACTTAATTCAAACTCATTTGTAACAAATCTTAAATCAATTTCAACCCAGCCTTTGATTTACCTCAATCTGTATCCCTAAGCCTATCTACAAATGACACCAAAAATGGATTCTGATCATAACAAAAGCCCAGCCTTAACTCCAAGCTGCACTTTTAGCTGTAATTCTAACCTTAATACTGGCCTTAACTTTAATCCCAACCTCAAATCTGGCCTCAACCTCACCCATAATTTCAAATAACCCCAAATTTAACCCCAGGGGCAGCCATCATGGCACATTAACTCAAATCCAGAGCTCAAATGAATCCCTGCACCTCAGTTGAGTGGAACCCCAGGTCTACCCCTTTCCATTTGGTCTCTCTCTAATCCTGGCCCTTCCTGCTTTCCCCTCCACTCACCACTGGCTTCCTGCTTGTCCTCTGATGTGCAGAAGTCCATATGGCTATCAAGCCCTCTTTTGGACCACTCTGGGCTGAGAGTCAGGATGCCTGTCTATCCCCTACTTCACCAGTAGCTGTAACTGAACTGTATCTTTGCTTCTCTGGGCATCGGTGTCCCTACCTGTAGAATGGGGACAATAACCAAGAAGGCTCAGAACAACCCCATAAATCCAAAAATAGTTAAGGAAATGAGGATAGCCACTGTATACATCTGGTGGGCCCTCGAGCAACCTGTTATTGTTGGCAGTTTGGGTAAAAGGATTTGGGACACAGAGCAGCGTGGACTCCTGTGCTTCCTTATTGTTCTGCCCTATTCTTCCAAGGAGGTGGACCCTGGCAACATTCCTGAACCCTATAACTCTCCTGAAGACTCTTCCCCCTCTGCCCTTCCTGAGCCTCAGGTCAGTTGTGGAGAAGGCTCTGGGATCCGTTGAGGGAGTGAACCTATAGAATGTGGCTTGTCGTGACTTGCCATCTGTTGGACAGTCCTGGAATCCAGGGAAGGTTAAGGAACTGTTCTGAATCCATGGATCAACCAACAGTGGCTGGCCTGCCCCCTTCTGCCCACTAAGACTCTATCCCACCTCAGTTTCAACCTAACTGCATAGAACTGGGATGGATTAGTCACCCTGATGACTGTAGTTGCCCACTGGTCAGTCCTGGCTTTGAAGATTTTTGTTCTTAGGGGATTATGACCCCTGCTAACATGGGCAT
The DNA here is from genome assembly GCF_950005125.1 of Chionomys nivalis. Taxonomy (NCBI): domain Eukaryota; kingdom Metazoa; phylum Chordata; class Mammalia; order Rodentia; family Cricetidae; genus Chionomys; species Chionomys nivalis. The sequence continues at coordinate 21,497,802 of NC_080090.1, read as the reverse complement.
TCATTAAACCATCAGGGCCTGGCTGAGAGTCCAAGAAATCCCTGAAGAAAGCTCACAGTGGGGCTCAGCTCTTCTCCCTTCGTATCTGTGAGAGAAACACACACTCACATGACCTCTTGTTCTGCTCACCTCAAACACCCTCTTGCCCTTCACAGTCCCTCACTCCCCCAAATGCCCTGACCCCTTCTTCCCTCTTCTTCAAGCCTTGGTGAACTGATTTAGATTTGTGTAGAGGTAGGGATCTAGACCCATCATAGCAGCTCCTGCTCTCTGGGGTCCTGGAACTTGGGGATGACCTTTGCGTCACCAAAGATGGAGAAGTAGTTGCAAGGGAAGATCCTCTTCTTATACACATCCTTTCTTTCCCTCCTCAGCCCAGGAGGTCCCACTTTCTTTGTAAAGACAGAGAAAAGCTACATTCCAGTATTCCCTGTCACCTGGACTCTCCCTCCAGGCTCAGGTCCCATCATGGGAGACACATCCCTTCTCTGGTACACTATCTGACGTGGCGTGGTCTCCCTGGAAAGCAAGGGATGCTTGAAGGGGTTTGGACCTGGAAGTCTGGGTCTGCAATGGGGCCACAAGCCAGGCTGCTCTCGGGTGTCTTTGGTCAGTACTAACACTTCAAATCCTGGTCATCCTTTCCTCCCCAAATCTTGCCTTTCCTTCCTCTTTCCCACTTCCCCCCAGGGAAGCAGGCAACAAATGAGTGGTGAGGGGAGCTCCGTGGACGCTGTAAAATGGGGCAGCTGTTGTCACCCTGAGGACCTGGCCAGGAGGAAGTGGAGGTTTAACAGGTGCCTAATTACAAGTCCCGCTGGTCGCCGTGCGCTACTCTTGGGACAGGGAAGAGCTTGGGTGAGGGCTGTGTAATGCCTGGGTAGGCCATCCTGTCACCCTGCTAATTAGGGCTACTTGGGCTCCTCCCCTAGGCGGGGACCAGGCCCCCTCCCTCCTATAGAAATAACTCCGGCTGCTCCTTAGCCTGGCACTCATTGCACCTTCCTGCCACCCCGGGCAGTGTCTGGGCCCTCCGCTCCCCCTCCCTCCACCTGCCCCATCCACCCACCACCAACCACCACCAGCCCACTGGAACCCAGCTCAGGCGGAGGAAAGATCAAGCCTAGAGACATGGGAGTTCGAGGAGCATTCCATCTACTACTCGTGTGCCTGAGCCCAGGTATGGGACTGGGCAGGGATGCACAGCATTATGCCAGGAGGACAGGGATGAATGAGAGCTCACAGAAGAGCCTCAAAGATGGTCAATAAGGCACTGGTAGAAACTGTCTACCTTCACTTTGCTGACACTGATTTGGATCCTGCCTAGGGAGCTTCTCCTCAAGACAGCCTGTGCCTGAAGGCTTGGGACAGTGTCTGTGTTCAGAGGCCTTGGAGTAGATCTTCATGGCGTTGTTGACAGCTTGTGTAGCTCGTATACGCGTGCAGGTGCCCTCTGTGATGTTTCCATGCTGGGAGATGGAGATAGGGCTTGCTTGGAGATATGGAGTTAGTTGTGGGAATTGCAGGCGGGGGATGAATCAGGTGAGCAGCAGCTCTGGGTGCGGGTTGGGGAGGAGCCTGGCAATGATCCCTTTCGTTCAGACTCTTCCCAGGAGAAGGGCCAGTTCACCCAAGCCAGAGCACTGGCCAGGAGACCTGTTTGCCTTGAAAGCGCTTCCTATGCTGGGCTGTTTTCATCACAGCCAGTAAGAACCCAGACGGAGGGCCGCTGGTCTGTGCCTTATGTGCCGTGAGAGTGCACAGGTGATGCCTCTCCTGGGATGAGGCTGAGAGAATGTGGACACGATGGATGGTAAATGAGCCCCCTTCACGTCTCTGGGGCACCTCTCTGGAAGGCAGGGCTCAGGTTTGGATACTGTGACTGCCTGCCTAGGACTGGGCAAGTCTCAGCAAGGGACATCCTATCAAGTATTGAAAATAGCTGAAAATAGCATGAGCCCCTTGTGGGGTCCAGATGTACGATGAAGGGTATGAGAAGGAGACTGAGAAGGGGGACTGTTTTATTCTGTGTCTGTGTATGGGAATATGTGTGCCTGTGTGTGTGCATATGTGTGATGGCTGCATTTCTGGCTAAATGCCTGCTGCACCCTTTCTCTGCTGAGGGCTTCTCAGGGAGTGCCTACTCAGGAAGCCCTGGCTGTGCCAGGAGAGCTGGAGGCATCTCCGTGTGTGCTCTCTGCTGAGGGTATGTGGGCTAGATGCTTGCTGTGTGGAGTTGCGTCCGATACTTTCTGAACTGCCTTTTTAAATTCTCGCTTCTCTTTCCAGGCTGAAATCAGCTTGAAAATTTAGGATAGTTTTCTTAGCTTAGAACAGACACTTGCTGGGGTGACATCCCCCACAGAAGGTGGCCAGCTCTGGTGATTTTATAAGGGACAATCATCAGTTCCTTGGACAGCCTCTTGACTTTCCAGTGTCCCTCTCTCTCTCCAAGTCTTGTCTAGGACTCTTTCTACACTGACGTGCATAGGCTCTTCTCTCCACGCAAGCTGCCTTCTTCTCTTACATTCCCTGGAAATTCATCCCCAGTGTCACAACAATATAAACCCTGGTGATATGCCAGGAACAACTTCCCAAGGGGTGGGAGGAGGTACAAAAAGGCTGGAACCCTTGGGAGGAGGCTGAGAAAGCATCTAAGGAGGTTTAGGAGCTAGGGTGAGGCTCCACGGCCTAGGACAATTGGAGCAAGACAATCTAGCATGGGGTGGCGGCATTCTTTTCCAGCTTGTCCCTTCTCCCCAAACCCCTTTCTCTAAATACTTACCCTCAGTCTGGCTGACATCCATGGTGTAGGGAAAGGGAATCCTCCCTGTTGTCATCTGTTTCCAGTGGCTCATCCCCGGGGTGGAGCTGAATTCTGGCTCATCCCTGGCTTGCCTCTTGCCGCCTCAGGATCTGGCAGATGGCATCAGGATCCTTATCTTAGGAATGAGCTGGTATTCTCTTGGCCTAAGGCTGGAGGAGGCATCTCCAGGTCCCGTTAGAGTCCCACAAGCCAGTCTGCCTGTTGGAGGATAACTCAGAGTCTGTTGGATTAGGACGTGTTTGTGCGCTAGCCATGGTTTAGGAGGGGCAGGCCTGGTGATGCTCGAGATGTTGGGGGGAAATGTAAGGCCCTCGCTGGCTTCTCCAGAGAGAGGCCACACACAGAACTCAGGGCTTCTGCAGATATGTCTGGTCTTGAATGTACGCGCAGGAAGCCACAAGAGCGTGCAGTGGGTGTGTCTTAGATTAGTGTGTACTCTGTCTGTAGATGTGTGTTCGTGTATAGATCTAATAGCTTGTGTGTAATAAAGTAGGGACTGCATGGCCATATATTCACATTTGAGGGCTTGAAAGAACACACCTGCGTCTATTATTTAGCCCAGGACAGGGTATACCTGTGTGTGTATGTGAGGGGGGGGATAGGGGAGTGGGGAGAGGCTTCCTGAGTTTTGGGGATGGAACCCAAAGAGCACACTTACTCAGAACTTGGCCATCAATAGAGAAGTTTGGTGAGGGGTTTGTAGAGGGAGTGCTGCAGACTGGGGAGGCAGGGAGCTGAGTGTCTAGGGTGGGGCCCTGGGTTCACTCCCCCCCTTATTCTTCTCTAGGTCTAACCGGTTGGGGCTAGAGCTTGCCTGAGGCTTCAGGGTAGGGAGGTGGGGGGAGGAGCTCACTTCTAAGCTTCCTGATCCTGCTCCAAACCCTGGGCTTCTACTCTGACTCAGTGACAGGAGGGGCCCCAAAGGGAGCAAGCAAGTGGGAGCAGCTATACTGGAGCCACACAAACACACAAGGAGGACACACAGTCTACAATGGTACACTTTGCCATACAAGGCTTATTCTACATATACAAGCTGCCATAGACAAAGACATGCACATGAACACGGCCAGGCTCTAGGTTACACGTGCCCAAGGCATATGCTGTCACTTAGAACACTTACATAGCTAGCTACATTATCATGCAGCACACACAAACACACACACACAGAGCACATAAAACATACCAACACACACAGATAGACCTAATCTTATGATCTTCAGGATGGAAAGGGACGCCAGGAGTCATTGTATCTACTTTCCTGTTTCTGGCTGGAGCACTTCACTTGACCCAGATAGGGCTCAAACCCAGCCCATACAGGTGGTTTTTAAACAGCCTGTTTCTTCTAATAGGACATTTAACAACTTTGGGTGTTTCATGCATGCACACACACAATTGCCTACACTATCATGTAAATATGTAGGTAGATATACTACAAGGTTATGTGCATGAATATCTTCGTAGCTACAAAGACTAATAAACATATAATGCATATTTGTGCATATATATTCATATGCACCATTGTGTATACACATAAATATAACACAAGAGCTATGTATGTAAACAGTATTCAAATGCACATCTACACAAGTCTAGAATATATATACAAGTTTACAAGGATGCCCAGAGACTGACATATGAATAAACTAACAATATTAAGTATTGCTAATTCCAGTACATACACATATACACACAGACACACAGAGATACAACAGCCAGGGACACACAGACACAGACACAGATACACACACACACTCCTCTGGAAGCCCCACTGAGTTCTGGTGGACAGGTACAAAGTGGCAGAGACTGACTGACTACTCAAGAATTGTTTCTGTTCTCATTTCCCCACCTACTTCCCCCTTCACCAGCACTGTTGTCTGCTGTAAGAATCAACGGGGATGGCCAGGAGGTCATGTATCTGGCAGAAGGTGATAATGTGAGGCTAGGCTGCCCGTACATCCTGGATCCTGAGGACTATGGTCCCAATGGTCTGGACATTGAGTGGATGCAAGTCAACTCAGAACCCTCACATAGGGAGAATGTGGTAAGTACTTGGCACAGGATTCTCTTTACTCTGTCTACTCTGTGATGTCAAAACCTGGTGGGAAGCCAACATCCTGAGGGAGAAGGAAGAAGGCAAGTGAGGAAACCAAGGCCTCGAACTTCCTCCAAGATCTTTTAGGGAATGAGGCAACAGGGATTAGAGCTTTCCAACCGGGAATCCAGCCAGCCAGATTCCACATCCCTCTACCCCATATTAAGAGGGAGATTAAGTATGGCCCCCAACTTTAGAAGTTCCTGGTCTGACCTTATATTTCTCTAGAATATCTAATATCATTAGCTCTCACTCATTCTGTAAGAGATCAGTGTGCCTGACACTATCCTTCCTATTTCTTCAGTGAGCAAATTGAGTCTTAGAGAAGGTCAGTGAACTGCCCATTCAACTTGCATGACCCTCCTTGGCTCAGTTTATCTCAACAGCACACTCTTTCGCTTCTTAACAGTTTCTTACTTATCAAGACAAGAGGATCGGCCATGGCAACCTCCCTCATCTGCAGCAGAGGGTCCGCTTTGCAGCCTCAGATCCCAGCCAGTATGATGCCTCCATCAACCTCATGAACCTGCAGGTATCTGACACAGCAACATACGAGTGTCGGGTAAAGAAGACCACCATGGCCACCAGGAAGGTCATTGTCACTGTCCAAGGTATGACCAGATTATTCTGGGCTCCCCTTTCCCAGGCTTCAGAATGGGTTGGCCCTTGTGAGCCTGGCTCTGTCTTTTGGCTGGGTCTGGGTTTATAATTGCCTGCCTTGTTACAGCACGCCCTGCGGTACCCATGTGCTGGACCGAAGGCCACATGTCCAAGGGCAACGATGTGGTACTGAAGTGCTTTGCCAATGGAGGCTCTCAGCCCCTGTCCTACAAGTGGGCCAAGATCAGTGGGCACAGTTACCCCTACCGAGCTGGGTCCTACCACTCCCAGCACAGCTTCCACTCTGAACTTTCTTATCAAGAATCTTTCCACAGCTCCATCAATCAAGGTGAGGGGGCCTAGCCAGGGGAGGGTGAAGATAAGCAGAGGATGGGAAAGGGAGCCTGCTGGGACTTCCATGACTTGTCAGTGGTACCAAGTCTTGGAGAGACTGCTCATTTGGGCATATCCCAGCAGCTGCTATTGAGGGAAGGAGAGAAGGCATAAATGGGATGTCAGTCAAAAACAGCATGGCTAATTTGGAGAGAACACAGTCCAAGGAGGAGCTGGGCTAGGATCCTGGCTAGGATGCTGATTGGTGGTAAATCTCAGGCAAGTGGCTACCACTTCTGTAACAGATGAAAAAAGGAATACTTACTAGTAATTACCATTCACCGGGATGTGAGGCTCCTAGCACTTAGAGAAACTGGATAATAGACAGGACCAGTGCTCAGACTCAGGATGTATTTCCCTGAGGTCACAGAGAATTAATGGTGACTCTGTCTTCTTTCTGAGAGAGGGGTCCTTCTTCCCCGTCTTTCTGTCTCAGCAAAGGGAGTATTTAGAGTGGAGTGGACTTTTGAATGCTTGCATACACATTTCTGGTTTTTGTTTGTTTGTTTGCTTTGAGTGGTATTTCATCCTGCATCCCACAGGGGCTGGGCAAGGTAGGAGCTCTCAGAGATCAGGCTTCTCTGTCTCACTACCCCTCTGATGCTCTTCCAATTTCAGGCATTGGCAATGGGGACCTGGTGTTGAAAAATGTCAATGCAGATGATGATGGGCTGTATCAGTGCACAGTGGCCAACCATGTGGGCTATAGTGTATGCGTGGTGGAAGTGAAAGTCTCAGGTATGTACCTCAGCCCCGAGAGTCCCCTGGCTGGGAGGGTTAGATTGCAGGTACCTGGGGTTGTAGCCTCTGCCCTGCTGTCAGGCTAGGCTTTTGTCTAGGGCAGTTGGAAGCCATCTGCAGATTCGCTTACCCTGCACCTTCCCATATCTTCCTCATCGGGCTTCCCGGGGCCCTGGGTTCTTTCCCACAGACAATTGCCCTGGCATGTGCCATGCTGTGAGAACCCTGATTGCTTCCACTTCTCTCCACAGACTCCCAGCGTGTAGGCATGATCGTTGGCTCAGTGCTGGGCTCTTTGCTCATGTTGGCCTGCCTGGCACTAGGCATCTGGGGGATCATCGCCTGCTGCTGTGGAGGCAACGGGGGTGGTGCCCGCGGTGCCTTCGGCTACGGGGTCGGCGGCGGGGTCGGCGGAGGGGCCTGCGGCGGCGACTTGGCTAGTGAGATCAGGTAAAACCTGATGCATGCTGCATGCTGCTGCACGGCGGGGGACCGGCGCCCTGTCCTCTTCACCCCTGTCTGCCATCAGCCGGCTGGGAATCCTACCCCAAACCTGCCCGCCATCGCCATGGAGTGCTGGGACTACAGCATGTCGACCTGCCCACTCGCCGCATGGCTTTTCTGTCTTTCCCCTTCCCGCTTCCAGTCTTCACCTCTGCTCCCTGCCTTCCCTTTTCTTTCTGTTGTCTATGCATCCCTCGGGCTGTTTGGCCTAGACTGTAAGCTCCTGGAGGGCAGGGACCATGTCTTTTCACCTTTCCCCTTTACTGCGCCGGCAAAACCCTCAACATGCCTATTTAAGAAGAGTTAACATCAGTAGTGCTAATAACTTACACTAGAAGCAAAGTAGAAATAAAAATAGAACAAGAATAGCAGTGCTAATGATTGCAATGCCTTGGGGACGGAGGGAAAGAAGAGCGAGGGACAGGAGGCAATGAGAGCTTGCCAGAGCGCAAGGTGAGGGTTAGTCAAGGAAAAAAGAGACACAACTCCCGATCGTTAAGGCTCCCTTCCAGCCAAACACTAGAAAGGGACCCTGAGCTGCTGGGACACAAGCGGGGTCTAAAGGATGGGGAGAGAGGCATGGGGGCGCTGCAGGGTCGCCCGTCTAGGAATGTACAGAGGGGGGAGAGTAGGGTGAGGCAGAGAGAGAGAGAGAGAGAGAGAGAGAGAGAGAGAGAGAGAGAGAGAGAGAGAGAGAGAGAGAGAGAGAGAGAGAGAGAGAGAGAGATGAGGGGCAGGTGGAGGGGAGCACGGGAAATGAGAGGTTGCCAAGAGCCCCCAGCTCTGCCCAGGCCGTGCCAACGCCGCGCCGTGGAGGAGCCAGCTCACGCGCCCGCCTGTTGTTTTCCAGAGTGGACGCCGAGGCGCCCGGGTGCAAGGCCAGCGGGCGCGGCAGCCGCGTCACCCACCTCCTGGGGTACCCGACGCAGAACGTCAGCCGCTCCCTGCGCCGCAAGTACGCGCCTCCGCCCTGCGGCGGCCCCGACGACGTGGCCCTAGTGCCCCGCACAGCCTCCGCAGCCTGCGAAGCGGGCCCCTCCCCCGTCTACATCAAGGTCAAGAGCGCGGAGTCGGCCGATTGCGCCGACTGTGCCCAGGTCGAGCAGCGGTCGTGCAAGGACGGCCTCTTAGTGTGAGCGCGCAGCACCGGGCTGCGCCCCGGCTGGGAGGCGGTTCGGGGCTCTCCGCCCGCAGCTGGGGACAGGCTCGGGCGGGCGCAGACCTGGCTCTCACCGGCCGCCTGGCGGCAGAGAGTTCAGGGGAATTTCCCTCCGAGATGCCTAGGGAGACAGAGCCTCCTGTGGCTCTGAAGTAGGAGGGGGCAGGGGGACGAAGGAAGACAGTTCAGAACCCTTCCTCACCCCTGGGCTCCAGGAAGAGGAAGGGAGGGAAGCAGTCGGTATCCCAGAACCGCAGAGGTACAACAAGCCAGGTGTCCCCAGCCAAGGCAGAGAGCCCCCAGCCCTGGGAAGGTGGGGGTCAGGACTGAATTGTTCTGTGTGTGAGTTCTGAGCTCCGAGGCAACAGTGTTAGCACAATAAAGAAGCTTAAAGACTACACCGAGGTGGCTGTCCCGCGTTCCACGGAGGGCTGGGCGTGGGGTGGGAAACCCTGACAAGTTGTTCCTTACTGCCTTGCCTCCTGTCTGAATCCTCCGCTTCCCCTTCCTATAGCGGAAGCCACAGCTGGAAGGGGACACCAAGTCCTATTCCCTCACAGTACACATGGGAAACTGAGGTCCTTCAGAATGGATTTTAAAATTCCAAACCTTGTTTCCCCCTTTATTCTAAGAAGAGGGAACGAGCAGGGGTGGAGGGGTGTTAGAGGTGACCTCTACACGTTCTGGGCATCCTCATTTCTCCATCCAGCTACCTAATCTGAACTCCTTTATCTTTCCCAGGTATAAGCCTTCCTTTCCAGCAGCCAGGAAGGGATCTAAACTCATTCAGACTCTGGAATAGGAAGAACTGAGGATATCTAGCTCAGCCCTGTCTTTGATGGGCAGGTTAAGTTTATTAGACACCCAAGAAGTACCAGGTGTTTTCAAGTGTTTTACTTACCACTTAACTTTGGTTCTGTGAGGCCGTGCATCATTCCCATTATACACAAAAGAAACTGAGGTTCAGGGGATTAAGCATTTCAACCCAGGCAACCAACAATTCAGGATTTGATCTAGGAATATTTGACTCCAGGATACCATGCTGTTCTCGGATAACCGAATTCCTTCTATTGCATTCCTGGTGAAGGCTATCCCAACCCCTTTCTTACCTACCTTCAATGGCATCTCACAGCCTCCCTAAACATGAGCCTTTGGTTGTGAGGATCTGTTAGGAAACTTCTATTGACTGTGTGTATCTTTTATTCTTTGGTCCAAGAGCATCTTATGTTGGCTCTGCTGCCTCTGTGGACCACATGGTTGTAATCCACATAGGATACCTATCTGGTGTCAGTGGGTTAAGGATCTAGTTTTGCTTGCCTTTCCCCAGCTAACTGCTAGTTAAGATCCTAGATTCTTCTTTTGTTTCTCCTTTCCTCAAAAGAAACTGGTCATTCCTAATTGTCCTTCTCCTGTCCTAGGGCACCATAAAGTAGATATGCATAAGGCTTAGAGTTTCCTGCTTGGTAGTAAATTACCTGGAAACTACTGAAATGGTTTGGGGTCTGTCAGAGGGTGCTGTCCATTCTGTCCTGAAGGTATTGGCAAGACAGACAGAGAGATGAATGCCAGGACAAAGGGAATCAAAGACCGCTTACCTAGGGACTGGGGGGCTGGGCAATGGGGGTGGAGATGAAGGGGAAGAGAGTTAAGTAGGGAGGGAGTAGCGAGCTCCAGAAGCCAGCAATCACTTGGTCATGTTTATGAGTGCCTTCCAGATGATTTATTCATCGATAGAGTTAGCTTTTCAGCAGGGCGCTGTGCCAGGCACACTTTGGCCCTAAGGCAGGTGACTGATGAGGCAGACACGAGGAAAAGGTGTTCCCACTCTGAGGAACTGCCAGCCCAGCCTGCTGCAAGATACTGAGGAGTTGAGGCAGCCATGTGGCTTTACTGGTTGTGTTGAGGGACATTCTTATCCCTGTTCTGGGAGACGAGGAGCCATGCTCAGTCAGACTCAGCGTTCATTTGAGCAGTGGCGATTGTGAGGCTCTGGCAAGAACAGAGCACTTCTGTTAGGGGTGAGTCAGCTGGGACACGAGGGAGATTTCCGAGTGCACAGTGAGGGAAGCTTACTTTTCCAACAATTGCTTTTACTACAAGAACATCTGGGGTCTTTCTTCCTCTTTTCTTTTGCTTGTAACCTGTCTGGTGTAGGAAGAGGGCACGTGTGGTGGTGATACACATTGAACAATGGATTTGGGGGTGAGCTGGACTGGAGCAAGGGTCACAGAAGCTTTGATCTGTAGCTGGGTTACCAAATTTAGGTGGGCCACATCACCGTTCTTGCTAGTAAGCTTTTATTCATTGTGACAAATTCCTGAGATAATGAATTTTGAAAGAGGAAAATCTGACTTTGACTCACAGTTTTGAAGATTTCTGTCCGTGGTTGCTTGGCTTCCTCGCCTTTAGGCCTTTGATGAGACAGCACATAGTTGTGAAAGCACACTAGAGGAAGAGGTTCATTTCTTCGAGCTGGAAAGCAAAGAGAAAAAGCATGCGAAGGGATCGGGCGTGCCCCGAATGTCTTAACTTCCGTCTACTAACTTCACCTTCCCCCAGTCCTGGCAGAGACTAAAATCAAGTCACTCATCCAAACTCCAGTGTCAGACAAACAGCAGGCTAGGCCTAGATGCTACTTCCAAGAAAAATCTTAAAGACGGTGCTGATTCGCTGCTGTTTCTCCAGAGACTCAAATAGCGCAAAGTCACCCATTTCCATTCCTCTTTCCAGTTCTGTCTTTTGCACCTCTTCCCAACCTTGCCAGGACCGAATTCTAGTTCTTTGGGCCACCGAAGAATTATGTAGATACTCGACATCTCCTTGGTAACACACATCCTTCTCTTGATAGCCATTAGAAACTCAATTTGGCATCCACAAGATTTTCTTGAGTTTTGCCTTCCATTGCATCTGATGGTGGGGCACCTCGGCTAGAAATGCGTCTGAGCCTTCATTTACTCAGCCCCTCCGATTTTCCTCCCCAGCTCTTAGAGGGGCATAGCATCCGTTCCCAAGCCTGCGGGTAGGAGGGATCCTATGACTCACCTACTTATTCCTCTGAGGTAACCATGGCCACACAGGCTGACCACTGCATTTTTCTACCCTTTGTCAAGTCTAGGTCCAGCCAAACTCACTCTTTGTCTTCAAAGCTTCCTAGGACCTTCCTCCTGTCTTGGTCCCCTGAGTTAGTGGGAGCCTGGGAAATTCTGCTCTATGTGTTTTCCCATCGGAAACAATAATTTCATCTATTCCTGGTATGAGAAAACAAAACCAATTCCACCCAGTTTCTTGTTCTTATTCATTAAATTAGTTTTTTTTTTTGTACAACAGCCTCTGTTTATGTAAAATTGTAGAGGCCAAACAGAAAGGGATTACAGTGTATTTGAGGTAATGTGACCTAAATCACAGATTGGCAGGTATAGCTCAAGGGTCAAATTTGTCCCGTGACCTGATTTTATATAAAAATCTTTATCAGCATCTCTGTTCTTAGTCGGCGTGTGCTGAAGGACAGGTGAAGTGGTAACTTTGGGAACTCTGGAGAGCTTTGGATTTGGTCACTGTGCCCACTGGTGAAGAGTAGACAAGATGCCCTGCTGGCCCCTGTGGCCACTGCCCTTAGCATTGGAAGGGACAGAAGTGCTGGACAATGACAAGGAACTAAGCAGAAGAGGACTGGGGTCAAATTACTGAACTTATTTTCATAAAGGCCCAGTACAGTGTTGGTGAGTCTTGTGTGAACTTGGGGGGGGGGGTAGGAGATAAAGAAGAGGAAAAGAAGTTTGTCTTTATTACAATAAATAACAAGTTTGTCTTGTTCACCTATGCAGAAGGAACCTGTGCTTTTAGAGTCAGACAGAACTAGATACATAGCTACTGAGCAGGTTTCCAAAGTGTCAGTTTCTTCATCTGTGAAATGGGACACGGAGAAAGTTATCTGATGTGCATAGCGCGCGCATACACACACACACACACACACACACACACGGCTACATAGTAGGGACTCAGCAAGTGACTGAGTCCTGAGTCCTCTATATCTAGTGTGTAATCTCATCTTCCACCAAAGGGCAGTCCTGGAAGCCTAGACCTAACTGTACAGGGGTTGGGATGGAGGCTGGAGTGGTTGGAGGGGCCACGGGGAAGGTGATGTTTTGTGATTGAATTTAGAGACAGTTTGCCATCTGGAGAGAAGGGGCAAGGAATTCTGTGAACAGCCAGTAGCTCAGTAGGAGAACGGGGCCTAGCCTGTGAGGCCTGCAGTCCACTAATACCGACAACAGTCCTCGTTAGTAACAGAGATACTCATAATTACAGGAAGCACTTGAAACACAAGCTCGGCAGGGGCCTGGACCAGCTTCCAGAATCCTCTGGTGCCTCCCCGGACCGGGGGGACCAGGGCGTGTCTTCCCGTCACTTGGGCCCACAGATGCTGCCCTCTGGGGTACCCACTGTTGCCCTGAGCATGACAGCTTCTTCCAGGTGGCCTATTCCTCCTGAGGGTTCTCCATACAGCTTTTAGCACCTCGGAGCCTTCCCAACAGGGCGGGGTGGGTGCAGATTAGCTATTGCCGCCTTTATCCACCTCCCCCGCCCCCACTCCCGAAAATCAACTCAGTTCAGGACTGGGCTGCTTTGGTCACCACCCAGCCATTCACCCTGCTTCTTCTTTGGTCAATCTCCTCAGCATTCTCTGGATTGCCCCCGCCTCTCTTCTACCAGGATGCCAACTGTCTTGAGACCCTAATCTCCAAAACTCCTTGCGCTTGCTATAGCCCCAGCCCCCAACTTGCCTCAACTCTTGGTCAAGGCCCCGTTCCCTTGCTGGTAAAACTTCCCTGCCTTCTCCCTTGACCCCTTTCTCAGCTGGACTCACAGGAAGCAGGTGGGACTAGCCCCACCCCTTCATTCCAGCCTCTCCTCTCCTGCTGGACCTGGGGGGAAAGGGTGTTTACTCAATTATCTTTTTCTGTTTGGGGTGTGTCCTGTTGTTCCCAGCTCTACCAACTTAGGCTTCCCTTGAGGGTGGTGTGGCCTGGTCTCCTCCTTTCTGCCTTGGAGCGCAGAGGCTCAGCAAAGAGATGAAATTAGTGTGCTAACTGCTCCTCTCCCGATTTGGTAAAGACAATAAATAGTCAAGGCTTTGTGATTATTTCAGAGAGGTGGTGTGGAATGGCCTCATGTGTCCTCTCAACCCCTTCTTGAAGGCACCTGGGAGCTTAATTCTTCCTGAGAGAAGGGGATGAACAGAGAAGGGGGTGAGTGGGGAAACTGTTCCTAGTGCCCTGGGCTTCCAAGGCAAGTGCCAAGGGCGGTGTCTCCCAGCTAGGTCGTATGTTCTTGTCTCTAAAGTGCTTCCTTGTGCAGCATGTAGGCTTCTCATTTACAGCTTGTGAAGGACTTGAGGAAATGCCGTGTCTATGATTGCTGCTATAAAAAATTGAGCAACTGGTCCTTGGTGCAGAGTCTAACCAGCTATTGTCACATTGCTTCTGTGGAGAAATCGGATCCCTTTATTTCAGTACATTAAGCCTTTCCAGGAACGGAGCATAGGCTCTAAAAAGGGAAATAAAGGAGCAGGCAGTTTTCTCCATTGGTACCCTTCCTCTCCCTACCGAGTCACCCGAGAACTGCACAGCAACGACACACACGTTCATTTATATACCGGGGACAGACTTCACTGTCGCCCCAAAGATGCCTATCGTCATCCCTAAATCCATTCTGCTACCTCCCTCTGCCAGCAGATGGCAACTCTGTCTGTTAATTTCTTTCTTATCTGTACCCTACCAGCTCCCCTGGTCAGGAGATCCTGGTTTTGCCCTCAGAGTAAGTCTAGAACTTGCCGTAATTTACTGTTGCTTTGTAGCTCCTGAGCATGCTCTCGTCTCGCCTGGTTTACCTCAGCGGGACCCTGGGTGATTGCCCTGCTTGCTTCCCATCCACCACAGCTCACTGTCTGCAGAGAAGCCAGACTGAGTCAAATTTCTTTAACTGTTCCAGGCCTTTTTTGTACCATCGGAGACTTGAGTTATTGTTCATCCCTATTCCCCAGCTCTCTCCACTTTAGCCACATTGTATCACCTTAGGGTTCTCACCCCTGCAGATCCCCTGGCTTCCAGATTGCCCAATGCAAGTTCTCATTTTCAACTCTCTCTGAACAGTGGCCCCTTTCAGTGTGGTCCTTCATGGCCACCTTGTTAAAGACTGCATCTTCTGCGTATGCTTGCCCTCCTTCACCCCTTCACCCCTTTCTTTAATTTGCACACCAGAGGCAGTCTTTGGGCACACTGTCTCACATCCTGTCTCATTCACTCGTGATTGCTGGCAATTGATTCACCCTGCGTTGTCTACCTCCCAGCTCTAGAAGGAGGAAGTCCAAGAGAGGAATTTTTCCCTGCTTTATTCACTAGTGTACTTAAACTCCGAAAACAGCCATGAACGAGTGTGGCCAGTAAAGGCGCTTGCTGCCCAAGCCGGACGATTTCAGTTCAATCCCCAGAACCCACATAAAGATGGACGAAGAGAACCAACTCCATGGAACTGTCTTCTAACCTCTACATGTGTGCTGTGGCACATGTATACCCCCACCATACACACATGCACAAATACATAAATAAATAGTATTTATACAGTAAATAAGTAAATGCCAGGTATATAGACAATACTCAATACATATTGTTTCTAGGAAAGAAAAGAGATGAGGGTACAGATTGCTTGAGGCAAGAGGAGTTAACTGTTGGTGTCAGTTCCTAGAGAGGTGAGAAGTTAGGGGATAAACAGTCTTGTCCAGGACTCTTGTCCAGGATGTAGAGCTTCGTGAAGGCTCTAGAAGGTTCCCTGGGTCCACACTATTGACTGTGCTGCCTGGAAGGGGAGACAAGAGTAGGAGAACATCCCCAACTAAGACCCTTGGCTCACGCAGTAGAGAGACTTTGTGGCAATGGTTATGTCTGCCCCTAGTTCCCACATTAACCTCTTAATTAACAGTGTGCTTTGGGGGATTTGCTTAATGTGTGCGATGGGACAGGGATATGAAACCTGATCCTTTTGGGAGCAGCCAACCTCCTAAGGGAGATGATTAAGTTCATTTGGAAAATTTATAGAATGATGCCTACAGCTGTTGATTCAGCGGACAGTGAGCTGGGAGACCGGGTGCTGTGAGATCATTTGAGGAAAGGCTTCTGCAAGTAGGAGTGCCCAGGGCTGGGCCTTGAATCACTTGCTCGGAAAGCAAGATGGATGAAGGATTGCATGTCAGGTTGAGAGGGAGGGAGGAGTGCTGGGATTAAGGGATAGAGCAGCGAATGTGTCAGAATTCTCGGGTAGATAAGAGCCTTGCTTGTCTGGAATGGAGGGTGTGAGCGGGTTCCGCTCACGATCGTCACCTTCATTTTAAGTCCCCTGTGTCTAGGGCTGAGGAAGGTTTGTCTGTGCTAGCTGCCTGTGCACCCCAGCAGGGGATCCATCCTCTAACCTGGGCCCTTTTATTTCTTTTGCTGCAAACAGTCCTCTGAAGCTGCATTCCGCCAGAGTCGAGGGATTCTGGCTTATTCTGCATTTTCTCTAGACATTCCCAACCCAGACAGTATAAGGAGACCCTGCTTTAGTGTGTAGAACCCAGCTGACTCAGCCTCCAGGAATGAGACCTAGCTCTGAAAACAGCACCGAGACCTGGCTGGGAGTTGGAGGCAAGGGGACAACTTGGTAATGGGATGTTTGTGTGGTGAGGGGGTAAGATGCCGGCTGGGATAGTGATGGCTGAGTGGCTACAGGGTCAAGGCATAGGATGCAATAAACCACAGTCTCCTTCTCCGTGCAGACTTGGGGTGGTCTGGAATCCCTCTCTCTCTTCCCCTTCCCCAGACAACTTGTTAGCCCTCGGAAGTGACTCGGGCATCTCTAGGCCAGAGTGGCTGAGCATCTAGTGACCTTTAACCTTGCTGTTTGCAGCCAGCTGCCAGCCATCAGCAGCAGGCACCGGGCACTAATCAGCAGTGAGCTCCCAACTGCCTTTCAAGAGCGTTTTGCACCCTCTGTTTCCCAGTTTCCTGACAGGCAGCAATTCTTGATGTCCTTCTCATGAAAGGATACTGCAGAGCCTCTGACCTGGCCTGTGTGACACCTTTGAGGGACAATCATAGCATGGGGCAACACAGATGCTTTGTAGTAAGTGAAGCACCAGCCTTCTGTGTCTGACTTAACCTGGCCATGTCACTACCATTGCTCGGAAAGGTTTTTCGCAGGGACTCCATCCAGACAGTTTCTGTGTGACCCCAACACTGCAGGAGTCTCTGTGGGTAGGCAGTTCCAGCACTCTTTATCATTATGATTTCAGGTCCTGGGTGTTCTTGGTTTTTCTGAAAATTTTAAGTCTGGATCCAGGCCAGGAGAGAGGACACTGTGGGTCTGGATGAGTTTGGGCCGAAGTCTCTTTGGGAGCTGCTTTTATCTTAAAAATACCTCATAAACCTCAATTCTCAAGTTCATGTCTGAGGAACCTAGTAGATGTGCAGTGTAAAAAGTCCCCGACTATAATATATCCCTATGATCCTGGGTGGGCGTAGAACCAGAGCAAAGGAGGGATTTTTCTTCCTTAGGCTGACTTATATTGAAATTACTATGTTGAATTCTATGAAATCATCTGTATTGCTTGTATCTCTGACAATTTTCATATGATCCAAACCAATATATTTCTCATCCTTTTCATATTTTTCGTTAGCTCCTGTCCCCTGATAATTAAGGGTGAAGGAATTCTTGACTCTATCCTACGATGTGCTCAGCTCTCGGTATTACCAGTTTTGATGAATGACACCCCCATCTACCCATCATGTCTACTCAGACCAGGTACCCCTGTGGTGGCCTTGGACACAGAGCTGTGTCTATTCTAGGTACGGGGTGCTTATTAGATCTATCCGCTTTCTCCACTGCTCTGGGTCCGTTCGAGGCTGCGCCTCTTTCTGCTAGGATCACTGCAGTGGCTTTGTCTTCGGGCTTTTATTTTCCCCTTAGCTCGATTCTTCACACAGGGCCAGTCAGGCCTTTTAAAAATGCGAGTCAGATCATGTCATTTCCTCCCTTAGAGCTCTCCAGTGGCCTCCTTTTACCTTTATAATTAAAATGTAAGTCTGACCGTGTCTTACCAGACCCCGCCTGACCTGACCTCTGCAATAGGCTCTTTTCAAGGCCCCTCTTGCTCATTACCTATTGGCCACAGGGACCTTCCTTTAGAGCTGAAAGTTTAGACATTCACACATAACAAAATCTTTCCAGAAGGCTCGCCATCCTTGCCAGTGTCTGAGCTTGCAGGCCTTCCCTACTCTGCTTTACCAATTCCCGCTCTCTGCTGCTTGTGGCTTGAACATCCCTTCCTCAGAGAGGCGTTTTGTGAGCTGCTTTCCTGCCAGCTATATTTTCTCCCTCGGTTCTTTTACTTACTTGTGGTTCTCAATTATTTTCTTCTGAAGAAACTTGGTACAATTCTCGCTAACCATTTGTGCTTATTCGTCCCGTGCCTGTCTCCGCCTGGCGGACTGCTGCTTCCTGAGCGCAGTGAGAGGCAGAGGCAGCTGCTTTCTCAGTGCCCTTTCTCAGTGCCCTTTAGAGGCACACTGAGAGAATGAATCCTGAAGATGGACAGCTCAGCCGACTGGGACATCAGAGTCTGTTGTGCCAAGTTCGAATTCACAGCCTTCTATTGTGTATCTTTAGGAGCTGTAGGCAAAGATGGGATTGGCTAGTAATTATGACAGGAAAAAAAGCCCAAGGGGAAGGGTCCTCCCGTGTAAGCCCAGTCTTAACGTTGGTAACTATAAATCATTGGAGAAGAGGGAGCAGGAGAAATGTAGGGGACATTTGCAGTGAAGTAGTGCTTCCTGGACAAGATGACACCATTGTACATGTGAACTCACATGTGAGCTCATGCGTGAACTCACAGAGGCTGTACCTGCATGCATGCTCCTTGCACATGACCAAGCAAGCCAAAAATCCCAGTATAGATCAAGGAAGGGCTCGTGAAGTCCTGTCCCTGGCTGAGGAACTCTTGGCAGTTGGTGGCTTCTTGGGGAGGGAAAGAGTCAGTTTCTTACGAGGATGTGGCCTGTGAGAGAGCGCTTATGCTCTAATAGATGGTCTCATACATACAGGCAGTGCTAAGTGGACTCAGTGGGCTTTAAAAAAATGAGTACGTGAAATTGGGAGGAAAAGTGGTAGGGAGGATGTGGAAGGATTTGAAGGGAGGGGAATGTGGGCGAGTTTAATCAAAACTTATTACACACATATACAAAATTCTTAAACAATAAAAATGTTGTTACTCGAAATTGTTATTTTTTGTCTTTCAAAATGACCGGGGAGTTTGGACTGAGCAACTCTGGGGTTTCATATCAAAGCACTGTTGTAGTCACACTTTTTCGTCGGGATCAGCAGCCCGCAAATAACGACACAGAGACTCATTATTAATTATGAAAGTTTGACTTTTAGCTTAGGCTTGTCCCCCTAGCTCTTATAACAAATTAATCTGTGTCAATTAATCTACATCCTACCACATGGCTCCGTTACCTCTACTCTGTACTATATGTCTGATGTCTTCAGTGCCTCCCTGGCATCTTCCTGCTGCTCTTCTTCTCAGAGTTCTCCTTCTCCCCAGAATCTTGCCTATTCCCTCCTGCGTAGCTTTTGGCCCACATCTTCATACAGTGCAAACCAATACTCTACAGCCTACGTTTGTAAGGGAAAAACCAGCTCATTGTCTTGGGCCTGAGGGTGGACCCTTTATTTTCTTATCTGTAACTGCATCCTCTGCATCCTTCACTGTGGAGGATCTTCACACACACCACACACACACACACACACACACTCACACACACACACTCACAAGCTGTGAATACTTACAATGCCCTCCCCCACAAAAACTAACTTCAGACATAGGGCCACATATGTGGGTGGTTATACCTGGCTTTGGCAGGATGAATCCAGAACAGAAGTCTCAGAATTCTTGTGTGGGCAGGGACTTCCTGGATCTTGAATTTGCAGAGTATGGATCAGAAGGAGAGTGAACTCCAGGTAGCGTCCCTTATCTCCCTACTGGTGGAGGTGAGCCAGGGAAGGCCCCTGGGAGCCTAGACTAGAGCAATAGTGCAGGGTGATATTATTTCTGAGCATGACCTCCTAGGGGTAGCTGACAGGGGATGGGTTGGAAGGCCTTCCATTCTCTTGTCCCTTTAGGACATAGCTTCCAGAGAACAAAACTCTGAGTTAGCCACTCCCTGAACTTGGCTGACACTCTGGGTGGTAACTCTGGCCTTTGATATGGAATTCTCTGGCAGATGAGTACACTGATCTGTCTTCTCTTGACTGCCCAGGCTTCAGATAATCTGTGAGCCTCCTTCTGTCCTCTGTACCCCCTTTTCTTTTTCCCTGTAGTCGTCTAGTCTATGGTCAGGCCACATTTTCTCTTACCTTCTCATGCTGAGGCATTACTGCATGTGGGATGTGTGCTCAAGGCTTGGGAAGAAGCCAAGGCTGTGGTGTGTGTGTGTGTGTGTGGTGTGCTGTGTTGTGCCTCTGTGTGCCTGGTGTGTGAGAGTGTTGGAGGATGGGACTGTTAGGAATTTTCTGGGTGTTAGGCTGTAAGGCTACTGTTATCAATAAGAGCCAGGAGGATTCCCCAATATTTGAGGGCCAGATGATCACAGGTAGATTATGGGTTGTAGGGCTGGGGATGATGTGTTCCTGGGTCTGATGGGCAGGACTATGGTTCAGCGCCCAGTGTTCTGAGCTCCTGCAGCTATGCTGGCAGCATGTGGTCAGGTGGTGAATAGGCTAGCCAATGGTCAGGCAGAGAGCAACAGTTGGGGTGCTGACCACCTCACTTTCCTCTTCAGCCTAAGTTTCATTGGCTTTACCTGACCGTGGAGATCCTCAAGGAGCCCCAGTAAGAGAGATGCAATAGGAAGGCTGTGTGATGGGCTTGAAGGGAGGACAGTGAGAGAGTGTCTCAGTCCAACAATCCCAGGTCACAGGGTCACCCTGCGCTGGAAGTGTGGCTCTGGTCCCAGCGCCACTTTCTCTTTTCTGCCCTGCCTAGAGAGGAAACTGAAGGTCACTGTAATTCTGGGGCTGGAGAGATGGCTCAGTGTTTAAGAACACTGGCTATTCTTCCAGAGGACCCAGGTTCAATTCCCAGCACCCACATGGTAGCTCACAACTGTGGAAACTATCCAGTTTTGGGAGATCTGACAGCTCTACACCAATGTACATAAAATAAAATTTAAAAAAAGATAAATAATTGAATGGAGACCCCAAGTCTGGTTAGAATTTTCCTGGAATCTCTGAGCGAGCCACAACTTTAGGATGAATTCCTTATTTGCTTTAGCTAAGGCCAGAGAGGTTTGTTTTAGCTGCTGTTGTTTTTGCTTTTGCATAGACCCGGAGAATCCTGAGTAATGCCAGTGTTTCGCTTTTATTCTTAGACATTCTAAAAACATGACGGTTTCAATGGCTGTGTGTATTATTCACTTGTTTGTATGATTGCTGGTTTGTGTTTCTTGGTAATAGTGTAACTATTTCCCATTACTTTCCCCTTACAGTGCTGATATTTCCCCCAAGCAACACACTGAGAAAAATGGCAACAAAAGAGAAGCTAGATAAATCTTCCTCCACAAAGCACGGCTGCTTTCCAATTCCTTGGCAGAACCCTTCCACTGGCCTCTTTCATCTCATTGCTTATTCATTCATTCTTTCCTCAGATTGTAATGAATTCTCACTATTGAAAGGCTGCTGCAGATTGTTCGGGGTAGGAATAGCACACAGTTTTCATCCCAGCAATCAACTTTGATTGGTAGGGGTCATGTCAACATTGCATCTAGACTCTCTGGGAAAGGTGTGTTAGCATCTATGCGCTGGGGCTGACATGGCCCTGGATGACAGAAATTTGTCTATACACCAATGCATTTCTCACTCCTAGTACAACTTCCTAATATGAACAATCTCTGGTCTATGATCTTGCTCTGAGACAGTTTCTGCTTACTGACATTTGTTGAAGCAGCTCATTTCATAACTGTATTTCATCATCAGTTAGACAGTTCTTTCCTGGTGATGTGGTGCAGTCTGAGGGGCAGAACTGTTTTAGAAAACTAATTTTAGAACTAATTCTGATTTCACATTGACTAATTCCACCTTTTTGGCTTCAGCTTTCCACCTAAAAAGTTGAACTGAGTAACCACAGACCTGCCTCCTCGCTGTGATGTCCTATTTTTCACATGGGTCAGTATCTACCTCTTGGTAACATGCTCCATTGGCTCTGGTTACACAGTCTGGGCTTACGTTAAAGCCCTTCAAATATTTGTATATCTGCATCCATCTGAGTTTGTTACTGTTGTCGTTTTATTTCAAACCAAACACAACCAGCTTCTTTAATCATTTCTCATGGGAGAAGGGCTTCTAGACTTCTCACCGTTCTGGCCATTCTCCTCTGGATACTTGAAGTTTATTGTGTCTCCCTAAAAGTACAATTCCTGGGAGGGAGCCAGGCTAGCTGTGCAATAGCATATCCGTACTACCCAGCCACATGCTCAGTCTGCCACTCCCGGCAGTTGATTTTCACCAACGCATAGCCCAAAGGAGAGGCAGCCGCTGAACCTTTCACAGACCCAGGAAGGTGTGTTCTGAAGGTCTATAGGTTTTCTTTCAGGCTACATGCAGAATGGATATATGAGTCCAGTCGGGAAGGGACTGTTGAGAGATCAGTAAGAACTGGTCAACATAGCAAGGTACTATGTCATAAACATGAAAGAAAGGCTTGGGGGGGGGATGCCACTGATGATTGCTGCAGTTTCTTTCACCCCATTCTTCCCCTCTTTAAAACACTGAGTATTTATATCTCCATAAAGGGAATGGAGCTCTCTTCAAACTGACTCCTGCGCTGTCCTCTCGCCCATTCTGTCATATTAGTTTTGAGATACAGGGTCTCGCTCTGTAGCCCAGGCTGCCTTTGTCCTCACTAGATATCCTAGGCTAGCCTTTAAAAGTCACAACAATTCTGCTTCAGCCTTCCCAGTGCTATGATTTCAGGTGTAAGCTACCACGCTCAGTTATATTCTAGTATTCTGTCATTGGACCTCTTGGTCTCAGCAGATCTTGTGTTTATCCTTTCTATAAAAAAGAATAAGTTCAAATGCTATCACTAGAGATAAAGAAAATGAGAATGAAGAAGAGAAAAGGCAGTCGGGAGGAGGGTTCTGGTCTGACCTGTGCGTGCTAGAAATAAATATCCCCCAAAGAGACTGACAGCTCCATTCACTGTCCCCTCTGCCTCCCAAACTTCATAGTTCTTACTCTTCAGATCATGAGGTCCTACATGAGGTGGCCCCAGGCCACATCTCTGGGCCTTTCTCTTTTCTCCAAGCCTGTACCACAAAGCCAGCCTGCCTTATCTTTTAAAGAGAACCTGCCAACACCTATCACATACTTAATAATTTTTTATATGCCATCGAACATGGGACTGGACTCTACTCTGCTTCATCTGAAATTGATTTCTTCAGTGCCTCAAAGAGTTCTCAACATACGCTGAGCATCCAGTTCATACTTGGGATGGTGTAACTTTTGAAGCATCTTTCCCAATGTCTCTTAGAATAAGATTGGTGTACCACGGAGCACTTTGTGTTTTCCAGAGAAAGGACAATAGGTCTACTAGTTGACAAGTGAGTCACTGGGGAGGGGAGCAGTAGCTTGTTTGAGTAGCATGGGCCTGTTCCAAGAGTCCCCTCCTGAAGAGAAGAACTATGCTTGGATTTGAGGTGAGGCTGTGGGGATAAAGAGAGGGAAGATGGGGGACAGCGTGTATTTTCCATCCCAGAACCACTGTGTCTCATCACTAAATCCCAGGCTTCCCCTTTCACATTGTTTTTAGGGACAGGCTGCTTTTCCATGATGTGGTGAGAAAATGCTTATACTTGGCAGGGGAGGGCAGCCCAAGCTGCCAGGTTGAGTGGGCATGTGCCACGTGCGCTCTACAGGAGGAAGTTGGAGGACAGGGCATAGAAGAAAAGTGAGTGTGGGAGAGAGAAAGCCAGGGACCCTGAGAAAAGCTAGCAAGAGGGGATCCAGGGTAAGTGGAGAGGGGGTGTGTAGTGTGAACACACAGCCAATGGACTATGCCCATCATTTGTCCCAGGTAAAGTGACTCTGTTGATACTGGAGAGAAGAGGAAAGGTGCCAGGGCAGGAGTGACTTCCTGGGTGGAGAGACATATTCTAAACTACTTCTGCTTCTTCAGTGCCTCCTTACTCTCTATTATCAAGGCCTGGGTGGGGCCCCAGGATAAAACCCATTTCGTTTGGATGGGAATAAGCATGAACCTTGGTAGCTCCTACTCCCCGAGGATAAGTTTAACTCATTAAGTGCTTTGTTTTCCCAAGCAACAATAAGGAGCCAAGGCGTTTTCCAAACAGAATCATTCAATGGCAGGATACATTTTCCAAAGATGGCCAGAACAATATCCTCTATGGCATATGTCAAAGCGACCTTGACAATCCTACAATTGAGTGGTAGGGACTTTATCTCTCCCCCTGAACTTAGGTGGATCTTCTACACTTGCACCTGAAAATGAACATGGCAGATTCTAAAATGTCTCGGCACCCTTCCCTCCAATTTTCTTCCCTTGTAGCTTTTCATGGTTCTCCATTTTCCCAGTTTCAGAAAGACAGATTTACCCTGAATTTAGCTGCTTCTCTTGCTGTTGTGCAAGACCTTACTGTTGGCTGGGTCAAATTCTCTCTCTCTCTTTTTCCTTTCTGGCAACTGTGTGTATAGAGGGACTCTCAAACACCATTCCAGATCACGCAGGAGGCATGAGAGTTAATGGTGATGAAGAGGTCTATTAATAGGGTGCTACCAGAAAAATGACTTTTGGCTAGGTGATGGTGGCTCACACCTTTAATCCTTGCCTACTGGAGGCAGAAGTAAATGGATTTCTGTGAGTTGGAAGCCAGCCTGGTCTACAGAGTGAGTTCTTGGACAGCTAGGACTGTTACAAGGTGAAGTCCTGTCTGGGGTGGGGGTAGAAAAATGACTTCCATCTCAAGATGGGATGTCAGCTATTCTTTGTCATTTTAATAACCTCAAATTACCATTGAGGGACCTTGAGCTCATAAGATCTGAAAGTCCTTCAGGCCAGAAAGAAAAAGTCCTGCCTTCCACCTTTCCTTAGTCTGTAACTTTTCTTCTGATAGCATCTTGAACACAAGGATCTCAGACTCTAGGGGTTGGGGTTGGAGTTAGCAGTGGCTGGCGCAATTTCCCTGTTAGTTCAAACATCTGATATTGTTTAGGGTCCAGTACCTGACCTAGAGGCAGTCTCTTGATAGATAATTCCTTCTATATAGTGCTACAAGCATGGGTGCTTTGGATAGACAATGTCTCTGTGGGTTCTAGAGAATGTCCAGGGCTCTTAAAGAAGCAACTTCTCAGTCCACCTTGCCCAGAGAATAACCAGCGTGTGCGAAGAGGAGGGAGGGGGAGGAGGTTGGAACCAGGGTGATGGCTTCCTTGGCTGTTCTCTAGCAGCAGACAGGAGACTTGAGGAAGTTAGGAGGATCCTGGAAGTTTCCAGGTGCGGAGCATCATGTGACTGGGCAGAGCCTCGTATCATGATTCAAGCGCCAGTTTATGCTGTCCCTCATGGTGTACCTTACACGAGGGGATTCTCCGTCTCCGGAACCACTCGGTCAGTGCTAGCATCCTTCTTCTTCCCTGGTGAGAAGATCAGAAGGTTACCCTTCCAGTGTTTGGCCTCTTGGCATACTCGTCCTCAGGCCCTGAACACTAGATGTCTTGAGCCCAGTCCCCCCTCACAGGAAAGGAGATGTCTGTTAAGAACAGGATGTTCTTAATGTCTACACATCGTCTGCACCCATACCATGAGTCAGGGCTATACCGCGCTTGGTTACATGACAAGACGTCATGTGGCTGAGCTAGGACCAGTCCCTGGACATATTGTGTGGAGCTTTTACATCACCCAGGTGGCCACAAGTTGTTCTTTTATGAATGTTATGATGTTAGGTTAAGAGAGAGGAGCCTATCACAGAGAACCGCATAGTGGGGTTCGATTCACGTGAATTGCCCATAATAGATAAAGAAAGTGGACTCGTGGTTGCCTAGGGCTGGGGAAAGCACAGGGGAGTTGGTGAGTGTTGACTAAGTGGTTATAATCTTTTGGTGGGGGAGGTAAGAGAAATGTTCTAAAATTGGTTGTGGGTGGGAGGTAAAGCTCTGGATTAACTTAAAGCCATTAAATTGTGCACTTTAACTAGGTGAATTGTACAATGTATGGTTTATAGCTCAATAAAACAGTCTTTTAAAACTGATCTTTTCTTGGCTTCTACCTTCTTACCACAAATCTTGGGGGACAAAGGGTGTGGGACAGACCCTCTTCCTCACAAATGGGACCCCCTAAATGGAGTGCTGTCTAAGCTGTCCACCTCCACCTCAACTTCCCTGCCTCTTGAGAAAAATGTGCAAGTCCCTGTCACTCCTGGACCCAAGGCCTGATCACAGGAGAAGATCCTGCTCTTCCAGGACACAGCTAATATAGTAAGGCCACCAAGCTCAGCCTGAAAACAGCCACGAAGCCTGTGTCATCTGAGATGCTCCTTCCGGGGCAAGGTAGAGGGCATCTGGGCAGATGCAGGGATGATTATCTGTGTAGAAAGCCTAAAACCTGAGTTGACCAGATTTCTTCACTGCTCTTCTGTAGAAGTTGGTGTTGTCAGCCACTGGCCGGGAGTGTGGGGTGGGTGGGGGGTGGAGGTGGGGCTTCTCTTGGGCGTTCCTTTCCTAAGAATGGTTGACAGGGAGCTGGACAGAGGTGGGTCAAGCCTTTAATCCCAGCACTTGAGAGGCAGAGGTAGGTGGACCTCAGTGAGTTTGAGGCCAGCCTTGTCTACAAAGCGAGTTCCAGGACAGTCAGGACTGTTACACAGAGAAACCCTGTCCCAAAAAAACCATAAAAAAAAAAAAAAAGGTTGGCAAGAAGAGAGGAGGATTCATCGATTTCATCAATACTTTCCTTCAATAACCATTTACCACTGCTGTTCCTGTCTCAGGAACCGTGATGCTCAAGGGACTCCCCCCTCCCCCGAACCCGGGTATGTCTCCTCTTGACCCAGCCTTTGCTTTGGTGAGGCTCAAAAGTCAACAGGAGCAGACAGGTAATTAGTCCTTGGGATGGAGTTAGTAAAGGCGATTAAAGGAAGGATATTAATCAGACTGAAGGGAGGCAGATGGGGGGGGAGTTAGGGAAGGCTTCCTGGAACACGCTCACCTTGAAGACTCAGCAAGAGAGGGCCGGATGGAAAGGGAAAATCACAGAAAGTGCGCTCTAGGCAGAGAGAATAGAGTGTGCACAGTGGGGAAGGCGAGAGAGTGGCTCCTTTGAGGAACTGAAGAAGGAAGATCAAGTTGTTCTGGTTGGAGACCAAAGTGTGAGGGGAGGGCCAAGACATGAGACCGGAGATGCAAAGGTGCAGGCCTCTGAATCCAAGTGGGAGGAGGTCCAGCCCCGGCTTCTTCCCGGCATTCCCATCCCTTCCCCCATGTTCTGCACATTTCAGACTCCTACCTGAGCAGAGGCCATGGTGCCATGCCCCAAGGAGACCAGCTAGAATCAGGAAGAGCGAGATGGGCACAACCACCAGCAGCACATCCTTGTAGGAAGCCTTCCCGGAGGCTGCATCATGGAAGGCAGAGTCAGAAACGGGTCTGATGCACCATAATCCCCAAAGTGTTGCCTACTGGTCCTTAGCATACCTGCCTCGGGATGGCAGCTCTCCCAGGGAGTGACTGTGGCCATATCCCAGCTGACGGGGTTGGAGGCAATGCAGGTATAGGCCACATCTTGGTCTCCCAGTCCCAGTGAGACACTTAGCAGCTGTCCATTTGAGAAAAAACTGTGCAGTTCTGCATCAACGTCCATTGTCCTCTCCCGTCGCCAGCTATAGGTTATGTCACTGATGTTGGAGACCCAGCAGGACAAGAAGACTTGGCAGGTATTGGGGGCTTGAGTCTCTTCTGTTGCAGCAGTGAACACTTGAACCATGGGCTTGGGTACGGTGTCTGTGTAAGAATGACAGCAGGTTAGAGGGCTGCTGGGCGGAGTCCACAGCTCGGTGTCTGGGTTCTATGCCTGGTTAGATGCTTCTTTTGTTTTTCAGTCTCATTGACCTTCCAGTTACTGATTCTTTAGCTTGGTATCTAAAGCTTTTATGGAATGATATATGTCAATCTCTTTAGCTACACTCTCTGCTGGTCTTCCTTGTCTATTCCATTGGTTTGCAGTTCTCCCAACCATGAGGTACTATTTCGTACATTTCATGCTTTTGTGTGGCTCATCTATGCACATAAATGCTCCCTTCCTCCTCTAAAGGAGGTCTTAGTCTATATTCTGGCTTGTCCTCACACCCACAATCCTCCTGCTTCTGCTTTCAGAATGCTGAAATTGCAGGGTTGTGCCACCAAGCCTGGTCCTATTCTTCCCCTTCTTGCCCACCTAGGGCCCTCCTAGGCATCCTTTAAGAGCCCCCCTACCCCTGTCAGACACACTGTTTTATGTCTTGATTGGGCCACCTTCCCTGATAGCTCAGGTGTGACTCAGAACTCTCCAGGCGCTCTGCTCATGTCTCCTTTCAGAGCGTGCCAGTCAGTCAACAAGGGATGACGAGCATTTATTAGTTCAGGTAAGAACCCACATTCCCGCACTTTGGGTGAAGGAGACAGACACTGACACGTGCTGATGAACAAGAAAATAATTGGAAGGGCATAAAATGCAGTGAATGAGGAGCCTGGAGGGAGGGGCTCTGTCATCGCCGTAACCTTCGCTCTCTAGTGCTGGCAAACTGGTGTTGGATACCTGGACTGCTAACTAATAGTGTCCTGGCATCCTAAGCAGCGGATCCTCATTCCTTTATAGATTGATGAGTAAATCCCGAATCTCCGGCAATGGGGCCAGTGGGAGAGCATTATAGTGACAACAGGAGGGCCGAGTCGCTGACAGCATTCCAAAGTCAAGCAGAGTAAAACCTCGTTAATGCCAGCTCAATCTGGTGGGATTTGTGATATGAAAAAGAAATGATTTGCTGGGCATACTAATAGTATAAACAGAGATTACAGGGGGGATATTTACACCACTTAAGAGGACAAGCTGCCTCCAAACACTATCAGGCACAGTAGAAACACCCATCGACATTTCTGGTAACCGATCCGCTAATTCAAATCATTCTTATCTATTGTCAAAACCGAGCTCCTAAGGACGGCTGCCTGGCAGCTTCCTGCAATTAGTTCTAATCACGCTATGTATTTGGAAGCAATAAAACAGCAATTTCCTTAAAATCTGTAATTCAGATACTGAGAACAAGGCATTTTAGGGCTTAGTGGTGTGGGTGCTGCATGCATTACCACGCTCAATGTCCATGTGTGGCCGCTGAGACGTGGAGGAGGAGAGAGGCTCCAGAATCTGCATGGCTGTGGAGGTTATTCCCTGTACAAGGGCACTGGGGTGGGGGGCTGCATAGTGCTGAGATCCAGCCAGCATTCTGGCTGTTGAGATGCACAACTTGCTTCAGGCCTTGGCGTTTCTGGGCGTGCACCCTCTAACTGTAAATCAGCATCCTGAACGGCTGGCCCAAGGGCAGGTAAGACAGCCTTCTCCAGGGCTTTGAGAATCTTCCCAGTTTGCTTACAGCATCTCCCTCTCCTTCCTCCTCTTTCCAGCCCCTGACCTCTCCCCAGTTTCCATCCTTGAATTTGGACTCTCGGCAACCTTCCACATTTTTGAGTATTTACTGAGCCAGCAGTGTGGGGCCACTCACATTTTTGTCTCATGCCATTAGATAGAGGAGGTAAATGGGAGTTAAAAAGGCCTGGAGCAGCAGAAATGGATGGAGATAGTGGAGAGAGGGAAGGAGGAGGGGAGGGAGAGAGAGAAAGAGAGAGGGAGAGAAAGAGAGGGAGAGAGGGAGGGAGGAAGGAAAGGAAGGAGGGAGAAAGGAAAGGAAAGAGGGAGAGAGAAAGGGAGGGAGGGAGGAAGGGAGAGAGACTGAGAAAGAGAACTCATTCTATCCTCAGCTCATTCATCCACTCCAGCTGCAGGGACAGTCACAGCTGCACAAGAGGCAATGCTGGCATTGTGGAGTAAAGCCCACCCCATGTACCCTAAGAAATAAAAATAGTGACTATTTTTAGCTCTTAAGTAATGCAGCTCAGGTTGGCCTTGAACCCACAGCAATCCTCCTGCCTCAGACTCCCAAGTGCTAGGATTATGGGCATGTATTACCTACCACAGCCAGGTAAGTATCTTCTAGGAAAAATAAGGCTGGGAATGGTCTAGATCCCTGTTAGAATTGGTTCTTAGTGTGTACAAAGCCCTGGGTTGAATCCTTAGCACTAACTTTAGAACAACAGAAATGAAAAAAAAAAAAAAAAAAAAAAAAAGCAAAAGCAAGCAAGCAAGCAACAAAACCTCCACAAAACAACAAAAACTCCATGATGGGAGTGTGGTGGGGTGGGGTGGGAGAAGGGAGAATGGAAGGGGAGAGGGAGGGGAGGAGGGGAGGGAGAAAGAAAACATGAGGGAATGGGGGAAGGACAGAGAGGGAGAGCAAGGAAAGAGATATCTTGATTGAGGGAGCCATTATGGAGCTAACAAGAAACCTGGCATTAGGGAAATTCCCAGGAATCCACAAGGATGACCCCAGCTAAGACACTAAGCAACAGTGGAGAGGGTGTCTGAACTGGCCTTCCCCTGAAATCAGATTGATAACTACTTTAATTGTCATCATAGAACCTTCATGCAGCAACTGATGGAAGCAGATGCAGAGATCCACAGTTAAGCACTGGGCCGAGCTTCCAGAGACCAGTCCAAGAGAGAGGAGCAGTAATATGAGCAAAGGGGTCATGACCTCATGACCATAATGGGGATACCCACAGAAACAACTGACCCGAGCTAGTGAGAATCCACTGACTCTGGACTGATAGTGGGGGAACCTGCATAGGACCCAAACGAGGCCCACTGAATGTGGGTAACAGTTGTATAGCTTGGTCAGTCTGTGGGGCCACTATCAGTGAGACCAGGATTTATCCCTAGTGCTTGAACTGGCATTTTGGAACTCATTCATTTTGCAGGGATACCTTGCTCAATCTAGATAAAGGGGGCAGGGCTTTGGTCCTGTCTCAAAGTGATGTGTCAGTCTTTGTCGAGTCCACTTGGGAAGCCTTACCCTCTCTGAGGAGTGAATGGGGGTGGTGGTGGTGGTGGTGGTGGAAGGTGGAGGGAGTGGGAACTGGGATAGGTATGTAAAATGAGAAAAGATTGTTTTAAAAAAATAAATTTAATTGAAAAAGCAGAAATATCAAACAAAAATTCTATAATTAATTATAGTTCAAGTTGAATTTAACTTGTAAGTAAAAACTATTTACGTATTATGCCACATTTTTCTTTTTTTTTTTAGTGGTAGATAAAATAATAGCACCACCTGTAGTCTATGATGATATCTTAGAGTGGATCGACAGGCCGCTTTGCCCACATACCACTGTGCTTCATCTTTGTGGGCACTGTGCGTAGTACGTGCTATAAGACTCGCTGTACAAATGAGGAAAAAGGTGACGGTCTGGTGGGTAAACATCATTTCCAAGCCTGCTGAGCCAGGGAAAGAACGAACAGCGTACAGATGAGGTTGGTGGACTGGTGAAGCCGGCTGCTTCATGAGGTGCTCCCCTGGGAAGTGTAGATGTGACTTTTAGAGAGTAGCTCTTCTCTGACTTAGCATCATGGTCAAAGGCCATGCCTTTCTGGAACCTAGCCTTCCCCAGCTGCCATGGCTTCAGGTGCTCGGCTGGCAATTTTCAGGAGGAGAGTTGGGGAACCGGTGTTGGGTACACTTACCATACACTTTGAGATGCAGGGTCTGGGTCCAGGTTTTACCCCCTGTATCCACCATCAGCACAGAGAAGTTGCCACTGTCTTCAGTTTTCAGGGGCCCAAGCTCCAGGCTGAGGTTACCATGCAGCTGGACTCGGCCCAGGAATTGGGAGCGGTACAGGGTCTCCAAGGAACCCCGAAAAAATGTGGCCAGGAGCTCCTCCGATGGCCAGAGAGATTGCCAGATGGCCTCCCGCACCTGGAAGCCGTGAGGGCACTCTGCGTCCAGCAGCACGGAGTCTCCCACCTTGCTTAGCACTTGGACACTGATGACCACAACGGGAAGGAGTGCTGTAAGGACAGAAACCATGGTGAATCTGCCTGTGTAGGTGTTTTGTCCTACTCCTGGCAAACAGCAGAACTGCTTGGAATTGGCCCCCTCACCCCCACCACCCAGCAGCTGCGTTGAGTTGAGGGTGTAGTAGTGTGTGTCATGGATGGGGGAACAAAACAGGAAGAGAACCTAAGTCTCTGTTCATGGAGAAACCAGACGTCAAAACAGTCACTAAAATAAATTAAGGATCATGATGAGAAAAAGTTGCTGCACACAAGTAGGTTAATAGGGGTCCTCACCCAGCCTGGAGCGGCCTCGGAGAAGAAACAACCCAGAGGAGGGATAGGAATTGGCCAGTCAAGCAGTGGCTACAGGAATAGGGATGGATAAGGTCTACAGGCTGAGGGAGCAGCACCAGGAGCAAAGCAAGGGAGAGAGCATGGGGAAATGAAATTGGTTCTGTGGAGGGGAGGAAGTAGGCAGTGTCGGCAAGAGTTGGCGGGATCACACTATGCCATGAGGCGGCATTGGTTTCTGGGCTGAAAAGCCCCAAACAATTGTGTGTGTGTGTGTGTGTGTGTGTGTGTGTGGTGTCTCACATAGGCATGGAGAATGCATTGGAGGTGGGGGAAGTTCAAGGCTGTTTATATTAATGCAAGAGAGAGGTGATGGCAACTTGAACAAAGGAAGGGAACTGTGGGGGAAGGGGAGGATTGAGGCAGAGAGATGAATAGTGCAAATGCTGGGATTAGATTAGGTCCGGAGAGTGAAGGAGAGAACTGAGAACTCAGAGCATGTACCCAGGTCTTTGGGATCCATCGCATACCATTGCATCTGAAACAAGGACAGAGACAGACAGGAGGTGAGAGAGCAGGATGCTGACTTTTCTGAGGAGTGGTTTGAGTGTGAAGTATGAGGAAGACAACCCTTCTTGAGCTGCCCTCTTGACTCTTTTTCTGCCTTGTTCATTCTTTCTCTGGAAGATCACCATCACCTCTAACCTCTCCTGTCTCACTGCAGGTATACATTCCTTCTGTTTTCCCACAGTGATCAGGGATCAGCACCCCTGTCTTATTATTGTCTGTTTCTGAATCAGCATGTCCCACCAGGCCATGAACTCTTTCAGATCAAGAGCAAATGTCTTCATCCATGTACTTGTCGTGCCCCGGTTTAATACCCGACTACAGGAGTCCAGTAAATTGCACTGAGTTTGCGGAGAACTGACTTCAAGCCTGGCGTAGGAGCAGACCTTGGGATACAGGGAAAGGTTAGGATGATATGTAATGTACCCAAGGCTGGGAGTTGGGATAAGGAGACCTATTCAGCCTGGCTACTCTGCTGGCTGCAACTCTATTCCTTATCCACATCCTTGCCATCTCTGGGCCCAGCCATCTCCATCCTGACAGGATAAGTGTTAATGGGAGATGTCAGTTAAAACTGAGGTTCTCTTGTGTTCTGACTCTGCCACAAATCAGCTGTGTGACCTTCATCTTGTCACCTTCCTCCTCTAAACAGGACGGGGAGGCTGTATCAGTGCTAGTGTGCCATCCTCTGTTGCCAGTAAGAGCCTCTCTAACAATGATCAAAGGTCTGAGAATGTGGTGAGTTCTTGTTTAGTCCTTATGAGTCCCTGAAGGATGCAACAGTGTCTTGGGGTCCGTGAACTCCATCCTGGCCCTGCAGCAGCTACCTTGTCATGTTGACTACTTGTTGATCAAAGAGGGGGGACTCAGGCACAGATGGATGAAGGGGCCACTGAGTATTTGGAGACTATTCTCAAGCCCACAGGGACCATGTTTAACCTGCTGTCATCTTTCTTCTCTACCCAATGTCTGTCTCTTCTTGTACAGGATACAGAGAGGGACCCTAGCACTCCTTCAGGCTGAGAAACATTCCTCAGACCATAGGGAGCCCCGCTCTGCTTTACCCTCCCCTCTTTTCCCTGGACTATAGAGTCCCCATGTGCCAGTACCGACAGATTTCCACCATCCCTGCACCAACTTCCTCTCAAAACTGCCATCATGCTAAGCTATCCTGGGTCCTAGAACAGACGGCGTCTCCTGGCTACAGATGCCACTAATGTTGCCACCCCATTTCATCCGAAACCCTGCGTTAGGCTGCCACAGACTTTGCTTCGTTCTCTATTTCTCCTTAGTTTCTGGGTTCTTACTTGGTTTTGAGAGGCCGCTGCCCAGAGGTCTGATGAGGGCAGCTGGGTAGGGGCTCTCAGCTCCCCAGAGGACAGGCTGTCTGTCCATTTGCTCCACTTACCTTCGCAGAGAAGAAGACCCCAGAGGCACCACATGGCCGACGTCCTCCTTCGGAAGACTTCCTCAGCAAATCAGTATATCCTGGGCCAAATGAGTGCAGGGCAGGAGCTGTGGTCCTGCTGGAAAGTCCCATGGCCAGAAGGAGGAATCTTGACTCAAAACAAGATGTCTTGAAAGTGAAAGCATCCCGAATAAAGTGGAAGTTGGCTTCTGTCCCGGCTGGGCCTAATTGGGCTTTCAGGAGCGGATTCTTGTAAGTCAGCCCCTTTTCTGGGCATGTATGTATCTTGCCAAAGCATGGTGACAAGCACACCCACACAGCCCATGTGCTCCTTGCAGATTGTCACCAGGCCTCTCTGCAGCCAGCCCTGCCCGTGGTTGTGTCTAATCACCATCATTGCCACAAACAGCCCTCTGAGCTGCAGTTCTGAGCGCCACTTCCCCTCTGCTTAAAAATCTTTGAATGCCTTCTGCTGCCCACTGGATAAAGACTAAACCCTGAGCTTGGCATGTAAGGCTCCCCTGCTTCTCCAGGCTAGCTGCCCACATCCCCAGTCCTCTCTGGCCATCCCAGCCAGATTACTTCTATTTAGAACCATATGCACCCATTTGAGGTTTGTGCATATTGTATTGATTTCCCCAGCAGGTGTGCTCTTCCATCTATCCCGGCAGACCCAGGCTGGCTCTGCACCCAGTCAGGCAACCTTCAAGGCTTCCTGACTACGGCAGGGTGACAAGCCTCTGTACCCATGTGCATTTACTCTCCCCTTATGCCCCTGACACGTAGCTGGTCATAGCTTCATCATTTCTGTAGCTGCTAAGCAGCATTGCTTGCATTTGTTTCTGTGCTGAACATGCTCATTATTTAATAAACAGTTGTTAAATGAGTGAATGACTGCTAGACACAGGTACCCCTTTTGCTTTGATGTAAGGCTGAGGACCAGTCTCAGAGCTGAGCTTCTTGTAGCCCTGGTGGAAATATTAGTGGAGAAGGAATTTAAAGCCAGTGTGAGGTTAGGTAGCTTTCTGGGGTCACAGAGGGGCTGAGCACAGGTCTACTCTGTCACAGTTACCCCTCCTCACTCTTATTCTCTGCTTTTAGTTATTTATCTTATTCTCCTCCTCCTTTTCCTCCTCCTCCTCTTCCTCCTCCTCTTCTTCTTCCTCCTCTTCCTCCTCCTCTTCTTCCTCCTCTTCCCTCCTCCTCCTCCTCCTCTTTTTCTTCTTACTCCTCCTCCTCTTTCCTCCTCCTCCTCTTTCCTCCTCCTCCTCTTTCCTCCTCCTCCTCTTCCTCCTCCTCCTCCTCCTCCTTCTTCCCTCAGTACTAGGGATGGAATGGAAGGCCTCTGGAATGTTCTATTACTGATCACCCCTATCAATAGCAGGGAAGTTTTTTTAAGATGTTGCCCTTGAGAAAGACTTCTAAATGTCCTGGGTGTGGATCATTGTGTATTGTCCTGCATAGCCTCTGGCTTCTCACTCAAATGGGTTTCAGGCTTTGGTATTGTTGAATCAGGAGTTAGACATATAGGATGGGAGCTGGTAAGTAGGAGGGTTTGGGGAGAGAGTCCCTGCCTGTAGAAAGAGACACCCCAGGAAGAGTGAAGGCCTCTGGCACACAGGCAGTCAGCATCGCGTGAGGGGTGGGGGGAAGGTGTCTGTGGACCTGGGCAGGGATTGTGTCCTGAGCAGGAGACTTTGAGCATGATTTAGATAGCAAGAGAAAAAGGAGGCCAGAGGTTCTGATGGGCCTTGAACACAAGGAGAGGGTAGAGTGTGTGAAGAGTCTGTAGTGGGAAAGTACCAAGTAGGCTCCAGGAACAACGAGGGGCAGTCCGGGAACAGTCTCTGAAAGGCTAAGTGGGAAGAGTGGAAGGGGACATTGGAGTCTGATTATGCAGGTTGAACCCTGGGTTCAGATATTCTGGACAGCAGTGGCTCTCCTTGTTAAATACTCAAGTTCCCAGGGTTGCTGGCTTAGTGCGTGGAGATGAGCCCAGGAATCTTAGTTCTAATGAGCATTGCACCAGGTGAATGTGCCACTGATGGACAGAAGAAATGCCATAAGAAGTCCCGGTTAGAGGCAGGGGGCTGCTTTTGTGCAGAGCAGCTTGGGAGAAGAAGAGGAAGGGAGTCTGAGATACAGGAGGGCCTGAACTAGGAAGGAAATGTCCAGAGAACAGAAGGTCTGCTGGACAGAAGTCCCAACAGGGTTTGGGAGTTTCTGGCTGTGGGACAGAGAAGCCAAGGGAGGGGACTCATTTATGGTTCTCTTGTCAATTTTGTCGTCTATTCATCAAGCATTTATTGAGCATCTATTTAGCTGCCAGGTGCTGGGGACACAGAGATGAAAGGCTTAGCCCCTGCCCTTAAGGAGTTCGAAGTTTAGAGGAGGAGATGGGGTGTGTAACCCAATAATTACAATCAATGCAACGTGAACAATGCCAGAAGTGTGCACAGGATGCCATGGGCAAAGAAAGGCCTGGGTGGCTGGAGGGCTGGGGAGGCATTAGATGAAGGAGGGGTGTTTGAGTGAGCCTTAGAGTACAAGCCAGATGGGGGTAGTGGTTTTGAACGCAATCTTTGAACGCAATCTCTAGTCTTGCTTCCAAGTTTGGCCATGAAACCATCAGAAAAGTAATTTCTGTTCTTCCGTGTGCTCACCTGAGGGGTGGGGGTGGGGCCAATACCTGGATCTCCCTCTTAGTGTTGGCGATGAGCACCAGTCAGGGTTTAACAGGGATCTGGTCCACAGTGAGGCTCAGGTTTTAACCCCGCCTGCAAGAGGCCAGAGACAGGAAAGATGGCTGCAGAGGGAGATAGTCTGATGCTGAGCAGGAGTCCCGATCTCATCAGAGCAGGTCTCTTTCGCTTTTCATCTCCCGTGCTGCCAAACATGGGCTTTGCGTGAGCTGATGACCTGAAAGCATCCGTCAGATTGTGCGGGGTGATTCTATAGTGCATGAGACCAGCATGGTTTGTGGGGTGCAAGAGTGAAGCAAAGTGGGCCGGATCCTTAATTCCTTTGGAGGACACGGTCACCCCTAGTGGTCCTCTAACACTTCCCCCTGCCAGCTGACAGAAAATAGCCTACGTCCCCAAAGGGGATAATCTTTCCTTCTGCTATGTGACAGTGGAGAAAGGCAGACTCAAGAAGGAGGCGTTCGCTGCCTTCCAGGTGCCGGGAAGGGTTAAGGCAGGCAGGTTCTCCCTGGAACTACTGCTAATCACTGGTTCACACCACATTAATTACCCAGCCACAGGGGGGAGTGTGCTCAAGTAAATTAGCAGGTGAGTTCAAAGGGGCCACTCCCTGCATTCCTTAATTAAGAGAGCAGCTGGCAGCCGTGGCTGCGACTCCTGTCTCCCTGGGGCCTTTCTGGGAAGCTGGAGTCAGGAGGAGTCTGCGCACACTGAGGATGGAGAGAAGTCGCTTCCTAGGCCATGGGGTGCAGTCGCAGCCTCACCATTAGCCCATTTCTGCCACTGACCACAGGAAGGGCCAGCAGGTGGCCAAGCAACCTGCCTGAACAGAAGCAACAACCCACCCACGGCTGCTTGGTGCAGAGATTCAGGCTGGGAGGGATGGGATGAGGGTGAGCCATGTTGTGTTTGAAATGTCCTGTCTGCACAGGCAGTACGGGGCCATGCTTCTTCTACAGGGAAAAGTGAGAAGGTTGAGAGAAGGCAAGATGGGGGGTGGAGGGCTATTCAACCAGGAGAGAGGACAGCATGGCAGGGAAAGAGGCTAAGGCAGAGTGGCTGTGGGGGAGGAGACATCCAACAAACTCCCAGGGAACCAAGGGTGAAGGAAAAGGACCCGGGTGTTACTGCAGGATGGGTAGCCTCTAGATGTAGCTCTGAGGGGAAATGTACAGTTGACAATAAAGATGGTAGACAGAACTCTACTGATCCTCCAAACTTTAAGGAGGGTGATAAGACTGTGATCCTGACCAGACCAAACCAGATTGGAGTTATTCCTATTAGGCAAGTTTCTCAAAACCAAGATGTCCTTTAATCATTCAGTCGGAAGGAGTCTAGCTTGTGTTGTCTCCTGTGTTACAGGCTGGCCTTGAACTCACAGATAATAAAGAATGACCTTGAACTTCTGACCCTTCTGTCTTTACCCCCTGAATGATGAGATTACAGACAATATCCATTATTTCCAGTTTGTGGGTTACTAGGGGTTTGAGCCGTAGGTTTTGTGTATGCTAGGCAAGCTCTCTTCCTAGCTATGGTCCCAGCACAGTTTCAATCCTATCGGGACTATAACTTTTGAAATGTCTGATTGCCTTTTTCTTCCTCACTATCTGCTTTCTCTGGCCCTTTCTGTCTTGGGAGCCCAGCTCTCTCTGTGTTCAGCTCATCAGGCGCCTTTACTAATCTTCCGGGTCGGTGGGTTGCTGCTCTAAGAATTGTTAATAGATCATCTATCCAGGTTTGAATTTTTCTTTTTCAATACCTTGTAAGCCACATCTGCGAGTTCTGTCAGCAGATGCCAAGCCTCTGGGCCCCAGTGGCCTCTCCCTAGCCAGCCTTCTTGGGCAGCTGTGGTACGGCAGGAAGACTGAGCCTGAGGCAAAACACGCTGGGGAAGCACTACTTCAGCCACTTCCTAGAAACAGCTACCGTCACTGTTTCTGCATGTGTGTATCGGATATACCCCACTGGTTGCCCCCGAGATGGTGCCGGCATGGTCTCCTTCAATTCTATCACATTCACCTTCTTCTGCCTCATCCTAGCTTCTTCTGCCTCATCCTGGCTCTAGCTTGTTGTAAAGAGGTGGAAGGGACAGTGTCTTTAGTGAGCCAAGGGTGTGGTACCCAGGTGGGAGAGAAGGAACCAGTGGGAGAGGACACCTGCAGGAGAGTGGGTGGTGGGGCATCCATCTTAGGGCCCCTTTACTTTTGGGGGCCTTGAGAAACCTTTCTAGTGACGTGAAGGAAGGCTGCAGGAAAGGGAACAAAGCCACCGTGGAGTTTAATTGAGGCAGAGAGAGGGAGCTGAAAGCTCATTCATGTCTTCACCTTTTACCACTTGTCGGGGTCTCAGCTTGTGCAGACCAATGCATCAAACAAACACTTATAGAGCATTCAGGATGCATACTCCCTGTGAGGTCAGGGATCACAACCTGGGTGGCAACAGTCTTGTATTGATGAAGAAAGTGACCGTCACTATTGATGTTCTTCACGCGAGAAAGGTTGAAGAAAGAAAGAAGAAAGAAATGGACTGCTTTCTGAGCTGATTGAGGAACTCCCCCTAGTCTCTGCTGAGGCCCTGTCAGCAGTGTGTGAGGCAGAGGCAGACTTGCTGAGGGCTCTAGGTCCTGCATGCTGCTGTTGCTTCCAGCAGTGCAGAAGGAACTGAGACCACAAAGGACATAGAGCTGCTCATTAAAAAAAATGTAGACATTATTTCATAGCCAAATCTAAACCAAACCGGAATTGAAAGGGATATCAAGGCACGCAACCCTCTTGATTTCATTTTGTCTTGTAACTAAACTGTATAGCCATGTACAAAACAATGACCAGGTACTGTATTGCTCAACTCTTCTCTCTCTCTCTCTCTCTCTCTCTCTCTCTCTCTCTCTCTCTCTCTCTCTCTCACGCATGCACGCACGCACCCACATGCACGCACACACACACACACACACGTACATACGTACGCTTGAGATGGGGTCCCATATAGTCAGGATTGTTCTGGAACTCCCACTGTAACTGAAGATGACATTAAGCTTCTGATCCTTCTGGGTCCACCTCACTAGTGCTGAGACCTCAGGCGGTCATCGCCACATTGGTTTCCGAGGTGCTGTCAGGACTTTCTGCACACCCAGCAGTACCAACTGAGCTGCACCCCCAGTCCCCGTATTTAAGACACAGTTTTCCCATGAGTGGGTCAGACTGAGAGTTAGGTGGCACATTCGCTCTTGAGTGTTGGAGAGGATCAGCAGAGGGCAGTCACACGGCTTCCAGCTGTGGGCTTCCTTCTCTCTCCTTTAAGGAACAGTTTCGGGTTGCTGTACTTAACCTCCACACAGACACTGAAGTCTTTTCTTCCCTGTACCCTTCCCTGTGCCCTTTTATCCTGTAATATGAATCTATAGAGCCCAAGTTACTGGAAAAAGCACAGGCAACACGTTCATCTAGATACAAAAAGGTTTGCATTGAACTCTGACTTGGAGAGAAAAGGATGTTTCATAGCACAGAAACATGCAGAGGCTGCAGGTGGGCACTCCTGTGATCGGTGACATCATGTCTGTGGCATGCGGCAGCCTCCAGTACTCTCCAGTGCCCTTCCTCAGTGTCAGCAGGGTCTGTCCCTTGAGAACTGATGGCATCTCTCCCTTTCCCCCTGTGAGATACACCCCCTCCCCAGGCTTGGATGTGGGGCTTTGGCCTGGATGCTAACATTCCACAAACCAGGGGCAGCACAGGCTGAAAAGGATGGACATTTTCAGATAGCTCCGCTCTCTGCACTTTTGGGGGAATTTTTATTCTTTCTTCTTAGTAATGGTTCATTTTTTTTTAAATTTCAGCTTATACTTCTCTAAACTAAGGGAAAAGGATGTTTTCACTTTTTCCGTTATGTCTATAAAGACAGAGTAGCCAGAAGTGTGTGTAGATCAGCCTCTCAGTTGTCTGAGCCAAACAACCTGTATTTAGTTTTTTTTTCTTAAATTTTCAATCCATTGTGGACTTGTACTTTTGTAGACTATAATAAAAGTAAATTACTAGAAAAATGAAATAAAAGAGGTATACCTACCAAATACAAGCTCTAATTTTTTATGATTGTATTAAACAAACATAAAATTACTGTCAGATTGCTATAAAAGTTTCTAAATATTTGCTGTAATTTTTGAATTTGTCACAGTTTTCCTACAGCGATTCACAGACTGGACCCAGCCTGGGTCACTGGTGTAGGGGAAGTGGGACAGCCCAGGAAGGAGGTGGCCTGTGGTCCTTGACAGCAACTGGAAGGGCTGGAGGTTTCCAGGACCTTAGCAACAGTGTTTTCCTTCCTGAGCTGACGTATCTGTGTTTTGATCTTTTATGAAGGGGACAGTTTGTCTATCAAGGGAGTAGTAATGGCTTGGGGTCTGTAGGCACACTCTGACTGACCCATAGGGGTCCTCTGCCCCTAGCTCGTCTGACTTGAACCGCTCAGCAAAGAGAGAGGGGCGTGGTGTTTCCTGGATTGGTGATAGGGAGGAAAGGGGCTGGGGTGGGAGAAGGGAAGGAGGAAAAGAGAATAGAAGTGAAAAAGTAAGTGATAGTGTGGGCGGTCTTTCTGGCTCCCCCATCTTCAGGGCAGAACCTATGGTGGCAATTACGGGGATGGATGCGTTTCCATAATGCGTCTTGTAAACAGATCAGCCCATTTGAAAGCACTTGCAAATTGCCTGGGGATCATATTGAAATTCAGATTCTCATCCAGCGGGTCTGGGGCTAGGTCTGAACATCTGCCTGTCTAAAAAGCACCAGGTAGCTGCAATAGTGTTGATGTTGGGGAGCCCAGGGAGCCACTATATAAGATGTTAGCGGGTCTGGAAGATAACATTGATATCTCCTTCACAGGCAAGATGGGTGGGGGTCTGATGTGGTTCTTTTCTGTAAGTCAGATTCTGCTGTCTAACACAGGAGCCAGTAAATCTGGGCCAGGGCCTAAAAGAGCAAGTGTTAGCATCCTTTACTGAGTATGGTTGCCTCAAACCAACAACGAACTGCTAGGTGCTTCAAAGGACTGATGCAAACAACACATGTATGCATTTCTTTTAACAAAGTAGATTTTACAACCTTTTTTTTTTTTTTTTTTTTTTTAAATCAAGAAAGCAACGACAGACTCTTCTGGTGCATTCTTCAGTCTGGAGCTCGGGGCAAGCTGAGTTCTGTCTCTGAGCTGAACATGCTCAGAGCTGCAGGTGAAGGCACAGTCCTTGCTGGCTTCAGGGCTCTGGTCTCATTGTCAAGATTCTGTGAAATTATCCTGGCAACCAATTTTCTGACTGACCTTGGTCTTGCTGAACTTTTAGGCCTCTTAGTTCTACAGGCACAGCTTCATCCCTTCCTTTCAGGATAAAGATAAGCATATTCTCTTTCTGTATAAAATCTATTTGTCTGTATTTATCTACAGACACACGTATCTGTCTGTGTTTAGTTATCTAGTATCATATCTATCATCATCATTATTATCTTTTGTCAGTTATGTTATCTATCACTATATATCTATACATCTATTGTTTATCTATCATTTATCATCTATTTATCTCTATCATCTGTCTATCATTTATCTGTCTGTCTGTCTATCTGGAAGAAAACCCATTTGAAAGAAGATATCTGTGGCTCTGTGTCCAATGTTACTTCTGGAACTCTCTCTCTCTCTCTCTCTCTCTCTCTCTCTCTCTGTGTGTGTGTGTGTGTGTGTGTGTGAAGGTGGGAATCATTCCCCTGGCCAGGAATAGAGGGCATAGAGGCTCCCCCACTGTGGGCTCAGGAACTGAATGACCCACAGAAAAAGCTGGGAGAGACTGGGGAGCACTGGGGGCTGGAACCTGAGAGCCAAGGCTGGAAATGGACATATGTTGGAGAGAGACATTGCACTAATAGGGATATAGCATCATCAGACACTAAGATGGTCTTGGTAGGTCATGCTGTTTGGATCCAGATCGCTGGTGGCAATCTCACCAAACTGGGTTTTTTCTCCTTTGCATTGATGATATATGATTGTCCTGCAGGAAAGTTAGGTCAGTCCAGGGAAGCAGACACAAGACAAAGGGTGAGGCAGGGCAGGGTTCCTGCTTACTTATTCTTCTGTGGTAAGCTCCTCAGTTCTGACTGTGGAAGGAGAAACACCCAGGTCAGGGTGTCTGCACTCATCTCTGCCCACCTCCTGGCTAGTGCCCTTCCCCAAGAGAGTACAGACTTCTAAACAGAATCTAGAAACAGGAAAGATTAGGGGTTGGGATCTGACCTGGGAATCTGACCCGACTCTGTCTTTCTCTTACCATGCAGAAATGTCTGAAAGCAAATGTCATTTGAATAAGTTCTAGACTTTAGATGAGAAAGAACGAGGAGTTGATGGGAAGCTGGATGGATAAAGACTTATATTGATAAAAGGAGAAGAAGCTAAAGACTCTCCCAAACCTTAACTGGGTATCCAGTGAGTGTAGAAACCGGTCCTGAGCTTAGAGAGAGCACCATCCAGGCTCCTGGACTAGCCAGAGGGGAACATCTTGGATTCGTGGGGGAGGTCTACCTTGATGACTAAGTAAGCTTCCAGAATGCTCATCAAAACTTTCTTAGCAGAAGGAGCTACAAACTTGAATAAATACATCTTGCTTTAGAAGTCTATTAAATCAATCACTTTTGCCCTAGACTAAATAGAAAAGAAGAATATTGTCCCCATGGAGGGAGAGGCGGGTTGATTTAAAGATCTATAGGTAGATTTAGAGACCTAGAAACGAATGTCTTTGAAACCCATAGCCGGTCCTTTAAGTGTGGCTGGGAGGAAACGAGGCTTCAAGGGGACTAAACCCGTACATGTGCAAAGTGATTATTTTGAAAGCCAGCATTCATGCTTTAAATCTCATCATCAAGAAAAGTTACAGAGAAGCTCACAGATCTCAACTATCTGATTGCTTTTACTTATTCTCTACAGAATTGCCCCCAGCAGAATTTTCAATAGCCTTTTCAGAAGATAAACACGAGAGGAAGTTGGTGTGTGATCTGCTTGTCCCGGAATGGGAACTTCCCAGACAGCCACTTAATGGACCACTTGAACCCATTACTTGTAACTGTATTTTATCTCATTAATTTGGAGCCTCACAACGTCCCTGAGAGGGAGATAATTTGAAGACCCTCAGAGAGCTCTGGATTAAGCTACAGAGTGGCAGGGTTGGGCGCTGGTCATTGATCTGACTTCTCTATTGTATTTCCTCTGATGTGTCAGCATCCAGTGAAGACTCACCCTGGGTACCACACTGTTCAGGGCGGGTGTGAGTATGGATCTGTGCATCCCAGCTCTTGTTTACTGTCCGTCTCCTAGCAGACTTGAGGACTGCTGGGTTTAGTGAGAGAGGCTTCTGGCCATATCCAGTGCCACAGATTATCTTTGCAATGCAAAGGACACAAATATAAATCGTATCGACCTTGAAAGAAGCCTTTGGTTCTTCTATTCACGCCTGCGTGTGCAATGCTGGGCTTGTACCTCTGTGACTGTGCTCATGTGAGGTTGTGTATCTCTTTGTGTGTACTGAAAACTCTATATGTCCTTCTGAGTGCTTCTTTGTGGAACTTGGGAAGAAAAAAATTCTCTCTTCTCACACGGGACTCAGGTAATGAGAATGACTATGTCTGTCAGGCTGTGGTTTCTTAAAGGCCAGAGATTTCGTAAGTAAGGATCCAAAAAGAGTTACTAACCATCTTTTTTAAAGGGTCTGAAGAAGTAAATTAGAAGCACGGTGGCAAGGACCAGCCTACCAA
Organism: Chionomys nivalis; assembly: GCF_950005125.1. Lineage (NCBI taxonomy): Eukaryota > Metazoa > Chordata > Mammalia > Rodentia > Cricetidae > Chionomys > Chionomys nivalis. The sequence goes on along the minus strand of NC_080090.1, from coordinate 21,453,507 downwards.
GCAGGCTTGCAGGTAGCCAGGCAATTAACCAGTTGCTGTTGGTGGAGGCAGAGAAGTCTTGAGAACCTGAGAATGGGAGGTAACTATGCATATTGTAGAAATTCAGAAATAACGTTCTAAACTGACAGAGGAAACACAATGGACAGCTTCGGGGGGAAAAACAAAATAACAGAAACCAAAAAGCAAAACTTATGGCCTGGAGAAGCCTTGTAAGTGGGGAAGAAAGACGACTCAGAAGGTGCTGGAATGACTGATCATGTTATGCTTGGCCATGTAGCTCCTTCGCCATGGGGCTCCCCCAACTCTGTCGGTTCAGAGGATAGACATTCCGACTGGGGTCTGTGGTCCATGTTAGGCAGAGCCTGCCACAAGTCATTGTTGTGCTAGGTGTGGTGGGAGGGGACAGAAAAGTGAGATCTGATTTCCAGCAATCCCTGGGGCTCCGAGATGGTGTGGGACAAAACAAACCAGCCAAGGGGAACTTCTCTGGCTCACTCCTCTCTCTGGAGACCTTGTTTTAAGCTTCTCAGGAACAGTTCTGAGCACACCACTCTGCCTTCACTGAGATGAGGAGTGGGGCCACTCTATCAGCAGAAGCCCGGAACTCCCCTAGGACTTCTCCATCAAGGTAGAATGAGTGCAAGATTGGAAGGGAGCCCCTCTGGGTCTCACAGAGAAACTCCACTGTGTATCCTACAGCAGGGTTAGTGGCTTCGTGTCGCAGAGTAACCTCCGAGTTGGATACAAGCACTGGATGGCACATGGGATGGGAGAATCAGGCGGACTGTCCTGGCTCCAGGATTCCTTCTCCCCTGGAGCCTGCTGCCTTTATGTCTGGACCCCTCAGGAGTGCCTCCTTTCCCTCATTTGCATACCCTGTACTTAGATCTCCAGCTGTTGACTTTGTTTCTGGGCTAGGTCATCCTTAGTGGCCACCATACACTGGTAAAGCCCAGGGTCTTCCTCCTGACTTCTGAGATGTGGCAGACTGGACTGTGACTCCTGTTCTGAATGACATGACTGTCCTTGTGAAAAGAGCGAAAGGACCACGAGGCTGACTTCTGGGGGTGCACCTCTGACACCACAGGAGCAGTGGTCTCTGCTCTTGGAGGTCTGGAGGGAGGACAGAGCTCAGCCCAGGAGTCTGTTTTTTTTTTTTTGTTTTTTTTGTTTTTTTTTTTGTTTTTTGAGACAGGGTTTCTCTGTGGTTTTGGAGCCTGTCCTGGAACTAGCTCTTGTAGACCAGGCTGGCCTCGAACTCACAAAGATCCACCTGTCTCTGCCTCCCGAGTGCTGGGATTAAAGGCGTGCGCCACCACCGCCCGGCACAGCCCAGGAGTCTGGAACAACTCTGGGGAGACACAAGCCCAAGGCTCAGGAAGGAAGTCCCAGACAGTGTAGCCCTGGAGACTGAAAACTGATTTCCATATCACTCCGGCTATAACTATGAGATCCAGAAGAGAGTTTAATCCTCAGAATTTGTCCATTGTCCTTATGCAGTGAGCCTGAAATGATTCCTGGTCCTGTGAGAGTCCCAGAAAGTCAAAGCCAGAAGACCCCATAGTGGTTGTGGTCCTCAGAGGGGAAAAATGGGTTGATGTGCTGGTCCAGGACTCTTCCAAATTCCTTGCATCCTCTAGCTACATGTTGGACATCACTGCAATATTCAGGGCCAGATGAAGGCTCAGCATCATCTAGAGTGAGGGGTCCTCGAGCCACTGGCCTCCAGGATCCCTGAACAGTACCTTACTGTTCCACCAGATCCCTCTAACTGGCAACTCATCTTGGACTTCCATCCTGGCTGATTTTGAGGCTTATTCAAAACACGCCATTTGCCCGCTGCAGCTGTAATTCCCGCTGTTTCTCACTGTTGCTATCTTTATGGACAGAAGGCTGGGTCACAGAGAAATTAAGGAATTTTCCATCTTTGTAGAATTTCACCTGGGACAGTGTGTGGCTCATTGCCTAGCCCCGTAGAGTCAGTGTGCCTCCTTCAAGCACAGGGTTTGGCCAGATTTGGAGATGTATGTACCCTAGCTGTGAAACATGGGGACAGAACCAGGAATGACAGGTTCTGTTGCTTTTACTGTTCTCTCTCTGTTCCAGATGTAGGTCTCACACTAGGGACAGAGACTCCTGTGCAGTACCTTTGTTTCTGCTTCTTCATGCTAGACCAGGGTGGGGCAGGAGTTCAATTTCCTTTTCTTCTGCTGGCCTGCTCCTTACCAATCTCTCTTCAGTCCTCCGCTTCCCCCGACCCATCCCATCCTGTGCCTTCTTTCTGGCTTTCTTCCCTCCCGTCTTCCTCTTCCCATTTTATTTCCCCAACCACACTGTCAAGTTTTCCAAGCTGGCTTCATCCTCTCCATTGTCTGACCTCATTCTTCTTGATTTTGTTCCTACTTTCCTCAATTGGTTCAAATCCCCCAGTGTGGCATTTTCTTCAGCCATGACCCCTAATGAGAGCTACATTAATGCTCACCAGGAAAACAACAACAACAACAAACAACTTTTTGTCTTGGCTTCCCAGACCTAGCTTTCATCTCTGCTCTCTGAAGGGAGTTCCATCTTCTGCCAGTCTAGGAGAGATGTGTTTTCTCTGCCTGTCCTCCTAAAAGGCACTCTGTGCTCTGATGTGGACAAGAGAAGTTAGGGATTCTGATGACAGGACCTAGCCTGGGTCTTCTTTGCAAGTGAGGGCCCCAGTGGTATTATCATATCCCTTCTCATTAAAATGTTGGTCCAGGAGAATACTTGGAATCAGGAGGGTAGTGGCTAAGACTTACAATTTGTCCCATTGCAGGAAACTGCAAGAGAACAAAGTAATAAAATTAAATTAAGTCACAGAAAAACTTCTCCATTAACAGGTGGCATTTATATCATTTTGAGCTACCAACCACCAGCTCCCAAGATACCCAGCACCTACTACTCATCCACTTAATCACTAAACCACTCAGTAACTTCTCCCAACCATTTAACCCGCAAACATTTATAATGGACACACTCCCTGCATTCCTCTACCTTGCACCTGGTCAAATTTTGCCCTTCCCTCAGACTACAATCTAAAGAATTTTCACATTCATAGAATCCTATTGCATAATGATTGCTCACTCAGAGTATTTTAATTAATTTGTGAGACGGTGTCTTACTCTGTAGCCCAAGGTGCCCTGGAACTCATTATGTAGCCCAGGCTGGCCTCTGACTTGTGGAAATGCCCCCGTTTCAACATCCTGGGTGTTGAGATGACAAATCTTAGCCACCACATCTGGTTTGAATTTGTCTTATTAAGTTGCCAGCACACTATTGCTGATTCTCCTCTATTTAGAATGTAATCTGACTGCATGTCTTCAAGGCTATGTTCCTTATACCCAGGACCCGTGCCTGGAACACTGAATTAGCAGTAAGTATGATGGCTAGTCTTACCAACGTGGTTGCATTAAGGACTGCCCAGGAGCTTAGCAGAACACACCTCTAGATGTGTCTGTGAGGCCATTTCCAGGGATAACTAGGTCATGAGGGCTCTGTTACAATGAAGGGATTCATCCTTTGATGATTTAAAATATGACAGCATTATCGGGAGGAGCCGAAAGTAGGAAATAGGATGTATGGGCAAAGTAGTTCCCTGGAGATGTGCCCTGGAAGGGGATATTTTGTTCTCTGTCCCTTCCTTGTCTACTTCCTGGTTACCATGAGGCAAGCGGCATTCCTCCGTCATGCTTCCCAACCATGGTGAACCTCCTTTACCATCTAAAAGCAATGGGTCCAGTTGACCATACACTGAATCCTTTGAAGCCACCAGCAAAAGTAAAACAACCTTTCCTGCCTTAAGTCAAGTTTCTCAAGTATTTTGGACCCGTAACTAAAAGCTAACTACTGCAGGGTGCTGGGTGGACAACTGGCATGCTCGCATGCCACCTGCTGTCCCCTCGCTCTTCGTGCCACTTTGGATACAGATGGAGAATTTCAAATTAATTTTGCACTCAGCTCAGGGTCAGCACATTTATAGGTTTTCAAGTTTTTGCAGACCTATAGAAGTCTCTTTCCTTCCATCTCCCCGACCTTTCTCACCTGTGAGCTTCAAGCTGTAAAAATGTAGGCAGGATTTGGAAGCAGACCATCTTGACTGGACTTACAAATCTGCCTCTTTCCATGTGGGCTTGGACAAACTGCCCAGATTCCAAGAGCTTTCAATTCCTCATTTTGTCACATCATATAATTGGGAATGATAACAGTAATTTTTTTTAACTAGGTGGTTGTAAAGGTTATACAGACCCACTGCTGGGGAACTGGTTATCACACGAACTGAAAGCGGAAAGAAGGTTTGACCTCAGAGTAGACGAGAGGCTGCTCTGTAGACAGGCTTCCCTTACCTTTCTTTCTCACTGGAAAATGATCTTGTCATTACAAAATGCTGAGCAAACAGGATTGAGAGTCCTGAAGCTTGTAACAAAAGAGGAGTCATTTAGGCAGCAGAGTCACTTAAGTGACCTCATGTCTCCACGTCCCAATGACTTGTTGCTCCATTGGCCAACAGGACCTTGGAGTTATGAGTGTGATTACAGAGGCCTCTGTAATCAAGATGGTAGCCGACTGGGACCATACTGAGTGACACTTGCATGCGTCAGTTCCTATGAAGAGGGCCCAGGGACCTTAGACGTAGGCTGAAGCTGAGGTGACAATGTGACAAGACACCTAAGAGCTATTGTCAGACTAAGTTGTATTATGGAGCCCCGAACCATGGAAGCAGCTGAGAGTTTCTTGCTTCACAGTGGGAGGGGAAAGAAAGCTGAGGTCCCAGCACACCAACAGAGCACATCAAGCAAGGCAAGGCGGATGAGGGTGAGGGGCAGGGTCTGGAAACCATCTGCATTTATCGGAACGCCGAGGGATTTGGAAGAAATTTATCTATAAGGATACAATAGAGCACCCAGACAACAGTAGCTTTCAGTCATTCTTCTGAAGAGGAGGGAAAGATTTATTGTGGGTTATTTTGTGAACAGAAAGGAGACGAATTATTGGAAATTAGAGGGATCAGTGAGGCAGACTTAGCTCAACATGAAGAACTCTCCCACAGTGGGTCTCTTCTAGGGAGGAGCATGCTGCTTTGTCAAGCCATGGCTGCCATGGCACCGAGGAGTGTGTGGAGGTCCCATGACACCTGCCGTGGAAGCTGTGTGAGTGGGCCCCACAAGGAGAGAAAACTTGTGTAATTATTGCCTCAGACGAAAGCTAAGGACCATCCCCTAAGCTTTTCCATATTTAATGCTGAGGCAAAGCCTACGTGCTGGATGCCTGGACCTCTAGCTTTCTAGACATCTGATAACTGATAATGGCTCATTGTTGCACATTATCGTTACTAGACCCCCCATGTTATTTAAAATAAATTTCTGTTTTTTACTTTACTTTTTTAAAGTTTTATTTACTACATATGCAGTGGTCTTTCTGCATATATGCCTGCACATCAGAAGAGGGCACCAGATCTCATTATAGATGACTGAGAATTGAACTCAGGACCTCTGGAAGAGCATCCAGTGCTCTTAACCCCTGGGTCATCTATCCAATCCTCCTATTTTCTAGTTTGCTGATTAGAAGCCACTTATGTCTGAGCAGGAAGGAGGAATGGGGAAAGCACGGGACTCAGCCTCTAATGGGTAGGTGTTGGCATTCCTGTTTTGCTCTTGTTAACTCCAGGAAGATTTCTGAGAGCCTTAGTTTTCCCCATTGCTCTAGAAAATTCTAATGGCTAGAAACTACAAAGCAGACGTTCAGTGGTTTTGCTCTGGTTTTCTTCTCCGTCTCTGTCCACATCTGAGAGGAAATAGCAGCTGTGCACTTTCTGCAACTGTTACCACATGCCCAGCCCGGGGGTGGGCGGTGGGGGTGGAGGTGGGTATGTGTCTTAGGATGTTTTCCTGGGATCCCTAGGCAACAAGTGTGGGCTGCTTATGTCTAGTTCTCCACCAGAACAGAGTAGCACGATGGTGTAGAAGAGAGAAGAACACAAAACAGAGCAGACGGTTTCCTCTCAGGCTTAACTTTTCACAAACTCTGCCCAGGAAGAGGTCACAGTTAGGAATAATCTTGCTTTTCTGTTCCATGAAATAAATCAGACAAACAAAAAAGAAATAAACAAACAAATAGACCATTAAAAACAGGTTCACTTTCTTCCTCTCCCCACCCCAAAAAAGTCAACTAAAAAAAACTGTCTATGGAAATAAAATACATAACAATTTATGACTTGGGGTACAGCAGGATGAACCTAGCTGAGACTCAGTTGAGTCTAGGGGGATCAGAGACACTCTGCATGGTGGTCTTTGACTTTCGGATCAGTCACAACAAGGCCGGCTAATGTGGCTGGAAAAGTGAAGAGGAGAGGGACAGGGATTGATGACTCTTCACACCAGCCCTGAGGACCAGTAAGGACCCCAAAGCTCACCATACTCCCTACAGAGGGACAAGGTAGGCAGAAGAGAAAGGCAAGCTTGAGAAGAGCTCTGGAGAGCCAGTGTGCAGGACTTTTGACCAAGTGAGAAGTCTGGTCTTCAGTAAGCAGCTCTTGGAGAAGGCTAAGGCGTCATAAAAGATGTTGCCTTCCAAGTCTTGCCTCCTGTGACTGCACAAAAGGTGTGAACTTACACCCCGTCTCTGATCTACCCCCACCCCCGCGATACTCTCAGGGGACTCCTTTCCTTCAGTAACTGTTTCTTTTTGGGATAGTCCCCCAAATCATTTCACAGGGTAAAAGTGATTTTGGGAAATACCGGAATCTCAGTCTGTTTCTCTAGTTTATTTCTTGTCTAGTTTATTTCTGATGATGGGCCTGCCTTGCCAAGAACCTTGGCAAAGGAGCTAGGAAACACTGTAGAAAATTCCACCCCATACCGCTTCCCTCAGCTTGCCAGTGTGCACACACTTTTCTCAAGTTCCAGGCACTAACTGTGAGTCTGGAAAAGGAGTGGTTAGGAGCCATGTCCCAGAGACCACTTGCAGGGAGCAGCAGAACCGTTCAGCACCGCATGGTGCCTTTCCCGAGGCAGAGCAGGCCAGACAGCAGGCAGACTTTAAAGTGGGGGTAGAGCAATTAGCCCTCTTGAGTGTGTGGGTAGTCCTTCTGACCTTAGAAGTGTTATAGCTTAAAAAAAGTGGGGAAGAAATTTGGTAAGTTCAAATGGCGTTTCTTCTCTGGTTACATATATATTGATTTTATCCAACACAAAATATGAAGGAGTTAGGTAAACCATTAATAAGTACTTCCTGTGTTTTCACAAAGCTCATGCCAGGGAACCGGGATGGGTTATAACTGTGGATTATTCCTATTGGGAAGCGTCAGTAACTGTGTAATATTGGAACCACTAATCATTCAACTTCCATCCCTTAGAGATGAAGTCCTTCCTTGCTATAGTCTGGCTCTAGAAGATTCTCAAAAAGACCCATGGATTAAAGGCTTTGTCCCTGGTTTGTTTTAAGAGGTGGGGCCAATGTGAGAGGCGACAGTCATGGAGGGCATGTCCTCAAAGAGCCATTGTGGGACATGGGCTCTTCCTCTTTCCCTGCTTCCCAGCAGCCTTGAGGTAACAGGCACCACCATGTGCTCCCTGCCATTATTTGTTGCTGAACCTTAGGCTCAGAAACAGATTCAACCACATTGGGATTAGGCCTGATAGGGTTTACTAAGAGTAGTGGATATGCGATGACCCAGCATCTCCCTGAGAACGTTTATGTATGGGCATCAAAAGAAACGCAGAGTGTGCTCACACAAAGCTTTATTTAAGAACTCAAAGGCCTCTCACGGAGATCTCCATCGACTCTGAGGACAGAACAGAGCACATGGCTCTGAGGTGGAAGATGGAGGAATCTGGGAAAGCAGAAGGTGGGATTTTCTGGCAGTAAGGCTTTCTGAGGAAGTCTAAATGAGAAGTTCTCTGTGGTCGGCAAACGTCTCCATGTGTTCATTGCTGAAGGCAAGAGCAGAGAGAGTGAGCTTCCTGTATTCTCACCACAGATTCTCTGACTCAGGGGGAATGGGGAATCCACTAGACACCGACAGGCAGTGACCTGGTCACCAGGCTGCTCCTGTATTCAAGGAGTAAGGAGGTGAGACAGAGTGCCATGTCTTGCCCATTCACCCAGAGGGTACCCATGTTTTCCTCTGTCATTCTTTGCCTATAGACTCCAGATTAGGGTTTTCTTCAATTTTGTTCAGCAATGGGTAAGTGGGTGGGGCCGATCAGTACAGGGGAAGGAGACAGGGTGACGGGTAACCACAAACGTCCTCACACACAAGGTGCCTGTGAGGTTGTGACCACAGAATGGCCAAAGTATCTCTCTGGCTTCATTTACTGTCATTGCATCCCAGCAGATGAGAGTGTGAAGTGAACCCCAACTTATCATGCCACCCCTGCAGGGGACATGGTGTTGTGCCTTCAGAGGTGAACGAATCGGCTCTCTCAGCTCATCTGGCTGCCCAGCATCCCCTTATGGATGAAGGTGACTGGAGAGAGTAGCGATAGGTTGCACACCTGCCTAGGTCATTCATCTTCTAGGACCCAGGCTACCCTGAATGGAGATGGAGACCGCAACTAGTTAGTGAAAGTCTCCAAACCCGTCACACCTTCTTGCATCTCAACATGACATTGTTACTAACGAAGTCTGCCAAAGAACCATGCAATTGAGTTACAAAAAGAAAACTGCAAATGTTTTGAGTAGGTTTATAATTTTTTTTTTTTGTCCGGCTGTATTCATGTCCTTGGTTGGCTGCGGGTAAGATGCACCTGCAGAGGACTGGACAGAAAGGCGGGAGGACTCTCTTACAAAAGAGGCTGGAAGCCCAGGTACCTAATTGTGTAGGTCACTGTCAGGACAAGAGCTGTGAGGGCCAATGATCAGTTTAACTCCCAGGAGGTCAGAGGGTGAATTCAGGAGAGTGGTCACTAGTGACAGCTCTAGGCTCAGGGGCAGCAGGCTAGCTGGGGAGTCAGCCACCCAAACCTGAATCCTTGCTTAGATTCTTGTCTTGTTTTATTTTATGTGTCTCTGTGTGCCTGAGTGTGCGTCTGTGTACCACATTCAGTCAAGCACCTTTGAAGGCTAGAAGAGGGCATTAGACTCCTAGCACTTGAGTTACACTTGGTTGTGAGCCACCATGGAGTTGCTGGGAATTGAACCCAGATTCTTTGGAAGAGTAGCCAATGCTTGTAATCACGGAGCCATCTCTCCAGCCCCCTTGCTTTGATTCCTAATCTGTTGAGAGATCTTGGCTAAGTTGTGCAACAGTTTGGGTCTCAGGGTCCTTATCTCTAAGGTGAATAAATGATTATATTTCACGCTAAAAGTGTAAAGAAGGTTACCTGAGATTAAAAAAAAAAAAAAAAAACAGGAGGCGCTTAGACAGTGCTGTCTCATGGAGTGCTCCGAGATGCCGAAAACGTCCCCTGGCTGCTTCCTGTAGTAGTATTTGATTGCATTGTGGCTATCAAGTATTTGAAATTGGCTGGCAAGGCCGAGGAACAACAATTGTATTTGCTTTTGTTTCAGTTAATTCAATATTCAGTGTTCCATGTGGCTGCTGGCTGCCTTCTTGATTATCACAGGACGAGCGCCATGCCACACGAGGAAGAAGAACGCGATGAAGGCTGTCGTTGTTAAAGGAAGAGTGAACCAGGCAGTCTGGAACTACTAGACTTCCTCCCAAACCGCACTTCTTGGGAGGTCCAAAAAGAAGAAGCAATTTGAGTGGAGGTACTCGGTTTTTCAGCTTGTGATTGGAACCACATGGCTTGCTGGAAGCAGAGCTCCAAGAAAGACCCCCGCCCCCTTGAACATTTCTGAGTTAGCTTCTACAGACAGGATGAATTGGAGACGTGTATTAAATGCCTAGAACTTAGGGTAGGAGCAGAGAGATGAAGAGTAAGGTTAAAGAAGGAGCCAGATTGGAACCTGGTCAACTCCCTCTATTTCCTCCACCTGTCTCCTCCCTTTGAGGCAGCGAGGCAGAACCTGGAAGGGCCAATGGAAAACTGTGTTTGAGTCAGGTCTGCAGCAACCTCTTGTGGCTACCTGAAGAACAGTTGCCCTAAGGAGGATTTTTTTTTTTTTTTAAATCAACATCCAAATGCTATGGCTTTCTTCACCCATCCATCCATTCAACCACTCACCTACCCTTCCTTCCACCTGTCTTTTCAACAGTCCTTCCAGCCAACAAACTTTTTCAAGATCTTCTCTTATTCCCAGTCCATCTTTGCCTCCCTGAGCTCAGAAAAAGACAGGCATATATTAGAAGACAGTCTTTGTGCTTCTTAAGGCATTTCCCAATTATTCTGTTCACCATATGGTATTGAACCTGTTTTGTCATCTTCCTCTACTTAATGTTCAGTCTCTTCAAAGTCAAATGTGGGATCCTATTCATCTTTGCGTCTCTAGTCCTAGCACAGTGTGTGACATTCAAGATGCATCAAGGCGTAGTTCCTAGGAGTGCTGGAGACAGAAACATATCTGCTAAAGTCTCGGCCAAGCTGCTTAGAGCGGGGAGCACCTGAGACAGTGGCTTAGCTTTACTGAAGGTCAGATTTAAAATTTTTAGCATGGTGATAATGACACCCAGCTTTTAATATTGTGCAGAGAACTCACTTTACATATGGAATATCTTGTATTTTCACTGTCCCTGTCACCTTCTGCAACTGGACTCTCGTATGCCTCCTTAGGAGCCGTACACGCCCAAGGATACCCTACCTTTTGCCTCCCCTGAATTCAGTCATGCCATCTCAACTGGATCTTTTCAGTAGATGCTTTTGAAAGATGCTCATGTTTTCTTCACCCAAAGGGCACTCCAGACAAGCCAGCTGCCCTTTCTTTGTTGTCATATTTGTGACACTCCAGATGTAGCCATTCTGTGTCCAGATGCCTCAAATGACTATAGGTGTTATAAGATCCTGGTCCTCTCAGTCCTCAGAGCATTTAGGTAAGGCCATGTTTCTAGCTGTGGTCAGCTTTACTCAGTTACTAAATGTTATATTTAAAGATAATTTATTTGTGATATATTTTATATTTTTATATTTATTAGTGATATTTTATTTGTATTTTAATAAATAAAGCTTGCATGAATATCAGAGTGCAAAGCTAAGCTACTATAGGCCTGGGAGTGGTGGCACACACATTTAATCCCCCAGGACTTGGGAGACAGATGCAGATGGATCTCTGTGAGTTCAAGGCTACCCTGGGTTATCCAAGATCGATTTAGGAACAGATCCAGATGATGGTGACTCACACCTTTAATCCCAGAACTAGCGAGGTGGAAACAGGAGTGATATGGCTGGGCGGAGAGAGGAACATAAAGGGGAAGAGACAGGAACTCAGTGGAGTGTGGAGTCTGAGGATTTGTGGAGACAGGATCTCACCCTTTGATCTAAAGATTTGGTAGAGGTAAAAGGTCTCTCTAGTGGCAGACTGCTTTGCTTTTCTGATCTTCAACTTGAACCCCAATATCTGTCTCTGGGTTTCTATTATTCGTGATACAGATAATCTTGGAGCTGGAGAGATGGCTCAGCAGTGATGAGCACTGGCTAGTCTTCCAGAACTTTGATTCTATTCCCAGCATCCATATGGCAGCCTAGAACCATTTGTAACTCCAGTTCCAGAGGATCCAATGCCCTTTAATGGCTTCCATGGGTGCTGAATGCATACGGTGCATAGTCAAACATACAGGCAAAACACCTACACACACACACACACACACAATGAAGGGGAAAACACTTTAAAAAGACAGTCTTATATGCCACAGAGCAAGCATGTTTGGGAAACCCTTAGGTGTCTTTGCTGCCTCCCTGTCAACCCAGCCTGTCTGTCAGTCTCTGGTCTCCATCACACACATCGCCAGTCTATCAAGTCATCAGCCTTGATCTCATGTCATTTGAGGGAACATCAACATTGTTCCCGTTCATTGTTGCTCCCTTCTTTAAGACCAGGACACAATTGTTTTCTCACGTGTCTCCCATCTCTGTAGGGAACTTTCCCACCATCCCCTGCAGGCACAACCTCCCTCCTCTGGAGGTTTTGAAAGAGCTGTGCAGACTATGGTCACAGGTCCATTTTCCTTCCGTTTTATGTTCTCTAAGCAGTCTCTCCTATGCCACAGATTAAATTACTATCTGTGGTCCAGGGACTCCCCACCATGTCTTTCTAGTCCCAAGTCTAACCAGATGTCAGATATGACTGTCCGGCTACTTCTGTAGAGCTGCATGCAGGCATTTGACTCAACCTATAGAGACTGAATCCTTTCTTCCTGGTTAGTCTTCACTGTCAACTGAACTGGATTTAGAATCAACATGGAAATCTATCTGCATACGGGTGTGCCTCTGAGGATGTTCCCCCAAACATTAGCCGAAGAAGGATATCCACACTGAAAGTTGGCAGCACCGTCCCAGGGTCTTGAGTCCAGCCTGAGGAAGTGCATGGAGCGGCAGGAAACTTTTATGGTTCTGATGGCAGACAAGTGTGATCGGCAACCTCAGCCCTCCGCAGCCATGTTTTCCTTGCCGTGATGGCTTGTATCCTCAAACCACGAGCCCAAACAGACTTTCCCTTCACTAAGTAGCTTTTGTGATGTATATCGTCACCACAATGAGAAAAGTAATATACAAGTAATATACCTCCTAATCTGGTTTTCTCCTAAAATTTTCTGTGTGAGCTAACAGGACCACTTATCCCAATTCCAAAGTCAGGAATCCAGTGCCTTGATTTTGGCTATAATCAAAATGCAAATGAGCCAGCGAAAATGCTGTCACAAACACACCAGACACTATAATCTAATAAATCCCCTTTGTGTTGTACATTCATTGTATTTGTTCTGTCTCTCTAGAGGCCTCTTCCTGTCCTGACCACTGCCTCTGCTGGGCGCATGTATAACCCACCTTAGCAATTGGCACCTACATCTGTTAGTACAACCGCCTCTTGCAATTCCTTCTCCCTCAGGGCTGTGTGTTTCCAGAAGGCACAGACCAGGTGTGTCCTGGTCCTTGCTGCACCTCGACGTCTGGCAGAATTTGTGTTCACCAAAGCAAAACAATGGCTAATGTAGAGACTCCCTCTTTGCGTTCCTGCTTCTGCATAGGGACAGTGTGGATGGCTGCTAAATTGTTGGGGCTTGGGGAGTGAGGCTGCCATCACTAAAGTAGGAGAGCGCCTGTTTGGAGTGGACTTGAACTTCGCCTGTGCAGCTTCTTGGACTCACAGTTCTGTGTTCCTCACTTTTCCTCTGTGCACCCTTTCTGCCCCTCCTCATGTGCAACTCCGCAGGTAGCATGCTAAGCATCGCCTGTGTGCTTCGGATAGGACACCTGTCATGAAGAACACGCAGTTACTAAGAGCAGCATTAATAATTTGGGACTGGCTTCATAGAAGGGGCTGAATACTGCTGGAGGCTTATTCTTCTCTGGAGATCGAGGAAGAAAAGCATATATAATTAAAGTGATAAATTGGATTTTTTTGGCTTCTCTGTTTACTGCTGTCAAACATAATCTATTTCATGCATTTATACAGAATGTATAAAATAGTCCAGAATTAATTTTCTTCAGTTTGCTTATTTTCCACTCCAGGTCCCCGGGTAGATGCACAACCTAGATAGGGCGAGGAAGATGGTAAGACTTGTGTATTCAGAGGAGATGGTAGTGGATGATTTAGCACACTGACCCCAGGAGCTGGTGACACCCATGAGCAGGCAAACAATAGGAGAGGTAATGACTGTCTGGGGAACAGCTTGAGACCTGGAGCAGATGGAACAGCGTGAGCATCCCAGCTCAGTCTAGTGAGCTGTGGGGCTTGGATTCCAGTCTCCTTCCTTTTCTCCAAGTCCCTCTTGCATCCACTCACCCACTGCTCCCTTTCCTCTCTCTCCTGTGTTCTTTCCCTCTGCATAGGGATGCCGAGAAACATCCTAAATAATCTCCTCCTGTATGTCCTTGTCCCTAGTGCTCACCCCATTGTCCTCCTTTCCTCAGAGTTAAGCTTCTCAAGAGACACACCCTTTAGTCCTCTCCCTTGTCAATCACAGGCCCCTTGGCCTCCGTGCTCCTGAAGTGCCCCCATTCTACTGAATTGCTTTATCAAAGCCACAAAGACTCCTGTACTGGCAGCTCCAAGGGGGAGGGGGAGATTCTCTGCCTGGCTCTGTTTATTTGGTTATGCAGTAGCATTTTCAACAGTTGATCACGGCTTCCAACTTGAAGCATACTCTTGGCTTGGCATCTCTCATGGCCTCCAACAGCCCCATTTGTTCTTCTGCCTCGTTAAGTCTTTTTTCCCTACTCTTAAATGGTGGGGTGCTTGGAGTTTGGTCCCAGCCTTTTTTTTTTTATTTTTTTTTTTTAGTTACACTGTCTGTCTGATGGCATGGCTCTGAAGAATACACCGGTGACACCTAAATTTATACCTCTTGACCCTACTTGACCTTTCCCACGCACTTCTGAACTGAACACACAATTGCCAGCTCTGTCCCTCCACTTTTGTGGTCGACAAACAATGAGATGACATTCCTCATCCTGGGAAGCACCCACTGACCCACCCTTTTTACTGCCTTTCTTTAACTACTTTTCTCATCCCAGGGCCTCTCTGCCTACTGCTCACACATGCTCCACATCGAATCTCCAGCCAAGTTCCATCGATTCCTTTTTCAGAGGATACCACAGATACATGTCCAGGCACCACGACTGGGATTCCAGCCTTTTGCACCCATTACTATAAAGAAATCTTCGTGTGTCCTTTCACCCTGATCTTAGTCTGCTTCCCCCACTTCACACAGAAGAGTGACCCACCCATAGTGCTAACAGACCAATATAAGGGCTCCTCTGCCTAAAGCCCCAAGGTCTCTGCATTACACGGGGAACAATGCCTCCATCCCATCCATGCACCCCCTTTTACAGTATCCTGCAGCACTGCTTCCCTCCTCCCTGAGGCCACACCCCTTCTCCATGGGTCTTGTCTCTCAAGTCAAGTGGCTTTGAACACTCCTTGTAACTTTCATTTGCATGGATCTCACCGCCACCCCATCCACCATCTCTTCCTCCACAAATAAATCAAATACAGCAAACAATAAATGAAAACATTAGATTATAAAACAATAGAAGACTACAAGGGGTGTCTAGGCCTCCACCGCCCAGCTATTTAATTATAAATTTTGGTCACATTTACTTTGGGTAATTCTTTCTTCCTCCTTACTTACTTGCCTCCCTTCTTTCTTCACCATTTCTGCAAGGTAGCCCAGGCTGGCCTCAGTTTCCCAGTGGTCCACTCTGCCTCCTGAGTTCTGGGGTTACTGTAGTTAACCTTGTTTCTTCTTTCTCTTAAAGCAATAAAGTCCCATGTTTCAGCCAAGGGCCCATGTGGTTCTCCACTCCTGTATCTGGTATTTATTCTTCTCACATCTGTTTTTGCAGTCATGACGTGTGTGTGTGTGTGTCCACCCACAATAGTGTTTGGCCTACCTGCAATTTTCTGTAACTGGTGCTTGAGAGAGGGAAGACTCCAAGGCTCCCCCATTTCCTCAGCATGGGTTGTTGTGGGGGTCTCCTTTTTCCTCATGGCCAGTTGGCCACCAGGCCTGGAGGACAAAGGGACCAGAGGCAGCGTGCAGGGCTATGTACAGCCTGTGAGTACTGCAGAAACAGCTTTCCAGGAGACGGCTTCGGGGAGGCAGCTCAACTTTATTTCAGAGGAGGAGAACAGTGGCTGGGGCACCACCTGATTTCATTAAACAGCAGGCTCCTATCAGAACAGCCAGAACACAGCCTAATTACAGCAGCAGAGGGGAGTGCATGCAGGGAACTGTGTCAAAGGTCATGCCTGAGGCAATGCTGGTATCCAGGCTCAGGACCAGTCTCCACATAGGGTCAGGCAGAGAGTGGGAAGCCCGTCCTGGGGGAAGACTACCATCTTGCGCTGAGCTTGGAAAGAGTTGTCCCACCATGGCGGGCTGCAACTCTGGTCCAGCAGGGCTCCCCCACGGGCTGTGATATGTGACAGACACATGTGGTTTTCTGTTGTCATTTGCCGTGGTGGAGGATTTCACTGGGTGTGGATGTCCAACTCACATGTTCTCCTGATTATGGATAATGGCGCCCTTTTCAGTTCTGGCCATCGTAGACAAAGCTGCAAGGGCATTTGCACACATTTCCTTGCGTTCCTGCTTGAGTTTCTCTAGGGTAAACCTTTAAAAACAGCATTCCTGAATAATAAATAGGACATGCCTTCCCAACTGTGCTAGATAATGGCACATTGGTCTTTAAAGTGGTTGAACAAATTCCCAGACCTAAACTAGCTCAGCATTTCCAGAACTCCACGTACACTCCTAGGAGCTGCGGGTCTGGTCTGTGCCGCCAGGGGGCGTCAGGCACCTTGCCTGGGCAGCCTCCTGCTCTCTTGTTAGAAAGATCCCTGCAGTGCACAGGATAGACTTCAGTTTGTAGATGGCTCAGAGATGGGGGCCTAACCAAACACAAAAGCAAAACAAAACCACAATAATGATAAAAGCAAAAACGTACCCGTCTTGAAGGAAAACGGACCCATATTGATAAACATTCATGTGCTTAACATGCAATATAAGTACACACAGGGCTAACTTCACGTATCTATTTGTTGTAGATGTTTAAGAAACAAAGTAACTTTGCTGATCTTTTCCCTCCTCTCTTTCTGGGTTCAGTTATGATTCCCGAGTTTGGGGGGCCTCCAAATGACTTATTTTTATATGTGTGTCTCCATAAAGAATCTCCAGGACTGTTTTTATTCTTTACCTAATAGTGCACAAGTTTCTTTCCTGCACACCCAGCATGGATCCCAGAACACATGTTCGTTGCTGTTGCAGTATGGCAGGGCACGGCTCTCCCACTCTTCGAAGAGTATCTTTTAGGTTGTTTGAAGTTTGGGACCATTTAAACGATGGTGGGTATACACTTTGCCAAGGTGGATATTCTTGGAGTTTGCGCATGCTTAATTTTTAAGTTCCTGGAATTGTGTCTGGCATATAGCAACTGTCCAGTAAATATATATTAAGTAAATAAATAAATGGACAGCCTCCAATGTGTTTCTAAGTTGCTCAAATGCAGTTTGTCCATAAATATATATGTAGTGGTTGGATATGTATTTGCATATATGTCTATATATCTATATGTTAGGTTCTGGGGTGAACTCACCCTCCAAGGATGCTGTATTAAATCATACATCATCAGCACCTTGAGAGGTTGAATTTCCCACCGCTTTGCCAGATTTAGTTTGAGATTGGGTATATGTCCAGCCCCGCTGTATATAAAATTATATAATGATTGTTTTAATTTGTATTATATTAAGTCCTTTCTGATAGCCTCATCTAGTATTCCCCTTCACATCTTCTGTGGCTTCCAGTTTATCAAATCAACAGAAGAGGGTTGAAGTGGGGTGAGGGACACTGCCAAGGCTGGGACCTGACTCCTCAGTGGAACTGCAGGTCCTTATCCATCCCTGGCCTCCCCCTTTCCCTACAGACTCTTGAACACATGTGTCAGGAGAGACCTGGGATCTCACAGGACAAAAGAACTTAGCAGGGGGACCCGGGCCACCCTATTGTCTAGGTGTACCTTGAGTTCTGAAGGTACTCATGAAGATTGGGATGGGGCTCTACAGGTACCTACGCTGCCATTTCTAGGCTCCCAGCTGAAGAAGGCCAGGTGCAGGCACGAGGGTCCTAGATCCAGGTGTTCTGGCATTTGCAGCTACATGGATTCCTCTAGGGACCCTGCGTACTCCCAACAAGGAAAACTGTTTTTGCAGTCTTTAGGATGCCTCATTCGCCTTTGGAAAGATATACAGAAAAATGTCTGACTGGCTCCCTGAACTGACAAATTGGCCATTATTTGAAGGAGAAAGCAGGCTTGAATTAAGACGTAACAGCATGCAGTGCTGACGAGTATGGGGGACAACTGAGGCAGAAGGCTGGAACGTTCAGGATTCTTCTTGGCCTTGGGGCTACAGGGAGAAATACCAGAATGTTGGGCAGAGTGAAGCCCCAGGGCCGGGTGCTCCTGAAGACATGTGACTTATCAACTGGAATATGACAATAGTGTGATTTAAAACGTGACTTCAGAGAACCTGGCAAAGTAGCGAGCGGGCTTGCAGAAGCCTGAGCCAGTCACCACGAGAAAGGCATATTTCCAGCACACAGGGATGACACTCACTTGAGTTCTTTTCCCATTCGAAAGCATTAAAAAATCATAACCTGCAAGCCCAGAGGGTGAGCTCTCTGACTTAACAACCTTCCACTTCCTTCGGCGAAGCATTACCGTCATTAACTTCCAGCAAGAGGAGAAAGCGGGTTCTTACTCAACTCTCATCCTCTGAGAAGTCTCAGAAACCAGTGGCGTGCGGCCTCGTCTGCCTTTGACAAAGTTAAATCAGAAGCACTGCACAGCTACTCAGTCATGGGGCCATTCTGTCAGAACAGAACTTGAGAAAAATGGAGCCCAGTGATGTGTCCTCTGCTCAGAATCCCGTGGTGAGTCCACACTGGGGAGCAGATGGGGACCTTTCCTGTGGCAAGAATTTCTGCTGTTCTTTTACTAGCTTAACCTAACCATGGATCCTCCACTTCCCACTGGATGGGGATTTTACTTCTTCCATGCCCTTTGATGTCTTTTATCTTTCCTTTCCCAGAGGATACACAACGTCCTGTTCTTCTTCTTCATCCAAGCCTCCCTGAATGGACTTTGCACTCAGCACATAACCTTAGAATGTTTAACGACATTCAACACTTGTCTCTCCAGGTTATACAACCACATCTCTTTGAAAGATTCAATCAAACATATATTTTTTTTTAGCAGACTTACTCTTCTTATGTTTTTAATAGCTGTAGCATTGTTTAAGTATCAGTGCACTGCATATTTCCATCTTTGTGTTTATACTTAAGAGTACCTTTGTCATACAATCCTTCACCAAATTATCCATCCCTTAGATTAATTCTTTTCTATCTTTCATTAACATGACAGCATATTGGTTTATCAGTTGCTCTATGCTAATTGTATAGCTATGTGATGGGCATTGTGCCAAGTGTTAGAAGTATGGGCTAAAAAGTCCTTAGTCTCTGGTAGAGAGAGAGAGAGAGAGAGAGAGAGAGAGAGAGAGAGAGAGAGAGAGAGAGAGAGAGATTGCACGCAAGAGATGAAGCTATTGAATGACTATTATAGGTAAATATGGGCAGATGCTTTGGGAGTATGGACATGGGCATGGATGTTGGGAACCTTTTCCTGAGGGGTGATGGGTAAATAGAGACCACTGGGGGTTAGTTAGAGCCAAGGAAAGTACACCAACAGCTTCCCGGATTATCAAATGGAGAGAAACACTGAATGTGGGGGTTTGATAGGCTCATGTACTTGAGCAGCTGATCCCCAGCTGGTGGTAATGCTTGGGGAGGTTACGGGACTTCCAGTCTTGCTGGAGGAACATCGCTGGTGTTGGACTTTGAGGGTTTGGAGCCTCGCTTCACTTCCTGTTCTCTGTCTCCATGTGTGATGAGTGTGATCAGCCACCTTTGTGCTGCCAAGCCTTCTGCATCATGATGGACTCCATACCTCTGGGACTGTAAGCCAAGCTACTGTCCCTCCCTTAAGTAGCTTTTGGTCATGGTATTTTATACAGTAACAGAAGTAATTAATACACTAAGTATCTGATGGGGTGCAGTTAAGGTTAACCCAGCAGGCTGGGGATGCCCGGTCTACACATCCCAAAAATCTTCAGTCCCTCCCTTGCTTAGTTCCTGTGAGATGGACATCAAACCTTTGGAATACTCTGCATGATAAGAGTATTTCTGTATACCTGAGACCTCAGGCTGGCCAGATGGTTCCTGCCAACAGTGTGACTTATGGTGAACACTTGTTTTGTAATTTTAAATATATCTAAGTTGTGTTGGGACATGCTGCTTCAGTTTGACCTCTGCTGGGGCTGGAGACCGAGTGTACATTCTGCATGCCTGCATGACTGACCCCAATAAAACTCTGCTCACCAAAGCTCAAGGGAGCATCTGCGGTTGGCAATACTTTGTATGTTTTTCTACACATTGTTGCTAGGAGAAGTGTGCCCATATGACTTCCCCTGGTAGAGGACAACTGGAAATGCGTGTCTGGTCTCTCCGGGACTCTGTCCCACGGGCCTTTCCCTACTTTCAGATTTTAATCTGCATTCTTGAACTTCCATAAAACCATCGGATGTTTTAGATCTCTATGAGTTATGGCAGGGTTCTGACTGTGGGCTGGGTCCCAGTGTGGCTTTACCGAGAACTTAGTCCTATCTAGGAATCATGAAGGTGTGATACCCTGTCACAGAAAACATGCAAATCAATGAACTCTTTTGGGATGAGGATAAGGGAGACCAGTAGCGTAGACAACACACCCGAAGAGATCAGCAGTGTCACCTGGGGGATGTCTGCAGCCATTGCCGTTTCCCATGGGCCCCCGCGGATTCCCAACAGTCACTACTCAGTGTATATGAGTAATGAAGATGAGTGTGGTCGTTAGAGAAGCTGGAGGGGTCACACCCCAGAGCTGTTTGCCGTACTCGGTGCCACACATTGGAAATTCAGAGGTGGTATCGCTAATTTGTTCCATGATCACATATCCATGGTGGCAGAATAAGTCAAGGGAGAAATAGGGCAAGGGGGTGGTGGCAGCAATTTAAGCAATTTATTGGCACAAAGGACTCAGCTATCAAGGCGGCAAATAAGGCATCAGTTTCAGGCATGGGTGTGCACCAAAGTGTTTTTCAAATTTCTGTTTGCTTGGACAAGCATGCTGCCTTCTTAGAAGTGTGCCTTGAATCTTTAATGGCTAGAAAAACGTAGGCTACCATGGGGGATGTGCTTATGTAAATAAGTTTTCAATCAACAGGGGACTCCAGTTTTGATACTTGAGGCAGAAGGCTGTTAGAGGTGACGGGGGTGGGGGCAGTGCGGATATTAGCTGGACAGCAGTGTCCTTGAAACCCTGTGATCAGAGGGCATCACAGATGGCCCTGGGAGACCAAATGCCTCAATTCTGCACAAGGTACTTCTGTTTTCTCATTACAATGGTCTCCCTTCTTGCTTTATGGAAGGGAAGGTGGTTGATTGCTAACTCCAGGTTCCAGTCTTGTTCTGGGGGGTGACTCAGGGCACAATATTTTTTTTTTAATTTTTTTTATTTTTTTTATTAATTAATTTATTTAATTATTAAAGATTTCTGCCTCTTCCCCGCCACCACCTCCCATTCCCTCCCCCTCCCCCAATCAAGTCTTCCTTCCTCCTCAGCCCAAAGAGCAAGCAGGTTTCTCTGCCCTGTGGGAGGTCCAAGGACCACCCACCTCCATCCAGGTCTATTAAGGTGAGCATCCAAACTACCTGGGCTCCCACAAAGCCATTACGTGCAATAGGATCAAGAACCCATTGCCATTGTTCTTCAGTTCTCAGTAGTCCTCATTGTCCATTATGTTCAGCGAGACCGGTTTTGTCCCATGCTTTTTCAGTCCCCGGCCAGCTGGCCTTGGTGAGTTCCTCAGGGCACAATATTAAACTCTCGGGGTGTCAGTGTGTTCGCTGTGTATTGGTTACTGGGGTAGTACTTTGTGCATGGAGTTTTATACGATTTCCCTTCGAAGAGTGAATGAGATAATGTCTGCAAAGCGCTTGGCACAGTGCCTGGCATACATTAAGGGGTCAAACAACAAAACCATAAAGAGTAGCAGGATTTTCAAGAAATCATCAGACATAAAAAAGGCATTTTTGAGGGCTCCATGGCAGCCACACAAGCCTCAGGACTGTCGTCCTGGGCGAGGACATCTGTATGCCCTGAGTTAAAGAACAATAGATGTGACAAGAACAGTTTTCTGGTCCTTGGTCCAATGCTCACACTGCATTTGATCCTTAGTTTGTAATTACAGTTGAAATTTTATTGTGTTCGTGTGCATGCACGTGTGTGTGTGTGGAGGCCAGAGGACAAGATGTGTGCGGGGAGAAGGTTCTCTCCTTTCACTATGTGGGCCCAGGGAATCGAACTCAGGTTGTCAGCCTCGGCATCAGGTGTCTACACCCACGGAGAAATCCTGCTGGCCTCAGGCCACTCTGTGAAGCAGAACACATAATTCAGGTGCAATTGACTTTAGGTTTAGGTGCAAGGATTATTCTCCGGCTGCCGAGGAGGAAGAAATGGGTCCTTGGGGGTCTGTGGATCAGACAATCAGCAGGGCTGAGCTCTGAAATACAGACAGACTCTATTGTGTCCCTAGAATCACGGTAAGTCTTGTCAGGAGGGTATTTGGTGAAAGAAACACGACCTCTGGACTTTGGAGGGACAGATGATTTGGATTTACGGCCCAGCTTCTTTGGTATAAATGGTTCGAATGTGAAATGCCTCTCTCCCATTCCGTATCCACCCACAAGCTCATGGGTTTGAACACTTGGCCCCCAGTTGGTAGAGCTGTTTTGGGAGGCCACTGAACCTTTGGGAGGTGGAACCTAACTGGAGAAGGTGAGTCCATGGGGTGGAACTTGAAGTTCAGCAGCCGAGCCCCACTTCATGTCCTCTCTCGGTGTCCAGCCACTTGACACTCCTGCTGTCATGCCTGCTGTCGCCATGACTGACAGACTGTATCCCTTTGAACTGAAGTCAAAGCAAACCCTTCCTCTTTAAAGTTGCTTCCGGTCAGGTCAGCAGGCTCAATAATGGGAAAAGTAACTCTAGCGCAATTGTGATATATATATTTTTTTGGTACATTATTCACCTTTCTCATCTCGGCTCCTTCTATAGAAAGGAGAAATCACTTGACTTGCCGAGCTGCAGTGATAAAATTACATAAAGCAAGGTATGTAAACCACCAGCTACATGGTAAGTGCTTCATAAATGACGGCAATTATGCTTATACAAGCAAGCAAAGTTCGGGTGTGACAAACTGTGAAATGCATTAGTGGTAGCTGTCATTGTTGTGTGACAAAAATTCCTGTGAGACCAAATTAGTTTCCCTCTCACAAAGAATGATAAGCCATAGATAGCAGGAGCTTTGACTTGAAGGCTGGCAAGCGGGTGTAGTTCACGCGGAGAAAGGAGTTACGGTTGAGATCCACTCTCTGGCCCAGGGAACATGCCCATCATTTCTCTGAGGAAAACCAACTTTGGGGATAATGTTGGGCAGGTGGGAGGGTGTGCAGGGGAGCAGACCTCTTCAGCAGGGGGAGGTCAACAGTGAATTGCCCTTCCTAAGGTATCGCTCTATAATAGGGTAGGCTGAGAGGGGCAGACTGGGTAGGCACGGACTGAGTTTAACTCCACAGGAGGTGTGAACAGGCTCACGGGCCTGCAGATGTGGGCCTACGACCTCACTGCGGTTCCTTCTGCAGTATGAAACGGAGACACATGGCCTTTCATGCAGTCTTGGGACTCAGAACTCAGAAAGTACAAGGGGTACGTATGAGCGCATCAAACCAGGGCTTTGCATCCTTAGCACCTTCGGACATTTCGATCTAGGGCTGGATGAAGTGTGGGGGGCAGGGATAAGTTTGTCTTGTGCACTGTCTTGGGCATCCTGCAAGGGCAATGATGGTAGGAGAACCAGGCTAGGGAGAAATCTTCTCAGACAACCAAGCTTGTGGTTGGCTTCTTTCTGTCTTGATGCAAGCTGTTCCTGGATCTGAACAATTTTCCCAGGGAAGGGTCCAGGTGGTCAGTGCAGAGCCAGGATAGCAAGGAACAAAGGTTTCCAAGAAGAAAATCCTCTGTTCGGCAGAGCCCTGTCATGTACTGGGGAATAAACATGAATGAACTTTAAAAACACAGGGGTTACCTTTTGTCAGCCTGGGAAGAATGGACCTCAATCGAGGAACAATCCGTCAGGTTGGCCTATGGGCATGTCTGTGGGGGCATTTTCTTCACTGCTGACTGATGTGGGAGAGCACAGATCAGTGTGGGTAGTGCCATCCTGGGCAGGTGGTCCTGGGTTGTCTAAGAAAGCAGGCTCACCCCTCCCCTCCCTGTGGCAGGCAGGAGAGTGGTCCTGAGGAGAAGCATGAGAGCAGGAGAGCTCACCCTACCCCTCACCAACTGCAGCACTTGGAAGAGTGGGCCCTGCACCTCACCTGGTAAATCAGTAGAGCTAGGTCCGGTGGTGTGGGGGCATAGGAGCTGGTCCTGAGGGCATGGGAGCTGGAGAACTCCCAGCTCCTTGATGTCTGTCACACTGGGTGAGCTAGCCAGGGCAGTGCTGGAGAGCTCACCCTGGTGGTGATGATGAGGGAAACCTGGCAGCATGACCAACCTAGGCCCAGAACCAAGGCTCTGAGTTAGTTCACCCCAACATCCACCTTATCTGTGATCTGGAACATGTGAAGGGGCCGGACCTGCAGATCCAAAGCTGGATCTCCATGACACAAGGCAACAACAGGACATCCAAGAGAAGTTCCAGTGAGGGTCTAGTGTATGCAGTGTAGCAGAAGCCAGAGGCCTCAAAGCAGATTAACGGCTTACTGAATGCACACTTGCAAGTGAGGATGTGTGCTCTAAAGCATGGCACTCATTGTGTTGCACTACAGCTTCCGCGCTGAGACTTTTTTCTTTTGCTTTTCATTTTTCTTTTAAATCTTTTGTGTGTGTGTGGGGGGGGGGCAGGGGAGATTGCAAGGGCAGAGGGCAGATACGAAGACATGGGGAGATGAACGGGATCAGAATGCATGATGTGAAATCCACAAAGAACAAAAAGGTTAAAGAACAAATAAATAAATGAAGGAAGGAAGAAAGGAAAAAAGGCTGAGAAAGTCCTAGAAGGTAAGTCCATAAGCAGTGCCTCTTCATGATCTCTGCTTCAGTTCCTGCTCCCATTCCTGCCTTGGCTTCCTTCATACTGACTGATGTTGTATGCCAACCTGACACAAGCTACAGGAATAACTTGACTTCTAGTCACTGGTTGGAAAGGTGGCAGTATGTGATTGGTCTCTGCTCCCCTATCATGATGTGTGCATATACATAAGACCCCAATCTGTTCCTCTGCTCCAGAGAGAACGAGACCTGCATGTTGATCTGTTGCAACAGTTCTTACCAGGGCAGGTTTTGTTCCCATGGGGAAAATGTGGCAATGTTGAGGGGCGTCTTTGGTTGTCATAGCCAGAGAGGGTTGTGTAACTGTCTACTGAGTACAAACCAGGGACATTGCTCAACATCCTATGGTATAGATACTCCCCTCACCATGATCCAGTCCCAGTTCAAAAATGATGTTAGAAGTGTTGAGCATGAGGAACCCTGGTCTGGTACAAATGCAGATGTGCTTCTCAGATGGAGGAGGTGTGTTCCTGGCACCAGTGCAGGATGTACTAGGGAGGGGCCATGGCTGATGTGTGAACTTTCATTGGTGACAAATACAGGAGAAAGGGTGGTGGGAAGGTAAAACTTCTGGGAGCATAAATGAGCACGAAAAATACAGGAGAAAGGGTGGTAAAAAGCTAAAACTTCTGGGGGGCATAAATGAGCACAAATGGAGTTCCTGGCTAACCCCTCAAGGTAGATAGAAGGAGAAGGGCAGAGTTTTTCATTTGAAGTCAACTCGTACTTATTTAAAAGCGATTTCCTTAAGCACATAATTATATGTTTATTTCCCTAAGGAACTCTTGAGGCAGAGGAGACTTGCTTAAATTATGGGGAGGGAACTGCACACAGGGCTTTAATGGGGTTAGAAAAATTTTCTGTCTCCTTCCAAGGAGCCTTGGGAGGAAGGTAAGAGCAGAATCTGCTCTGGAAGTGAAGAGGATATGAGGAGGAACAGACCTCAGAAAGGGTGAGGGCGGGTCCTAGGGCCCAGCCAATCAGTGCTGGTGAGGAGACGCAACTCTGGGCGCAGCTGCCGCCTCCCATTTCCTCCCTGTGTGGGTAAGCTCTGCCTTGAACGACAATGGCGGAGGAAATGCGCCTTTCGCTCTCTTCCTGAACCGTGCCCTCCTCAGGAAAACGTTACATAGACACGCACACACCCTGTGTGTGGTGGGTGGTCTGGCTTGCATCATGGGCAGGTGTGGGAGTGGCAGGGTGGGTGGCGCTTTTGGTGGGAGGAAGTCCACTAAAAGGAAGGCCTTCCTTTTTCCTCCATCACAGGCTGAATGCCTGGAACTTTTGAGTTTCTTCTCTTTGGCTGATTTATTTTCCCTGGGAGGGCTAGATAGAATCCAGGGAAATAGTTAAGGAGTGCATACCCCACATGAGATACAGAAAGGATTCTGGGTGAGTGCAGCTTCCATTTCTATCTTAACTAAGCCTTTTGTGTAAGCTGGATAATGTGCAGTTAGGGGCAGCAGAGGATGGAGAAAGAAGTCCTGGGGAGGGGATGGCAGAGGCACAGCTCTGGCCTTCGATGCGAGAGATGGAGGCTATAGGGGAACTCTTGCCTACTCTGTCCTGTGCTTGGAATAGCAGAGATGGCCTTTAGCATCCATCATGTGGGAATGGACTATCACTGTCATTACCCATCTTCTCCAGAAAGGCCAGGCCCCTGAGAATAGGAACATGTCTCACTTTGCTGAGTCACTTCTCCTCTAACAGGCACACCAAGTTCACACAGGCACTCGATGTGTATCTCAGGGTGAATTTCCCTCATTCAGCTCAGCCTATATGGCAGAAGACAGGGCAAGAGTTCAGACTGACATTATACAAGAGTCCATTGGGCTCATGTACGATGTTCACCGCATCTCTCAGAGAGTCCCAAGTGTGGCGCTAACCTGGGAAAGACAGCCAAAAGTCATAGCCCCGGAGTTATTTATTTGATTATTTAATATCCACTTTGTATAACCACCAAGATGCAGTTCCGGCATTCCTGGGCCTGAGGTTGGGGATGACACAGGGGCTGGAGGTAACAGATGAGCCGAGTGTATCTAAGGCTGGTAAGAGTGGCCAGCTCTGGGGGGAGACAGGGAAGGAGGGAGTGTGGAAGGAGATTTGTGACATCCAAGTCTTCTGTACCCTGAGAGAACAAAGGTGACACCAACAAGGGCACCCCTGGTGTGGCAGTGTAGGGCCCTGAGACTGTTGGAAGCTGGGTGGCCGTAGACTGGGAGCTCTCTTTCATTGACCAGTTCTCCAGAAACCCTAAGACCAGGGGTCAGCACCTAGAATTTCAGCATCTTCAAGGAGACAAAGGTGTGTGTTGCAGTCCTGGCCCATACTTCTATTTTCCAGAATTGTGACCATAAGCCTTTCCGAGCTCTAGTCACCCCATCCAAAGAACAGAATGGTTTTTATATTTTCTATGACCCAGGGCTACATGGAGTTGATGTATTGGGAGTGCTATGTAAATTCTATGTAGCGTAAATGAGTTCTAATTAGATATTAACTCATATTCATGGGGTCTCAGCCACTCTGTCAATCAGGTTATGGCTTCAGGGAAAGACTACTTCTGTCCAGCGGGAGGCAAAGGGAGCTGAACGATGCAGGTACTTTAGCCCACTTCCCTTCCTCCCTGGCCACATTTCCCATCTGCAGCAGGAGAGCGGGTGAATCTCTTATTTTGTTCGCTGGTAGAACTGAAAAACGGCTTTCTCTTGTTCATAGGTCTCAATGGATCCTGGCCGCAGGCGCCGAATCTCAGCGATAGCATCTCCTGCAGCCAAGCCCTGCTCCTTCACCAGGTAGCAGGCCAGCATGGTACCAGTGCGGCCAAAGCCCAGGGCGCAGTGCACTCCAACAGCCTGTCAAGAGGAAATTCATGGAGTCCAGTGCCCTCCCGCACCGTCTCCTGGCCCCACTGAAAGGTATCGTTCTTCCCCCAAATTGCAGGCCCTCAGAGGACAAGTGACCTCAAAGCCATTGAGGACTGTCCTTGCATCTGGGTGACTAGGAGGCCTCTGAAGTGGCTGGCTCCCAAGTTGGGCTCTCAGCCTGCATCGCTTGCCCTTTCTACCTGTGTTGTCCGGTACACAACATCCAGCCACCTGTGGTGGTATTTTCACCTGAAATGTGTTAGTCCAAACTGAGATGGGGTGTAAAATATTTACCAGACTCTGAAGATGTGACATGTGAAGAAGACTGGAAATGCCTTATTAATTAATAATTTATTTCATATCGAGTCTATGTTGAAATAATATTTTTGACTTATTGGATTAGTAGCAAAAAATAACTCCATCTGCTTCTTTTCGTTTTTTTTTTAAAAAAAACGTAGCTGCTAGTAAAATTTAAAATTATAAGTGTATCTCCATGACATATGGCCCTTAGAAAATGACCAGAATCCTGGCATCACCTTCCCTCCCTTCTAGCAGCACAGTTGTCTCTCTCTGGTCAGTGGGTGGGTTCCATCTAACTCCAGCCCAGCCCGGCCCCACCTGGCCCCGCCCCATCCATTCTCGCCCCGCCCACAGCCTCTCCTTTCCCCTTCTGACTCCACCCTCCCTCCAGGCCCCGCCCACTCAGTTCATTCCAGGCCCCACCCTCTTGCTTTGGCTCACACTTCCTGACCTCTCCCCTGGCGTTGGCCTCGTCCACGATCTTCACAAATTGGTCGATCTGTTCCGGGGCCGGCGGGCAGAAGTCAGGGATGCGCAGCCGGTGCAGCGTGAGGCCCGGACAGCTGTCGCTGTGAGGGGGTCCACGCTCCGTCAGGGACACTAGGTGCCTCACGCCCAGGTCCAGCAGGAACTGGTAGTGCGCAGGAAGCCGCGGCAGTGCCAGCCCGGCTAGCCGGCCCGGGAGCACCCAGGAGAAGTTGGGGGGCTGCACGCCCATCGCGGGGGGAGGGCACTCAGGGTGAGGCTGGCCTTTGCTTTTCCGCCTTTACGACCTGGTCACCCCCTGGGGCTGGCTTCTGGTCCTTGCTCTGCACTTGCCCCAGCCACGTGGTCCCTTGGGGCCCGCCCCCGTGACGCTCCCCTCCGCCCTGGGTTGGCTGAGCGGTGGGGGCGGGGCTAAGGCGGCTCCTTGTCTAGCAGAAGTTCTGTGGTCGGGAGCCGGGCCCTTGTGGATAGGTTGGATAATCAACAACAAGCTCGATCTTTGCAGCTGGGAGCGAATACAGGAAGGAAACCTGGGACAAATTAATTGCTCCTGGAGATAAAACAGCCTAGGGCCGGGCTCTGCTGCTCCCTGGTGGTGTGCTGTAGTTACTGCACCGTGGGCCAGCTGCCCCTGTCTCTTCTCTTCAGGGCATAATCGCCACTGTTTATGCACAAGGGTTTAAATAGGTGACAAAACTACTTCCGCCTGGGCACTACCCACTAAGTGGTAATCACTTTAATTGACTAAGCAGCCATTGTTGATGTCCTCTTGAGTTCTTGTAGTACGAGGGAATTACTATGTCCAGGGCTATTGTTTTCATTTTCCTATTGCTGGGACTGTTAAAAAAGGGTGTGGCGGTGGGGGGAGGGGAGGGCCGACATGTGGCAACTTGAAGCCGCATATGGTAATTACAGTCAACATCATAAGAGCTAACAATAACTGAGCATTTGTTTCGTGGTATGTACTTGTGCAAGCACCTTTAATATGGTAATGAATTGTCACAAGATAGATGGTCAAAGCAACCCCATTTCAGAGATGAGAAAACTGAGGCATCGAGAAGGATAAGGTTCTCTAGAATCTTCAACAACACAACACTTTCCTATAGTCAAACAGGAAATGCCATCCTGGCCACACAACTGCCCTAGCACCCTTTCCAAACACCGCCTTGTTTAAAACCCCGAGTATTTCTTAATTTCATTTTCAGTTCAGACATCTCCTTATAAGGTCCCCCTCCCTCAGCCACTCTAGCCTAGGTCAGACAGGGTTTGTCAGTGTTGTTCTTGGGGGTGTGTGTGCAGACCTCGGTCTTGAGCCGTGTCTCTCCTAGGCTCACAGCAGTGTGTGTTGTCTTTTGAACCAAGCACTGGCGAATCTGACTGCAGGTAATTGTGGGAATTATTGTGTTAACCCTGTACTGGGCCCTGTCTGTATGGTATGCTTTCTTCAGTAACCAAATATGGACGCTATTTTCGTATCCTTTTTGTACTCCAGCAACCTGAGGCCTAGAGAAGTTGGTCAGCTTGGCCAAGGACACATTGACCTCAGCCCGCAGCATCTGGCCATGAAGATGCTCTTCCCTCCTTTGCTTCTAGAGTCATTAGGGTGAGACCCTGGGGCTTGGCAGCCATGACAAGCCAACCGTGACTGCTTGTCCTCAAATAAATAATTACATTAAATAGACAGATTGATAATGAAAGCAGGCGGAGGCTTATTCAGTGGCTGCATTAGTAAGGGGAAAAAGAGATCTGGTCCCCTCCCCCAAGTCTACCTCTGGGGTCCTGGCTTCGCGCATACCTGAGCATTCCTGGACAAGGTGTGGTCCTGCCCATCTCTGTAGCCTCTGCTTTTGTCTCTCATACAAGGAGATAAGTTGTCAGAACTTGGCAAGAAATCTTGCTGGGAGACAAGTTCTTCATCTCGCAGACATTAGGATGCCAGCCTTTCCCTACCCCAACATGAGACTCCTGGGGAAATTCCAGTATGTTGGAGTCAGCATTAGAGGGACACAAGTGTCTCTAGAATATCTTCATTCCTGCCTATGACACCTCTGTCCCTATGGCTTCAGCAAAATGTGAGGATTTCTTCTTCCCCAAAGTGGACAGTCTATGCAGACAATTGGTCTCTCGGGTGTTGGGAGCCGCCAGATCTCCCACTCCGTTAGAGTCCCAAGGAAAGACTTCCCGGCTGGTACTGCCTTCAGTGTTCTCTATCCCCTAGCTGGCCAGTTTTCCTCCTGAGTTGTGCAGCCTGTGAGCCACCCGGTCACCCCACTTCTCTTAGTTGACGTTCTTCAAGGTATCAGGCTGTGCTGCCTCTGGAAGTGATACGTCCACAAACTGCCCTTGAGGGCATCACTTCTCGGGTCCTTGCCTTCTCTCTCCTTCTGTTCCTTCCACTGGTTAGGGAAGAACTTCCCACACATCTCCGTGCCCACCCCTTATCACCTTGCTATTGAGCTCCAAGCCTGTCTTCTCCAGTGGGAAGAGTTGTTGGGGAGACTGTTTCTTCTCTCCAGCCCCTGAACTGCTGGCAGTGCTCTCTCCCGTGAGTCTCTGCAAGGCTAATGGCGGTGTGCTCTCTCCTGTGAGTCTCTGCAAGGCTAAAAAGATCTTCCTCATTCCCACCCAGGTTTCCTGATGGAAAGGCCAGTTGGCTCCCTAAACATTCCTCTCCTTTGCCTGCTCATCGGTTTCTCCTTCCAGGGAGGAAAGGGCTCAGGGTCCCTGTCTCACCTGTGTCCCAATGCCAGGGGCCTCATTTAATTTTATGTCTTGGCTGAGTGTTTCTGTAAGAAATGCCTCTCCCAGAGTTCTGACTAGGTCCCTTGCAACTAACTAACCAAGTCAGCCCTTTACACAACACCGACAGAATCCTTCACTCTGATTAGAGTGAAGTTATCTGGACCTCAGGAGGACTTAGGCTCTGCATATTCTCACTCCCACTGTGGAGTTACTTTGTTGAGCCGGGTTTCCTGGTTTCATTGGTACCAGGACTGATTTGCTGAATATTTTCATTTTAATTGGAGCCTGATTATGGTGTTCAAAATGTTAAGTAAATGGATGGAAAAATAAACAGAATGCATCGGCAAGATATACTCCAAGACACTGAGTCTCCAGGGTGTTTGTGGATTCCTTAATTGCGGGAGGACTGTGCTGGATTTTATGTACAACTTCTTTTAAAACTTCATCTTTTTATTGCAATGTAATTCACACACTAAAACATGCCACGTATATGCACTTCAGAGAATTTTTACACATGTATATATTCACACAGCCACCAATTAAAATAGATAAAGAACATTTTTCCTTATTAATTTGACTATTTTTTGAGTTTATGCTTTTATTTTCCCAAGAGGCTTAAAGCAATTTCTTTTATAACTATTCGTTTTGACAGTTTCATACAGAGCACTGTGGCCACACCCATCCCCTGTCACCCTCTCACCTCCCTCTTTTGCGGGGGGTGGTGGTCTCTGCCTTGCAGATGTCCTTTTCCTGTCTCTCCCTTAAGAATGAGGTTCTCCATTTAATTACTATTTTTGTAAAAGGGCCATATTTCTTGGTCGTTATGGGCATTGTCCCTGTTATATGTGTATTGGTAGTACATGGATGTGTGCTGAGGGATGTGTTTTTGGGGAGCAATAAGCTTTAGTAATTTTCCTACTTCAAGGAATTTATGACATACTTGGGGGGATTTAGACACAGATATAATTATTCCCAGAATATATAATAAGTACTAAACTGCTCACCAAAGCAATTGTCATTATCTGACAATCAGATAATATATAGTCAAAGCTAATTGCATAATAAAAATAACAAGCATGAAAGAAGTTGGCGCTGGTAGTGGGGGGAGCTTGGACTGGAATCACTAGAAGTTTCTAAAGACAGACTTTCTATTTTACATTTTGTTCTCTGCCCTTTCATAAGCTCAATGGAATGGCTTTAGCATGTCCTAACTACCCCTCCTCTAATTGATAATGGTTTTTGACTTAATTCTTGTATGTGTGTATATGTGTGAGACTGTCTTAGTTGCTTTTCTATTGCTATGCTAAGATAGTATGACAAAGATAACTTATAAAATAAGAAGTTTAATTTGGGGCTTATGGTGGTTCCAGAGGGTCAGAGTTCATTGGGGAGCATAGCAACAGGCAGGTGGACATGCAGGCATAGCGCTGGAGTGTATCTGACAGCTCACATCTCATTCTGCAAGCATGAGGTGGAGAGAGAGAGAGAGGGAGGGAGGGAGAGACTGGGAATGGCTTGGGAATATGTGTGTATATATGTATGTATATGTGTATGTACTTACTCTATGTCTCTTTTACATCGCGTATCTTGATCTCATTTATTTCCCCGTCCCTTTGAATCTGCCCTTTGTCCTTGCACAGCCCCTAAATAAGACAAAAGGTAAGAGAAAAAAGGAAAAATAAAATAAAAAAGGGAAAAATTTAATCTCATCGTGGAAACTGCAGTGTGACACAGTGAGTCACGCCGTGAACCCCTTTGTCCATTGCAAAGAGTCACTGGTCTGGTTGGAGGCCTCTGCTTTCTACTACCCTATCGATGCTGGGCCCGCATTAGGGCTCCTCTTGGACATCCTATTGTTGCCCTCTGTTGTGGAGATCCTGCAGCTTTGGGTCTGTGGGTCAGGTCCCTTCACATGCTCCAACTGATCATAGATGGGGTGGATGATGTGGCAGGCCAAGTCATACCTTTGGGTGTAGGCCTGGGCAACTGTAGGGTTGGTCTTCCAGATGTGAAGTGGAAACAACTCTCTTATGATTACAACTTCAGAGCTGGCTTCTCCACACCTGCAGTAGCAGGGCTGGCCCTATTGTGCTGCTCTGGTGAGGTGCAGGGCCTGCTTTCCCGAGTGTTGTAGCTGGTGGGGGTTGGGAATGGGTCTCAGCATGGGCCTTTGAAACCTCATAGCTTTCCCTCAGTGATACACCTCCTCCAACAAGCTCATACATCCTAATCCTTTCCAAACAGTTCCACCTACTTGGGACCAAGTGTTCAAACATATGAGCATATTGAACCATTCTCATTGAAACCACCATAAGGCTCTGAATTCCTGACAGGAGGTGAAGGCGACTCAGACACTTGCTTCCTCCAATTCGGACCCTGTGTCCTATCAAAGCAGAGGATCACTTGAACTACAAACAGCCTGTGTCTGAAATGTTCTGAGTTTCTTTTGTGTTAACAATCTTTATGCCAGGACCCAAAGATCTGGAAATTAGATCTGTGAAGAAGAAGCTGTATGGAAGATGACCTCCAAGAATCCCTCAGTGGGCATCTCATGTCTTGGGTAGTTCTTTTCCACAGTGTTAGGGCTGGTTATTGTTGGATGGTGTATATTCATTCCTGGGTCTGCCCACAAAAAACTTGTCTTTTTTCTTTATTCTTCTTTGGGAAGGAGATGTGTCATGGGAAATCTTGTGGAGAAGTGAGCAACCATGTTGTAAGGATGTAGGGTCATCTCTGTGAGGAGGACTGGAAGCCTCTGACTGGTGGTGAAGCTGGTGAGTTAACTATTCAAGAAGTGGATCCTCCCCAGCCCCACTCAGGAGATAGGTGGCTTGTACAACATCTTGGTTGTAATCTCATGCCCTACCTGGCTCAGAACCATCTAGCCAACCTTGTCCTGAGTTCTTTTTACAGAGAAACTGAGTTAATTAATGCTTACTGTTTAACTAATCAAAAATTGGGGGAATTTGTTATGTACCAACAGGTAACTACTACAGTAAAAGTATTATTTGAAGGAAAGAAGAAAATGAATTTCCAATTGTAACATGAGAGCCTGCTTGTTGTCAGGGTTCTGTCCCACCCAGTTCCCGCAGTCATTATGCCCCAAAGAATCACACAGGGTGTCCATAAGTTATAAACTGATTGGTCCATTAGCTCAGACTTTGTATTAGCTCTTATAACTTATATTAACCCATTATTCTTATCTATGTTAGCCACATGGCGCAGTACCTTTCTCAGCGGGGTAGGTTACATCCTGCTTCTTCAGTCTCTGGACAGGACTGTGGAGAGAGCTTCCTTCTTCCCAGAATACTCCTGTTCTCCTTGCCCCACCTCTACTTTCTGTTTGGTTGTCCTGCCTATACTTCATGCCTGGCTACTGGCCAGTCAGTGGTTATTTAAAACATAATTGACAGAATACAGAATTGCCCCGCACCATTTACCCCTCTTTTTTTTTAACAAAGGAAAATATCCATAGTCCATTTTTTTTTGGGAATGTGGGTGTAATATTCCAGGCTACTTCCTGCTGGTTGGGGGCACTGATAATCTTATGGGGACCTAAAGAAAATTTAGAATTATGATCAAGTCCTGACTGGAGTATCCTGTGAGTCTTGATCATCTCAGGCAGCAGTCTTAAATCTGTTCTGGATGTAGAGCTCAGATATCTGGGTCATCTGTTCCTACTGGAGATTTCTCAGGTGGTCTTCCTTGATCAAACCTGATTTTTCTTAACTCAGAATGAATCCATAGCCTCTCATTTTCTGTGGAAATAAAAGCAAAACCTCTTCTCCAAAGTAACATACCTTTTGACTTCAATTTTAAAGTCAAGGTAATTCCAAAAATACCTGTCTTGGATTAATTCAGCAGCATTTATAAGCAAATATCTTTTAACAGCTGTTGCTCCTTCCTCAGCATTCAAACAATTCAAAGAGAGCATAATACTATACAGTATCCAGATTCTCTGTGTGTTTTCCATCTTTATGTGGCTTTATTTTAAACTGTATTTCTTTTATTTTTAATTTTTGGCTTTTTGAGACAGGGTTTTGTGTATCTTATCCTGGAACTCACTCTATAGACCAGGCTGTCCTTGAACTCACAGAAACCCCTTCACCTGTCTCTGCCTAATAAGTGTTGGGATTAAAGGTGTGTACCACCACGCCCAACTACTCTCTTTTTTTATTTTAAGGACTTTAACTTTTAGCCTACATATATATTTAACACACTGCGAATCATTTAGAGGTTTTCTTCATCTTTGACTCTTTCTTTACTATATATCTCATTTTTTCCTGACCATATGAATCTTTAATTTGCTAAGCAATATGGAGAGGATTAAAGCTGTGGCTTTCATGGCTGGATCTAGCCCATTTCTTAGCTTTCTGATATTCTAGCCTCATGGCAGAGGTACTGGTTGGAGCCATGTTTATTGCCACAACTCTATGGCGTTTCCAGGTCCTTGCCAGCAAGCAACTGCAACAGTGTGTCCACAAACAACATTCAAATGCTCTCTCTGTAGCCAGACCTCCTGCCTCAAAGAGTCAGAGTTTGCTCTGGCAGGATGGCCCAGAAAGCTGGCATTTTAAAATGGTGCAGCTTTTTTCCTGCTATCACTGAAAACCAAAAGCATGCAGTCAGCTTTTATCAATACTATTTAAGTGTTTTTTTGGCAGGACCTCTTAAAGAGCTGCAGGGTTTTACAGCTAAAGCTGAGTCAGGAAGCCTCTCTGAAATGAGAGCACTTTCCTCTAGCAAGTAGAGCAGATCCGAGAAATTGGTGCTACTAAGAAGCCATGTTTTACTCTATTCTGTCTAGAATTACTTCCCAAGCTCTCTCAGGTTTAATGTGGATGCAGTTGTCCACACGCTGGGGCCATTTTATAACACGAGGGCCTGCTTGTTGGGGTTTCTGTCTTCCCACCAGGTCACATAGCTTTTTGGCCCCAAAGAAAATCACACAGAGAGTCTCCATAAGTTGTAAACTGATTGGCCCACTAGCTCAGGCTTTGTATTAGCTCTGATAACTTATATTAACCCATTATTCTTATTTATGTTAGCCACATGGCTCGGTATCTTTTTCAGCGGGGCAGGTCACACCCGCTTCCAATAAATACAAGAATGAAAATAAAAGCAAGCAAAAGGTACCACTAGTAGCAATTGTGTTATGAGTGGATTTTGTGAGAAGTTAATGCAAAATTTCTATATTTGGGGTACTGCATGTAAAGTAACCTACTAGAGTAGTTTGGGTAAAGATTGTGTGTGTGTGTGTGTGTGTGTGTGTGTGTGGTGTTGGAGGTACAGATTTATACAGTATTTGGACAGCTAGGGATGACGTATTAATTACCACTGGCTGTGTACAGGGTGTGAACAATCAGAACACAGTTGCTCCTAACTAGACACATTCCCTATAAACTGTTGCTGATGCCGCCCTGGAGTCTACAGGCTGTGTGTTGTCGGAGGATGTAGAGGTCTGAAATGGTCCGGGTGTGGCCAGATCACCTTGGACATTTTAATATAGGTCTTTCCACCAGATGGCACTGATAGCTTTCCCTTGTTTTTCTCCCTCTCTCTCTTTCTCTGTCTTGTTGAAAATATGTGATTTGTGTACTGATTCAAAGCATTCCCTTGCTGAAAGCTCACATTTTGCTAGTTGATTTCTTGTATTTTTGCATTTAAGATCTTTATAAGTTGGGATGTTGGGGGATACTGCCTTTTGTTGGATGTTATTGTGGGAGCTGGAGATAGGGAAGTAGATGGGAGGGGCAGGCTTTAATGTCCGTAAAACTGCTCGGCAAAGGCAGGGGAGGGCAGAATCAAGAGGGAACACTCAGGCAACAGTCACTTGTGCTGCAAAAGCCATCTTGGTGCGATCTCCTATTTCTTCCTTCACGGTGCTTGAAGCTCAGATGAATTAATAGCCGAGTGAGCACTTTGATGTCAGCCTGTTGAGATTCCATGTGGAGGATATAGCTAACTTGTATCTGGACTTCCAATCTGCAGTATTGTGATATAGTAAATATTTCTGTAGCCACCAAGTTTGTGGCAGTTGGCTCTGTAGCAATAGAAAACTTACAGACACTCTTACTTGTTTTCTGATCTTTAATATGTTTGCTTTAGTAGATCCTAAATCGCAGTGTTGTTTCTTGTCTCTTCACTTTATTTCAAGCCTTTTAATTTCCAAAGCTGTTGACCACACTGGTTAATTTTCCATTGAAAACCCACCAAATACAGTCAATCTGTGGAGTTCAGCAGGCGACACCTGATTCGTCTGGTGCCTCCCAAAGCCCTGCTCTGCAGCAGGCTCCTTCCCATTATTGCTTTTCCTTCTCAGTAGTGCTTCTCCTTTCCAGTTGTGCTTCTCCCAGTTGTGCTTTTTCTTCCCATTAGTGCTTCTACAGTTCTGCCCCACAACTGACATTACATGGTACTTGTGAGAAATTTGGACTCTGCTCTGTGGGAGTCCCTTAAACTCCATATTCACACCTCTGCCCTAGAACCCTGTTCCGTGCTTTAGCCTGTAGCTGTTTTCCTTTCTGCTTGATAATCATTGGTAGCACAAAACCCAGGACCTGAGCACAGAGGCAGTAATGCAGATTGTGAGGCATTGTCTCTCTAGAGCTGAGAAACCAGGCTGGTCTTTGGGCAGAGGAGGTGAAAGCCGCAGCAGTAGAGACCGGGTGTGGGGTGCTGGGGAGGGAGGGGCCTTAGAGGCAGCTAACTGGCCTGGATGGAAGCCCAGGGTCAATTAGAAACACCTAACAGCCCTAGTTAGAACAATCCATTGGCGGTAGGTACAAATTAGAAAGAGATCCAAGAAAAATATGCTTAAATGTACATGTGTTTTTTTTCCTGTTTTTGTTCCAAGGAAGGGCTTGGTTCCTAGATTTCCTTTTTGGGGGAATTCTTAAAGCATCAACCCCTGCCCTCTTCACTTTTTAATAACATCCTGGGCACGGCAGAAACGCCTCTAGTTGTAATCCAGTTTATGAGCTCCCCATTTCCCCACAATTTGAAGGAAAGAGATGGAACCATGGGCAACTTAGCACACCACACCCTCTTCCTTGTTTCTGGGCAGATCGTCTCACCAGACTGCATCTTTCCAGAACCTTTTTAAGTCATCATGTCTATGGGCCTCTGGACTGACCTCCTCTAGTCTGGTTCTACAGATTTCCCCTTTAAGTCGCCCTCATGATATTAACCCATCTAGTACTCTGTATGTACCTTCCAGAGACCCCCTTGTATACCTGTTGAGTGACACACAAGCCCTGTGGGATGAGGTTCTTGTTTTTTTTTTTTCTTCAGCTTCATCTTACAACACAGTCTTTTACCAATGTATGTTCCCGTCACCCAGTGATGCATGGGTCCTCAGAGAAGCAATGAGCTCTGTTCTGCTTTGTGTCTTTTACCTGCTCTCCTGTCCTTTAGCTTGTTGCAACATTGCACGTCTACCAGTGCACAGTATGGAAGCAAACCTAGTGCCCTAGGAAGACTTCCTTACCACTCAGGGCTTATGTGCCTCTTTTGTGTTTCTATAAGTGTCTGTAGATCGGTGGGTGTGGCTTAGTGGTGGAGCTAGTCTAGCATGTGCAAGGTTCTGGGTTCAATCCAGCACTACAAGAAATGTTTATTACACATTTGAAACACTTAAGACTTTTGATAACACACTATACAAATAAGTATTGTAAAAGAATTAAAGTACATACATGAGAGAGAGAGGAGAGAGAGCAGGCAAAGAGAAGCCACCCTTTGCTGCCTGGTATAAAGGGAAGCAGTGCGAGGAGTTTGAGGTTTCTGTACCAGTTGGATGGACTGCTCACAAAGATCATAGATGAGCTTGGCTTGGAAGACCCAAGTGAGATGTTCTCAAAATCATTGCCAGCAAACAATCTCGTCGTAAATTTCAAAGACTTCTGGGAAATTCCCACCAGATATCTCAGTCTGCAGTACTGATGTGAAGAGTCTCAAGAAATTGACTTGGATGCTGTGAACCTGTATTCTTTCTGTTTGCTGACCTCTGGAAAATAATATTCACCTTTCTTTCCTTTTATACCTCACATGAGCATCTCCCATTGACATTCAGACAAGGGAAGGAAGAGGACTTTGGAAATGTCCTTAGCGTCGACTCTATGATAGAGAGGATTTAGGAATAAGTGACATTGATAGTTACATTTCTAAGAGACTTTCCTGAAAAGCCACATTTTGGTAGCCACCTTTT
This sequence comes from Chionomys nivalis, assembly GCF_950005125.1. Taxonomy (NCBI): domain Eukaryota; kingdom Metazoa; phylum Chordata; class Mammalia; order Rodentia; family Cricetidae; genus Chionomys; species Chionomys nivalis. The sequence goes on along the minus strand of NC_080090.1, from coordinate 21,414,064 downwards.
CCCCATTCTCTGTATATGATGCACATATAAAACCTCCCTCCTTACTGTGCTCTTGCTGCCTGCATTTCGGAATACATTTCTCTCTCCGGCTTCTTGAAGGTTTAATGAGCTTGCTTCTCCACTCTTTAGAGCGAGGATTCCAAGCACTGGTTTGATGACACCCTGGAGTGTCTTCATTTATCTCAGGGGGTGCCTTGAAATTCACAAAACAAGATTAATTTAAATTCATTTTCGTTTAAAAAAGTAAACAGACATTATATAGTAATTACAGGTACAAGTGTGTGTGTTGAAATCAAACTAATAAATGCTTGCCTTAGAGAGAAATCAAGAGGATGGGGTGGGGTTACAAGAGATTATAAAGGTGGTTTAGTCTGAGTTCTTTTCTAAAATGGCCTTTCTTCTTCTTATTTCCAGGTTGGCCAAAATGAATCATGTTTCTAAGTTAGAAGTCAGGATGGTAGGGATCAAAGCTCCTAGGACACAGTTCTCTTCTGTGCGCTTGCCAAGACCCTGATGTACACTGGCCCTCTAGGAAGCACATTTTGACTGACCATGTGTTGGCTTGGGATGTAGTGTGATGGGTGAAGAAGATGCATAACATATGAGAGACCCAGCTCTGAGAGGTTGGCAGTCATCTACAATGTCATGGGGTGATGGGGACATACACTTGCTACAAAGGCATGCTATAGAGAAAAACATGAACTTCATCCCACAAGGCTTATGGGTCAATCAACAAGTGTACGCGGGGATCTGGAAGGCACTGAGTTACAGAGAACTGGACAGGTAGGAGGTCACCAGGGCTACATACAGAGGAAGTACAGACAGCTGTGTCAATAGTGGATGGAGTGGTAACCCTACTTGAGTTCTAGGAGAACAAGAGTCCTAGACAGCTAAGGAGAGAATGTTCTGGCTTAGATGATCTTGGTTAGGTGACTGGCCAGAGGCATCAATATTGCTTATTAACAGTTTGTGAAAATCATCAAAAACATAGAAAAAAGGACTGTCAAAGTATATGAGCGTTAGTCGCTTGCTGCTGAGAATGGAGTCTCAGGAAGGCTGTGGGCAGAAGGCTGAGTTCTGTACGAGACTAGTAGTGTCTTTGAATTAAAATAGAGCTGGTAGTGGGTTCAAATCCTGATGTGCCATTCAAAAACTATTACCTGAAACATGGTTTTATACGTCATTGCTCATCTGTGTAAAGGGGAAATGGACAATACCCCGCCCCAACAGTGTGAGGCGTGCATAAATTAATTTACATAAAGTGCTTTGAACAAAGCTTAGTACCCTGAGAGCTCAATAAATGCTGACTCTCCTCCTCTCTCCCTCTTCCTCACAACCTAAGTAAGCTCCACTTTGAAGGACTAATAGTTTAAAAATATAGAGTATATTAGTGGCCCCCTCTAGTCCCAAACGTTTATTTAGAAACTCCTCCTGTTGTTTCCTAGATTGGAGTAAGACCATCATTTCTTGGAAGTGGAAAAGCAGAAGGTTAATTGCTCAACAAGCAAGCAAACAAACGGAGCAAAAAGCCACTATGTACAGATTGAGTTCTCAGTGAATCCCCTTGTTACACTTTGATGGAATATTCTGCTGCATGGGGGAAAATGCAAACATACATGAGTTATTAAAATCATACTTGGTAGCAAGAAGAGATGGTGTCTTTGGGCACAGGGTTTTGAAAGTAAGCAAAGGTATTCATCATTACACATTACTACTGATAAAAAAAATTTCCAACTTGTTCTGGCAAAATGATTGATAAGAAGAGAACTTTTGAGACTACCCAATAAAACACATTCATGATTCTCTTTATTTTAATGAAAAGTCAGTATACCTATATCTCCACATGGGAAGACAAATCAAGTCTAACATCTGATCTTAACTAAACTCAAACACTGGCTTTGAAATTCCAATGATTCACTTCAGTTCTTTCTCTCCTGCTCAAATACAGAGGAATTGTCATTATATGATCATTCAGATGTTTGAACAGTGATTTAGGATGAAGAATTTTCAAATTCATATGGAATTTACTTCTTAAATTGGTACAGCTCTAGCAAATACACACTTAATGAGTCAGACCTTTATTTGAAATTCTTGTAACTGTAAAGATCCCCACTCATAAAAAGGCATTTGATTCATAAGAACATGGGAAGATGGTAGTTCATGGCTAATATTGTTCTAAGTCTTTGCTTTTCTAAGACTGTGCGTGGGAGCAGTCTTAGCCTTTCTGGTTCTTGTGTTGTTAAGATCTATGTGTCTTCAACTCGGTTAGACAAATATAGCGAATATGCATGGGCGAGCAAGTCTTTGACCTGTATGCTTGAGTGGGAATACAGGAAGAAGCATGAAGCTTAGATTTAGGCACTATGGTGGAGGCTTTGGAGCCTGCCCTGGAACTAGCTCTGTAGACCAGGCTGGTCTCGAACTCACAGAGATCCACCTGCCTCTGCCTCCCGAGTGCTGGGATTAAAGGCGTGCGCCACCACCGCCCAGCTATTCACGTTCTTTTATACAGCTCTACCACAGTGGCACTGGGTTCATCCACGTGACCTGTTTGGCTAATGTGCCATAAACAAATGAGACAGAAGCAGAGGTTCGGTGAACATGTGCACACTGGGACTCAGCATCTCAAAACCCGGAGACCACTGTGCCATGTATCAGTCCAGAACTAAAATCCACATTATATGAAAGACGAGTTAAGCTTAGTCTCCAAAGATTTCTCAGGTGGAAGCAGCTACATGAGAGATCCCAGCCAGGAATGAACAGTGGGAGAATGACCCACTCATAGAATCCTGAGAAATGAAGGGTTGTTAATTCACTCAGTTTGTTGATGTGGGAGTGATTTCTTTATAATCTGTTGCTTTCATTGGTTAATTAATAAAGAAACTGCCTAGGCCCATTTGATAGGCCAACCCTTAGGTGGATGGAGTAAACAGAACAGAATACTGGGAAAAAAAAGCCGAGTGAGTCGCCATGATTCTCCCACTCCAGACAGACGCAGGTTAAGATCTTTCCTGGTAAGCCAGCTCATGGTGCTACACAGAATATTAGAAATGGGTTAGATCAATATGTAAGAGTTAGCCAATAAGAGGCTAAAACTAATGGACCAGACAGTGATTAAAAGAATACAGTTTCTGTGTAATTATTTCAGGGCATAAGCTAGCCATGCGGGCGGCCAGGTGCCGGGGACGCAGCTCCACCGCTCTTGTTACAACAGTTTGTGGGGGTGTTTAAAAAATTATTTATTTTGTGTGCATATGTGTGTGTCTGTACCGTGTGTAAGTTGGTTCCCATAAAGGCCAGAGGGGTGATGGACCCTTGGATCTGAAGTTACAGGAGAATTTAAGCCACTTGATATGAGTGCTGGGAACCTACCTAGGTCCTTTGCAAGAACAGCAAGTACTCTTAGCCATTGACCCATCTCTCCATCCCATGTCTTACAAAGAAATATGAATCATAAAAACCAATGCCTGGAAGTAGTGTGCTGCTGTAACAACAAATTCAAAGCCACATAACCTTGACTTTAGGACTGAGTGGGTGGCAGAGCCTGTGGGGCAGCAAGTGGCCTTAGTGGAGCCTGAAGACGTGACAGGGAATTGCTAGTAGAGGTTAAGAAAGGGTAAATCACTTTATACTGTAGAGGAAAAGTTGGGAACACTGTCATATCTAGGAATGTGGAAGGCAGGAAATGTATTCAATGAACTTGTGGATTTTCCTTTAAGGAGATTTCCACCTGGAATGCTGTAGGGATCAAATTACCCTTAGAAGGTTACACAAATGAGGGGATAGAAAGATAGAGGTAAAGTAAGGGAATAACTCAATTTATGGGAAGAACTTAAAGCGGATTTGGTTAGTCCAGGAGATGCTAAATTGGAAAATGAAACTTTCAAATGTTAGTATCTTCAGTTGGCAATGGATTCTTTAAGTAAGAAATGACCTTGGAACACAGTTGAAACTGCAGGTATGACAACAATATTTAAGTCCCTAGAACTATTTAAAGTGATGTCTGAGAGACTCGGGTGCATGGAAGAGCCTCTGAGAACTTGAATAGTGTTTCCCCATAGCACCTTGACATGTTGACAAGGTAGAGGAACATCTCAAAAATAGTTGTGGGGATAATTTATGTTTAATGCATCCAACTATAACTTGAGATGTATATAGGAAGCCATAAAAATTTTAAGAGAATTGGATCTAGTTAGGCTAAATAGTGCACAGGAGATTCAAAATTAAAAGAGACAAGAACTTGGGAAAATCACTTAGCTACCAACACAGGGTGTTTCCATTTGTGAAAAAGCCTTTTTAGATAGCAGACCCAAGCACTCCCAGAGAATAAAACTGTACTCCCATTTCCAGACAGAAGGCCTTGCCTGTAGGTATGATTGGATTTCAGAATTGCTGTGGCCAGTGATGATTATGTGGCTCCCTGTTGCTTCTTCACAGTTGTGTGATGAGTGTATATGAAATGGATACCTTATTGCTTTAGGTCAGAGAGAGAGAGAGAGAGAGAGAGAGAGAGAGAGAGAGAGAGAGAGAGAGAGAGAGAGAGAGAGAGAGGAGTAAGGGAGGGGGAGAGAGACAGAGGTAGAGATACAAAGAGAAAGAGATGTAGACAGAGAGACAGAGTTTATCGAGACAGAAAGAGATAGAGAAACTGACTTTAGTCTGTCCCAGTTTGACTTTATTCCCAAACACCTTTGAAATTAGATGCACCCTTGAAAATGGGTCCATGTAAGGCCAATGGACTTACAGAATCATGAACCATAATAATGTGATATTAAACGTTTTTGGCCTTAAGCTACTAACTTTGGATAATTTATTATGCAGTGGCCTGCCACGGATCCAGGAGGTCATTGTTAAGAATCAAGTTATAATAATAAACTGGATGCAGGAGAATGCAGTCCACTTCCTTGTGTTAACTGGAATCCAGTGATACTTTCTCTTAACAGCTTTATGTAAAAGATGAAAGACGGACAGGGTAGTAAGTCAGTGCATTGCAGGTGTGCAGAGCTCTGTGTAAAGATCGTGAATAATGGACCAGTGTCCTTGATCATAACGTGTGCCAGAAAGGGATGAGAACAGGATAAGAAACAAGCAAACTTGGATTGAATTCTGATTTTACAGGTTAATTTCGGGCAAGTTACTGAACGTCTCAGTCTTATAAGATGGGCCACTCACAGGATGAACTGAGATAATATAAAAAATATGCTGTACAAAGCCTGGCACATGGTAGCTGTTTTCTACATGTTGATTTCTTATGTTTGCGTTTACTCTGTTTTCGTAAGGTTCCACCCATGGGCCAGTGGGGCAGCAAACCAGGCTCAGTGTAAACAGGAACCATGGCCTCAGAGATCTGCCAGTCAGCTTCTGGGACTCTGAGTTGTCATCTTTGTCACGGGTGCTTTCACCACAGTGCACTCTGAGTCCACCCCCACAAAGGTCTCCCTCTCTCATTTGTCAAAATAATTTGCCGTGGTCCCACTTCTTAGTGGTCTAGCTAAACATTGTCTTTAAATGACTCATAAATATGAATTCTAGCCAGAGGTAAAGTCAATGACATTGTCTGGTATACCCCAAGACACTGATGGGAGCATGTCTCTTTTGTGAGGAAGTAATCATAACCTCTTGGCCTTGGAGGTGACTAACCAGAATGAATTGTCACTCAGATGGAATGATCTCAAAAGAGCAATCCAGAGGTCCTCTAGGGCTCCCCACCCAGGACATTTCTGGAAGCAGATGTCGGAGGAACCATAGCAAGTTGGAAGAACACTCTGGCTGCGAATGAGGTGCCTACACCAGTTCACACTAGCTCTGACTTCCCAGGTATTTTGTAGAATAAGAAACAATCACTATGGGGGACTGAGGGAGTGTTAATTAACCCTGAAACATATATTGTGAGAAGATGGAAACCCAGAGCTCTTCCAGAAATAGATGATTCTCTTAGGTCATTATTCCTTAGAGAACAAGGGAATTCATCCATTACTTATGTTCTTGAACTGTAGGCGACCCATGGGTTGGGTTACTTTACCAGCCTGTTCTCCACCCCACCCAATGCACTTGCTGATTTTCTGGGTCATCGTGAGATGGGAGTCTTTGGTTCCCAGCTGTTTGGGTTATTCTTTTAAGTGTGATTTGTACATTTAATTATGTATGCATTTATTTTTATGTTAATTTGTACCTGTCTGTCTGTTTCTTCCTCCTACATTGTGTCTGCGTAGACATTTGTTTACGGGTGCCTGAGGATGCTAAAAGAGTGTCTAATCTCTTGGAGCTGGAGTTACAGGTGGTTGCAAGCTACCTGCCATGGGCACAGGGAACTGAGTTCCATTCCTCTACTAGAGCAGCAAGTGGTCCTAACTGCTGAACTGTCTGTCTAGTCCTATTCAGTTTTGTTTTTGAATTTCAGTTAGTGATTGTAATGAGCATGTATTTTTATACCCAATGCCCACAACTACTCCACACTGGAAATACTATTTCTCTTACGTTATAAGTGATTTTGACTCAGAGATCTTGAAGTAAGACTGTCTGACTTCAAGAAATATCATTCATTACAGCAACACAATGGTCAGGAGCAGGGAAGCCTCAGAGCCCTTAGTCCAAGAATAACTAAAGTAATCTTTGTGCTCGGTAGTCTCTTTGTTGGTTAAGTGCTGGTGGTACTTCATATGGTACTGTTGGTTACAAAACATCTTTGAAGACTCCTCACTACCAGGACTGCTCGAATTCTGCTCCAATTTGGGCTGTAGTTTCCTTAAAAAGTACTATTTTATCTGCTAAACCCTCATTCCTCTTGCTTTAATTTTTTATGGTCGTTGTATAGTCCGTGATGACCTTGAATTCTTGCCTCTCTTCAGAAGTGATACTGTTCAACCACAGTATCACCATCTTGGTGGACATTGCATTGAAATGCTTTTCATAAACAATAGCTTTTCTCTGCTTAATACATTTTTAGGAGGAACACATTAAATTCAGGTACAATATTACACCAGTGACCATGTTCTTTATAATGTGTTAAGAAACATTTTAGATCCAGGCAGTAGTGGCATGCCTTTAATCCCAGCACTCGGGATGCAGAGGCAGGCGGATCTCTGTGAATTTGAGGCCAGCCTGGTCTACAAGAGCTAGTTCCAGGACAGGCTCCAAAGCTACAGAGAAACCCTGTATCGAAAAACCAAAGGGGGAAAAAAGAAAAAGAAAATAGAAAAGAAAAAAGAAGCATTTTAGGAGCTTTAAGGTCGCACATAAATTTAATTGGTTATTTTTGATCTTCATGCATAAAACCAGTAATGGATTGATATCATCAGGGTTTGTCAGAAATCAGTTTCTGACACAAACTGAATAGTTTAGAAGAACAATGTACAAAGGTACAGAGAGTTTGGAGGAAACCCTGCAAGGGCTTACACTAGCAGGGAGACACTGAACCTCGCAGGCCTGAATGATCAAAGGGAGTGAGGGATTAGTGCAATTCAGAGAGCATAACTATATTAAGAACACTGCCCGACATGAGCTATAGCCTTTAGTTAAGGAATGCAGCCAACCCATGGCGGCCTGGCAGGAAGGGAGCTGGAGGGAAAGATACTCTAACTTCCTAGTTTTCCATCCTCTAGTCTCCTGCTGGTGCCTCCCCTCGGCAGAACTCCTTTAGAAGGGAAGAGGGCAAGGGAACCTGCAGGTGCCTCTTATACAAGCCAGCCTCCAGAGGCAGAGAATGACGTAAGAATGGGGGAGCAGGGATGGGGGTGGTGATGGGGTGCATGCATCGTTCATTACAGCTGGGATGCAAGATTATGATTCTTCTATACCACCTGAGCATAGGCCCCAAGAGCTGCTGGGAGTGGTCCTGTAATAGATCAGATAACAATTCTAGTTATCTGTCTAGTCTTTGAAAAATTGAACTGTGTTCTGACTCTGCTTCTTGCAGTTCTCTTAAAATTTGTATCTAAATGATTTGAAACAACGAGGACATGATCTAGCTGCACTCACCCCTATTATAAGGAGTATAAAAATAACTATTCTCTATGCTGGTGATATAATTTTATTGTCACTAACCAGAAATGGACCCTTTATCTTATTGGAAAATAGAATTGCTTGAATTCAAAATTTCTAAATTCAAAATCATCATTTTTTGACAGATAGAATTTATGATTTAATTGACTAATATCTAGTAATTATATCTGGTGAGCTAATTCTCTCATCTTTGTCAGGTACATTTTGCAACCTTTTTTTTTCTCTAGTGTTTTCATTACTAAAGGATGCTACTTAAAAGTAGGTTTTAGGGGGCTGTCCTGTTGTTGACATTTGTGTGTCTGTTTTGGGGGCCTGAGGAGTCAGTGAAATCCGCTCACATTTTTATTCAGGCGCCAACCACGCAGCATCTGTACCTGGTCAATACATGTTGGTTGAGTGAAGGAGTGAGAGAATGACTTTGCAGCTTCCTTTTTATTATTGTTCACCACACTTTTAAAGCAGATAGCTCTTAGGAAGCTGACTGAAGGCAACCCCAGTTGGAAAACCTCCACATGGAAGTAGGCTGGCCAGCTGTTTGGGGGCTTGATTTGGAGACTCCGTTCTTAAGGGAGGTGAACCTACCATCTGCTTGGTTGATTCTTAAGTGTGGACTATCCCTCATCAACAACATGGGTAACTCTTGCCCAGTGTTAAAAGCTAGATGTCTCTCCTGCCCAGTGCCTACTGAAGCTTAATTAGAGGAAAGCAATTCTGATTGACAGCTGAAGGATATATTGTTTCATCATTCTAAATCTGCATTGTCTGGGAGAACTGTTTTTGATCATGCAAATGTTTCTTATTTGTGGTACCCAATATGATGGTACCAAGTGTATATATCTATGAAGCATTTGAAATTGGCTGTTAAGACAGAAAGGCATTTAGAAATTTTTATTTAAGATATTTTAAATTAATTTAAATGGCAGCTAATTAATTCTAACTAGTTAACTTTAATTAACTTAAAGCTAAATTACAATTAATTAAGTCTAATTTAAGTTTCGATATCCAATTATGCCAGTAGATACCATATTTGACAGCAGAACTCTAGGCATTTTATGTTTTATCCCTAGATTAGGCTAGACTAGCCCTAAATTTGGTTTTCAAAAGAATCGCATGTTTTGAAATTTAAATCTCTCGTTTTTAGTTTTATTGACACAGGGTCTCACTGTGTAACCTAGGCTGACTCCCTCTTCTCCTCCTCCAGCCTTCACTGTACTAGGATCACAGGCGTGCGTTGCCATGACTGTCACTAATAGCATTTATTGATTTGCAAATGCTTACTTTTCCATTAATGATAGCTTTAAAACATGTTCTCACACTCCTAGACACTCCTCCATCAAAGCTGGAGAGTAATTATACATCCTTTGAATACAGGTTGGTCTTAGTTGTCTTGTTTCTAGCAAGCAGAAGCTGACCGAAGTGATGGCCTGACTTGAGAGGTTGACTCAAAGTCTGATAAAACTTCCCTGATGCTCTCTCTCCCTCACCCGAGCATCCCTGTAAGGATGTAAGGCTGTTCTCACGCTACCAAAGTTAGACAATTATCTGGAGAGATCACTCAGGGATACTGGGGGAGGAAGACTAGCCATCCTAGCTTCTAGTTGTGTGAGCCCTCCCAGCCCAGGCTTCAAGTTATTCTCTGCATAGACATAATCTGACTGTAGGTCTCCAACAGACCCGGTGTGAGAACTGCTTAGCTGAGCTCAGTTTATCCCCAGTGAGGCGATAGCAAATACTCCGTCTTACACGCCACCATTTTGAGACTGTTGTGAAGCAACCATCGGAATGCTCATGTGTGAAAGAATTGTGCATGACACAGGTCTGGGAATCTTGACATGTTCATCGCTGTTCTGTGGTTTTTACCTTTTGAGACAGTGTCTTGCGATGTTTTCTTGGCTTCCCTGGTGCTTAACAATACAGTCCTGACTGGCCTTGAACTTAAAGCAATTCTACTTCAGTCTCCTGAGTTCTGGCTTTATAGGCCTGTGCTACCACCACCCCTGGCTTTTGTGGGGTATCTTTGGGGGTCAAGTGAATCACAGCAATTTATCTTGGACATCAGGAAGTGCTGATTATCTCATGTTATTATTTTTAAAAATGTATTGAAAATTTTATTTTGATGTTGGTCTCGCCATGTTTCCTAGGTGAGTGTGGAAGTCTTCTTAGGCTGCTATGACAGTTATGAGGCAGCACTCACAGTGCTCCTTTGTGTTAAAGTCTTTCAGCACAGCTCTTGGCAAGGTCCAATCTGAATTAACCACCCAGTTCTGTGAGAAAATCAGATGAAAGGAAGTGTTCATCCCTGTGGTCACTCTTCCTTAGCTTACTCGTCCTTTCTCCTTCTTTAAGAGAGAAGCCGTGTGCAGTGGGGTAAGTGTTAAACCACTTTGGAGGATGAAGGTGAGCCATGTGGGGTCTTTCTTAAGCCAGTACGCACTGTGACATCACCTAGTGGGCTAGCTATGGTGCCGGCAGAGCTCTGGTAGTTTGGAACTCTCCAGTGGCCTTTTCTGTATGATGAGATCTTCGAAGTGACTCTCCAGGTGGATTGAGAGTGAGTAGCAAGATCTCAGTCCTGGTGAAGTTCACGCCCGAGGCTCTCGTGGTTCTTCAGGGGCCGGCTCTGAGCCTCGTCTGCTGGGGATGGGATGGAAGTAGAGGAATAAGACCCAGCTGAGGGATGGAACTTTCAGATGATAGCTGGTACGATAATACCCGTGTTTAAACACAGGGTAAATACCATAACACAGGTACAAACTAAGCTTTGCAATTGTTCCTGGGAATGAGAGATTACATATAGCTGGGGAATCTGAAGGCTTGAAGCGTGACTGATACACAGTTAAGCTCAGAGGGTAAGTCAGTGTCCATAGTACAGACACTTGGGAAGATGAGGTGAAGGAAGGAGATCTTAGTAGCAGCAATTTCAATGCTGGGACTTTTCGGCACCATGACATTTGGTGGGGAAGATATTTTGGGCAGTGGGGATTGTGAGGTGTCTCCAATTACACCATGTGAGTAGCTGCTTACTCTTCTGTTTATGGGTCCAGCCCTGTCTGGCTAGGGGCATGTGGTCTGCAGGTGTTGATAGGAAGGTCAGAGGGGGGAGGAGGAGAAAGGGAGAGAGATTAAAGCCTTCACAGGGCTGACTGCTCAGAAAACTGTATACCTGGAAGCATGTCCTAATGTCGCCACTCCACACCTTGTGTTAATAAATAGTTTTATGACTTTGGTACAGAGGAGAAAATTCGGGAAGAGGTTTTTACCACAGTGCAGACAGAGCACTGCAGCTGGGCGTCTCAGGACACATCTAAGAAACCCACTGACTTACTCGGCTCTTGTTAGGCAGCCTTTTCTCGAGGCTCCTTGACAACCACAGAAAGCTACTGTTCTGTGGAATAGTAGACCCAACACAGCTTCAGAACAGAGCTGGGTGGCATTCGATCTATGGTTCTTTCCAGCAACTGATGGATTTGTTACCATTAGTACAAGGTGGCTCTCCAGAAACTCTGCAATTGCCTCTTGAAATAGGAAAACCTCAGGTCACATGGGTAGGCTGTTGGTAATGGGGTGAAAACTTTTCCGGACCATTAAAACCAGTTCCTGTCACTTGCCTCTAAGTAAAAGTTTAAACAAACCTCTGTTCTCTGTTAGGAAAACCAGAATCAATAACCGATTGCAGCAAAGTTCAATGTCATTCTGCCGGATTCCACCGACCTCACAAAATCCACAAGGGGCAGGAGCTGAGATTGATGACTCTCAAGTGTCCAACTCAGAATCCAGCTTCTTGGGCTGCTGTGTAGAGAGTTTCAATGGCATTAGTCACCAATAATCACAGTTGCTATGTTAACATTGCAGAATGCTGTATAGCTCATAACTCATTTTCATATACATATCATTTAATCCTCATAAAAACTCAACGAGGTGATTATTACCCTTGTACTTTTACAGAGAAGAAAACTAAAGCTTAAGATAACTTAAGCACATTATCCCAGCTCTCAGGGAGTGGGTGTCAGCAGTGTGTTTATATCAGGTTTTACTGATCCAAGTCCGTTTGCTCCATTGGGCAGGGTCCAGTGTTCAGAATCAGGACCGGAGGTGGGTGGTAGGAAGGTGAAATGCTACGCTAAGCAAAAGCTGGCCATCTAGGAATGGGCTGCTCTCAGATAGGGACAACCTTTCTCTAGTCCTCTCTTTGCCCGTAATGTAATCAGAGAGCACCAGTGACCTGTGTATTGGGAATGATGTTTAACCTTCGATTTCCAGATAAGGAAGCGAAGGCGGGGGTTTGTTGTTATTGACTCTCACAGCTGCCTGGTGATAGGACTGGGGTTGTTGCCAATTTTCTGCCCTTAGGATGGCATTTTGGTCACTCTCACTGGGTGCTTTTCCAGCCATGCACTTTGACAAGGAAGTACCGTGTTTACCATGGAAGATGATGGGGGCACGTCTTAGATAAGCGAGCTAATAATAACATTCGCTATGATTCATGGAACACCTGTGATGTGCTGCACTAGATGCTCCATAGGCATGCTCTGTAATTTTCATGGGAACCTTGCAAAATCTGTATCATTATCCTGTGAAGAGACGGGGGCCAGGATGAAGAGGGACTAGCCAAGGTGATATTGAGTTCATGAGTTTTCCGCTGTGAGGTGTGGCCTCCGCAATAATTTTTTCCCTTGTCCTAGAAATCTGAAATGTCTGATTTTTTTTTCTTACACAGTCAAGTATCAGTTTTTGGAAATCATTAAAATTCAAATCATCTGTGTTTATTCCTAGAACTACATCTGATTGAAAAGGGAGATAAGGGAGATGCTTCAGTTATCGCCTTTAAACAGAGACCTTAGAAGTCTTGATTAATACATATTTTTTTATTGTGAAGAAAAACCAACAGTTTTCTTTTTAAAAGAACTACAAATTAAAGCCATTTGTTTAAGTAATTAGAAAAAAACATTAATTTTTTTTTTCAACCTCTGTTCCTCTGGAGTGCCGGAGGTGGAGCTCTGGTGGTAGTTTTTGTATTCACTAGCTAGTTCCTTCAGATAATATCTGTACAATAGGCAAGCATACTCATCATCTTTACGTTAGAGTCACTTTAATACAATCCTTTCCCCTTAGCATAGACGCAGGCAGGCAGGCAGGCAAGCACGCACACACACAGGCATGCACACACACAAGCACGCACGCACACATGCACACTTTTTCACTTGGGAAAGCCTGAGTCCTTTGCCTTCCAGGAAGGGGCTGAACCTTATTTAGATGGGCAGTGTGGAATCCCTGGGGCCTAAGAAACAAAAGGATATGGGAAATAGCACCGACTAGGAGGTGAGTGTTGTTACAAAGTTGGTCAGTTCCTACACACCTCTTCTCTGACTCTTAGTATTTCTTTCTGGCTAGTGTCCCCCTCCACGACCCTGATGTGATATGAGAAGCTTCCAGTTCTGGCCTCTGTTAGACATTGTATGGAAGTCCCTTGGCAAGATGCCCTGCTTCTACCTAGTCAACCTGGAATGGTTATGTATAATCTGTTCTCACGGAAGTGGGATAAGTCTTCTCTCCCAAAGTAGTGAGTGCTTTGGCTCTAAGGTGATCATGTTTAGACTTTTTACTTATTTTCTGATATGTTGACTCTTGGTGCTTTTTGATCCCTGTGGATTTTCTACTTCCTGATGACTGGCTTGGTTCTTACCCCGCAAACTTAATCATCATTCCTGACTGCTCAGTGAGCTGCTGAGCCATGTGGACTTTCTCTGCTTTCAGCCCATCCCTGCAATTCTTACATTTGTTGTGTTTTTCTGCCTGGCTTCCCATGTTGCTCTGGGTTGCCTCATCAGGATCAGCTCTGTTTCAATAAGGGGGGGGTCCAATTTTACTGAGCAATTGGGTAAACAATAGTAGTGTTGGAGGGGTCCTTACATCTTTCTCTATCATCTGGCATAATCCTCATGATATTCCCAATCATGAAGTTAATTTTATAAGTAATAAAGGCACTTCAACAGAAGTATTTTATAATCAAGGAATACAGTTCTTTCCTGTTGTCGAGTTAGTTATGTCTTTATAAATTATAATATAATATTACAAAATTCTATTGAGTTCCTACGGTGTCCTGAAATTGGGGTCATTCCACTTCTCCAAAGAACACCAGTCCTATCCGTGTAATGAGGAATATTTGATATGGTATTCATTGGGTGACAATTTCTTATGCTTCTTCTTTATATTAAGACTGAGCAAGAGTCAGTTTCCCTGCAGAGTCTACATTTTAGAACTAATTTAAGCAGTAACTTATCTCAATAGGATATTATGAAAAGAAGGTTTTTCTCCCCCCACATCCAGGTTAATTTATCCAAATCAAGATCCTCAGCTGGGAAGGCAAACTCAGTATCTGATACCAGCAAAATTGGCAGTATGTCCTGCATGCATGTTGAAAGCATCCAGTTCTGGGGTACTCTTGGCCAACAAGCTCAAGATTAATTTCTTACCATTCCTCTAAAATGTGCTGTTGTATCTGCAAAGTAAGATATGGTGGGCTCGGAAGTAATAGTTCCTTCAGACCATTGCTCCTAAGAATTCACAATGAACAGTATGTAGAGGCAGAGGAAGATGAATTCTGTGAGTCTGGAGATAGTCTAGTCTACCTACTTAGCGATTTTCTGGCCAGTCAGGGTTACATAGTAAGACCCTACTTTGAAAAAAACAAAATTCACCTTAAATTTATTTGTGGAGCTCTGATTGATTATGACAGATAATTGATGCGTCAGATGCCATGTTGTCAACATCATTTCTAACCTTGATTAAGCAGATGCAGCAGCGCCTGCTAAGGTAGTTGTTTCCCACAATGCTCCACTTGACACCACAGAGTTCTACTCCACAGGGCATCTGTAGCTGACACTGACCACAGAAAGGACTTTGGGACAGTGCTTGGCAATCACATGGCCTGTTATTATTTCCTGTAATTAGCTTGGCATGGGTGGGTTAATCATTCCAAGTGTGTGTTGAAATTCTCTGCTGTCCTTTGAAATTTCAAGTAATGATTTCCTCCTATTGTACAGAAGTCTGATGAAGCAACACGTTTGGTATTCTGTGTTTGGAGATCTCTTTCACAACGGCCACCTATAGATGTTCCGGGTTTGCTCGAGAGACAGCTAGTGCTAGATGCTGCCATAGGGGCCACCGGCTAAGTCTGTGCGGTAATAAAACATATCCTATAGGAACAGAGGCAGCGATAAGCACATCTAAGAGGGATAGAGCAACAACTCAAGGATGTATCATTCAGACAGCCAAGGTCACAGTGAGCAGAATGGAACACCAAGAAAATAGTTCCCGATAAACCAATGCGGTAATTGGAAGTGTTTGTGGTGATGGGAAAGAGGACTCTGGAGGCCTCCAGGGCGAGATAAGGCAAGCAATCAACGTGCCACGGTAATTTGTTAGCTGTCTCGGCTTCGGGTCGAGGTGTATAAACCTGCCTGGTGTGATGTATGAAGCCTGCTAACCCTAGGAAAGTTGGCCATGGAAGGACAGCAGCAAAGTGGAGCTCACTTGGAAGTCCGACCAGGAAGTCATCTGCACCTGTAAATGTGACATTCCCCAATGAAGGTAGACCTTGGCTTCAAGTCTCCTATGTCAAGGAGGCTTGGTGAGCACAGAAGAATGTTTCATACTTTCCCCTGGTCTTCATGACGAGTTCACATGAACTGATGTTCGTTAAAAGCTGCAACATGGGTAGAAAGACTTGTCACCTCTACAGGCCAAAAGACACACATTGACCTTCTAAACCCACTGAGTGCTACACAACCCTCATAGCACAGACAACGTCCTAGCTATGTGCACTTTTCTCTGATCCTGAGTGTGACTTATGCACAGTGCAGGCTAGCTGTGCACTACCCTCTCCATCCCACTGAGCCTGCATGGTGTCCCACCACACTGCTGACCTCACACCTGACTTATGTATCTCTCTTCCTGCTAGGATCTCACCAATAGCACCTTCAGCATTTCGGGGATTTTACACCCGTTCTACACTGAACTCAGTGGGACCACCTGGCCCAGCTCACCACCTCTGTATGGATAATATATTGCTGTGGCAACATCTGAAAAGAAAACTGAGTTCCAAGGCCCAATCCTTTGGCTTAGTCTCACCCTTGCTTCCCACAGATTGAAAACATGTAAGGCAGCCAGATCTTATTATTTAACTTGATTTTGAGACTAGAAATCACCTATTGTGAATGGCCGGTTCATGAATTAGATAGGGTCTGGATCTTTTGTAACTGAGTGGAGCTTCAGTCTCTCTCTGCAGACCTCCACAGGATGTGTTTAAATGACTCCCTTTGTGAGATATTGATAGCTCAAGATCATCTTGGATTTGGAGTTAGTGTACCATGGCCACTCCTTTGCTTTGTTATTTACGGAGTTCTCTTCGATTGACCTGCCCACAGTTACTTCCCTAATAATCGAACCATGTTAGTTTTTTTTTTTTTTGAAGCAGGGTTTTAGTGTGCCATGCAGGTTGACATCTCATGATCTTCCTGCCTTAGTACCCCCGCCCCCACTTCAAGTGCTAGGGTTACAGGCA